>NC_060130.1:72665921-73978969 GCF_021461395.2 Schistocerca americana
AAATTTGTATTAAATTCGGATGCAATTTCTTTGTTTCATCGTCAATAAGAAGGTCCAAGGGATACTGTAAACCGGAAGTGAAGCATCGGAATCTGAAACTGGACTCACACTAGAGGTTCAAATCATGGAAAGTTATTAGAGTGTCAGTCCTCTTGTACTTCCGTCGGCATAGTGCCTTTTGAATTATATTCCGATGAACTTTCTGTGCTTCATCGTCAATAAGAGGGTCCAAGGGATACAGTAAACCTGAAGTGAAGCATCGGAATCTAAAACTGGACTCACAAGAGCGGTTCAAATCACAGAAAGTTAGAGTGTCATTCCTCTTGTACTTAAGTCGGCATTGTGCCTTATGTATTAAATTCGGATGCAATTTCTGTGGTTCATCGTCAATAAGATGGACCAAGGGATACAGTAAACCGGAAGAGAAGCATCGGAATGTAAAACTGGACTCACAGGAGAGGTTCAAATCATAGAAAGTTAGAGTGTCAGTCCTCTTGTACTTAAGTCGGCATTGTGCCTTTTGTATTAAATTCGGATGCAATTTCTGTGTTTCATCGTCAATTAGATGGTCCAAGGTATACAGTAAACCAGAAGTGAAGCATCGGAACTTAAAACTGGACTCACAGGAGTGGTTCAAATCACAGAAAGTTAGAGTGTCAGTCCTCTTGTACTTATGTCGGCAATGTGCCTTATGTATTAAATTCGGATACAATTTCTGTGTTTCATCGTCAATAAGAAGGACAAAGGGATACAGTAAACCTGAAGTGAAGCATCGGAATCTAAAACTAGACTCACAGGAGAGGTTCAAATCATAGAATGACAGAGTGTCAGTCCTCTTGTACATAAGTCGGCATTGTGCCTTTTGTATTAAATTCGGATGCTTTTTCTGTGATTCATCGTCAATAAGAAGGTCCAAGGGATACAGTAAACAGGAAGTGATGCATCGGAATGTAAAACTGGACTCACAGGAGAGTTTCAAATAATAGAAAGTTAGAGTGTCAGTCCTCTTGTACTTAAGTCGGCATTGTGCATTTTGTGTTATATTCGGATGCAATTTCTGTGTTTCATCGCCAATAATAAGGTTCAAGGGATGCAGTAAACCTGAAGTGAAGTATCGGAATCTAAAACTGGACCCACTGGAGAGGTTCAAATCATAGAAAGTTAGAGTGTCAGTCCATTTGTACTTAAGTCGGCATTGTGCCTTTTGTATTAAATTCGGATGCAATTTCTGTGTTTCATCAACAATAAGAAGGTCCAAGTGATACAGTAAACCTGAAGTGAAGCATCGAGATCTAAAACTGGACTCACAGGAGAGGTTCAAATCATAGAAAGTTATAGTGTCAGTCCTCTTGTACTTAAGTCGGCATTCTGCCGTTTGTGTTACATTCAGTTGAAATTTCTGTGTTTCTTCGTCAATAAGAAGGTACAAGGGATACAGTAAACCTGAAGTGAAGCATCGTAATCTAAAACTGGACTCACAGGAAAGGTTCATATCATAGAAAGTTAAGTGTCAGTCCTCTTGTTCTCAAGTCGCCATTGTGCCTTTTGTATTAAATTCGGATGCAATTTCTGTTTTTCATCGTCAATAAGAAGGTCCTAGGGATACAGTAAGCCGGAAGTGAAGTATCGGAATCTGAAACTGGACTCACAGGAAAGGTTCAAATCATAGAAAGTTTGAGTGTCAGTCCTCTTGTACTTAGTCGGCATTGTGCCTTTTGTATTAAATTCGGATGCAATTTCTGTGTTTCATCGTCAATAAAAGTTTCCAAGCGATACAGTAAACCTGAAGTGAAGCATCGGAATCTTAAAGTGGACTCACAGAAGAGGTTGAAATCATAGAAAGTTAGAGTGTCAGTCCTCTTGTACTTAAGTCGGCATTGTGCCTTTTGTATTAAATTCGGATGCAATTTCTGTGTTTCATCGTTAATAAGAAGGTCAAAGTGATACAGTAAACCTGAAGTGAAACATCGGAATCTAAAACTGGACTCACAGGAGAGGTTCAAATCATATAAAGTTAGAGTGTCAGTCCTCTTGTACTTGGGGCGGCATTGTGGCTTTTGTATTAAATTCGGATGCAATTTCTGTGTTTCGTCGTCAATAAGAAGGTTCAAGGGATACAGTAAACCTGAAGTGAAGCATCGGAATCTGAAACTGGACTCACAGGAGAGGTTCAAATCATAGTAAGTTAAAATGTCAGTCCTCTTGTAAACAAGTCGGCATTCTGCCATTTGTATTAATTTCAGTTGCAAATACTGTGCTTCATCGTGAATAAGAAGGTCCAAGAGATACAGTAAACCTGAGGTGAAGCATCGGAATCTAAAACTGGACTCAGAGGAGAGGTTCAAATCATAGTAAGTTAGAGTGTCAGTCCTCTTGTACTTAAGTCGGCATTGTGCTTTTGTATTAAATTCGGATGGAATTTCTGTGTTTCATCGTTAATAAGAAGGTACAAGGGATACAGTAAACCTGAAGTGTAGCATCGGAATCTAAAACTGGACTCACAGGAGAGGTTCAAATCATAGAAAGTTAGAGTGTCAGTCCTCTTGTAGTTAAGTCGGCATTGTGCCTTTTGTATTAAATTCGGATGCAATATCTTTGTTTCATCGTCAATAAGAAGGTCCAAGGGATACAGTAAACAGGAAGTGAAGCATCGGAATCTGAAACTGGACTCACAGGAGAGGTTCAAATCATAGAAAGTTAGAGTGTCAGTCCTCTTGTACTTAAGTCGGCATTGTGCCTTTTGTATTACATTTGGATGCAATTTCTGTGTTTCATCGTCAATAAGAAGGTCCAAGGGATACAGTAACCCTGAAGTGAAGCATCGGAATCTAAAACTGGACTCACAGGAGAGGTTCAAATCATAGAAAGTTAGAGTGTCAGTCCTCTTGTAGTTAAGTCGGCATTGTGCCTTTTGTATTAAATTCGGATGCAATTTCTGTGTTTCATCGTCAATAAGAAGGTCCAAGGGATACAGTAAACCTGAAGTGAAGGATTGGGATCTAAAACTGGACTCACAGGAGAGGTTCAAATCATAGAAAGTTAGAGTGTCAGTCCTCTTGTACTTAAGTCGGCATTCTGCCGTTTGTTTTACATTCAGTTGCAATTTCTGTGTTTCATCGTCAATAAGAAGGTGCAAGGGATACAGTAAACCTGAAGTGAAGCTTCGGATTCTGAAACTGGACTCACAGGAAAGGTTCAAATCATAGTAATTTAGAGTGTCAATCCTCCCGTACTTAAGTCGGCATTGTGCCTTTTGTATTAAATTCGGATGCAATTTCTTTGTTTCATCGTCAATAAGAAGGTCCCAGGGATACAGTAAACCGGACGTGAAGCATCGGAAACTAAAACTGGACTCACAGGAGAGGCTCAAATCACAGAAAGTTAGAGTGTCACTTTTCTTGTACTTAAGTCGGCATTGTGCCTTTTGTATTACATTTGGATGCAATTTCTGTGTTTCATCGTCAATAAGAAGGTCCAATGGATACAGTAATCATGAAGTGAAGCATCGGAATCTAAAACTAGACTCACAGGAGAGGTTCAAATCATAGAAAGTTAGAGTGTCAGTCCTCTTGTAGTTAAGTCGGCATTGTGCCTTTTTTATTAAATTCGGATGCAATTTCTGTGTTTCATCGTCAATAAGATGGTCGAAGGGAAACAGTAAACATGAAGTGACGCATCGGAATCTAAAACTGGACTCACAGGAGAGGTTCAAATCATAGAAAGTTAGAGTGTCAGTCCTCTTGTACTTAAGTCGGCTTTGTGCCTTTTGTATTAAATTCGAATGCTATTTCTGTGTTTCATCGCCAATAAGGAGGTCCCAGGGATACAGTAAACCGGAAGTGAAGCATCAGAAACTAAAACTGGACTCACAGGAGAGGCTCAAATCACTTAAAGTTAGAGTGTCAGTCCTCTTGTACTTAAGTCGGCATTGTGCCTTTTGTATTAAATTCGGATGCAATTTCTGTGTATCATCATCAATAAAAAGGTCCAACGGATACAGTAAACCTGAAGTGTAGCATCGGAATCTAAAACTGGACTCACAGGAGAGGTTCAAATCATATAAATTTAGAGTGTCTGTCCTCTTGTACTTAAGGCGGCATTGTGCCTTTTGTTTAAATTCGGAGGCCGTTTCTGTGTTTCGTCGTCAACAAGACGGTCCAAGGGATACAGTAAAATAGAAGTGAAGCATCGGAATCTAAAAGTGGACTCACAGGAGAGGTTCAAATCATAGAAAGTTAGAGTGTCAGTCCTCTTGTACTTAAGTCGGCATTGTGCTTTTGTATTAAATTCGGATGGAATTTCTGTGTTTCATCGTCAATCAGAAGGTCCAAGGGATACAGTAAACCGGAAGTGTAGCATCGGAATCTAAAACTGGACTCACAGGAGAGTTTCAAATCATAGAAAGTTATTGTGTCAGTCCTCTTGTACTTAAGGAGGCATTGTGCCTTTTGTATTAAATTCGGATGCAATTTCTGTGTTTTATCGTCAATAAGAAGGTCCAAGAGATACAGTAAACCTGAAGTGAAGCATCGGGACCTAAAACTGGACTCACAGGGGAGGTTCAAATCATAGAAAGTTAGAGTGTCAGTCCTCTTGTACTTAAGTCGGCATTGTGCCTTTTGTATTAAATTCGGATGCAATTTCTGTGTTTCATCGTCAATAAGATTGTCCAAGGTATACAGTAAACCAGAAGTGAAGCATCGGAACTTAAAACTGGACTCACAGGAGAGGTTCAAATCACAGAAAGTTAGAGTGTCAGTCCTCTTGTACTTATGTCGGCAATGTGCCTTATGTACTAAATTCGGATACAATTTCTGTGTTTCATCGTCAATAAGAAGGACCAAGGGATACAGTAAACCTGAAGTGAAGCATCGGAATCTAAAACTGGACTCACAGGAGAGGTTCAAATCATAGAATGACAGAGTGTCAGTCCTCTTGTACTTAAGTCGGCATTGTGCCTTTTGTATTAAATTCGGATGCTTTTTCTGTGATTCATCGTCAATAAGAAGGTCCAAGGGTTACAGGAAACCGGAAGTGATGTATCGGAATGTAAAACTGCACTCACAGGAGAGGTTCAAATAATAGAAAGTTAGAGTGTCAGTCCTCTTGTACTTAAGTCGGCATTGTGCATTTTGTATTATATTCGGATGCAATTTCTATGTTTCATCGCCAATAATAAGGTTCAAGGGATGCAGTAAACCTGAAGTGAAGTATCGGAATCTAAAACTGGACCCACAGGAGACGTTCAAATCATAGAAAGTTAGAGTGTCAGTCCATTTGTACTTAAGTCGGCATTGTGCCTTTTGTATTAAACTCGGATGCAATATCTGTGTTTCATCGTCTATAAGAAGGTCCAAGGGATACAGTAAACCTGATGTGAAGCATTGGAAACTAAAACTGGACTCACAGGAGACGTTCAAATCATAGAAAGTTAGAGTGTCAGTCCTCCTGTACTTAAGTTGGCATTGTGCTTTTGTATTAAATTCGGATGGAATTTCTGTGTTTCATCGTCAATCAGAAGGTCCAAGGTATACAAAAAACCGAAAGTGTAGCATCGGAATCTAAAACTGGACTCACAGGAGAGGTTCAAATCATAGAAAGTTGTTGTGTCAGTCCTCTTGTACTTAAGTCGGCATTCTGCCGTTTGTATTACATTCAGTTGCAATATCTGTGTTTCTTCGTCAATAAGAAGGTGCAAGGGATACAGTAAACCTGAAGTGAAGCATCGGAATCTAAAACTGGACTCATAGGAAAGGTTGAAACCATAGAAAGTTAGAGTGTCAGTCCTCCTGTACTTAGGTCGGCATTGTGCCTTTTGTATTAAATTCGGATGCAATTTCTGTTTTTCATCGTCAATAAGAAGGTCCAAGGGATACAGTAAACCGGAAGTGAAGCATCGGAATCTGAAACTGGACTCACAGGAGAGGTTCTAATCATAGAAAGTTTGAGTGTCAGTCCTCTTGTACTTAAGTCGGCATTGTGCCTTTTTGTATAACATTTGGATGCAATTTCTGTGTTTCATCGTCAATAAGAAGGCCCAAGGGATACAGTAATTCTGAAGTGAAGCATCGGAATCTAAAACTGGACTCACAGGAGAGGTTCAAATCATAGAAAGTTGGATTGTCAGTCCTCTTGTACTTAAGTCGGCATTGTGCCTTTTGTATTAAATTCGGATGCAATTTCAGTGTTTCATCGTCAATAAGAAGGTCCAAGGGATACAGCAAACCTGAAGTGAAGCATCGGAATCTAAAACTGGACTCACAGGAGGGGTTCAAATCATAGAAAGTTAGAGTGTAAGTCCTCTTGTACTTAAGTTGGCATTGTGCCTTTTGTATTAAATTCGAATGCTATTTCTGTGTTTCATCGTCAATGAGAAGGTCCAAGGGATACAGTAAACCTGAAGTGAAGCATCGGAACTAAAACTGGACTCACAGGAGAGTCTCAAATCATAGAAAGTTAGAGTGTCAGTCCTCTTGTACTTAAGTCGGCATTGTGCCTTTTGTATTAAATTCGGATGCAATTTCTGTGTTTCATCGTCATTAAAAGGGTCCAAGGGATACAGTAATCCTGAAGTGAAGCATCGGAACCTAAAACTGGACTCACAGGAGAGGTTCAAATCATAGAAAATTAGAGTGTCAGTCCTCTTGTACTTGAGGCGGCTTTGTGTATTTTGTATTAAATTCGGATGCAATTTCTGTGTTTCGTCGTCAATAAGAAGGTCCAAGGTATACAGTAAACCTGAAGTGAAGCATCGGAATCTAAAACTGGACTCACAGGAGAGGTTCAAATCGCAGAATATTAGAGTGTCAGTCCTCTTGCACTTAAGTCGGCATCCTGCCGTTTGTATTAAATTCAGTTGCAATTTCTGTGCTTCATCATCAATAACAAGGTCCAAGGTATACAGTATAAATGAAGTGAAGCATCGGAATCTAAAACTGGACTCACAGGAGAGGTTCAAATCATAAAAAGTTAGAGTGTCAGTCCTCTTGTGCTTAAGTCGGCATTATGCCTTTTGTATTAATTTCGGATGCAATTTCTGTGTTTCATCGTCAATACGATGGTCGAAGGGATACACTAAACATGAAGTGAAGCATCGGAATCTAAAACTGGACTCACAGGAGAGGTTCAAATCATAGAAAGTTAGAGTGTCAGTCATCTTGTACTTAAGTCGGCATTGTGCCTTGTGTATTACATTTGGATGCAATTTCTGTGTTTCATCGTCAATAAGAAGGTCCTTGGGATACAGTAAACCAGAAGTGAAGCACCGGAATCTAAAACTGGACTCACAGGAGAGGTTCAAATCATACAAAGTTAGAGTGTCAGTCCACTTGTAC
Source organism: Schistocerca americana (assembly GCF_021461395.2). Lineage (NCBI taxonomy): Eukaryota > Metazoa > Arthropoda > Insecta > Orthoptera > Acrididae > Schistocerca > Schistocerca americana. Next base: position 72,673,256 of record NC_060130.1, read on the forward strand.
TTAAGTCGGGTTTGTCCTTTTGTATTAAATTCGAATGCTATTTCTGTGTTTCATCGTCAATAAAAAGGTCCAAGTGATACAGTAAACCTGAGGTGAAGCATCGGAATCTAAAACTGGACTCACAGGTTTGGCACAAATCATAGAAAGTTAGAGTGTCAGTCCTCTTGTACTTAAGTCGGCATTAAGCCTTTTGTATAAAATTCGGATGCAATTTCTGTCTTTCATCGTCAAGAAGAAGGTCCAAGGGATACAGTAAACCTGAAGTGAAGCATCCGAATCTAAAAGTGGACTCACAGGAGAGGTTCAAAGCATAGAAACTTTGAGTGTCGTTCCTATTGTACTTAAGTCGGCATTCTGAAGTTTGTATTAAATTCATTTGCAATTTCTGTGCTTCTTCGCGAATAAGAAGGTCCAAGGAATACAGTAAACCTGAAGTGAAGCATCGGAATCTAAAACTGGACTCACAAGAGCGGTTCTCATCATAGAAAGTTAGAGTGTCAGTCCTCTTGTTTTTACGTCGGCATAGTGCCTTTTGAATTATATTCCGATTAACTTTCTGTGCTTCATCGTCAATAAGAAGGTCCAAGGGATACAGTAAACCTGAAGTGAAGCATCGGAATCTTAAACTGGACTCACAAGAGCGGTTCAAATCACAGAAAGTTAGAGTGTCATTCCTCTTGTACTTAAGTCGGCATTGTGCCTTATGTATTAAATTCGGATGCAATTTCTGTGGTTCATCGTCAATAAGAAGGACCAAGGGATACAGTAAACCGGAAGAGAAGCATCGGAATGTAAAACTGGACTCACAGGAGAGGTTCAAATCATAGAAAGTTAGAGTGTCAGTCCTCTTGTACTTAAGTCGGCATTGTGCCTTTTGTATTAAATTCGGATGCAATTTCTGTGTTTCATCGTCAATAAGATGGTCCAAGGTATACAGTAAACCAGAAGTGAAGCATCCGAACTTAAAACTGGACTCACAGGAGAGGTTCAAATCACAGAAAGTTAGAGTGTCAGTCCTCTTGTACTTATGTCGGCAATGTGCCTTATGTATTAAATTCGGATACAATTTCTGTGTTTCATCGTCAATAAGAAGGACAAAGGGATACAGTAAACCTGAAGTGAAGCATCGGAATCTAAAACTAGACTCACAGGAGAGGTTCAAATCATAGAATGACAGAGTGTCAGTCCTCTTGTACTTAAGTCGGCATTGTGCCTTTTGTATTAAATTCGGATGCTTTTTCTGTGATTCATCGTCAATAAGAAGGTCCAAGGGATACAGTAAACCGGAAGTGATGCATCGGAATGTAAAACTGCACTCACAGGAGAGTTTCAAATAACAGAAAGTTAGAGTGTCAGTCCTCTTGTACTTAAGTCGTCATTGTGCATTTTGTATTATATTCGGATGCAATTTCTGTGTTTCATCGCCAATAATAAGGTTCAAGGGATGCAGTAAACCTGAAGTGAAGTATCGGAATCTAAAACTGGACCCACAGGAGAGGTTCAAATCATAGAAAGTTAGAGTGTCAGTCCATTTGTACTTAAGTCGGCATTGTGCCTTTTGTATTAAATTCGGATGCAATTTCTGTGTTTCATCGTCAATAAGAAGGTCGAAGGTAAACAGTAAACCTGAAGTGAAGCATCGGAATCTAAAACTAGACTCACAGGAGAGGTTGAATTCATAGAAAATTAGAGTGTCAGGCCACTTGTACTTAAGTTGCCATTTTGCCTCTTGTATTAAATTCGGATGCAATTTCTGTGTTTCATCGTCAATAAGAAGATCCAAGGGATACAGTAAACCTGAAGTGAAGCATCGGAACCTAAAACTGGACTCAGAGGAGAGGTTCAAATCATAGAAATTTAGTGTGTCTGTCCTCTTGTTCTTAAGTTGGCATTGTGCCTTTTGTATTAAATTCGGATGCAATTTCTGTGTTTCTACGACAATAAAAAGGTCCAAGGGATACAGTAAACCTGAAGTGAAGCATCGAGATCTAAAAGTCGACTCACAGGGGAGGTTCATATCATAGAAAGTTAGAGTGTCAGTCCTCTTGTACTTCAGTCGGCACTGTGCCTTTTGTATTAAATTCGGATGCAATTTCTGTATTTCATCGTCAATAAGATGGTAGAAGGGATACAGTAAACCTGAAGTGAAGCATCGGAATCTGAAACTGGACTCACAGGAGAGGTTCAAATCATAGATAGTTAGAGTGTCAGTCCTCTTGTACTTAAGTCGGCATTGTGCCTAGTGTATTACATTTGGATGCAATTTCTGTGTTTCATCGTCAATAAGAAGGTCCTTGGGATACAGTAAACCTGAAGTGATGCATCGGAATTTAAACTGGACTCACAGGAGAGTTTCAAATCATAGAAAGTTATAGTGTCATTCCTCTTGTACTTAAGTCGGCATTGTGCCTTCTGTATTAAGTTCGGATGCAATTTCTGTGTTTCATCGTCAATAAGAAGGTCCAAGTGAAACAGTAAACCTGAAGTGAAGCATCGAGATCCAAAACTGGACTCACAGGTGAGGTTCAATTCATAGAAAGTTAAAGTGTCAGTCATCTTGTACTTAAGTCGGCATTGTGCCTTGTGTATTACATTTGTATGCAATTTCTGTGTTTCATCGTCAATAAGAAGGTCCATGGGATACAGTAAACCAGAAGTGAAGCATCGGAATCTAAAACTGGACTCAAAGGAGAGGTTCAAATCATACAAAGTTAGAGTGTCAGTCCACTTGTACTTAAGTCGGGTTTGTCCTTTTGTATTAAATTTGAATGCTATTTCTGTGTTTCATCGTCAATAAGAAGGTCCAAGTGATACAGTAAACCTGAGGTGAAGCATCGGAATCTAAAACTCGGCTCACAGGTTAGGCTCAAATCATAGAAAGTTAGAAAGTGAGTCCTCTTGTACTTAAGTCGGCATTATGCCTTTTGTATTAAATTCGGATGCAATTTCTGTGTTTCATCGTCAAAGAAAAGGTCCAAGGGATATAGTAAACCTGAAGTGAAGCATCGGAATCTTAAAGTGGACTCACAGGAAAGGTTCAAATCATAGAAAGTTAAAGTGTCAGTCCTCTTGTACTTAAGTCGGCATTGTGCCTTTTGTATTAAATTCGGATACAATTTCAGTGGTTCATCGTCAAGAAGAAGGTCCAAGGGATACAGTAAACCTGAAGTGAAGCATCGGAATCTAAAACTGGACTCACAGCAGAGGTTCAAATCATAGAAAGTTAGTGTGTCAGTCCTCTTGTACTTAAGTCGACATTGTGCTTTTGTATTAAATTCGGATGGAATTTCTGTGTTTCATCGTCAATAAGAAGGTCCAAGGGATACAGTAAAACCTGAAGTGAAGCATCGGAATCTAAAAGTGGACTCACAGGAGAGGTTCAAATCATAGAAAGTTTGAGTGTCGTTCCTATTGTACTTAAGTCGGCATTCTGAAGTTTGTATTAAATTCATTTGCAATTTCTGTGCTTCATCGTGAATAAGAAGGTCCAAGGAATACAGTAAACCTGAAGTGAAGCATCGGAATCTAAAACTGGACTCACAAGAGCGGTTTTCATCATGGAAAGTTAGAGTGTCAGTCCTCTTGTACTTAAGTCGGCATTGTGCCTTATGTATTAAATTCGGATACAATTTCTGTGTTTCATCGTCAATAAGAAGGACAATGGGATACAGTAAATCTGAAGTGAAGCATCGGAAACTAAAACTGGACTCACAAGAGCGGTTCAAATCACAGAAAGTTAGAGTGTCATTCCTCTTGTACTTAAGTCGGCATTGTGCCTTATGTATTAAATTCGGATGCAATTTCTGTGGTTCATCGTCAATAAGAAGGACCAAGGGATACAGTAAACCGGAAGAGAAGCATCAGAATGTAAAACTGGACTCACAGGAGAGGTTCAAATCATAGAAAATTAGAGTGTCAGTCCTCTTGTACTTAAGTCGGCATTGTGCCTTTTGTATTAAATTCGGATGCAATTTCTGTGTTTCATCGTCAATAAGATGGTCCAAGGTATACAGTAAACCAGAAGTGAAGCATCGGAACTTAAAACTGGACTCACAGGAGAGGTTCAAATCACAGAAAGTTAGAGTGTCAGGTCTCTTGTACTTATGTCGGCAATGTGCCTTATGTATTAAATTCGGATACAATTTCTGTGTTTCATCGTCAATAAGAAGGACAATGGGATACAGTAAATCTGAAGTGAAGCATCGGAATCTAAAACTAGACTCACAGGAGAGGTTCAAATCATAGAATGACAGAGTGTCAGTCCTCTTGTACTTAAGTCAGCATTGTGCCTTTTGTATTAAATTCGGATGCTTTTTCTGTGATTCATCGTCAAAGAAAAGGTCCAAGGGATATAGTAAACCTGAAGTGAAGCATCGGAATCTTAAAGTGGACTCACAGGAGAGGTTCAAATCATAGAAAGTTAAAGTGTCAGTCCTCTTGTACTTAAGTCGGCATTGTGCCTTTTGTATTAAATTCGGATACAATTTCAGTGGTTCATCGTCAAGAAGAAGGTCCAAGGGATACAGTAAACCTGAAGTGAAGCATCGGAATCTAAAACTGGACTCACAGCAGAGGTTCAAATCATAGAAAGTTAGGGTTTCATTCCTCTTGTACTTAAGTCGACATTGTGACTTTTGTATTAAATTCGGATGCAATATCTGTGTATCTTCGTCAATAAGAAGGTCCAAGGTATACAGTAAACCTGAAGTGAAGTATTGGAATCTAAAACTGGACTCACAGGAGAGTTTCAAATAATAGAAAGTTAGAGTGTCAGTCCTCTTGTACTTAAGTCGGCATTGTGCTTTTTGTATTATATTCGGATGCAATTTCTGTGTTTCATCGCCAATAATAAGGTTCAAGGGATGCAGTAAACCTGAAGTGAAGTATCGGAATCTAAAACTGGACCCACAGGAGAGGTTCAAATCATAGAAAGTTAGAGTGTCAGTCCATTTGTACTTAAGTCGGCATTGTGCCTTTTGTATTAAATTCGGATGCAATTTCTGTGTTTCATCGTCAATAAGATGGTCCAAGGGATTCAGGAAACCTGAAGTGTAGCATCGAAATCTAAAACTGGGCTCACAGCAGAGGTACAAATCATATAAAGTTAGAGTGTCAGTCGTCTTGTACTTAAGTCGGCATTGTGCCTTTTGTATTAAATTCGGATGCAATTTCTGTGTCTCATCGTCAATAAGAAGGTCCAAGGGATACAGTAAACCTGAAGTGAAGCATTGGAATCTAAAACTGGACTCACACTAGAGGTTCAAATCATAGGAAGTTAGAGTGTCAGTCCTCTTGTACTTAAGTCGGCATTGTGCTTTTGTATTAAATTCGGATGGAATTTCTGTTTTTCATCGTCAATAAGAAGGTCCAAGGGATACAGTAAACGTCAAGTGTAGCATCGGAATCTAAAACTGGACTCACAGGAGAGGTTCAAATCATAGAAAGTTAGAGTGTCAGTCCTTTTGTACGTAAGTCGGCATTATGCCTTTTGTATTAAATTCGAATGCAATTTCTGTGTTTCATCGTCAATAAGAAGGTCAAAGGTAAACAGTAAACCTGAAGTGAAGCATCGGAATTTAAAACTCGCCTCACAGGAGAGGTTCAAATCATAGCAAGGTAGAGTGTCAGTCCTCTTGTACTTAAGTCGGCATTGTGCGGTTTGTATTAAAGTCGGATGCAATTTCTGTGTTTCTTCATCAATAAGAAGGTCCAAGGGATACAGAAAACCTGAAGTGAAGCATCGGAATCTAAAACTGGACTCACAGGAGAGGTTCAAATCATAGAAAGTTAGAGTGTCAGTCCTCTTGTACTTAAGTCGGCATTGTGCCTTATGTATTACATTCGGATGCAATTTTTGTGTTTCATCGTCAATAAGAAGGTCCAAGGGATACAGTAAACCTGAAGTGAAGCATCGAGATCTAAAACTGGACTCACAGGAGAGGTTCAAATCATAGAAAGTTAGAGTGTCAGTCCTCCTGTACTTCAGTCGGCATTGTGCCTTTTGTATTAAATTCGGATGCAATTTCTGTATTTCATCGTCAATAAGATGGTAGAAGGGATACAGTAAACCTGAAGTGAAGCATCGGAATCTGAAACTGGACTCACAGGAGAGGTTCAAATCATAGATAGTTAGAGTGTCAGTCCTCTTGTACTTAAGTCGGCATTGTGCCTAGTGTATTACATTTGGATGCAATATCTGTGTTTCATCGTCAATAAGAAGGTCCAAGGGATACAGTAAACCTGAAGTGAAGCATCGGAATCTAAAACTGTACTCACAGGAGAGATTCAAATCATAGAAAGTTAGCGTGTCAGTCCTCTTGTACTTAAGTCGGCATTGTGCCTTTTGTATTAAATTCGAATGCTATTTCTGTGTTTCATCGTCATTAAGGAGGTCCAAGGGATACAGTAAACCCGAAGTGAAGCATCGGAATCTAAAACTGGACTCACAGGAGAGGCTCTAATCATAGAAAGTTAGAGTGTCAGTCCTCTTGTACTTAAGTCGGCATTGTGCCTTTTGTATTAAATTCGGATGATATTTCTGTGTTTCACCGTCAATAAAAGGGTCCAAGCGATACAGTAAACCTGAAGTGAAGCATCGGAATCTTAAAGTGGACTCACAGAAGAGGTTGAAATCATAGAAAGTTAGAGTGTCAGTCCTCTTGTACTCAAGTCGGCATTGTGCCTTTTGTATTAAATTCGGATGCAATTTCTGTGTTTCATCGTTAATAAGAAGGTCAAAGTGATACAGTAAACCTGAAGTGCAACATCGTAATCTAAAACTGGACTCACAGGAGAGGTTCAAATCATATAAAGTTAGAGTGTCAGTCCTCTTGTACTTGGGGCGGCATTGTGCTTTTGTATTAAATTCGGATGGAATTTCTGTGTTTCATCGTTAATAAGAAGGTCCAAGGGATACAGTAAACCTGAAGTGTAGCATCGGAATCTAAAACTGGACTCACAGGAGAGGTTTAGATCATAGAAAGTTAGAGTGTCAGTCCTCTTGTAGTTAAGTCGGCATTGTGCCTTTTGTATTAAATTCGGATGCAATTTCTTTGTTTCATCGTCAATAAGAAGGTCCAAGGGATACAGTAAACCGGAAGTGAAGCATCGGAATCTGAAACTGGACTCACAGGAGAAGTTCGAATCATAGAAAGTTAGAGTGTCAGTCCTCTTGTACTTAAGTCGACATTGTGCCTTTTGTATTACATTTGGATGCAATTTCTGTGTTTCATCGTCAATAAGAAGGTCCAAGGGATACAGTAACCCTGAAGTGAAGCATCGGAATCTAAAACTGGACTCACAGGAGAGGTTCAAATCATAGAAAGTTAGAGTGTCAGTCCTCTTGTAGTTAAGTCAGCATTGTGCCTTTTGTATTAAATTCGGATGCAATTTCTGTGTTTCATCGTCAATAAGAAGGTCCAAGGGATACAGTAAACCTGAAGTGAAGGATCGGGATCTAAAACTGGACTCACAGGAGAGGTTCATATCATAGAAAGTTAGAGTGTCAGTCCTCTTGTACTTAAGTCGGCATTCTGCCGTTTGTATTACATTCAGTTGCAATTTCTGTGTTTCATCGTCAATAAGAAGGTGCAAGGGATACAGTAAACCTGAAGTGAAGCTTCGGATTCTAAAACTGGACTCATAGGAAAGGTTCGAATCATAGAAAGTTAGAGTGTCAGTCCTCCTGTACTTAAGTCGGCATTGTGCCTTTTGTATTAAATTCGGATGCAATTTCTTTGTTTCATCGTCAATAAGATGGTAGAAGGGATACAGTAAACCTGAAGTGAAGCATCGGAATCTGAAACTGGACTCACAGGAGAGGTTCAAATCATAGATAGTTAGAGTGTCAGTCCTCTTGTACTTAAGTCGGCATTGTGACTAGTGTATTACATTTGGATGCAATTTCTGTGTTTCATCGTCAATAAGAAGGTCCTTGGGATACAGTAAACTTGAAGTGATGCATCGGAATTTAAACTGGACTCACAGGAGAGTTTCAAATCATAGAAAGTTATAGTGTCAGTCCTCTTGTACTTAAGTCGGCATTGTCCCTTTTGTATTAAGTTCGGATGCAATTTCTGTGTTTCATCGTCAATGAGAAGGTCCAAGTGATACAGTAAACCTGAAGTGAAGCATCGAGATCTAAAACTGGACTCACAGGAGAGGTTCCAATCATAGAAATTTAGAGTGTCAGTCCTCTTGTACTTATGTCGGCATTCTGCCGTTTGTGTTACATTCAGTTGAAATTTCTGTGTTTCTTCGTCAATAAGAAGGTGCAAGGGATACAGTAAACCTGAAGTGAAGCATCGTAATCTAAAACTGGACTCACAGGAAAGGTTCATATCATAGAAAGTTAAGTGTCAGTCCTCTTGTTCTTAAGTCGCCATTGTGCCTTTTGTATTAAATTCGGATGCAATTTCTGTTTTTCATCGTCAATTAGAAGGTCCTAGGGATACAGTAAACCGGAAGTGAAGCATCGGAATCTGAAACTGTATTCACAGGAGAGGTTCAAATCATAGAAAGTTTGTGTGTCAGTCCTCTTGTACTTAAGTCGGCATTGTGCCTTTTGTATAACATTTGGATGCAATATCTGTGTTTCATCGTCAATAAGAAGGTCCAAGGGATACAGTAAACCTGAAGTGAAGCATCGGAATCTAAAACTGTACTCACAGGAGAGATTCAAATCATAGAAAGTTAGAGTGTCAGTCCTCTTGTACTTAAGTCGGCATTGTGCCTTTTGTATTAAATTCGAATGCTATTTCTGTGTTTCATCGTCATTAAGGAGGTCCAAGGGATACAGTAAACCCGAAGTGAAGCATCGGAATCTAAAACTGGACTCACAGGAGAGGCTCTAATCATAGAAAGTTATAGTGTCAGTCCTCTTGTACTTAAGTCGGCATTGTGCCTTTTGTATTAAATTCGGATGCAATTTCTGTGTTTCATCGTCAATAAAAGGGTCCAAGCGATACAGTAAACCTGAAGTGAAGCATCGGAATCTTAAAGTGGACTCACAGAAGAGGTTGAAATCATAGAAAGTTAGAGTGTCAGTCCCCTTGTACTCAAGTCGGCATTGTGCCTTTTGTATTAAATTCGGATGCAATTTCTGTGTTTCATCGTTAATAAGAAGGTCAAAGTGATACAGTAAACCTGAAGTGAAACATCGGAATCTAAAACTGGACTCACAGGAGAGGTTCAAATCATATAAGGTTAGAGTGTCAGTCCTCTAGTACTTGGGGCTGCATTGTGCCTTTTGTATTAAATTCGGATGCAATTTCTGTGTTTCATCGTCAATAGGAAGGTCCAAGGGATACAGTAAACCTGAAGTGAAGGATCGGGATCTAAAACTGGACTCACAGGAGAGGTTCATATCATAGAAAGTTAGAGTGTCAGTCCTCTTGTACTTAAGTCGGCATTCTGCCGTTTGTATTACATTCAGTTGCAATTTCTGTGTTTCATCGTCAATAAGAAGGTGCAAGGGATACAGTAAACCTGAAGTGAAGCTTCGGATTCTAAAACTGGACTCATAGGAAAGGTTCAAATCATAGAAAGTTAGAGTGTCAGTCCTCCTGTACTTAAGTCGGCATTGTGCCTTTTGTATTAAATTCGGATGCAATTTCTTTGTTTCATCGTCAATAAGAAGGTCCCAGGGATACAGTAAACCGGAAGTGAAGCATCGGAAACTAAAACTGGACTCACAGGAGTGGCTCAAATCACAGAAAGTTAGAGTGTCACTCCTCTTGTACTTAAGTCGGCATTGTGCCTTTTGTATTACATTTGGATGCAATTTCTGTGTTTCATCGTCAATAAGAAGGTCCAAGGGATACAGTAATCCTGAAGTGAAGCATCGGAATCTAAAACTGGACTCACAGGAGAGGTTCAAATCATAGAAAGTTAGAGTGTCAGTCCTCTTGTAGTTAAGTCGGCATTGTGCCTTTTGTATTAAATGCGGATGCAATTTCTGTGTTTCATCGTCAATAAGATGGTCGAAGGGAAACAGTAAACATGAAGTGAAGCATCGAAATCTAAAACTGGACTCACAGGAGAGGTTCAAATCATATAAAGTTAGAGTGTCAGTCCTCTTGTACTTAAGTCGGCTTTGTGCCTTTTGTATTAAATTCGAATGCTATTTCTGTGTTTCATCGCCAATAAGGAGATCCCAGGGATACAGTAAACCGGAAGTGAAGCATCAGAAACTAAAACTGGACTCACAGGAGAGGCTCAAATCACAGAAAGTTAGAGTGTCAGTCCTCTTGTACTTAAGTCGGCATTGTGCCTTTTGTATTAAATTCGGATGCAATTTCTGTGTATCATCGTCAATAAAAAGGTCCAAGGGATACAGTAAACCTGAAGTGTAGCATCGGAATCCAAAACTGGACTCACAGCAGAGGTTCAAATCATATAAATTTAGAGTGTCTGTCCTCTTGTACTTAAGGCGGCATTGTGCCTTTTGTTTAAATTCGGAGGCCGTTTCTGTGTTTCGTCGTCAATAAGACGGTCCAAGGGATACAGTACAATAGAAGTGAAGCATCGGAATCTAAAAGTGGACTCACAGGAGAGGTTCAAATCATAGAAAGTTAGAGTGTCAGTCCTCTTGTACTTAAGTCGGCATTGTGCTTTTGTATTAAATTCGGATGGAATTTCTGTGTTTCATCGTCAATCAGAAGGTCCAAGGGATACAGTAAACCGGAAGTGTAGCATCGGAATCTAAAACTGGACTCACAGGAGAGGTTCAAATCATAGAAAGTTATTGTGTCAGTCCACTTGTACTTAAGGAGGCATTGTGCCTTTTGTATTAAATTCGGATGCAATTTCTGTGTTTTATCGTCAATAAGAAGGTCCAAGAGATACAGTAAACCTGAAGTGAAGCATCGGGATCTAAAACTGGACTCACAGGAGAGGTTCAAATCATAGAAAGTTAGAGTGTCAGTCCTCTTGTACTTAAGTCGGCATTGTGCCTTTTGTATTAAATTCGGATGCAATTTCTGTGTTTCATCGTCAATAAGATGGTCCAAGGTATACAGTAAACCAGAAGTGAAGCATCGGAACTTAAAACTGGACTCACAGGAGAGGTTCAAATCATAGAATGACAGAGTGTCAGTCCTCTTGTACTTAAGTCGGCATTGTGCCTTTTGTATTAAATTCGGATGCAATTTCTGTGTTTCATCGTCAATAAGATGGTCCAAGGTATACAGTAAACCAGAAGTGAAGCATCGGAACTTAAAACTGGACTCACAGGAGAGGTTCAAATCATAGAGTGACAGAGTGTCAGTCCTCTTGTACTTAAGTCGGCATTGTGCCTTTTGTATTAAATTCGGATGCTTTTTCTGTGATTCATCGTCAATAAGAAGGTCCAAGGGATACAGTAAACCGGAAGTGAAGCATCGGAATCTAAAACTGGACTCACAGGAGAGGCTCTAATCATAGAAAGTTAGAGTGTCAGTCCTCTTGTACTTAAGTCGGCATTGTGCCTTTTGTATTAAATTCGGATGCAATTTCTGTGTTTCATCGTCAATAAAAGGGTCCAAGCGATACAGTAAACCTGAAGTGAAGCATCGGAATCTTAAAGTGGACTCACAGAAGAGGTTGAAATCATAGAAAGTTAGAGTGTCAGTCCCCTTGTACTCAAGTCGGCATTGTGCCTTTTGTATTAAATTCGGATGCAATTTCTGTGTTTCATCGTTAATAAGAAGGTCCAAGGGATACAGTAAACCTGAAGTGTAGCATCGGAATTTAAAACTGGACTCACAGGAGAGGTTTAGATCATAGAAAGTTAGAGTGTCAGTCCTCTTGTAGTTAAGTCGGCATTGTGCCTTTTGTATTAAATTCGGATGCAATTTCTTTGTTTCATCGTCAATAAGAAGGTCCAAGGGATACAGTAAACCGGAAGTGAGGCATCGGAATCTGAAACTGGACTCACAGGAGAGGTTCGAATCATAGAAAGTTAGAGTGTCGGTCCTCTTGTACTTAAGTCGGCATTGTGCCTTTTGTATTACATTTGGATGCAATTTCTGTGTTTCATCGTCAATAAGAAGGTCCAAGGGATACAGTAACCCTGAAGTGAAGCATCGGAATCTAAAACTGGACTCACAGGAGAGGTTCAAATCATAGAAAGTTAGAGTGTCAGTCCTCTTGTAGTTAAGTCAGCATTGTGCCTTTTGTATTAAATTCGGATGCAATTTCTGTGTTTCATCGTCAATAGGAAGGTCCAAGGGATACAGTAAACCTGAAGTGAAGGATCGGGATCTAAAACTGGACTCACAGGAGAGGTTCATATCATAGAAAGTTAGAGTGTCAGTCCTCTTGTACTTAAGTCGGCATTCTGCCGTTTGTATTACATTCAGTTGCAATTTCTGTGTTTCATCGTCAATAAGAAGGTGCAAGGGATACAGTAAACCTGAAGTGAAGCTTCGGATTCTAAAACTGGACTCATAGGAAAGGTTCAAATCATAGAAAGTTAGAGTGTCAGTCCTCCTGTACTTAAGTCGGCATTGTGCCTTTTGTATTAAATTCGGATGCAATTTCTTTGTTTCATCGTCAATAAGAAGGTCAAAGGGATACAGTAAACCGGAAGTGAAGCATCGGAAACTAAAACTGGACTCACAGGAGTGGCCCAAATCACAGAAAGTTAGAGTGTCACTCCTCTTGTACTTAAGTCGGCATTGTGCCTTTTGTATTACATTTGGATGCAATTTCTGTGTTTCATCGTCAATAAGAAGGTCCAAGGGATACAGTAATCCTGAAGTGAAGCATCGGAATCTAAAACTGGACTCACAGGAGAGGTTCAAATCATAGAAAGTTAGAGTGTCAGTCCTCTTGTAGTTAAGTCGGCATTGTGCCTTTTGTATTAAATGCGGATGCAATTTCTGTGTTTCATCGTCAATAAGATGGTCGAAGGGAAACAGTAAACATGAAGTGAAGCATCGAAATCTAAAACTGGACTCACAGGAGAGGTTCAAATCATATAAAGTTAGAGTGTCAGTCCTCTTGTACTTAAGTCGGCTTTGTGCCTTTTGTATTAAATTCGAATGCTATTTCTGTGTTTCATCGCCAATAAGGAGATCCCAGGGATACAGTAAACCGGAAGTGAAGCATCAGAAACTAAAACTGGACTCACAGGAGAGGCTCAAATCACAGAAAGTTAGAGTGTCAGTTCTCTTGTACTTAAGTCGCCATTGTGCCTTTTATATTAAATTCGGATGCAATTTCTGTGTATCATCGTCAATAAAAAGGTCCAAGGGATACAGTAAACCTGAAGTGTAGCATCGGAATCCAAAACTGGACTCACAGCAGAGGTTCAAATCATATAAATTTAGAGTGTCTGTCCTCTTGTACTTAAGGCGGCATTGTGCCTTTTGTTTAAATTCGGAGGCCGTTTCTGTGTTTCGTCGTCAATAAGACGGTCCAAGGGATACAGTACAATAGAAGTGAAGCATCAGAATCTAAAAGTGGACTCACAGGAGAGGTTCAAATCATAGAAAGTTAGAGTGTCAGTCCTCTTGTACTTAAGTCGGCATTGTGCTTTTGTATTAAATTCGGATGGAATTTCTGTGTTTCATCGTCAATCAGAAGGTCCAAGGGATACAGTAAACCGGAAGTGAAGCATCGGAATCTAAAACTGGACTCACAGGAGAGGCTCTAATCATAGAAAGTTAGAGTGTCAGTCCTCTTGTACTTAAGTCGGCATTGTGCCTTTTGTATTAAATTCGGATGCAATTTCTGTGTTTCATCGTCAATAAAAGGGTCCAAGCGATACAGTAAACCTGAAGTGAAGCATCGGAATCTTAAAGTGGACTCACAGAAGAGGTTGAAATCATAGAAAGTTAGAGTGTCAGTCCCCTTGTACTCAAGTCGGCATTGTGCCTTTTGTATTAAATTCGGATGCAATTTCTGTGTTTCATCGTTAATAAGAAGGTCAAAGTGATACAGTAAATCTGAAGTGAAACATCGGAATCTAAAACTGGACTCACAGGAGAGGTTCAAATCATATAAAGTTAGAGTGTCAGTCCTCTAGTACTTGGGGCGGCATTGTGCCTTTTGAATTAAATTCGGATGCAATTTCTGTGTTTCGTCGTCAATAAGAAGGTTCAAGGGATACAGTAAACCTGAAGTGAAGCATCGGAATCTGAAACTGGACTCACAGGAGAGGTTCAAAGCATAGAAAGTTAGAGTGTCAGTCCTCTTGTACTTAAGTCGGCATTCTGCCGTTTGTATTAATTTCAGTTGCAATTTCTGTGCTTCATCGTGAATAAGAAGGTCCATGAGATACAGTAAACCTGAGGTGAAGCATCGGAATCTAAAACTGTACTCAGAGGAGAGGTTCAAATCATAGAAAGTTAGAGTGTCTGTCCTCTTGTACTTAAGTCGGCATTGTGCTTTTGTATTAAATTCGGATGGAATTTCTGTGTTTCATCGTTAATAAGAACGTCCAAGGGATACAGTAAACCTGAAGTGTAGCATCGGAATTTAAAACTGGACTCACAGGAGAGGTTTAGATCATTGAAAGTTAGAGTGTCAGTCCTCTTGTAGTTAAGTCGGCATTGTGCCTTTTGTATTAAATTCGGATGCAATTTCTTTGTTTCATCGTCAATAAGAAGGTCCAAGGGATACAGTAAACCGGAAGTGAGGCATCGGAATCTGAAACTGGACTCACAGGAGAGGTTCGAATCATAGAAAGTTAGAGTGTCAGTCCTCTTGTACTTAAGTCGGCATTGTGCCTTTTGTATTACATTTGGATGCAATTTCTGTGTTTCATCGTCAATAAGAAGGTCCAAGGGATACAGTAACCCTGAAGTGAAGCATCGGAATCTAAAACTGGACTCACAGGAGAGGTTCAAATCATAGAAAGTTAGAGTGTCAGTCCTCTTGTAGTTAAGTCAGCATTGTGCCTTTTGTATTAAATTCGGATGCAATTTCTCTGTTTCATCGTCAATAGGAAGGTCCAAGGGATACAGTAAACCTGAAGTGAAGGATCGGGACCTAAAACTGGACTCACAGGAGAGGTTCATATCATAGAAAGTTAGAGTGTCAGTCCTCTTGTACTTAAGTCGGCATTCTGCCGTTTGTATTACATTCAGTTGCAATTTCTGTGTTTCATCGTCAATAAGAAGGTGCAAGGGATACAGTAAACCTGAAGTGAAGCTTCGGATTCTAAAACTGGACTCATAGGAAAGGTTCAAATCATAGAAAGTTAGAGTGTCAGTCCTCCTGTACTTAAGTCGGCATTGTGCCTTTTGTATTAAATTCGGATGCAATTTCTTTGTTTCATCGTCAATAAGAAGGTCCCAGGGATACAGTAAACCGGAAGTGAAGCATCGGAAACTAAAACTGGACTCACAGGAGTGGCTCAAATCACAGAAAGTTAGTGTGTCACTCCTCTTGTACTTAAGTCGGCATTGTGCCTTTTGTATTACATTTGGATGCAATTTCTGTGTTTCATCGTCAATAAGAAGGTCCAAGGGATACAGTAATCCTGAAGTGAAGCATCGGAATCTAAAACTGGACTCACAGGAGAGGTTCAAATCATAGAAAGTTAGAGTGTCAGTCCTCTTGTAGTTAAGTCGGCATTGTGCCTTTTGTATTAAATGCGGATGCAATTTCTGTGTTTCATCGTCAATAAGATGGTCGAAGGGAAACAGTAAACATGAAGTGAAGCATCGAAATCTAAAACTGGACTCACAGGGGAGGTTCAAATCATATAAAGTTAGAGTGTCAGTCCTCTTGTACTTAAGTCGGCTTTGTGCCTTTTGTATTAAATTCGAATGCTATTTCTGTGTTTCATCGCCAATAAGGAGATCCCAGGGATACAGTAAACCGGAAGTGAAGCATCAGAAACTAAAACTGGACTCACAGGAGAGGCTCAAATCACAGAAAGTTAGAGTGTCAGTCCTCTTGTACTTAAGTCGGCATTGTGCCTTTTGTATTAAATTCGGATGCAATTTCTGTGTATCATCGTCAATAAAAAGGTCCAAGGGATACAGTAAACCTGAAGTGTAGCATCGGAATCCAAAACTGGACTCACAGCAGAGGTTCAAATCATATAAATTTAGAGTGTCTGTCCTCTTGTACTTAAGGCGGCATTGTGCCTTTTGTTTAAATTCGGAGGCCGTTTCTGTGATTCGTCGTCAATAAGACGGTCCAAGGGATACAGTACAATAGAAGTGAAGCATCGGAATCTAAAAGTGGACTCACAGGAGAGGTTCAAATCATAGAAAGTTAGAGTGTCAGTCCTCTTGTACTTAAGTCGGCATTGTGCTTTTGTATTAAATTCGGATGGAATTTCTGTGTTTCATCGTCAATCAGAAGGTCCAAGGGATACAGTAAACCGGAAGTGTAGCATCGGAATCTAAAACTGGACTCACAGGAGAGGTTCAAATCATAGAAAGTTATTGTGTCAGTCCACTTGTACTTAAGGAGGCATTGTGCCTTTTGTATTAATTTCGGATGCAATTTCTGTGTTTCATCGTCAATAAGAAGGTCCAAGGTATACAGTATACCTGAAGTGGAGCATCGGAATCTAAAACTCAACTCACAGGAGAGGTTCAAATCATAGAAAGGTAAAGTGTCAGTCCTCTTGTACTTAAGTCGGCATTGTGCGTTTTGTATTAAATTCGGATGCAATTTCTGTGTTTCATCACCAATAAGAAGGTCCAAGGGATACAGTAAAACTGAAGTGAAGCATCGGAATCTAAATCTGGACTCACAGGAGAGGTTCAAATCATAGAAAGTTAGAGTGTCAGTCCTCTTGTACTTAAGTCGGCATTGTGCGGTTTGTATTAAATTCGGATGCAATTTCTGTGTTTCTTCATCAATAAGAATGTCTAAGGGATACATAAAACCTGAAGTGGAGCATCGGAATCTAAAACTGGACTCACAGGAGAGGTTCAAATCATAGAAAGTTAGAGTGTCAGTCCTCTTGTACTTAAGTCGGCATTGTGTCTTATGTATTACATTCGGATGCAATTTCTGTGTTTCATCGTCAATAAGAAGGTCCAAGGGATACAGTAAACCTAAAGTGAAGCATCGGAATCTAAAACTGGACTCACAGGAGAGGTTGAATTCATAGAAAATTAGAGTGTCAGGCCACTTGTACTTAAGTTGCCATTTTGCCTCTTGTATTAAATTCGGATGCAATTTCTGTGTTTCTACGACAATAAATAGGTCCAAGGGATACAGTAAACCTGAAGTGAAGCATCGGAATCTAAAACTGGACTCAGAGGAGCGGTTCAAATCATAGAAAGTTAGAGTGTCAGTCCTCTTGTACTTCAGTCGGCATTGTGCCTTTTGTATTAAATTCGGATGCAATTTCTGTATTTCATCGTCAATAAGATGGTAGAAGGGATACAGTAAACCTGAAGTGAAGCATCGGAATCTGAAACTGGACTCACAGGAGTGGTTCAAATCATAGATAGTTAGAGTGTCAGTCCTCTTGTACTTAAGTCGGCATTGTGCCTAGTGTATTACATTTGGATGCAATTTCTGTGTTTCATCGTCAATAAGAAGGTCCTTGGGATACAGTAATCCTGAAGTGATGCATCGGAATTTAAACTGGACTCACAGGAGAGTTTCAAATCATAGAAAGTTATAGTGTCAGTCCTCTTGTACTTAAGTCGGCATTGTGCTTTTGTATTAAATTCGGATGGAATTTCTGTGTTTCATCGTTAATAAGAAGGTCCAAGGGATACAGTAAACCTGAAGTGTAGCATCGGAATTTAAAACTGGACTCACAGGAGAGGTTTAGATCATAGAAAGTTAGAGTGTCAGTCCTCTTGTAGTTAAGTCGGCATTGTGCCTTTTGTATTAAATTCGGATGCAATTTCTTTGTTTCATCGTCAATAAGAAGGTCCAAGGGATACAGTAAACCGGAAGTGAGGCATCGGAATCTGAAACTGGACTCACAGGAGAGGTTCGAATCATAGAAAGTTAGAGTGTCAGTCCTCTTGTACTTAAGTCGGCATTGTGCCTTTTGTATTACATTTGGATGCAATTTCTGTGTTTCATCGTCAATAAGAAGGTCCAAGGGATACAGTAACCCTGAAGTGAAGCATCGGAATCTAAAACTGGACTCACAGGAGAGGTTCAAATCATAGAAAGTTAGAGTGTCAGTCCTCTTGTAGTTAAGTCAGCATTGTGCCTTTTGTATTAAATTCGGATGCAATTTCTGTGTTTCATCGTCAATAGGAAGGTCCAAGGGATACAGTAAACCTGAAGTGAAGGATCGGGACCTAAAACTGGACTCACAGGAGAGGTTCATATCATAGAAAGTTAGAGTGTCAGTCCTCTTGTACTTAAGTCGGCATTCTGCCGTTTGTATTACATTCAGTTGCAATTTCTGTGTTTCATCGTCAATAAGAAGGTGCAAGGGATACAGTAAACCTGAAGTGAAGCTTCGGATTCTAAAACTGGACTCATAGGAAAGGTTCAAATCATAGAAAGTTAGAGTGTCAGTCCTCCTGTACTTAAGTCGGCATTGTGCCTTTTGTATTAAATTCGGATGCAATTTCTTTGTTTCATCGTCAATAAGAAGGTCCCAGGGATACAGTAAACCGGAAGTGAAGCATCGGAAACTAAAACTGGACTCACAGGAGTGGCTCAAATCACAGAAAGTTAGTGTGTCACTCCTCTTGTACTTAAGTCGGCATTGTGCCTTTTGTATTACATTTGGATGCAATTTCTGTGTTTCATCGTCAATAAGAAGGTCCAAGGGATACAGTAATCCTGAAGTGAAGCATCGGAATCTAAAACTGGACTCACAGGAGAGGTTCAAATCATAGAAAGTTAGAGTGTCAGTCCTCTTGTAGTTAAGTCGGCATTGTGCCTTTTGTATTAAATGCGGATGCAATTTCTGTGTTTCATCGTCAATAAGATGGTCGAAGGGAAACAGTAAACATGAAGTGAAGCATCGAAATCTAAAACTGGACTCACAGGAGAGGTTCAAATCATATAAAGTTAGAGTGTCAGTCCTCTTGTACTTAAGTCGGCTTTGTGCCTTTTGTATTAAATTCGAATGCTATTTCTGTGTTTCATCGCCAATAAGGAGATCCCAGGGATACAGTAAACCGGAAGTGAAGCATCAGAAACTAAAACTGGACTCACAGGAGAGGCTCAAATCACAGAAAGTTAGAGTGTCAGTCCTCTTGTACTTAAGTCGGCATTGTGCCTTTTGTATTAAATTCGGATGCAATTTCTGTGTATCATCGTCAATAAAAAGGTCCAAGGGATACAGTAAACCTGAAGTGTAGCATCGGAATCCAAAACTGGACTCACAGCAGAGGTTCAAATCATATAAATTTAGAGTGTCTGTCCTCTTGTACTTAAGGCGGCATTGTGCCTTTTGTTTAAATTCGGAGGCCGTTTCTGTGATTCGTCGCCAATAAGACGGTCCAAGGGATACAGTACAATAGAAGTGAAGCATCGGAATCTAAAAGTGGACTCACAGGAGAGGTTCAAATCATAGAAAGTTAGAGTGTCAGTCCTCTTGTACTTAAGTCGGCATTGTGCTTTTGTATTAAATTCGGATGGAATTTCTGTGTTTCATCGTCAATCAGAAGGTCCAAGGGATACAGTAAACCGGAAGTGTAGCATCGGAATCTAAAACTGGACTCACAGGAGAGGTTCAAATCATAGAAAGTTATTGTGTCAGTCCACTTGTACTTAAGGAGGCATTGTGCCTTTTGTATTAAATTCGGATGCAATTTCTGTGTTTTATCGTCAATAAGAAGGTCGAAGAGATACAGTACACCTGAAGTGAAGCATCGGGATCTAAAACTGGACTCAAAGGAGAGGTTCAAATCATAGACAGTTAGAGTGTCAGTCCATTTGTACTTAAGTCGGCATTGTGCCTTTTGTATTAATTTCGGATGCAATTTCTGTGTTTCATCGTCAATAAGAAGGTCCAAGGTATACAGTATACTTGAAGTGGAGCATCGGAATCTAAAACTCAACTCACAGGAGAGGTTCAAATCATAGAAAGGTAAAGTGTCAGTCCTCTTGTACTTAAGTCGGCATTGTGCGTTTTGTATTAAATTCGGATGCAATTTCTGTGTTCCATCATCAATAAGAAGGTCCAAGGGATACAGTAAAACTGAAGTGAAGCATCGGAATCTAAATCTGGACTCACAGGAGAGGTTCAAATCATAGAAAGTTAGAGTGTCAGTCCTCTTGTACTTAAGTCGGCATTGTGCCTTTTGTATAAAATTCGGATGCAATTTCTGTGTTTCATCGCCAATAAGAAGGTCCAAGGGATGCAGTAAACCTGAAGTGAAGCATCGGAATCTAAAACAGGAATCACAGGAGAGGTTCAAATCATAGAAAATTAGAGTGTCAGTCCATTTGTACTTAAGTCGGCATTGTGCCTTTTGTATTAAATTCGGATGCAATTTCTGTGTTTCATCGTCAATAAGAAGGTCCAAGGTAAACAGTAAACCTGAAGTGAAGCATCGGAATTTAAAACTCGCCTCACAGGAGAGGTTCAAATCATTGCAAGGTAGAGTGTCAGTCCTCTTGTACTTAAGTCGGCATTGTGCGGTTTGTATTAAATTCGGATGCAATTTCTGTGTTTCTTCATCAATAAGAATGTCTAAGGGATACATAAAACCTGAAGTGGAGCATCGGAATCTAAAACTGGACTCACAGGAGAGGTTCAAATCATAGAAAGTTAGAGTGTCAGTCCTCTTGTACTTAAGTCGGCATTGTGTCTTACGTATTACATTCGGATGCAATTTCTGTGTTTCATCGTCTATAAGAAGGTCCAAGGGATACAGTAAACCTGAAGTGAAGCATCGGAATCTAAAACTGGACTCACAGGAGAGGTTGAATTCATAGAAAGTTAGAGTGTCAGTCCTCTTGTACTTCAGTCGGCATTGTGCCTTTTGTATTAAATTCGGATGCAATTTCTGTATTTCATCGTCAATAAGATGGTAGAAGGGATACAGTAAACCTGAAGTGAAGCATCGGAATCTGAAACTGGACTCACAGGAGTGGTTCAAATCATAGATAGTTAGAGTGTCAGTCCTCTTGTACTTAAGTCGGCATTGTGCCTAGTGTATTACATTTGGATGCAATTTCTGTGTTTCATCGTCAATAAGAAGGTCCTTGGGATACAGTAATCCTGAAGTGATGCATCGGAATTTAAACTGGACTCACAGGAGAGTTTCAAATCATAGAAAGTTATAGTGTCAGTCCTCTTGTACTTAAGTCGGCATTGTGCCTTTTGTATTACGTTCGGATGCAATTTCTGTGTTTCATCGTCAATACGAAGGTCCAAGTGATACAGTAAACCTGAAGTGAAGCATCGAGATCTAAGACTGGACTCACAGGAGAGGTTCAAATCATAGATAGTTAGAGTGTCAGTCCTCTTGTACTTAAGTCGGCATTCTGCCGTTTGTGTTACATTCAGTTGCAATTTCTGTGTTTCTTCGTCAATAAGAAGGTGCAAGGGATACAGTAAACCTGAAGTGAAGCATCGGAATCTAAAACTGGACTCACAGGAAAGGTTCATATCATAGAAAATTAAGTGTCAGTCCTCTTGTTCTTAAGTCGCCATTGTGCCTATTGTATTAAATTCGGATGCAATTTCTGTTTTTCATCGTCAATAAGAAGGTCCTAGGGATACAGTAAACCGGAAGTGAAGCATCGGAATCTGAAACTGGACTCACAGGAGAGGTTCAAATCATAGAAAGTTTGAGTGTCAGTCCTCTTGTACTTAAGTCGGCATTGTGCATTTTGTATAACATTTGGATGCAATTTCTGTGTTTCATCGTCAATAAGAAGGTCCAAGGGATACAGTAAACCTGAAGTGAAGCATTGGAATCTAAAACTGTACTCACAGGAGAGTTTAAAATCATAGAAAGTTAGAGTGTCAGTCCTCTTGTACTTAAGTCGGCATTGTGCCTTTTGTATTAAATTCGAATGCCATTTCTGTGTTTCATCGTCATTAAGGAGGTCCAAGGGATACAGTAAACCCGAAGTGAAGCATCGGAATCTAAAACTGGACTCACAGGTGAGGCTCTAATCATAGAAAGTTAGAGTGTCAGTCCTCTTGTACTTAAGTCGGCATTGTGCCTTTTGTATAACATTTGGATGCAATTTCTGTGTTTCATCGTCAATAAGAAAGTCCAAGGGATACAGTAATCCTGAAGTGAAGCATCGGAATTTAAAACTGGACTCACAGGAGAGGTTCAAATCACAGATAGTTAGAGTGTCAGTCATCATGTACATAAGTCGGCATTGTGCTTTTGTATTAAATTCGGATGGAATTTCTGTGTTTCATCGTCAATAAGAAGGTCCAAGGGATACAGTAAACCTGAAGTGTAGCATCGGAATCTAAAACTGGACTCACAGGAGAGGTTCAAATCATATAAAGTTAGAGTGTCAGTCCTCTTGTCCTAGAGGCGGCATTGTGTATTTTGTATTAAATTCGGATGCAATGTCTGTGTTTCGTCGTCAATACAAGGTCCAAGGTATACAGTAAACCTGAAGTGAAGCATCGGAATCTAAAACTGGACTCACAGGAGAGGTTCAAATCACAGAAAGTTAGAGTGTCAGTCCTCTTGCACTTAAGTCGGCATTCTGCCGTTTGTATTAAATTCAGTTGCAATTTCTGTGCTTCATCGTGAATAAGAAGGTCCAAGAGATACAGTAAACCTAAAGTGAAGCATCGGAATCTAAAACTGGACTCAGAGGAGAGGCTCAAATCATAGAAAGTTAGAGTGTCAGTCCCCTTGTACTTAAGTCGGCATTGTGCTTTTGTATTAAATTCGCATGGAATATCTGTGTTTCAACGTTAGTAAGAAGGTCCAAGGAATACAGTAAACCTGAAGTGTAGCATCGGAATTTAAAACTAGACTCACAGGAGAGGTTCACATCATAGAAAGTTATTGTGTCAGTCCTCTTGTACTTAAGGCGGCATTGTGCCTTTTGTATTAATTTCGGATGCAATTTCTGTGTTTCATCGTCAATAAGAAGGTCCAAGGGATACAGTAAACCTGAAGTGAAGGATCGGGTTCTAAAACTGGACTCACAGGAGTGGTTCAAATTATAGAAAGTTAGAGTGTCAGTCCTCTTGTTCTTAAGTCGGCATTCTGCCGTTTGTATTAATTTCAGTTGCAATTTCTGTGCTTCATCGTGAATAAGAAGGTCCAAGAGATACAGTAAACCTGAGGTGAAGCATCGGAATCTTAAACTGGACTCAGAGGAGAGGTTCAAATCATAGAAAGTTAGAGTGTCAGTCCTCTTGTACTTAAGTCGGCATTGTGCTTTTGTATTAAATTCGGATGGAATTTCTGTGTTTCATCGTTAATAAGAAGGTCCATGGGATACAGTAAACCTGAAGTGTAGCATCGGAATCTAAAACTGGCCTCACAGGAGAGGTTCAAATCATAGAAAGTTAGAGTGTCAGTCCTCTTGTAGTTAAGTCGGCATTGTGCCTTTTGTATTAAATTCGGATGCAATTTCTTTGTTTCATCGTCAATAAGAAGGTCCAAGGGATACAGTAAACCGGAAGTGAAGCATCGGAATCTGAACCTGGACTCACAGGAGAGGTTCAAATCATAGAAAGTTATTGTGTCAGTCCTCTTGTACTTAAGTCGGCATTCTGCCGTTTGTATTAATTTCAGTTGCAATTTCTGTGCTTCATCGTGAATAAGAAGGTCCAAGAGATACAGTAAACCTGAGGTGAAGCATCGGAATCTTAAACTGGACTCAGAGGAAAGGTTCAAATCATAGAAAGTTAGAGTGTCAGTCCTCCTGTACTTAAGTCGGCATTGTGCCTTTTGTATAAATTCGGATGCAATTTCTTTGTTTCATCGTCAATAAGAAGGTCCCAGGGATACAGTAAACCGGAAGTGAAGCATCGGAAACTAAAACTGGACTCACAGGAGAGGCTCAAATCACAGAATATTAGAGTGTCACGCCTCTTGTACTTAAGTCGGCATTGTGCCTTTTGTATTACATTTGGATGCAATTTCTGTGTTTCATCGTCAATAAGAAGGTCCAAGGGATACAGTAATCCTGAAGTGAAGCATCGGAATCCAAAACTGGACTCACAGGAGAGGTTCAAATCATAGAAAGTTAGAGTGTCAGTCCACTTGTAGTTAAGTCGGCAATGTGTCTTTTGTATTAAATTCGGATGCAATTTCTGTGTTTCATCGTCAATAAGATGGACGAAGGGAAACAGTAAACATGAAGTGAAGCATCGGAATCTAAAAGTGGACTCACAGGAGAGGTTCAAATCAGAGAAAGTTAGATTGTCAGTCCTCTTGTACTTAAGTCGGCTTTGTGCCTTTGTATTAAATTCGAATGCTATTTCTGTGTTTCATCGCCAATAAGGAGGTCCCAGGGATACAGTAAACCGGAAGTGAAGAATCGGAAACTAAAACTGGACTCACAGGAGAGGCTCAAATCACAGAAAGTTAGAGTGTCAGTCCTCTTGTACTTAAATCGGCATTGTGCCTTTTGTATTAAATTCGGATGCAATTTCTGTGTATTATCGTCAATAAAAAGGTCCAAGGGATACAGTAAACCTGAAGTGTAGCATCGGAATCTAAAACTGGACTCACAAGAGAGGTTCAAATCATATAAATTTAGAGTGTCTGTCCTCTTGTACTTAAGGCGGCATTGTGCCTTTTGTTTAAATTCGGAGGCCGTTTCTGTGTTTCGTCGTCAATAAGACGGTCCAAGGGATACAGTAAAATAGAAGTGAAGCATCGGAATCTAAAAGTGGACTCACAGGAGAGGTTCAAATCATAGAAAGTTAGAGTGTCAGTCCTCTTGTACTTAAGTCGGCATTGTGCTTTTGTATTAAATTCGGATGGAATTTCTGTGTTTCATCGTCAATCAGAAGGTCCAAGGGATACAGTAAACCGGAAGTGTAGCATCGGAATCTAAAACTGGACTCACAGGAGAGGTTCAAATCATAGAAAGTTATTGTGTCAGTCCTCTTGTACTTAAGGAGGCATTGTGCCTTTTGTATTAAATTCGGATGCTATTTCTGTGTTTCATCGTCAATAAGAAGGTCCAAGAGATACAGTAAACCTGAAGTGAAGCATCGGTATCTAAAACTGGACTCACAGGAGAGGTTCAAATCATAGAAAGTTAGAGTGTCAGTCCTCTTGTACTTAAGTCGGCATTCTGCCGTTTGTATTACATTCAGTTGCAATTTCTGTGTTTCTTCGTCAATAAGAAGGTGCAAGGGATACAGTAAACCTTCAGTGAAGCATCGGAATTTAAAACTGGACTCACAGAAGAGGTTCAAATCACAGAAAGTTAGAGTGTCAGTCCTCATGTACATAAGTCGGCATTGTGCTTTTGTATTAAATTCGGATGTAATTTCTGTGTTTCATCGTCAATAAGAAAGTCCAAGGGATACAGTAATCCTGAAGTGAAGCATCGGAATTTAAAACTGGACTCACAGAAGAGGTTCAAATCACAGAAAGTTAGAGTGTCAGTCCTCATGTACATAAGTCGGCATTGTGCTTTTGTATTAAATTCGGATGTAATTTCTGTGTTTCATCGTCAATAAGAAGGTCCAAGGGATACAGTAAACCTGAAGTGAAGCATCGGTATCTAAAACTGGACTCACAGGAGAGGTTCAAATCATAGAAAGTTAGAGTGTCAGTCCTCTTGTACTTAAGTCGGCATTCTGCCGTTTGTATTAAATTCAGTTGCAATTTCTGTGCTTCATCGTGAATAAGAAGATCCAAGAGATACAGTAAACCTGAAGTGAAGCATCGGAATCTAAAACTGGACTCAGAGGAGAGGCTCAAATCATAGAAAGTTAGAGTGTCAGTTCCCTTGTACTTAAGTCGGCATTGTGCTTTTGTATTAAATTCGCATGAAATTTCTGTGTTTCAACGTTAGTAAGAAGGTCCAAGGAATACAGTAAACCTGAAGTGTAGCATCGGAATCTAAAACTGGACTCACAGGAGAGGTTCACATCATAGAAAGTTATTGTGTCAGTCCTCTTGTACTTAAGGCGGCATTGTGCCTTTTGTATTAAAATCGGATGCAATTTCTGTGTTTCATCGTCAATAAGAAGGTCCAAGAGATACAGTAAACCTGAAGTGAAGGATCGGGTTCTAAAACTGGACTCACAGGAGAGGTTCAAATCATAGAAAGTTAGAGTGTCAGTCCGCTTGTTCTTAAGTCGGCATTCTGCCGTTTGTATTAATTTCAGTTGCAATTTCTGTGCTTCATCGTGAATAAGAAGGTCCAAGAGATACAGTAAACCTGAGGTGAAGCATCGGAACCTTAAACTGGACTCAGAGGAGAGGTTCAAATCATAGAAAGTTAGAGTGTCAGTCCTCTTGTACTTAAGTCGGCATTGTGCTTTTGTATTAAATTCGGATGGAATTTCTGTGTTTCATCGTTAATGAGAAGGTCCAAGGGATACAGTAAACCTGAAGTGTAGCATCGGAATCTAAAACTGGCCTCACAGGAGAGATTTAAATCATAGAAAGTTAGAGTGTCAGTCCTCTTGTAGTTAAGTCGGCATTGTGCCTTTTGTATTAAATTCGGATGCAATTTCTTTGTTTCATCGTCAATAAGAAGGTCCAAGGGATACAGTAAACCGGAAGTGAAGCATCGGAAACTAAAACTGGACTCACAGGAGAGGCTCAAATCACAGAAAGTTAGAGTGTCACGCCTCTTGTACTTAAGTCGGTATTGTGCCTTTTGTACTACTTTTGATTGCAATTTCTGGGTTTCATCGTCAATAAGAAGGTCCAAGGTATACAGTAATACTGAAGTGAAGCATCGGAATCTAAAACTGGACTCACAGGAGAGGTTCAAATCATAGAAAGTTAGAGTGTCAGTCATCTTGTAGTTAAGTCGGCAATGTGCATTTTGTATTACATTAGGATGCAATTTCTGTGTTTCATCGTCAATAAGAAGGTCCAAGGGATACAGTAATCCTGAGGTGAAGCGTCGGAATCTAAAACTGGACTCACAGGAGAGGTTCAATGCATAGAAAGTTAAAGTGTCAGTCCTCTTGTACTTAAGTCGGCTTTGTGCCTTTGTATTAAATTCGGATGCAATTTCTGTGTTTCATCGTCAATAAGATGGTCGAAGGGTTACAGTAAACCTGAAGTGAAGCATCGGAATCTAAAACTCGACTCACAGGAGAGGTTCAAATCATAAAAAGTTAGAGTCTCAGTCCTCTTGTACTTAAGTCGGCATTGTGCCTTTTGTATTACATTAGGATGCAATTTCTGTGTTTCATCGTCAATAAGATGGTCGAAGGGAAACAGTAAACATGAAGTGAAGCATCGGAATCTAAAAGTGGACTCACAGGAGAGGTTCAAATCATAGAAAGTTAGATTGTCAGTCCTCTTGTACTTAAGTCGGCTTTGTGCATTTGTATTAAATTCGAATGCTATTTCTGTGTTTCATCGCCAATAAGGAGGTCCCAGGGATACAGTAAACCGGAAGTGAAGCATCGGAAACTGAAACTGGACTCACAGGAGAGGCTCAAATCACAGAAAGTTAGTGTGTCAGTCCTCTTGTACTTAAATCGGCATTGTGCCTTTTGTATTAAATTCGGATGCAATTTCTGTGTATTATCGTCAATAAAAAGGTCCAAGGGATACAGTAAACCTGAAGTGTAGCATCGGAATCTAAAACTGGACTCACAAGAGAGGTTCAAATCATATAAGTTTAGAGTGTCTGTCCTCTTGTACTTAAGGCGGCATTGTGCCTTTTGTTTAAATTCGGAGGCCGTTTCTGTGTTTCGTCGTCAATAAGACGGTCCAAGGGATACAGTAAAATAGAAGTGAAGCATCGGAATCTAAAAGTGGACTCACAGGAGAGGTTCAAATCATAGAAAGTTAGAGTGTCAGTCCTCTTGTACTTAAGTCGGCATTGTGCTTTTGTATTAAATTCGAATGGAATTTCTGTGTTTCATCGTCAATCAGAAGGTCCAAAGGATACAGTAAACCGGAAGTGTAGCACCGGAATCTAAAACTGGACTCACAGGAGAGGTTCAAATCATAGAAACTTATTGTGTCAGTCCTCTTGTACTTAAGGAGGCATTGTGCCTTTTGTATTATATTCGGATGCAATTTCTGTGTTTCATCGTCAATAAGAAGGTCCAAGAGATACAGTAAACCTGAAGTGAAGCATCGGTATCTAAAACTGGACTCACAGGAGAGGTTCAAATCATAGAAAGTTAGAGTGTTAGTCCTCGTGTACTTAAGTCGGCATTGTGCCTTTTGTATTAAATTCGGATGTAATTTCTGTTTTTCATCGTCAATAAGAAGGTCCAAGGGATACAGTAAACCGGAAGTGAAGCATCGGAATCTGAAACTGGACTCACAGGAGAGGTTCTAATCATAGAAAGTTTGAGTGTCAGTCCTCTTGTACTTAAGTCGGCATTATCCCTTTTGTATAACATTTGGATGCAATTTCTGTGTTTCATCGTCAATAAGAAAGTCCAAGGGATACAGTAATCCTGAAGTGAAGCATCGGAATTTAAAACTGGACTCACAGGAGAGGTTCAAATCATAGAAAGTTAGAGTGTCAGTCCTCTTGTCCTTAAGTCTTCATTGTGCCTTTTGTATTGAATTCGAATGCAATTTCAGTGTTTCATCGTCAATAAGAAGGTCCAAGGGATACAGCAAACCTGAAGTGAAGCATCGGAATCTAAATCTGGACTCACAGAAGAGGTTCAAATCATAGAGAGTTAGAGTGTCAGTCCTCTTGTACTTAAGTCGGCATTGTGCCTTTTGTATTAAATTCGAATGCTATTTCTGTGTTTCATCGTCAATAAGAAGGTCCAAGGAATACAGTAAACCTGAACTAAAGCTTCGGAATCTAAAACTGGACTCACAGGAGAGGCTCAAATCATAGAAAGTTAGAGTGTCAGTCCTCTTGTACTTAAGTCTTCATTCTGCCGTTTGTATTAATTTCAGTTGCAATTTCTGTGCTTCATCGTGAATAAGAAGGTCCAAGAGATACAGTAAACCTGAGGGGAAGCATCGGAATCTAAAACTGGACTCAGAGGAGTGGTTCAAATCATAGAAAGTTAGAGTGTCAGTCCTCCTGTACTTAAGTCGGCATTGTGCTTTTGTATTAAATTCGGATGGAATTTCTGTGTTTCATCGTTAATAAGAAGGTCGAAGGGATACAGTAAACCTGAAGTGTAGCATCGGAATCTAAAACTGGACTCACAGGAGAGGTTCAAATCATAGAAAGTTAGAGTGTCAGTCCTCTTGTAGTTAAGTCGGCATTGTGCCTTTTGTATTAAATTCGGATGCTATTGCTTTGTTTCATCGTCAATAAGAAGGTCCAAGGGATACAGTAAACCGGAAGTGAAGCATCGGAATCTGAAACTGGACTCACACGAGAGGTTCAAATCATAGAAAGTTAGAGTGTCAGTCCTCTTGTACTTAAGTCGGCATTCTGCCGTTTGTATTACATTCAGTTGCAATTTCTGTTTTCATCGTCAATAAGAAGGTGCAAGGCATACAGTAAACCTGAAGTGAAGCTTCGGATTCTAAAACTGGACTCACAGGAAAGGTTCAAATCATAGAAAGTTAGAGTGTCAGTCCTCCTGTACTTAAGTCGGCATTGTGCCTTTTGTATTAAATTCGGATGCAATTTCTTTGTTTCATCGTCAATAAGAAGGTCCCAGGGATACAGTAAACCGGAAGTGAAGCATCGGAAACTAAAACTGGACTCACAGGAGAGGCTCAAATCACAGAAAGTTAGAGTGTCACTCCTCTTGTACTTAAGTCGGCATTGTGCCTTTTGTATTACATTTGGATGCAATTTCTGTGTTTCATCGTCAATAAGAAGGTCCAAGGGATACAGTAATCCTGAAATGAAGCATCGGAATCTAAAACTGGACTCACAGGAGAGGTTCAAGTCATAGAAAGTTAGAGTGTCAGTCCTCTTGTAGTTAAGTCGGCATTGTGCCTTTTGTATTAAATTCGGATGCAATTTCTGTGTTTCATCGTCAATAAGATGGTCGAAGGGAAACAGTAAACATGAAGTGAAGCATCGGAATCTAAAACTGGACTCACAGGAGAGGTTCAAATCATAGAAAGTTAGAGTGTCAGTCCTCTTGTACTTAAGTCGGCTTTGTGCCTTTTGTATTAAATTCGAATGCTATTTCTGTGTTTCATCGCCAATAAGGAGGTCCCAAGGATACAGTAAACCGGAAGTGAAGCATCGGAAACTAAAACTGGACTCACATTAGAGGCTCAGATCACAGAAAGTTAGAGTGTCTGTCCTCTTGTACTTAAGTCGGCATTGTGGGTTTTGTATTAAATTCGGATGCAATTTCTGTGTATCATCGTCAATAAAAAGGTCCAAGGGATACAGTAAACCTGATGTGTAGCATCGGAATCTAAAACTGGACTCACAGGAGAGGTTCAAATCATATAAATTTAGAGTGTCTGTCCTCTTGTACTTAAGGCGGCAATGTGCCTTTTGTTTAAATTCGGAGGCCGTTTCTGTGTTTCGTCGTCAATAAGACGGTCCAAGGGATACAGTAAAATAGAAGTGAAGCATCGGAATCTAAAAGTGGACTCACAGGAGAGGTTCAAATCATAGAAAGTTAGAGTGTCAGTCCTCTTGTACTTAAGTCGGCATTGTGCTTTTGTATTAAATTCGTATCGAATTTCTGTGTTTCATCGTCAATCAGAAGGTCCAAGGGATACAGTAAACCGGAAGTGTAACATCGGAATCTAAAACAGGACTTACAGGAGTGGTTCAAATCATAGAAAGTTATTGTGTCAGTCCCCTGGTACTTAAGGAGGCATTGTGCCTTTTGTATTAAATTCATATGCAATTTCTGTGTTTCATCGTCACTAAGATGGTCCAAGAGATACAGTAAACCTGAAGTGAAGCATCGGTATCTAAAACTGGACTCACAGGAGAGGTTCAAATCATAGAAAGTTAGAGTGTCAGTCCTCTTGTACTTATGTCGGCATTCTGCCGTTTGTATTACATTCAGCTGCTATTTCTGTGTTTCTTCGTCAATAAGAAGGTGCAAGGGATACAGTAAACCTGAAGTGAAGCATCGGAATCTAAAACTGGACTCATAGGAGAGGTTCAAATCATAGAAAGTTTGAGTGTCAATCCTCGTGTACTTAAGTCGGCATTGTGCCTTTTGTATTAAATTCGGATGTAATTTCTGTTTTTCATCGTCAATAAGAAGGTCCAAGGGATACAGTAAACCGGAAGTGAAGCATCGGAATCTGAAACTGGACTCACAGGAGAGGTTCTAATCAGAGAAAGTTTGAGTGTCAGTCCTCTTGTACTTAAGTCGGCATTGTGCCTTTTGTATAACATTTGGATGCAATTTCAGTGTTTCATCGTCAATAAGAAAGTCCAAGGGATACAGTAATCCTGAAGTGAAGCATCGGAATTTAAAACTGGACTCACAGGAGAGGTTCAAATCATAGAAAGTTAGAGTGTCAGTCCTCTTGTACTTAAGTCGGCATTGTGCCTTTTGTATGAAATTCGAATGCAATTTCAGTGTTTCATCGTCAATAAGAAGGTCCAAGGGATACAGCAAACCTGAAGTGAAGCATCGGAATCTAAAACTGGACTCACAGAAGAGGTTCAAATCATAGAAAATTAGAGTGTCAGTCCTCTTGTACTTAAGTCGGCATTGTGCCTTTTGTATTAAATTCGAATGCTATTTCTGTGTTTTATCGTCAATAAGAAGGTCCAAGGGATACAGTAAACCTGAAGTGAAGCATCGGAATCTTAAACTGGACTCACAGGAGAAGCTCAAATCATAGAAAGTTAGAGTGTCAGTCCTCTTGTACTTAAGTCGGCATTGTGCCTTTTGTATTAAATTCGGATGCAATTTCTGTGTCTCATCGTCAATAAGAAGGTCCGAGGGATACAGGAAAACTGAAGTGAAGCATTCGAATCTATAACTGGACTCACAGGAGAGGTTCAAATCACAGAAAGTTAGAGTGTCGGTCCTCTTGTACTTAAGTCGGCATTGTGCTTTTGTATTAAATTCGCATGGAATTTCTGTGTTTCAACGTTAGTAAGAAGGACCAAGGAATACAGTAAACCTGAAGTGTAGCATCGGAATCTAAAACTGGACTCACAGGAGAGGTTCACATCATAGAAAGTTATTGTGTCAGTCCTCTTGTACTTAAGGCGGCATTGTGCCTTTTGCATTAAATTCGGATGCAATTTCTGTGTTTCATCGTCAATAAGAAGGTCCAAGGGATACAGTAAACCTGAAGTGAAGGATCGGGTTCTAAAACTGGACTCACAGGAGAGGTCAAATCATAGAAAGTTAGAGTGTCAGTCCTCTTGTACTTAAGTCGGCATTCTGCCGTGTGTATTACATTCAGTTGCAATTTCTGTGTTTCATCGTCAATAAGAAGGTGCAAGGGATACAGTAAACCTGAAGTGAAGCGTACGAATCTAAAACTGGACTCACAGGAAAGATTCAAATCATAGAAAGTTAGAGTGTCAGTCCTCCTGTACTTAAGTCGGCTTTGTGTCATTTGTATTAAATTCGGATGCAATTTCTTTGTTTCATCGTCAATAAGAAGGTCCAAGGGACACTGTAAACCGGAAGTGAAGCATCGGAATCTGAAACTGGACTCACACTAGAGGTTCAAATCATAGAAAGTTAGAGTGTCAGTCCTCTTGTACTTAAGTCGGCATTGTGCCTTTTGTATTACATTCAGTTGCAATTTCTGTGTTTCATCGTCAATAAGAAGGTGCAAGGGATACAGTAAACCTGAAGTGAAGCATCGGAATCTAAATCTGGACTCACAGGAGAGGTTCAATGCATAGAAAGTTAGAGTGTCAGTCCTCTTGTACTTAAGTCGGCATTGTGCCTTTGTATTAAATTCGGATGCAATTTCTGTGTTTCATCGTCAATAAGATGGTCGAAGGGTTACAGTAAACCTGAAGTGAAGCATCGGAATCTAAAACTCGACTCACAGGAGAGGTTCAAATCATAAAAAGTTAGAGTCTCAGTCCTCTTGTACTTAAGTCGGCATAGTGCCTTGTGTATTACATTTGGATGGAATTTCTGTGTTTCATCGTCAATAAGAAGGTCCAAGGGATACAGCAAACCTGAAGTGAAGCATCGGAATCTAAATCTGGACTCACAGAAGAGGTTCAAATCATAGAGAGTTAGAGTGTCAGTCCTCTTGTACTTAAGTCGGCATTGTGCCTTTTGTATTAAATTCGAATGCTATTTCTGTGTTTCATCGTCAATAAGAAGGTCCAAGGAATACAGTAAACCTGAAGTAAAGCTTCGGAATCTAAAACTGGACTCACAGGAGAGGCTCAAATCATAGAAAGTTAGAGTGTCAGTCCTCTTGTACTTAAGTCTTCATTCTGCCGTTTGTATTAATTTCAGTTGCAATTTCTGTGCTTCATCGTGAATAAGAAGGTCCAAGAGATACAGTACACCTGAAGTGAAACATCGGAATCTAAAACTGGACTCAGAGGAGTGGTTCAAATCATAGAAAGTTAGAGTGTCAGTCCTCCTGTACTTAAGTCGGCATTGTGCTTTTGTATTAAATTCGGATGGAATTTCTGTGTTTCATCGTTAATAAGAAGGTCGAAGGGATACAGTGAACCTGAAGTGTAGCATCGGAATCTAAAACTGGACTCACAGGAGAGGTTCAAATCATAGAAAGTTAGAGTGTCAGTCCTCTTGTAGTTAAGTCGGCATTGTGCCTTTTGTATTAAATTCGGATGCTATTTCTTTGTTTCATCGTCAATAAGAATGTCCAAGGGATACAGTAAACCGGAAGTGAAGCATCGGAATCTGAAACTGGACTCACACGAGAGGTTCAAATCATAGAAAGTTAGAGTGTCAGTCCTCTTGTACTTAAGTCGGCATTCTGCCGTTTGTATTACATTCAGTTGCAATTTCTGTGTTTCATCGTCAATAAGAAGGTGCAAGGGATACAGTAAACCTGAAGTGAAGCTTCGGATTCTAAAACTGGACTCACAGGAAAGGTTCAAATCATAGAAAGTTAGAGTGTCAGTCCTCCTGTACTTAAGTCGGCATTGTGCCTTTTGTATTAAATTCGGATGCAATTTCTTTGTTTCATCGTCAATAAGAAGGTCCCAGGGATACAGTAAACCGGAAGTGAAGCATCGGAAACTAAAACTGGACTCACAGGAGAGGCTCAAATCACAGAAAGTTAGAGTGTCACTCCTCTTGTACTTAAGTCGGCATTGTGCCTTTTGTATTACATTTGGATGCAATTTCTGTGTTTCATCGTCAATAAGAAGGTCCAAGGGATAACGTAATCCTGAAGTGAAGCATCGGAATCTAAAACTGGACTCACAGGAGAGGTTCAAATCATAGAAAGTTAGAGTGTCAGTCCTCTTGTAGTTAAGTCGGCATTGTGCCTTTTGTATTAAATTCGGATGCAATTTCTGTGTTTCATCGTCAATAAGATGGTCGAAGGGAAACAGTAAACATGAAGTGAAGCATCGGAATCTAAAACTGGACTCACAGGAGAGGTTCAAATCATTGAAAGTTAGAGTGTCAGTCCTCTTGTACTTAAGTCGGCTTTGTGCCTTTTGTATTAAATTCGAATGCTATTTCTGTGTTTCATCGCCAATAAGGAGGTCCCAAGGATACAGTAAACCGGAAGTGAAGCATCGGAAACTAAAACTGGACTCACATTAGAGGGTCAAATCACAGAAAGTTAGAGTGTCAGTCCTCTTGTACTTAAGTCGGCATTGTGGGTTTTGTATTAAATTCGGATGCAATTTCTGTGTATCATCGTCAATAAAAAGGTCCAAGGGATACAGTAAACCTGATGTGTAGCATCGGAATCTAAAACTGGACTCACAGGAGAGGTTCAAATCATATAAATTTAGAGTGTCTGTCCTCTTGTACTTAAGGCGGCATTGTGCCTTTTGTTTAAATTCGGAGGCCGTTTCTGTGTTTCGTCGTCAATAAGTCGGTCCAAGGGATACAGTAAAATAGAAGTGAAGCATCGGAATCTAAAAGTGGACTCACAGGAGAGGTTCAAATCATAGAAAGTTAGAGTGTCAGTCCTCTTGTACTTAAGTCGGCAATGTGCTTTTGTATTAAATTCGTATGGAATTTCTGTGTTTCATCGTCAATCAGAAGGTCCAAGGGATACAGTAAACCGGAAGTGTAACATCGGAATCTAAAACTGGACTTACAGGAGAGGTTCAAATCATAGAAAGTTATTGTGTCAGTCCCCTGGTACTTAAGGAGGCATTGTGCCTTTTGTATTAAATTCGGATGCAATTTCTGTGTTTCATCGTCACTAAGAAGGTCCAAGAGATACAGTAAACCTGAAGTGAAGCATCGGTATCTAAAACTGGACTCACAGGAGAGGTTCAAATCATAGAAAGTTAGAGTGGTAGTCCTCTTGTACTTATGTCGGCATTCTGCCGTTTGTATTACATTCAGCTGCAATTTCTGTGTTTCTTCGTCAATAAGAAGGTGCAAGGGATACAGTAAACCTGAAGTGAAGCATCGGAATCTAAAACTGGACTCATAGGAGAGGTTCAAATCATAGAAAGTTTGAGTGTCAGTCCTCGTGTACTTAAGTCGGCATTGTGCCTTTTGTATTAAATTCGGATGTAATTTCTGTTTTTCATCGTCAATAAGAAGGTCCAAGGGATACAGTAAACCGGAAGTAAAGCATCGGAATCTGAAACTGGACTCACAGGAGAGGTTCTAATCATAGAAAGTTTGAGTGTCAGTCCTCTTGTACTTAAGTCGGCATTGTGCCTTTTGTATAACATTTGGATGCAATTTCAGTGTTTCATCGTCAATAAGAAAGTCCAAGGGATACAGTAATCCTGAAGTTAAGCATCGGAATTTAAAACTGGACTCACAGGAGAGGTTCAAATCATAGAAAGTTAGAGTGTCAGTCCTCTTGTACTTAAGTCGGCATTGTGCCTTTTGTATTAAATTCGAATGCAATTTCAGTGTTTCATCGTCAATAAGAAGGTCCAAGGGATACAGCAAACCTGAAGTGAAGCATCGGAATCTAAAACTGGACTCACAGAAGAGGTTCAAATCATAGAAAGTTAGAGTGTCAGTCCTCTTGTACTTAAGTCGGCATTGTGCCTTTTGTATTAAATTCGAATGCTATTTCTGTGTTTTATCGTCAATAAGAAGGTCCAAGGGAGACAGTAAACCTGAAGTGAAGCATCGGAATCTAAAACTGGACTCACAGGAGAAGCTCAAATCATAGAAAGTTAGAGTGTCAGTCCTCTTGTACTTAAGTCGGCATTGTGCCTTTTGTATTAAATTCGGATGCAATTTCTGTGTCTCATCGTCGATAAGAAGGTCCGAGGGATACAGTAAAACTGAAGTGAAGCATTCGAATCTATAACTGGACTCACAGGAGAGGTTCAAATCACAGAAAGTTAGAGTGTCGGTCCTCTTCTACTTAAGTCGGCATTGTGGTTTTGTATTAAATTCGCATGGAATTTCTGTGTTTCAACGTTAGTAAGAAGGACCAAGGAATACAGTAAACCTGAAGTGTAGCATCGGAATCTAAAACTGGACTCACAGGAGAGGTTCACATCATAGAAAGTTATTGTGTCAGTCCTCTTGTACTTAAGGCGGCATTGTGCCTTTTGCATTAACTTCGGATGCAATTTCTGTGTTTCATCGTCAATTAGAAGGTCCAAGGGATACAGTAAACCTGAAGTGAAGGATCGGGTTCTAAAACTGGACTCACAGGAGAGGTTCAAATCATAGAAAGTTAGAGTGTCAGTCCTCTTGTACTTAAGTCGGCATTGTGCCTTTTGTATTACATTAGGATGCAATTTCTGTGTTTCATCGTCAATAGGAAGGTCCAAGGGATACAGTAATCCTGAGGTGAAGCGTCGGAATCTAAAACTGGACTCACAGGAGAGGTTCAATGCATAGAAAGTTAGAGTGTCAGTCCTCTTGTACTTAAGTCGGCATTGTGCCTTTTGTACTAAATTCGGATGCAATTTCTGTGTTTCATCGTCAATAAGATGGTCGAAGGGTTACAGTAAACCTGAAGTGAAGTATCGGAATCTAAAACTCGACTCACAGGAGAGGTTCAAATCATAAAAAGTTAGAGTCTCAGTCCTCTTGTACTTAAGTCGGCATAGTGCCTTGTGTATTACATTTGGATGGAATTTCTGTGTTTCGTCGTCAATAAGAAGGTCCATGGGTTACAGTAAACCTGAAGTGAAGCATCGGAATCTAAAACTGGACTCACAGGAGAGGTTCAAATCATAGAAAGTTTGAGTGTCAGTCCCCTTGTACTTAAGTCGGCTTTGTGCCTTTTGTATTAAATTCGAATGCTATTTCTGTGTTTCATCGTCAATAAGAAGCTCCAAGTGATACAGTAAACCTGAAGTGAAGCATCGGAATCTAAAACTGGACTCACAGGTTAGGCTCAAATCATAGAAAGTTAGAGTGTCAGTCCTCTTGTACTTAAGTCGGCATTATGCTTTTGTATTAAATTCGGATGCAATATCTGTGTTTCATTGTCAAACAAAAGGTCCAAGGGATACAGTAAACCTGAAGTGAAGCATCGGAATCTTAAAGTGGACTCACAGGAGAGGTTCAAATCATAGAAAGTTAGAGTGTCAGTCCTCTTGTACTTAAGTCGGCATTGTGCCTTTTGTATGAAATTCGGACACAATTTCAGTGTTTCATCGTCAATAAGAAGGGCCAAGGCATACAGTAAACCTGAAGTTAAGCATTGGAATCTAAAACTGGACTCACAGAAGAGGTTCAAATCATAGAAAGTTAGAGTGTCAGTCCTCTTGTACTTAAGTCGGCATTGTGCTTTTGTATTGAATTCGGATGGAATTTCTGTGTTTCATCGTCCAATAAGAAGGTCCAAGGGATACAGTAAACCTGAAGTGAAGCATCGGAATCTAAAAGTGGACTCACAGGAGAGGTTCAAATCATAGAAAGTTAGAGTGTCAGTCCTATTGTACTTATGTCGGCATTCTGAATTTTGTATTAATTTCAGTTGCAATTTCTGTGCTTCATCGTGAATGAGAAGGTCCAAGGAATACAGTAAACCTGAAGTGAAGCATCGGGATCTAAAACTGGACTCACAGGAGCGGTTCTAATCATAGATAGTTAGAGTGTCAGCCCTCTTGTACTTAAGTCGGCATTGTGCCTTTTGAATTTAATTCCGATGAAATGTCTGTGCTTCATCGTCAACAAGAAGGTACAAGGGATACAGTAAACCTGAAGTGAAGCATCGGAATCTAAAACTGGACTTAGAGGAGAGGTTCTAATCATAGAAAGTTAGAGTGTCAGTCCTCTTGCACTTAAGTCGGCATTGTGCCTTTTGTATTAAATTCGAATGCAATTTCTGTGTTTTATCGTCATTAAGTAGATCCAAGGGATACAGTAAACCTGAAGTGAAGCATCGGAATCTAAAACTGGACTCACAGGAGAGGTTCAGATCATAGTAAGTTAGAGTGTCAGTCCTCCCTTACTTAAGTCGGCATTGTGCGTTTTGTATTAAATTCAGATGCAATTTCTGAGTTTCATCGTCAATAAGAAGGTCCAAGGGATACAGTAAACCTGAAGTGAAGCATCAGAACCTAAAACTGGACTCACAGGAGAGGTTAAAATCACAGAAAGTTAGAGTGTCATTCCTCTTGTACTTAAGTCGGCATTGTGCCTTATGTATTAAATTCGGATGCAATTTCTGTGTTTCATCGTCAATAAGAAGGACCAAGGGATACAGTAAACCGGAAGTGAAGCATCGGAATGTAAAACTGGACTCACAGGAGGGGTTCAAATCATAGAAAGTTAGAGTGTCAGTCCTCTTGTTTTTAAGTCGGCATTGTGCCCTTTGTATTAAATTCGGATGCAATTTCTGTGTTTCATCGTCAATAAGATGGTCCAAGGTATACAGTAAACCAGAAGTGAAGCATTGGAACCTAAAACTGGACTCACAGGAGCGGTTCAAATCACAGAAAGTTAGAGTGTCAGTCCGCTTGTACTTAAGTTGGTAATGTGCCTTATGTAATAAATTCGGATACAACTTCTGTGTTTCTTCGTCAATAAGAAGGACCAAGGCATACAGTAAACCTGAAGTGAAGCATCGGAATCTAAAACTGGACTCAGAGGAGAGGTTCAAATCATAGAATGATACAGTGTCAGTCCTCTTGTACTTAAGTCGGCATTGTGCCTTTTGTATTAAATTCGGATGCTATTTCTGTGATTCATCGTCAATAAGAAGGTCCAAGGGATACAGTAAACCGGAAATGAAGCATCGGAATGTAAAACTGCATTCACAGGAGAGGTTCAAATCATAGAAAGTTAAAGTGTCAGTCCTCTTGTACTTAAGTCGGCATTGTGCATTTTGTATTAAATTCGGATGCAATTTCTATGTTTCTTCGACAATATGAAGGTCCAAGGGATACAGTAAAACTGAAGTGAAGCATCGGAATCTAAAACTGGACTCACAGGAGAGTTTCAAATCACAGAAAGTTAGAGTGTCAGTCCGCTTGTACTTAAGTTGGCAATGTGCCTTATGTATTAAATTCGGATACAACTTCTGTGTTTCATCGTCAATAAGAAGGACCAAGGCATACAGTAAACCTGAAGTGAAGCATCGGAATCTAAAACTAAACTCACAGGAGAGGTTCAAATCATAGAAAGTTAGAGTGTCAGTCCTCTTGTACTTAAGTCGGCATTGTGAGTTTTGTATTAAATTCGGATGCAATTTCTGTGTTTCGTCGTCAATAATAAGGTCCAAGGGATACAGTAAACCTGAAGTGAAGCATCGGAATCTAAAAGTGGACTCACAGGAGACGTTCAAACCATAGAAAGATAGAGTGTCAGTCCTCTTAAACTTAAGTCGGCATTGTGCCTTTTGTATTGCATTCGGATGCAATTTCTGTGCTTCATCGTCAATAAGAAGGTCCAAGGGATACAGTAAACCTGAAGTGAAGCATCGGAATCTAAAACTGGACTCACAGGAGAGGTTCAAATCGTTGAAAGTTAGAGTTTCAGTCCTCTTAAACTTAAGTCGGCATTGTGCCTGTTGTATTACATTCGGATGCAATTTCTGTGTTTCATCGTCAATAAGAAGGTCCAAGGGATACAGTAAACCTGAAGTGAAGCATCGGAATCTAAAACTGGACTCACAGGAGAGGTTGAATTCATAGAAAATTAGAGTGTCAGGCCACTTGTACTTAAGTTGCCATTGTGCCTTTTGTATTAAATTCGGATGCAATTTCTGTGTTTCATCGTCAATAAGAAGGTCCAAGAGATACAGTAAACCTGAAGTGAAGCATCGGAATCTAAAACTGGACTCACAGGAGAGGTTCAAATCATAGAAATTTAGAGTGTCAGTCCTCTTGTACTTAAGTCGGC
Source organism: Schistocerca americana (assembly GCF_021461395.2). Lineage (NCBI taxonomy): Eukaryota > Metazoa > Arthropoda > Insecta > Orthoptera > Acrididae > Schistocerca > Schistocerca americana. The sequence goes on from NC_060130.1 coordinate 72,713,574, forward strand.
ATTGTGCCTTTTGTATTAAATTCGGATGCAATTTCTGTGTTTCATCGACAATAAGAAGGTCCAAGTGATACAGTAAACCTGAAGTGAAGCATCGAGATCTAAAACTCGACTCACAGGAGAGGTTCAAATCATAGAAAAGTAGAGTGTCAGTCCTCTTGTACTTAAGTCGGCATTGTGATTTTTGTATTAAATTCGGATGCAATTTCTGTGTTTCATCGTAAATAAGAAGGTTCAAGGGATACAGTAACCCGGAAGTGAAGCATCGGAATCTTAAAATGGACTCACAGGAGAGGTTCAAATCATAGAAAGTTAGAGTGTCATTCCTCTTGTACTTCAATCGGCATTGTGAATTTTGTATTAAATTCGGATGCAATTTCTGTGTTTCATCGTCAATAAGATGGTAGAAGGAATACAGTAAACCTGAAGTGAAGCATTGGAATTTGTAACTGGACTCACAGGAGAGGTTCAATTCATAGATAGTTAGAGTGTCAGTCCTGTTGTACTTAAGTCGGCATTGTGCCTTGTGTATTACATTTTGATGCAATTTCTGTGTTTCATCGTCAATAAGAAGGTCCATGGGATACATTAAACCTGAAGTGATGCATCGGAATCTAAAACTGGACCCACAGGAGAGGTTCAAATCATAGAGAGTTAGAGTGTCAGTCCTCCTGTACTTAAGTCGGCTCTGTGCGTTTTGTATTAGATTCGGAATCTATTTCTGTGTTTCATCGTCAATAAGAAGGTCCAAGGGATACAGTAAACCTGAAGTGAAGCATCGGAATCTAAAACTGGACTCACAGGAGAGGTTCAAATCATAGAAAGTTAGAGTGTCAGTCCTCTTGTACTTAAGTCAACATTGTGCTCTTTGTATTAAATTCGGATGCAATTTCTGTGTTTCATCGTCAATAAGAAGGTCCAAGGGATACAGTAAACCGGAAGTGAAGCATCGGAATCTAAAACTGGAATCACTGGGGAGGTCCAAATCATAGAAAGTCAGAGTGTCACTCCTCTTTTACTTAAGCTTTCATTGTGCCTTTTGTATTAAATTCGGATGCAATTTCTGTGTTTCATCGTCAATAAGATTGTCCAAGGGATACAGTAAACCTGAAGTGAGGCATCGGAATGTAAAACTGGACTCACAGGAGAGGTTCAAATCATAGAAAGTTAGAGTGTCAGTCCTCTTGTACTTAAGTCGGCATTGTGCCTTTTGTATTAGATTCGGATGCAATTTCTGTGTTTCATCGCCAATAAGAAGGTCCAAGGGATGCAGTAAACCTGAAGTGAAGCATCGGAATCTAAAACTGGACTCACAGGAGAGGTTCAAATCATAGAAAGTTAGAGTGTCAGTCCTTTTGCACTTAAGTCAGTATTGTGCCTTTTGTATTAAATTCTTATGCAATTTCTGTGTTTCATCGTCAATAAGAAGGTCCACGGTATACAGTAAACCTGAAGTGAAGCATCGGAATCTAAAACTCGACTCACAGGAGAGGTTAAAATCATAGAAAGATAGAGTGTCAGTCCTCTTGTAGTTAAGTCGGCATTGTGCGTTTTGTATTAAATTCGGATGCAATTTCTGTGTTTCATCATCAATAAGAGGGTCCAAGGGATACAGTAAACCTGAAGTGAAGCATCGGAATCGAAAACTGGACTCACAGGAGAGGTTCAAATCATAGAAAAATAGTGTGTCAGTCCTCTTGTACTTAAGTCTGCATTGTGCCGTTTGTATTAAATTCCGATGCAATTTCTGTGTTTCATCGTCAATAAGAAGGTCCAAGGGGTACAGTAAACCTGAAGTGAAGCATCGGAATCTAAAACTGGACTCACAGGAGAGTTTCAAATCACAGAAAGTAAGAGTGTCAGTCCTCTTGTACTAAAGTCGGCATTGTGCCTTTTGTATTACATTTGGATGCAATATCTGTGTTTCATCGTCAATAAGAAGGCTCAAGGGATACAGTAAACCTGAAGTGAAGCATCGGAATCTATAACTGGACTCACAGGAGAGGTTCAAATCATAGAAAGTTAGTGTGTCAGTCCTCTTGTACTTAAGTCGGCATTGTGCCGTTTGTATTACATTCAGTTGCAATTTCTGTGTTTCATCGTCAATAAGAAGGTCCAAGGGATACAGTAAACCTGAAGTGAAGCATCGGATTCTAAAACTGGACTCACAGGAGAGGTTCAAATCATAGAAAGTTAGAGTGTCAGTCCTCTCGTACATAAGTCGGCATTGTGCCTTTTGTATTAAATTCGGATGCAATTTCTGTGTTTCATCGTCAATAAGAAGGTCCAAGGGATACAGTAAACCTGAAGTCAAGCATCGAGATCTAAAACTCGACTCACAGGAGAGGTTCAAATCATTGAATGTTAGAGTGTCAGTGCTCTTGTACTTAAGTCGGCATTCTGCGGTTTGTATTACATTCAGTTGCAATTTCTGTGTTTCATCGTCAATAAGAAGGTCCAAGGGATACAGTAAACCTGAAGTGAATCACCGGAATCTAAAACTGAACTCACAGGAGAGGTTCCAATCATAGAAAGTTAGAGTGTCAGTCCTCTTGTACTAACGTCGGCATTGTGCCATTTGTATTACATTTGGATGTAATATCTGTGTTTCATCGCCAATAAGAAGGTCCAAGGGATGCAGTAAACCTAAAGTGAAGCATCGGAATATAAAACTGGACTCACAGGAGAGGTTCAAATCATAGAAAGTTAGAGTGTCAGTCCTTTTGTACTTAAGTCAGCGTTGTGCCTTTTGTATTAAATTCGGATGCAATTTCTGTGTTTCATCGTCAATAACTAGGTCCAAGGGATACAGTAAACCTGAGGTGAAGCATCGGAATCTAAAACTGGACCCACAGGAGAGGTTCAAATCATAGAAAGTTAGAGTGTCAGTTCTCTTGTACTTAAGTCTGCATTGTGCCTTTTGTATTAAATTCGGATGCAATTTCTGTGTTTCATCGTCAATAAGAAGGTCCAAGGGATACACTAAACCTGAAGTGAAGCATCGAGTTCTAAAACTCGACTCACAGGAGAGGTTCAAATCATTGAATTTTAGAGTGTGAGTCCTCTTGTACTTAAGTCGGCATTCTGCCGTTTGTATTACATTCCGTTCCAATTTCTGTGTTTCATCGTCAATAAGAAGGTCCAGGGGATACAGTAAACCTGAAGTGAATCATCGGAATCTAAAACTGAACTCACAGGAGAGGTTCAAATCATAGAAAGTTAGAGTGTCAGTCCTCTTGTACTAAAGTCGGCATTGTGCCTTTTGTATTACATTTGGATGCAATATCTGTGCTTCATCGTCAATAAGAAGGTCCAAGAGATACAGTAAACCTAAAGTGAAGCATCGGAATCTAAAACTGGACTCACAGGAGAGGTTCAAATCATAAAAAGTTAGAGAGTCAGTCCACTTGTACTTAAGTGGACTTTGGGCCTTTTGTATTAAATTCGGATGCAATATCTGTGTTTCATCGTCAATAAGAACGTTCAAGGGATACAGTAAACCTGAAGAGAAGCATCGAATCTAAAACTGGACTCACAGGAGAGGATCAAATCATAGAAAGTTAGAGTGTCAGTCCTCTTGTACTTAAGTCGGCATTGTGCCTTTTGTATTAAATTCGGATGCAATTTCTGTGTTTCATTGCCAATAAGAAGGTCCAAGGGATACAGTAAACCTGAAGTGAAGCATCGGAATCTAAAACTGGACTCACAGGAGAGGTTCAAATCATAGAAAGTTAGTGTGTAAGTCCTCTTGTACTTAAGTCGGCATTGTGCCGTTTGTATTACATTCAGTTGCAATTTCTGTGTTTCATCGTCAATAAGAAGGTCTAAAGGATACAGTAAACCTGAAGTGAAGCATCGGAATCTAAAACTGGACTCACAGGAGAGGTTCAAATCATAGAAATTTAGTGTGTCAGTCCTCTTGTACTTAAGTCGGCATTGTGCCGTTTGTATTACATTCAGTTGCAATTTCTGTGTTTCATCTTCAATAAGAAGGTCCAAGGGATACAGCAAACCTGAAGTGAAGCATCAGAATCTAAAACTGGACTCACAGGAGAGGTTGAATTCATAGAAAGTAAGATTGTCAGGCTACTTGTACTTAAGTTGCCATTGTGCCTTTTGTATTAAATTCGGATGCAATTTCTGTATTTCATCGTCAATAAGAATGTCCAAGGGATACAGTAAACCTTAAGTGAAGCATCGCAATCTAAAACTGGACTCACAGGAGAGGTTCAAATCATAGAAAGTTAGAGTGTCAGTCCTCTTGTACTTAAGTCTGCATTGTGCCTTTTGTATTAAATTCGGATGCAATTTCTGTGTTTCATCGTCAATAAGAAGGTCCAAGGGATACACTAAACCTGAAGTGAAGCATCGAGATCTAAAACTCGACTCACAGGAGAGGTTCAAATCATTGAATTTTAGAGTGTCAGTCCTCTTGTACTTAAGTCGGCATTCTTCCGTTTGTATTACATTCCGTTGCAATTTCTGTGTTTCATCGTCAATAAGAAGGTCCAAGGGATACAGTAAACCTGAAGTGAATCATCGGAATCTAAAACTGAACTCACAGGAGAGGTTCAAATCATAGAAAGTTAGAGTGTCAGTCCTCTTGTACTAAAGTCGGCATTGTGCCTTTTGTATTACATTTGGATGCAATATCTGTGCTTCATCGTCAATAAGAAGGTCCAAGGGATACAGTAAACCTAAAGTGAAGCATCGGAATCTAAAACTGGACTCACAGGAGAGGTTCAAAACATAAAAAGTTAGAGAGTCAGTCCTCTTGTACTTTAGTCGACTTTGGGCCTTTTGTATTAAAATCGGATGCAATATCTGTGTTTCATCGTCAATAAGAACGTCCAAGGGATGCAGTAAACCTGAAGAGAAGCATCGAATCTAAAACTGGACTCACAGGAGAGGTTCAAATCATAGAAAGTTAGAGTGTCAGTCCTCTTGGACTGAAGTCGGCATTGTGCCTTTTCTATTAAATTCGGATGCAATTTCTCTGTTTCTTTGCCGATAAGAAGGTCCAAGGGATGTAGTAAACCTAAAGTGATGCATCGGAATCTAAAACTGGACTCACAGGAGAGGTTCAAATCATAGAAAGTTAGAGTGTCAGTCCTTTTGTACTTAAGTCACCATTGTGCCTTTTGTATTAAATTCTGATGCAATTTCTGTGTTTCATCGTCAATAAGAAGGTCCACGGTATACAGTAAACCCGAAGTGCAGCATCGGAATCTAAAACTCGACTCACAGGAAAGGTTCAAATCATAGTACGGTAGAGTGTCAGTCCTCTTGTACTTAAGTCGGCATTGTGCCGTTTGTATTAAATTCGGATGCAATTTCTGTGTTTCATCGTCAATAAGAACGTCCAAGGGATACAGTAAACCTGAAGAGAAGCATCGAATCTAAAACTGGACTCACAGGAGAGGATCAAATCATAGAAAGTTAGAGTGTCAGTCCTCTTGTACTTAAGTCTGCATTGTGCCTTTTGTATTAAAATCGGATGCAATTTCTGTGTTTCATCGTCAATAAGAAGGTCCAAGGGATACACTAAACCTGAAGTGAAGCATCGAGATCTAAAACTCGACTCACAGGAGAGGTTCAAATCATTGAATTTCAGAGTGTCAGTCCTCTTGTACTTAAGTCGGCATTCTGCCGTTTGTATTACATTCCGTTGCAATTTCTGTGTTTCATCGCGAATAAGAAGGTCCAAGGGATACAGTAAACCTGAAGTGAATCATCGGAATCTAAAACTGAACTCACAGGAGAGGTTCAAATCATAGAAAGTTAGAGTGTCAGTCCTCTTGTACTAAAGTCGGCATTGTGCCTTCTGTATTACATTTGGATGCAATATCTGTGCTTCATCGTCAATAAGAAGGTCCAAGGGATACAGTAAACCTAAAGTGAAGCATCGGAATCTAAAACTGGACACACAGGAGAGGTTCAAAACATAAAAAGTTAGAGAGTCAGTCCTCTTGTACTTAAGTCGACTTTGGGCCTTTTGTATTAAATTCGGATGCAATATCTGTGTTTCATCGTCAATAAGAACGTCCGAGGGATACAGTAAACCTGAAGAGAAGCATCGAATCTAAAACTGGACTCACAGGAGTGGTTCAAATCATAGAAGGTTAGAGTGTCAGTCCTCTTGTACTTAAGTCGGCATTGTGCCTATTCTATTAAATTCGGATGCAATTTCTGTGTTTCTTTGCCAATAAGAAGGTCCAAGGGATGTAGTAAACCTAAAGTGATGCATCGGAATCTAAAACTGGACTCACAGGAGAGGTTCAAATCATAGAAAGTTAGAGTGTCAGTCCTTTTGTACTTAAGTCACCATTGTGCCTTTTGTATTAAATTCGGATGCAATTTCTATGTTTCATCGTCAATAAGAATGTCCAAGGGATACAGTAAACCTTAAGTGAAGCATCGGAATCTAAAACTGGACTCACAGGAGAGGTTCAAATCATAGAAAGTTAGAGTGTCAGTCCTCTTGTACTTAAGTCTGCATTGTGCCTTTTGTATTAAATTCGGATGCAATTTCTGTGTTTCATCGTCAATAAGAAGGTCCAAGGGATACACTAAACCTGAAGTGAAGCATCGAGATCTAAAACTCGACTCACAGGAGAGGTTCAAATCATTGAATTTTAGAGTGTCAGTCCTCTTGTACTTAAGTCAGCATTCTGCCGTTTGTATTACATTCCGTTGCAATTTCTGTGTTTCATCGCCAATAACAAGGTCCAAGGGATACAGTAAACCTGAAGTGAATCATCGGAATCTAAAACTGAACTCACAGGAGAGGTTCAAATCATAGAAAGTTAGAGTGTCAGTCCTCTTGTACTAAAGTCGGCATTGTGCCTTTTGTATTACATTTGGATGCAATATCTGTGCTTCATCGTCAATAAGAAGGTCCAAGGGATACAGTAAACCTAAAGTGAAGCATCGGAATCTAAAACTGGACTCACAGGAGAGGTTCAAAACATAAAAAGTTAGAGAGTCAGTCCTCTTGTACTTAAGTCGACTTTGGGCCTTTTGTATTAAATTCGGATGCAATATCTGTGTTTCATCGTCAATAAGAACGTCCAAGGAATACAGTAAACCTGAAGAGACGCATCGAATCTAAAACTGGACTCACAGGAGAGGTTCAAATCATAGAAAGTTAGAGTGTCAGTCCTCTTGTACTTAAGTCGGCATTGTGCCTTTTCTATTAAATTCGGATGCAATTTCTGTGTTTCTTTGCCAATAAGAAGGTCCAAGGGATGCAGTAAACCTAAAGTGATGCATCGGAATCTAAAACTGGACTCACAGGAGAGGTTCAAATCATAGAAAGTTAGAGTGTCAGTCCTTTTGTACTTAAGTCACCATTGTGCCTTTTGTATTAAATTCTGATGCAATTTCAGTGTTTCATCGTCAATAAGAAGGTCCAAGGTATACAATAAACCTGAAGTGCAGCATCGGAATCTAAAACTCGACTCACAGGAGAGGTTCAAATCATAGTACGGTAGAGTGTCAGTCCTCTTGTACTTAAGTCGGCATTGTGCCGTTTGTATTAAATTCGGATGCAATTTCTGTGTTTCATCGTCAATAAGAAGGTCCAAGGGATAGAGTAAACCTGAAGTGAAGCATCGGAATCTAAAACTGGACTCACAGGAGAGGTTGATTTCATAGAAAGTTAGAGTGTCAGTCCTCTTGTACTTAAGTCGGCATTGTGATTTTTGAATTTAAATCCGATGGAATTTCTGTGCTTCATCGTGAATAAGAAGGTCCAAGGGATACAGTAAACCTGAAGTGAGGCATCGGAATCTAAAACTAGACTTAGGGGAGAGGTTCAAATCATAGAGTGTTAGAGTGTCAGTCCTCTTGTACTAAAGTCGGCATTGTGCCTTTTGTATTACATTTGGATGCAATACCTGTGTATCATCGTCAATAAGAAGGTCCAAGGGATACAGTAAACCTGAAGTGAAGCATCGGAATCTAAAACTGGACTCACAGGAGAGGTTTAAATCATAGAAAGTTAGTGTGTAAGTTCTCTCGTACTTAAGTCGGCATTGTGCCGTTTGTATTACATTCAGTTGCAATTTCTGTGTTTCATCGACAATAAGAAGGTCCAAGGGATACAGTAAACCTGAAGTGAAGCATCGGAATCTAAAACTGGACTCACAGGAGAGGTTCAAATCATAGAAAGTTAGTGTGTCAGTCCTCTTGTACTTAAGTCGGCATTGTGCCGTTTGCATTACATTCAGTTGCAATTTCTGTGTTTCATCGTCAATAAGAAGGTCCAAGGGATATAGTAAACCTGAAGTGAAGCATCGGAATCTAAAACTGGACTCACAGGAGAGGTTGAATTCATAGAAAGTTAGATTGTCAGGCTACTTGTACTTAAGTTGCCATTGTGGCTTTCGTATTAAATTCGGATGCAATTTCTGTGTTTCATCGTCAATAAGAAGGTCCAAGGGATACAGTAAACCTGAAGTTAAGCATCGGAATCTAAAACTGGACTCACAGGAGAGGTTCAAATCATAGAAAGTTAGAGTGTCAGTCCTCTTGTACTTAAGTCTGCATTTTGCCTTTTGTATTAAATTCGGATGCGATTTCTGTGTTTCATCGTCAATAAGAAGGTCCAAGGGATACAGTAAACCTGAAGTGAAGCATCGAGATCTAAAACTCGACTCACAGGAGAGGTTCAAATCATTGAATTTTAGAGTGTCAGTCCTCTCGTACTTAAGTCGGCATTCTGCCGTTTGTATTACATTCCGTTGCAATTTCTGTGTTTCATCGTCAATAAGAAGGTCCAAGGGATACAGTAAACCTGAAGTGAATCACCGGAATCTAAAACTGAACTCACAGGAGAGGTTCAAATCATAGAAAGTTAGAGTGTCAGTCCTCTTGTACTAAAGTCGGCATTGTGCCTTTTGTATTACATTTGGATGCAATATCTGTGCTTCATCGTCAATAAGAAGGTCCAAGGGATACAGTAGACCTGAAGTGAAGCATCGGAATCTAAAACTGGACTCACAGGAGAGGTTCAAATCATAAAAAGTTTAAGAGTCAGTCCTCTTGTACTTAAGTCGGCTTTGGGCCTTTTGTATTAAATTCGGATGCAATATCTGTGTTTCATCGTCAATACGATCGTCCAAGGGATGCAGTAAACCTGAAGAGAAGCATCGAATCTAAAACTGGACTCACAGGAAAGGTTCAAATCATAGAAAGTTTGAGTGTCAGTCCTCTTGTAGTTAAGTCGGCATTGTGCGTTTTGTATGACATTCGGATGCAATTTCTGTGTTTCATCGCCAATAAGAAGGTCCAAGGAATGCAGTAAACCTAAAGTGAAGCATCGGAATCTAAAACTGGACTCACAGGAGATCTTCAGATCATAGTAAGTTAGAGTGTCAGTCCTCTTGTACTTAAGTCGGCATTGTGCCTTTTGTATTAAATTCAGATGCAATATCTGTGTTTCATCGTCAATAAGAAGGTCCAAGGGATACAGTAAACCAGAAGTGAAGCATCGGAATCTAAAACTGGACTCACAGGAGAGGTTCAAATCATAGAAAGTTAGTGTGTAAGTCCTCTCGTACTTAAGTCGGCATTGTGCCGTTTGTATTACATTCAGTTGCAATTTCTGTGTTTCATCGACAATAAGAAGGTCCAAGGGATACAGTAAACCTGAAGTGAATCACAGGAATCTAAAACTGAACTCACAGGAGAGGTTCAAATCATAGAAAGTTAGAGTGTCAGTCCTCTTGAACTTAAGTCGGCTTTGTGCCTTTTTCTATTAAATTCGGATGCAATATCTGTGTTTCATCGTCAATAAGACCGTCCAAGGGATACAGTAAACCTGAAGAGAAGCATTGGAATCTAAAACTGGACTCACAGGAGAGGATCAACTCATAGAAAGTTAGAGTGTCGGTCCTCTTATACTTAAGTCGGCATTGTGCCTTTTGTATTAAATTCGGATGCAATATCTGTGTTTCATCGTAAATAAGAAGGTCCAAGGGATACAGTAAACCTTAAGTGAAGCATCGGAATCTAAAACTGGACTCACAGGAGAGGTTCAAATCATAGAAAGGTAGAGTGTCAGTCCTCTTGTACTTAAGTCGGCATTGTGCCTTTTGTATTAAATTCGGATGCAATTTCTGTGTTTCATCGTCAATAAGATGATAGAAGGGATACAGTAAACCTGAAGTGAAGCATCGGAATCTAAAACTGGACTCACAGGAGAGGTTCAAATCATAGATAGTTAGAGTGTCAGTCCTTTTGTACTTAAGTCAGCATTGTGCCTTTTGTATTAAATTCGGATGCAATTTCTGTGTTCCATCGTCAATAGGAAGGTCCAAGGGATACAGTAAACCTGAAGTGAAGCATCGGAATCTAAAACTGGACTCACAGGAGAGGTTGAATTCATAGAAAGTTAGAGTGTCAGTCCTCTTGTACTTAAGTCGGCATTGTGCCTTTTGAATTTAATTCCGATGAAATTTCTGTGCTTCATCGTCAATAAGAAGGTCCAAGGGATACAGTAAACCTGAAGTTAAGAATCGGAATCTAAAACTGGACTTCGAGGAGAGGTTCAAATCATAGAAAGTTAGAGTGTCAGTCCTCTTGCACTTAAGTCGGCATTGTGCCTTTTGTATTAAATTAGGATGCAATTTCTGTGTTTCATCGTCAATATGTAGATCCAAGGGATACAGTGAACCTGAAGTGAAGCATCGGAATCTAAAACTGGACTCACAGGAGATGTTCAGATTATAGTAAGTTAGAGTGTCAGTCATCTTGTACTTAAGTAGGCATTGTGCCTTTTGTATTAAATTCGGACGCAATTTCTGTGTTTCATCGCCAATAAGAAGGTCCAAGGGATGCAGTAAACCTAAAGTGAAGCATCGGAATCTAAAACTGGACTCACAGGAGTGGTTCAGATCATAGTAAGTTAGAGTGTCAGTCCTCTTGTACTTAAGTCGGCATTGTGCGTTTTGTATTATATTCAGATGCAATATCTGTGTTTCATCGTCAATAAGAAGGTCCAAGGGATACAGTAATTCTGAAGTGAAGCATCAGAACCTAAAACTGGAGTCACAGGAGAGGTTCAAATCACAGAAAGTAATAGTGTCATTCCTCTTGTACTTAAGTCGGCATTGTGCCTCATTTATTAAATTCGGATGCAAATTCTGTGTTTCATCGTCAATAAGATGGTCCAAGGTATACAGTAAAGCTGAAGTGAAGCATCGGAATCTAAAACTGGACTCACAGGAGAGGTTCAAATCATAGAATGATAGAGTGTCAGTCCTCTTATACTTAAGTCGGCATTGTGCCTTTTGTATTAAATTCGGATGCTATTTCTGTGATTCATCGTCAATAAGAAGGTCCAAGGGATACTGTAAACCGGAAGTGAAGCATCGGAATGTAAAACTGCACTTACAGGAGAGGTTCAAATCATAGAAAGTTAGAGAATCAGTCCTCTTGTACTTAAGTTGGCATTGTGCATTTTGTATTATATTCGGATGCAATTACTGTGTTTCACCGCCAATAATAAGGTTCGAGGGATGCAGTAAACCTGAAGTGAAGCATCGGAATCTAAAACTGGACCCACAGGAGAGGTTCAAATCATAGAAAGTTAGAGTGTCAGTCTTCTTGTACTTAAGTCGGCTTTGTGCCTTTTGTATTAAATTCGGATGCAATTTCTGTGTTTCATCGCCAATAAGAAGGTCCAAGGGATGCAGTAAACCTAAATTGAAGCATCGGAATCTAAAACTGGACTCACAGGAGAGGTTCAAATCATAGAAAGTTAGAGTGTCAGTCCTTTTGTCCTTAAGTCAGCATTGTGCCTTTTGTATTAAATTCGGATGCAATTTCTGTGTTTCATCATCAATAACAAGGTCCAAGGTATACAGTATAAATGAAGTGAAGCATCGGAATCTAAAACTCGACTCACAGGACAGGTTGAATTCATAGAAAGTTAGAGTGTCTGTCCTCTTGTACTTAAGTCGGCATTGTGCCTTTTGTATTACATTTGGATGCAATATCTGTGTTTCATCGTCAATAAGAAGGTCCAAGGGATACAGTAAACCTGAAGCGAAGCATCGGAATCTAAAACTGGACTCACAGGAGTGGTTCAAATCATAGAAAGTTAGTGTGTAAGTTCTCTCGTACTTAAGTCGGCATTGTGCCGTTTGTATTACATTCAGTTGCAATTTCTGTGTTTCATCGACAATAAGAAGGTCCAAGGGATACAGTAAACCTGAAGTGAAGCATCGGAATCTAAAACTGGACTCACAGGAGAGGTTCAAATCATAGAAAGTTAGTGTGTCAGTCCTCCTGTACTTAAGTCGGCATTGTGCCGTTTGCATTACATTCAGTTGCAATTTCTGTGTTTCATCGTCAATAAGAAGGTCCAAGGGATATAGTAAACCTGAAGTGAAGCATCGGAATCTAAAACTGGACTCACAGGAGAGGTTGAATTCATAGAAAGTTAGATTGTCAGGCTACTTGTACTTAAGTTGCCATTGTGGCTTTCGTATTAAATTCGGATGCAATTTCTGTGTTTCATCGTCAATAAGAAGGTCCAAGGGATACAGTAAACCTGAAGTGAAGCATCGGAATCTAAAACTGGACTCACAGGAGAGGTTCAAATCATAGAAAGTTAGAGTGTCAGTCCTCTTGTACTGAAGTCTGCATTTTGCCTTTTGTATTAAATTCGGATGCGATTTCTGTGTTTCATCGTCAATAAGAAGGTCCAAGGGATACAGTAAACCTGAAGTGAAGCATCGAGATCTAAAACTCGACTCACAGGAGAGGTTCAAATCATTGAATTTTAGAGTGTCAGTCCTCTCGTACTTAAGTCGGCATTCTGCCGTTTGTATTACATTCCGTTGCAATTTCTGTGTTTCATCGTCAATAAGAAGGTCCAAGGGATACAGTAAACCTGAAGTGAATCACCGGAATCTAAAACTGAACTCACAGGAGATGGTTCAAATCATAGAAAGTTAGAGTGTCAGTCCTCTTGTACTAAAGTCGGCATTGTGCCTTTTGTATTACATTTCGATGCAATATCTGTGCTTCACCGTCAATAAGAAGGTCCAAGGGATACAGTAAACCTGAAGTGAAGCTTCGGAATCTAAAACTGGACTCACAGGAGAGGTTCAAATCATAAAAAGTTTAAGAGTCAGTCCTCTTGTACTTAAGTCGGCTTTGGGCCTTTTGTATTAAATTCGGATGCCATATCTGTGTTTCATCGTCAATACGATCGTCCAAGGGATGCAGTAAACCTGAAGAGAAGCATCGAATCTAAAACTGGACTCACAGGAAAGGTTCAAATCATAGAAAGTTTGAGTGTCAGTCCTCTTGTAGTTAAGTCGGCATTGTGCGTTTTGTATGACATTCGGATGCAATTTCTGTGTTTCATCGCCAATAAGAAGGTCCAAGGGATGCAGTAAACCTAAAGTGAAGCATCGGAATCTAAAACTGGACTCACAGGAGTGTTTCAGATCATAGTAAGTTAGAGTGTCAGTCCTCTTGTACTTAAGTCGGCATTGTGCCTTTTGTATTAAATTCAGATGCAATATCTGTTTTTCATCGTCAATAAGAAGGTCCAAGGGATACAGTAAACCTGAAGTGAAGCATCGGAATCTAAAACTGGACTTAGGGGAGAGGTTCAAATCATAGAAAGTTAGAGTGTCAGTCCTCTTGTACTAAAGTCGGCATTGTGCCTTTTGTATTACATTTGGATGCAATATCTGTGTTTCATCGTCAATAAGAAGGTCCAAGGGATACAGTAAACCAGAAGTGAAGCATCGGAATCTAAAACTGGACTCACAGGAGAGGTTCAAATCATAGGAAGTTAGTGTGTAAGTCCTCTCGTACTTAAGTCGGCATTGTGCCGTTTGTATTACATTCAGTTGCAATTTCTGTGTTTCATCGACAATAAGAAGGTCCAAGGGATACAGTAAACCTGAAGTGAATCACAGGAATCTAAAACTGAACTCACAGGAGAGGTTCCAATCATAGAAAGTTAGAGTGTCAGTCCTCTTGAACTTAAGTCGGCTTTGTGCCTTTTTCTATTAAATTCGGATGCAATATCTGTGTTTCATCGTCAATAAGAACGTCCAAGGGATACAGTAAACCTGAAAAGAAGCATTGGAATCTAAAACTGGACTCACAGGAGAGGATCAACTCATAGAAAGTTAGAGTGTCGGTCCTCTTATACTTAAGTCGGCATTGTGCCTTTTGTATTAAATTCGGATGCAATATCTGTGTTTCATCGAAAATAAGAAGGTCCAAGGGATACAGTAAACCTTAAGTGAAGCATCGGAATCTAAAACTGGACTCACAGGAGAGGTTCAAATCATAGAAAGGTAGAGTGTCAGTCCTCTTGTACTTAAGTCGGCATTGTGCCTTTTGTATTAAATTCGGATGCAATTTCTGTGTTTCATCGTCAATAAGATGATAGAAGGGATACAGTAAACCTGAAGTGAAGCATCGGAATCTAAAACTGGACTCACAGGAGAGGTTCAAATCATAAATAGTTAGAGTGTCAGTCCTTTTGTACTTAAGTCAGCATTGTGCCTTTTGTATTAAATTCGGATGCAATATCTGTGCTTCATCGTCAATAAGAAGGTCCAAGGGATACAGTAAACCTAAAGTGAAGCATCGGAATCTAAAACTGGACTCACAGGAGAGGTTCAAATCATAAATAGTTAGAGTGTCAGTCCTTTTGTACTTAAGTCAGCATTGTGCCTTTTGTATTAAATTCGGATGCAATATCTGTGCTTCATCGTCAATAAGAAGGTCCAAGGGATACAGTAAACCTAAAGTGAAGCATCGGAATCTAAAACTGGACTCACAGGAGAGGTTCAAATCATAGAAAGTTAGAGTGTCAGTCCTCTTGTACTTAAGTCGGCATTGTGCCTTTTCTATTAAATTCGGATGCAATTTCTGTGTTTCTTTGCCAATAAGAAGGTCCAAGGGATGCAGTAAACCTAAAGTGATGCATCGGAATCTAAAACTGGACTCACAGGAGTGGTTCAAATCATAGAAAGTTAGAGTGTCAGTCCTTTTGTACTTAAGTCACCATTGTGCCTTTTGTATTAAATTCTGATGCAATTTCTGTGTTTCATCGTCAATAAGAAGGTCCACGGTATACAGTAAACCTGAAGTGCAGCATCGGAATCTAAAACTCGACTCACAGGAGAGGTTCAAATCATAGTACGGTAGAGTGTCAGTCCTCTTGTACTTAAGTCGGCATTGTGCCGTTTGTATTAAATTCGGATGCAATTTCTGTGTTTCATCGTCAATAAGAAGGTCCAAGGGATACAGTAAACCTGAAGTGAAGCATCGGAATCTAAAACTGGACTCACAGGAGAGGTTGAATTCATAGAAAGTTAGAGTGTCAGTCCTCTTGTACTTAAGTCGGCATTGTGCCTTTTGAATTTAAATCCGATGGAATTTCTGTGCTTCATCGTGAATAAGAAGGTCCAAGGGATACAGTAAACCTGAAGTGAAGCATCGGAATCTAAAACTGGACTTAGGGGAGAGGTTCAAATCATAGAATGTTAGAGTGTCAGTCCTCTTGTACTAAAGTCGGCATTGTGCCTTTTGTATTACATTTGGATGCAATATCTGTGTTTCATCGTCAATAAGAAGGTCCAAGGGATACAGTAAACCTGAAGTGAAGCATCGGAATCTAAAACTGGACTCACAGGAGAGGTTCAAATCATAGAAAGTTAGTGTGTAAGTTCTCTCGTACTTAAGTCGGCATTGTGCCGTTTGTATTACATTCAGTTGCAATTTCTGTGTTTCATCGACAATAAGAAGGTCCAAGGGATACAGTAAACCTGAAGTGAAGCATCGGAATCTAAAACTGGACTCACAGGAGAGGTTCAAATCATAGAAAGTTAGTGTGTCAGTCCTCTTGTACTTAAGTCGGCATTGTGCCATTTGCATTACATTCAATTGCAATTTCTGTGTTTCATCGTCAATAAGAAGGTCCAAGGGATATAGTAAACCTGAAGTGAAGCATCGGAATCTAAAACTGGACTCACAGGAGAGGTTGAATTCATAGAAAGTTAGATTGTCAGGCTACTTGTACTTAAGTTGCCATTGTGGCTTTCGTATTAAATTCGGATGCAATTTCTGTGTTTCATCGTCAATAAGAAGGTCCAAGGGATACAGTAAACCTGAAGTGAAGCATCGGAATCTAAAACTGGACTCACAGGAGAGGTTCAAATCATAGAAAGTTAGAGTGTCAGTCCTCTTGTACTTAAGTCTGCATTTTGCCTTTTGTATTAAATTCGGATGCGATTTCTGGGTTTCATCGTCAATAAGAAGGTCCAAGGGATACAGTAAACCTGAAGTGAAGCAACGAGATCTAAAACTCGACTCACAGGAGAGGTTCAAATCATTGAATTTTACAGTGTCAGTCCTCTCGTACTTAAGTCGGCATTCTGCCGTTTGTATTACATTCCGTTGCAATTTCTGTGTTTCATCGTCAATAAGAAGGTCCAAGGGATACAGTAAACCTGAAGTGAATCACCGGAATCTAAAACTGGACTCACAGGAGATGGTTCAAATCATAAAAAGTTTAAGAGTCAGTCCTCTTGTACTTAAGTCGGCATTGTGCCTTTTGAATTTAATTCCGATGAAATTTCTGTGCTTCATCGTCAATAAGAAGGTCCATGGGATACAGTAAACCTGAAGTTAAGAATCGGAATCTAAAACTGGACTTCGAGGAGAGGTTCAAATCATAGAAAGTTAGAGTGGCAGTCCTCTTGCACTTAAGTCGGCATTGTGCCTTTTGTATTAAATTCGGATGCAATTTCTGTGTTTCATCGTCAATAAGTAGATCCAAGGGATACAGTGAACCTGAAGTGAAGCATCGGAATCTAAAACTGGACTCACAGGAGATGTTCAGATTATAGTAAGTTAGAGTGTCAGTCCTCTTGTACTTAAGTAGGCATTGTGCCTTTTGTATTAAATTCGGACGCAATTTCTGTGTTTCATCGCCAATAAGAAGGTCCAAGGGATGCAGTAAACCTAAAGTGAAGCATCGGAATCTAAAACTGGACTCACAGGAGTGGTTCAGATCATAGTAAGTTAGAGTGTCAGTCCTCTTGTACTAATGTCGGCATTGTGCCTTTTGTATTAAATTCAGATGCAATATCTGTGTTTCATCGTCAATAAGAAGGTCCAAGGGATACAGTAAACCTGAAGTGAAGCATCAGAACCTAAAACTGGAGTCACAGGAGAGGTTCAAATCACAGAAAGTAATAGTGTCATTCCTCTTGTACGTAAGTCGGCATTGTGCCTTATGTATTAAATTCGGATGCAATTTCTGTGTTTCATCGTCAATAAGATGGTCCAAGGTATACAGTAAAGCTGAAGTGAAGCATCGGAATCTAAAACTGGACTCACAGGAGAGGTTCAAATCATAGAATGATAGAGTGTCAGTCCTCTTATACTTAAGTCGGCATTGTGCCTTTTGTATTAAATTCAGATGCTATTTCTGTGATTCATCGTCAATAAGAAGGTCCAAGGGATACTGTAAACCGGAAGTGAAGCATCGGAATGTAAAACTGCACTTACAGGAGAGGTTCAAATCATAGAAAGTTAGAGAGTCAGTCCTCTTGTACTTAAGTTGGCATTGTGCATTTTGTATTATATTCGGATGCAATTACTGTGTTTCACCGCCAATAATAAGGTTCGAGGGATGCAGTAAACCTGAAGTGAAGCATCGGAATCTAAAACTGGACCCACAGGAGAGGTTCAAATCATAGAAAGTTAGAGTGTCAGTCCTCTTGTACTTAAGTCGGCATTGTGCCTTTTGTATTAAATTCGGATGCAATTTCTGTGTTTCATCGCCAATAAGAAGGTCCAAGGGATGCAGTAAACCTAAATTGAAGCAACGGAATCTAAAACTGGACTCACAGGAGATGTTCAAATCATAGAAAGTTAGAGTGTCAGTCCTTTTGTCCTTAAGTCAGCATTGTGCCTTTTGTATTAAATTCGGATGCAATTTCTGTGTTTCTTCGTCAATAAGAAGGTCCAAGGTATACAGTAAAAATGAAGTGAAGCATCGGAATCTAAAACTCGACTCACAGGACAGGTTGAATTCATAGAAAGTTAGAGTGTCAGTCCTCTTGTACTTAAGTCGGCATTGTGCCTTTTGAATTTAATTCCGATGAAATTTCTGTGCTTCATCGTCAATAAGAAGGGCCAAGGGATACAGTAAACCTGAAGTGAAGCATCGGAATCTAAAACTGTACTTAGGGGAGAGGTTCAATTCATAGAAAGTTAGAGTGTCAGTCCTATTGTACTAAAGTCGGCATTGTGCCTTTTGCATTAAATTCGGAAGCAATTTCTGTGTTTCATCGCCAATAAGAAGGTCCAAGGGATGCAGTAAACCTAAAGTGAAGCATCGGAATCTAAAACTGGACCCACAGGAGTGGTTCAGATCATAGTAAGTTAGAGTGTCTGTCCTCTTGTACTTAAGTCGGCATTGTGCCTTTTGTATTAAAATCGGATGCAATTTCTGTGTTTCATCGTCAATAAGAAGGACTAAGGAATACAGTAAACCTGAAGTGAAGCATCGGAATGTAAAACTGGACTCACAGAAGAGGTTCAAATCATAGAAAGTTAGAGTGTCAGTCCTCTTGTACTTAAGTCGGCATTGTGCCTTTTGTATTAAATTCGGATGCAATTTCTGTGTTTCATCGTCAATAAGATGGTCCAAGGTATACAGTAAACCTGAAGTGAAGCATCGGAATCTAAAACTGGACTCACAGGAGAGGTTCAAATCATAGAATGATAGAGTGTCAGTCCTCTTATACTTAAGTCGGAATTGTGCCTTTTGTATTAAATTCGGATGCTATTTCTGTGATTCATTGTCAATAAGAAGGTCCAAGGGATACAGTAAACCGGAAGTGAAGCATCGGAATGTAAAACTGCACTCACAGGAGAGGTTCAAATCATAGAAAGTTAGAGTGTCAGTCCTCTTGTACTTAAGTTGGCATTGTGCATTTTGTATTATATTCGGATGCAATTACTGTGTTTCACCGCCAATAATAAGGTTCGAGGGATGCGGTAAACCTGAAGTGAAGCATCGGAATCTAAAACTGGACCCACAAGAGAGGTTCAAATCATAGAAAGTTAGAGTGTCAGTCCTCTTGTACTTAAGTCGGCATTGTGCCTTTTGTATTAAATTCGGATGCAATTTCTGTGTTTCATCGCCAATAAGAAGGTCCAAGGGATGCAGTAAACCTAAATTGAAGCATCGGAATCTAAAACTGGACTCACGGGAGAGGTTCAAATCATAGAAAGTTAGAGTGTCAGTCCTTTTGTACTTAAGTCAGCATTGTGCCTTTTGTATTAAATTCGGATGCAATATCTGTGTTTCATCGTCAATAAGAAGGTCCAAGGTATACAGTAAAAATGAAGTGAAGCATCGGAATCTAAAACTCGACTCACAGGAGAGGTTGAATTCATAGAGAGTTAGAGTGTCAGTCCTCTTGTACTTAAGTCGGCATTGTGCCTTTTGAATTTAATTCCGATGAAATTTCTGTGCTTCATCGTCAATAAGAAGGTCCAAGGGATACAGTAAACCTGAAGTGAAGCATCGGAATCTAAAACTGGTCTCACAGGAGAGGTTCATATCATAGAAAGTTAGAGTGTCAGTCCTCTTGTACTTAAGTCGGCGTTGTGCCTTTTGTATTTAATTCGGATGCAATTTCTGTGTTTCATCGTCAATAAGAAGGTCCAAGGGATACAGTAAACCTGAAGTGAAGCATCGAGATCTAAAACTCGACTCACAGGAGAGGTTCAAATCATAGAAAGTTAGAGTGTCAGTCCTCTTGTACTTAAGTCGGCATTCTGCAGCTTGTATTACATTCAGTTGCAATTTCTGTGTTTCATCGTCAATAAGAAGGTCCAAGGGATACAGTAAACCTGAAGTGACACATCGGAATCTAAAACTGAACTCACAGGAGAGATTCAAATCATAGAAAGTTAGAGTGTCAGTCCTCTTGTACTAAAGTCGGCATTGTGCCTTTTGTATTACATTTAGATGCAATATCTGTGCTTCATCGTCAATAAGAACGTCCAAGGGATACAGTAAACCTGAAGTGGAGCATCGGAATCTAAAACTGGACTTAGAGGAGAGGTTCAAATCATAGAAAGTTAGAGTGTCAGTCCTCTTGCACTTAAGTCGGCATTGTGCCTTTTGTATTAAATTCGGATGCAATTTCTGTGTTTCATCGGCAATAAGTAGATCCAAGGGATACAGTAAATCTGAAGTGAAGCATCGGAATCTAAAACTGAACTCACAGGAGAGATTCAAATCATAGAAAGTTAGAGTGTCAGTCCTCTTGTACTAAAGTCGGCATTGTGCCTTTTGTATTAAATTCAGATGCTATTTCTGTGATTCATCGTCAATAAGAAGGTCCAAGGGATACTGTAAACCGGAAGTGAAGCATCGGAATGTAAAACTGCACTTACAGGAGAGGTTCAAATCATAGAAAGTTAGAGAGTCAGTCCTCTTGTACTTAAGTTGGCATTGTGCATTTTGTATTATATTCGGATGCAATTACTGTGTTTCACCGCCAATAATAAGGTTCGAGGGATGCAGTAAACCTGAAGTGAAGCATCGGAATCTAAAACTGGACCCACAGGAGAGGTTCAAATCATAGAAAGTTAGAGTGTCAGTCCTCTTGTACTTAAGTCGGCATTGTGCCTTTTGTATTAAATTCGGATGCAATTTCTGTGTTTCATCGCCAATAAGAAGGTCCAAGGGATGCAGTAAACCTAAATTGAAGCAACGGAATCTAAAACTGGACTCACAGGAGAGGTTCAAATCATAGAAAGTTAGAGTGTCAGTCCTTTTGTCCTTAAGTCAGCATTGTGCCTTTTGTATTAAATTCGGATGCAATTTCTGTGTTTCTTCGTCAATAAGAAGGTCCAAGGTATACAGTAAAAATGAAGTGAAACACCGGAATCTAAAACTCGACTCACAGGACAGGTTGAATTCATAGAAAGTTAGAGTGTCAGTCCTCTTGTACTTAAGTCGGCATTGTGCCTTTTGAATTTAATTCCGATGAAATTTCTGTGCTTCATCGTCAATAAGAAGGGCCAAGGGATACAGTAAACCTGAAGTGAAGCATCGGAATCTAAAACTGTACTTAGAGGAGAGGTTCAATTCATAGAAAGTTAGAGTGTCAGTCCTATTGTACTAAAGTCGGCATTGTGCCTTTTGCATTAAATTCGGAAGCAATTTCTGTGTTTCATCGCCAATAAGAAGGTCCAAGGGATGCAGTAAACCTAAAGTGAAGCATCGGAATCTAAAACTGGACTCACAGGAGTGGTTCAGATCATAGTAAGTTAGAGTGTCAGTCCTCTTGTACTTAAGTCGGCATTGTGCCTTTTGTATTAAATTCAGATGCAATATCTGTGTTTCATCGTCAATAAGAAGGTCCAAGGGATACAGTAAACCTGAAGTGAAGCATCAGAACCTAAAACTGGAGTCACAGCGGAGGTTCAAATCACAGAAAGCATTAGTGTCATTCCTCTTGTACTTAAGTCGGCATTGTGCCTTATGTATTAATTTCGGATGCCATTTCTGTGTTTCATCGTCAATAAGAAGGACTAAGGAATACAGTAAACCTGAAGTAAAGCATCGGAATGTAAAACTGGACTCACAGAAGAGGTTAAAATCATAGAAAGTTAGAGTGTCAGTCCTCTTGTACTTAAGTCGGCATTGTGCCTTTTGTATTAAATTCGGATGCAATTTCTGTGTTTCATCGTCAATAAGATGGTCCAAGGTATACAGTAAACCTGAAGTGAAGCATCGGAATCTAAAACTGGACTCACAGGAGAGGTTCAAATCATAGAATGATAGAGTGTCAGTCCTCTTATACTTAAGTCGGCATTGTGCCTTTTGTATTAAATTCGGATGCTATTTCTGTGATTCATTGTCAATAAGAAGGTCCAAGGGATACAGTAAACCGGAAGTGAAGCATCGGAATGTAAAACTGCACTCACAGGAGAGGTTCAAATCATAGAAAGTTAGAGTGTCAGTCCTCTTGTACTTAAGTTGGCATTGTGCATTTTGTATTATATTCGGATGCAATTACTGTGTTTCACCGCCAATAATAAGGTTCGAGGGATGCGGTAAACCTGAAGTGAAGCATCGGAATCTAAAACTGGACCCACAAGAGAGGTTCAAATCATAGAAAGTTAGAGTGTCAGTCCTCTTGTACTTAAGTCGGCATTGTGCCTTTTGTATTAAATTCGGATGCAATTTCTGTGTTTCATCGCCAATAAGAAGGTCCAAGGGATGCAGTAAACCTAAATTGAAGCATCGGAATCTAAAACTGGACTCACGGGAGAGGTTCAAATCATAGAAAGTTAGAGTGTCAGTCCTTTTGTACTTAAGTCAGCATTGTGCCTTTTGTATTAAATTCGGATGCAATATCTGTGTTTCATCGTCAATAAGAAGGTCCAAGGTATACAGTAAAAATGAAGTGAAGCATCGGAATCTAAAACTCGACTCACAGGAGAGGTTGAATTCATAGAAAGTTAGAGTGTCAGTCCTCTTGTACTTAAGTCGGCATTGTGCCTTTTGAATTTAATTCCGATGAAATTTCTGTGCTTCATCGTCAATAAGAAGGTCCAAGGGATACAGTAAACCTGAAGTGAAGCATCGGAATCTAAAACTGGACTTAGGGGAGAGGTTCAATTCATAGAAAGTTAGAGTGCCAGTCCTCTTGTACTAAAGTCGGCATTGTGCCTTTTGTATTACATTTGGATGCAATATCTGTGTTTCATCGTCAATAAGAAGGTCCAAGGGATACAGTAAACCTGAAGTGAAGCATCGGAATCTAAAACTGGTCTCACAGGAGAGGTTCATATCATAGAAAGTTAGAGTGTCAGTCCTCTTGTACTTAAGTCGGCGTTGTGCATTTTGTATTTAATTCGGATGCAATTTCTGTGTTTCATCGTCAATACGAAGGTCCAAGGGATACAGTAAACCTGAAGTGAAGCATCGAGATCTAAAACTCGACTCACAGGAGAGGTTCAAATCATAGAAAGTTAGAGTGTCAGTCCTCTTGTACTTAAGTCGGCATTCTGCCGTTTGTATTACATTCAGTTGCAATTTCTGTGTTTCATCGTCAATAAGAAGGTCCAAGGGATACAGTAAACCTGAAGTGACACATCGGAATCTAAAACTGAACTCACAGGAGAGATTCAAATCATAGAAAGTTAGAGTGTCAGTCCTCTTGTACTAAAGTCGGCATTGTGCCTTTTGTATTACATTTAGATGCAATATCTGTGCTTCATCGTCAATAAGAACGTCCAAGGGATACAGTAAACCTGAAGTGGAGCATCGGAATCTAAAACTGGACTTAGAGGAGAGGTTCAAATCATAGAAAGTTAGAGTGTCAGTCCTCTTGCACTTAAGTCGGCATTGTGCCTTTTGTATTAAATTCGGATGCAATTTCTGTGTTTCATCGGCAATAAGTAGATCCAAGGGATACAGTAAATCTGAAGTGAAGCATCGGAATCTAAAACTGAACTTACAGGAGAGGTTCAGATTATAGTAAGTTAGAGTGTCAGTCCTCTTGTACTTAAGTCGGAATTGTGCGTTTTGTATTAAATTCGGATGCAATTTCTGTGTTTCATCGCCAATAAGAAGGTCCAAGGGATGCAGTAAACCTAAAGTGAAGCATCGAAATCTAAAACTGGACTCACAGGAGAGGTTCAAATCATAGAAAGTTAGGGTGTCAGTCCTTTTGTACTTAACTCAGCATTGTGCCTTTTGTATTAAATTCGGATGCAATTTCTGTGTTTCATTGTCAATAAGAAGGTCCAAGGTATACAGTAAACCTGAAGTGAAGCATCGGAATCTAAAACTCGACTCACAGGAGAGGTTCAAATCATAGAACGGTAGAGTGTCAGTCCTCTTGTACTTAAGTCGGCATTGTGCCGTTTGTATTAAATTCGGATGCAATTTCTGTGTTTCATCGTCAATAAGAAGGTCCAAGGGATACAGTAAACCTGAAGTGAAGCATCGGAATCTAAAACTGGACTCACAGGAGAGGTTGAATTCATAGAAAGTTAGAGTGTCAGTCCTCTTGTACTTAAGTCGGCATTGTGCCTTTTGAATTTAATTATGATGAAATTTCTGTGCTTCATCGCCAATAAGAAGGTGCAAGGGATGCAGTAAACCTAAAGTGAAGCATCGGAATCTGATACTGGACTCACAGGAGTGGTTCAAATCATAGAAATTTAGAGTGTCAGTCCACTTGTACATGAGTTGGCATTGTGAGTTTTGTATTAAATTCGGTTGCAATTTCTGTGTTTCGTCGTCACTAAGAAGGTCCAAGGGATACAGTAAACCTGAAGTGAAGCATCTAATCTAAAACTGGACTCACAGGAGAGGTTCAAATCATAGAAAGTTAGTGTGTCAGTCCTCTTGTACTTAAGTCGGCTTTGTGCCTTTTGTATTAAATTCGGATGCAATATCTGGGTTTCATCGTCAATAAGAACGTCCAAGGGATACAGTAAACCTGAAGAGAAGCATCGAATCTAAAATTGGACTCACAGGAGAGGTTCAAATCATAGAAAGTTAGAGTGTCAGTCCTCCTGTACTTAAGTCGGCATTGTGCCTTTTGTATTAAATTCGGATGCAATTTCTGTGTTTCATCGCCAATAAGAAGGTCCAAGGGATGCAGTAAACCTAAGGTGAAGCATCGGAATCTAAAACTGGACTCACAGGAGAGGTTCAAATCATAGAAAGTTAGAGTGTCAGTCCTTTTGTACTTAAGTCAGCATTGTGCCTTTTGTATTAAATTCGGATGCAATTTCTGTGTTTCATCGTCAATAAGAAGGTCCAAGGTATACAGTAAACCTGAAGTGAAGCATCGGAATCTAAAACTCGACTCACAGGAGAGGTTCAAATCATAGAACGGTAGAGTGTCAGTCCTCTTGTACTTAAGTCGGCATTGTGCCGTTTGTATTAAATTCGGATGCAATTTCTGTGTTTCATCGTCAATAAGAAGGTCCAAGGGATACAGTAAACCTGAAGTGAAGCATCGTAATGTAAAACTGGACTCACAGGAGAGGTTGAATTCATAGAAATTTAGAGTGTCAGTCCTCTTGTATTTAAGTCGGCATTGTGCCTTTTGAATTTAATTCCGATGAAATTTCTGTGCTTCATCGTCAATAAGAAGGTCCAATGTATACAGTAAACCTGAAGTGAAGCATCGGAATCTAAAACTGGACTTAGGGGAGAGGTACAAATCATAGAAAGTTAGAGTGTCAGTCCTCTTGTACTAAAGTCGGCATTGTGCCGTTTGTATTCCATTCAGTTGCAATTTCTGTGTTTCATCGTCAATAAGAAGGTCCAAGGGATACAGTAAACCTGAAGTGAAGCATCGGAATCTAAAAACTGGACTCACAGGAGAGGTTCAAATAATAGAAAGTTAGTGTGTCAGTCCTCTTGTACTTAAGTCGGCATTGTGCCGTTTGTATTACATTCAGTTGCAATTTCTGTGTTTCATCGTCTCTAAGAAGGTCCAAGGGATACAGTAAACCTGAAGTGAAGCATCGGAATCTAAAACTGGACTTACAGGAGAGGTTGAATTCATAGAAAGTTAGATTGTCAGGCTACTTGTACTTAAGTTGCCATTGTGCCTTTTGTATTAAATTCGGATGCAATTTCTGTGTTTCATCGTCAATATGAAGGTCCAAGGGATACAGTAAACCGGAAGTGAAGCATCGGAATCTAAAACTGGACTCACAGGAGAGGTTCAAATGATAGAAAGTTAGAGTGTCAGTCCTTTTGTGCTTAAGTCAGCATTGTGCCTTTTGTATTAAATTCGGATGCAATTTCTGTGTTTCATTGTCAATAAGAAGGTCCAAGGAATACAGTAAACTTGAAGTGAAGCATCGGAATCTAAAACTCGACTCACAGGAGAGGTTCAAATCATAGAACGGTAGAGTGTCAGTCCTCTTGTACTTAAGTCGGCATTGTGCCGTTTGTATTAAATTCGGATGCAATTTCTGTGTTTCATCGTCAATATGAAGGTCCAAGGGATACAGTAAACCGGAAGTGAAGCATCGGAATGTAAAACTGCACTCACAGGAGAGGTTCAAATCATAGAAAGTTAGAGTGTCAGTCCCCTTGTACTTAAGTCGGCATTGTGCATTTTGTATTATATTCGGATGCAATTTCTGTGTTTCATCGCGAATAATAAGGTTCGAGGGATGCAGTAAACCTGAAGTGAAGCATCGGAATCTAAAACTGGACCCACAGGAGAGGTTCAAATCATAGAAACTTAGAGTGTCAGTCCATTTGTACTTAAGTCGGCCTTGTGCCTTTTGTACTAAATTCGGATGCAATTTCTGTGTTTCTTCGTCAATAAGAAGGTCCAAGGGATACAGTAAAACTGAAGTGAAGCATCGGAATCTAAAACTGGACTCACAGGAGAGGTTCAAATCATAGAAAGTTAGAGTGTCAGTCCTCTTGTACTTAAGTCGGCATTGTGAGTTTTGTATTAAATTCGGATGCAATTTCTGTGTTTCGTCGTCAATAATAAGGTCCAAGGGATACAGTATACCTGAAGTGATGCATCTGAATCTAAAACTGGACACACAGGAGAGGTTCAAATCATAGAATGTTAGAGTGTCAGTCCTCTTGTACTTAAGTCGGCATTGTGCCTTTTGTATTAAATTCGGATGCAATATCTGTGTTTCTTCGTCAACAAGAAGGTCCATGGGATACAGTAAACCTGATGTGAAGCATCGGAATGTAAAACTGGACACACAGGAGAGATTCAAATCATAGGGAGTTAGAGTGTCAGTCCTCTTGTACTTAAGTCGGCATTGTGCCTTTTGTATTAAATTCGGATGCAATTTCTGTGTGTCATCGTCAATAAGAAGGTCCAAGGGATACAGTAAACCTGAAGTGAAGCATCGGAATCTATAACTGGGCTAACAGGAGAGGTTTAAATCATAGAAAGTTAGAGTGTCAGTCCTCTTGTACTTAAGTCGGCATTGTGAGTTTTGTATTAAATTCGGATGCAATTTCTGTGTTTCGTCGTCAATAATAAGGTCCAAGGGATACAGTATACCTGAAGTGATGCATCTGAATCTAAAACTGGACACACAGGAGAGGTTCAAATCATAGAATGTTAGAGTGTCAGTCCTCTTGTACTTAAGTCGGCATTGTGCCTTTTGTATTAAATTCGGATGCAATATCTGTGTTTCTTCGTCAACAAGAAGGTCCATGGGATACAGTAAACCTGATGTGAAGCATCGGAATGTAAAACTGGACACACAGGAGAGATTCAAATCATAGGGAGTTAGAGTGTCAGTCCTCTTGTACTTAAGTCGGCATTGTGCCTTTTGTATTAAATTCGGATGCAATATCTGTGTGTCATCGTCAATAAGAAGGTCCAAGGGATACAGTAAACCTGAAGTGAAGCATCGGAATCTAAAACTGGGCTAACAGGAGAGGTTTAAATCATAGAAAGTTAGAGTGTCAGTCCTCTTGTACTTAAGTCGGCATTGTGCCTTTTGTATTATATTCGGATGCAATTTCTGTGTTTCATCGTCAATAAGAAGGTCCAAGGGATACAGTAAACCTGAAGTGACGCATCGGAATCTAAAACTGGACTCACAGGAGAGGTTCAAATCATAGAGAGTTAGAGTGTCAGTCCTCTTGTACCTAAGTCGCCATTGTGCCCTTTGTATTAAATTCGCAAGCAATTTCTGTGTTTCATCGTCAATAAGAAGGTCCAAGGAATGCAGTAAACCTCAAGTAAAGCATCCGAATCTAAAACTGGACTCACAGGAGAGGTTCAAATCATAGAAAGTTAGAATGTCAGTCCTCTTGTACTTAAGTCGGCATTGTGCATTTTGTATTAAATTCGGATGCAATTTCTGTGTTTCATCGTCAATAAGAAGGTCCAAGGGACACAGTAAACCTGAAGTGAAGCATCGGAATCTAATACAGGGCTCACAGGAAAGGTTCAAATCATAGAAAGTTAGAGTGTCAGTCCTCTTGTACTTATGTCGGCATTGTGCCTTTTGTATTTATTTCTGATGCAATTTCTGTGTTTCATCGACATAAGAAGGTCCAAGGGATACAGTAAACCTGAAGTGAAGCATCGGAATCTAAAACTGGACTCACAGGAGAGGTTCAAATCATAGAAAGTTAGAGTGTCAGTCCTCTTGTACTTAAGTCGGCATTGTGCCTTTTGTATTGAATTCGGTTGCAATTTCTGTGTTTTATCGTCAATAAGAAGGTCCAAGGGATACATTAAACCTGAAGTGAAGCATCGGAAACCAAAACTGGACTCACAGGAGAGGTTCAAATCATAGAGAATTAGAGCGTCAGTCCTCTTGTACTTAAGTCGGCATTGTGCCTTTTGTATTAAATTCGGATGCAATTTCTTTGTTTTATCGTCAATAAGAAAGTCCAAGGGATACATTAAACCTGAAGTGAAGCATCGGAAACTAAAACTGGACTCACAGGAGAGGTTCAAATCATAGAGAGTTAGAGCGTCAGTCCTCTTGTACTTAAGTCTGCATTGTGCATTTTGTATTAAATTCGGATGCAATTTCTGTGTGTCATCGTCAATAAGAAGGTCCAAGGGATACAGTAAACCAGATGTGAAGCAATGGAATCTAAATCTGGTCTCACAGGAGAGGTTCAAATCATAGAGAGTTTGAGTGTCAGTCCTCTTGTACTTAAGTCGGCATTGTGCCATTTGTATTAAATTCGGATGCAATATCTGTGTTTCATCGTCAATAAGAATGTCCAAGGGATACAGTTAACCTGAAGTGAAGCATCGGAATCTGAAACTGGACTCACAGGAGAGGTTCAAATCATAGAAAGTTAGAGTGTCAGTCCTCTTGTACTAAAAGGCGGCATTGTGCCTTTTGTATTAAAATCGGATGCAGTTTCTGTGTTTCATCGTCTATAAGAAGGTCCAAGGGATACAGTAAACCTCAAGGAAAGCATCCGAATCTAAAACTGGACTCACAGCAGAGGTTCAAATCATAGAAAGTTAGAGTGTCAGTCCTCTTGTACTTAAGTCGGCATTGTGCCTTTTGTATTAGATTCGCATGCAATTTCTGTGTTTCATCGCCAATAAGAATGTCCAAGGGATACACTTAACCTGAAGTGAAGCATCGGAATCTGAAACTGGACTCACAGGAGAGGTTCAAATCATAGAAAGTTAGAGTGTCAGTCCTCTTGTACTAAAGGCGGCATTGTGCATTTTGTATTAAAATCGGATGCAATTTCTGTGTTTCATCGTCTATAAGAAGGCCCAAGGGATACGGTAAACCTCAAGGAAAGCATCCGAATCTAAAACTGGACTCACAGCAGAAGTTCAAATCATAGAAAGTTAGAGTGTCAGTCCTCTTGTACTTAAGTCGGCATTGTGCCTTTTGTATTAAATTCGGATGCAATTTCTGTGTTTTATCGTCAATAAGAAGGTCCAAGGGATACATTAAACCTGAAGTGAAGCATCGGAATCCAAAACTGGACTCACAGGAGAGGTTCAGATCATAGAGAGTTAGTGTGTCAGTCCTCTTGTACTTAAGTCGGCATTGTGCCTTTTGTATTAGATTCGGATGCAATTTCTGTGTTTCATCGTCAATAAGAAGGTCCAAGGGATACAGTAAACCTGAAGTGACGCATGGGAATCTAAAAGTGGACTCACAGGAGAGGTTCATATCATACAAAGTTAGAGAGCCAGTCCACTTGTACTTAAGTCGGCATTGTGCCTTTTGTATTTAAAATCGGATGCAATTTCTATGTTTCATCGTCAATAAGAAGGTCCAAGGGATACAGTAAACCGGAAATGAAGCATCGGAATCTAAAACTGGACTCACAGGAGAGGTTCAAATCATAGAGAGTTAGAGTGTCAGTCCTCTTGTACTTAAGTCTGCATTGTGCATTTTGTATTAAATTCGGATGCAATTTCTGTGTTTCATCGTCAATAAGAAGGTCCAAGGGATACAGTAAACCTGAAGTGAAGCATCGGAATGTAAAACTGGACACACAGGAGAGATTCATATCATAGGGAGCTAGAGTGTCAGTCCTCTTGTACTTAAGTCGGCATTGTGCCTTTTGTATTAAATTCGGGTGCAAATTTCTGTGTTTCATCATCAATAAGAACGTCCAAGGGATACAGTAAACCTGAAGTGAAGCATTGGAATCTATAACTGGACTCACAGGAGAGGTTCAAATCATAGAAAGTTAGAGTGACAGTCCTCTTGTACTTAAGTCGGCATTGTGCCTTTTGTATTAAATTCGGGTGCAATGTCTGTGTTTCTTCGTCAATAACAAGGTCCAAGGGATACAGTAAACCTGAAGTGAAGCACCGGAATCTAAAACTGGACTCACAGGAGAGATTCAAATCATAGAAAGTTAGAGTGTCAGTCCTCTAGTACTTAAGTCGGCATTGTGCCTTTTGTATTAAATTCGGATGCAATATCTGTGTGTCATCGTCAATAAGAAGGTCCAAGGGATACAGTAAACCTGAAGTGAAGCATCGGAATCTAAAACTGGGCTAACAGGAGAGGTTTAAATCATAGAAAGTTAGAGTGTCAGTCCTCTTGTACTTAAGTCGGCATTGTGCCTTTTGTATTATATTCGGATGCAATTTCTGTGTTTCATCGTCAATAAGAAGGTCCAAGGGATACAGTAAACCTGAAGTGACGCATCGGAATCTAAAACTGGACTCACAGGAGAGGTTCAAATCATAGAGAGTTAGAGTGTCAGTCCTCTTGTACCTAAGTCGGCATTGTGCCCTTTGTATTAAATTCGCAAGGAATTTCTGTGTTTCATCGTCAATAAGAAGGTCCAAGGAATGCAGTAAACCTCAAGTAAAGCATCCGAATCTAAAACTGGACTCACAGGAGAGGTTCAAATCATAGAAAGTTAGAGTGTCAGTCCTCTTGTACTTAAGTCGGCATTGTGCCTTTTGTATTAAATTCGGATGCAATTTCTGTGTCTTATCGTCAATAAGAAGGTCCAAGGGATACATCAAACCTGAAGTGAAGCATCGGAAACCAAAACTGGACTCACAGGAGAGGTTCAAATCATAGAGAGTTAGAGCGTCAGTCCTCTTGTACTTAAGTCGGCATTGTGCCTTTTGTATTAAATTCGGATGCAATTTCTTTGTTTTATCGTCAATAAGAAAGTCCAAGGGATACATTAAACCTGAAGTGAAGCATCGGAAACTAAGACTGGACTCACAGGAGAGGTTCAAATCATAGAGAGTTAGAGTGTCAGTCCTCTTGTACTTAAGTCGGCATTGTTCCTTTTGTATTAAATTCGGAGGCGATTTCTGTGTTTCATCGTCATTATGAAGGTCCAAGGTATACAGTAAACCTGAAGTGAAGCATCGGAATCTAAAAGTGGACACATAGGAGAGGTTCAAATCATAGAGAGTTAGAGTATCAGTCTTCTTGTACTTAAGTCGGCATTGTGCGTTTTGTATTAAATTCGGATGCAATTTCTGTGTTTCATCGTCAATAAGAAGGTCCAAGGGATACAGTAAACCTGAAGTGAAACATCGGAATCCAAAACTGGACTCACAGGAGAGGTTCAGATCATAGAGAGTTAGTGTGTCAGTCTTCTTGTACTTAAGTCGGCATTGTGCCTTTTGTATTAAATTCGGATGCAATTTCTGTGTGTCATCGTCAATAAGAAGGTCCAAGGGATAATGTAAACCAGAAGTGAAGCAATGGAATCTAAATCTGGTCTCACAGGAGAGGTTCAAATCATAGAGAGTTTGAGTGTCAGTCCTCTTGTACTTAAGTCGGCATTGTGCCATTTGTATTAAATTCGGATGCAATATCTGTGTTTCATCGTCAATAAGAATGTCCAAGGGATACAGTTAACCTGAAGTGAAGCATCGGAATCTGAAACTGGACTCACAGGAGAGGTTCAAATCATAGAAAGTTAGAGTGTCAGTCCTCTTGTACTAAAAGGCGGCATTGTGCCTTTTGTATTAAAATCGGATGCAATTTCTGTGTTTCATCGTCAATAAGAAGGTCCAAGGGATACAGTAAACCTGAAGTGAAGCATCGGAATCTAAAACTGGACTCACAGGAGAGATTCATATCCTAGAGAGTTAGAGTGTCAGTCCTCCTGAACTTAAGTCGGCATTGTGCCTTTTGTATTAAATTCGGATGCGATTTCTGTGTTTCATCGTCAATAATAAGGTCCAAGGTATACAGTAAACCTGAAGAGAAGCATCGGAATCTAAAACTGGACTCACAGGAGAGGTTCAAATCATAGAGAGTTAGAGTGTCAGTCCTCTTGTACTTAAGTCGGCATTGTGCCTTTTGTATTAAATTCGGATGCAATTTCTGTGTTTCATCGTCAATAAGAAGGTCCAAGGGATACAGTAAAACTGAAGTGAAGCATCGGAATCTAAAACTGGACTCACAGGAGAGGTTCCAATCATAGAGAGTTCGAGTGTCAGTCCTCTTGTACATAAGTCGGCATTATGCCATTTGTATTAAATTCGGATGCAATTTCTGTGTTTCATCGTCAATAAGAAGGTCCAAGGGATACAGTAAACCTGAGGTGAAGCATCGGAATCTAAAACGGGACTCACAGGAGAAGTTCAAATCATTGAGAGTTAGAGTGTCAGTCCTTTTGTACTTAAGTCGGCATTGTGCTTTTGTATTAAAATCGGATGCAATTTCTGTGTTTCATTGTCAATAACAAGGTAACACGGATACAGTAAACCTGAAGTGAAGCATCGGAATCTAAAACTGGACTCACAGGAGAGGTTCAAATCATAGAGAGTTAGAGTGTCAGTCCTCTTGTACTTAAGTCGGCATTGTGCCTTTTGTATTAAATTCGGATGCAATTTCTGTGTTTCATCGTCTATAAGAAGGTTCCACGGATACAGTAAACCTGAAGTGAAGCATAGGAATCTAATATTGGACTCACAGGAGAGGTTCAAATCATAGAGAGTTCGAGTGTCAGTCCACTTGTACTTAAGTCGGCATTGTGCCTTCTGTATTAAATTCGGATGCAATTTCTGTGTTTCATCGTCAATAACAAGGTCCCACGGGTACTGTAAACCTGAAGTGAAGCATCGGAATCTGAAACCGGACTCACAGGATAGGTTCAAATCATAGAAAGTTAGAGTGTCAGTCCTCTTGTACTGAAGTCGGCATTGTGCCATTTGTATTAAATTCGGATGCAATATCTGTGTTTCATCGTCAATAAGAATGTCCAAGGGATACAGTTAACCTGAAGTGAAGGATCGGAATCTGAAACTGGACTCACAGGAGAGGTTCAAATCATAGAAAGTTAGAGTGTCAGTCCTCTTGTACTAAAAGGCGGCATTGTGCCTTTTGTATTAAAATCGGATGCAATTTCTGTGTTTCATCGTTAATAAGAAGGTCCAAGGGATACAGTAAACCTGAAGTGAAGCATCGGAATCTAAAACTGGACTCACAGGAGAGGTTCAAATCATAGAGAGTTAGAGTGTCAGTCCTCTTGTACTTAAGTCGGCATTGTGCCTTCTGTATTAAATTCGGATGCAATTTCTGTGTTTCATCGTCAATAACAAGGTCCCACGGGTACTGTAAACCTGAAGTGAAGCATCGGAATCTGAAACCGGACTCACAGGATAGGTTCAAATCATAGAAAGTTAGAGTGTCAGTCCTCTTGTACTTATGTCGGCATTGTGCCTTTTGTATTAAATTCGGATGCAATTTCTATGTTTCATCGTCAATAAGAAGGTCCAAGGGATACAGTAAACCGGAAGTGAATCATCGGAATCTAAAACTGGACTCACAGGAGAGGTTCAAATCATAGAGAGTTAGAGTGTCAGTCCTCTTGTACTTAAGTCGGAATTGTGCATTTTGTATTAAATTCGGATGCAATTTCTGTGTTTCATCGTCAATAAGAAGGTCCAAGGGATACAGTAAACCTGAAGTGAAGCATCGGAATCTAAAACTGGACACACAGGAGAGATTCAAATCATAGGGAGTTAGAGTGTCAGTCCTCTTGTACTTAAGTCGGCATTGTGCCTTTTGTATAAAATTCGGATGCAATTTCTGTGTTTCATCGTCAATAAGAAAGTCCAAGGGATACAGTAAACCTGAAGTGAAGCATCGGAATCTATAACTGGATTCACAGGAGAGGTTCAAATCATAGAAAGTTAGAGTGACAGTCCTCTTGTACTTAAGTCGGCATTGTGCCTTTTGTATTAAATTCGGGTGCAAATTCTGTGTTTCTTCGTCAATAACAAGGTCCAAGGGATACAGTAAACCTGAAGTGAAGCATCGGAATCTAAAACTGGACTCACAGGAGAGATTCAAATCATAGAAAGTTAGAGTGTCAGTCCTCTAGTACTTAAGTCGGCATTGTGCCTTTTGTATTAAATTCGGATGCAATATCTGTGTGTCATCGTCAATAAGAAGGTCCAAGGGATACAGTAAACCTGAAGTGAAGGATCGGAATCTAAATCTGGGCTAACAGGAGAGGTTTAAATCATAGAAAGTTAGAGTGTCAGTCCTCTTGTACTTAAGTCGGCATTTGCCTTTTGTATTATATTCGGATGCAATTTCTGTGTTTCATAGTCAATAAGAAGGTCCAAGGGATACAGTAAACCTGAAGTGACGCATCGGAATATAAAACTGGACTCACAGGAGAGGTTCAAATCATAGAGAGTTAGAGTGTCTGTCCTCTTGTACCTAAGTCGGCATTGTGCCCTTTGTATTAAATTCGCAAGCAATTTCTGTGTTTCATCGTCAATAAGAAGGTCCAAGGAATGCAGTAAACCTCAAGTAAAGCATCCGAATCTAAAACTGGACTCACAGGAGAGGTTCAAATCATAGAAAGTTAGAGTGTCAGTCCTCTTGTACTTAAGTCGGCATTGTGCCTTTTGTATTAAATTCGGATGCAATTTCTGTGTTTCATCGTCAATAAGAAGGTCCAAGGGACACAGTAAACCTAAAGTGAAGCATCGGAATCTAATACTGGGCTCACAGGAAAGGTTCAAATCATAGAAAGTTAGAGTGTCAGTCCTCTTGTACTTAAGTCGTCATTGTGCCTTTTGTATTTATTTCTGATGCAATTTCTGTGTTTCATCGACCATAAGAAGGTCCAAGGGATACAGTAAACCTGAAGTGAAGCATCGGAATCTAAAACTGGACTCACAGGAGAGGTTCAAATCATAGAAAGTTAGAGTGTCAGTCCTCTTGTACTTAAGTCGGCATTGTGCCTTTTGTATTAAATTCGGATGCAATATCTGTGTTTTATCGTCAATAAGAAGGTCCAAGGGATACATTAAACCTGAAGTGAAGCATCGGAAACCAAAACTGGACTCACAGGAGAGGTTCAAATCATAGAGAGTTACACCGTCAGTCCTCTTGTACTTAAGTCGGCATTGAGCCTTTTGTATTAAATTCGGATGCAATTTCTTTGTTTTATCGTCAATAAGAAAGTCCAAGGGATACATTAAACCTGAAGTGAAGCATCGGAAACTAAAACTGGACTCACAGGAGAGGTTCAAATCATAGAGAGTTAGAGCGTCAGTCCTCTTGTACTTAAATCGGCATTGTTCCTTTTGTATTAAATTCGGATGCGATTTCTGTG
Source organism: Schistocerca americana (assembly GCF_021461395.2). Lineage (NCBI taxonomy): Eukaryota > Metazoa > Arthropoda > Insecta > Orthoptera > Acrididae > Schistocerca > Schistocerca americana. The sequence continues at coordinate 72,749,179 of NC_060130.1, forward strand.
TTTCATCGTCAATATGAAGGTCCAAGGTATACAGTAAACCTGAAGTGAAGCATCGGAATCTAAAAGTGGACACATAGGAGAGGTTTAAATCATAGAGAGTTAGAGTATCAGTCTTCTTGTACTTAAGTCGGCATTGTGCGTTTTGTATTAAATTCGGATGCAATTTCTGTGTTTCATCGTCAATAAGAAGGTCCAAGGGATACAGTAAACCTGAAGTGAAACATCGGAATCCAAAACTGGACTCACAGGAGAGGTTCAGATCATAGAGAGTTAGTGTGTCAGTCCTCTTGTACTTAAGTCGGCATTGTGCCTTTTGTATTAAATTCGGATGCAATTTCTGTGTGTCATCGTCAATAAGAAGGTCCAAGGGATACAGTAAACCAGAAGTGAAGCAATGGAATCTAAAACTGGTCTCACAGGAGAGGTTCAAATCATAGAGAGTTTGAGTGTCAGTCCTCTTGTACTTAAGTCGGCATTGTGCCATTTGTATTAAATTCGGATGCAATATCTGTGTTTCATCGTCAATAAGAATGTCCAAGGGATACAGTTAACCTGAAGTGAAGCATCGGAATCTGAAACTGGACTCACAGGAGAGGTTCAAATCATAGAAAGTTAGAGTGTCAGTCCTCTTGTACTATAAGGCGGCATTGTGCCTTTTGTATTAAAATCGGATGCAATTTCTGTGTTTCATCGTCAATAAGAAGGTCCAAGGGATACAGTAAACCTGAAGTGAAGCATCGGAATCTAAAACTGGACTCACAGGAGAGATTCATATCATAGAGAGTTAGAGTGTCAGTCCTCTTGTACTTAAGTCGGCATTGTGCCTTTTATATTAAATTCGGATGCGATTTCTGTGTTTCATCGTCAATAAGAAGGTCCAAGGTATACAGTAAACCTGAAGTGAAGCATCGGAATCTAAAACTGGACTCACAGGAGAGGTTCAAATCATAGAGAGTTAGAGTGTCAGTCCTCTTGTACTTAAGTCGGCATTGTGCCTTTTGTATTAAATTCGGATGCAATTTCTGTGTTTCATCGTCAATAAGAAGGTCCAAGGGATACAGTAAACCTGAAGTGAAGCATCGGAATCTAAAACTGGACTCACAGGAGAGGTTCCAATCATAGAGAGTTCGAGTGTCAGTCCTCTTGTACATAAGTCGGCATTATGCCTTTTGTATTAAATTCGGATGCAATTTCTGTGTTTCATCGTCAATAAGAAAGTCCAAGGGATACAGTAAACCTGAGGTGAAGCATCGGAATCTAAAACGGGACTCACAGGAGAAGTTCAAATCATTGAAAGTCAGAGTGTCAGTCCTATTGTACTTAAGTCGGCATTGTGCTTTTGGATTAAATTCGGATGCAATTTCTGTGTTTCATTGTCAATAACAAGGTAACATATATACAGCAAACCTGAAGTGAAGCATCGGAATCTAAAACTGGACTCACAGGAGAGGTTCAAATCAACGAAAGTTAGTGTGTCAGTCCTCTTGTACTTAAGTCGGCATTGTGCCTTTAGTATTAAATTCGGATGCAATTTCTGTGTTTCATCGTCAATAAGAAGGTCCGAGGGATACAGTAAACCTGAAGTGAAGCATCGGAATCTAAAACTGAACTCACAGGAGAGGTTCAAATCATAGAGAGTTAGAGTGTCAGTCCTCTGGTACTTAAGTCGGCATTGTGCCTTCTGTATTAAATTCGGATGCAATCTCTGTGTTTCATCGTCAATAACAAGGTCCCACGGGTACTGTAAACCTGAAGTGAAGCATCGGAATCTAAAACCGGACTCACAGGATAGGTTCAAATCATAGAAAGTTAGAGTGTCAGTCCTCTTGTACTTAAGTCGGCATTGTGCCTTTTGTATTAAATTCGGATGCAATTTCTGTGTTTCATCGTCAATAAGAAGGTCCAAGGGATACAGTAAACCTCAAGTGAAGCATCGGAATCTAAAACAGGACTCACAGGAGAGGTTCAAATCATAGAGAGTTAGAGTGTCAGTCCTCTTGTACTTAAGTCGGCATTGTGCCTTTTGTATTAAATTCGGATGCGATTTCTGTGTTTCATCGTCAATATGAAGGTCCAAGGTATACAGTAAACCTGAAGTGAAGCATCGGAATCTGAAACTGGACTCACAGGGGAGGTTCAAATCATAGAGTGATAGAGTGTCAGTCCTCTTGTACTTAAGTCGGCATTGTGCCTTTTGTATTAAATTCGGGTGCAATTTCTGTGTTTCATCGTCAATAAGAAGGTCCAAGGGATACAGTAAACCTGAAGTGAAGCATCGGAATCTAAAACTGGACTCACAGGAGAGGTTCCAATCATAGAGAGTTAGAGTGTCAGTCCTCTTGTACTTAAGTCGGCATTGTGCCTTTTGTATTAAATTCGGATGCAATTTCTGTGTTCCATCGTCAATAAGAGGGTCCAAGACATACAGTAAACCTGAAGTGAAGCATGGGAATCTAAAACTGGACTCACAGGAGAGGTTCAAATCATAGAGAGTTAGAGTGTCAGTCCTTTTGTACTTAAGTCGGCATTGTGCTTTTGTATAAAATTCGGATGCAATTTCTGTGTTTCATCGTCAATAACAAGGTCCCACGGATACAGTAAACCTGAAGTGAAGCATCGGAATCTAAAACTGGACTCACAGGAGAGGTTCAAATCATAGAAAGTTAGAGTGTCAGTCCTCTTGTACTTAAGTCGGCATTGTGGGTTTTGTATTAAATACGGATGCAATTTCTGTGTTTTATCGTCAATAAGAAGGTCCAAGGGATACATTAAACCTGAAGTGAAGCATCGGAAACCAAAACTGGACTCACAGGAGAGCTTCAAATCATAGAGAGTTACACCGTCAGTCCTCTTGTACTTAAGTCGGCATTGTGCCTTTTGTATTAAATTCGGATGCAATTTCTTTGTTTTATCGTCAATAAGAAAGTCCAAGGGATACATTAAACCTGAAGTGAAGCATCGGAAACTAAAACTGGACTCACAGGAGAGGTTCAAATCATAGAGAGTTAGAGCGTCAGTCCTCTTGTACTTAAATCGGCATTGTTCCTTTTGTATTAAATTCGGATGCGATTTCTGTGTTTCATCGTCAATATGAAGGTCCAAGGTATACAGTAAACCTGAAGTGAAGCATCGGAATCTAAAAGTGGACACATAGGAGAGGTTCAAATCATAGAGAGTTAGAGTATCAGTCTTCTTGTACTTAAGTCGGCATTGTGCGTTTTGTATTAAATTCGGATGCAATTTCTGTGTTTCATCGTCAATAAGAAGGTCCAAGGGATACAGTAAACCTGAAGTGAAACATCGGAATCCAAAACTGGACTCACAGGAGAGGTTCAGATCATAGAGAGTTAGTGTGCCAGTCCTCTTGTACTTAAGTCGGCATTGTGCCTTTTGTATTAAATTCGGATGCAATTTCTGTGTGTCATCGTCAATAAGAAGGTCCAAGGGATACAGTAAACCAGAAGTGAAGCAATGGAATCTAAAACTGGTCTCACAGGAGAGGTTCAAATCATAGCGAGTTTGAGTGTCAGTCCTCTTGTACTTAAGTCGGCATTGTGCCATTTGTATTAAATTCGGATGCAATATCTGTGTTTCATCGTCAATAAGAATGTCCAAGGGATACAGTTAACCTGAAGTGAAGCATCGGAATCTGAAACTGGACTCACAGGAGAGGTTCAAATCATAGAAAGTTAGAGTGTCAGTCCTCTTGTACTAAAAGGCGGCATTGTGCCTTTTGTATTAAAATCGGATGCAATTTCTGTGTTTCATCGTCAATAAGAAGGTCCAAGGGATACAGTAAACCTGAAGTGAAGCATCGGAATCTAAAACTGGACTCACAGGAGAGATTCATATCATAGAGAGTTAGAGTGTCAGTCCTCTTGTACTTAAGTCGGCATTGTGCGTTTTGTATTAAATTCGGATGCGATTTCTGTGTTTCATCGTCTGTAAGAAGGTCCAAGGTATACAGTAAACCTGAAGTGAAGCATCGGAATCTAAAACTGGACTCGCAGGAGAGGTTCAAATCATAGTGAGTTAGAGTGTCAGTCCTCTTGTACTTAAGTCGGCATTGTGCCTTTTGTATTAAATTCGGATGCAATTTCTGTGTTTCATCGTCAATAAGAAGGTCCAAGGGATACAGAAAACCTGAAGTGAAGCATCGGAATCTAAAACTGGACTCACAGGAGAGGTTCCAATCATAGAGAGTTCGAGTGTCAGTCCTCTTGTACATAAGTCGGCATTATGCCTTTTGTATTAAATTCGGATGCAATTTCTGTGTTTCATCGTCAATAAGAAAGTCCAAGGGATACAGTAAACCTGAGGTGAAGCATCGGAATCTAAAACGGGACTCACAGGAGAAGTTCAAATCATTGAAAGTTAGAGTGTCAGTCCTTTTGTACTTAAGTCGGCATTGTGCTTTTGTATTAAAATCGGATGCAATTTCTGTGTTTCATTGTCAATAACAAGGTAACACGGATACAGTAAACCTGAAGTGAAGCATCGGAATCTAATACTGGACTCACAGGAGAGGTTCAAATCATAGAGAGTTAGAGTGTCAGTCCTCTTGTACTTAAGTCGGCATTGTGCCTTTTGTATTAAATTCGGATGCAATTTCTGTGTTTCATCGTCAATAAGAAGGTTCCACGGATACAGTAAACCTGAAGTGCAGCATAGGAATCTAATACTGGACTCACAGGAGAGGTTCAAATCATAGAGAGTTCGAGTGTCAGTCCCCTTGTACATAAGTCGACATTATGCCTTTTGTATTAAATTCGGATGCAATTTCTGTGTTTCATCGTCAATAAGAAGGTCCAAGGGATACAGTAAACCTGAGGTGAAGCATCGGAATCTAAAACGGGACTCACAGGAGAAGTTCAAATCATTGAAAGTCAGAGTGTCAGTCCTATTGTACTTAAGTCGGCATTGTGCTTTTGGATTAAATTCGGATGCAATTTCTGTGTTTCATTGTCAATAACAAGGTAACACGGATACAGCAAACCTGAAGTGAAGCATCGGAATCTAAAACTGGACTCACAGGAGAGGTTCAAATCAACGAAAGTTAGTGTGTCAGTCCTCTTGTACTTAAGTCGGCATTGTGCCTTTTGTATTAAATTCGGATGCAATTTCTGTGTTTCACTGGCAATAAGAAGGTCCAAGGGATACAGTAAACCTGAAGTGAAGCATCGGAATCTAAAACTGGACTCACAGGAGGGGTTCAAATCATAGGGAGTTAGAGTGTCAGGCCTCTTGTACTTAAGTCGCCATTGTGCCTTCTGTATTAAATTCGGATGCAATCTCTGTGTTTCATCGTCAATAACAAGGTCCCACGGATACAGTAAACCTGAAGTGAAGCATCGGAATCTAAAACCGCACTCACAGGAGAGGTTCAAATCATAAAGAGTTAGAGTGTCAGTCCTCTTTTACTTAAGTCGGCATTGTGCCATTTGTATTAAATTCGGATGCAATTTCTGTGTTTCATCGTCAATGAGATGGTCCAAGGGATACAGTAAACCTGAAGTGAAGCATCGGAATCTAAAACAGGACTCACAGGAAAGGTTCAAATCATAGAGAGTTAGAGTGTCAGTCCTTTTGTACTTAAGTCGCCATTGTGCTTTTGTATTAAATTGGAATGCAATTACTGTGTTTCATCGTCAATAACAAGGTCCCACGGATACAGTAAACCTGAAGTGAAGCATCGGAATCTAAAACTGGACTCACAGGAGAGGTTCAAATCATAGAAAGTTAGAGTGTCAGTCCTCTTGTACTTAAGTCGGCATTGTGCCTTTTGTATTAAATTCGGATGCAATTTCTATGTTTCATAGTCAATAAGAAGGTCCAAGAAATACAGTAAACCTGAAGTGAAGCATCGGAATCTAAAACTGGAAACACAGGAGAGGTTGAGTTCATAGAAAGTTAGAGTGTCAGTCCACTTGTACTTAAGTCGGTATTGTGCATTTTGTATTAAATTCGGATGCAATTTCTGTGTTTCATCGTCAATAAGAAGGTCAAGGGATACAGTAAACCTGATGTGAAGCATCGGAATCTGAGACTGGACTCACAGGAGAGGTTCTAATCATAGAAAGTTTGAGTGTCAGTCCTCTTGTACTTAAGTCGGCGTTGTGCCTTTTCTATTAAATTCGGATGCAATTTCTGTGTTTCATCGTCAATAAGAAGGTCCAAGGGATACAATAAACGTGAAGTGAAGCATCGGAATCTAAAACTGGACTCATAGGAGAGGTCAAATTATAGAAAATTAGAGTGTCAATCCTCTTGTACTTATGTCGGCATTGCTCCTTTTGAATTAAAATCGGATGGAATTTCTGTGTTTCATCGTCAATAAGAAGGTCCAAGGGATACAGTAAAAATGAAGTAATGCATCGGAATCTAAATCTGGACTCACTGGAGAGGTTGAGTGCATAGTAAGTTAGAGTGTCAGTCCTCTTGTACTCGGATGCAATTTCTGTGTTTCATCGTAATAAGAAGGTCCAAGGGATACAGTAAACCTGAAGTGAAGCATCGGAATCTAAGACTGGACTCACAGGAGAAGTTTAAATCATAGAAAGATAGAGTGTCAGTCCTCTTGTACTTAAGTCGGCATTGTGCCTTTTGTATTAAATTCGGATGCAATTTCTGTGTTTCATCGTCAATAAGAAGATCCAAGGGATACAGTAAACGCGATGTGAAGCATCGGAATCTAAAACTGGACTCACAGGAGTGGATCAAATCATAGAAAGTTAGAGTGTCAGTCCTCTTGTACTTAAGTCGGCATTGTACCTTGTGTATTACATTCGGATGCTATATCTGTGTTCCATCGTCATTAAGAAGGTCCAAGGGATACAGTAAACCTGAAGTGAAGCATCGGATTCTAAAGCTGGACTCACAGGAGAGGTTCAAATCATAGAAAGTTAGAGTGTCAGTCCTCTTGTATTTAAGTCGGCTTTGTGCCTTTTGAATTAAATTCGGAAGCAATTTCTGTTTTTCATCGTCAATAAGATGGTCCAATGGGTACAGTAAACCTGAAGTGCCGCATCGGCATCTAGAACTGGACTCACAGGAGGGGTTCAAATCATAGAAAGTTAGAGTGTCTGTCCTCATGTACTTAAGTCGGCATTGTGCCTGTTGCATTAAATTCGGATGCAATATCTGTGTTTCATCGTCAATAAGAAGGTCCAAGGGATACAGTAAACCTGAAGAGAAGCATCTGAATCTAAAACTGGTCTCTCAGGAGAGGTTCAAATCATAGGAAGTTAGAGTGTCAGTCCTCTTGTACTTAACTCGGCATTGTGCCTTTTGTATTAAATTCGGATGCAATTTCTGTGTTTTATCGTCAATAAGAAGGTCCAAGGGATACAGTAAACCTGAAGTGAAGAATCGGAATCTAAAACTGGACTCACAGGAGAGTTTCAAAGCATAGTAAGTTAAAGTGTCAGTCCCTTTATACTTAAGTCGGCATTGTGCCTTTTGTATTAAATTCGGATGCAATTTCTGTATTTCATCGTCAATAAGAAGGTGCAAGGGATACAGTAAACCTGAAGTGAAGCATCGGAATCCAAAACTGGACTCAAAGGAGGGGTTCAAGTCATAGAAAGTTTGAGTGTCAGTCCCCTTGTACTGAAGTCGGCATTGTGCCTTTAGTATTTAATTCCGATGGAATTTCTGTGTTTCATCGTTAATAAGAAGGTCCAAGGGATACAGTAAACCAGAAGTGAAGCATCGGAATCTATAACTGGACTCATAGGAGAGGTTCAAATCATAGAAAATTTGAGTGTCAATCCTCTTGTACTTATGTCGGCATTGTGCCTTTTGTATTAAATTCGGATGCAATTTCTGTGTTACATCGTCAATAAGAAGGTCCTAAGGATACAGTAAACCTGAAGTGAAGCATCGGAATCTAAAACTGGACTCACTGGAGAGGTTGAGTTCATTGAAAGTTAGAGTGTCAGTCCTCTTGTACTTAAGTCGGTATTGTGCCTTTTGTATTAAATTCGGATGCAATTTCTGTGTTCCATCGTCAATAAGAGGGTCCAAGACATACAGTAAACCTGAAGTGAAGCATCGGAATCTAAAACTGGACTCACAGGAGAGGTTCTAATCATAGAGAGTTAGAGTGTCAGTCCTTTTGTACTTAAGTCGGCATTGTGCTTTTGTATAAAATTCGGATGCAATTTCTGTGTTTCATCGTCAATAACAAGGTCCCACGGATACAGTAAACCTGAAGTGAAGCATCGGAATCTAAAACTGGACTCACAGGAGAGGTTCAAATCATAGAAAGTTAGAGTGTCAGTCCTCTTGTACTTCAATCGGCATTGTGCCTTTTGTATTAAATTCGGATGCATTTTTTGTGTTCCATCGTCAATAAGAAGGTCCAAGGAATACAGTAAACCTGAAGTGAAGCAATGGAATCTAAAAGTGGTCTCACAGGAGAGGTTCAAACCATAGAAAGTTAGAGTGTCAGTCCTCTTGTACTTAAGTCGGCATTGTGCCTTTTGTATTAAATTCGGATGCAATTTCTGCGTTTCACTGGCAATAAGAAGGTCCAAGGGATACAGTAAACCTGAAGTGAAGCATCGGAATTTAAAACTGGACTCACAGGAGTTGTTCTAATCATAGAGAGTTAGAGTGTCAGTCCTCTTGTACTTTAGTCCCCATTGTGCCTTCTGTATTAAATTCGGATGCAATCTCTGTGTTTCATCATCAATAACAAGGTCCCACGGATACAGTAAACCTGAAGTGAAGCATCGGAATCTAAAACTGAACTCACAGGAGAGGTTCAAATCATAGAAAGTTAGAGTGTCAGTCCTCTTGTACTTAAGTCGGCATTGTGCCTTTTGTATTAAATTCGGATGCAATTTCTATGTTTCATAGTCAATAAGAAGGTCCAAGAAATACAGTAAACCTGAAGTGAAGCATCGGAATCTAAAACTGGAGTCACAGGAGAGGTTGAGTTCATAGAAAGTTAGAGTGTCAGTCCACTTGTACTTATGTCGGTATTGTGCATTTTGTATTAAATTCGGATGCAATTTCTGTGTTTCATCGTCAATAAGAAGGTCAAGGGATACAGTAAACCTGATGTGAAGCATCGGAATCTGAGACTGGACTCACAGGAGAGGTTCTAATCATAGAAAGTTTGAGTGTCAGTCCTCTTGTACTTAAGTCGGCATTGTGCCTTTTCTATTAAATTCGGATGCAATTTCTGTGTTTCATCGTCAATAAGAAGGTCCAAGGGATACAGTAAACCTGAAGTGAAGCATCGGAATCTAAAACTGGACTCATAGGAGAGGTTCAAATTATAGAAAATTAGAGTGTCAGTCCTCTTGTACTTATGTTGGCATTGTGCAATTTGAATTAAAATCGGATGGAATTTCTGTGTTGCATCGTCAATAAGAAGGTCCAAGGGATACAGTAAAAATGAAGTGATGCATCGGAATCTAAATCTGGACTCACTGGAGAGGTTGAGTGCATAGTAAGTTAGAGTGTCAGTCCTCTTGTACGTAAGTCGGTATTGTGCCTTTTGTATTAAATTCGGATGCAATTTCTGTGTTTCATAGTAATAAGAAGGTCCAAGGGATATAGTAAACCTGAAGTGAAGCATCGGAATCTAAGACTGGACTCACAGGAGAAGTTCAAATCATAGAAAGTTAGAGTGTCAGTCCTCTTGTACTTAAGTCGGCATTGTGCCTTTTGTATTAAATTCGGATGCAATTTCTGTGTTTCATCGTCAATAAGAAGGTCCAATTGATACAGTAAACGCGATGTGAAGCATCGGAATCTAAAACTGGACTCACAGGAGTGGATCAAATCATATAAAGTTAGAGTGTCAGTCCTCTTGTACTTAAGTCGGCATTGTACCTTGTGTATTACATTCGGATGCTATATCTGTGTTCCATCGTCATTAAGAAGGTCCAAGGGATACAGTAAACCTGAAGTGAAGCATCGGATTCTAAAGCTGGACTCACAGGAGAGGTTCAAATCATAGAAAGTTAGAGTGTCAGTCCTCTTGTATTTAAGTCGGCTTTGTGCCTTTTGAATTAAATTCGGAAGCAATTTCTGTTTTTCATCGTCAATAAGATGGTCCAATGGGTACAGTAAACCTGAAGTGCCGCATCGGAATCTAGAACTGGACTCACAGGAGGGGTCCAAATCATAGAAAGTTAGAGTGTCTGTCCTCATGTACTTAAGTCGGCATTGTGCCTGTTGTATTAAATTCAAATGCAATTTCTGTGTTTCATCGTCAATAAGAAGGTCCAAGGGATACAGTAAACCTGAAGAGAAGCATCTGAATCTAAAACTGGTCTCTCAGGAGAGGTTCAAATCATAGGATGTTAGAGTGTCAGTCCTCTTGTACTTAACTCGGCATTGTGCCTTTTGTATTAAATTCGGATGCAATTTCTGTGTTTTATCGTCCATAAGAAGGTCCAAGGGATACAGTAAACCTGAAGTGAAGCATCGGAATCTAAAACTGGACTCACAGGAGAGTATCAAAGCATAGTAAGTTAAAGTGTCAGTCCCTTTATACTTAAGTCGGCATTGTGCCTTTTGTATTAAATTCGGATGCAATTTCTGTATTTCATCGTCAATAAGAAGGTGCAAGGGATACAGTAAACCTGAAGTGAAGCATCGGAATCCAAAACTGGACTCAAAGGAGGGGTTCAAGTCATAGAAAGTTTGAGTGTCAGTCCCCTTGTACTGAAGTCGGCATTGTGCCTTTAGTATTTAATTCCGATGGAATTTCTGTGTTTCATCGTTAATAAGAAGGTCCAAGGGATACAGTAAACCTGAAGTGAAGCATCAGAATCTAAAACTGGACTCATACGAGAGGTTAAAATCATAGAAAATTTGAGTGTCAATCCTCTTGTACTTATGTCGGCATTGTGCCTTTTGTATTAAATTCGGATGCAATTTCTGTGTTACATCGTCAATAAGAAGGTCCTAAGGATACAGTAAACCTGAAATGAAGCATCAGAATCTAAAACTGGACTCACAGGAGAGGTTCAAATCATAGAAAGTAAGAGTGTCAGTCATCTTGTACTTAAGTCGGCATTGTGCCTTTTGTATTAAATTCGGATGCTACTTCTGTGTTTCATCGTCAATAAGAAGGTCCAAGGGATACAGTAAACGGGATGTGAAGCATAGGAATCTAAGACTGGACTCACAGGAGTGGTTCAAATCATAGGAAGTTAGTGTGTCAGTCCTCTTGTACTTAAGTCGGCATTGTGCCTTGTGTATTACATTCGGATGCAATTTCTGTGTTTCATCGTCAATAAGAAGGTCCAAGGGATACAGTAAACCTGAAGTGAAGCATCGTAATCTAAAGCTGGACTCACAGGAGAGGTTCAAATCAAAGAAAGTTGGAGTGTCAGTCCTCTTGTATTTAAGTCGGCATTGTGCCTTTTGTATTAAATTCGGAAGCAATTTCTATGTGTCATCGCCAATAAGATGGTCCAAGGGGTACAGTAAACCTGACGAGAAGCATCGGAATCTAAAACTGGACCCACAGGGGAGGTTCAAATCAAAGAAAGTTAGACTGTCAGTCCTCTTGTATTTAAGTCGGCATTGTGCCTTTTGTATTAAATTCGGTTGCAATTACTATGTTTCATCGTCAATAAGAAGGTCCAAGGGATACAGTAAACCTGAAGTGAAGCATCCGAATCTAAAACTGGACTCACAAGAGAGATTCAAATCATAGAAAGTTAGAGTGTCAGTCCACTTGTACTTAAGTCGGCATTGTGCCTTTTGTATTAAATTCGGATGCAATTTCTGTGTTTCATCGTCAATAAGAAGGTCCAAGGGATACAGTAAACGCGATGTGAAGCATCGGAATCTAAAACTGGACTCACAGGAGAGGTTCAAATCATAGAAAGTTAGAGTGTCAGTCCTCTTGTACTTAAGTCGGCATTGTGCCTGTTGTATTAAATTCGGATGCAATTTCTGTGTTTCATCGTCAATAAGAAGGTCCAAGGGATACAGTAAACCTGAAGAGAAGCATCAGAATCTAAAACTGGTCTCTCAGGAGAGGTTCAAATCATAGAAAGTTAGAGTGTCAGTCCTCTTGTACTTAAGTCGGCATTGTGCCTTTTGTATCAAATTCGGATGCAATTTCTGTGTTTCATCGTCAATGAGAAGGGCCAAGGGATACAGTAAACCTGAAGTGATGCATCGGAATCCAAAACTGGACTCACAGGAGGGGTTCAAGTCATAGAAAGTTAGAGTGTCAGTCCTCTTGTACTTAAGTCTGCATTGAGCTCTTTGTATTAAATTCCGATGCAATTTCTGTGTTGCATCTTCAATTTGAAGGTAAAAGGGATACAGTGAACCTGAAGTCAAGCATCGGAATCTAAAACTGGACTCACACTGGAGGTTCAAATCATAGAAAGAGTGTCAGTTCTCTTGTACTTAAGTCGGCATTGTGCCTTTTGAATTAAATTCGGATGCAATTTCTGTGTTTAATCGTCAATAAGAAGGTCCAAGGGATACAGTAAACCTGAAGTGAAGCATCGGAATATAAAACAGGACTCACAGGAGGGGTTCAAATCATAGAAAGTTAGAGTGTCAGTCCTCTTGTACTGAAGTCGGCATTGTGCCTTTAGTATTTAATTCCGATGGAATTTCTGTGTTTCATCGTTAATAAGAAGGTCCAAGGGATACAGTAAACCTGAAGTGAAGCATCGGAATCTAAAACTGGACTCACAGACGAGGTTGAGTTCATAGAAAGTTAGAGTGTCAGTCCTCTTGTACTTAAGTCGGTATTGTGCATTTTGTATTAAATTCGGATGCAATTTCTGTGTTTCATCGTCAATAAGAAGGTCCAAGGGATACAGTAAACCTGAAGTGAAGCATCGGAATCTAAGACTGGATTCACAGGAGAGATTCAAATCATAGAAAGTTAGAGTGTCAGTCCTCTTGTACTTAAGTCGGCATTGTGCCTTTTGTATTAAATTCGGATGCAATTACTGTATTTCATCGTTAATAAGAAGGTCCAAGGGATACAGTAAACCTGAAGTGAAGCATCGGAATCTAAAACTGGACTCATAGGAGAGGTTCAAATCATAGAAAATTAGAGTGTCAGTCCTCTTGTACTTATGTCGGCATTGTGCCTATTGTATTAAATTCGGATGCAATTTCTCTGTTTCATCGTCAATAAGATGATCCAAGGGATACAGTAAACCTGAAGTGAAGCATCGGAATCTAAAACTGGACTCACTGGAGAGGTTGAGTTCATTGAAACATAGTGTGTCAGTCCTCTTGTACTTAAGTCGGTATTGTGCCTTTTGTATTAAACTCGAATGCAATTTCTGTGTTTCATCGTCAATAGGAAGGTCCAAGGGATACAGTAAACCCGAAGTAAAGCATCGGAATCTAAAGCTGGACTCACAGGAGAGGTTCACATCATAGAAAGTTAGAGTGTCAGTCCTTTTGTATTTAAGTCGGCATTGTGCCTTGTGTACTAAATTCGGAAGCAATTTCTGTGTTTCATCGTCAATAAGATGGTCCAAGGGGTACAGTAAACCTGACGAGAAGCATCGGAATCTAAAACTGGACCCACAGGGGAGGTTCAAATCAAAGAAAGTTAGAGTTTCAGTCCTCTTGTACTTAAGTCGGCATTGTGCTTTTTGTATTAATTTCGGATGCAATGTCTGTGTTTCATCGTCAATATGAAGGTCCAAGGGATACAGTAGACATGAAGTGAAGCATCGGGTTCCAAAACTGGACTCACAGGAGAGGTTCAAACCATAGAAAGTTAGAGTGTCAGTCCTCTTGAACTTAAGTCGGCATTGTGCCTGTTGTATTAAATTCGGATGCAATTTCTGTGTTTCATCGTCAATAAGAAGGTCCAAGGGATACAGTAAACCTAAAGAGAAGCATCAGAATCTAAAACTGGTCTCTCAGGAGAGGTTCAAATCATAGAAAGTTAGAGTGCCAGTCCTCTTGTACTTAAGTCGGCATTGTGCCTTTTGTATTAAATTCGGATGCAATTTCTGTGTTTCATCGTCAATAAGAAGGTCCAAGTTATACAGTAAACCTGAAGTGAAGCATCGGAATCTAAAACCGGACTCACAGGAGAGGTTCAAATCATAGAAAGTTAGTGTGTCAGTCTTCTTGTACTTAAGTCGGCATTGTGCCTTTTGTATTAAATTTGGATGCTCCTTCTGTGTTTCATCGTCAATAAGAAGGTCCAAGGGATACAGTAAACGGGATGTAAAGCATAGGAATCTAAAACTGGACTCACAGGAGTGGTTCAAATATTAGGAAGTTAGTGTGTCAGTCCTCTTATACTTAAGTCGGCATTGTGCCTTGTGTATTACATTCGGATGCAATTTCTGTGTTTCATCGTCAATAAGAAGGTCCAAGGGATACAGTAAACCTGAAGTGAAGCATCGGAATCTAAAGCTGGACTCACAGGAGAGGTTCAAATCATAGAAAGTTAGAGTGTCAGTACTCTTGTATTTAAGTCGGCATTGTGCCTTTTGTATTAAATTCGGAAGCCATTTCTGTGAGTCATCGTCAATAAGATGGTCCAAGGGGTACAGTAAACCTGACGAGAAGCATTGGAATTCAAAACTGGACCCACAGGGGAGGTTCAAATCAAAGAAAGTTAGACTGTCAGTCCTCTTGTATTTAAGTCGGCATTGTGCCTTTTGTATTAAATTCGGTTGCAATTACTGTGTTTCATCGTCAATAAGAAGGTCCAAGGGATACAGTAAACGCGATATGAAGAATCGGAATCTAAAACTGGACTCACAGGAGTGGTTCAAATCATAGAAAGTTAGAGTGTCAGTCCTCGTGTACTTAAGTCGGCATTGTACCTTGTGTATTACATTCGGATGCAATTTCTGTGTCTCATCGTCATTAAGAAGGTCCAAGGGATACAGTAAACCTGAAGTGAAACATCCGAATCTAAAACTGGACTCACAGGAGAGGTTCAAATCATAGAAAGTTAGAGGGTCAGTCCTCTTGTACTTAAGTCGGCATTGAGCATTTTGTATTAAATTCGGATGCAATTTCTGTGTTTCATCGTCAATAAGAAGGTCCAAGGTACACAGTAAACATGAAGTGAAGCATTGGATTCTAAAACTGGACTCTCTGGAGAGGTTCAAATCATAGAAAGTTAGAGTGTCAGTCCTCTTGTACTTAAGTCGGCATTGTGCTTGTCGTATTAAATTCGGATGCAATTTCTGTGTTTCATCGTCAATAAGAAGGTCCAAGGGATACAGTAAACCTGAAGAGAAGCATCAGAATCTAAAACTGGTCTCTCAGGAGAGTTTCAAATCATAGAAAGTTAGAGTGTCCGTCCTCTTGTACTTAAGTTGGCATTGTGCCTTTTGTATTAAATTCGGATGCAATTTCTGTGTTTCATCGTCAATAAGAAGGACCAAGGGATACAGTAAACCTGAAGTGAAGCATCGGAATCTAAAACTGGACTCACAGGAGAGTTTCAAAACATAGTAAGTTAAAGTGTCAGTCCCTTTATACTTAAGTCGACATTGTGCCTTTTGTATTAAATTTGGATACAATGTCTGTGTTTCATCGTCAATATGAAGGTCCAAGGGATACAGTAAACATGAAGTGAAGCATCGGATTCTAAAACTGGACTCACAGGAGAGGTTCAAACCATAGAAAGTTAGAGTGTCAGTCCTCTTGAACTTAAGTCGGCATTGTGCCTGTTGTATTAAATTCGGATGCAATTTCTGTGTGTCATCGTCAATAAGAAGGTCCAAGGGATACAGTAAACCTGAAGAGAAGCATCAGAATCTAAAACTGGTCTCTCTGGAGAGGTTCAAATCATAGAAAGTTAGAGTGTCAGTCCTCTTGTACTTAACACGGCATTGTGCCTTTTGTATTAAATTCGGATGCAATTTCTGTATTTCATCGTTAATAAGAAGGTCAAAGGGATACAGTAAACCTGAAGTGAAGCATCGGAATCTAAAACTGGACTCATAGGAGAGGTTCAAATCATAGAAAATTTGAGTTTCAGTCCTCTTGTACTTATGTCGGCATTGTGCCTTTTGTATTAAATTCGGATGCAATTTCTGTGTTACATCGTCAATAAGAAGGTCCTAAGGATACAGTAAACCTGATGTGAAGCATCGGAATCTAAAACTGGACTCACTGGAGAGGTTGAGTTCATTGAAAGTCAGAGTGTCAGTCCTCTTGTACTTAAGTCGGTATTGTGCCTTTTGTATTAAATTCGGATGCAATTTCTGTGTTTCATCGTCAATAAGAAGGTCCAAGGGATACAGTAAACCTGAAGTGAAGCATCGGAATCTAAAACCGGACTCATAGGAGATGTTCAAATCATAGAAAGGTAGAGTGTCAGTCCTCTTGTACTTAAGTCGGCATTGTGCCTTTTGTATTAAATTCTGATGCTACTTCTGTGTTTCATCGTCAATAAGAAGGTCCAAGGGATACAGTAAACGGGATGTGAAGCATAGGAATCTAAAACTGGACTCACAGGAGTGGTTAAAATCATAGGAAGTTAGTGTGTCAGTCCTCTTGTACTTAAGTCGGCATTGTGCCTTGTGTATTACATTCAGATGCAATTTCTGTGTTTCATCGTCAATAAGAAGGTCCAAGGGATACAGTAAACCTGAAGTGAAGCTTCGGAATCTAAAGCTGGACTCACAGGAGAGGTCCAATCATAGAAAGTTAGAGTGTCAGTCCTCTTGTATTTAAGTCGGCATTGTGCCTTTTGTATTAAATTCGGAAGCCATTTCTGTGTGTCATCGTCAATAAGATGGTCCAAGGAGTACAGTAAACCTGACGAGAAGCATCGGAATCCAAAACTGGACCCACAGGGGAGGTTCAAATCAAAGAAAGTTAGACTGTCAGTCCTCTTGTATTTAAGTCGGCATTGTGCCTTTTGTATTAAATTCGGTTGCAATTACTGTGTTTCATCGTCAATAAGAATGTCCAAGCGATACAGTAAACCTGAAGTGAAGCATCCGAATCTAAAACCGGACTCACAGGAGAGGTTCAAATCATAGAAAGTTAGTGTGTCAGTCCTCTTGTACTTAAGTCGGCATTGAGCATTTTGTATTAAATTCGGATGCAATTTCTGTGTTTCATCGTCAATAAGAAGGTCCAAGGTACACAGTAAACATGAAGTGAAGCATCGGAATCTAAAACTGGACTCACAGGAGAGGTTCAAATCATAGAAAGTTAGATTGTCAGTCCTCTTGTACTTAAGTCGGCATCGTGCCTGTCGTATTAAATTCGGATGCAATTTCTGTGTTTCATCGTCAATAAGAAGGTCCAAGGGATACAGTAAACCTGAAGAGAAGCATCAGAATCTAAAACTGGTCTCTCAGGAGAGGTTCAAATCATAGAAAATTAGAGTGTCAGTCCTCTTGTACTTATGTCGGCATTGTTCCTATTGTAATTAATTCGGATGCCATTTCTGTGTTTCATCGTCAATAAGATGGTCCAAGGGATACAGTAAACCTGAAGTGAAGCATCGGAATCTAAAGCTGGACTCACTGGAGAGGTTGAGTTCATTGAAACATAGAGTGTCAGTCCTCTTGTACTTAAGTCGGTATTGTGCCTTTTGTATTGAACTCGGATGCATTTTCTGTGTTGCATCGTCAATAAGAAGGTAAAAGAGATACAGTAAACCTGAAGTGAAGCATCGGAATCTAAAACTGGACTCACAGTAGAGGTTCAAATCATAGAAAGCGTGTCAGTCCTATTGTACTTAAGTCGGCATTGTGCCTTTTGTATTAAATTCGGATGCAATTTCTGTGTTTCATCGTCAATAAGAAGGTCCAAGGGATACAGTAAACCTGAAGTGAAGTATGGGAATCTAAAACAGGACTCACAGGAGAGATTCAAATCATTGAAAGTTAGAGTGTCAGTCCTCTTGTACTGAAGTCGGCATTGTGCCTTTTGTATTAAATTTGGATGCAACTTCTGTGTTTCATCGTCAATAAGAATGTCCAAGGGATACAGTAAACATGATGTGAAGCATCGGAATCTAAAACTGGACTCACAGGAGTGGTTCAAATCATAGAAAGTTAGAGTGTCAGTCCTCTTGTATTTAAGTCGGCATTGTGCCTTTTGTATTAAATTCGGAAGCAATTTCTGTGTTTCATCGTCAATAAGATGGTCCAAGGGGTACAGTAAACCTGACGAGAAGCATCGGAATCTAAAACTGGACCTACAGGGGAGGTTCAAATCAAAGAAAATTAGAGTGTCAGTCCTCTTGTACATTAGTCGGCATTGTGCCTTTTGTATTAAATTCGGATGCAATTTCTGTGTTTCATCGTCTATAAGAAGGTCCAAGGGATACAGTAAACCTGAAGTGAAGCATCCGAATCTATAACTGGACTCACAGGTGAGATTCAAATCATAGAAAATTAGAGTGTCAGTCCTCTTGTACTTAAGTCGGCATTCAGCATTTAGTATTAAATTCGGATGCAATATCTGTGTTTCATCGTCAATAAGAAGGTCCAAGGGATACAGTAAACCTGAAGTGACGCATCCGAATCTATAACTGGACTCACAGGAGGGGTTCAAATCATAGAGAGTTAGAGTGTCAGTCCTCTTGTACCTAAGACGGCATTGTGCCCTTTGTATTAAATTCGGAAGCAATTTCTGTGTCTCATCGTCAATAAGAAGGTCCAAGGGATACAGTAAACCTGTAGTGAGGCATCTGAATCTAAAACTGGACTCACAGGAGAGGTTCAAATCATAGAAAGTTAGAGTGTCAGTCCTCTTGTACTTAAGTCGGCATTGTGCCTTTTGTATTAAATTCTGATGCAATTTCTGTGTTTCATCGTCAATAAGAAAGTCCAAGGGATACAGCAAACCTGTAGTGAAGCATCGGAATCTAAAACTGGACTCACAGGAGAGGTTCAAATCATAGAAAGTTAGAGTGTAAGTCCTCTTGTACTTAAGTCGGCAATGTGCCTGTTGTATTAAATTCGGATGCAATTTCTGTGTTTCATCGTAAATAAGAAGGTCCAAGGGATACAGTAAACCTGAAGAGAAGCATCAGAATCTAAAACTGGTCTCTCAGGAGAGGTTCAAATCATAGAAAGTTAGAGTGTCAGTCCTTTTGTACTTAAGTCGGCATTGTGCCTTTTGAATTAAATTCGGATACAATTTCTGTGTTTCATCGTCAATAAGAGGGTCCAAGGGATACAGTAAACCTGATGTGAAGCATTGGAGTCTAAAACTGGACTCACAGGAGAGGTTCAAATCATAGTAAGTTGAAGTGTCAGTCCCTTGTACTTAAGTCGGCATTGTGCCTTTTGTATTAAATTCGGATGCAATTTCTGTATTTCATCGTCAATAAGGAGGTGCAAGGCATACAGTAAACCTAAAGTGAAGCATCGGAATCTAAAACTGGACCCACCGGAGGGGTTCAACTCATAGAAAGTTAGACTGTCAGTCCTCTTGTACTTACGTCTGCATTGAGCTCTTTGTATTAAATTCGGATGCAATTTCTGTGTTGCATCGTCAATAAGAAGGCGAAAATAGATGCAGTAAACCTGAAGTGAAGCATCGGAATCTAAAACTGGACTCACAGTAGAGGTTCAAATCATATAAAGTGTGTCAGTCCTCTTGTACTTAAGTCGGCATTGTGCCTTTTGTATTAAATTCGGATGCAATTTCTGATTTTCATCGTCAATAAGAAGGTCCAAGGGATACAGTAAACCTGAAGTGAAGCATCGGAATCAAAAACAGGACTCACAGGAGAGGTTCAAATCATAGAAACTTAGAGTGTCAGTCCTCTTGTACTGAAGTCGGCATTGTACCTTTAGAATTTAATTCCAACTGAATTTCTGTGTTTCATCGTTAATAAGAAGGTCCAAGGGATTCAGTAAACCTGAAGTGAGGCATCAGAAGCTAAAACTGGACTCACAGGAGAGGTTCAGATCATTGAAAATAAGAGTGTCAGTCCTCTTGTACTTAAGTGGGCATTGTGCGTTTTGAATTTAATTCCGATGCAATTTCTGTGTTTCATCGTCAATAAGAAGGTCCAAGGGATACAGTAAACCTGAAGCGAAGCATCGGAATCTCAAACTGGACTCACAGGAGTGGTTCAAATCATAGAAAGTAAGAGTGTCGGTCCTCTTGTACTTAAGCCAGCATTGTGCCTTGTGTATTACATTCGGATGCAATTTCTGTGTTTCATCGTCAATAAGAAGGTCCTAGGGATACAGTAAACGTGTTGTGAAGCATCGGAATCTAAAACTGGACTCACAGTAGTGGTTCAAATCATAGAAAGTAAGAGTGTCGGTCCTCTTGTACTTGTGCCTTGTGTATTACATTCGGATGCAATTCCTGTGTTTCATCGTCAATAAGAAGGTCCAAGTTATACTGTAAACCTGAAGTGAAGCATCGGAATCTAAAGCTGGACTCACAGGAGAGGTTCAAATCATAGAAAGTTAGAGTGTCAGTCCTCTTGTACTTAAGTCGTCATTGTGCCTTTTGCATTAAATTCGGATGCAATTTCTGTGTTTCATCGTCAATCAGAAGGTCCAAGGGATGCAGTAAACCTGAAGTGAAGCATCGGAATCTAAAACTGGACTCACAGGAGAGGTTCAAATCATAGAAAGTTAGTGTGTCAGTCCTCTTGTACTTAAGTTGGCATTGTGCCTTTTGTATTAAATTCAGATGCAATTTCTGTGTTTCATCGTCAATAAGAAGGTCCAAGGTATACAGTAAACCTGAAGTGAACCATCGGAATCTAAAACTAAACTCACAGGAGAGGATCAAATCATAGAAAATTAGAGTGTCATTCCTCTTGTACTTAAGTCGGCATTGTGCCTTTTGTATTAAATTCGGATGCAATTTCTGATTTTCATCGTCAATAAGAAGGACCAAGGGATACAGTAAACCTGAAGTGAAGCAGCGGAATCTAAAACAGGACTCACAGGAGAGGTTCAAATCATAGAAAGTTAGAGTGTCAGTCATCTTGTAGTTCAGTCGGCATTGTGCCTTTAGTATTTAATTCCAATCGAATTTCTGTGTTTCATCGTTAATAAGAAGGTCCAAGGGATACATTAAACCTGAAGTGAAGTATCGGAATGTAAAACTGGACTAACAGGAGAGGTTCAAATCATAGCAAGTTAGAGTGTCAGTCCTCTTGTACTTAAGCCGGCATTGTGCATTTTGTATAAAATTCGGATGCAATTTCTGTGTTTCATCGTCAATAAGAAGGTTTAAGGGATACAGTAACCCTGAAGTGAAGCATCGGAATCTAAAACTGGACTCACAGAAGAGGTTCATATCATAGAAAGTTAGAATGTCAGTCCTATTGTACTTAAGTCGGCATTGTGCCTTTTGTATTAAATTCAGATGCAATTTCTGTGTTTCAACGTCAATAAGATGGTCCAAGGGGTATAGTAAACCTGACGAAAGGCATCGGAATCTAAAACTGGGCCCTCAGGAGAGGTTCAAATCAAAGAAAGTTAGAGTGTCAGTCCTCTTGTGCTTAAGTCGGCATTGAGCCTTTTGTATTAAATTCGGATGCAATTTCTGTATTACATTGTCAATAAGAAGGTCCAAGGGATACAGTAAACCTGAAGTGAAGCATCGGAATCTAAATCTGGACTCACAGGAGAGGTTCAAATCATAGAAAGTTAGAGTGTCAGTCCTCTGGTACTTAAGTGGCATTGTACCTTTTGAATTTAATTCCGATGCAGTTTCTGTGTTTCATCGTCAATAAGAAGGTCCAAGAGATACAGTAAGCCTGAAGTGAAGCACCGGAATCTAAAACTGGACTCACAGGAGAGGTTCAAATCATCGAAAGTTAGAGTGTCAAATCTCAAGTACTTAAATCCGCATTGTGCCTTTCGTATTAAATTCCTACGCAATTTCTGTGTTTCATCGTCAATAAGAAGGTCCAAGGGATACAGTAAACCTGAAGTGAAGCATCGGAATCTAAAACTGGACTCACAGGAGAGGATCAAATCATAGATAGTTAGAGTGTCAGTCCTCTTGTACTTAAATCGGCATTGTGCCTTTTGTATTAAATTTGGATGCTATTTCAGTGCTTCATCGCCAATCAGTAGGTCCAAGGTATACTGTAACCTGAAGTGAAGCGTCGGAATCTAAAACTGGACTCACAGGAGAGGTTCAAATCATAGATAGTTAGAGTGTCAGTCCTCTTGTACTTAAGTCGGCATTATGCCTTTTGAATTTAATTCCGATGCAATTTCTGTGTTTCATCGTCAATACGAAGGTCCAAGGGATACAGTAAACCTGAAGTGAAGCATCGGAATTTAATACTGGACTCACAGGAGAAGTTTAAATCATAGAAAGTTAGAGTGTCAGTCCTCTTGTACTTAAGTTTGCATTGTGCCTTTTGTATTAAATTCGGATGCAATTTCTGTGTTTCATCGTCAATAAGATGGTCCAAGGGGTACAGTAAACCCGACGAAAAGCATCGGAATCTAAAACTGGACCTACAGGAGAGGTTTAACTCAAAGAAATTTAGAGTGTCAGTCCTCTTGTACTTAAGTCGGCATTGAGCCTTTTGTATTAAATTCGGATGCAATTTCTGTATTTCATCGTCAATAAGAAGGTCCAAGGGATACAGTAAACCTGAAGTGAAGCAGCGGAATCTAAAACTGGACTCACAGGAGAGGTTCAAATCATAGAAAGTTAGAGTGTCAGTCCTCTTCTACTTAAGTGGCATTGTACCGTTTGAATTTAATTCCGATGCAGTTTCTGTGTTTCATCGTCAATAAGAAGGTACCACGGACACAGTAAACGTGAAGTGAAGCATCGGAATCTAAAACTGGACTCACAGGAAAGATTCAAACCATAGAAACTTAGAAGGTCAGTCCTCTTTTACTTAAGTCGGCATTGTGCCTTTTGAATTTAATTCCGATGCAATTTCTGTGCTTCATCGTCAGTAAGAAGGTCCAAAGGATACAGTAAACCTGAAGTGAAGCATCGGAATCTAAAACCGGACTCACAGGAGAGGTTCAAATCATAGAAAGTTAGAATATTAGTCCTCTTGTAGTTCAGTCGGAATTTGCCTTTTGTATTAAATTCGGATGCAATTTCTGTATTTCATCGTCAATAGGAAGGTCCAAGAAATACAGTTAGCCTGAATTGAAGCATCGAAATCTAAAACTGGATTCACAGGAGAGGTTCAAATCGTAGAAAGTTAGAGTGTCAGTCCTCTTGTACTTAAGTCGGCATTGTGCCTTTTGTATTAAATTCGGATGCAATATCTGTGTTTCATCGTCAATAAGAAGGTCTAAGGGATACAGTAAACCTGAAGTGAAGCATCGGAATCTAAAACCGGACTCACATGAGAGGTTCAAATCGTAGAAAGTTTGAGTGTCAGTTCTCTTGTACTTTAGTCGGCTTTGTGCGTTTTGAATTTAATTCCGATGCAATTTCTGTGTTTCATCGTCAATAAGAAGGTCCACGGGTTACAGTAAACCTGAAGTGAAGCACCGAAATATAAAACTGGACTCACAGGAGAGGTTCAAATCATCGAAAGTTAGAGTGTCAAATCTCAAGTACCTAAGTCGGCATTGTGCCTTTCGTATTAAATTCCTATGCAATTTCTGTGTTTCATCGTCAATGAGAAGGTCCAAGGGATACAGTAAACCTGAAGTGAAGCATCGGAATCTAAAACTGGACTCACAGGAGAGGATCAAATCATAGAAAGTTTGAGTGTCAGTCCTCTTGTACTTAAGTTGGCATTGTGCCTTTTGTATTAAATTCGGATGTAATTTCTGTGTTTCATCGTCAATAAGAAGGTCCAAAGGATACAGTAAACCTGAAGTGAAGCAGCGGAATCTAAAACTGGACTCACAGGAGAGGTTCAAATCAGAGAAAGTTAGAGTGTCAGTCCTCTTGTACTTAAGTCGGTATTGTGCCTTTTGTATTAATTTCGGATGCAATTTCTGTGTTTCATCGTCAATAAGAAGGTCCAAGGGATACAGTAAACCTGAAGTGAAGCATCGGAATCTAAGACTGGACTCACAGGAGAGGTTCAAATCATAGAAAGTTAGAACGTCAGCCCTATTGTACTTAGGTCGGCATTCTGCCTTTCGTATTAAATTAGGATGCAATAAATCTGTGTTTCATCGTCAATAAGAAGGTCCAAGAGATACGGCAAGCCTGAAGTGAAGCATCGGAATATAAAACTGGACTCACAGGAGAGGTTGAAATCATGGAAAGTTAGAGTGTCATTCCTCTTGTACTTAAGTCGGCATTGTGCCTTTTGTATTAAATTCGGATGCAATTTCTGTATTTCATCGTCAATAAGAAGGTCCAAGGGATACAGTAAACCTGAAGTGAAGCATCGGAATCTAAAACTGGACTCACAGGAGAGGTTCAAATCACAGAAAGTTAGAGTGCCAGTCCTCTTGTACTTAAGACGGCATTGTGCCTTTTGTATTAAATTCGGAAGCAATTTCTGTGTTTCATTGTCAATAAGAAGGTCCAAGGGATACAGTAAGCCTGAAGTGAAGCATCGGAATCTAAAACTGGACTCACAGGAGAGGTTCAAATCATGGAATGTTAAAGTGTCATTCCTCTTGTACTTAAGTCGGCATTTGCCTTTTGTATTAAATTCGGATTCAATTTTTGTGTTTCATCGTCAATAAGAAGGTCCAAGGGATACAGTAACCCTGAAGTGAAGCATCGGAATCTAAAACTGGACTCACATGAGAGGTTCAAATCTTAGAAAGTTAGAATGTCAGTCCTCTTGTACTTAAGTTGGCATTGTGCCTTTTGTATTAATATCGGATGCAATTTCTGTGTTTCATCGTCAATAAGATGGTCCAAGGGGTACAGTAAACCCGACGAAAAGCATCGGAATCTAAAACTGGACCTGCAGGAGAGGTTTAACTCAAAGAAAGTTAGAGTGTCAGTCCTCTGGTACTTAAGTCGGCATTGAGCCTTTTGTATTAAATTCGGATGCAATTTCTGTATTTCATCGTCAATAAGAAGGTCCAAAGGATACAGTAAACCTGAAGTGAAGCAGCGGAATCTAAAACTGGACTCACAGGAGAGGTTCAAATCAGAGAAAGTTAGAGTGTCAGTCCTCTTGTACTTAAGTCGGCATTGTGCCTTTTGTATTAAATTCGGATGCAATTTCTGTGTTTCATCTTTAATAAGAAGGTCCAAGGGATACAGTAAACCTGACGTGAAGTATCGGAATCTAAAACTGGACTCACAGGAGAGGTTCGAATCATAGAAAGTTAGAGTGTCAGTCCTCTTGTACTTAAGTCGGCGTTGTGCCTTTTGTATTAAATTCGGATGCAATTTCTGTGTTTCATCATCAATCAGAAGGTCCAAGGGATACAGTAAACCTGAAGAGAAGCATCGGAATCTAAAACTGGACTCACAGGAGAGGTTCAAATCATAGAAAGTTAAAGAGTCAGTCCTCTTGTACATAAGTCGGCATTGTGCCTTTTGAATTTAATTCCGATGCAATTTCTGTGTTTCATCGTCAATAAGAGGGTCCAAGGGATACAGTAAACCTGAAGTGTAGCATCGGAATCTAAAACTGGACTCACGGGAGAAGTTTAAATCATAGAAAGTTAGAGTGTCAGTCCTCTTGTACTTAAGTCGGCATTGTGCCTTTTGTATTAAATTCGGATGTAATTTCTGTGTTTCATCGTCAATAGGAAGGTCCAAGGTATACAGTAAACCTGAAGTGAAGCAACGGAATCTAAAATTGGACTCACAGGAGAGGTTCAAAGCATAGAAAGTTAAAGTGTCAGTCCTCTTGTACTTAAGTCGGCATTGTGCCCTTTGTATTAAATTCGGATGCAATTTTTGTGTTTCATCGTCAATAAGAAGGTCCAAGGGATACAGTAAACCTGAAGTGAAGCATCAGAATCCAAAACTGGATTCACAGGAGAGCTTCAAATCATAGAAAGTTAGAGTGTCCGTCCTCTTGTACTTAAGACGGCATTGTGCCTTTTGTATTAAATTTTTATGCAGTTTCTGTGCTTCATCGTCAATAAGAAGGTCCAAGGTATACAGTAAACCTGAAGTGAAGTAACGGAATCTAAAACTGGACTCACAGGAGAGGTTCAAAACATAGAAAGTTAGAGTGTCGGTACTCTTGTATTTAAGTCGGCATTGTGCCTTTTGTATTAAATTCGGATTGAATTTCTGTGTTTCATCGTCAATAAGAAGGTCCATGGGATACAGTAAACCTGAAGTGAAGCATCGGAATCTAAAACTGGACTCACAGGAGAGGTTCAAATCATAGAAAGTTAGAGTGTCAGTCCTCTTGTACTTAAGTCGGCTTTGTGCGTTTTGAATTTAATTCCGATGCAATTTCTGTGTTACATCGTCAATAAGAAGGTCCAAGGGATACAGTAAACCTGAAGGGACGCATCGGAAACTAAAACTGGACTCACAAGTAAGGTTCAAATCATACAAAGTTAGAGTTTCAGTCCTATTGTAATTAAGTCTTCATTGTGCCTTTTGTATTAAATTCGGATGCAATTTCTCTCTTTCATCGTCAATAAGAATGTCCAAGGGATACAGTAATCCTGAAGTGAAGAATCGGAATCTAAAACTGGACTCACAGGAGAGGATCAAATCATAGAAAGTTAGAGTGTCAGTCCTCTTGTACTTAAGTAGGCATTGTTCCTATTGTATTAAATTCGGATGCAATTTCAGTGCTTCATCGCCAATAAGTAGGTCCAAGGTATACAGTAACCTGAAGTGAAGCGTCGGAATCTAAAACTGGACTCACAGGAGTGGTTCAAATCATAGAAAGTTAGAGTGTCAGTCCTCTTGTACTTAAGTCGGCATTGTGCCTTTTGAATTTAATTCCGATGCAATGTCTGTGTTTCATCGTCAATAAGAAGGTCCAAGGGATACAGTTAATCTGAAGTGAAGCATCGGAATCTAAAACTGGACTCACAGGAGAGGTTCAAAACATAGAAAGTTAGAGGGTGAGTCCTCTTGTACTTAAGTCGGCATTGTGCCTTTAGTATTAAATTCGGATGGAATTTCTGTGTTTCATCGTCAATAAGAAGTTCCAAGGGATTCAGTAAACCCGAAGTGAAGCACTGGAATCTAAAACTGGACTCACAGGAGACGTTCAAATCATAGAAAGTTAGAGTGTCAGTTCTCTTGTACTTATGTCGGAATTGTGCCTTTTGTATTAAATTCGGATGCAATTTCTGTGTTTCATCGTCAATAAGAAGGACCAAGGGATACAGTAAACCTGAAGTGAAGCATCGGAATCTAAAATTGGACTCACAGGAGAGGTTCAAAGCATAGAAAGTTAAAGTGTCAGTCCTCTTGTACTTAAGTAGGCATTGTGCCCTTTGTATTAAATTCGGATGCAATTTCTGTGTTTCATCGTCAATAAGATGGTCCAAGGGGTACAGTAAACCCGACGAAAAGCATCGGAATCTAAAACTGGACCTACAGGAGAGGTTTAACTCAAAGAAAGTTAGAGTGTCAGTCCTCTGGTACTTAAGTCGGCATTGAGCCTTTTGTATTAAATTCGGATGCAATTTCTGTATTTCATCGTCAATAAGAAGGTCCAAAGGATACAGTAAACCTGAAGTGAAGCAGCGGAATCTAAAACTGGACTCACAGGAGAGGTTCAAATCAGAGAAAGTTAGAGTGTCAGTCCTCTTGTACTTAAGTCGGCATTGTGCCTTTTGTATTAAATTCGGATGCAATTTCTGTGTTTCATCTTTAATAAGAAGGTCCAAGGGATACAGTAAACCTGACGTGAAGTATCGGAATCTAAAACTGGACTCACAGGAGAGGTTCGAATCATAGAAAGTTAGAGTGTCAGTCCTCTTGTACTTATGTCGGCGTTGTGCCTTTTGTATTAAATTCGGATGCAATTTCTGTGTTTCATCATCAATAAGAAGGTCCAAGGGATACAGTAAACCTGAAGAGAAGCATCGGAATCTAAAACTGGACTCACAGGAGAGGTTCAAATCATAGAAAGTTAAAGAGTCAGTCCTCTTGTACATAAGTCGGCATTGTGCCTTTTGAATTTAATTCCGATGCAATTTCTGTGTTTCATCGTCAATAAGAGGGTCCAAGGGATACAGTAAACCTGAAGTGTAGCATCGGAATCTAAAACTGGACTCACGGGAGAAGTTTAAATCATAGAAAGTTAGAGTGTCAGTCCTCTTGTACTTAAGTCGGCATTGTGCCTTTTGTGTTAAATTCGGATGTAATTTCTGTGTTTCATCGTCAATAGAAGGTCCAAGGTATACAGTAAACCTGAAGTGAAGCATCGGAATCTAAAATTGGACTCACAGGAGAGGTTCAAAGCATAGAAAGTTAAAGTGTCAGTCCTCTTGTACTTAAGTCGGCATTGTGCCCTTTGTATTAAATTCGGATGCAATTTTTGTGTTTCATCGTCAATAAGAAGGTCCAAGGGATACAGTAAACCTGAAGTGAAGCATCAGAATCCAAAACTGGATTCACAGGAGAGCTTCAAATCATAGAAAGTTAGAGTGTCCGTCCTCTTGTACTTAAGACGGCATTGTGCCTTTTGTATTAAATTTTTATGCAATTTCTGTGCTTCATCGTCAATAAGAAGGTCCAAGGTATACAGTAAACCTGAAGTGAAGTAACGGAATCTAAAACTGGACTCACAGGAGAGGTTCAAAACATAGAAAGTTAGAGTGTCAGTACTCTTGTATTTAAGTTGGCATTGTGCCTTTTGTATTAAATTCGGATTGAATTTCCGTGTTTCATCGTCAATAAGAAGGTCCAAGGGATACAGTAAACCTGAAGTGAAGCATCGGAATCTAAAACTGGACTCACAGGAGAGGTTCAAATCATAGAAAGTTAGAGTGTCAGTCCTCTTGTACTTAAGTCGGCTTTGTGCGTTTTGAATTTAATTCCGATGCAATTTCTGTGTTTCATCGTCAATAAGAAGGTCCAAGGGATACAGTAAACCTGAAGGGACGCATCGGAAACTAAAACTGGACTCACAAGTAAGGTTCAAATCATACAAAGTTAGAATTTCAGTCCTATTGTAATTAAGTCTTCATTGTGCCTTTTGTATTAAATTCGGATGCAATTTCTGTGTTTCATCGTCAATAAGAAGGTCCAAGGGATACAGTAAACCTGAAGTGAAGAATCGGAATCTAAAACTTGACTCACAGGAGAGGATCAAATCATAGAAAGTTAGAGTGTCAGTCCTCTTTTACTTAAGTAGGCATTGTTCCTATTGTATTAAATTCGGATGCAATTTCAGTGCTTCATCGCCAATAAGTAGGTCCAAGGTATACAGTAACCTGAAGTGAAGCGTCGGAATCTAAAACTGGACTCACAGGAGAGGTTCAAATCATAGAAAGTTAGAGTGTCAGTCCTCTTGTACTTAAGTCGGCATTGTGCCTTTTGAATTTAATTCCGATGCAATGTCTGTGTTTCATCGTCAATAAGAAGGTCCAAGGGATACAGTTAATCTGAAGTGAAGCATCGGAATCTAAAACTGGACTCGCAGGAGAGGTTCAAAACATAGAAAGTTAGAGGGTAAGTCCTCTTGTACTTAAGTCGGCATTGTGCCTTTAGTATTAAATTCGGATGGAATTTCTGTGTTTCATCGTTAATAAGAAGTTCCAAGGGATTCAGTAAACCCGAAGTGAAGCACTGGAATCTAAAACTGGACTCACAGGAGACGTTCAAATCATAGAAAGTTAGAGTGTCAGTTCTCTTGTACTTAAGTCGGAATTGTGCCTTTTGTATTAAATTCGGATGCAATTTCTGTGTTTCATCGTCAATAAGAAGGACCAAGGGATACAGTAAACCTGAAGTGAAGCATCGGAATCTAAAACTGGACTCACAGGAGAGGTTCAAATCATAGAAAGTTAGAGTGTCAGTCCTCTTGTACTTAAGTCGGCATTGTGCTTTTGTATTAAATTCGGATGCAATTTCTGTGTTTCATCACTAATAAGAAGGTCCAAGGGATACAGTAAACCTGACGTGAAGCATCGGAATCTAAAACTGGACTCACAGGAGAGGATCAAATCATAGAAAGTTAGAGTGTCAGTCCTCTTGTACTTAAGTTGGCATTGTGCCTTTTGTATTAAATTCGGATGCAATTTCTGTGTTTCATCGTCAATAAGATGGTCCAAGGGGTACAGTAAACCCGACGAAAAGCATCGGAATCTAAAACTGGACCTACTGGAGAGGTTTAACTCAAAGAAAGTTAGAGTGTCAGTCCTCTTGTACTTAAGTCGGCATTGAGCCTTTTGTATTAAATTCGGATGCAATTTCTGTATTTCATCGTCAATAAGAATGTCCAAAGGATACAGTAAACCTGAAGTGAAGCAGCGGAATCTAAAACTGGACTCACAGGAGAGGTTCAAATCATAGAAAGTTAGAGTGTCAGTCCTCTTGTACTTAAGTCGGCATTGTGCCTTTTGTATTAAATTCGGATGCAATTTCTGTGTTTCATCTTTAATAAGAAGGTCCAAGGGATACAGTAAACCTGACGTGAAGTATCGGAATCTAAAACTGGACTCACAGGAGAGGTACGAATCATAGAAAGTTAGAGTGTCAGTCCTCTTGTACTTAAGTCGGCGTTGTGCCTTTTGTATTAAATTCGGATGCAATTTCTGTGTTTCATCATCAATAAGAAGGTCCAAGGGATACAGTAAACCTGAAGAGAAGCATCGGAATCTAAAACTGGACTCACAGGAGAGGTTCAAATCATAGAAAGTTAAAGAGTCAGTCCTCTTGTACATAAGTCGGCATTGTGCCTTTTGAATTTAATTCCGATGCAATTTCTGTGTTTCATCGTCAATAAGAGGGTCCAAGGGATACAGTAAACCTGAAGTGTAGCATCGGAATCTAAAACTGGACTCACGGGAGAAGTTTAAATCATAGAAAGTTAGTGTGTCAGTCCTCTTGTACTTAAGTCGGCATTGTGCCTTTTGTATTAAATTCGGATGTAATTTCTGTGTTTCATCGTCAATAGGAAGGTCCAAGGTATACAGTAAACCTGAAGTGAAGCATCGGAATCTAAAATTGGACTCACAGGAGAGGTTCAAAGCATAGAAAGTTAAAGTGTCAGTCCTCTTGTACTTAAGTCGGCATTGTGCCCTTTGTATTAAATTCGGATGCAATTTTTGTGTTTCATCGTCAATAAGAAGGTCCAAGGGATACAGTAAACCTGAAGTGAAGCATCAGAATCCAAAACTGGATTCACAGGAGAGCTTCAAATCATAGAAAGTTAGAGTGTCCGTCCTCTTGTACTTAAGACGGCATTGTGCCTTTTGTATTAAATTTTTATGCAATTTCTGTGCTTCATCGTCAATAAGAAGGTCCAAGGTATACAGTAAACCTGAAGTGAAGTAACGGAATCTAAAACTGGACTCACAGGAGAGGTTCAAAACATAGAAAGTTAGAGTGTCAGTACTCTTGTATTTAAGTCGGCATTGTGCCTTTTGTATTAAATTCGGATTGAATTTCTGTGTTTCATCGTCAATAAGAAGGTCCAAGGGATACAGTAAACCTGAAGTGAAGCATCGGAATCTAAAACTGGACTCACAGGAGATGTTCAAATCATAGAAAGTTAGAGTGTCAGTCCTCTTGTACTTAAGTCGGCTTTGTGCGTTTTGAATTTAATTCCGATGCAATTTCTGTGTTTCATCTTCAATAAGAAGGTCCAAGGGATACAGTAAACCTGAAGGGACGCATCGGAAACTAAAACTGGACTCACAAGTAAGGTTCAAATCATACAAAGTTAGAGTTTCAGTCCTATTGTATTTAAGTCTTCATTGTGCCTTTTGTATTAAATTCGGATGCAATTTCTCTCTTTCATCGTCAATAAGAATGTCCAAGGGATACAGTAAACCTGAAGTGAAGAATCGGAATCTAAAACTGGACTCACAGGAGAGGATAAAATCATAGAAAGTTAGAGTGTCAGTCCTCTTGTACTTAAGTAGGCATTGTTCCTATTGTATTAAATTCGGATGCATTTTCAGTCCTTCATCGCCAATAAGTAGGTCCAAGGTATACAGTAACCTGAAGTGAAGCGTCGGAATCTAAAACTGGACTCACAGGAGAGGTTCAAATCATAGAAAGTTAGAGTGTCAGTCCTCTTGTACTTAAGTCGGCATTGTGCCTTTTGAATTTAATTCCGATGCAATGTCTGTGTTTCATCGTCAATAAGAAGGTCCAAGGGATACAGTTAATCTGAAGTGAAGCATCGGAATCTAAAACTGGACTCACAGGAGAGGTTCAAAACATAGAAAGTTAGAGGGTGAGTCCTCTTGTACTTAAGTCGGCATTGTGCCTTTAGTATTAAATTCGGATGGAATTTCTGTGTTTCATCGTCAATAAGAAGTTCCAAGGGATTCAGTAAACCCGAAGTGAAGCACTGGAATCTAAAACTGGACTCACAGGAGACGTTCAAATCATAGATAGTTAGAGTGTCAGTTCTCTTGTACTTAAGTCGGAATTGTGCCTTTTGTATTAAATTCGGATGCAATTTCTGTGTTTCATCGTCAATAAGAAGGACCAAGGGATACAGTAAACCTGAAGTGAAGCATCGGAATCTAAAACTGGACTCACAGGAGAGGTTCAAATCATAGAAAGTTAGTGTGTCAGTCCTCTTGTACGTAAGTCGGCATTGTGCTTTTGTATTAAATTCGGATGCAATTTCTGTGTTTCATCACTAATAAGAAGGTCCAAGGGATACAGTAAACCTGACGTGAAGCATCGGAATCTAAAACTGGACTCACAGGAGAGGTTCGAATCATAGAAAGTTAGAGTGTCAGTCCTCTTGTACTTAAGTCGGCGTTGTGCCTTTTGTATTAAATTCGGATGCAATTTCTGTGTTTCTTCATCAATAAGAAGGTCCAAGGGATACAGTAAACCTGAAGAGAAGCATCGGAATCTAAAACTGGACTCACAGGAGAGGTTCAAATCATAGAAAGTTAAAGAGTCAGTCCTCTTGTACATAAGTCGGCATTGTGCCTTTTGAATTTAATTCCGATGCAATTTCTGTGTTTCATCGTCAATAAGAGGGTCCAAGGGATACAGTAAACCTGAAGTGTAGCATCGGAATCTAAAACTGGACTCACGGGAGAAGTTTAAATCATAGAAAGTTAGAGTGTCAGTCCTCTTGTACTTAAGTCGGCATTGTGCCTTTTGTATTATATTCGGATGTAATTTTTGTGTTTCATCGTCAATAGGAAGGTCCAAGGTATACAGTAAACCTGAAGTGAAGCATCGGAATCTAAAATTGGACTCACAGGAGAGGTTCAAAGCATAGAAAGTTAAAGTGTCAGTCCTCTTGTACTTAAGTCGGCATTGTGCCTTTTGTATTAAATTTGGATGCAATTTTTGTGTTTCATCGTCAATAAGAAGGTCCAAGGGATACAGTAAACCTGAAGTGAAGCATCAGAATCCAAAACTGGATTCACAGGAGAGCTTCAAAACATAGAAAGTTAGAGTGTCAGTCCTCTTGTACTTAAGACGGCATTGTGCCTTTTGTATTAAATGTTTATGCAATATCTGTGCTTCATCGTCAATAAGAAGGTCCAAGGTATACAGTAAACCTGAAGTGAAGTAACGGAATCTAAAACTGGACTCACAGGAGAGGTTCAAAACATAGAAAGTTAGAGTGTCAGTACTCTTGTATTTAAGTCGGCATTGTGCCTTTTGTATTAAATTCGGATTGAATTTCTGTGTTTCATCGTCAATAAGAAGGTCCAAGGGATACAGTAAACCTGAAGAGAAGCATCGGAATCTAAAACTGGACTCACAGGAGAGGTTCAAATCATAGAAAGTTAGAGTTTCAGTCCTATTGTAATTAAGTCTTCATTGTGCCTTTTGTATTAAATTCGGATGCAATTTCTCTCTTTCATCGTCAATAAGAATGTCCGAGGGATACAGTAAACCTGAAGTGAAGCATCGGAATCTAAAACTCGACTCACAGGAGAGGTTCGAATCATAGAAAGTTAGAGTGTCAGTCCTCTTGTACTTAAGTAGGCATTGTTCCTATTGTATTAAATTCGGATGCAATTTCAGTGCTTCATCGCCAATAAGTAGGTCCAAGGTATACAGTAACCTGAAGTGAAGCGTCGGAATCTAAAACTGGACTCACAGGAGAGGTTCAAATCATAGCAAGTTAGAGTGTCAGTCCTCTTGCACTTAAGTCGGCATTGTGCCTTTTGAATTTAATTCCGATGCAATGTCTGTGTTTCATCGTCAATAAGAAGGTCCAAGGGATACAGTTAATCTGAAGTGAAGCATCGGAATCTAAAACTGGACTCACAACAGAGGTTCAAAACATAGAAAGTTAGAGGGTGAGTCCTCTTGTACTTAAGTCGGCATTGTGCCTTTAGTATTAAATTCGGATGGAATTTCTGTGTTACATCGTCAATAAGAAGTTCCAAGGGAATCAGTAAACCCGAAGTGAAGCACTGGAATCTAAAACTGGACTCACAGGAGACGTTCAAATCATAGAAAGTTAGAGTGTCAGTTCTCTTGTACTTAAGTCGGCATTGTGCCTTTTGTATTAAATTCGGATGCAATTTCTGTGTTTCATCGTCAATAAGAAGGACCAAGGGATACAGTAAACCTGAAGTGAAGCATCGGAATCTAAAACTGGACTCACAGGAGAGGTTCGAATCATAGAAAGTTAGAGTGTCAGTCCTCTTGTACTTAAGTCGGCATTGTGCTTTTGTATTAAATTCGGATGCAATTTCTGTGTTTCATCATTAATAAGAAGGTCCAAGGGATACAGTAAACCTGACGTGAAGCATCGGAATCTAAAACTCGACTCACAGGAGAGGTTCGAATCATAGAAAGTTAGAGTGTCAGTCCTCTTGTACTTAAGTCGGCGTTGTGCCTTTTGTATTAAATTCGGATGCAATTTCTGTGTTACATCGTCAACAAGAAGGTCCAAGGGATACAGTAAACCTGAAGAGAAGCATCGGAATCTAAATCTGGACTCACAGGTGAGGTTCAAATCATAGAAAGTTAAAGAGTCAGTCCTCTTGTACACAATTCGGCATTGTGCCTTTTGAATCTAATTCCGATGCAATTTCTGTGTTTCATCGTCAATAAGAGGGTCCAAGGGATACAGTAAACCTGAAGTGTAGCATCGGAATCTAAAACTGGACTCACAGGAGAGGTTTAAATCATAGAAAGCTAGAGTGTCAGTCCTCTTGTACTTCAGTCAGCATTGTGCCTTTTGTATTAATTTCGGATGTAATTTCTGTGTTTCATCGTCAATAGGAAGGTCCAAGGTATACAGTAAACCTGAAGTGAAGCATCGGAATCTAAAATTGGACTCACAGGAGAGGCTCAAAACATAGAAAGTTAGAGTGTCAGTCCTCTTTTATTTAAGTCGGCATTGTGCCTTTTGTATTAAATTCGGATGGAATTTCTGTGTTTCAACGTCAATAAGAAGGTCCAAGGGATACAGTAAACCTGAAGTCAAGCATCGGAATCTAAAACTGGACTCACAGGAGAGGTTCAAATCATAGAAAGTTAGAGTGTCAGTCCTATTGTAATTAAGTCGGCATTGTGCCTTTTGTATTAAATTCGGATGCAATTTCTGTGTTTCATCGTCAATAAGAAGGGCCAAGTGATACAGTAAACCTGAAGTGAAGCATCGGAATCTAAAACTGGACTCACAGGAGAGGTTCAAATCATAGAGAGTTAGAGTGTCAGTCCTCATGTACTTAAGTCGGCATTGTGCCTTTTGTAGTAAATTCGGATGCAATTTCTGTGTTTCATCATTAATAAGAAGGTCCAAGGGATACAGTAAACCTGACGTGAAACATCGGAATCTAAAACTGGACTCACAGGAGAGGTTCGAATCATAGAAAGTTAGAGTGTCAGTCCTCTTGTACTTAAGTCGGCGTTGTGCCTTTTGTATTAAATTCGGATGCAATTTCTGGGTTTCATCGTCAATAAGAAGGTCCAAGGGATACAGTAAACCTGAAGAGAAGCATCGGAATCTAAAACTGGACTCACAGGTGAGGTTCAAATCATAGAAAGTTAAAGAGTCAGTCCTGTTGTACACAAGTCGGCATTGTGCCTTTTGAATTTAATTTCGATGCAATTTCTGAGTTTCATCGTCAATAAGAGGGTCCAAGGGATACAGTAAACCTGAAGTGTAGCATCGGAATCTAAGACTGGACTCACAGGAGAGGTTTAAATCATAGAAAGTTAGAGTGTCAGTCCTCTTGTACTTCAGTCAGCATTGTGCCTTTTGTATTAATTTCGGATGTAAATTCTGTGTTTCATCGTCAATAGGAAGGTCCAAGGTATACAGTAAACCTGAAGTGAAGCATCGGAATCTAAAATTGGACTCACAGGAGAGGTTCAAAACATAGAAAGTTAGAGTGTCAGTCCTCTTGTATTTAAGTCGGCATTGTGCCTTTTGTATTAAATTCGGATGGAATTTCTGTGTTTCATTGTCAATAAGAAGGTCCAAGGGATACAGTAAACCTGAAGTGAAGCATCGGAATCTAAAACTGGACTCACAGGAGAGGTTCAAATCATACAAAGTTAGAGTGTCAGTCCTATTGTAATTAAGTCGGCATTGTGCCTATTGTATTAAATTCGGATGCAATTTCTGTGTTTCATCGTCAATAAGAAGGGAAAAGGGATACAGTAAACCTGAAGTGAAGCATCGGAATCTAAAACTGGACTCACAGGAGGGGTTCAAATCATAGAAAGTTAGAGTGTCAGTCCTCTTGTACTTAAGTCGGCATTGTGCCTTTTGTATTAAATTCGGATGCAATTTCTGTGTTTCATCATTAATAAGAAGGGCCAAGGGATACAGTAAACCTGACGTGAAACATCGGAATCTAAAACTGGACTCACAGGAGAGGTTCGAATCATAGAAAGTTAGAGTGTCAGTGCTCTTGTACTTAAGTCGGCGTTGTGCCTTTTGTATTAAATTCGGATGCAATTTCTGTGTTTCATCGTCAATAAGAAGGTCCAAGGGATACAGTAAACCTGAAGAGAAGCATCGGAATCTAAAACTGGACTCACAGGAGAGGTTCGAATCATAGAAAGTTAGAGTGTCAGTCCTCTTGTACTTAAGTCGGCGTTGTGCCTTTTGTATTAAATTCGGATGTAATTTCTGTGTTTCATCGTCAATAAGAAGGTCCAAGGGATACAGTAAACCTGAAGTGAAGCATCGGAATCTAAAACTGGACTCACAGGAGAGGTTCAAATCATAGAAAGTTAGAGTGTCAGTCCTCTTGTACTTAAGTCGGCATTGTGCTTTTGTATTAAATACGGATGCAATTTCTGTGTTTCATCATTAATAAGAAGGTCCAAGGGATACAGTAAACCTGACGTGAAGCATCGGAATCTAAAACTGGACTCACAGGAGAGGTTCAAATCATAGAAAGTTAGAGTGTCAGTCCTCTTGTATTTAAGTCAGCGTTGTGCCTTTTGCATTAAATTCGGATGCAATTTCTGTGTTACATCGTCAATAAGAAGGTCCAAGGGATACAGTAAACCTGAAGAGAAGCATCGGAATCTAAAACTGGACTCACAGGTGAGGTTCAAATCATAGAAAGTTAAAGAGTCAGTCCTCTTGTACACAATTAGGCATTGTGCCTTTTGAATTTAATTCCGATGCAATTTCTATGTTTCATCGTCAATAAGAGGGTCCAAGGGATACAGTAAACCTGAAGTGTAGCATCGGAATCTAAAACTGGACTCACAGGAGAGGTTTAAATCATAGAAAGTTAAAGTGTCAGTCCTCTTGTACTTCAGTCAGCATTGTGCCTTTTGTATTAATTTCGGATGTAATTTCTGTGTTTCATCGTCAATAGGAAGGTCCAAGGTATACAGTAAACCTGAAGTGAAGCATCGGAATCTAAAATTGGACTCACAGGAGAGGTTCAAAACATAGAAAGTTAGAGTGTCAGTCCTCTTGTATTTAAGTCGGCATTGTGCCTTTTGTATTAAATTCGGATGGAATTTCTGTGTTTCATCGTCAATAAGAAGGTCCAAGGGATACAGTAAACCTGAAGTGAAGCATCGGAATCTAAAACTGGACTCACAGGAGAGGTTCAGATCATAGAAAGTTAGAGTGTCAGTCCTATTGTAATTAAGTCGGCATTGTGCCTTTTGTATTAAATTCGGATGCAATTTCTGTGTTTCATCGTCAATAAGAAGGGCCAAGGGATACAGTAAACCTGAAGTGAAGCATCGGAATCTAAAACTGGACTCACAGGAGAGGTTAAAATAATAGAAAGTTAGAGTGTCAGTCCTCTTGTACTTAAGTCGGCATTGTGCCTTTTGTATTAAATTCGGATGCAATTTCTGTGTTTCATCATTAATAAGAAGGTCCAAGGGATACAGTAAACCTGACGTGTAACATCGGAATCTAAAACTGGACTCACAGGAGAGGTTCGAATCATTGAAAGTTAGAGTGTCAGTCCTCTTGTACTTAAGTCGGCGTTGTGCCTTTTGTATTAAATTCGGATGCAATTTCTGTGTTTCATCGTCAATAAGAAGGTCGAAGGGATACAGTAAACCTGAAGAGAAGCATCGGAATCTAAAACTGGACTCACAGGTGACGTTCAAATCATAGAAAGTTAGAGTGTCGGTCCTCTTGTACTTCAGTCAGCATTGTGCCTTTTGTATTAATTTCGGATGTAATTTCTGTGTTTCATCGTCAATAGGAAGGTCCAAGGTATACAGTAAACCTGAAGTGAAGCATCGGAATCTAAAATTGGACTCACAGGAGAGGTTCAAAACATAGAAAGTTAGAGTGTCAGTCCTCTTGTATTTAAGTCGGCATTGTGCCTTTTGTATTAAATTCGGATGGAATTTCTGTGTTTCATTGTCAATAAGAAGGTCCAAGGGATACAGTAAACCTGAAGTGAAGCATCGGAATCTAAAACTGGACTCACAGGAGAGGTTAAAATCATACAAAGTTAGAGTGTCAGTCCTATTGTAATTAAGTCGGCATTGTGCCTATTGTATTAAATTCGGATGCAATTTCTGTGTTTCATCGTCAATAAGAAGGGCCAAGGGATACAGTAAACCTGAAGTGAAGCATCGGAATCTAAAACTGGACTCACAGGAGGGGTTCAAATCATAGAAAGTTAGAGTGTCAGTCCTCTTGTACTTAAGTCGGCATTGTGCCTTTTGTATTATATTCGGATGCAATTTCTGTGTTTCATCATTAATAAGAAGGGCCAAGGGATACAGTAAACCTGACGTGAAACATCGGAATCTAAAACTGGACTCACAGGAGAGGTTCGAATCATAGAAAGTTAGAGTGTCAGTGCTCTTGTACTTAAGTCGGCGTTGAGCCTTTTGTATTAAATTCGGATGCAATTTCTGTGTTTCATCGTCAATAA
The DNA here is from genome assembly GCF_021461395.2 of Schistocerca americana. Taxonomy (NCBI): domain Eukaryota; kingdom Metazoa; phylum Arthropoda; class Insecta; order Orthoptera; family Acrididae; genus Schistocerca; species Schistocerca americana. The sequence continues at coordinate 72,788,448 of NC_060130.1, forward strand.
GAAGGTCCAAGGGATACAGTAAACCTGAAGAGAAGCATCGGAATCTAAAACTGGACTCACAGGTGAGGTTCAAATCATAGAAAGTTAAAGAGTCAGTCCTCTTGTACACAAGTCGGCATTGTGCCTTTTGAATTTAATTCCGATGCAATTTCTGAGTTTCATCGTCAATAAGAGGGTCCAAGGGATACAGTAAACCTGAAGTGTAGCATCGGAATCTAAGACTGGACTCACAGGAGAGGTTTAAATCATAGAAAGTTAGAGTGTCAGTCCTCTTGTACTTCAGTCAGCATTGTGCCTTTTGTATTAATTTCGGATGTAAATTCTGTGTTTCATCGTCAATAGGAAGGTCCAAGGTATACAGTAAACCTGAAGTGAAGCATCGGAATCTAAAATTGGACTCACAGGAGAGGTTCAAAACATAGAAAGTTAGAGTGTCAGTCCTCTTGTATTTAAGTCGGCATTGTGCCTTTTGTATTAAATTCGGATGGAATTTCTGTGTTTCATTGTCAATAAGAAGGTCCAAGGGATACAGTAAACCTGAAGTGAAGCATCGGAATCTAAAACTGGACTCACAGGAGAGGTTCAAATCATACAAAGTTAGAGTGTCAGTCCTATTGTAATTAAGTCGGCATTGTGCCTATTGTATTAAATTCGGATGCAATTTCTGTGTTTCATCGTCAATAAGAAGGGCCAAGGGATACAGTAAACCTGAAGTGAAGCATCGGAATCTAAAACTGGACTCACAGGAGGGGTTCAAATCATAGAAAGTTAGAGTGTCAGTCCTCTTGTACTTAAGTCGGCATTGTGCCTTTTGTATTAAATTCGGATGCAATTTCTGTGTTTCATCGTCAATAAGAAGGTCCAAGGGATACAGTAAACCTGAAGAGAAGCATCGGAATCTAAAACTGGACTCACAGGAGAGGTTCGAATCATAGAAAATTAGAGTGTCAGTCCTCTTGTATTTAAGTCGGCGTTGTGCCTTTTGTATTAAATTCGGATGTAATTTCTGTGTTTCATCGTCAATAAGAAGGTCCAAGGGATACAGTAAACCTGAAGTGAAGCATCGGAATCTAAAACTGGACTCACAGGAGAGGTTCAAATCATAGAAAGTTAGAGTGTCAGTCCTCTTGTACTTAAGTCGGCATTGTGCTTTTGTATTAAATACGGATGCAATTTCTGTGTTTCATCATTAATAAGAAGGTCCAAGGGATACAGTAAACCTGACGTGAAGCATCGGAATCTAAAACTGGACTCACAGGAGAGGTTCAAATCATAGAAAGTTAGAGTGTCAGTCCTCTTGTACTTAAGTCAGCGTTGGGCCTTTTGCATTAAATTCGGATGCAATTTCTGTGTTACATCGTCAATAAGAAGGGCCAAGGGATACAGTAAACCTGAAGAGAAGCATCGGAATCTAAAACTGGACTCACAGGTGAGGTTCAAATCATAGAAAGTTAAAGAGTCAGTCCTCTTGTACACAATTAGGCATTGTGCCTTTTGAATTTAATTCCGATGCAATTTCTGTGTTTCATCGTCAATAAGAGGGTCCAAGGGATACAGTAAACCTGAAGTGTAGCATCGGAATCTAAAACTGGACTCACAGGAGAGGTTTAAATCATAGAAAGTTAGAGTGTCAGTGCTCTTGTACTTAAGTCGGCGTTGTGCCTTTTGTATTAAATTCGGATGCAATTTCTGTGTTTCATCGTCAATAAGAAGGTCCAAGGGATACAGTAAACCTGAAGAGAAGCATCGGAATCTAAAACTGGACTCACAGGAGAGGTTCGAATCATAGAAAATTAGAGTGTCAGTCCTCTTGTATTTAAGTCGGCGTTGTGCCTTTTGTATTAAATTCGGATGTAATTTCTGTGTTTCATCGTCAATAAGAAGGTCCAAGGGATACAGTAAACCTGAAGTGAAGCATCGGAATCTAAAACTGGACTCACAGGAGAGGTTCAAATCATAGAAAGTTAGAGTGTCAGTCCTCTTGTACTTAAGTCGGCATTGTGCTTTTGTATTAAATACGGATGCAATTTCTGTGTTTCATCATTAATAAGAAGGTCCAAGGGATACAGTTAACCTGACGTGAAGCATCGGAATCTAAAACTGGACTCACAGGAGAGGTTCAAATCATAGAAAGTTAGAGTGTCAGTCCTCTTGTACTTAAGTCAGCGTTGGGCCTTTTGCATTAAATTCGGATGCAATTTCTGTGTTACATCGTCAATAAGAAGGGCCAAGGGATACAGTAAACCTGAAGAGAAGCATCGGAATCTAAAACTGGACTCACAGGTGAGGTTCAAATCATAGAAAGTTAAAGAGTCAGTCCTCTTGTACACAATTAGGCATTGTGCCTTTTGAATTTAATTCCGATGCAATTTCTGTGTTTCATCGTCAATAAGAGGGTCCAAGGGATACAGTAAACCTGAAGTGTAGCATCGGAATCTAAAACTGGACTCACAGGAGAGGTTTAAATCATAGAAAGTTAGAGTGTCAGTCCTCTTGTACTTCAGTCAGCATTGTGCCTTTTGTATTAATTTCGGATGTAATTTCTGTGTTTCATCGTCAATAGGAAGGTCCAAGGTATACAGTAAACCTGAAGTGAAGCATCGGAATCTAAAATTGGACTCACAGGAGAGGTTCAAAACATAGAAAGTTAGAGTGTCAGTCCTCTTGTATTTAAGTCGGCATTGTGCCTTTTGTATTAAATTCGGATGGAATTTCTGTGTTTCATCGTCAGTAAGAAGGTCCAAGGGATACAGTAAACCTGAAGTGAAGCATCGGAATCTAACACTGGACTCACAGGAGAGGTTCAGATCATAGAAAGTTAGAGTGTCAGTCCTATTGTAATTAAGTCGGCATTGTGCCTTTTGTATTAAATTCGGATGCAATTTCTGTGTTTCATCGTCAATAAGAAGGGCCAAGGGATACAGTAAACCTAAAGTGAAGCATCGGAATCTAAAACTGGACTCACAGGAGAGGTTAAAATAATAGAAATTTAGAGTGTCAGTCCTCTTGTACTTAAGTCGGCATTGTGCCTTTTGTATTAAATTCGGATGCAATTTCTGTGTTTCATCATTAATAAGAAGGTCCAAGGGATACAGTAAACCTGACGTGTAACATCGGAATCTAAAACTGGACTCACAGGAGAGGTTCGAATCATTGAAAGTTAGAGTGTCAGTCCTCTTGTACTTAAGTCGGCGTTGTGCCTTTTGTATTAAATTCGGATGCAATTTCTGTGTTTCATCGTCAATAAGAAGGTCGAAGGGATACAGTAAACCTGAAGAGAAGCATCGGAATCTAAAACTTGACTCACAGGTGAGGTTCAAATCATAGAAAGTTAAAGAGTCAGTCCTCTTGTACACAAGTCGGCATTGTGCCTTTTGAATTTAATTCCGATGCAATTTCTGAGTTTCATCGTCAATAAGAGGGTCCAAGGGATACAGTAAACCTGAAGTGTAGCATCGGAATCTAAGACTGGACTCACAGGAGAGGTTTAAATCATAGAAAGTTAGAGTGTCAGTCCTCTTGTACTTCAGTCGGCATTGTGCATTTTGTATTAAATTCGGATGTAATTTCTGTGTTTCATCGTCAATAGGAAGGTCCAAGGTATTCAGTAAACCTGAAGTGAAGCATCGGAATCTAAAATTGGACTCACAGGAGAGGTTCAAATCATAGAAAGTTAGGTGTCAGTACACTTGTACTTAAGTCGGCATTGTGCATTTTATATTAAATTCGGATGCAATATCTGTGTTTAATCGTCAATAAGAAGGTCCAAGGGATACAGTAAACCTGAAGTGAAGCATCGGAATCCAAAACTGACCTCACAGGAGAGGTTCAAATCATAGAAAGTTAGAGTGTCAGTCCTCTTGTACTGAAGACGTCATTGTGCCTTTTGTATTAAATTCTTATGCAATTTCTGTGCTTCATCGTCAATAAAAAGGTCAATGGTATGCAGTATACCTGAAGTGAAGTATCGGAATCTAAAACTGGACTCCCAGGTGAGGTTCAAAACATAGAAAGTTAGAGTGTCAGTCCTCTTGTATTTAAGTCGGAATTGTGCCTTTTGTATTAAATTCGGATGGAATTTCTGTGTTTCATCGTCAATATGAAGGTCCAAGGGATACAGGAAACCTGAAGTGCAGCATCGGAATCTAAAACTGGACTCACAGGAAAGGTTCTAATCATAGAAAGTTAGAATGTCAGTCCCATTGTAATTAAGTCGGCATTGTGCCTTTTGTATTAAATTCGGATGCAATTTCTGTGTTTCATCGTCAATAAGAATGTCCAAGGGATACAGTAAACCTGAAGCGAAGCATCGGAATCAAAAACTGGACTCACAGGAGAGGAACAAATCATAGAAAGTTAGAGTGTCAGTCCTCTTGTACTTAAGTAGGCATTGTTAATTTTGTATTAAATTCGGATGCAATTTCAGTGCTTTATCGCCAATAAGTAGGTCCAAGGTATACAGTAACCTGAAGTGAAGCGTCGGAATCTAAAACTGGACTCACAGGAGAGGTTCAAATCACAGAAAGTTAGAGTGTCAGTCCTCTTGTACTTATGTCGGCATTGTGCCTTTTGTATAAAATTCGGATGTAATATCTGTGTTTCATCGTCAATAGGAAGGTCCAAGGTATACAGTAAACCTGAAGTGAAGCATCGGAATCTAAAATTGGACTCTCAGGAGAGGTTCAAAGCATAGAAAGTTACAGTGTCAGTCCTCTTCTACTTAAGTCGGCATTGTGCCTTTTGTATTAAATTCGGATGCAATATCTGTGTTTCATCGTCAATAAGAAGGTCCAAGGGATACAGTAAACCTGAAGTGATGCATCGGAATCTAAAATTGGACTCACAGGAGAGGTTCAAATCATAGAAAGTTAAAGTGTCAGTCCACTTGTACTTAAGTCGGCATTGTGCCTTTTGTATTAAATTCGGATGCAATATCTGTGTTTAATCGTCAATAAGAAGGTCCAAGGGATACAGTAAACCTGAAGTGAAGCATTGGAATCCAAAACTGACCTCACAGGAGAGGTTCAAATCATAGAAAGTTAGAGTGTCAGTCCTATTGTACTTAAGACGGCATTGTGCCTTTTGTATTAAATTCTTATGCAATTTCTGTGCTTCATCGTCAATAAGAAGGTCCAAGGTATACAGTATACCTGAAGTGAAGTATCGGAATCTAAAACTGGACTCACAGGAGAGGTTCAAAACATAGAAAGTTAGAGTGTCAGTCCTCTTGTATTTAAGTCGTCATTGTTCCTTTTGTATTAAATTCGGATGAAATTTCTGTGTTTCATCGTCAATACGAAGGTCCAAGGGATACAGTAAACCTGAAGCGAAGCATCGGAATCAAAAACTGGACTCACAGGAGAGGATCAAATCATAGAAAGTTAGAGTGTCAGTCCTCTTGTACTTAAGTAGGCATTGTTCCTTTTGTATTAAATTCGGATGCAATTTCTGTGTTTCATCGTCAATAAGAATGTCCAAGGGATACAGTAAACCTGAAGCGAAGCATCGGAATCAAAAACTGGACTCACAGGAGAGGATCAAATCATAGAAAGTTAGAGTGTCAGTCCTCTTGTACTTAAGTAGGCATTGTTCCTTTTGTATTAAATTCGGATGCAATTTCAGTGCTTCATCGCCAATAAGTAGGTCCAAGGTATACAGTAACCTGAAGTGAAGCGTCGGAATCTAAAACTGGGCTCACAGGAGAGGTTCAAATCACAGAAAGTTAGAGTGTCAGTCCTCTTGTACTTATGTCGGCATTGTGCCTTTTGTATTAAATTCGGATGTAATTTCTGTGTTTCATCGTCAATAGGAAGGTCCAAGGTATACAGTAAACCTGAAGTGAAGCATCGGAATCTAAAATTGGACTCACAGGAGAGGTTCAAAGCATAGAAAGTTACAGTGTCAGTCCTCTTCTACTTAAGTCGGCATTGTGCCTTTTGTATTAAATTCGGATGCAAATTCTGTGTTTCATCGTCAATAAGAAGGTCCAAGGGATACAGTAAACCTGAAGTGAAGCATCGGAATCTAAAATTGGTCTCACAGGAGAGGTTCAAAACATAGAAAGCTAAAGTGTCAGTCCACTTGTACTTATGTCGGCATTGTGCCTTTTGTATTAAATTCGGATGCAATTTCTGTGTTTAATCGACAATAAGAAGGTCCAAGGGATACAGTAAACCTCAAGTGAAGCATCGGAATCCAAAACTGAACTCACAGGAGAGGTTCAAATCATAGAAAGTTAGAGTGGCAGTCCTCTTGTACTTAAGACGGCATTGTGCCCTTTGCATTAAATTATTATGCAATTTCTGTGCTTCATCGTCAATAAGAAGGTCCAAGGTATACAGTATATCTGAAGTGAAGTATCGGAATCTAAAACTGGACTCCCAGGAGAGGTTCAAAACATAGAAAGTTAGAGTGTCAGTCCTCTTGTATTTAAGTCGGCATTGTGCCTTTAGTATTAAATTCGGATGGAATTTCTGTGTTTCATCGTCAATAAGAAAGTCCAAGGGATACAGTAAACCTGATGTGAAGCATCGGAATCTAAAACTGGACTCACAGGAGAGGTTCAAATCATAGAAAATTAGAGTGTCAGTCCTCTTGTATTTAAGTCGGCATTGTGCCTTTTGTATTAAATTCGGATGGAATTTCTGTGTTTCATCGTCAATAAGAAGGTCCAAGGGATACAGTAAACCTGAAGTGAAGCATCGGAATCTAAAACTGGACTCACAGGAGAGGTTCAAATCATAGAAAGTTCGAGTGTCAGTCCTATTGTAAATAAGTCGGCATTGTGCCTTTTGTATTAAATTCGGATGCAATTTCTGTGTTTCATCGTCAATAAGAAGGGCCAAGGGATACAGTAAACCTGAAGTGAAGCATCGGAATCTAAAACTGGACTCACAGGAGAGGTTCGAATCATAGAAAGTTAGAGTGTCAGTCCTCTTGTACTTAAGTCGGCATTGTGCCTTTTGTATTAAATTCGGATGCAATTTCTGTGTTTCATCATTAATAAGAAGGTCCAAGGGATACAGTAAACCTGACGTGAAACATCGGAATCTAAAACTGGACTCACAGGAGAGGTTCAAATCATAGAAAGTTAGAGTGTCAGTCCTCTTGTACTTAAGTCGGCGTTGTGCCTTTTGTATTAATTTCGGATGCAATTTCTGTGTTTCATCGTCAATAAGAAGGTCCAAGGGATACAGTAAACCTGAAGAGAAGCATCGGAATCTAAAACTGGACTCACAGGTGAGGTTCAAATCATAGAAAATTAAAGAGTCAGTCCTCTTGTACACAAGTCGGCATTGTGCCTTTTGAATTTAATTCCGATGCAATTTCTGAGTTTCATCGTCAATAAGAGGGTCCAAGGGGTACAGTAAACCTGAAGTGTAGCATCGGAATCTAGGACTGGACTCACAGGAGAGGTTTAAATCATAGAGAGTTAGAGTGACAGTCCACTTGTACTTAAGTCGGCATTGTGCCTTTTATATTAAATTCGGATGCAATATCTGTGTTTAATCGTCAATAAGAAGGTCCAAGGGATACAGTAAACCTGAAGTGAAGCATTGGAATCCAAAACTGACCTCACAGGAGAGGTTCAAATCATAGAAAGTTAGAGTGTCAGTCCTCTTGTACTTAACACGTCATTGTGCCTTTTGTATTAAATTCTTATGCAATTTCTGTGCTTCATCGTCAATAAGAAGGTCAAAGGTATACAGTATACCTGAAGTGAAGTATCGGAATCTAAAACTGGACTCCCAGGAGAGGTTCAAAACATAGAATTGTAGAGTGTCAGTCCTCTTGTATTTAAGTCGGCATTGTGCCTTTTGTATTAAATTCGGATGGAATTTCTGTGTTTCATCGTCAATAAGAAGGTCCAAGGGATACAGAAAACCTGAAGTGAAGCATCGGAATCTAAAACTGGACTCACAGGAAAGGTTCAAATCACAGAAAGTTAGAGTGTCAGTCCTCTTGTACTTATGTCGGCATTGTGCCTTTTGTATTAAATTCGGATGTAATTTCTGTGTTTCATCGTCAATAAGAAGGTCCAAGGTATACAGTATACCTGAAGTGAAGTATCGGAATCTAGAACTGGACTCACAGGAGAGGTTCAAAACATAGAAAGTTAGAGTGTCAGTCCTCTTGTATTTAAGTCGACATTGTTCCTTTTGTATTAAATTCGGATGGAATTTCTGTGTTTCATCGTCAATACGAAGGTCCAAGGGATACAGTAAACCTGAAGTGAAGCATCGGAATCTAAACCTGGACTCACAGGAAAGGTTCTAATCATAGAAAGTTAGAGTGTCAGTCCTATTGTAATTAAGTCGGCATTGTGCCTTTTGTTTTAAATTCGGATGCAATTTCTGTGTTTCATCGTCAATAAGAATGTCCAAGGGATACAGTAAACCTGAAGCGAAGCATCGGAAACAAAAACTGGACTCACAGGAGAGGATCAAATCATAGAAAGTTAGAGTGTCAGTCCTCTTGTACTTAAGTAGGCAGTGTTCCTTTTGTATTAAATTCGGATGCAATTTCAGTGCTTCATCGCCAATAAGTAGGTCCAATGTATACAGTAACCTGAAGTGAAGCGTCGGAATCTAAAACTGGACTCACAGGAGAGGTTCAAATCACAGAAAGTTAGAGTGTCAGTCCTCTTGTACTTATGTCGGCATTGTGCCTTTTGTATTAAATTCGGATGTAATTTCTGTGTTTCATCGTCAATAGGAAGGTCCAAGGTATACAGTAAACCTGAAGTGAAGCATCGGAATCTAAAATTGGACTCACAGGAGAGGTTCAAAGCATAGAAAGTTACAGTGTCAGTCCTCTTCTACTTAAGTCGGCATTGTGCCTTTTGTATTAAATTCGGATGCAATTTCTGTGTTTCATCGTCAATAAGAAGGTCCAAGGGATACAGTAAACCTGAAGTGAAGCATCGGAATCTAAAATTGGTCTCACAGGAGAGGTTCAAAACATAGAAAGCTAAAGTGTCAGTCCACTTGTACTTATGTCGGCATTGTGCCTTTTGTATTAAATTCGGATGCAATTTCTGTGTTTAATCGACAATAAGAAGGTCCAAGGGATACAGTAAACCTCAAGTGAAGCATCGGAATCCAAAACTGAACTCACAGGAGAGGTTCAAATCATAGAAAGTTAGAGTGGCAGTCCTCTTGTACTTAAGACGGCATTGTGCCCTTTGCATTAAATTATTATGCAATTTCTGTGCTTCATCGTCAATAAGAGGGTCCAAGGTATACAGTATATCTGAAGTGAAGTATCGGAATCTAAAACTGGACTCCCAGGAGAGGTTCAAAACATAGAAAGTTAGAGTGTCAGTCCTCTTGTATTTAAGTCGGCATTGTGCCTTTTGTATTAAATTCGGATGGAACTTCTGTGTTTCATCGTCAATAAGAAAGTCCAAGGGATACAGTAAACCTGATGTGAAGCATCGGAATCTAAAACTGGACTCACAGGAGAGGTTCAAATCATAGAAAATTAGAGTGTCAGTCCTCTTGTTTTTAAGTCGGCATTGTGCCTTTTGTATTAAATTCGGATGTTATTTCTGTGTTTCATCGTCAATAAGAAGGTCCAAGGGATACAGTAAACCTGAAGTGAAGCATCGGAATCTAAAACTGGACTCACAGGAGAGGTTCAAATCATAGAAAGTTCGAGTGTCAGTCCTATTGTAATTAAGTCGGCATTGTGCCTTTTGTATTATATTCGGATGCAATTTCTGTGTTTCATCGTCAATAAGAAAGGGCCAAGGGATACAGTAAACCTGAAGTGAAGCATCGGAATCTAAAACTGGACTCACAGGAGAGGTTCAAATCATAGAAAGTTAGAGTGTCAGTCCTCTTGTACTTAAGTCGGCATTGTGCCTTTTGTATTAAATTCGGATGCAATTTCTGTGTTTCATCATTAATAAGAAGGTCCAAGGGATACAGTAAACCTGACGTGAAACATCGGAATCTAAAACTGGACTCACAGGAGAGGTTCGAATCATAGAAAGGTAGAGTGTCAGTCCTCTTGTACTTAAGTCGGCGTTGTGCCTTTTGTATTAAATTCGGATGCAATTTCTGTGTTTCATCGTCAATAAGAAGGTCCAAGGGATACAGTAAACCTGAAGAGAAGCATCGGAATCTAAAACTGGACTCACAGGTGAGGTTCAAATCATAGAAAGTTAAAGAGTCAGTCCTCTTTTACACAAGTCGGCATTGTGCCTTTTGAATTCAATTCCGATGCAATTTCTGAGTTTCATCGTCAATAAGAGGGTCCAAGGGATACAGTAAACCTGAAGTGTAGCATCGGAATCTAAGACTGGACTCACAGGAGAGGTTTAAATCATAGAAAGTTAGAGTGACAGTCCTCTTGTACTTCAGTCGGCATTGTGCCTTTTGTATTAAATTCGGATGTAATTTCTGTGTTTCATCGTCAATAGGAAGGTCCAAGGCATACAGTAAACCTGAAGTGAAGCATCGGAATCTAAAATTGGACTCACAGGAGAGGTACAAAACATAGAAAGTTAGATGTCAGTCCACTTGTACTTAAGTCGGCATTGTGCCTTTTATATTAAATTCGGATACAATATCTGTGTTTAATCGTCAATAAGAAGGTCCAAGGGATACAGTAAACCTGAAGTGTAGCATCGGAATCCAAAACTGACCTCACAGGAGAGGTTCAAATCATAGAAAGTTAGAGTGTCAGTCCTCTTGTACTTAACACGTCATTGTGCCTTTTGTATTAAATTCTTATGCAATTTCTGTGCTTCATCGTCAATAAGAAGGTCAAAGGTATACAGTATACCTGAAGTGAAGTATCGGAATCTAAAACTGGACTCCCAGGAGAGGTTCAAAACATAGAAAGTTAGAGTGTCAGTCCTCTTGTATTTAAGTCGGCATTGTTCCTTTTGTATTAAATTCGGATGGAATTTCTGTGTTTCATCGTCAACAAGAAGGTCCAAGGGATACAGTAAACCTGAAGTGAAGCATCGAAATCTAAAACTGGCCTCACAGGAAAGGTTCTAATCATAGAAAATTAGAGTGTCAGTCCTATTGTAATTAAGTCGGCATTGTGCCTTTTGTTTTAAATTCGGATGCAATTTCTGTGTTTCATCGTCAATAAGAATGTCCAAGGGATACAGTAAACCTGAAGCGAAGCATCGGAATCAAAAACTGGACTCACAGGAGAGGATCAAATCATAGAAAGTTAGAGTGTCAGTCCTCTTGTACTTAAGTAGGCATTGTTCCTTTCGGATTAAATTCGGATGCAATTTCAGTGCTTCATCGCCAATAAGTAGGTCCAAGGTATACAGTAACCTGAAGTGAAGCGTCGGAATCTAAAACTGGACTCACAGGAGAGGTTCAAATCACAGAAAGTTAGAGTGTCAGTCCTCTTGTACTTATGTCGGCATTGTGCCTTTTGTATTAAATTCGGATGTAATTTCTGTGTTTCATCGTCAATAGGAGGGTCCAAGGTATACAGTAAACCTGAAGGGAAGCATCGGAATCTAAAGTTGGACTCACAGGAGAGGTTCAAAGCATAGAAAGTTACAGTGTCAGTCCTCTTCTACTTAAGTCGACATTGTGCCTTTTGTATTAAATTCGGATGCAATTTCTGTGTATCATCGTCAATAAGAAGGTCCAAGGGATACAGTAAACCTGAAGTGAAGCATCGGAATCTAAAATTGGACTCACAGGAGAGGTTCAAAACATAGAAAGTTAAAGGGTCAGTCCACTTGTACTTATGTCGGCATTGTGCCTTTTGTATTAAATTCGGATGCAATTTCTGTGTTTAATCGTCAATAAGAAGGTCCAAGGGATACAGTAAACCTCAAGTGAAGCATCGGAATCCAAAACTGAACTCACAGGAGAGGTTCAAATCATAGAAAGTTAGAGTGGCAGTCCTCTTGTACTTAAGACGGCATTGTGCTCTTTGCATTAAATTATTATGCAATTTCTGTGCTTCATCGTCAATAAGAAGGTCCAAGGTATACAGTATATCTGAAGTGAAGTATCGGAATCTAAAACTGGACTCCCAGGAGAGGTTCAAAACATAGAAAGTTAGAGTGTCAGTCCTCCTGTATTTAAGTCAGCATTGTGCCTTTTGTATTAAATTCGGATGGAATTTCTGTGTTTCATCGTCAATAAGAAAGTCCAAGGGATACAGTAAACCTGAAGTGAAGCATCGGAATCTAAAACTGGACTCACAGGAGAGGTTCAAATCATAGAAAATTAGAGTGTCAGTCCTATTGTAATTAAGTCGGCATTGTGCCTTTTGTATTACATTCGGATGCAATTTCTGTGTTTCATCGTCAATAAGAATGTCCAAGGGATACAGCAAACCTGAAGTGAAGCATCGGAATCTAAAACTGGACTCACAGGAGAGGTTCAAATCATAGGAAGTTAGAGTGTCAGTTCTCTTGTACTTAAGTCGGCATTGTGCCTTTTGTATTAAATTCGGATGCAATTTCTGTGTTTCATCGTCAATAAGAAGGGCCAAGGGATACAGTAAACCTGAAGTGAAGCATCGGAATCTAAAACTGGACTCACAGGAGAGGTTCAAATCATAGAAAGTTAGAGTGTCAGTCCTCTTGTACTTAAGTCGGCATTGTGCCTTTTGTATTAAATTCGGATGCAATTTCTGTGTTTCATCATTAATAAGAAGGTCCAAGGGATACAGTAAACCTGACGCGAAGCATCGGAATCTAAAACTGGACTCACAGGAGAGGTTCGAATCATAGAAAGTTAGAGTGTCAGTCCTCTTGTACTTAAGTCGGCGTTGTGCCTTTTGTATTAAATTCGGATGCAATTTCTGTGTTTCATCGTCAATGAGAAGGTCCAAGGGATACAGTAAACCTGAAGAGAAGCATCGGAATCTAAAACTGGACTCACAGGTGAAGTTCAAATCATAGAAAGTTAAAGAGTCAGTCCTCTTGTACACAAGTCGGCATTGTGCCTTTTGAAGTTAATTCCGATGCAATTTCTGTGTTTCATCGTCAATAAGAGGGTCCAAGGGATACAGTAAACCTGATGTGTAGCATCGGAATCTTAGACTGGACTCACAGGAGAGGTTTAAATCATAGAAAGTTAGAGTGTCAATCCTCTTGTACTTCAGTCGGCATTGTGCCTTTTGTATTAAATTCGGATGTAATTTCTGTGTTTCATCGTCAATAGGAAGGTCCAAGGTATACAGTAAACCTAAAGTGAAGCATCGGAATCTAAAATTGGACTCACAGGAGAGGTTCAAAACATAGAAAGTTAAAGTGTCAGTCCACTTGTACTTAAGTCGCCATTGTGCCTTTTGTATTAAATTCGGATGCAATATCTGTGTTTAATCGTCAATAAGAAGGTCCAAGGGATACAGTAAACCTGAAGTGAAGCATCGGAATCCAAAACTGAACTCACAGGAGAGGTTCAAATCATAGAAAGTTAGAGTGTCAGTCCTCTTGTACTTAAGACGGCATTGTGCCTTTTGTATTAAATTCTTATGCAATTTCTGTGCTTCATCGTCAATAAGAAGGTCCAAGGTATACAGTATACCTGAAGTGAAGTATCGGAATCTAAAACTGGACTCCCAGGAGAGGTTCAAAACATAGATAGTTAGAGTGTCAGTCCTCTTGTATTTAAGTCGGCATTGTGCCTTTTGTATTAAATTCGGATGGAATTTCTGTGTTTCATCGTCAATAAGAAGGTCCAAGGGATACAGTAAACCTGAAGTGAAGCATCGGAATCTAAAACTGGACTCACAGGAGAGGTTCTAATCATAGAAAGTTAGAGTGTCAGTCCTATTGTAATGAAGTCGGCTTTGTGCCTTTTGTATTAAATTCGGATGCACTTTCTGTGTTTCATCGTCAATAAGAATGTCCAAGGGATACAGTAAACCTGAAGCGAAGCATCGGAATCAAAAACTGGACTCACAGGAGAGGATCTAATCATAGAAAGTTAGAGTGTCAGTCCTCTTGTACTTAAGTAGGCATTGTTCCTTTTGTATTAAATTCAGATGCAATTTCAGTGCTTCATCGCCAATAAGTAGGTCCAAGGTATACAGTAACCTGAAGTGAAGCGTCGGAATCTAAAACTGGACTCACAGGAGAGGTTCAAATCATAGAAAGTTAGAGTGTCAGTCCTCTTGTACTTATGTCGGCATTGTGCCTTTTGTATTAAATTCGGATGTAATTTCTGTGTTTCATCGTCAATAGGAAGGTCCAAGGTCTACAGTAAACCTGAAGTGAAGCATCGGAATCTAAAATTGGACTCACAGTAGAGGTTCAAAGCATAGAAAGTTAAAGTGTCAGTCCTCCTGTACTTAAGTCGGCATTGTGCCTTTTGTATTAAATTCGGATGCAATTTCTGCGTTTCATCGTTATTAAGAAGGTCCAAGAGATACAGTAAACCTGAAGTGAAGCATCGGAATCCAAAACTCGACTCACAGGAGTGGTTCAAATCATAGAAAGTTAGAGTGTCAGTCCTCTTGTACTCAAGACGGCATTGTGCCTTTTGTATTAAATTCTTATGCAATTTCTGTGCTTCATCGTCATAAGAAGGTCCAAGGTATACAGTAAACATGAAGTGAAGTATCGGAATCTAAAACTGGACTCACAGGAGAGGTTGAAATCATAGAAAGTTAGAGTGTCAGTCCTATTGTAATTAAGTCGGCATTGTGCCTTTTGTATTAAATTCGGATGCAATTTCTGTGTTTCATCGTCAATAAGAATGTCCAAGGAATACAGTTAACCTGAAGTGAAGCATCGGAATCTAAAACTGGACTCACAGGAGAGGTTCAAATCATAGTAAGTTAGAGTGTCAGTCCTCTTGTACTTAAGTCGGCTTTGTGTGTTTTGAATTTAATTCCGATGCAATTTCCGTGTTTCATCGTCAATAAGAAGGTCCAAGGGATACAGTAAACCTGATGTGAAGCATCGGAATCTAAAACTGGACTCATTGGAGGGGTTTAAATCATAGAAAGTTAGAGTGTCATTCCTCTTGTACTTAAATCGGCATTGTGACTTTTGTATCAAATTCGGATGCAATTTCAGTGCTTCATCGCCAATAAGTAGGTCCAAGGTATACAGTAACCTGAAGTGAAGCGTCGGAATCTAAAACTGGACTCACAGGAGAGGTTCAAATCATTGAACGTTAGAGTGTCAGTCCTCTTGTACTTAAGTCGGCATTGTGCCTGTTGAATTTAATTCCGATGCAATTTCTGTGCTTCATCGCCAATAAGAAGGTCCAAGGGATACAGTAAACCTGAAGTGAAGCATCGGAATCCAAAACTGGACTCACAGGAGAGGTTCAAATCATAGAAAGTTAGAGTGTCAGTCCTCTTGTACTTAAGTGGCATTGTACCTTTTGAATTTAATTCCAATGCAGTTTCTGTGTTTCATCGTCAATAAGAAGGTCCAAGGGATACAGTAAACGTGAAGTGAAGCATCGGAATCTAAAACTGGACTCACAGGAGAGATTCAAACCATAGAAAATTAGAGTGTCAGTCCTCTTGTACTTTAGCCGTCATTGTGCCTTTTGTATTAAATTCGGATGCAATTTCTGTGTTTCATCGTCAATGAGAAGGTCCAAGGGATACAGTAAACGTGATGTGAAGCATCGGAATCTAAAACTCGACTCACAGGAGCGGTTCAAATCATAGAAAGTTAGAGTGTCAGTCCTCTTGTACTTAAGTCGGCATTGTACCTTGTGTATTTCATTCGGATGCCATTTCTGTGTTTGATCGTCAATGAGAAGGTCCAAGGGATACAGTAAACCTGATGTGTAGCATCGGAATCTTAGACTGGACTCACAGGAGAGGTTTAAATCATAGAAAGTTAGAGTGTCAATCCTCTTGTAGTTATGTCGGCATTGTGCCTTTTGTATTAAATTCGGATGTAATTTCTGTGTTTCATCGTCAATAGGAAGGTCCAAGGTCTACAGTAAACCTGAAGTGAAGCATCGGAATCTAAAATTGGACTCACAGTAGAGGTTCAACGCATAGAAAGTTAAAGTGTCAGTCCGCCTGTACTTAAGTCGGCATTGTGCCTTTTGTATTAAATTCGGATGCAATTTCTGCGTTTCATCGTTATTAAGAAGGTCCAAGAGATACAGTAAACCTGAAGTGAAGCATCGGAATCCAAAACTCGACTCACAGGAGTGGTTCAAATCATAGAAAGTTAGAGTGTCAGTCCTCTTGTACTCAAGACGGCATTGTGCCTTTTGTATTAAATTCTTATGCAATTTCTGTGCTTCATCGTCATAAGAAGGTCCAAGGTATACAGTAAACATGAAGTGAAGTATCGGAATCTAAAACTGGACTCACAGGAGAGGTTCAAATCATAGAAAGTTAGAGTGTCAGTCCTATTGTAATTAAGTCGGCATTGTGCCTTTTGTATTAAATTCGGATGCAATTTCTGTGTTTCATCGTCAATAAGAATGTCCAAGGAATACAGTTAACCTGAAGTGAAGCATCGGAATCTAAAACTGGACTCACAGGAGAGGTTCAAATCATAGTAAGTTAGAGTGTCAGTCCTCTTGTACTTAAGTCGGCTTTGTGCGTTTTGAATTTAATTCCGATGCAATTTCCGTGTTTCATCGTCAATAAGAAGGTCCAAGGGATACAGTAAACCTGATGTGAAGCATCGGAATCTAAAACTGGACTCATTGGAGGGGTTTAAAACATAGAAAGTTAGAGTGTCATTCCTCTTGTACTTAAATCGGCATTGTGACTTTTGTATCAAATTCGGATGCAATTTCAGTGCTTCATCGCCAATAAGTAGGTCCAAGGTATACAGTAACCTGAAGTGAAGCGTCGGAATCTAAAACTGGACTCACAGGAGAGGTTCAAATCATTGAACGTTAGAGTGTCAGTCCTCTTGTACTTAAGTCGGCATTGTGCCTGTTGAATTTAATTCCGATGCAATTTCTGTGCTTCATCGCCAATAAGAAGGTCCAAGGGATACAGTAAACCTGAAGTGAAGCATCGGAATCCAAAACTGGACTCACAGGAGAGGTTCAAATCATAGAAAGTTAGAGTGTCAGTCCTCTTGTACTTAAGTGGCATTGTACCTTTTGAATTTAATTCCAATGCAGTTTCTGTGTTTCATCGTCAATAAGAAGGTCCAAGGGATACAGTAAACGTGAAGTGAAGCATCGGAATCTAAAACTGGACTCACAGGAGAGATTCAAACCATAGAAAATTAGAGTGTCAGTCCTCTTGTACTTTAGCCGTCATTGTGCCTTTTGTATTAAATTCGGATGCAATTTCTGTGTTTCATCGTCAATGAGAAGGTCCAAGGGATACAGTAAACGTGATGTGAAGCATCGGAATCTAAAACTCGACTCACAGGAGTGGTTCAAATCATAGAAAGTTAGAGTGTCAGTCCTCTTGTACTTAAGTCGGCATTGTACCTTGTGTATTTCATTCGGATGCAATTTCTGTGTTTGATCGTCAATAAGAAGGTCCAAGGGATACAGTAAACCTGAAGTGAAGCATCCGAATCTAAAACTGGACCCACAGGAGAGGTTCAAATCATAGAAAGTTAGAGTGTCAGTCCTCTTGTACTTAAGTCGGCATTGAGCATTTTGTATTAAATTCGGATGCAATTTCTGTGTTTCATCGTCAATAAGAAGGTCCAAGGGACACAGTAAACATGAAGTGAAGCATCGGAATCTAAAACTGGACTCTCAGGAGAGGCTCAAATCATAGAAATTTAGAGTGTCTGTCCTCTTGTACATAAGTCGGCATTGTGCCTGTTGTATTAAATTCGGATGCAATTTCTGTGTTTCATCGTCAATAAGAAGGTCCAAGGGACACAGTAAACGTGAAGCGAAGCATCGGAATCTAAAACTGGACTCACAGGAGAGGCTCAAATCACAGAAAGTTAGAGTGTCTGTCCTCTTGTACTTAAGTCGGCATTGTGCCTTTTGTATTAAATTCGGATGCAATTTCTGTGTTCCATCGTCAATGAGAAGGTCCAATGGATACAGTAAACCTGACGTGAAGCATCGGAATCTAAAACTGGACTCACAGGAGAGGTTCGAATCATAGAAAGTTAGAGTGTCAGTCCTCTTGTACTTATGTTGGCGTTGTGCCTTTTGTATTAAATTCGGATGCAATTTCTGTGTTACATCGTCAATAAGAAGGTCCAAGGGATACAGTAAACCTGAAGAGAAGCATCGGAATCTAAAACTGGACTCACAGGAGAGGTTTAAATCATAGAAAGTTAGAGTGTCAGTCCTCTTGTACACAATACGGCATTGTGCCTTTTGAATTTAATTCCGATGCAATTTCTGTGTTTCATCGTCAATAAGAGGGTCCAAGGGATACAGTAAACCTGAAGTGTAGCATCGGAATCTAAAACTTGACTCACAGGAGAGGTTTAAATCATAGAAAGTTAGAGTGTCAGTCCTCTTGTACTTCAGTCGGCATTGTGCCTTTTGTATTAAATTCGGATGTAATTTCTGTGTTTCATCGTCAATAGGAAGGTCCAAGGTATACAGTAAACCTGAAGTGAAGCATCGGAATCTAAAATTGGACTCACAGGAGAGGTTCAAAACATAGAAAGTTAAAGTGTCAGTCCACTTGTACTTAAGTTGGCATTGTGCCTTTTGTATTAAATTCGGATGCAATTTCTGTGTTTAATCGTCAATACGAAGGTCCAAGGGATACAGTAAACCTGAAGTGAAGCATCGGAATCCAAAACTGAACTCACAGGAGAGGTTCAAATCATAGAAAGTTAGAGTGGCAGTCCTCTTGTACTTAAGATGGCATTGTGCCCTTTGCATTAAATTATTATGCAAATTCTGTGCTTCATCGTCAATAAGAAGGTCCAAGGTATACAGTATACCTGAAGTGAAGTATCGGAATCTAAAACTGGACTCCCAGGAGAGGTTCAAAACATAGTAAGTTATAGTGTCAGTCCTCTTGTACTTAAGTCGGCATTGTGCGTTTTGAATTTAATTCCGATGCAATTTCTGTGTTTCATCGTCAATAAGAAGGTCCAAGGGACACAGTAAACATGAAGTGAAGCGTCGGAATCTAAAACTGGACTCACAGGAGAGGCTCATATCATAGAAAGTTAGAGTGTCTGTCTCTTGTACTTAAGTCGGCATTGTGCCTTTTGAATTTAATTCGGATGCAATTTCTGTGTTTCATCGTCATTACGAAGGTCCAAGGGATACATTAAACCTGAAGTGAAGCATCGGAATCTAAAACTGGACTCACAGGAGAGGTTCAAATCATAGAAAGTTAGAGTGTCAGTCCTCTTGTACTTTAGCCGTCATTGTGCCTTTTGTATTAAATTCGGATGCAATTTCTGTGTTTCATCGTCAATGAGAAGGTCCAAGGAATACAGTAAACGTGATGTGAAGCATCGGAATCTAAAACTCGACTCACAGGAGTGGTTTAAATCATAGAAAGTTAGAGTGTCAGTCCTCTTGTTCTTAAGTCGGCATTGTACCTTGTGTATTACATTCGGATGCAATTTCTGTGTTTGATCGTCAATAAGAAGGTCCAAGGGATACAGTAAACCTGAAGTGAAGCATCGGTATCTAGAGCTGGACTCACAGGAGAGGTTCAAATCAAAGAAAGTTAGAGTGTCAGTCCTCTTGTACCTAAGACGGCATTGTGCCCTTTGTATTAAATTTGGAAGCAATTTCTGTGTTTCATCGTCAATAAGAAGGTCCAAGGGATACAGTAAACGTGAAGTGAAGCACCCGTATCTAAAACTGGACCCACAGGAGAGGTTCAAATCATAGAAAGTTAGAGTGTCAGTCCTCTTGTACTTAAGTCGGCATTGAGCATTTTGTATTAAATTCGGATGCAATTTCTGTGTTTCATCGTCAATAAGAAGGTCCAAGGGACACAGTAAACATGAAGTGAAGCATCGGAATCTAAAACTGGACTCACAGGAGAGGCTCAAATCATAGAAAGTTAGAGTGTCTGTCCTCTTGTACTTAAGTCGGCATTGTGCCTGTTGTATTAAATTCGGATGCAATTTCTGTGTTTCATCGTCAATAAGAAGGTCCAAGGGACACAGTAAACGTGAAGTGAAGCATCGGAATCTAAAACTGGACTCACAGGAGAGGCTCAAATCATAGAAAGTTAGAGTGTCTGTCCTCTTGTACATAAGTCGGCATTGTGCCTTTTGTATTAAATTCGGATGCAATTTCTGTGTTTCATCGTCAATAAGAAGGTCCAAGGGATACAGTAAACGTGAAGTGAAGCATCCGAATCTAAAACTGGACCCACAGGAGAGGTTCAAATCATAGAAAGTTAGTGTGTCAGTCCTCTTGTGCTTAAGTCGGCATTGAGCATTTTGTATTAAATTCGGATGTAATTTCTGTGTTTCATCGTCAATAGGAAGGTCCAAGGTATACAGTAAACCTGAAGTGAAGCATCGGAATCTAAAATTGGACTCACAGGAGAGGTTCAAAACATAGAAAGTTAGAGTGGCAGTCCTCTTGTACATAAGACGGCATTGTGCCCTTTGCATTAAATTATTATGCAATTTCTGTGCTTCATCGTCAATAAGAAGGTCCAAGGGATACAGTAAACCTGAAGTGAAGCATCGGAATCTAAAACTGGACTCATTGGAGGGGTTCAAATCATAGAAAGTTAGAGTGTCAATCCTCTTGTACTTAAATCGGCATTGTGCCTTTTGTATTAAATTCGGATGCAATTTCAGTGCTTCATCGCCAATAAGTAGGTCCAAGGTATACAGTAACCTGAAGTGAAGCGTCGGAATCTAAAACTGGACTCACAGGAGAGGTTCAAATCATTGAACGTTAGAGTGTCAGTCCTCTTGTACTTAAGTCGGCATTGTGCCTGTTGAATTTAATTCCGATGCAGTTTCTGTGTTTCATCGTCAATAAGAAGGTCCGAGGGATACAGTAAACGTGAAGTGAAGCATCGGAATCTAAAACTGGACTCACAGGAGAGATTCAAACCATAGAAAGTTAGAGTGTCACTCCTCTTTTACTTAAGTCGGCATTGTGCCCTTTGAACTTAATTCCGATGCAATTTCTGTGCTTCATCGTCAGTAATAAGGTCCAAGGGATACAGTAAACCTGAAGTGAAGCATCGGAATCTAAATTGGACTCACAGGAGAAGTTCAAATCATAGAAAGTTAGAGTGTCAGTCCTCTTGTACTTAAGTCGGCATTGTGCCTTTTGAATTTAATTCGGATGCATTTTCTGTGTTTCATCGTCATTACGAAGGTCCAAGGGATACATTAAACCTGAAGTGAAGCATTGGAATCTAAAACTGGACTCACAGGAGAGGTTCAAATCATAGAAAATTAGAGTGTCAGTCCTCTTGTACTTTAGCCGTCATTGTGCCTTTTGTATTAAATTCGGATGCAATTTCTGTGTTTCATCGTCAATGAGAAGGTCCAAGGGATACAGTAAACGTGATGTGAAGCATCGGAATCTAAAACTCGACTCACAGGAATGGTTCAAATCATAGAAAGTTAGAGTGTCAGTCCTCTTGTACTTAAGTCGGCATTGTACCTTGTGTATTACATTCGGATGCAATTACTGTGTTTCATCGTCAATAAGAAGGTCCAAGGGATATAGTAAACCTGAAGTGAAGCATCGGTATCTAAAGCTGGACTCACAGGAGAGGTTCAAATCAACGAAAGTTAGAGTGTCAGTCCTCTTGTACCTAAGACGGCATTGTGCCCTTTGTATTAAATTCGGAGGCAATTTCTGTGTTTCATCGTCAATAAGAAGGTCCAAGGGATACAGTAAACGTGAAGTGAAGCATCCGAATCTAAAACTGGACCCACAGGAGAGGTTCAAATCATAGAAAGTTAGAGTGTCAGTCCTCTTGTACTTAAGTCGGCATTGAGCATTTTGTATTAAATTCGGATGCAATTTCTGTGTTTCATCGTCAATAAGAAGGTCCAAGGGACACAGTAAACATGAAGTGAAACATCGGAATCTAAAACTGGACTCACAGGAGAGGCTCAAATCATAGAAAGTTAGAGTGTCTGTCCTCTTGTACTTAAGTCGGCATTGTGCCTGTTGTATTAAATTCGGATGCAATTTCTGTGTTTCATCGTCAATAAGAAGGTCCAAGGGACACAGTAAACGTGAAGTGAAGCATCGGAATCTAAAACTGGACTCACAGGAGAGGCTCAAATCATAGAAAGTTAGAGTGTCTGTCCTCTTGTACATAAGTCGGCATTGTGCCTTTTGTATTAAATTCGGATGCAATTTCTGTGTTTCATCGTCAATAAGAAGGTCCAAGGGATACAGTAAACGTGAAGTGAAGCATCCGAATCTAAAACTGGACCCACAGGAGAGGTTCAAATCATAGAAAGTTAGTGTGTCAGTCCTCTTGTGCTTAAGTCGGCATTGAGCATTTTGTATTAAATTCGGATGTAATTTCTGTGTTTCATCGTCAATAGGAAGGTCCAAGGTATACAGTAAACCTGAAGTGAAGCATCGGAATCTAAAATTGGACTCACAGGAGAGGTTCAAAACATAGAAAGTTAGAGTGGCAGTCCTCTTGTACATAAGACGGCATTGTGCCCTTTGCATTAAATTATTATGCAATTTCTGTGCTTCATCGTCAATAAGAAGGTCCAAGGGATACAGTAAACCTGAAGTGAAGCATCGGAATCTAAAACTGGACTCATTGGAGGGGTTCAAATCATAGAAAGTTAGAGTGTCAATCCTCTTGTACTTAAATCGGCATTGTGCCTTTTGTATTAAATTCGGATGCAATTTCAGTGCTTCATCGCCAATAAGTAGGTCCAAGGTATACAGTAACCTGAAGTGAAGCGTCGGAATCTAAAACTGGACTCACAGGAGAGGTTCAAATCATTGAACGTTAGAGTGTCAGTCCTCTTGTACTTAAGTCGGCATTGTGCCTGTTGAATTTAATTCCGATGCAGTTTCTGTGTTTCATCGTCAATAAGAAGGTCCGAGGGATACAGTAAACGTGAAGTGAAGCATCGGAATCTAAAACTGGACTCACAGGAGAGATTCAAACCATAGAAAGTTAGAGTGTCACTCCTCTTTTACTTAAGTCGGCATTGTGCCCTTTGAACTTAATTCCGATGCAATTTCTGTGCTTCATCGTCAGTAATAAGGTCCAAGGGATACAGTAAACCTGAAGTGGAGCATCGGAATCTAAATTGGACTCACAGGAGAAGTTCAAATCATAGAAAGTTAGAGTGTCAGTCCTCTTGTACTTAAGTCGGCATTGTGCCTTTTGAATTTAATTCGGATGCATTTTCTGTGTTTCATCGTCATTACGAAGGTCCAAGGGATACATTAAACCTGAAGTGAAGCATTGGAATCTAAAACTGGACTCACAGGAGAGGTTCAAATCATAGAAAATTAGAGTGTCAGTCCTCTTGTACTTTAGCCGTCATTGTGCCTTTTGTATTAAATTCGGATGCAATTTCTGTGTTTCATCGTCAATGAGAAGGTCCAAGGGATACAGTAAACGTGATGTGAAGCATCGGAATCTAAAACTCGACTCACAGGAATGGTTCAAATCATAGAAAGTTAGAGTGTCAGTCCTCTTGTACTTAAGTCGGCATTGTACCTTGTGTATTACATTCGGATGCAATTACTGTGTTTGATCGTCAATAAGAAGGTCCAAGGGATATAGTAAACCTGAAGTGAAGCATCGGTATCTAAAGCTGGACTCACAGGAGAGGTTCAAATCAACGAAAGTTAGAGTGTCAGTCCTCTTGTACCTAAGACGGCATTGTGCCCTTTGTATTAAATTCGGAGGCAATTTCTGTGTTTCATCGTCAATAAGAAGGTCCAAGGGATACAGTAAACGTGAAGTGAAGCATCCGAATCTAAAACTGGACCCACAGGAGAGGTTCAAATCATAGAAAGTTAGAGTGTCAGTCCTCTTGTACTTAAGTCGGCATTGAGCATTTTGTATTAAATTCGGATGCAATTTCTGTGTTTCATCGTCAATAAGAAGGTCCAAGGGACACAGTAAACATGAAGTGAAACATCGGAATCTAAAACTGGACTCACAGGAGAGGCTCAAATCATAGAAAGTTAGAGTGTCTGTCCTCTTGTACTTAAGTCGGCATTGTGCCTGTTGTATTAAATTCGGATGCAATTTCTGTGTTTCATCGTCAATAAGAAGGTCCAAGGGACACAGTAAACGTGAAGTGAAGCATCGGAATCTAAAACTGGACTCACAGGAGAGGCTCAAATCATAGAAAGTTAGAGTGTCTGTCCTCTTGTACTTAAGTCGGCATTGTGCCTTTTGTATTAAATTCAGATGCAATTTCTGTGTTTCATCGTCAATGAGAAGGTCCAAGGGATACAGTAAACCTGACGTGAAGCATCGGAATCTAAAACTGGACTCACAGGAGAGGTTCGAATCATAGAAAGGTCGAGTGTCAGTCCTCTTGTACTTAAGTCGGCGTTGTGCGTTTTGTATTAAATTCGGATGCAATTTCTGTGTTACATCGTCAATAAGAAGGTCCAAGGGATACAGTAAACCTGAAGAGAAGCATCGGAATCTAAAACTGGACTCACAGGTGAGGTTCAAATCATAGAAAAATAAAGAGTCAGTCCTCTTGTACACAATACGGCATTGTGCCTTTTGAATTTAATTCCGATGCAATATCTGTGTTTCATCGTCAATAAGAGGGTCAAAGGGATACAGTAAACCTGAATTGTAGCATCGGAATCTAAAACTGGACTCACAGGAGAGGTTTAAATCATAGAAAGTTAGAGTGTCAGTCCTCTTGTACTTCAGTCGGCATTGTGCCTTTTGTATAAAATTCGGATGTAATTTCTGTGTTTCATCGTCAATAGGAAGGTCCAAGGTATACAGTAAACCTGAAGTGAAGCATCGGAATCTGAAATTGGACTCACAGGAGAGGTTCAAAACATAGAAAGTTAAAGTGTCAGTCCACTTGTACTTAAGTCGGCATTGTGCCTTTTGTATTAAATTCGGATGCAATTTCTGTGTTTAATCGTCAATAAGAAGGTCCAAGGGATACAGTAAACCTGAAGTGAAGCATCGGAATCCAAAACTGAACTCACAGGAGAGGTTCAAATCATAGAAAGTTAGAGTGGCAGTCCTCTTGTACTTAAGACGGCATTGTGCCCTTTGCGTTAATTTATTATGCAATATCTGTGGTTCATCGTCAATAAGAAGGTCCAAGGTATACAGTATACCTGATGTGAAGTATCGGAATCTAAAACTGGACTCCCAGGGGAGGTTCAAAACATAGAAAGTTAGAGTGTCAGTCCTCTTGTATTTAAGTCGGCATTGTGCCTTTTGTATTAAATTCGGATGGAATTTCTGTGTTTCATCGTCAATAAGAAGGTCCAAGGGATACAGTAAACCTGAAGTGAAGCATCGGTATCTAAAACTGGACTCACAGGAGAGGTTCAAATCATAGAAAGTTAGAGTGTCAGTCCTATTGTAATTAAGTCGGCATTGTGCCTTTTGTATTACATTCGGATGCAATTTCTGTGTTTCATCGTCAATAAGAATGTCCAAGGGATACAGTAAACCTGAAGTGAAGCATCGGAATCTAAAACTGGACTCACAGGAGACGTTCAAATCATAGAAAGTTAGAGTGTCAGTTCTCTTGTACTTAAGTCGGCATTGTGCCTTTTGTATTAAATTCGGATGCAATTTCTGTGTTTCATCGTCAATAAGAAAGGCCAAAGGATACAGTAAACCTGAAGTGAAGCATCGGAATCTAAAACAGGACACACAGGAGAGGTTCAAATCATAGAAAGTTAGAGTGTCAGTCCTCTTGTACTTAAGTCGGCATTGTGCCTTTTGTATTAAATTCGGATGCAATTTCTGTGTTTCATCATTAATAAGAAGGTCCAAGGGATACAGTAAACCTGACGTGAAGCATCGGAATCTAAAACTGGACTCACAGGAGAGGTTCGAATCACAGAAAGTTAGAGTGTCAGTCCTCTTGTACTTAAGTCGGCGTTGTGATTTTTGTATTAAATTCGGATGCAATTGCTGTGTTTCATCGTCAATAAGAAGGTCCAAGGGATACAGTAAACCTGAAGAGAAGCATCGGAATCTAAAACTGGACTCACAGGTGAGGTTCAAATCATAGAAAGTTAAAGAGTCAGTCCTCTTGTACTTAAGTCGGCATTGTGCCTTTTGAATTTAATTCGGATGCAATTTCTGTGTTTCATCGTCATTACGAAGGTCCAAGGGATACATTAAACCTGAAGTGAAGCATCGGAATCTAAAACTGGACTCACAGGAGAGGTTCAAATCATAGAAAGTTAGAGTGTCAGTCCTCTTGTACTTTAGCCGACATTGTGCCTTTTGTATTAAATTCGGATGCAATTTCTGTGTTTCATCGTCAATGAGAAGGTCCAAGGGATACAGTAAACGTGATGTGAAGCATCGGAATCTAAAACTCGACTCACGGGAGTGGTTCAAATCATAGAAAGTTAGAGTGTCAGTCCTCTTGTACTTAAGTCGGCATTGTACCTTGTGTATTACATTCGGATGCAATTTCTGTGTTTGATCGTCAATAAGAAGGTCCAAGGGATACAGTAAACCTGAAGTGAAGCATCGGTATCTAAAGCTGGACTCACAGGAGAGGTTCAAATCAAAGAAAGTTAGAGTGTCAGTCCTCTTGTACCTAAGACGGCATTGTGCCCTTTGTATTAAATTTGGAAGCAATTTCTGTGTTTCATCGTCAATAAGAAGGTCCAAGGGATACAGTAAACGTGAAGTGAAGCATCCGAATCTAAAACTGGACCCACAGGAGAGGTTCAAATCATAGAAAGTTAGAGTGTCAGTCCTCTTGTACTTAAGTCGGCATTGAGCATTTTGTATTAAATTCGGATGCAATTTCTGTGTTTCATCGTCAATAAGAAGGTCCAAGGGACACAGTAAACATGAAGTGAAGCATCGGAATCTAAAACTGGACTCACAGGAGAGGCTCAAATCATAGAAAGTTAGAGTGTCTGTCCTCTTGTACTTAAGTCGGCATTGTGCCTGTTGTATTAAATTCGGATGCAATTTCTGTGTTTCATCGTCAATAAGAAGGTCCAAGGGACACAGTAAACCTGAAGTGAAGCAACGGAATCTAAAACTGGACTCACAGGAGAGGCTCAAATCATAGAAAGTTAGAGTGTCTGTCCTCTTGTACTTAAGTCGGCATTGTGCCTTTTGTATTAAATTCGGATGCAATTTCTGTGTTTCATCGTCAATAAGAAGGTCCAAGGGATACAGTAAACGTGAAGTGAAGCATCCGAATCTAAAACTGGACCCACAGGAGAGGTTCAAATCATAGAAAGTTAGTGTGTCAGTCCTCTTGTGCTTAAGTCGGCATTGAGCATTTTGTATTAAATTCGGATGTAACTTCTGTGTTTCATCGACAATAGGAAGGTCCAAGGTATACAGTAAACCTGAAGTGAAGCATCGGAATCTAAAATTGGACTCACAGGGGAGGTTCAAAACATAGAAAGTTAAAGTGTCAGTCCACTTGTACTTAAGTCGGCATTGTGCCTTTTGTATTAAAGTCGGATGCAATTTCTGTGTTTAATCGTCAATAAGAAGGTCCAAGGGATACAGTAAACCTGAAGTGAAGCATCGGAAATTAAAACTGAACTCACAGGAGAGGTTCAAAACATAGAAAGTTAGAGTGGCAGTCCTCTTGTACATAAGACGGCATTGTGCCCTTTGCATTAAATTATTATGCAATTTCTGTGATTCATCGTCAATAAGAAGGTCCAAGGGAAACAGTAAACCTGAAGTGAAGCATCGGAATCTAAAACTGGACTCATTGGAGGGGTTCAAATCATAGAAAGTTAGAGTGTCAATCCTCTTGTACTTAAATCGGCGTTGTGCCTTTTGTATTAAATTCGGATGCAATTTCAGTGCTTCATCGCCAATAAGTAGGTCCAAGGTATACAGTAACCTGAAGTGAAGCGTCGGAATCTAAAACTGGACTCACAGGAGAGGTTCACATCATTGAACGTTAGAGTGTCAGTCCTCTTGTACTTAAGTCGGCATTGTGCCTGTTGAATTTAATTCCGATGCAATTTCTGTGCTCCATCGCCAATAAGAAGGTCCAAGGGATACAGTAAACCTGAAGTGAAGCATCGGAATCCAAAACTGGACTCACAGGAGAGGTTCAAATCATAGAAAGTTAGAGTGTCAGTCCTCTTGTACTTAAGTGGCATTGTACCTTTTGAATTTAATTCCGATCCAGTTTCTGTGTTTCATCGTCAATAAGAAGATCCAAGGGATACAGTAAACGTGAAGTGAAGCATCGGAATCTAAAACTGGACTCACAGGAGAGATTCAAACCATAGAAAGTTAGAGTGTCACTCCTCTTTTACTTAAGTCGGCATTGTGCCCTTTGAACTTAATTCCGATGCAATTTCTGTGCTTCATCGTCAGTAATAAGGTCCAAGGGATACAGTAAACCTGAAGTGAAGCATCGGAATCTAAATTGGACTCACAGGAGAAGTTCAAATCATAGAAAGTTAGAGTGTCAGTCCTCTTGTACTTAAGTCGGCATTGTGCCTTTTGAATTTAATTCGGATGCAATTTCTGTGTTTCATCGTCATTACGAAGGTCCAAGGGATACATTAAACCTGAAGTGAAGCGTCGGAATCTAAAACTGGACTCACAGGAGAGGTTCAAATCATAGAAAGTTAGAGTGTCAGTCCTCTTGTACTTTAGCCGTCATTGTGCCTTTTGTATTAAATTCGGATGCAATTTCTGTGTTTCATCGTCAATGAGAAGGTCCAAGGGATACAGTAAACGTGATGTGAAGCATCGGAATCTAAAACTCGACTCACAGGAGTGGTTCAAATCATAGAAAGTTAGAGTGTCAGTCCTCTTGTACTTAAGTCGGCATTGTACCTTGTGTATTACATTCGGATGCAATTACTGTGTTTGATCGTCAATAAGAAGGTCCAAGGGATACAGTAAACCTGAAGTGAAGCATCGGTATCTAAAGCTGGACTCACAGGAGAGGTTCAAATCAAAGAAAGTTAGAGTGTCAGTCCTCTTGTACCTAAGACGGCATTGTGCCCTTTGTATTAAATTCGGAGGCAATTTCTGTGTTTCATCGACAATAAGAAGGTCCAAGGGATACAGTAAACGTGAAGTGAAGCATCCGAATCTAAAACTGGACCCACAGGAGAGGTTCAAATCATAGAAAGTTAGAGTGTCAGTCCTCTTGTACTTAAGTCGGCATTGAGCATTTTGTATTAAATTCGGATGCAATTTCTGTGTTTCATCGTCAATAAGAAGGTCCAAGGGACACAGTAAACATGAAGTGAAGCATCGGAATCTAAAACTGGACTCACAGGAGAGGCTCAAATCATAGAAAGTTCGAGTGTCTGTCCTCTTGTACTTAAGTCGGCATTGTGCCTGTTGTATTAAATTCGGATCCAATTTCTGTGTTTCATCGTCAATAAGAAGGTCCAAGGGACACAGTAAACGTGAAGTGAAGCATCGGAATCTAAAACTGGACTCACAGGAGTGGCCCAAATCATAGAAAATTAGAGTGTCTGTCCTCTTGTACTTAAGTCGGCATTGTGCCTTTTGTATTAAATTCGGATGCAATTTCTGTGTTTCATCGTCAATGAGAAGGTCCAAGGGATACAGTAAACCTGACGTGAAGCATCGGAATCTAAAACTGGACTCACAGGAGAGGTTCGAATAATAGAAAGGTAGAGTGTCAGTCCTCTTGTACTTAAGTCGGCGTTGTGCGTTTTGTATTAAATTTGGATGCAATTTCTGTGTTACATCGTCAATAAGAAGGTCCAAGGGATACAGTAAACCTGAAGAGAAGCATCGGAATCTAAAACTGGACTCACAGGTGAGGTTCAAATCATAGAAAGTTAAAGAGTCAGTCCTCTTGTACACAATACGGCATTGTGCCTTTTGAATTTAATTCCGATGCAATTTCTGTGTTTCATCGTCAATAAGAGGGTCCAAGGGATACAGTAAACCTGAATTGTAGCATCGGAATCTAAAACTGGACTCACAGGAGAGGTTTAAATCATAGAAAGTTAGAGTATCAGTCCTCTTGTACTTCAGTCGGCATTGTGCCTTTTGTATTAAATTCGGATGGAATTTCTGTGTTTCATCGTCAATGAGAAGGTCCAAGGGATACAGTAAACGTGAAGTGAAGCATCCGAATCTAAAACTGGACTCACAGGAGAGGCTCAAATCATAGAAAGTTCGAGTGTCTGTCCTCTTGTACTTAAGTCGGCATTGTGCCTGTTGTATTAAATTCGGATCCAATTTCTGTGTTTCATCGTCAATAAGAAGGTCCAAGGGACACAGTAAACGTGAAGTGAAGCATCGGAATCTAAAACTGGACTCACAGGAGTGGCCCAAATCATAGAAAATTAGAGTGTCTGTCCTCTTGTACTTAAGTCGGCATTGTGCCTTTTGTATTAAATTCGGATGCAATTTCTGTGCTTCATCGTCAATAAGAAGGTCCAAGGTAACAGTATACCTGATGTGAAGTATCGGAATCTAAAACTGGACTCCCAGGAGAGGTTCAAAACATAGAAAGTTAGAGTGTCAGTCCTCTTGTATTTAAGTCGGCATTGTGCCTTTTGTATTAAATTCGGATGGAATTTCTGTGTTTCATCGTCAATGAGAAGGTCCAAGGGATACAGTAAACGTGAAGTGAAGCATCCGAATCTAAAACTGGACTCACAGGTGAGGTTCAAATCATAGAAAGTTAAAGAGTCAGTCCTCTTGTACACAAGTCGGCATTGTACCTTTTGAATTTAATTCCGATGCAATTTGTGTGTTTCATAGTCAATAAGAGGGTCCAAGGGATAATGTAAACCTGAATTGTAGCATCGGAATCTAAGACTGGACTCACAGGAGAGGTTTAAATCATAGAAAGTTAGAGTGTCAGTCCTCTTGTACTTAAGTCGGCATTGTGCCTTTTGAATTTAATTCGGATGCAATTTCTGTGTTTCATCGTCATTACGAAGGTCCAAGGGATACATTAAACCTGAAGAGAAGCATCGGAATCTAAAACTGGACTCACAGGAGAGGTTCAAATCATAGAAAGTTAGAGTGTCAGTCCTCTTGTACTTTAGCCGTCATTGTGCCTTTTGTATTAAATTCGGATGCTATTTCTGTGTTTCATCGTCAATGAGAAGGTCCAAGGGATACAGTAAACGTGAAGTGAAGCATCCGAATCTAAAACTGGACCCACAGGAGAGGTTCAAATCATAGAAAGTTTGTGTGTCTGTCCTCTTGTACTTAAGTCGGCATTGTGCCTGTTGTATTAAATTCGGATGCAATTTCTGTGTTTCATCGTCAATAAGAAGGTCCAAGGGACACAGTAAACGTGAAGTGAAGCATCGGAATCTGAAACTGGACTCACAGGAGAGGCTCAAATCATAGAAAGTTAGAGTATCTGTCCTCTTGTACTTAAGTCGGCGTTGTGCCTTTTGTATTAAATTCGGATGCAATTTCTGTGTTTCATCGTCAATAAGAAGGTCCAAGGGATACAGTAAACCTGAAGAGAAGCATCGGAATCTAAAACTGGACTCACAGGTGAGGTTCAAATCATAGAAAGTTAAAGAGTCAGTCCTCTTGTACACAAGTCGGCATTGTGCCTTTTGATTTTAATTCCGATGCAACTTCTGTGTTTCATAGTCAATAAGAGGGTCCAAGGGATACAGTAAACCTGAAGTGTAGCATCGGAATCTAAGACTGGACTCACAGGAGAGGTTTAAATCATAGAAAGTTAGAGTGTCAGTCCTCTTGTACTTCAGTCGGCATTGAAGAGATGTAATTTCTGTGTTTCATCGTCAATTGGAAGGTCCATGGTATACAGTAAACCTGAAGTGCAGCATCGGAATCTAAAATTGGACTCACAGGAGAGGTTCAAACCATAGAAAGTTAAAGTGTCAGTCCGATTGTACTTAAGTCGGCATTGTGCCTTTTGTATTAAATTCGGATGCAATTTCTGTGTTTCATCGTCAATAAGAATGTCCAAGGAATACAGTAAACCTGAAGTGAAGCATCGGAATCTAAAACTGGACTCACAGGAGAGGTTCAAATCATAGTAAGTTAGAGTGTCAGTCCTCTTGTACTTAAGTCGGCTTTGTGCGTTTTGAATTTAATTCCGATGCAATTTCTGTGTTTCATCGTCAATAAGAAGGTCCAAGGGATACAGTAAACCTGAATTGAAGCATCGTAATCTAAAACTGGACTCATTGGAGGGGTTCAAATCATAGAAAGTTAGAGTGTCAATCCTCTTGTACTTAAATCGGCATTGTGCCTTCTGTATTAAATTCGGATGCAATTTCAGTGCTTCATCGCCAATAAGTAGGTCCAAGGTATACAGTAACCTGAAGTGAAGCGTTGGAATCTAAAACTGGACTCACAGGAGAGGTTCAAATCATTGAACGTTAGAGTGTCAGTCCTCTTGTACTTAAGTCGGCATTGTGCCTGTTGAATTTCATTCCGATGCAATTTCTGTGCTTCATCGCCAATAAGAAGGTCCAAGGGATACAGTAAACCTGAACTGAAGCATCGGAATCCAAAACTGGACTCACAGGAGAGGTTCAAATCATAGAAAGTAAGAGTGTCAGTCCTCTTGTACTTAAGTGGCATTGTACCTTTTGAATTTAATTCCGATGCAGTTTCTGTGTTTCATCGTCAATAAGAAGGTCCAAGGGATACAGTAAACGTGAAGTGAAGCATCGGAATCTAAAACTGGACTCACAGGAGAGATTCAAACCATAGAAAGTTAGAGTGTCACTCCTCTTTTATTTAAGTCGGCATTGTGCCCTTTGAACTTAATTCCGATGCCATTTCTGTGCTTCATCGTCAGTAATACGGTCCAAGGGATACAGTAAACCTGAAGAGAAGCATCGGAATCTAAATTGGACTCACAGGAGAGGTTCAAATCATAGAAAGTTAGAGTGTCAGTCCTCTTGTACTTAAGTCAGCATTGTGCCTTTTGAATTTAATTCAGATGCAATTTCTGTGTTTCATCGTCATTGCGAAGGTCCAAGGGATACATTAAACCTGAAGTGAAGCATCGGAATCTAAAACTGGACTCACAGGAGAGGTTCAAATCATAGGAAGTTAGAGTGTCAGTCCTCTTGTACTTAAGTCGGCATTGTGCCTTTTGTATTAAATTCGGATGCAATTTCTGTGTTTGATCGTCAATAAGAAGGTCCAAGGGATACAGTAAACCTGAAGTGAAGCATCGGAATCTGAAGCTGGACTCACAGGAGAGGTTCAAATCAAAGAAAGTTAGAGTGTCAGTCCTCTTGTACTTAAGTCGGCATTGAGCATTTTCTATTAAATTCGGATGCAATTTCTGTGCTTCATCGTCAATAAGAAGGTCCAAGGGACTCAGTAAACATGAAGTGAAGCAGTGGAATCTAAAACTGGACTCACAGGAGAGGCTCAAATCATAGAGAGTTAGAGTGTCTGTCCTCTTGTACTTAAGTCGGCATTGTGCCTGTTGTATTATATTCGGATGCAATTTCTGTGTTTCATCGTCAATAAGAAGGTCCAAGGGACACAGTAAACATTAAGTGAAGCATCGGAATCTAAAACTGGACTCACAGGAGAGGCTCAAATCATAGAAAGTTAGAGTGTCTGTCCTCTTGTACTTATGTCGGCATTGTGCCTTTTGTATTAAATTCGGATGCAATTTCTGTGTTTCATCGTCAATGAGAAGGTCCAAGGGATACAGTAAACCTGACGTGAAGCATCGGAATCTAAAACTGGACTCACAGGAGAGGTTCGAATCATAGAAAGGTAGAGTGTCAGTCCTCTTGTACTTAAGTCGGCGTTGTGCCTTTTGTATTAAATTCGGATGCAATTTCTGTGTTACATCGTCAATAAGAAGGTCCAAGGGATACAGTAACCCTGAAGAGAAGCATCGAAATCTAAAACTGGACTCACAGGTGAGGTTCAAATCATAGAAAGTTAAAGAGTCAGTCCTCTTGTACACAATTCGGCATTGTGCCTTTTGAATTTAATTCCGATGCAATTTCTGTGTTTAATCGTCAATAAGAGGGTCCAAGGGATGCAGTAAACCTGAAGTGTAGCATCGGAATCTAAAACTGGACTCACAGGAGAGGTTTAAATCATAGAAAGTTAGAGTGTCAGTCCTCTTGTACTTCAGTCGGCATTGTGCCTTTTGTATTAAATTCGGATGTAATTTCTGTGTTTCATCGTCAATAGGAAGGTCCAAGGTATACAGTAAACCTGAAGTGAAGCATCGGAATCTACAATTGGACTCACAGGCGAGGTTCAAATCATAGAAAGTTAGAGTGTCAGTCCTATTGTAATTAAGTCGGCATTGTGCCTTATGTATTACGTTCGGATGCAATTTCTGTGTTTCATCGTCAATAAGAATGTCCAAGGGATACAGTAAACCTGAAGTGAAGCATCGGAATCCAAAACTGAACTCACAGGAGAGGTTCAAATCATAGAAAGTTAGAGTGGCAGTCCTCTTGTACTTAAGACGGCATTGTGCCCTTTGCATTAAATTATTATGCAATTTCTGTGCTTCATCGTCAATAAGAAGGTCCAAGGTATACAGTAAACCTGAAGTTAAGCATCGGAATCTAAAACTGGACTCACAGGAGAGGTTCAAATCATAGAAAGTTAGAGTGTCAGTCCTATTGTAATTAAGTCGGCATTGTGCCTTATGTATTACGTTCGGATGCAATTTCTGTGTTTCATCGTCAATAAGAATGTCCAAGGGATACAGTAAACCTGAAGTGAAGCATCGGAATCTAAAACTGGACTCACAGGAGACGTTCAAATCATAGAAAGTTAGAGTGTCAGTTCTCTTGTACTTAAGTCGGCATTGTGCCTTTTGTATTAAATTCGGATGCAATTTCTGTGTTTCATCGTCAATAAGAAGGTCCAAGGGACACAGTAAACATGAAGTGAAGCATCGGAATCTAAAACTGGACTCACAGGAGAGGCTCAAATCATAGAAAGTTAGAGTGTCTGTCCTCTTGTACTTAAGTCGGCATTGTGCCTGTTGTATTAAATTCGGATGCAATTTCTGTGTTTCATCGTCAATAAGAAGGTCCAAGGGACACAGTAAACCTGAAGAGAAGCATCGGAATCTAAAACTGGACTCACAGGTGAGGTTCAAATCATAGAAAGTTAAAGAGTCAGTCCTCTTGTACACAAGTCGGCATTGTGCCTTTTGAATTTAATTCCGATGCAACTTCTGTGTTTCATAGTCAATAAGAGGGTCCAAGGGATACAGTAAAACTGAAGTGTAGCATCGGAATCTAAGACTGGACTCACAGGAGAGGTTTAAATCATAGAAAGTTAGAGTGTCAGTCCTCTTGTACTTCAGTCGGCATTGTGCCTTTTGTATTAAATTCGGATGTAATTTCTGTGTTTCATCGTCAATAGGAAGGTCCAAGGTATACAGTAAACCTGAAGTGCAGCATCGGAATCTAAAATTGGACTCACAGGAGAGGTTCAAAACATAGAAAGATAAAGTGTCAGTCCACTTGTACTTAAGTCGGCATTGTGCCTTTTGTATTAAATTCGGATGCTATTTCTGTGTTTCATCGTCAATAAGAATGTCCAAGGAATACAGTAAACCTGAAGTGAAGCATCGGAATCTAAAACTGGACTCACAGGAGAGGTTCAACTCATAGTAAGTTAGAGTGTCAGTCCTCTTGTACTTAAGTCGGCTTTGTGCGTTTTGAATTTAATTCCGATGCAATTTCTGTGTTTCATCGTCAATAAGAAGGTCCAAGGGATACAGTAAACCTGAAGTGAAGCATCGGAATCTAAAACTGGACTCATTGGAGGGGTTCAAATCATAGAAAGTTAGAGTGTCAATCCTCTTGTACTTAAATCGGCGTTGTGCCTTTTGTATTAAATTCGGATGCAATATCAGTGCTTCATCGCCAATAAGTAGGTCCAAGGTATACAGTAACCTGAAGTGAAGCTTCGGAATCTAAAACTGGACTCACAGGAGAGGTTCACATCATTGAACGTTAGAGTGTCAGTCCTCTTGTATTAACTCGGCATTGTGCCTGTTGAATTTAATTCCGATGCAATTTCTGTGCTTCATCGCCAATAAGAAGGTCCAAGGGATACAGTAAACCTGAAGTGAAGCATCGGAATCCAAAACTGGACTCACAGGAGAGGTTCAAAACATAGAAAGTTAGAGTGTCAGTCCTCTTGTACTTAAGCGGCATTGTACCTTTTGAATTTAATTCCGATCCAGTTTCTGTGTTTCATCGTCAATAAGAAGGTCCAAGGGATACAGTAAACGTGAAGTGAAGCATCGGAATCTAAAACTGGACTCACAGGAGAGAATCAAACCATAGAAAGTTAGAGTGTCACTCCTCTTTTACTTAAGTCGGCATTGTGACCTTTGAACTTAATTCCGATGCAATTTCTGTGCTTCATCGTCAGTAATAAGGTCCAAGGGATACAGTAAACCTGAAGTGAAGCATCGGAATCCAAAACTGGACTCACAGGAGAGGTTCAAATTATAGAAAGTTAGAGTGTCAGTCCTCTTGTACTTAAGCGGCATTGTACCTTTTGAATTTAATTCCGATCCAGTTTCTGTGTTTCATCGTCAATAAGAAGGTCCAAGGGATACAGTAAACGTGAAGTGAAGCATCGGAATCTAAAACTGGACTCACAGGAGAGGCTCAAATCATAGAAAGTTAGAGTGTCTGTCCTCTTGTACTTAAGTCGGCATTGTGCCTGTTGTATTAAATTCGGATCCAATTTCTGTGTTTCATCGTCAATAAGAAGGTCCAAGGGACACAGTAAACGTGAAGTGAAGCATCGGAATCTAAAACTGGACTCACAGGAGAGGCTCATATCATAGAAAGTTAGAGTGTCTGTCCTCTTGTACTTAAGTCGGCATTGTGCCTTTTGTATTAAATTCGGATGCAATTTCTGTGTTTCATCGTCAATGAGAAGGTCCAAGGGATACAGTAAACCTGACGTGAAGCATCGGAATCTAAAACTGGACTCACAGGAGAGGTTCGAATAATAGAAAGGTAGAGTGTCAGTCCTCTTGTACTTAAGTCGGCGTTGTGCGTTTTGTATTAAATTCGGATGCAATTTCTGTGTTACATCGTCAATAAGAAGGTCCAAGGGATACAGTAAACCTGAAGAGAAGCATCGGAATCTAAAACTGGACTCACAGGTGAGGTTCAAATCATAGAAAGTTAAAGAGTCAGTCCTCTTGTACACAATACGGCATTGTGCCTTTTGAATTTAATTCCGATGCAATATCTGTGTTTCATCGTCAATAAGAGGGTCCATGGGATACAGTAAACCTGAATTGTAGCATCGGAATCTAAAACTGGACTCACAGGAGAGGTTTAAATCATAGAAAGTTAGAGTGTCAGTCCTCTTGTACTTCAGTCGGCATTGTGCCTTTTGTAATAAATTCGGATGCAATTTCTGTGTTTAATCGTCAATAAGAAGGTCCAAGGGATACAGTAAACATGAAGTGAAGCATCGGAATCCAAAACTGAACTCACAGGAGAGGTTCAAATCATAATAAGTTAGAGTGGCAGTCCTCTTGTACTTAAGACGGCATTGTGCCCTTTGCGTTAATTTATTATGCAATTTCTGTGCTTCATCGTCAATAAGAAGGTCCAAGGTATACAGTATACCTGATGTGAAGTATCGGAATCTAAAACTGGACTCCCAGGAGAGGTTCAAAACATAGAAAGTTAGAGTGTCAGTCCTCTTGTATTTAAGTCGGCATTGTGCCTTTTGTATTAAATTCGGATGGAATTTCTGTGTTTCATCGTCAATAAGAAGGTCCAAGGGATACAGTAAACCTGAAGTGAAGCATCGGAATCTAAAACTGGACTCACAGGAGAGGTTCAAATCATAGAAAGTTAGAGTGTCAGTCCTATTGTAATTAAGTCGGCATTGTGCCTTTTGTATTACATTCCTATGCAATTTCTGTGTTTCATCGTCAATAAGAATGTCCAAGGGATACAGTAAACCTGAAGTGAAGCATCGGAATCTAAAACTGGACTCACAGGAGACGTTCAAATCATAGAAAGTTAGAGTGTCAGTTCTCTTGTACTTAAGTCGGCATTGTGCCTTTTGTATTAAATTCGGATGCAATTTCTGTGTTTCATCGTCAATAAGAAAGGCCAAGGGATACAGTAAACCTGAAGTGAAGCATCGGAATCTAAAACTGGACACACAGGAGAGGTTCAAATCATAGAAAGTTAGAGTGTCAGTCCTCTTGTACTTAAGTCGGCATTGTGCCTTTTGTATTAAATTCGGATGCAATTTCTGTGTTTCATCAATTATAAGAAGGTCCAAGGGATACAGTAAACCTGACGTGAAGCATCGGAATCTAAAACTGGACTCACAGGAGAGGTTCGAATCACAGAAAGTTAGAGTGTCAGTCCTCTTGTACTTAAGTCGGCGTTGTGCCTTTTGTATTAAATTCGGATGCAATTGCTGTGTTTCATCGTCAATAAGAAGGTCCAAGGGATACAGTAAACCTGAAGAGAAGCATCGGAATCTAAAACTGGACTCACACGTGAGGTTCAAATCATAGAAAGTTAAAGAGTCAGTCCTCTTGTACACAAGTCGGCATTGTACCTTTTGAATTTAATTCCGATGCAATTTCTGTGTTTCATAGTCAATAAGAGGGTCCAAGGGATACAGTAAACCTGAAGTGTAGCATCGGAATCTAAGACTGGACTCACAGGAGGGGTTTAAATCATAGAATGTTAGAGTGTCAGTCCTCTTGTACTTATGTCGGCATTGTACCTTGTGTATTACATTCGGATGCAATTTCTGTGTTTGATCGTCAATAAGAAGGTCCAAGGGATACAGTAAACCTGAAGTGAAGCATCCGAATCTAAAACTGGACCCACAGGAGAGGTTCAAATCATAGAAAGTTAGAGTGTCTGTCCTCTTGTACTTAAGTCGGCACTGTGCCTGTTGTATTAAATTCGGATGCAATTTCTGTGTTTCATCGTCAATAAGAAGGTCCAAGGGACACAGTAAACGTGAAGTGAAGCATCGGAATCTGAAACTGGACTTACAGGAGAGGCTCAAATCATAGAAAGTTAGAGTGTCTGTCCTCTCGTACTTAAGTCGGCGTTGTGCCTTTTGTATTAAATTCGGATGCAATTTCTGTGTTTCATCGTCAATAAGAAGGTCCAAGGGATACAGTAAACCTGAAGAGAAGCATCGGAATCTAAAACTGGACTCACAGGTGAGGTTCAAATCATAGAAAGTTAAAGAGTCAGTCCTCTTGTACACAAGTCGGCATTGTGATTTTTGATTTTAATTCCGATGCAACTTCTGTGTTTCATAGTTATAAGAGGGTCCGAGGGATACAGTAAACCTGAAGTGTAGCATCGGAATCTAAGACTGGACTCACAGGAGAGGTTTAAATCATAGAAAGTTAGAGTGTCAGTCCTCTTGTACTTCAGTCGGCATTGTGCCTTTTGTATTAAATTCGGATGTAATTTCTGTGTTTCATCGTCAATAGGAACATCCATGGTATACAGTAAACCTGAAGTGCAGCATCGGAATCTAAAATTGGACTCACAGGAGAGGTTCAAAACATAGAAAGTTAAAGTGTCAGTCCGATTGTACTTATGTCGGCATTGTGCCTTTTGTATTAAATTCGGATGCAATTTCTGTGTTTCATCGTCAATAAGAATGTCCAAGGAATACAGTAAACCTGAAGTGAAGCATCGGAATCTAAAACTGGACTCACAGGAGAGGTTCAAATCATAGTAAGTTAGAGTGTCAGTCCTCTTGTACTTAAGTCGGCTTTGTGCGTTTTGAATTTAATTCCGATGCAATTTCTGTGTTTCATCGTCAATAAGAAGGTCCAAGGGATACAGTAAACCTGAAGTGAAGCATCGGAATCTAAAACGGGACTCATTGGAGGGGTTCAAATCATAGAAAGTTAGAG
This sequence comes from Schistocerca americana, assembly GCF_021461395.2. Lineage (NCBI taxonomy): Eukaryota > Metazoa > Arthropoda > Insecta > Orthoptera > Acrididae > Schistocerca > Schistocerca americana. The sequence goes on from NC_060130.1 coordinate 72,828,334, forward strand.
TGTCAATCCCCTTGTACTTAAATCGGCATTGTGCCTTCTGTATTAAATTCGGATGCAATTTCAGTGCTTCATCGCCAATAAGTAGGTCCAAGGTATACAGTAACCTGAAGTGAAGCGTTGGAATCTAAAACTGGACTCACAGGAGAGGTTCAAATCATTGAACGTTAGAGTGTCAGTCCTCTTGTACTTAAGTCGGCATTGTGCCTGTTGAATTTCATTCCGATGCAATTTCTGTGCTTCATCGCCAATAAGAAGGTCCAAGGGATACAGTAAACCTGAACTGAAGCATCGGAATCCAAAACTGGACTCACAGGAGAGGTTCAAATCATAGAAAGTTAGAGTGTCAGTCCTCTTGTACTTAAGTGGCATTGTACCTTTTGAATTTAATTCCGATGCAGTTTCTGTGTTTCATCGTCAATAAGAAGGTCCAAGGGATACAGTAAACGTGAAGTGAAGCATCGGAATCTAAAACTGGACTCACAGGAGAGATTCAAACCATAGAAAGTTAGTGTGTCACTCCTCTTTTATTTAAGCCGGCATTGTGCCCTTTGAACTTAATTCCGATGCAATTTCTGTGCTTCATCGTCAGTAATAAGGTCCAAGGGATACAGTAAACCTGAAGAGAAGCATCGGAATCTAAATTGGACTCACAGGAGAGGTTCAAATCATAGAAAGTTAGAGTGTCAGTCCTCTTGTACTTAAGTCGGCATTGTGCCTTTTGAATTTAATTCGGATGCAATTTCTGTGTTTCATCGTCATTGCGAAGGTCCAAGGGATACATTAAACCTGAAGTGAAGCATCGGAATCTAAAACTGGACTCACAGGAGAGGTTCAAATCATAGAAAGTTAGAGTGTCAGTCTTCTTGTACTTTAGCCGGCATTGTGCCTTTTGTATTAAATTCGGATGCAATTTCTGTGTTTCATCGTCAATGAGAAGGTCCAAGGGATACAGTAAACGTGATGTGAAGCATCGGAATCTAAAACTCGACTCACAGGAGTGGTTCAAATCATAGAAAGTTAGAGTGTCAGTCCTCTTGTACTTAAGTCGGCATTGTACCTTGTGTATTACATTCGGATGCAATTTCTGTGTTTGATCGTCAATAAGAAGGTCCAAGGGATACAGTAAACCTGAAGTGAAGCATCGGAATCTGAAGCTGGACTCACAGGAGAGGTTCAAATCAAAGAAAGTTAGAGTGTCAGTCCTCTTGTACTTAAGTCGGCATTGAGCATTTTCTATTAAATTCGGATGCAATTTCTGTGCTTCATCGTCAGTAAGAAGGTCCAAGGGACTCAGTAAACATGAAGTGAAGCATTGGAATCTAAAACTGGACTCACAGGAGAGGCTCAAATCATAGAGAGTTAGAGTGTCTGTCCTCTTGTACTTAAGTCGGCATTGTGCCTGTTGTATTAAATTCGGATGCAATTTCTGTGTTTCATCGTCAATAAGAAGGTCCAAGGGACACAGTAAACATGAAGTGAAGCATCGGAATCTAAAACTACACTCACAGGAGAGGTTCAAATCATAGAAAGTTAGAGTGTCAGTCCTATTGTAATTAAGTCGGCATTGTGCCTTATGTATTACGTTCGGATGCAATTTCTGTGTTTCATCGTCAATAAGAATGTCCAAGGGATACAGTAAACCTGAAGTGAAGCATCGGAATCTAAAACTGGACTCACAGGAGACGTTCAAATCATAGAAAGTTAGAGTGTCAGTTCTCTTGTACTTAAGTCGGCATTGTGCCTTTTGTATTAAATTCGGATGCAATTTCTGTGTTTCATCGTCAATAAGAAGGTCCAAGGGACACAGTAAACATGAAGTGAAGCATCGGAATCTAAAACTGGACTCACAGGAGAGGCTCAAATCATAGAAAGTTAGAGTGTCTGTCCTCTTGTACTTAAGTCGGCATTGTGCCTGTTGTATTAAATTCGGATGCAATTTCTGTGTTTCATCGTCACTAAGAAGGTCCAAGGGACACAGTAAACGTGAAGTGAAGCATCGGAATCTAAAACTGGACTCACAGGAGAGGCTCAAATCATAGAAAGTTAGAGTGTCCGTCCTCTTGTACTTATGTCGGCGTTGTGCCTTTTGTAATAAATTCGGATGCAATTTCTGTGTTTCATCGTCAATAAGAAGGTCCAAGGGATACAGTAAACCTGAAGAGAAGCATCGGAATCTAAAACTGGACTCACAGGTGAGGTTCAAATCATAGAAAGTTAAAGAGTCAGTCCTCTTGTACACAAGTCGGCATTGTGCCTTTTGAATTTAATTCCGATGCAACTTCTGTGTTTCATCAATTATAAGAAGGTCCAAGGGATACAGTAAACGTGATGTGAAGCATCGGAATCTAAAACTCGACTCACAGGAGTGGTTCAAATCATTGAAAGTTAGAATGTCAGTCCTCTTGTACTTAAGTCGGCATTGTACCTTGTGTATTACATTCGGATGCAATTTCTGTGTTTGATCGTCAATAAGAAGGTCCAAAGGATACAGTAAACCTGAAGTGAAGCATCCGAATCTAAAACTGGACTCCCAGGAGAGGTTCAAACCATAGAAAGTTAGAGTGTCAGTCCTCTTGTATTTAAGTCGGCATTGTGCCTTTTGTATTAAATTCGGATGGAATTTCTGTGTTTCATCGTCAATAAGAAGGTCCAAGGGATACAGTAAACCTGAAGTGAAGCATCGGAATCTAAAACTACACTCACAGGAGAGGTTCACATCATAGAAAGTTAGAGTGTCAGTCCTATTGTAATTAAGTCGGCATTGTGCCTTATGTATTACGTTCGGATGCAATTTCTGTGTTTCATCGTCAATAAGAATGTCCAAGGGATACAGTAAACCTGAAGTGAAGCATCGGAATCTAAAACTGGACTCACAGGAGACGTTCAAATCATAGAAAGTTAGAGTGTCAGTTCTCTTGTACTTAAGTCGGCATTGTGCCTTTTGTATTAAATTCGGATGCAATTTCTGTGTTTCATCGTCAATAAGAAGGTCCAAGGGACACAGTAAACATGAAGTGAAGCATCGGAATCTAAAACTGGACTCACAGGAGAGGCTCAAATCATAGAAAGTTAGAGTGTCTGTCCTCTTGTACTTAAGTCGGCATTGTGCCTGTTGTATTAAATTCGGATGCAATTTCTGTGTTTCATCGTCACTAAGAAGGTCCAAGGGACACAGTAAACGTGAAGTGAAGCATCGGAATCTAAAACTGGACTCACAGGAGAGGTTCAAATCATAGAAAGTTAGAGTGTCCGTCCTCTTGTACTTATGTCGGCGTTGTGCCTTTTGTAATAAATTCGGATGCAATTTCTGTGTTTCATCGTCAATAAGAAGGTCCAAGGGATACAGTAAACCTGAAGAGAAGCATCGGAATCTAAAACTGGACTCACAGGTGAGGTTCAAATCATAGAAAGTTAAAGAGTCAGTCCTCTTGTACACAAGTCGGCATTGTGCCTTTTGAATTTAATTCCGATGCAACTTCTGTGTTTCATCAATTATAAGAAGGTCCAAGGGATACAGTAAACGTGATGTGAAGCATCGGAATCTAAAACTCGACTCACAGGAGTGGTTCAAATCATAGAAAGTTAGAGTGTCAGTCCCCTTGTACTTAAGTCGGCATTGTACCTTGTGTATTACATTCGGATGCAATTTCTGTGTTTGATCGTCAATAAGAAGGTCCAAGGGATACAGTAAACCTGAAGTGAAGCATCCGAATCTAAAACTGGACCCACAGGAGAGGTTCAAATCAAAGAAAGTTTGAGTGTCTGTCCTCTTGTACTTAAGTCGGCATTGTGCCTGTTGTATTAAATTCGGATGCAATTTCTGTGTTTCATCGTCAATAAGAAGGTCCAAGGGACACAGTAAACGTGAGGTGAAGCATCGGAATCTGAAACTGGACTCACAGGAGAGGCTCAAATCATAGAAAGTTAGAGTGTCTGTCCTCTTGTACTTAAGTCGGCGTTGTGCCTTTTGTAATCAATTCGGATGCAATTTCTGTGTTTCATCGTCAATAAGAAGGTCCAAGGGATACAGTAAACCTGAAGAGAAGCATCGGAATCTAAAACTGGACTCACAGGTGAGGTTCAAATCATAGAAAGTTAAAGAGTCAGTCTTCTTGTACACAAGTCGGCATTGTGCCTTTTGATTTTAATTCCGATGCAACTTCTGTGTTTCATAGTAATAAGAGGGTCCAAGGGATACAGGAAACCTGAAGTGTAGCATCGGAATCTAAGACTGAACTCACAGGAGAGGTTTAAATCATAGAAAGTTAGAGTGTCAGTCCTCTTGTACTTCAGTCGGCATTGTGCCTTTTGTATTAAATTCGGATGTAATTTCTGTGTATCATCGTCAATAGGAAGGTCCATGGTATACAGTAAACCTGAAGTGCAGCATCGGAATCTAAAATTGGACTCACAGGAGAGGTTCAAAACATAGAAAGTTAAAGTGTCAGTCCGATTGTACTTAAGTCGGCATTGTGCCTTTTGTATTAAATTCGGATGCAATTTCTGTGTTTCATCGTCAATAAGAATGTCCAAGGAATACAGTAAACCTGAAGTGAAGCATCGGAATCTAAAACTGGACTCACAGGAGAGGTTCAAATCATAGTAAGTTAGAGTGTCAGTCCTCTTGTACTTAAGTCGGCTTTGTGCGTTTTGAATTTAATTCCGATGCAATTTCTGTGTTTCATCGTCAATAAGAAGGTCCAAGGGATACAGTAAACCTGAAGTGAAGCATCGGAATCTAAAACGGGACTCATTGGAGGGGTTCAAATCATAGAAAGTTAGAGTGTCAATCCTCTTGTACTTAAATCGGCATTGTGCCTTCTGTATTAAATTCGGATGCAATTTCAGTGCTTCATCGCCAATAAGTAGGTCCAAGGTATACAGTAACCTGAAGTGAAGCGTTGGAATCTAAAACTGGACTCACAGGAGAGGTTCAAATCATTGAACGTTAGAGTGTCAGTCCTCTTGTACTTAAGTCGGCATTGTGCCTGTTGAATTTCATTCCGATGCAATTTCTGTGTTTCATCGTCAATAAGAAGGTCCAAGGGATACAGTAAACGTGAAGTGAAGCATCGGAATCTAAAACTGGACTCACAGGAGAGATTCAAACCATAGAAAGTTAGAGTGTCACTCCTCTTTTATTATGTCGGCATTGTGCCCTTTGAACTTAATTCCGATGCAATTTCTGTGCTTCATCGTCAGTAATAAGGTCCAAGGGATACAGTAAACCTGAAGAGAAGCATCGGAATCTAAATTGGACTCACAGGAGAGGTTCAAATCATAGAAAGTTAGAGTGTCAGTCCTCTTGTACTTAAGTCGGCATTGTGCCTTTTGAATTTAATTCGGATGCAATTTCTGTGTTTCATCGTCATTGCGAAGGTCCAAGGGATACATTAAACCTGAAGTGAAGCATCGGAATCTAAAACTGGACTCACAGGAGAGGTTCAAATCATAGAAAGTTAGAGTGTCAGTCCTCTTGTACTTTAGCCGGCATTGTGCCTTTTGTATTAAATTCGGATGCAATATCTGTGTTTCATCGTCAAAGAGAAGGTCCAAGGGATACAGTAAACGTGATGTGAAGCATCGGAATCTAAAACTCGACTCACAGGAGTGGTTCAAATCATAGAAAGTTAGAGTGTCAGTCCTCTTGTACTTAAGTCGGCATTGTACCTTGTGTATTACATTCGGATGCAATTTCTGTGTTTGATCGTCAATAAGAAGGTCCAAGGGATACAGTAAACCTGAAGTGAAGCATCGGAATCTGAAGCTGGACTCACAGGAGAGGTTCAAATCAAAGAAAGTTAGAGTGTCAGTCCTCTTGTACTTAAGTCGGCATTGAGCATTTTCTATTAAATTCGGATGCAATTTCTGTGCTTCATCGTCAGTAAGAAGGTCCAAGGGACTCAGTAAACATGAAGTGAAGCATTGGAATCTAAAACTGGACTCACGGGAGAGGCTCAAATCATAGAGAGTTAGAGTGTCTGTCCTCTTGTACTTAAGTCGGCATTGTGCCTGTTGTATTAAATTCGGATGCAATTTCTGTGTTTCATCGTCAATAAGAAGGTCCAAGGGACACAGTAAACATGAAGTGAAGCATCGGAATCTAAAACTGGACTCACAGGAGAGGCTCAAATCATAGAAAGTTAGAGTGTCTGTCCTCTTGTACTTATGTCGGCATTGTGCCTTTTGTATTAAATTCGGATGCAATTTCTGTGTTTCATCGTCAATGAGAAGGTCCAAGGGATACAGTAAACCTGACGTGAAGCATCGGAATCTAAAACTGGACTCACAGGAGAGGTTCGAATCATAGAAAGTTAGAGTGTCAGTCCTCTTGTACTTAAGTCGGCGTTGTGCCTTTTGTATTAAATTCGGATGCAATTTCTGTGTTACATCGTCAATAAGAAGGTCCAAGGGATACAGTAACCCTGAAGAGAAGCATCGGAATCTAAAACTGGACTCACAGGTGAGGTTCAAATCATAGAAAGTTAAAGAGTCAGTCCTCTTGTACACAATTCGGCATTGTGCCTTTTGAATTTATTTCCGATGCAATTTCTGTGTTTAATCGTCAATAAGAGGGTCCAAGGGATACAGTAAACCTGAAGTGTAGCATCGGAATCTAAAACTGGCCTCACAGGAGAGGTTTAAATCATAGAAAGTTAGAGTGTCAGTCCTCTTGTACTTCAGTCGGCATTGTGCCTCTTGTATTAAATTCGGATGTAATTTCTGTGTTTCATCGTCAATAGGAAGGTCCAAGGTATACAGTAAACCTGAAGTGAAGCATCGGAATCTACAATTGGACTCACAGGAGAGGTTCAAAACATAGAAATTTAAAGTGTCAGTCCACTTGTACTTAAGTCGGCATTGTGCCTTTTGTATTACATTCGGATGCAATTTCTGTGTTTAATCGTCAATAAGAAGGTCCAAGGGATACAGTAAACCTGAAGTGAAGCATCGGAATCCAAAACTGAACTCACAGGAGAGGTTCAAATCATAGAAAGTTAGAGTGGCAGTCCTCTTGTACTTAAGACGGCATTGTGCCCTTTGCATTAAATTATTATGCAATTTCTGTGCTTCATCGTCAATAAGAAGGTCCAAGGTATACAGTATACCTGAAGTGAAGTATCGGAATCTAAAACTGGACTCCCAGGAGAGGTTCAAACCATAGAAAGTTAGAGTGTCAGTCCTCTTGTATTTAAGTCGGCATTGTGCCTTTTGTATTAAATTCGGATGGAATTTCTGTGTTTCATCGTCAATAAGAAGGTCCAAGGGATACAGTAAACCTGAACTGAAGCATCGGAATCCAAAACTGGACTCACAGGAGAGGTTCAAATCATAGAAAGTTAGAGTGTCAGTCCTCTTGTACTTAAGTGGCATTGTACCTTTTGAATTTAATTCCGATGCAGTTTCTGTGTTTCATCGTCAATAAGAAGGTCCAAGGGATACAGTAAACGTGAAGTGAAGCATCGGAATCTAAAACTGGACTCACAGGAGAGATTCAAACCATAGAAAGTTAGAGTGTCACTCCTCTTTTATTTAAGTCGGCATTGTGCCCTTTGAACTTAATTCCGATGCAATTTCTGTGCTTCATCGTCAGTAATAAGGTCCAAGGGATACAGTAAACCTGAAGAGAAGCATCGGAATCTAAATTGGACTCACAGGAGAGGTTCAAATCATAGAAAGTTAGAGTGTCAGTCCTCTTGTACTTAAGTCGGCATTGTGCCTTTTGAATTTAATTCGGATGCAATTTCTGTGTTTCATCGTCATTGCGAAGGTCCAAGGGATACATTAAACCTGAAGTGAAGCATCGGAATCTAAAACTGGACTCACAGGAGAGGTTCAAATCATAGAAAGTTAGAGTGTCAGTCCTCTTGTACTTTAGCCGGCATTGTGCCTTTTGTATTAAATTCGGATGCAATTTCTGTGTTTCATCGTCAATGAGAAGGTCCAAGGGATACAGTAAACGTGATGAGAAGCATCGGAATCTAAAACTCGACTCACAGGAGTGGTTCAAATCATAGAAAGTTAGAGTGTCAGTCCTCTTGTACTTAAGTCGGCATTGTACCTTGTGTATTACATTCGGATGCAATTTCTGTGTTTGATCGTCAATAAGAAGGTCCAAGGGATACAGTAAACCTGAAGTGAAGCATCGGAATCTGAAGCTGGACTCACAGAAGAGGTTCTAATCAAAGAAAGTTAGAGTGTCAGTCCTCTTGTACTTAAGTCGGCATTGAGCATTTTCTATTAAATTCGGATGCAATTTCTGTGCTTCATCGTCAGTAAGAAGGTCCAAGGGACTCAGTAAACATGAAGTGAAGCATTGGAATCTAAAACTGGACTCACAGGAGAGGCTCAAATCATAGAGAGTTAGAGTGTCTGTCCTCTTGTACTTAATTCGGCATTGTGCCTGTTGTATTAAATTCGGATGCAATTTCTGTGTTTCATCGTCAATAAGAAGGTCCAAGGGACACAGTAAACATGAAGTGAAGCATCGGAATCTAAAACTGGACTCACAGGAGAGGCTCAAATCATAGAAAGTTAGAGTGTCTGTCCTCTTGTACTTATGTCGGCATTGTGCCTTTTGTATTAAATTCGGATGCAATTTCTGTGTTTCATCGTCAATGAGAAGGTCCAAGGGATACAGTAAACCTGACGTGAAGCATCGGAATCTAAAACTGGACTCACAGGAGAGGTTCGAATCATAGAAAGTTAGAGTGTCAGTCCTCTTGTACTTAAGTCGGCGTTGTGCCTTTTGTATTAAATTCGGATGCAATTTCTGTGTTACATCGTCAATAAGAAGGTCCAAGGGATACAGTAACCCTGAAGAGAAGCATCGGAATCCAAAACTGGACTCACAGGTGAGGTTCAAATCATAGAAAGTTAAAGAGTCAGTCCTCTTGTACACAATTCGGCATTGTGCCTTTTGAATTTATTTCCGATGCAATTTCTGTGTTTAATCGTCAATAAGAGGGTCCAAGGGATACAGTAAACCTGAAGTGTAGCATCGGAATCTAAAACTGGACTCACAGGAGAGGTTTAAATCATAGAAAGTTAGAGTGTCAGTCCTCTTGTACTTCAGTCGGCATTGTGCCTTTTGTATTAAATTCGGATGTAATTTCTGTGTTTCATCGTCAATAGGAAGGTCCAAGGTATACAGTAAACCTGAAGTGAAGCATCGGAATCTACAATTGGACTCACAGGAAAGGTTCAAAACATAGAAATTTAAAGTGTCAGTCCACTTGTACTTAAGTCGGCATTGTGCCTTTTGTATTAAATTCGGATGCAATTTCTGTGTTTAATCGTCAATAAGAAGGTCCAAGGGATACAGTAAACCTGAAGTGAAGCATCGGAATCCAAAACTGAACTCACAGGAGAGGTTCAAATCATAGAAAGTTAGAGTGGCAGTCCTCTTGTACTTAAGACGGCATTGTGCCCTTTGCATTAAATTATTATGCAATTTCTGTGCTTCATCGTCAATAAGAAGGTCCAAGGTATACAGTATACCTGAAGTGAAGTATCGGAATCTAAAACTGGACTCCCAGGAGAGGTTCAAACCATAGAAAGTTAGAGTGTCAGTCCTCTTGTATTTAAGTCGGCATTGTGCCTTTTGTATTAAATTCGGATGGAATTTCTGTGTTTCATCGTCAATAAGAAGGTCCAAGGGATACAGTAAACCTGAAGTGAAGCATCGGAATCTAAAACTACACTCACAGGAGAGGTTCAAATCATAGAAAGTTAGAGTGTCAGTCCTATTGTAATTAAGTCGGCATTGTGCCTTATGTATTACGTTCGGATGCAATTTCTGTGTTTCATCGTCAATAAGATGGTCCAAGGGACACAGTAAACATGAAGTGAAGCATCGGAATCTAAAACTGGACTCACAGGAGAGGCTCAAATCATAGAAAGTTAGAGTGTCTGTCCTCTTGTACTTAAGTCGGCATTGTGCCTGTTGTATTCAATTCGGATGCAATTTCTGTGTTTCATCGTCACTAAGAAGGTCCAAGGGACACAGTAAACGTGAAGTGAAGCATCGGAATCTAAAACTGGACTCACAGGAGAGGCTCAAATCATAGAAAGTTAGAGTGTCCGTCCTCTTGTACTTATGTCGGCGTTGTGCCTTTTGTAATAAATTCGGATGCAATTTCTGTGTTTCATCGTCAATAAGAAGGTCCAAGGGATACAGTAAACCTGAAGAGAAGCATCGGAATCTAAAACTGGACTCACAGGTGAGGTTCAAATCATAGAAAGTTAAAGTTTCAGTTCTCTTGTACTTAAGTCGGCTTTGTGCGTTTTGAATTTAATTCCGATGCAATTTCTGTGTTTCATCGTCAATAAGAAGGTCCAAGGGATACAGTAAACCTGAAGTGAAGCATCGGAATCTAAAACTGGACTCATTGGAGGGGTTCAAATCATAGAAAGTTAGAGTGTCAATCCTCTTGTACTTAAATCGGCATTGTGCCTTTTGTATTAAATTCGGATGCAATTTCAGTGCTTCATCGCCAATAAGTAGGTCCAAGGTATACAGTAACCTGAAGTGAAGCGTTGGAATCTAAAACTGGACTCACAGGAGAGGTTCAAATCATTGAACGTTAGAGTGTCAGTCCTCTTGTACTTAAGTCGGCATTGTGCCTGTTGAATTTCATTCCGATGCAATTTCTGTGCTTCATCGCCAATAAGAAGGTCCAAGGGATACAGTAAACCTGAAGTGAAGCATCGGAATCCAAAACTGGACTCACAGGAGAGGTTCAAATCATAGAAAGTTAGAGTGTCAGTCCTCTTTTACTTAAGTGGCATTGTACCTTTTGAATTTAATTCCGATGCAGTTTCTGTGTTTCATCGTCAATAAGAAGGTCCAAGGGATACAGTAAACGTGAAGTGAAGCATCGGAATCTAAAACTGGACTCACAGGAGAGATTCAAACCATAGAAAGTTAGAGTGTCACTACTCTTTTATTTAAGTCGGCATTGTGCCCTTTGAACTTAATTCCGATGCAATTTCTGTGCTTCATCGTCAGTAATAAGGTCCAAGGGATACAGTAAACCTGAAGAGAAGCATCGGAATCTTAATTGGACTCACAGGAGAGGTTCAAATCATTGAACGTTAGAGTGTCAGTCCTCTTGTACTTAAGTCGGCATTGTGCCTGTTGAATTTCATTCCGATGCAATTTCTGTGCTTCATCGCCAATAAGAAGGTCCAAGGGATACAGTAAACCTGAAGTGAAGCATCGGAATCCAAAACTGGACTCACAGGAGAGGTTCAAATCATAGAAAGTTAGAGTGTCAGTCCTCTTGTACTTAAGTGGCATTGTACCTTTTGAATTTAATTCCGATGCAATTTCTGTGTTTCATCGTCAATGAGAAGGTCCAAGGGATACAGTAAACGTGATGTGAAGCATCGGAATCTAAAACTCGACTCACAGGAGTGGTTCAAATCATAGAAAGTTAGAGTGTCAGTCCTCTTGCACTGAAGTCGGCACTGTACCTTGTGTGTTACATTCGGATGCAATTTCTGTGTTTGATCGTCAATAAGAAGGTCCAAGGGATACAGTAAACCTGAAGTGAAGCATCGGAATCTAAAGCTGGACTCACAGGAGAGGTTCAAATCAAAGAAAGTTAGAGTGTCAGTCCTCTTGTACTTAAGTCGGCATTGAGCATTTTGTATTAAATTCGGATGCAATTTCTGTGTTTCATCGTCAATAAGAAGGTCCAAGGGACTCAGTAAACATAAAGTGAAACATTGGAATCTAAAACTGGACTCACAGGAGAGGCTCATATCATAGAGAGTTAGAGTGTCTGTCCTTTTGTATTTAAGTCGGCATTGTGCCTGTTGTATTAAATTCGGATGCAATTTCTGTGTTTCATCGTCAATAAGAAGGTCCAAGGGACACAGTAAACATGAAGTGAAGCATCGGTATCTAAAACTGGACTCACAGGAGAGGCTCAAATCATAGAAAGTTAGAGTGTCTGTCCTCTTGTACTTAAGTCGGCATTGTGCCTTTTGTATTAAATTCGGATGCAATTTCTGTGTTTGATCGTCAATAAGGAGGTCCAAGGGATACAGTAAACCTGAAGTGAAGCATCGGAATCTAAAACTGGACTCACAGGAGAGGTTCGAATCATAGAAAGTTAGAGTGTCAGTCCTCTTGTACTTAAGTCGGCGTTGTGCCTTTTGTATTAAATTCGGATGCAATTTCTGTGTTACATCGTCAATAAGAAGGTCCAAGGGATACAGTAACCCTGAAGAGAAGCATCGGAGTCTAAAACTGGACTCACAGGTGAGGTTCAAATCATAGAAAGTTAAAGATTCAGTCCTCTTGTGCACAATTCGGCATTGTGCCTTTTGAATTTAATTCCGATGCAATTTCTGTGTTTAATCGTCAATACGAGGGTCCAAGGGATACAGTAAACCTGAAGTGTAGCATCGGAATCTAAAACTGGACTCACAGGAGAGGTTTAAATCATGGAAAGTTAGAGTGTCAGTCCTATTGTAATTAAGTCGGCATTGTGCATTATGTATTGCATTCGGATGCAATTTCTGTGTTTCATCGTCAATAAGAATGTCCAAGGGATACAGTAAATCTGAAGTGAAGCATCGGAATCTAAAACTGGACTCACAGGAGACGTTCAAATCGTAGAAAGTTAGAGTGTCAGTTCTCTTGTACTTAAGTCGGCATTGTGCCTTTTGTATTAAATTCGGATGCAATTTCTGTGTTTCATCGTCAATGAGAAGGTCCAAGGGAAACAGTAAATCTGACGTGAAGCATCGGAATCTAAAACTGGACTCACAGGTGAGGTTCAAATCATAGAAAGTTAAAGAGTCAGTCCTCTTGTACACAATTCGGCATTGTGCCTTTTGAGTTTAATTCCGATGCAATTTCTGTGTTTCATCGTCAATAAGAGGGTCCAAGGGATACAGTAAACCTGAAGTGTAGCATCGGAATCTAAAACTGGACTCACAGGAGAGGTTTAAATCATAGAAAGTTAGAGTGTCAGTCCTCTTGTACTTCAGTCGGCATTGTGCCTTTTGTATTAAATTCGGATGTAATTTCTGTGTTTCATCGTCAATAGGAAGGTCCAAGGTATACAGTAAACCTGAAGTGAAGCATCGGAATCTAAAATTGGACTCACAGGAAAGGTTCAAAACATAGAAAGTTAAAGTGTCAGTCCACTTGTACTTAAGTCGGCATTGTGCCTTTTGTATTAAATTCGGATGCAATTTCTGTGTTTAATCGTCAATAAGAAGGTCCAAGGGATACAGTAAACCTGAAGTGAAGCATCGGAATCCAAAACTGAACTCACAGGAGAGGTTCAGATCATAGAAAGTTAGAGTGGCAGTCCTCTTGTACTTAAGACGGCATTGTGCCCTTTGCATTAAATTATTATGCAATTTCTGTGCTTCATCGTCAATAAGAAGGTCCAAGGTATACAGTATACCTGAAGTGAAGTATCGGAATCTAAAACTGGACTCCCAGGAGAGGTTCAAAACATAGAAAGTTAGAGTGTCAGTCCTCTTGTATTTAAGTCGGCATTGTGCCTTTTGTATTAAATTCGGATGGAATTTCAGTGTTTCATCGTCAATAAGAAGGTCCAAGGGATACAGTAAACCTGAAGTGAAGCATCGGAATCTAAAACTGGACTCACAGGAGAGGTTCAAATCATAGAAAGTTAGAGTGTCAGTCCTATTGTAATTAAGTCGGCATTGTGCCTTTTGTATTACATTCGGATGCAATTTCTGTGTTTCATCATCAATAAGAATGTCCAAGGGATACAGTAAACCTGAAGTGAAGCATCGGAATCTAAAACTGGACTCACAGGAGACGTTCAAATCATAGAAAGTTAAAGAGTCAGTCCTCTTGTACACAATTCGGCATTGTGGCTTGTGAATTATATTCCGATGCAATTTCTGTGTTTAATCGTCAATAAGAGGGTCCAAGGGATACAGTAAACCTGAAGTGTAGCATCGGAATCTAAAACTGGACTCACAGGAGAGGTTTAAATCATAGAAAGTTAGAGTGTCAGTCCTCTTGTACTTCAGTCGGCATTGTGCTTTTTGCTTTAAATTCGGATGTAATTTCTGTGTTTCATCGTCAATAAGAATGTCCAAGGGATACAGTAAACCTGAAGTGAAGCATCGGAATCTAAAACTGGACTCACAGGAGACGTTCAAATCATAGAAGGTTAGAGTGTCAGTTCTCTTGTACTTAAGTCGGCATTGTGATTTTTGTATTAAATTCGGATGCAATATCTGTGTTTCATCGTCAATGAGAAGGTCCAAGGGAAACAGTAAACCTGACGTGAAGCATCGGAATCTAAAACTGGACTCACAGGAGACGTTCAAATCATAGAAAGTTAAAGAGTCAGTCCTCTTGTACACAATTAGGCATTGTGGCTTTTGAATTTAATTCCGATGCAATTTCTGTGTTGAATCGTCAATAAGAGGGTCCAAGGGATACAGTAAACCTGAAGTGTAGCATCGGAATCTAAAACTGGACTCACCGGAGAGGTTTAAATCATAGAAAGTTAGAGTGTCAGTCCTCTTGTACTTCAGTCGGCGTTGTGCCTTTTGTATTAAATTCGGATGTAATTTCTGTTTTTCATCGTCAATAGGAAGGTCCAAGGTATACAGTAAACCTGAAGTGAAGCATCGGAATCTAAAATTGAACTCACAGGAGAGGTTCAAAACATAGAAAGTTAAAGTATCAGTCCACTTGTACTTAAGTCGGCATTGTGCCTTTTGTATTAAATTCGGATGCAATTTCTGTGTTTAATCGTCAATAAGAAGGTCCAAGGTATACAGTAAACCTGAAGTGAAGCATCGGAATCCAAAACTGAACTCACAGGAGAGGTTCAAATCATAGAAAGTTAGAGTGGCAGTTCTCTTGTACTTAAGACGGCATTGTGCCTTTTGCATTAAATTATTATGCAATTTCTGTGCTTCATCGTCAATAAGAAGGTCCAAGGTATACAGTATACCTGAAGTGAAGTATCGGAATCTAAAACTGGACTTCCAGGAGAGGTTCAAAACATAGAAAATTAGAGTGTCAGTCCTCTTGTATTTAAGTCGGCATTGTGCCTTTTGTATTAAATTCGGATGGAATTTCTGTGTTTCATCGTCAATAAGAAGGTCCAAGGGATACAGTAAACCTGAAGTGAAGCATGGGAATCTAAAACTGGACTCACAGGAGAGGTTCAAATCATAGAAAGTTAGAGTGTCAGTCCTATTGTAATTAAGTCGGCATTGTGCCTTTTGTATTACATTCGGATGCAATTTCTGTGTTTCATCGTCAATAAGAATGTCCAAGGGATACGGTAAACCTGAAGTGAAGCATCGGAATCTAAAACTGGACTCACAGGAGACGTTCAAATCATAGAAAGTTAGAGTGTCAGTTCTCTTGTACTTAAGTCGGCATTGTGCCTTTTGTACTAAATTCGGATGCAATTTCTGTGTTTCATCGTCAATAAGAAGGGCCAAGGGATACAGTAAACCTGAAGTGAAGCATCGGAATCTAAAACTGGACTCACAGGAGAGGTTCAAATCATTGAAAGTTAGAGTGTCAGTCCTCTTGTACTTAAGTCGGCATTGTGCCATTTGTATTAAATTCGGATGCAATTTCTGTGTTTCATCATTAATAAGAAGGTCCAAGGGATACAGTAAACCTGACGTGAAGCATCGGAATCTAAAACTGGACTCACAGGAGAGGTTCGAATCATAGAAAGTTAGAGTGTCAGTCCCCTTGTACTTAAGTCGGCGTTGTGCCTTTTGTATTAAATTCGGATGCAATTTCTGTGTTTCATCGTCAATAAGAAGGTCCAAGGGATACAGTAAACATGAAGTGAAGCATCGGAATCCAAAACTGGACTCACAGGAGTGGTTCAAATCATAGAAAGGTAGAGTGTCAGTCCTCTTGTACTCAAGACGTCATTTTGCCTTTTGTATTAAATTCTTATGCAATTTCTGTGCTTCATCGTCATAAGAAGGTCCAAGGTATACAGTAAACATGAAGTGAAGTATCGGAATCTAAAACTGGACTCACACGAGAGGTTCAAAACATAGAAAGTTAGAGTGTCAGTCCTCTTGTATTTAAGTCGGCATTGTGCCTTTTGTATTAAATTCGGATGGAATTTCTGTGTTTCAACGTCAATAAGAAGGTCCAAGGGATACAGTAAACTTGAATTTATGCATCGGAATCTAAAACTGGACTCACAGGAGAGGTTCAAATCATAGAAAGTTAGAGTGTCAGTCCTCTTGTACTGAAGTCGGCTTTGTGCGTTTTGAATTTAATTCTGACGCAATTTCTGTGTTTCAACGTCAATAAAAAGGTCCAAGGGATACAGTAAACCTGAAGGGAAGCATCGGAATCTAAAACTGGACTCACAGGAGAGGTTCAAATCATAGAAAATTAGAGTGTCAGTCCTATTGTAATTAAGTCGGCATTGTGCCTTTTGTATTAAATTCGGATGCAATTTCTGTGTTTCATCGTCAATAAGAATGTCCAAGGAATACAGTATACCTGAAGTGAAGCATCGGAATCTAAAACTGGTCTCACAGGAGAGGTTCAAATCATAGTAAGTTAGAGTGTCAGTCCTCTTGTACTTAAGTCGGCTTTGTGCGTTTTGAATTTAATTCCGATGCAATTTCTGTGTTTCATCGTCAATAAGAAGGTCCAAGGGATACAGTAAACCTGAAGTGAAGCACGGAGTCTAAAACTGGACTCATTGGAAGGGTTCAAATCATAGAAAGTTAGAGTGTCAATCCTCTTGTACTTAAATCGGCATTGTGCCTTTTGTATTAAATTCGGATGCAATTTCAGTGCTTCATCGCCAATAAGTAGGTCCAAGGTATACAGTAACCTGAAGTGAAGCGTCGGAATCTAAAACTGGACTCACAGGAGAGGTTCAAATCATTGAACGTTAGAGTGTCAGTCCTCTTGTACTTAAGTCGGCATTGTGCCTGTTGAATTTAATTCCGATGCAATTTCTGTGCTTCATCGCCAATAAGAAGGTCCAAGGGATACAGTAAACCTGAAGTGAAGCATCGGAATCCAAAAGTGGACTCACAGGAGAGGTTCAAATCATAGAAAGTTAGAGTGTCAGTCCTCTTGTACTTAAGTGGCATTGTACCTTTTGAATTTAATTCCGATGCAGTTTCTGTGTTTCATCGTCAATAAGAAGGTCCAAGGGATACAGTAAACCTGAAGTGAAGCATCGGAATCTAAAACTGGACTCACAGGAGAGATTCAAACCATAGAAAGTTAGAGTGTCACTCCTCTTTTACTTAAGTCGGCATTGTGCCCTTTGAACTTAATTCCGATGCAATTTCTGTGCTTCATCGTCAGTAATAAGGTCCAAGGTATACAGTAAACCTGAAGTGAAGCATTGGAATCTAAATTGGACTCACAGGAGAGGTTCAAATCATAGAAAGTTAGAGTGTCAGTCCTCTTGTACATAAGTCGTCATTGTGGCTTTTGAATTTAATTCTGATGCAATTTCTGTGTTTCATCGTCATTACGAAGGTCCAAGGGATACAGTAAACCTGAAGTGAAGCATCGGAATCTAAATTGGATTCACAGGAGAGGTTCAAATCATAGAAGGTTAGAGTGTCAGTCCTCTTGTACTTAAGTCGGCATTGTGCCTTTTGAATTTAATTCGGATGCAATTTCTGTGTTTTATCGACATTACGAAGGTCCAAGGGATACATTAAACCTGAAGTGAAGCATCGGAAACTAAAACTGGACTCACAGGAGAGGTTCAAATCATAGAAAGTTAGAGTGGCAGTCCTCTTGTACTTTAGCCGGCATTGTGCCTTTTGTATTAAATTCGGATGCAATTTCTGTGTTTCATCGTCAATGATAAGGTCCAAGGGATACAGTAAGCCTGAAGTGAAGCATCGGAATCTAAAACTGGACCCACAGGAGAGGTTCATATCATGGAAAGTTAAAGTGTCATTCCTCATGTACTTAAGTCGGCATTTGCCTTTTGTATTTAATTCGGATGCAATTTCTGTGTTTCATCGTCAATAAGAAGGTCCAAGGGATACAGTAAACCTGATGTGAAGCATCGGCATCTAAGACTGGACTCACTGGAGAGGTTCTAATCATAGAAAGTTAGAGTGTCAGTCCTCTTGTACTTAAGTCGGCATTGTGCCTTTTGTATTAAATTCGGATGCAATTTCTGTGTTTCATCGTCAATAAGAAGGTCCAAGGGATACAGTAAACCTGAAGTGAGGCATCGGAATCTAAAACTGGACTCATAGTAGAGGTTCAAATCATAGAAAATTAGAGTGTCATTCCTCTTGTACTTATGTCGGCATTGTGCCTTTTGTATTAAAATCGGATGCAATTTCTGTGTTTCATCGTCAATAAGAAGGTCCAAGGGATAGAGTAAAAATGAAGTGAAGCATCGGAATCTAAAACTGGACTCACTGGAGAGGTTGAGTTCATAGTAAGTTAGAGTGTCAGTCCTCTTGTACGTATGTCGGTACTGTGCCTTTTGTATTAAATTCGGAAGCAATTTCTGTGTTTCATCGTAATAAGAAGGTCCAAGAGATACAGTAAACCTGAAGTGAAGCATCGGAATCTAAGACTGGACTCACAGGAGAAGTTCAAATCATAGAAAGTTAGAGTGTCAGTCCTCTTGTACTTAAGTCGGCATTGTGCATTTGTATCAAATTCGGATGCAATTTCTGTGTTTCATCGTCAATAAGCAGGTCCAAGGGATACAGTAAACGTGATGTGAAGCATCGGAATCTAAAACTGAACTCACAGGAGAGGTACAAATCATAGAAAGTTAGAGTGTCAGTCCTCTTGTACTGAAGTCGGTATTGTGCCTTTTGTATTAAATTCGGATGCAATTTCAGTGTTTCATCGTCAATAAGAAGGTCCAAGGGATACAGTAAACCTGAAGTGAAGCATCGGAATCTAAGACTGGACTCACAGGAGTGGTTCAAATCATAGAAAGTTAGAGTGTCAGTCCTCTTGTATTTAAGGCGGCATTGTTTCTTTTATATTAAATTCGGAAGCAATTTCTGTGTGTGATCGTCAATAAGATGGTCCAAGGGGTATAGTAAACCTGACGAGAAGCATCGGAATCTAAAACTGGACCCACAGGGGAGGTACAAATCAAAGAAAGTTAGACTGTCAGTCCTATTGTATTTAAGTCGGCATTGCGCCTTTTGTATTAAATTCGGTTGCAATTTCTGTGTTTCATCGTCAATAAGAAGATCCAAGTGATACAGTAAACCTGAAGTGAAGCATCGGAATCTAAAACTGGACTCACAGGAGAGGTTCAAATCATAGAAAGTTAGAGAGTCAGTCCTCTTGTACTTAAGTCGGCATTCAGCATTTTGTATTAAATTCAGATGCAATTTCTGTGTTTCATCGTCAATAAGAAGGGCCAAGGGATACAGTAAACCTGAAGTGACGCATCGGAATCTAAAACTGGACTCACAGGAGGGGCTCAAATCATAGAGAGTTAGAGTGTCAGTCCTCTTGTACCTAAAACGGCATTGTGGCCTTTGTATTAAATTCGGAAGCAATTTATGGGTCTCATCGTCAATAAGAAGGTCCAAGGGATACAGTAAACCTGAAGTGAAGCATCCGAATCTAAAACTGGACTCACAGGAGAGGTTCAAATCATAGAAAGTTAGAGTGTCAGTCCTCTTGTACTTAAGTCGGCATTGTGCCTGTTGTATTAAATTCGAATGCAATTTCTGTGTTTCATCGTCAATAAGAAGGTCCAAGGGATACAGTAAACCTGAAGAGAAGCATCAGAATCTGAAACTGGTCTCTCAGGAGAGGTTCAAATCATAGAAAGTTAGAGTGTCAGTCCTCTTGTACTTAAGTCGGTATTGTGCATTTTGTATTAAATTCGGATGCAATTTCTGTGTTTCATCGTCAATAAGAAGGTCCAAGGGATACAGTAAACCTGAAGTGAAGCATCGGAATCTAAGACTGGATTCACAGGAGAGGTTCAAATCATAGAAAGTTAGAGTGTCAGTCCTCTCGTACTTAAGTCGGCATTGTGCCTTTTGTATTAAATTCGGATGCAATTTCTGTGTTTCACCGTCAATAAGAAGGTCCAAGGGATACAGTAAACCTGATGTGAAGCATCGGAATCTAAAACTGGACTCATAGGAGAGGTTCAAATCATAGACAATTAGAGTGTCATTCCTCTTGTACTTATGTCGGCATTGTGCCTTTTGTATTAAAATCGGATGCAATTTCTGTGTTTCATCGTCAATAAGAAGGTCCAAGGGATACAGTAAAAGTGAAGTGAAGCATCGGAATCTAAAACTGGACTCACTGGAGAGGTTGAGTTCATAGTAAGTTAGCGTGTCAGTCCTCTTGTACGTAAGTCGGTATTGTGCCTTTTGTATTAAATTCGGATGCAATTTCTGTGTTTCATCGTAATAAGAAGGTCCAAGGGATACAGTAAACCTGAAGTGAAGCATCGGAATCTAAGACTGGACTCACAGGAGAAGTTCAAATCATAGAAAGTTAGAGTGTCAGTCCTCTTGTACTTAAGTCGGCATTGTGCCTTTTGTATTAAATTCGGATGCAATTTCTGTGTTTCATCGTCAATAAGAAGGTCCAAGGGATACAGTATACGTGATGTGAAGCATCGGAATCTAAAACTGGACTCACAGGAGTGGTTCAAATCATAGAAAGTTAGAGTGTCAGTCCTCTTGTACTTAAGACGGCATTGTACCTTGTGTATTATATTCGGATGCAATTTCTGTGTTTCATCGTCATTAAGAAGGTCAAGGGGATACAGTAAATCTGAAGTGAAGAATCGGAATCTAAAGCTGGACTCACAGGAGAGGTTCAAATCAAAGAAAGTTAGAGTGTCAGTCCTCTTGTATTTAAGTCGGCTTCTTGCCTTTTGAATTAAATTCGGAAGCAATTTCTGTGTTTCATCGTCAATAAGATGGTCCAAGGGGTACAGTAAACCTGAAGTGCCGCATCGGAATCTAGAACTGGACTCACAGGAGGGGTTCAAATCGTAGAGAGTTAGAGTGTCAGTCCTCTTGTACCTAAGACGGCATTGTGAACTTTGTATTAAATTCGGAAGCAATTTCTGTGTTTGATCGTCATTAAGAAGGTCTAAGGGATACAGTAAACGTGAAGTGAAGCATCCGAATCTAAAACTGGACTCACAGGAGAGGTTCAAATCATAGAAAATTAGAGTGTCAGTCCTCTTGTACTTAAGTCGGCATTGGGCATTTTGTATTAAATTCGGATGCAATTTCTGTGTTTCATCGTCAATAAGAAGGTCCAAGGGACACAGTAAACGTGAAGTGAAGCATCGGAATCTAAAACTGGGCTCACAGGAGAGGTTCAAATCATAGAAAGTTAGAGTGTCTGTCCTCTTGTATTTAAGTCGGCTTTGTAAATTTTGAATTAAATTCGGAAGCAATTTCTGTGTTTCATCGTCAATAAGGTGGTCCAAGGGGTACAGTAAACCTGAAGTGCCGCATCGGAATCTAGAACTGGACTCACAGGAGGGGTTCAAATCATAGAGAGTTAGAGTGTCAGTCCTCTTGTACCTAAGACGGCATTGTGAACTTTGTATTAAATTCGGAAGCAATTTCTGTGTTTGATCGTCATTAAGAAGGTCTAAGGGATACAGTAAACGTGAAGTGAAGCATCCGAATCTAAAACTGGACTCACAGGAGAGGTTCAAATCATAGAAAGTTAGAGTGTCGGTCCTCTTGTACTTAAGTCGGTATTGTGCATTTTGTATTAAATTCGGATGCAATTTCTGTGTTTCATCGTCAATAAGAAGGTCCAAGGGATACAGTAAACCTGAAGTGAAGCATCGGAATCTAAGACTGGATTCACAGGAGAGGTTCAAATCATAGAAAGTTAGAGTGTCAGTCCTCTCGTACTTAAGTCGGCATTGTGCCTTTTGTATTAAATTCGGATGCAATTTCTGTGTTTCATCGTCAATAAGAAGGTCCAAGGGATACAGTAAACCTGAAGTGAAGCATCGGAATCTAAGACTGGACTCACAGGAGTGGTTCAAATCATAGAAAATTATAGTGTCAGTCCTCTTGTATCTAAGGCGGCATTGTGCCTTTTGTATTAAATTCGGAAGCAATTTCTGTGTGTCATCGTCAATAAGATGGTCCAAGGGGTACAGTAAACCTGACGAGAAGCATCGGAATCTAAAACTGGACCCACAGGGGAGGTTCCAATCAAAGAAAGTTAGACTGTCAGTCCTCTTGTATTTAAGTCGGCATTGTGCCTTTTGTATTAAATTCGGTTGCAATTTCTGTGTTTCATCGTCAATAAGAAGGTCCAAGTGATATAGTAAACCTGAAGTGAAGCATCGGAATCTAAAACTGGACTCACAGGAGAGGTTCAAATCATAGAAAGTTGGAGTGTCAGTCCTCTCGTACTTAAGTCGGCATTGTGCCTTTTGTATCAAATTCGGATGCAATTTCTGTGTTTCATCGTCAATAAGAAGGTCCAAGGGATACAGTAAACCTGATGTGAAGCATCGGAATCTAAGACTGGACTCACAGGAGAGGTTCAAATCATAGTAAGTTAGAGTGTCAGTCCTCTTGTACTTAAGTGGCATTGTACCTTTTGAATTTAATTCCGATGCAGTTTCTGTGTTTCATCGTCAATAAGAAGGTCCAAGGGATACAGTAAACGTGAAGTGAAGCATCGGAATCTAAAACTGGACTCACAGGAGAGATTCAAACCATAGAAAGTTAGAGTGTCACTCCTCTTTTACTTAAGTCGGCATGGTGCCCTTTGAACTTAATTCCGATGCAATTTCTGTGCTTCATCGTCAGTAATAAGGTCCAAGGGATACAGTAAACCTGAAGTGAAGCATCGGAATCTAAATTGGACTCACAGGAGCGGTTCAAATCATAGAAAGTCAGAGTGTCAGTCCTCTTGTACTTAAGTCGGCATTGTGCGTTTTGAATTTAATTCGGATGCAATTTCTGTGTTTCATCGTCATTACGAAGGTCCAAGGGATACATTAAACCTGAAGTGAAGCATCGGAATCTAAAACTGGACTCACAGGAGAGGTTCAAATCATAGAAAGTTAGAGTGTCAGTCCTCTTGTACTTATGTCGGCATTGTGCCTTTTGTATTAAATTCGGATGCAATTTCTGTGTTTCATCGTCAATGAGAAGGTCCATGGGATACAGTAGGCCTGAAGTGAAGCATCGGAATCTAAAACTGGACTCACAGGAGAGGTTCATATCATGGAAAGTTAAAGTATCATTCCTCATGTACTTAAGTCGGTAATTTGCTTTTTGTATTAAATTCGGAAGCAATTTCTGTGTTTCATAGTAATAAGAAGGTCCAAGCGATACAGTAAACCTGAAGTGAAGCATCGGAATCTAAGACTGGACTCACAGGAGAAGTTCAAATCATAGAAAGTTAGAGTGTCAGTCCTCTTGTACTTAAGTCGGCATTGTGCATTTGTATTAAATTCGGATGCAATTTCTGTGTTTCATCGTCAATAAGCAGGTCCAAGGGATACAGTAAACCTGAAGTGAAGCATCGGAATCTAAAACTGGACTCACAGGAGTGGTTCAAATCATAGAAAGTTAGAGTGTCAGTCCTCTTGTACTTAAGTCGGTATTGTGCCTTTTGTATTAAATTCGGATGCAATTTCTGTGTTTCATCGTCAATAAGAAGGTCCAAGGGATACAGTAAACCTGAAGTGAAGCATCGGAATCTAAGACTGGACTCACAGGAGTGGTTCAAATCATAGAAAGTTAGAGTGTCAGTCCTCTTGTATTTAAGGCGGCATTGTGCCTTTTGTATTAAATTCGGAAGCAATTTCTGTGTGTGATCGTCAATAAGATGGTCCAAGCGGTACAGTAAACCTGACGAGAAGCATCGGAATCTAAAACTGGACCCACAGGGGAGGTACAAATAAAAGAAAGTTAGACTGTCAGTCCTCTTGTATTTAAGTCGGCATTGTGCCTTTTGTATTAAATTCGGTTGCAATTTCTGTGTTTCATCGTCAATAAGATGGTCCAAGTGATACAGTAAACCTGAAGTGAAGCATCGGAATCTAAAACTGGACTCACAGGAGAGGTTCAAATCATAGAAAGTTAGAGTGTCAGTCCTCTTGTACTTAAGTCGGCATTCAGCATTTTGTATTAAATTCGGATGCAAGTTCTGTGTTTCATCGTCAATAAGAAGGTCCAAGGGATACAGTAAACCTGAAGTGACGCATCGGAATCTAAAACTGGACTCACCGGAAGGGCTCAAATCATAGAGAGTTAGAGTGTCAGTCCTCTTGTACCTAAAACGGCATTGTGGCCTTTGTATTAAATTCGGAAGCGATTTCTGGGTCTCATCGTCATTAAGAAGGTCCAAGGGATACAGTAAACCTGAAGTGAAGCATCCGAATCTAAAACTGGACTCACAGGAGAGGTTCAAATCATAGAAAGTTAGAGTGTCAGTCCTCTCGTACTTAAGTCGGCATTGTGCCTTTTGTATTAAATTCGGATGCAATTTCTGTGTTTCATCGTCAATAAGAAGGTCCAAGGGATACAGTAAACCTGAAGTGAAGCATCCGAATCTAAAACTGGACTCACAGGAGAGGTTCAAATCATAGAAAGTTAGAGTGTCAGTCCTCTTGTACTTAAGTCGGCATTGTGCCTGTTGTATTAAATTCGAATGCAATTTCTGTGTTTCATCGTCAATAAGAAGGTCCAAGGGATACAGTAAACCTGAAGAGAAGCATCAGAATCTGAAACTGGTCTCTCAGGAGAGGTTCAAATCATAGAAAGTTAGAGTGTCAGTCCTCTTGTACTTAAGTCGGTATTGTGCATTTTGTATTAAATTCGGAT
Source organism: Schistocerca americana (assembly GCF_021461395.2). Classification (NCBI taxonomy): domain Eukaryota; kingdom Metazoa; phylum Arthropoda; class Insecta; order Orthoptera; family Acrididae; genus Schistocerca; species Schistocerca americana. The sequence continues at coordinate 72,853,156 of NC_060130.1, forward strand.
GCAATTTCTGTGTTTCATCGTCAATAAGAAGGTCCAAGGGATACAGTAAACCTGAAGTGAAGCATCGGAATCTAAGACTGGATTCACAGGAGAGGTTCAAATCATAGAAAGTTAGAGTGTCAGTCCTCTCGTACTTAAGTCGGCATTGTGCCTTTTGTATTAAATTCGGATGCAATTTCTGTGTTTCACCGTCAATAAGAAGGTCCAAGGGATACAGTAAACCTGATGTGAAGCATCGGAATCTAAAACTGGACTCATAGGAGAGGTTCAAATCATAGACAATTAGAGTGTCATTCCTCTTGTACTTATGTCGGCATTGTGCCTTTTGTATTAAAATCGGATGCAATTTCTGTGTTTCATCGTCAATAAGAAGGTCCAAGGGATACAGTAAAAGTGAAGTGAAGCATCGGAATCTAAAACTGGACTCACTGGAGAGGTTGAGTTCATAGTAAGTTAGCGTGTCAGTCCTCTTGTACGTAAGTCGGTATTGTGCCTTTTGTATTAAATTCGGATGCAATTTCTGTGTTTCATCGTAATAAGAAGGTCCAAGGGATACAGTAAACCTGAAGTGAAGCATCGGAATCTAAGACTGGACTCACAGGAGAAGTTCAAATCATAGAAAGTTAGAGTGTCAGTCCTCTTGTACTTAAGTCGGCATTGTGCCTTTTGTATTAAATTCGGATGCAATTTCTGTGTTTCATCGTCAATAAGAAGGTCCAAGGGATACAGTATACGTGATGTGAAGCATCGGAATCTAAAACTGGACTCACAGGAGTGGTTCAAATCATAGAAAGTTAGAGTGTCAGTCCTCTTGTACTTAAGACGGCATTGTACCTTGTGTATTATATTCGGATGCAATTTCTGTGTTTCATCGTCATTAAGAAGGTCAAGGGGATACAGTAAATCTGAAGTGAAGAATCGGAATCTAAAGCTGGACTCACAGGAGAGGTTCAAATCAAAGAAAGTTAGAGTGTCAGTCCTCTTGTATTTAAGTCGGCTTCTTGCCTTTTGAATTAAATTCGGAAGCAATTTCTGTGTTTCATCGTCAATAAGATGGTCCAAGGGGTACAGTAAACCTGAAGTGCCGCATCGGAATCTAGAACTGGACTCACAGGAGGGGTTCAAATCATAGAGAGTTAGAGTGTCAGTCCTCTTGTACCTAAGACGGCATTGTGAACTTTGTATTAAATTCGGAAGCAATTTCTGTGTTTGATCGTCATTAAGAAGGTCTAAGGGATACAGTAAACGTGAAGTGAAGCATCCGAATCTAAAACTGGACTCACAGGAGAGGTTCAAATCATAGAAAATTAGAGTGTCAGTCCTCTTGTACTTAAGTCGGCATTGGGCATTTTGTATTAAATTCGGATGCAATTTCTGTGTTTCATCGTCAATAAGAAGGTCCAAGGGACACAGTAAACGTGAAGTGAAGCATCGGAATCTAAAACTGGGCTCACAGGAGAGGTTCAAATCATAGAAAGTTAGAGTGTCTGTCCTCTTGTATTTAAGTCGGCTTTGTGAATTTTGAATTAAATTCGGAAGCAATTTCTGTGTTTCATCGTCAATAAGGTGGTCCAAGGGGTACAGTAAACCTGAAGTGCCGCATCGGAATCTAGAACTGGACTCACAGGAGGGGTTCAAATCATAGAGAGTTAGAGTGTCAGTCCTCTTGTACCTAAGACGGCATTGTGAACTTTGTATTAAATTCGGAAGCAATTTCTGTGTTTGATCGTCATTAAGAAGGTCTAAGGGATACAGTAAACGTGAAGTGAAGCATCCGAATCTAAAACTGGACTCACAGGAGAGGTTCAAATCATAGAAAGTTAGAGTGTCGGTCCTCTTGTACTTAAGTCGGTATTGTGCATTTTGTATTAAATTCGGATGCAATTTCTGTGTTTCATCGTCAATAAGAAGGTCCAAGGGATACAGTAAACCTGAAGTGAAGCATCGGAATCTAAGACTGGATTCACAGGAGAGGTTCAAATCATAGAAAGTTAGAGTGTCAGTCCTCTCGTACTTAAGTCGGCATTGTGCCTTTTGTATTAAATTCGGATGCAATTTCTGTGTTTCATCGTCAATAAGAAGGTCCAAGGGATACAGTAAACCTGAAGTGAAGCATCGGAATCTAAGACTGGACTCACAGGAGTGGTTCAAATCATAGAAAATTATAGTGTCAGTCCTCTTGTATCTAAGGCGGCATTGTGCCTTTTGTATTAAATTCGGAAGCAATTTCTGTGTGTCATCGTCAATAAGATGGTCCAAGGGGTACAGTAAACCTGACGAGAAGCATCGGAATCTAAAACTGGACCCACAGGGGAGGTTCCAATCAAAGAAAGTTAGACTGTCAGTCCTCTTGTATTTAAGTCGGCATTGTGCCTTTTGTATTAAATTCGGTTGCAATTTCTGTGTTTCATCGTCAATAAGAAGGTCCAAGTGATATAGTAAACCTGAAGTGAAGCATCGGAATCTAAAACTGGACTCACAGGAGAGGTTCAAATCATAGAAAGTTGTAGTGTCAGTCCTCTCGTACTTAAGTCGGCATTGTGCCTTTTGTATCAAATTCGGATGCAATTTCTGTGTTTCATCGTCAATAAGAAGGTCCAAGGGATACAGTAAACCTGATGTGAAGCATCGGAATCTAAGACTGGACTCACAGGAGAGGTTCAAATCATAGTAAGTTAGAGTGTCAGTCCTCTTGTACTTAAGTGGCATTGTACCTTTTGAATTTAATTCCGATGCAGTTTCTGTGTTTCATCTTCAATAAGAAGGTCCAAGGGATACAGTAAACGTGAAGTGAAGCATCGGAATCTAAAACTGGACTCACAGGAGAGATTCAAACCATAGAAAGTTAGAGTGTCACTCCTCTTTTACTTAAGTCGGCATGGTGCCCTTTGAACTTAATTCCGATGCAATTTCTGTGCTTCATCGTCAGTAATAAGGTCCAAGGGATACAGTAAACCTGAAGTGAAGCATCGGAATCTAAATTGGACTCACAGGAGCGGTTCAAATCATAGAAAGTCAGAGTGTCAGTCCTCTTGTACTTAAGTCGGCATTGTGCGTTTTGAATTTAATTCGGATGCAATTTCTGTGTTTCATCGTCATTACGAAGGTCCAAGGGATACATTAAACCTGAAGTGAAGCATCGGAATCTAAAACTGGACTCACAGGAGAGGTTCAAATCATAGAAAGTTAGAGTGTCAGTCCTCTTGTACTTATGTCGGCATTGTGCCTTTTGTATTAAATTCGGATGCAATTTCTGTGTTTCATCGTCAATGAGAAGGTCCATGGGATACAGTAGGCCTGAAGTGAAGCATCGGAATCTAAAACTGGACTCACAGGAGAGGTTCATATCATGGAAAGTTAAAGTATCATTCCTCATGTACTTAAGTCGGTAATTTGCTTTTTGTATTAAATTCGGAAGCAATTTCTGTGTTTCATAGTAATAAGAAGGTCCAAGCGATACAGTAAACCTGAAGTGAAGCATCGGAATCTAAGACTGGACTCACAGGAGAAGTTCAAATCATAGAAAGTTAGAGTGTCAGTCCTCTTGTACTTAAGTCGGCATTGTGCATTTGTATTAAATTCGGATGCAATTTCTGTGTTTCATCGTCAATAAGCAGGTCCAAGGGATACAGTAAACCTGAAGTGAAGCATCGGAATCTAAAACTGGACTCACAGGAGTGGTTCAAATCATAGAAAGTTAGAGTGTCAGTCCTCTTGTACTTAAGTCGGTATTGTGCCTTTTGTATTAAATTCGGATGCAATTTCTGTGTTTCATCGTCAATAAGAAGGTCCAAGGGATACAGTAAACCTGAAGTGAAGCATCGGAATCTAAGACTGGACTCACAGGAGTGGTTCAAATCATAGAAAGTTAGAGTGTCAGTCCTCTTGTATTTAAGGCGGCATTGTGCCTTTTGTATTAAATTCGGAAGCAATTTCTGTGTGTGATCGTCAATAAGATGGTCCAAGCGGTACAGTAAACCTGACGAGAAGCATCGGAATCTAAAACTGGACCCACAGGGGAGGTACAAATAAAAGAAAGTTAGACTGTCAGTCCTCTTGTATTTAAGTCGGCATTGTGCCTTTTGTATTAAATTCGGTTGCAATTTCTGTGTTTCATCGTCAATAAGATGGTCCAAGTGATACAGTAAACCTGAAGTGAAGCATCGGAATCTAAAACTGGACTCACAGGAGAGGTTCAAATCATAGAAAGTTAGAGTGTCAGTCCTCTTGTACTTAAGTCGGCATTCAGCATTTTGTATTAAATTCGGATGCAAGTTCTGTGTTTCATCGTCAATAAGAAGGTCCAAGGGATACAGTAAACCTGAAGTGACGCATCGGAATGTAAAACTGGACTCACCGGAAGGGCTCAAATCATAGAGAGTTAGAGTGTCAGTCCTCTTGTACCTAAAACGGCATTGTGGCCTTTGTATTAAATTCGGAAGCGATTTCTGGGTCTCATCGTCATTAAGAAGGTCCAAGGGATACAGTAAACCTGAAGTGAAGCATCCGAATCTAAAACTGGACTCACAGGAGAGGTTCAAATCATAGAAAGTTAGAGTGTCAGTCCCCTTGTGCTTAAGTCGTCATTGTGCCTGTTGTATTAAATTCGAATGCAATTTCTGTGTTTCATCGTCAATAAGAAGGTCCAAGGGATACAGTAAACCTGAAGAGAAGCATCAGAATCTGAAACTGGTCTCTCAGGAGAGGTTCAAATCATAGAAAGTTAGAGTGTCAGTCCTCTTGTACTTAAGTCGGTATTGTGCATTTTGTATTAAATTCGGATGCAATTTCTGTGTTTCATCGTCAATAAGAAGGTCCAAGGGATACAGTAAACCTGAAGTGAAGCATCGGAATCTAAGATTGGATTCACAAGAGAGGTTCAAATCATAGAAAGTTAGAGTGTCAGTCCTCTCGTACTTAAGTCGGCATTGTGCCTTTTGTATTAAATTCGGATGCAATTTCTGTGTTTCATCGTCAATAAGAAGGTCCAAGGGATACAGTAAACCTGATGTGAAGCATCGGAATCTAAGACTGGACTCACTGGAGAGGTTGAGTTCATTGAAAGTTAGAGTGTGTGTCCTCTTTTACTTAAGTCGGTATTGTGCCTTTTGTATTAAATTCGGATGCAATTTCTGTGTTTCATCGTCAATAAGAAGGTCCAAGGGATACAGTAAACCTGAAGCGACGCATCGGAATCTAAGACTGGACTCACAGGAGTGGTTCAAATCATAGGAAATTAGAGTGTCAGTCCTCTTGTATCTAAGGCGGCATTGTGCATTTTGTATTAAATTCGGAAGCAATTTCTGTGTGTCATCGTCAATAAGATGGTCCAAGTGATATAGTAAACCTGAATGGAAGCATCGGAATCTAAAACTGGACTCATAGGAGAGGTTAAAATCATAGAAATTTGGAGTGTCAGTCCTCTTGTACTTAAGTCGGCATTGTGCCTTTTGTATTAAATTCGGATGCAATTTCTGTGTTTCATCGTCAATAAGAAGGTCCAAGGGATACAGTAAACCTGATGTGAAGCATCGGAATCTAAGACTGGACTCACTGGAGAGGTTCTAATCATAGAAAGTTAGAGTGTCAGTCCTCTTGTACTTAAGTCGGCATTGTGTCTTTTGTATTAAATTCGGATGCAATTTCTGTGTTTCATCGTCAATAAGAAGGTCCAAGGGATACAGTAAACCTGAAGTGAAGCATCGGAATCTAAAACTGGACTCATAGGAGATGTTCAAATCATAGAAAATTAGAGTGTCAGTCCTCTTGTACTTAAGTCGGCATTGTGCCTTTTGTATTAAGTTCGGATGCAATTTCTGTGTTTCATCGTCAATAAGAAGGTCCAAGGGATACAGTAAACGTGATGTGAAGCATCGGAATCTAAAACTGGACTCACAGGAGTGGTTCAAATCATAGAAAGTTAGAGTGTCAGTCCTCTTGTACTTAAGTCGGCATTGTACCATGTGTATTACATTCGGATGCAATTTCTGTGTTTCATCGTCATTAGGAAGGTCCAAGGGATACAGTACACCTGAAGTGAAGCATCGGAATCTAAAGCTGGACTCACAGGAGAGGTTCAAATCAAAGAAAGTTAGAGTGTCAGTCCTCTTGTATTTAAGTCGGCTTTGTGCCTTTTGAATTAAATTCGGAAGCAATTTCTGTGTTTCATCGTCATTAAGAAGGTCTAAGGGATACAGTAAACGTGAAGTGAAGCATCCGAATCTAAAACTGGACTCACAGGAGAAGTTCAAATCATAGAAAGTTAGAGTGTCAGTCCTCTTGTACTTAAGTCGGCATTGAGCATTTTGTATTAAATTCGGATGCAATTTCTGTGCTTCATCGTCAATAAGAAAGTCCAAGGGACACAGTAAACATGAAGTGAAGCATCGGAATCTAAAACTGTGCTCACAGGAGTGGTCCAAATCATAGAAATTAGAGTGTCTGTCCTCTTGTACTTAAGTCGGCATTGTGCCTGTTGTATTAAATTCAGATGCAATTTCTGTGTTTCATCGTCGATAAGAAGGTCCAAGGGATACAGTAAACCTGAAGAGAAGCATCAGATTCTAAAACTGGTCTCTCAGGAGAGGTTCAAATCATAGAAATTTAGAGTGTCAGTCCTCTTGTACTTATGTCGGCATTGTGCCTTTTGTATTAAATACGGATGCAATTTCTGTGTTACATCTTCAATAAGAAGGTCCAAAGGATACAGTAAACCTGAAGTGAAGCATCGGAATCTAAAACTGGACTCACTGGAGAGGTTGAGTTCATTGAAAGTTAGAGTGTCAGTCCTCTTGTACTTAAGTCGGTATTGTGCCTCTTGTATTAAATTCGGATGCAATTTCAGTGTTTCATCGTCAATAAGAAGGTCAAAGGGATACAGTAAACCTGAAGTGAAGCATCGGAATCTAAGACTGGACTCACAGGAGTGGTTCAAATCACAGAAAGTTAGAGTGTCAGTCCTGTTGTATTTAAGGCGGCATTGTGGCTTTTGTATTAAATTCGGAAGCAATTTCTGTGTGTCATCGTCAATAAGATGGTCCAAGGGGTACAGTAAACCTGACGAGAAGCATCGGAATCTAAAACTGGACCCACAGGGGAGGTTCAAATCATAGAAAGTTAGAGTGTCAGTCCTCTTGTACTTAAGTAGGCATTCAGCATTTTGTATTAAATTCGGATGCAATTTCTGTGTTTCATCGTCAATAAGAAGGTCCAAGGGATACAGTAAACCTGAAGTGACGCATCGGATTCTAAAACTGGACTCACAGGAAGGGTTCAAATCATAGAGAGTTAGAGCGTCAGTCCTCTTGTACCTAAAACGGCATTGTGCCCTTTGTATTAAATTCGGAAGCAATTTCTGTGTCTCATCGTCAATAAGGAGGTCCAAGGGATACAGTAAACCTGAAGTGAAGCATCCGAATCTAAAACTGGACTCACAGGAGAGGTTCAAATCATAGAAAGTTAGAGTGTCAGTCCTCTTGTACTTAAGTAGGCATTCAGCATTTTGTATTAAATTCGGATGCAATTTCTGTGTTTCATCGTCAATAAGAAGGTCCAAGGGATACAGTAAACCTGAAGTGACGCATCGGATTCTAAAACTGGACTCACAGGAAGGGTTCAAATCATAGAGAGTTAGAGCGTCAGTCCTCTTGTACCTAAAACGGCATTGTGCCCTTTGTATTAAATTCGGAAGCAATTTCTGTGTCTCATCGTCAATAAGAAGGTCCAAGGGATACAGTAAACCTGAAGAGAAGCATCAGAATCTGAAACTGGTCTCTCAGAAGAGGTTCAAATCATAGAAAGTTAGAGTGTCAGTCCTCTTGTACTTAAGTCGGTATTGTGCATTTTGTATTAAATTCGGATGCAATTTCTGTGTTTCATCGTCAATCAGAAGGTCCAAGGGATACAGTAAACCTGAAGTGAAGCATCGGAATCTAAAACTGGACTCACAGTAGAGGTTCAAATCATAGAAAGAGTGTCAGTCCTATTGTACTTAAGTCGGCATTGTGCCTTTTGTATTAAATTCGGATGCAATTTCTGTGTTTCATCGTCAATAAGAAGGTCCAAGGGATACAGTAAACCTGAAGTGAAACATCAGAATCTAAAACTGGACTCACAGGATAGTTTCAAATCATAGTAAGTTAAAGGGTCAGTCCCTTTATACTTAAGTCGGCATTGTGCCTTTTGTATTAAATTCGGATGCAATTTCTGTGTTTCATCGTCAATAAGAAGGTCCAAGGGAAACAGTAAACCTGAAGTGAAGCATCAGAATCTAAAACTGGACTCACAGGATAGTTTCAAATCATAGTAAGTTAAAGTGTCAGTCCCTTTATACTTAAGTCGGCATTGTGCCTTTTGTATTAAATTCGGATGCAATTTCTGTATTTCATCGTCAATAAGAAGGTGCAAGGAATACAGTAGACCTGAAGTGAAGCATCGGAATCTAGAACTGGACCCACAGGAGCGGTTCAAGTCATAGAAAGTTAGAGTGTCAGTCCTCTTGTACTTAAGATGGCCTTGTGCCTGTTGTATTAAATTCGGATGCAATATCTGTGTTTCATCGTCAATACGAAGGTCCAAGGGACACAGTAAACCTGAAGTGAAGCATCTGAATCTAAAACTGGACTCACAGGAGAGGTTCAAATCATAGAAAGTTAGAGTGTCTGTCCTCTTGTGCTTAAGTCGTCATTGTGCCTGTTGTATTAAATTCGAATGCAATTTCTGTGTTTCATCGTCAATAAGAAGGTCCAAGTGATACAGTAAACCTGAAGAGAAGCATCAGAATCTGAAACTGGTCACTCAGGAGAGGTTCAAATCATAGAAAGTTAGAGTGTCAGTCCTCTTGTACTTAAGTCGGTATTGTGCATTTTGTATTAAATTCGGATGCAATTTCTGTGTTTCATCGTCAATAAGAAGGTCCAAGGGATACAGTAAACCTGAAGTGAAGCATCGGAATCTAAAACTGGACTCACAGTAGAGGTTCAAATCATAGAAAGAGTGTCAGTCCTATTGTACTTAAGTTGGCATTGTGCCTTTTGTATTAAATTCGGATGCAATTTCTGTGTTTCATCGTCAATAAGAAGGTCCAAGGGATACAGTAAACCTGAAGTGAAACATCGGAATCTAAAACAGGACTCACAGGAGAGGTTCAAATCATAGAAAGTTAGAGTGTCAGTCCTCTTGTACTGAAGTTGGCATTGTGCCTTTAGTATTTAATTCCGATGGAATTTCTGTGTTTCATCGTTAATAAGAAGATCCAAGGGATACAGTAAACCTGAAGTGAAGCATCGGAATCTGAAACTGAAATCACAGACGAGGTTGAGTTCATAGAAAGTTAGAGTGTCAGTCCTCTTGTACTTAAGTCGGCATTGTGCCTTTTGTATTAAATTCGGATGCAATTTCTGTGTTTCATCGTCAATAAGAAGGTCCAAGGGAAACAGTAAACCTGAAGTGAAGCATCAGAATCTAAAACTGGACTCACAGGATAGTTTCAAATCATAGTAAGTTAAAGTGTCAGTCCTCTTGTACTTAAGTCGGCATTCAGCATTTTGTATTAAATTCGGATGCAATTTCTGTGTTTCATCGTCAATAAGAAGGTCCAAGGGAAACAGTAAACCTGAAGTGACGCATCGGAATCTAAAACTGGACTCACAGGAAGGGCTCAAATCATAGAGAGTTAGAGTATCAGTCCTCTTGTACCTAAAACGGCATTGTGGCCTTTGTATTAAATTCGGAAGCGATTTCTGGGTCTCTTCGTCATTAAGAAGGTCCAAGGGATACAGTAAACCTGAAGTGAAGCATCAGAATCTGAAACTGGTCTCTCAGGAGAGGTTCAAATCATAGAAAGTTAGAATGTCAGTCCTCTTGTACTTAAGTCGGTATTGTGCATTTTGTATTAAATTCGGATGCAATTTCTGTGTTTCATCGTCAATAAGAAGGTCCAAGGGAAACAGTAAACCAGAAGTGAAGCATCAGAATCTAAAACTGGACTCACAGGATAGTTTCAAATCATAGTAAGTTAAAGTGTCAGTCCTCTTGTACTTAAGTCGGCATTCAGCATTTTGTATTAAATTCGGATGCAATTTCTGTGCTTCATCGTCAATAAGAAAGTCCAAGGGACACAGTAAACATGAAGTGAAGCATCGGAATCTAAAACTGGGCTCACAGGAGAGGTCCAAATCATAGAAATTAGAGTGTCTGTCCTCTTGTACTTAAGTCGGCATTGTGCCTGTTGTATTAAATTCAGATGCAATTTCTGTGTTTCATCGTCGATAAGAAGGTCCAAGGGATACAGTAAACCTGAAGAGAAGCATCAGATTCTAAAACTGGTCTCTCAGGAGAGGTTCAAATCATAGAAATTTAGAGTGTCAGTCCTCTTGTACTTATGTCGGCATTGTGCCTTTTGTATTAAATACGGATGCAATTTCTGTGTTACATCTTCAATAAGAAGGTCCAAAGGATACAGTAAACCTGAAGTGAAGCATCGGAATCTAAAACTGGACTCACTGGAGAGGTTGAGTTCATTGAAAGTTAGAGTGTCAGTCCTCTTGTACTTAAGTCGGTATTGTGCCTCTTGTATTAAATTCGGATGCAATTTCAGTGTTTCATCGTCAATAAGAAGGTCAAAGGGATACAGTAAACCTGAAGTGAAGCATCGGAATCTAAGACTGGACTCACAGGAGTGGTTCAAATCACAGAAAGTTAGAGTGTCAGTCCTGTTGTATTTAAGGCGGCATTGTGGCTTTTGTATTAAATTCGGAAGCAATTTCTGTGTGTCATCGTCAATAAGATGGTCCAAGGGGTACAGTATACCTGACGAGAAGCATCGGAATCTAAAACTGGACCCACAGGGGAGGTACAAATCATAGAAAGTTAGAGTGTCAGTCCTCTTGTACTTAAGTAGGCATTCAGCATTTTGTATTAAATTCGGATGCAATTTCTGTGTTTCATCGTCAATAAGAAGGTCCAAGGGATACAGTAAACCTGAAGTGACGCATCGGATTCTAAAACTGGACTCACAGGAAGGGTTCAAATCATAGAGAGTTAGAGCGTCAGTCCTCTTGTACCTAAAACGGCATTGTGCCCTTTGTATTAAATTCGGAAGCAATTTCTGTGTCTCATCGTCAATAAGAAGGTCCAAGGGATACAGTAAACCTGAAGTGAAGCATCCGAATCTAAAACTGGACTCACAGGAGAGGTTCAAATCATAGAAAGTTAGAGTGTCAGTCCTCTTGTACTTAAGTAGGCATTCAGCATTTTGTATTAAATTCGGATGCAATTTCTGTGTTTCATCGTCAATAAGAAGGTCCAAGGGATACAGTAAACCTGAAGTGACGCATCGGATTCTAAAACTGGACTCACAGGAAGGGTTCAAATCATAGAGAGTTAGAGCGTCAGTCCTCTTGTACCTAAAACGGCATTGTGCCCTTTGTATTAAATTCGGAAGCAATTTCTGTGTCTCATAGTCAATAAGAAGGTCCAAGGGATACAGTAAACCTGAAGAGAAGCATCAGAATCTGAAACTGGTCTCTCAGAAGAGGTTCAAATCATAGAAAGTTAGAGTGTCAGTCCTCTTGTACTTAAGTCGGTATTGTGCATTTTGTATTAAATTCGGATGCAATTTCTGTGTTTCATCGTCAATAAGAAGGTCCAAGGGATACAGTAAACCTGAAGTGAAGCATCGGAATCTAAGATTGGATTCACAAGAGAGGTTCAAATCATAGAAAGTTAGAGTGTCAGTCCTCTCGTACTTAAGTCGGCATTGTGCCTTTTGTATTAAATTCGGATGCAATTTCTGTGTTTCATCGTCAATAAGAAGGTCCAAGGGATACAGTAAACCTGATGTGAAGCATCGGAATCTAAGACTTGACTCACTGGAGAGGTTGAGTTCATTGAAAGTTAGAGTGTGTGTCCTCTTTTACTTAAGTCGGTATTGTGCCTTTTGTATTAAATTCGGATGCAATTTCTGTGTTTCATCGTCAATAAGAAGGTCCAAGGGATACAGTAAACCTGAAGTGAAACATCGGAATCTAAAACAGGACTCACAGGAGAGGTTCAAATCATAGAAAGTTAGAGTGTCAGTCCTCTTGTACTGAAGTCGGCATTGTGCCTTTTGTATTAAATTCGGATGCAATTTCTGTGTTTCATCGTCAACAAGAAGGTCCAAGGGAAACAGTAAACCTGAAGTGAAGCATCAGAATCTAAAACTGGACTCACAGGATAGTTTCAAATCATAGTAAGTTAAAGTGTCAGTCCCTTTATACTTAAGTCGGCATTGTGCCTTTTGTATTAAATTCGGATGCAATTTCTGTATTTCATCGTCAATAAGAAGGTGCAAGGAATACAGTAGACCTGAAGTGAAGCATCGGAATCTAGAACTGGACCCACAGGAGGGGTTCAAGTCATAGAAAGTTAGAGTGTCAGTCCTCTTGTACTTAAGTTGGCCTTGTGCCTGTTGTATTAAATTCGGATGCAATATCTGTGTTTCATCGTCAATAAGAAGGTCCAAGGGACAAAGTAAACCTGAAGTGAAGCATCTGAATCTAAAACTGGACTCACAGGAGAGGTTCAAATCATAGAAAGTTAGAGTGTCAGTCCTCTTGTACTTAAGTCGGTATTGTGCATTTTGTATTAAATTCGGATGCAATTTCTGTGTTTCATCGTCAATAAGAAGGTCCAAGGGATACAGTAAACCTGAAGTGAAGCATCGGAATCTAAGATTGGATTCACAAGAGAGGTTCAAATCATAGAAAGTTAGAGTGTCAGTCCTCTCGTACTTAAGTCGGCATTGTGCCTTTTGTATTAAATTCGGATGCAATTTCTGTGTTTCATCGTCAATAAGAAGGTCCAAGGGATACAGTAAACCTGATGTGAAGCATCGGAATCTAAGACTTGACTCACTGGAGAGGTTGAGTTCATTGAAAGTTAGAGTGTGTGTCCTCTTTTACTTAAGTCGGTATTGTGCCTTTTGTATTAAATTCGGATGCAATTTCTGTGTTTCATCGTCAATAAGAAGGTCCAAGGGATACAGTAAACCTGAAGTGAAGCATCGGAATCTAAGACTGGACTCACAGGAGTGGTTCAAATCATAGGAAATTAGAGTGTCAGTCCTCTTGTATCTAAGGCGGCATTGTGCCTTTTGTATTAAATTCGGAAGCAATTTCTGTGTGTCATCGTCAATAAGATGGTCCAAGTGATATAGTAAACCTGAAGTGAAGCATCGGAATCTAAAACTGGACTCACAGGAGACGTTCAAATCATAGAAATTTGGAGTGTCAGTCCTCTTGTACTTAAGTCGGCATTGAGCCTTTTGTATTAAATTCGGATGCAATTTCTGTGTTTCATCGTCAATAAGAAGGTCCAAGGGATACAGTAAACCTGATGTGAAGCATCGGAATCTAAGACTGGACTCACTGGAGAGGTTCTAATCATAGAAAGTTAGAGTGTCAGTCCTCTTGTACTTAAGTCGGCATTGTGCCTTTTGTATTAAATTCGGATGCAATTTCTGTGTTTCATCGTCAATAAGAAGGTCCAAGGGATACAGTAAACCTGAAGTGAAGCATCGGAATCTAAAACTGGACTCATAGGAGAGGTTCAAATCATAGAAAATTAGAGTGTCATTCCTCTTGTACTTATGTCGGCATTGTGCCTTTTGTATTAAAATCGGATGCAATTTCTGTGTTTCATCGTCAATAAGAAGGTCCAAGGGATACAGTAAAAATGAAGTGAAGCATCGGAATCTAAAACTGGACTCACTGGAGAGGTTGAGTTCATAGTAAGTTAGAGTGTCAGTCCTCTTGTACGTAAGTCGGTATTGTGCCTTTTGTATTAAATTCGGGTGCAATTTCTGTGTTTCATCGTAATAAGAAGGTCCAAGCGATACAGTAAACCTGAAGTGAAGCATCGGAATCTAAGACTGGACTCACAGGAGAAGTTCAAATCATAGAAAGTTAGAGTGTCAGTCCTCTTGTACTTAAGTCGGCATTGTGCCTTTTGTATTAAATTCGGATGCAATTTCTGTGTTTCATCGTCAATAAGAAGGTCCAAGGGATACAGTAAACGTGATGTGAAGCATCGGAATCTAAAACTGGACTCACAGGAGTGGTTCAAATCATAGAAAGTTAGAGTGTCAGTCCTCTTGTACTTAAGTCGGCATTGTACCATGTGTATCACATTCGGATGCAATTTCTGTGTTTCATCGTCATTAAGAAGGTCCAAGGGGTACGGTAAACCTGAAATGCCGCATCGGAATCTAGAACTGGACTCACAGGAGGGGTTCAAATCATAGAGAGTTAGAGTGTCAGTATTCTTGTACCTAAGACGGCATCGTGAACTTTGTATTAATTTCGGAAGCAATATCAGTGTTTCATCGTCATTAAGAAGGTCTAAGGGATACAGTAAACGTGAAGTGAAGCATCCGAATCTAAAACTGGACTCACAGGAGAGGTTCAAATCATAGAAAGTTAGAGTCTCAGTCCTCTTGTACTTAAGTCGGCATTGAGCATTTTGTATTAAATTCGGATGCAATTTCTGTGCTTCATCGTCAATAAGAAAGTCCAAGGGACACAGTAAACATGAAGTGAAGCATCGGAATCTAAAACTATGCTCACAGGAGAGGTCCAAATCATAGAAAGTTAGAGTGTCTGTCCTCTTGTACTTAAGTCGGCATTGTGCCTGTTGTATTAAATTCGGATGCAATTTCTGTGTTTCATCGTCAATAAGAAGGTCCAAGGGATACAGTAAACCTGAAGAGAAGCATCAGATACTAAAACTGGTCTCTCAGGAGAGGTTCAAATCATAGAAATTTAGAGTGTCAGTCCTCTTGTACTTATGTCGGCATTGTGCCTTTTGTATTAAATACGGATGCAATTTCTGTGTTACATCTTCAATAAGAAGGTCCAAAGGATACAGTAAACCTGAAGTGAAGCATCGGAATCTAAAACTGGACTCACTGGAGAGGTCGAGTTCATTGAAAGTTAGAGTGTCAGTCCTCTTGTACTTAAGTCGGTATTGTGCCTCATGTATTAAATTCGGATGCAATTTCAGTGTTTCATCGTCAATAAGAAGGTCAAAGGGATACAGTAAACCTGAAGTGAAGCATCGGAATCTAAGACTGGACTCACAGGAGTGGTTCAAATCACAGAAAGTTAGAGTGTCAGTCCTGTTGTATTTAGGGCGGCATTGTGGCTTTTGTATTAAATTCGGAAGCAATTTCTGTGTGTCATCGTCAATAAGATGGTCCAAGGGGTACAGTAAACCTGACGAGAAGCATCGGAATCTAAAACTGGACCCACAGGGGAGGTTCAAATCAAAGAAAGTTAGACTGTCAGTCCTCTTGTACTTAAGTCGGCATTGTGCCTTTTGTACTAAATTCGGTTGCAATTTCTGTGTTTCATCGTCAATAAGAAGGTCCAAGTGTTACAGTAAACCTGAAGTGAAGCATCGGAAACTAAAACTGGACTCACAGGAGAGGTTCAAATCATAGAAAGTTAGAGTGTCAGTCCTCTTGTACTTAAGTAGGCATTCAGCATTTTGTATTGAATTCGGATGCAATTTCTGTGTTTCATCGTCAATAAGAAGGTCCAAGGGATACAGTAAACCTGAAGTGACGCATCGGATTCTAAAACTGGACTCACAGGAAGGGTTCAAATCATAGAGAGTTAGAGCGTCAGTCCTCTTGTACCTAAAAAGGCATTGTGCCCTTTGTATTAAATTCGGAAGCAATTTCTGTGTCTCATCGTCAGTACGAAGGTCCAAGGGATACAGTAAACCTGAAGTGAAGCATCCGAATCTAAAACTGGACTCACAGGAGAGGTTCAAATCATAGAAAGTTAGAGTGTCAGTCCTCGTGTACTTAAGTCGGCATTGTGCCTGTTGTATTAAATTCGAATGTAATTTCTGTGTTTCATCGTCAATAAGAAGGTCCAAGGGATACAGTAAACCTGAAGAGAAGCATCAGAATCTGAAACTGGTCTCTCAGGAGAGGTTCAAATCATAGAAAGTTAGAGTGTCAGTCCTCTTGTACTTAAGTCGGTATTGTGCATTTTGTATTAAATTCGGATGCAATTTCTGTGTTTCATCGTCAATTAGAAGGTCCAAGGGATACAGTAAACCTGAAGTGAAGCATCGGAATCTAAAACTGGACTCACAGTAGAGGTTCAAATCATAGAAAGAGTGTCAGTCCTCTTGTACTGAAGTCGGCATTGTGCCTTTAGTATTTAATTCCGATGGAATTTCTGTGTTTCATCGTTAATAAGAAGGTCCAAGGGATACAGTAAACCTGAAGTGAAGCATCGGAATCTGAAACTGAAATCACAGACGAGGTTGAGTTAATAGAAAGTTAGAGTGTCAGTCCTCTTGTACTTAAGTCGGCATTGTGCCTTTTGTATTAAATTCGGATGCAATTTCTGTGTTTCATCGTCAACAAGAAGGTCCAAGGGAAACAGTAAACCTGAAGTGAAGCATCAGAATCTAAAACTGGACTCACAGGATAGTTTCAAATCATAGTAAGTTAAAGTGTCAGTCCCTTTATACGTAAGTCGGCATTGTGCCTTCTGTATTAAATTCGGATGCAATTTCTGTATTTCATCGTCAATAAGAAGGTGCAAGGAATACAGTAGACCTGAAGTGAAGCATCGGAATCTAGAACTGGACCCACAGGAGGGGTTCAAGTCATAGAAAGTTAGAGTGTCAGTCCTCTTGTACTTAAGTTGGCCTTGTGCCTGTTGTATTAAATTCGGATGCAATATCTGTGTTTCATCGTCAATAAGAAGGTCCAAGGGACAAAGTAAACCTGAAGTGAAGCATCTGAATCTAAAACTGGACTCACAGGAGAGGTTCAAATCATAGAAAGTTAGAGTGTCTGTCCTCTTGTACTTAAGTCGGCATTGTGCCTTTAGTATTTATTCCGATGGAATTTCTGTGTTTCATCGTTAATAAGAAGGTCCAAGGGATACAGTACACCTGAAGTGAAGCATCGGAATCTAAAACTGAACTCACAGACGTGGTTGAGTTCATAGAAAATTAGAGTGTCAGTCCTCTTGTACTTAAGTCGGTATTGTGCATTTTGTATTAAATTCGGATGCAATTTCTGTGTATCATCGTCAATAAGAAGGTCCAAGGGATACAGTAAACCTGAAGTGAAGCATCAGAATCAAAGACTGGACTCACAGGAGAGGTTCAAATCATAGAAAGTTAGAGTGTCAGTCCTCTTGTACTTAAGTCGGCATTGTGCCTTTTGTATTAAATTTGGATGCAATTTCTGTGTTTCATCGTCAAAAAGAAGGTCCAAGGGATACAGTAAACTTGAAGTGAAACATCGGAATCTAAAACTGGACTCATAGGAGAGGTTCAAATCATAGAAAATTAGAGTGTCAGTCCTCTTGTACTTATGTCGGCATTGTGCCTTTTGTATTAAATTCGGATGCAATTTCTGTGTTTCATCGTCAATAAGTAGGTCCAAGGTACACAGTAAACCTGAAGTGCAGCATCGGAATCTAAAACTGGACTCACTGGAGAGGTTGAGCTCAATGAAAGTTAGAGTGTCAGTCCTCTTGTACTTAAGTCGGTATTGTGCCTTTTGTATTAATTTCGGATGCAATTTCTGTGTTTCATCGTCAATAAGAAGGTCCAAGGGATACAGTAAACCTGAAGTGAAGCATCGGAAACTAAGACTGGACTCACAGGTGAGGTTCAAATCATAGAAAGTTAGAGTGTCAGTCCTCTTGTACTTAAGTCGGCATTGTGCCTTTTGTATTAAATTCGGATGCAACTTCTGTGTTTCATCGTCAATAAGAATGTCCAAGGGATACAGTAAACGTGATGTGAATCATCGGAATCTAAAACTGGACTCACAGGAGTGGTTCAAATCATAGAAAGTTTAAGTGTCAGTCCTCTTGTACTTAAGTCGGCATTGTGCCTTGTGTATTACATTCGGATGCAATTTCTGTGTTTCATCGTCAATAAGTAGGTCCAAGGGATACTTTAAACCTGAAGTGAAGCATCGGAATCCAAAGCTGGACTCACAGGAGAGGTTCAAATCATAGAAAGTTAGAGTGTCAGTCCTCTTGTATTTAAGTCGGCATTGTGCCTTTTGTATTAAATTCGGAAGCAATTTCTGTGTTTCATCGTCAATAAGATGGTCCAAGGGGTACAGTAAACCTGACGAGAAGCATCGGAATCTAAAACTGGACCTACAGGGGAGGTTCAAATCAAAGAAAGTTAGAGTGTCAGTCCTCTTGTACATAAGTCGGCATTGTGCCTTTTGTATTAAATTCGAATGCAATTTCTGTGTTTCATCGTCAATAAGAAGGTCCAAGGGATACAGTAAACCTGAAGTGAAGCATCGGAATCTAAGACTGGACTCACTGGAGAGGTTGTAATCATAGAAAATTAGAGTGTCAGTCCTCTTGTATTTAAGTCGGCTTTGTGCCTTTTGAATTAAATTCGGAAGCAATTTCTGTGTTTCATCGTCAATAAGATGGTCCAAGGGGTACAGTAAACCTGAAGTGCGCATCGGAATCTAGAACTGGACTCACAGGAGGGGTTCAAATCATTGAGAGTTAGAGTGTCAGACCTCTTGTACCTAGGATGGCATTGTGAACTTTGTATTCAATTCGGAAGTAATTTCTGTGTTTGATCGTCATGAAGAAGGTCTAAGGGATACAGTAAACGTGAAGTGAAGCATCCGAATCTAAAACTGGACTCACAGGAGAGGTTCAAATCATAGAAAGTTAGAGTGTCAGTCCTCTTGTACTTAAGTCGGCATTGAGCATTTTGTATTAAATTCGGATGCAATTTCTGTGTTTCATCGTCAATAAGAAGGTCCAAGGGACACAGTAAACATGAAGTGAAGCATCGGAATCTAAAACTGGGCTCACAGGAGAGGTTCAAATCATAGAAAGTTAGAGTGTCTGTCCTCTTGTACTTAAGTCGGCATCGTGCCTGTTGTATTAAATTCGGATGCAATTTCTGTGTTTCATCGTCAATAAGAAGGTCCAAGGGATACAGTAAACCTGAAGAGAAGCATCAGAATCTAAAACTGGTCTCTCAGGAGAGGTTCAAATCATAGAAAATTAGAGTGTCAGTCCTCTCGTACTTATGTCGGCATTGTGCCTTTTGTATTAAATACGGATGCAATTTCTGTGTTACATCGTCAATATGAAGGTCCAAAGGATACAGTAAACCTGAAGTGAAGCATCGGATTCTAAAACTGGACTCACTGGAGAGGTTGAGTTCATTGAAAGTTAGAGTGTGTGTCCTCTTTTACTTAAGTCGGTATTGTGCCTTTTGTATTAAATTCGGATGCAATTTCTGTGTTTCATCGTCAATAAGAAGGTCCAAGGGATACAGTAAACCTGAAGTGAAGCATCGGAATCTAAGACTGGACTCACAGGAGTGGTTCAAATCATAGGAAATTAGAGTGTCAGTCCTCTTGTATCTAAGGCGGCATTGTGCCTTTTGTATTAAATTCGGAAGCAATTTCTGTGTGTCATCGTCAATAAGATGGTCCAAGTGATATAGTAAACCTGAAGTGAAGCATCGGAATCTAAAACTGGACTCACAGGAGAGGTTCAAATATTAGAAATTTGGAGTGTCAGTCCTCTTGTACTTAAGTCGGCATTGTGCCTTTTGTATTAAATTCGGATGCAATTTCTGTGTTTCATCGTCAATAAGAAGGTCCAAGGGATACAGTAAACCTGATGTGAAGCATCGGAATCTAAGACTGGACTCACTGGAGAGGTTCTAATCATAGAAAGTTAGAGTGTCAGTCCTCTTGTACTTAAGTCGGCATTGTGCCTTTTGTATTAAATTCGGATGCAATTTCTGTGTTTCATCGTCAATAAGAAGGTCCAAGGGATACAGTAAACCTGAAGTGAAGCATCGGAATCTAAAACTGGACTCATAGGAGAGGTTCAAATCATAGAAAACTAGAGTGTCATTCCTCTTGTACCTATGTCGGCATTGTGCCTTTTGTATTAAAATCGGATGCAATTTCTGTGTTTCATCGTCAATAAGAAGGTCCAAGGGATACAGTAAAAATGAAGTGAAGCATCGGAATCTAAAACTGGACTCACTGGAGAGGTTGAGTTCATAGTAAGTTAGAGTGTCAGTCCTCTTGTACGTAAGTCGGTATTGTGCCTTTTGTATTAAATTCGGGTGCAATTTCTGTGTTTCATCGTAATAAGAAGGTCCAAGCGATACAGTAAACCTGAAGTGAAGCATCGGAATCTAAGACTGGACTCACAGGAGAAGTTCAAATCATAGAAAGTTAGAGTGTCAGTCCTCTTGTACTTAAGTCGGCATTGAGCATTTTGTATTAAATTCGGATGCAATATCTGTGTTTCATCGTCAATAAGAAGGTCCAAGGGACACAGTAAACATGAAGTGAAGCATCGGAATCTAAAACTGGGCTCACAGGAGAGGTTCAAATCATAGAAAGTTAGAGTGTCTGTCCTCTTGTACTTAAGTCGGCATCGTGCCTGTTGTATTAAATTCGGATGCAATTTCTGTGTTTCATCGTCAATAAGAAGGTCCAAGGGATACAGTAAACCTGAAGAGAAGCATCAGAATCTAAAACTGGTCTCTCAGGAGAGGTTCAAATCATAGAAATTTAGAGTGTCAGTCCTCTTGTACTTATGTCGGCATTGTGCCTTTTGTATTAAATACGGATGCAATTTCAGTGTTACATCGTCAATATGAAGGTCCAAAGGAAACAGTAAACCTGAAGTGAAGCATCGGAATCTAAAACTGGACTCACTGGAGAGGTTGAGTTCATTGAAAGTTAGAGTGTGTGTCCTCTTTTACTTAAGTCGGTATTGTGCCTTTTGTATTAAATTCGGATGCAATTTCTGTGTTTCATCGTCAATAAGAAGGTCCAAGGGATACAGTAAACCTGAAGTGAAGCATCGGAATCTAAGACTGGACTCAAAGGAGTGGTTCAAATCATAGGAAATTAGAGTGTCAGTCCTCTTGTATCTAAGGCGGCATTGTGCCTTTTGTACTAAATTCGGAAGCAATTTCTGTGTGTCATCGTCAATAAGATGGTCCAAGTGATATAGTAAACCTGAAGTGAAGCATCGGAATCTAAAACTGGACTCACAGGAGAGGTTCAAATCATAGAAATTTGGAGTGTCAGTCCTCTTGTACTTAAGTCGGCATTGTGCCTTTTGTATTAAATTCAGATGCAATTTCTGTGTTTCATCGTCAATAAGAAGGTCCAAGGGATACAGTAAACCTGATGTGAAGCATCGGAATCTAAGACTGGACTCACTGGAGAGGTTCTAATCATAGAAAGTTAGAGTGTCAGTCCTCTTGTACTTAAGTCGGCATTGTGCCTTTTGTATTAAATTCGGATGCAATTTCTGTGTTTCATCATCAATAAGAAGGTCCAAGGGATACAGTAAACCTGAAGTGAAGCATCGGAATCTAAAACTGGACTCATAGGAGAGGTTCAAATCATAGAAAACTAGAGTGTCATTCCTCTTGTACTTATGTCGGCATTGTGCCTTTTGTATTAAAATCGGATGCAATTTCTGTGTTTCATCGTCAATAAGAAGGTCCAAGGGATACAGCAAAAATGAAGTGAAGCATCGGAATCTAAAACTGGACTCACTGGAGAGGTTGAGTTCATAGTAAGTTAGAGTGTCAGTCCTCTTGTACGTAAGTCGGTATTGTGCCTTTTGTATTAAATTCGGGTGCAATTTCTGTGTTTCATCGTAATATGAAGGTCCAAGCGATACAGTAAACCTGAAGTGAAGCATCGGAATCTAAGACTGGACTCACAGGAGAAGTTCAAATCATAGAAAGTTAGAGTGTCAGTCCTCTTGTACTTCAGTCGGCATTGTGCCTTTTGTATTAAATTCGGATGCAATTTCTGTGTTTCATCGTCAAAAAGAAGGTCCAAGGGATACAGTAAACGTGATGTGAAGCATCGGAATCTAAAACTGGACTCACAGGAGTGGTTCAAATCATAGAAAGTTAGAGTGTCAGTCCTCTTGTACTTAAGTCGGCATTGCACCATGTGTATTACATTCGGATGCAATTTCTGTGTTTCATCGTCATTAAGAAGGTCCAAGGGATACAGTAAAGCTGAAGTGAAGCATCGGAATCTAAAGCTGGACTCACAGGAGAGGTTCAAATCAAAGAAAGTTAGAGTGTCAGTCCTCTTGTATTTAAGTCGGCTTTGTGCCTTTTGAATTAAATTCGGAAGCAATTTCTGTGTTTCATCGTCAATAAGATGGTCCAAGGGGTACAGTAAACCTGAAGTGCCGCATCGGAATCTAGAACTGGACTCACAGGAGGGGTTCAAATCATAGAGAGTTAGAGTGTCAGTCCTCTTGTACCTAAGACGGCATCGTGAACTTTGTATTAAATTCGCAAGCAATATCTGTGTTTCATCGTCATTAAGAAGGTCTAAGGGATACAGTAAACGTGAAGTGAAGCATCCGAATCTAAAACTGGACTCACAGGAGAGGTTCAAATCATAGAAAGTTAGAGTGTCAGTCCTCTTGTACTTAAGTCGGCATTGAGCATTTTGTATTAAATTCGGATGCAATTTCTGTGCTTGATCGGCAATAAGAAAGTCCAAGGGACACAGTAAACATGAAGTGAAGCATCGGAATCTAAAACTGGGCTCACAGGAGAGGTCCAAATCATAGAAAGTTAGAGTGTCTGTCCTCTTGTACTTAAGTCGGCATTGTGCCTGTTGTATTAAATTCGGATGCAATTTCTGTGTTTCATCGTCAATAAGAAGGTCCAAGGGATACAGTAAACCTGAAGAGAAGCATCAGAATCTAAAACTGGTCTCTCAGGAGAGGTTCAAATCATAGAAATTTAGAGTGTCAGTCCTCTTGTACTTATGTCGGCATTGTGCCTTTTGTATTAAATTCGGATGCAATTTCTGTGTTTCATCGTCAATAAGTAGGTCCAAGGTATACAGTAAACCTGAAGTGCAGCATCGGAATCTAAAACTGGACTCACTGGAGAGGTTGAGCTCATTGAAAGTTAGAGTGTCAGTCCTCTTGTACTTAAGTCGGTATTGTGCCTTTTGTATTAATTTCGGATGCAATTTCTGTGTTTCATCGTCAATAAGAAGGTCCAAGGGATACAGTAAACCTGAAGTGAAGCATCGGAATCTAAGACTGGACTCACAGGAGAGGTTCAAATCATAGAAAGTTAGAGTGTCAGTCCTCTTGTACTTAAGTCGGCATTGTGCCTTTTGTATTAAATTCGGATGCAACTTCTGTGTTTCATCGTCAATAAGAATGTCCAAGGGATACAGTAAACGTGATGTGAATCATCGGAATCTAAAACTGGACTCACAGGAGTGGTTCAAATCATAGAAAGTTTAAGTGTCAGTCCTCTTGTACTTAAGTCGGCATTGTGCCTTGTGTATTACATTCGGATGCAATTTCTGTGTTTCATCGTCAATAAGAAGGTCCAAGGGATACTTTAAACCTGAAGTGAAGCATCGGAATCCAAAGCTGGACTCACAGGAGAGGTTCAAATCATAGAAAGTTAGAGTGTCAGTCCTCTTGTATTTAAGTCGGCATTGTGCCTTTTGTATTAAATTCGGAAGCAATTTCTGTGTTTCATCGTCAATAAGATGGTCCAAGGGGTACAGTAAACCTGACGAGAAGCATCTGAATCTAAAACTGGACCTACAGGGGAGGTTCAAATCAAAGAAAGTTAGAGTGTCAGTCCTCTTGTACATAAGTCGGCATTGTGCCTTTTGTATTAAATTCGAATGCAATTTCTGTGTTTCATCGTCAATAAGATGGTCCAAGGGATACAGTAAACCTGAAGTGAAGCATCGGAATCTAAGACTGGACTCACTGGAGAGTTTGTAATCATAGAAAATTAGAGTGTCAGTCCTCTTGTATTTAAGTCGGCTTTGTGCCTTTTGAATTAAATTCGGAAGCAATTTCTGTGTTTCATCGTCAATAAGATGGTCCAAGGGGTACAGTAAACCTGAAGTGCCGCATCGGAATCTAGAACTGGACTCACAGGAGGGGTTCAAATCATAGAGAGTTAGAGTGTCAGTCCTCTTGTACCTAGGACGGCATTGTGAACTTTGTATTAAATTCGGAAGCAATTTCTGTGTTTGATCGTCATTAAGAAGGTCTAAGGGATACAGTAAACGTGAAGTGAAGCATCCGAATCTAAAACTGGACTCACAGGAGAGGTTCAAATCATAGAAAGTTAGAGTGTCAGTCCTCTTGTACTTAAGTCGGCATTGAGCATTTTGTATTAAATTCGGATGCAATTTCTGTGTTTCATCGTCAATAAGAAAGTCCAAGGGACACAGTAAACATGAAGTGAAGCATCGGAATCTAAAACTGGGCTCACAGGAGAGGTTCAAATCATAGAAAGTTAGAGTGTCTGTCCTCTTGTACTTCAGTCGGCATTGTGCCTTTTGTATTAAATTCGGATGCAATTTCTGTGTTTCATCGTCAATAAGATGGTCCAAGTGATATAGTAAACCTGAAGTGAACCATCGGAATCTAAAACTGGACCCACAGGAGAGGTTCAAATCATAGAAATTTGGAGTGTCAGTCCTCTTGTACTTAAGTCGGCATTGTGCCTTTTGTATTAAATTCGGATGCAATTTCTGTGTTTCATCGTCAATAAGAAGGTCCAAGGGATACAGTAAACCTGATGTGAAGCATCGGAATCTAAGACTGGACTCACTGGAGAGGTTTTAATCATAGAAATTTAGAGTGTCAGTCCTCTTGTACTTAAGTCGGCATTGTGCCTTTTGTATTAAATTCGGATGCAATTTCTGTGTTTCATCGTCAATAAGAAGGTCCAAGGGATACAGTAAACCTGAAGTGAAGCATCGGAATCTAAAACTGGACTCATAGGAGAGGTTCAAATCATAGAAAATTAGAGTGTCATTCCTCTTGTACTTATGTCGGCATTGTGCCTTTTGTATTAAAATCGGATGCAATTTCTGTGTTTCATCGTCAATAAGAAGGTCCAAGGGATACAGTAAAAATGAAGTGAAGCATCGGAATCTAAAACTGGACTCTCTGGAGAGGTTGAGTTCTTAGTAAGTTAGAGTGTCAGTCCTCTTGTACGTAAGTCGGTATTGTGCCTTTTGTATTAAATTCGGGTGCAATTTCTGTGTTTCATCGTAATAAGAAGGTCCAAGCGATACAGTAAACCTGAAGTGAAGCATCGGAATCTAAGACTGGTCTCACAGGAGAAGTTCAAATCATAGAAAGTTAGAGTGTCAGTCCTCTTGTACTTCAGTCGGCATTGTGCCTCTTGTATTAAATTCGGATGCAATTTCTGTGTTTCATCGTCAATAAGAAGGTCCAAGGGATACAGTAAACGTGATGTGAAGCATCGGAATCTAAAACTGGACTCACAGGAGTGGTTCAAATCATAGAAAGTTAGAGTGTCAGTCCTCTTGTACTTAAGTCGGCATTGCACCATGTGTATTACATTCGGATGCAATTTCTGTGTTTCATCGTCATTAAGAAGGTCCAAGGGATACAGTAAACCTGAAGTGAAGCATCGGAATCTAAAGCTGGACTCACAGGAGAGGTTCAAATCAAAGAAAGTTAGAGTGTCAGTCCTCTTGTATTTAAGTCGGCTTTGTGCCTTTTGAATTAAATTCGGAAGCAATTTCTGTGTTTCATCGTCAATAAGATGGTCCAAGGGGTACAGTAAACCTGAAGTGCCGCATCGGAATCTAGAACTGGACTCACAGGAGGGGTTCAAATCATAGAGAGTTAGTGTGTCAGTCCTCTTGTACCTAAGACGGCATCGTGAACTTTGTATTAAATTCGGAAGCAATATCTGTGTTTCATCGTCATTAAGAAGGTCTAAGGGATACAGTAAACGTGAAGTGAAGCATCCGAATCTAAAACTGGACTCACAGGAGAGGTTCAAATCATAGAAAGTTAGAGTGTCAGTCCTCTTGTACTTAAGTTGGCCTTGTGCCCGTTGTATTAAATTCGGATGCAATATCTGTGTTTCATCGTCAATAAGAAGGTCCAAGGGACAAAGTAAACCTGAAGTGAAGCATCTGAATCTAAAACTGGACTCACAGGAGAGGTTCAAATCATAGAAAGTTAGAGTGTCTGTCCTCTTGTACTTAAGTCGGCATTGTGCCTTTAGTATTTATTCCGATGGAATTTCTGTGTTTCATCGTTAATAAGAAGGTCCAAGGGATACAGTACACCTGAAGTGAAGCATCGGAATCTAAAACTGAACTCACAGACGTGGTTGAGTTCATAGAAAATTAGAGTGTCAGTCCTCTTGTACTTAAGTCGGTATTGTGCATTTTGTATTAAATTCGGATGCAATTTCTGTGTATCATCGTCAATAAGAAGGTCCAAGGGATACAGTAAACTTGAAGTGAAACATCGGAATCTAAAACTGGACTCATAGGAGAGGTTCAAATCATAGAAAATTAGAGTGTCAGTCCTCTTGTACTTATGTCGGCATTGTGCCTTTTGTATTAAATTCGGATGCAATTTCTGTGCTTCATCGTCAATAAGTAGGTCCAAGGTATACAGTAAACCTGAAGTGCAGCATCGGAATCTAAAACTGGACTCACTGGAGAGGTTGAGCTCAATGAAAGTTAGAGTGTCAGTCCTCTTGTACTTAAGTCGGTATTGTGCCTTTTGTATTAATTTCGGATGCAATTTCTGTGTTTCATCGTCAATAAGAAGGTCCAAGGGATACAGTAACCCTGAAGTGAAGCATCGGAATCTAAGACTGGACTCACAGGAGAGGTTCAAATCATAGAAAGTTAGAGTGTCAGTCCTCTTGTACTTAAGTCGGCATTGTGCCTTTTGTATTAAATTCGGATGCAACTTCTGTGTTTCATCGTCAATAAGAATGTCCAAGGGATACAGTAAACGTGATGTGAATCATCGGAATCTAAAACTGGACTCACAGGAGTGGTTCAAATCATAGAAAGTTTAAGTGTCAGTCCTCTTGTACTTAAGTCGTCATTGAGCCTTGTGTATTACATTCGGATGCAATTTCTGTGTTTCAACCTCAATAAGAAGGTCCAAGGGATACTTTAAACCTGAAGTGAAGCATCGGAATCCAAAGCTGGACTCACAGGAGAGGTTCAAATCATAGAAAGTTAGAGTGTCAGTCCTCTTGTATTTAAGTCGGCATTGTGCCTTTTGTATTAAATTCGGAAGCAATTTCTGTGTTTCATCGTCAATAAGATGGTCCAAGGGGTACAGTAAACCTGACGAGAAGCATCGGAATCTAAAACTGGACCTACAGGGGAGGTTCAAATCAAAGAAAGTTAGAGTGTCAGTCCTCTTGTACATAAGTCGGCATTGTGCCTTTTGTATTAAATTCGAATGCAATTTCTGTGTTTCATTGTCAATAAGAAGGTCCAAGGGATACAGTAAACCTGAAGTGAAGCATCGGAATCTAAGACTGGACTCACTGGAGAGGTTGTAATCATAGAAAATTAGAGTGTCAGTCCTCTTGTATTTAAGTCGGCTTTGTGCCTTTTGAATTAAATTCGGAAGCAATTTCTGTGTTTCATCGTCAATAAGATGGTCCAAGGGGTACAGTAAACCTGAAGTGCCGCATCGGAATCTAGAACTGGACTCACAGGAGGGGTTCAAATCATAGAGAGTTAGAGTGTCAGTCCTCTTGTACCTAGGACGGCATTGTGAACTTTGTATTAAATTCGGAAGCAATTTCTGTGTTTGATCGTCATTAAGAAGGTCTAAGGGATACAGTAAACGTGAAGTGAAGCATCCGAATCTAAAACTGGACTCACAGGAGAGGTTCAAATCATAGAAAGTTAGAGTGTCAGTCCTCTTGTACTTAAGTCGGCATTGAGCGTTTTGTATTAAATTCGGATGCAATTTCTGTGTTTCATCGTCAATAAGAAGGTCCAAGGGACACAGTAAACATGAAGTGAAGCATCGGAATCTAAAACTGGGCTCACAGGAGAGGTTCAAATCATAGAAAGTTAGAGTGTCTGTCCTCTTGTACTTAAGTCGGCATCGTGCCTGTTGTATTAAATTCGGATGCAATTTCTGTGTTTCATCGTCAATAAGAAGGTCCAAGGGATACAGTAAACCTGAAGAGAAGCATCAGAATCTAAAACAGGTCTCTCAGGAGAGGTTCAAATCATAAAAATTTAGAGTGTCAGTCCTCTTGTCCTTATGTCGGCATTGTGCCTTTTGTATTAAATACGGATGCTATTTCTGTGTTACATCGTCAATATGAAGGTCCAAAGGATACAGTAAACCTGAAGTGAAGCATCGGAATCTAAAACTGGACTCACTGGAGAGGTTGAGTTCATTGAAAGTTAGAGTGTGTGTCCTCTTTTACTTAAGTCGTTATTGTGCCTTTTGTATTAAATTCGGATGCAATTTCTGTGTTTCATCGTCAATAAGAAGGTCCAAGGGATACAGTAAACCTGAAGTGAAGCATCGGAATCTAAGACTGGACTCACAGGAGTGGTTCAAATCATAGGAAATTAGAGTGTCAGTCCTCTTGTATCTAAGGCGGCATTGTGCCTTTTGTATTAAATTCGGAAGCAATTTCTGTGTGTCATCGTCAATAAGATGGTCCAAGTGATATAGTAAACCTGAAGTGAAGCATCGGAATCTAAAACTGGACTCACAGGAGAGGTTCAAATCATAGAAATTTGGAGTGTCAGTCCTCTTGTACTTAAGTCGGCATTGTGCCTTTTGTATTAAATTCGGATGCAATTTCTGTGTTTCATCGTCAATAAGAAGGTCCAAGGGATACAGTAAACCTGATGTGAAGCATCGGAATCTAAGACTGGACTCACTAGAGAGGTTCTAATCATAGAAAGTTAGAGTGTCAGTCTTCTTGTACTTAAGTCGGCATTGTGCCTTTTGTATTAAATTCGGATGCAATTTCTGTGTTTCATCGTCAATAGGAAGGTCCAAGGGATACAGTAAACCTGAAGTGAAGCATCGGAATCTAAAACTGGACTCATAGGAGAGGTTCAAATCATAGAAAACTAGAGTGTCATTCCTCTTGTACTTATGTCGGCATTGTGCCTTTTGTATTAAAATCGGATGCAATTTCTGTGTTTCATCGTCAATAAGAAGGTCCAAGGGATACAGTAAACGTGATGTGAAGCATCGGAATCTAAAACTGGACTCACAGGAGTGGTTCAAATCATAGAAAGTTAGAGTGTCAGTCCTCTTGTACTTAAGTCGGCATTGCACCATGTGTATTACATTCGGATGCAATTTCTGTGTTTCATCGTCATTAAGAAGGTCCAAGGGATACAGTAAACCTGAAGTGAAGCATCGGAATCTAAAGCTGGACTCACAGGAGAGGTTCAAATCAAAGAAAGTTAGAGTGTCAGTCCTCTTGTATTTAAGTCGGCTTTGCGCCTTTTGAATTAAATTCGGAAGCAATTTCTGTGTTTCATCGTCAATAAGATGGTCCAAGGGGTACAGTAAACCTGAAGTGCCGCATCGGAATCTAGAACTGGACTCAAAGGAGGGGTACAAATCATAGAGAGTTAGAGTGTCAGTCCTCTTGTACCTAAGACGGCATCGTGAACTTTGTATTAAATTCGGAAGCAATATCTGTGTTTCATCGTCATTAAGAAGGTCTAAGGGATACAGTAAACGTGAAGTGAAGCATCCGAATCTAAAACTGGACTCACAGGAGAGGTTCAAATCATAGAAAGTTAGAGTGTCAGTCCTCTTGTACTTAAGTCGGCATTGAGCATTTTGTATTAAATTCGGATGCAATTTCTGTGCTTCATCGGCAATAAGAAAGTCCAAGGGACACAGTAAACATGAAGTGAAGCATCGGAATCTAAAACTGGGCTCACAGGAGAGGTCCAAATCATAGAAAGTTAGAGTGTCTGTCCTCTTGTACTTAAGTCGGCATTGTGCCTGTTGTATTAAATTCGGATGCAATTTCTGTGTTTCATCGTCAATAAGAAGGTTCAAGGGATACAGTAAACCTGAAGAGAAGCATCAGAATCTAAAACTGGTCTCTCAGGAGAGGTTCAAATCATAGAAATTTAGAGTGTCAGTCCTCTTGTACTTATGTCGGCATTGTGCCTTTTGTATTAAATTCGGATGCAATTTCTGTGTTTCATCTACAATAAGTAGGTCCAAGGTATACAGTAAACCTGAAGTGCAGCATCGGAATCTAAAACTGGACTCACTGGAGAGGTTGAGCTCATTGAAAGTTAGAGTGTCAGTCCTCTTGTACTTAAGTCGGTATTGTGCCTTTTGTATTAATTTCGGATGCAATTTCTGTGTTTCATCGTCAATAAGAAGGTCCAAGGGATACAGTAAACCTGAAGTGAAGCATCGGAATCTAAGACTGGACTCACAGGAGAGGTTCAAATCATAGAAAGTTAGAGTGTCAGTCCTCTTGTACTTAAGTCGGCATTGTGCCTTTTGTATTAAATTCGGATGCAACTTCTGTGTTTCATCGTCAATAAGAATGTCCAAGGGATACAGTAAACATGAAGTGAAGCATCGGAATCTAAAACTGGGCTCACAGGAGAGGTTCAAATCATAGAAAGTTAGAGTGTCTGTCCTCTTGTACTTAAGTCGGCATCGTGCCTGTTGTATTAAATTCGGATGCAATTTCTGTGTTTCATCGTCAATAAGAAGGTCCAAGGGATACAGTAAACCTGAAGAGAAGCATCAGAATCTAAAACTGGTCTCTCAGGAGAGGTTCAAATCATAGAAATTTAGAGTGTCAGTCCTCTTGTACTTATGTCGGCATTGTGCCTTTTGTATTAAATACGGATGCAATTTCTGTGTTACATCGTCAATATGAAGGTCCAAAGGATACAGTAAACCTGAAGTGAAGCATCGGAATCTAAAACTGGACTCACTGGAGAGGTTGAGTTCATTGAAAGTTAGAGTGTGTGTCCTCTTTTACTTAAGTCGGTATTGTGCCTTTTGTATTAAATTCGGATGCAATTTCTGTGTTTCATCGTCAATAAGAAGGTCCAAGGGATACAGTAAACCTGAAGTGAAGCATCGGAATCTAAGACTGGACTCACAGGAGTGGTTCAAATCATAGGAAATTAGAGTGTCAGTCCTCTTGTATCTAAGGCGGCATTGTGCCTTTTGTATTAAATTCGGAAGCAATTTCTGTGTGTCATCGTCATTAAGATGGTCCAAGTGATATAGTAAACCTGAAGTGAAGCATCGGAATCTAAAACTGGACTCACAGGAGAGGTTCAAATCATAGAAATTTGGAGTGTCAGTCCTCTTGTACTTAAGTCGGCATTGTGCCTTTTGTATTAAATTCGGATGCAATTTCTGTGTTTGATCGTCAATAAGAAGGTCCAAGGGATACAGTAAACCTGATGTGAAGCATCGGAATCTAAGACTGGACTCACTGGAGAGGTTCTAATCATAGAAAGTTAGAGTGTCAGTCCTCTTGTACTTAAGTCGGCATTGTGCCTTTTGTATTAAATTCGGATGCAATTTCTGTGTTTCATCGTCAATAAGAAGGTCCAAGGGATACAGTAAACCTGAAGTGAAGGATCGGAATCTAAAACTGGACTCATAGGAGAGGTTCAAATCATAGAAAATTAGAGTGTCATTCCTCTTGTACTTATGTCGGCATTGTGCCTTTTGTATTAAAATCGGATGCAATTTCTGTGTTTCATCGTCAATAAGAAGGTCCAAGGGAAACAGTAAAAATGAAGTGAAGCATCGGAATCTAAAACTGGACTCACTGGAGAGGTTGAATTCATAGTAAGTTAGAGTGTCAGTCCTCTTGTACGTAAGTCGGTATTGTGCCTTTTGTATTAAATTCGGGTGCAATTTCTGTGTTTCATCGTAATAAGAAGGTCCAAGCGATACAGTAAACCTGAAGTGAAGCATCGGAATCTAAGACTGGACTCACAGCAGAAGTTCAAATCATAGAAAGTTAGAGTGTCAGTCCTCTTGTACTTAAGTCGGCATTGTGCCTTGTGTATTACATTTGGATGCAATTTCTGTGTTTCATCGTCAATAAGAAGGTCCAAGGGATACTTTAAACCTGAAGTGAAGCATCGGAATCCAAAGCTGGACTCACAGGAGAGGTTCAAATCAAAGAAAGTTAGAGTGTCAGTCCTCTTGTATTTAAGTCGGCTTTGTGCCTTTTGAATTAAATTCGGAAGCAATTTCTGTGTTTCATCGTCAATAAGATGGTCCAAGGGGTACAGTAAACCTGAAGTGCCGCATCGGAATCTAGAACTGGACTCAAAGGAGGGGTACAAATCATAGAGAGTTAGAGTGTCAGTCCTCTTGTACCTAAGACGGCATCGTGAACTTTGTATTAAATTCGGAAGCAATATCTGTGTTTCATCGTCATTAAGAAGGTCTAAGGGATACAGTAAACGTGAAGTGAAGCATCCGAATCTAAAACTGGACTCACAGGAGAGGTTCAAATCATAGAAAGTTAGAGTGTCAGTCCTCTTGTACTTAAGTCGGCATTGAGCATTTTGTATTAAATTCGGATGCAATTTCTGTGCTTCATCGGCAATAAGAAAGTCCAAGGGACACAGTAAACATGAAGTGAAGCATCGGAATCTAAAACTGGGCTCACAGGAGAGGTCCAAATCATAGAAAGTTAGAGTGTCTGTCCTCTTGTACTTAAGTCGGCATTGTGCCTGTTGTATTAAATTCGGATGCAATTTCTGTGTTTCATCGTCAATAAGAAGGTTCAAGGGATACAGTAAACCTGAAGAGAAGCATCAGAATCTAAAACTGGTCTCTCAGGAGAGATTCAAATCATAGAAATTTAGAGTGTCAGTCCTCTTGTACTTATGTCGGCATTGTGCCTTTTGTATTAAATTCGGATGCAATTTCTGTGTTTCATCTACAATAAGTAGGTCCAAGGTATACAGTAAACCTGAAGTGCAGCATCGGAATCTAAAACTGGACTCACTGGAGAGGTTGAGCTCATTGAAAGTTAGAGTGTCAGTCCTCTTGTACTTAAGTCGGTATTGTGCCTTTTGTATTAATTTCGGATGCAATTTCTGTGTTTCATCGTCAATAAGAAGGTCCAAGGGATACAGTAAACCTGAAGTGAAGCATCGGAATCTAAGACTGGACTCACAGGAGAGGTTCAAATCATAGAAAGTTAGAGTATCAGTCCTCTTGTACTTAAGTCGGCATTGTGCCTTTTGTATTAAATTCGGATGCAACTTCTGTGTTTCATCGTCAATAAGAATGTCCAAGGGATACAGTAAACGTGATGTGAATCATCGGAATCTAAAACTGGACTCACAGGAGTGGTTCAAATCATAGAAAGTTTAAGTGTCAGTCCTCTTGTACTTAAGTCGGCATTGTGCCTTGTGTATTACATTTGGATGCAATTTCTGTGTTTCATCGTCATTAAGAAGGTCCAAGGGATACTTTAAACCTGAAGTGAAGCATCGGAATCCAAAGCTGGACTCACAGGAGAGGTTCAAATCAAAGAAAGTTAGAGTGTCAGTCCTCTTGTATTTAAGTCGGCATTGTGCCTTTTGTATTAAATTCGGAAGCAATTTCTGTGTTTCATCGTCAATAAGATGGTCCAAGGGGTACAGTAAACCTGACGAGAAGCATCGGAATCTAAAACTGGACCTACAGGGGAGGTTCAAATCAAAGAAAGTTAGAGTGTCAGTCCTCTTGTACATAAGTCGGCATTGTGCCTTTTGTATTAATTTCGAATGCAATTTCTGTGTTTCATCGTCAATAAGAAGGTCCAAGGGATACAGTAAACATGAAGTGAAGCATCGGAATCTAAGACTGGACTCACTGGAGAGGTTGTAATCATAGAAAATTAGAGTGTCAGTCCTCTTGTATTTAAGTCGGCTTTGTGCCTTTTGAATTAAATTCGGAAGCAATTTCTGTGTTTCATCGTCAATAAGATGGTCCAAGGGGTACAGTAAACCTGAAGTGCCGCATCGGAATCTAGAACTGGACTCACAGGAGGGGTTCAAATCATAGAGAGTTAGAGTGTCAGTCCTCTTGTACCTAGGACGGCATTGTGAACTTTGTATTAAATTCGGAAGCAATTTCTGTGTTTGATCGTCATTAAGAAGGTCTAAGGGATACAGTAAACGTGAAGTGAAGCATCCGAATCTAAAACTGGACTCACAGGAGAGGTTCAAATCATAGAAAGTTAGAGTGTCAGTCCTCTTGTACTTAAGTCGGCATTGAGCATTTTGTATTAAATTCGGATGCAATTTCTGTGTTTCATCGTCAATAAGAAGGTCCAAGGGACACAGTAAACATGAAGTGAAGCATCGGAATCTAAAACTGGGCTCACAGGAGAGGTTCAAATCATAGAAAGTTAGAGTGTCTGTCCTCTTGTACTTAAGTCGGCATCGTGCCTGTTGTATTAAATTCGGATGCAATTTCTGTGTTTCATCGTCAATAAGAAGGTCCAAGGGATACAGTAAACCTGAAGAGAAGCATCAGAATCTAAAATTGGTCTCTCAGGAGAGGTTCAAATCATAGAAATTTAGAGTGTCAGTCCTCTTGTACTTATGTCGGCATTGTGCCTTTTGTATTAAATACGGATGCAATTTCTGTGTTACATCGTCAATATGAAGGTCCAAAGGATACAGTAAACCTGAAGTGAAGCATCGGAATCTAAAACTGGACTCACTGGAGAGGTTGAGTTCATTGAAAGTTAGAGTGTGTGTCCTCTTTTACTTAAGTCGGTATTGTGCCTTTTGTATTAAATTCGGATGCAATTTCTGTGTTTCATCGTCAATAAGAAGGTCCAAGGGATACAGTAAACCTGAAGTGAAGCATCGGAATCTAAGACTGGACTCACAGGAGTGGTTCAAATCATAGGAAATTAGAGTGTCAGTCCTCTTGTATCTAAGGCGGCATTGTGCCTTTTGTATTAAATTCGGAAGCAATTTCTGTGTGTCATCGTCATTAAGATGGTCCAAGTGATATAGTAAACCTGAAGTGAAGCATCGGAATCTAAAACTGGACTCACAGGAGAGGTCCAAATCATAGAAATTTGGAGTGTCAGTCCTCTTGTACTTAAGTCGGCATTGTGCCTTTTGTATTAAATTCGGATGCAATTTCTGTGTTTCATCGTCAATAAGAAGGTCCAAGGGATACAGTAAACCTGATGTGAAGCATCGGAATCTAAGACTGGACTCACTGGAGAGGTTCTAATCATAGAAAGTTAGAGTGTCAGTCCTCTTGTACTTAAGTCGGCATTGTGCCTTTTGTATTAAATTCGGATGCAATTTCTGTGTTTCATCGTCAATAAGAAGGTCCAAGGGATACAGTAAACCTGAAGTGAAGCATCGGAATCTAAAACTGGACTCATAGGAGAGGTTCAAATCATAGAAAATTAGAGTGTCATTCCTCTTGTACTTATGTCGGCATTGTGCCTTTTGTATTAAAATCGGATGCAATTTCTGTGTTTCATCGTCAATAAGAAGGTCCAAGGGAAACAGTAAAAATGAAGTGAAGCATCGGAATCTAAAACTGGACTCACTGGAGAGGTTGAATTCATAGTAAGTTAGAGTGTCAGTCCTCTTGTACGTAAGTCGGTATTGTGCCTTTTGTATTAAATTCGGGTGCAATTTCTGTGTTTCATCGTAATAAGAAGGTCCAAGCGATACAGTAAACCTGAAGTGAAGGATCGGAATCTAAGACTGGACTCACAGCAGAAGTTCAAATCATAGAAAGGTAGAGTGTCAGTCCTCTTGTACTTCAGTCGGCATTGTGCCTTTTGTATTAAATTCGGATGCAATTTCTGTGTTTCATCGTCAATAAGAAGGTCCAAGGGATACAGTAAACGTGATGTGAAGCATCGGAATCTAAAACTGGACTCACAGGAGTGGTTCAAATCATAGAAAGTTAGAGTGTCAGTCCTCTTGCACTTAAGTCGGCATTGCACCATGTGTATTACATTCGGATGCAATTTCTGTGTTTCATCGTCATTAAGAAGGTCCAAGGGATACAGTAAACCTGAAGTGAAGCATCGGAATCTAAAGCTGGACTCACAGGAGAGGTTCAAATCAAAGAAAGTTAGAGTTTCAGTCCTCTTGTATTTAAGTCGGCTTAGTGCCTTTTGAATTAAATTCGGAAGCAATTTCTGTGTTTCATCGTCAATAAGATGGTCCAAGGGGTACAGTAAACCTGAAGTGCCGCATCGGAATCTAGAACTGGACTCACAGGAGGGGTTCAAATCATAGAGAGTTAGAGTGTCAGTCCTCTTGTACCTAAGACGGCATCGTGAACTTTGTATTAAATTCGGAAGCAATATCTGTGTTTCATCGTCATTAAGAAGGTCAAAGGGATACAGTAAACGTGAAGTGAAACATCCGAATCTAAAACTGGACTCACAGGAGAGGTTCAAATCATAGAAAGTTAGAGTGTCAGTCCTCTTGTACTTAAGTCGGCATTGAGCATTTTGTATTAAATTCGGATGCAATTTCTGTGTTTCATCGTCAATAAGAAGGTCCAAGGGACACAGTAAACATGAAGTGAAGCATCGAAATCTAAAACTGGGCTCACAGGAGAGGTTCAAATCATAGAAAGTTAGAGTGTCTGTCCTCTTGTACTTAAGTCGGCATCGTGCCTGTTGTATTAAATTCGGATGCAATTTCTGTGTTTCATCGTCAATAAGAAGGTCCAAGGGATACAGTAAACCTGAAGAGAAGCATCAGAATCTAAAACTGGTCTCTCAGGAGAGGTTCAAATCATAGAAATTTAGAGTGTCAGTCCTCTTGTACTTATGTCGGCATTGTGCCTTTTGTATTAAATACGGATGCAATTTCTGTGTTACATCGTCAATATGAAGGTCCAAAGGATACAGTAAACCTGAAGTGAAGCATCGGAATCTAAAACTGGACTCACTGGAGAGGTTGAGTTCATTGAAAGTTAGAGTGTGTGTCCTCTTTTACTTAAGTCGGTATTGTGCCTTTTGTATTAAATTCGGATGCAATTTCTGTGTTTCATCGTCAATAAGAAGGTCCAAGGGATACAGTAAACCTGAAGTGAAGCATCGGAATCTAAGACTGGACTCACAGGAGTGGTTCAAATCATAGGAAATTAGAGTGTCAGTCCTCTTGTATCTAAGGCGGCATTGTGCCTTTTGTATTAAATTCGGAAGCAATTTCTGTGTGTCATCGTCATTAAGATGGTCCAAGTGATATAGTAAACCTGAAGTGAAGCATCGGAATCTAAAACTGGACTCACAGGAGAGGTCCAAATCATAGAAATTTGGAGTGTCAGTCCTCTTGTACTTAAGTCGGCATTGTGCCTTTTGTATTAAATTCGGATGCAATTTCTGTGTTTCATCGTCAATAAGAAGGTCCAAGGGATACAGTAAACCTGATGTGAAGCATCGGAATCTAAGACTGGACTCACTGGAGAGGTTCTAATCATAGAAAGTTA
The DNA here is from genome assembly GCF_021461395.2 of Schistocerca americana. NCBI lineage: Eukaryota > Metazoa > Arthropoda > Insecta > Orthoptera > Acrididae > Schistocerca > Schistocerca americana. The sequence goes on from NC_060130.1 coordinate 72,890,520, forward strand.
GAGTGTCAGTCCTCTTGTACTTAAGTCGGCATTGTGCCTTTTGTATTAAATTCGGATGCAATTTCTGTGTTTCATCGTCAATAAGAAGGTCCAAGGGATACAGTAAACCTGAAGTGAAGCATCGGAATCTAAAACTGGACTCATAGGAGAGGTTCAAATCATAGAAAATTAGAGTGTCATTCCTCTTGTACTTATGTCGGCATTGTGCCTTTTGTATTAAAATCGGATGCAATTTCTGTGTTTCATCGTCAATAAGAAGGTCCAAGGGAAACAGTAAAAATGAAGTGAAGCATCGGAATCTAAAACTGGACTCACTGGAGAGGTTGAATTCATAGTAAGTTAGAGTGTCAGTCCTCTTGTACGTAAGTCGGTATTGTGCCTTTTGTATTAAATTCGGGTGCAATTTCTGTGTTTCATCGTAATAAGAAGGTCCAAGCGATACAGTAAACCTGAAGTGAAGCATCGGAATCTAAGACTGGACTCACAGCAGAAGTTCAAATCATAGAAAGGTAGAGTGTCAGTCCTCTTGTACTTCAGTCGGCATTGTGCCTTTTGTATTAAATTCGGATGCAATTTCTGTGTTTCATCGTCAATAAGAAGGTCCAAGGGATACAGTAAACGTGATGTGAAGCATCGGAATCTAAAACTGGACTCACAGGAGTGGTTCAAATCATAGAAAGTTAGAGTGTCAGTCCTCTTGCACTTAAGTCGGCATTGCACCATGTGTATTACATTCGGATGCAATTTCTGTGTTTCATCGTCATTAAGAAGGTCAAAGGGATACAGTAAACGTGAAGTGAAACATCCGAATCTAAAACTGGACTCACAGGAGAGGTTCAAATCATAGAAAGTTAGAGTGTCAGTCCTCTTGTACTTAAGTCGGCATTGAGCATTTTGTATTAAATTCGGATGCAATTTCTGTGCTTCATCGGCAATAAGAAAGTCCAAGGGACACAGTAAACATGAAGTGAAGCATCGGAATCTAAAACTGGGCTCACAGGAGAGGTCCAAATCATAGAAAGTTAGAGTGTCTGTCCTCTTGTACTTAAGTCGGCATTGTGCCTGTTGTATTAAATTCGGATGCAATTTCTGTGTTTCATCGTCAATAAGAAGGTCCAAGGGATACAGTAAACCTGAAGAGAAGCATCAGAATCTAAAACTGGTCTCTCAGGAGAGGTTCAAATCATAGAAATTTAGAGTGTCCGTCCTCTTGTACTTATGTCGGCATTGTGCCTTTTGTATTAAATACGGATGCAATTTCTGTGTTACATCTTCAATAAAAAGGTCCAAAGGATACAGTAAACCTGAAGTGAAGCATCAGAATCTAAAACTGGACTCACTGGAGAGGTTGAGTTCTTTGAAAGTTAGAGTGTCAGTCCTCTTGTACTTAAGTCGGTATTGTGCCTTTTGTATTAAATTCGGATGCAATTTCTGTGTGTCATCGTCAATGAGATGGTCCAAGGGGTACAGTAAACCTGACGAGAAGCATCGGAATCTAAAACTGGACCCACAGGGGAGGTTCAAATCAAAGAAAGTTAGACTGTCAGTCCTCTTGTATTTAAGTCGGCATTGTGCCTTTTGTATTAAATTCGGTTGCAATTTCTGTGTTTCATCGTCAATAAGAAGGTCCAAGTGTTACAGTAAACCTGAAGTGAAGCATCGGAATCTAAAACTGGACTCACAGGAGAGGTTCAAATCATAGAAAGTTAGAGTGTCAGTCCTCTTGTACTTAAGTAGGCATTCAGCATTTTGTATTAAATTCGGATGCAATTTCTGTGTTTCATCGTCAATAAGAAGGTCCAAGGGATACAGTAAACCTGAAGTGACGCATCGGATTCTAAAACTGCACTCTCAGGAAGGGTTCAAATCATAGAGAGTTAGAGCGTCAGTCCTCTTGTACCTAAAACGGCATTGTGCCCTTTGTATTAAATTCGGAAGCAATTTCTGTGTCTCATCGTCAATAAGAAGGTCCAAGGGATACAGTAAACCTGAAGTGAAGCATCCGAATCTGAAACTGTACTCACAGGAGAGGTTCAAATCATAGAAAGTTAGAGTGTCAGTCCTCGTGTACTTAAGTCGGCATTGTGATTGTTGTATTAATTTCGAATGTAATTTCTGTGTTTCATCGTCAATAAGAAGGTCCAAGAGATACAGTAAACCTGAAGAGAAGCATCAGAATCTGAAACTGGTCTCTCAGGAGAGGTTCAAATCATAGAAAGTTAGAGTGTCAGTCGTCTTGTACTTAAGTCGGTATTGTGCATTTTGTATTAAATTCGGATGCAATTTCTGTGTTTCATCGTCAATAAGAAGGTCCAAGGGATACAGTAAACCTGAAGTGAAGCATCGGAATCTAAAACTGGACTCACAGTAGAGGTTCAAATCATAGAAAGAGTGTCAGTCCTATTGTACTTAAGTCGGCATTGTGCCTTTTGTATTAAATTCGGATGCAATTTCTGTGTTTCATCGTCAATAAGAAGGTCCAAGGGATACAGTAAACCTGAAGTGAAACATCGGAATCTAAAACAGGACTCACAGGAGAGGTTCAAATCATAGAAAGTTAGAGAGTCAGTCCTCTTGTACTGAAGTCGGCATTGTGCCTTTAGTATTTAATTCCGATGGAATTTCTGTGTTTCATCGTTAATAAGAAGGTCCAAGGGATACAGTAAACCTGAAGTGAAGCATCGGAATCTAAAACTGGACTCACAGGAGAGGATCTGATCATAGAAAGTAAGAGTATCAGTCCTCTTGCACTTAAGTCGGCATTCTGCGTTTTGAATTTAATTCCGAAACAATTTCTGTGTTTCATCGTCAATAAGAAGATCCAAGGGATACAGTAAACCTGAAGCGAAGCATTGGAATCTAAAACTGGACTCATAAAAGAGGTTCAAATCATAGAAAATTAGAATGTCAGTCCTCTTGTACTTATGTCGGCATTGTGCCTTTTGTATTAAATTCGGATGTAATTTCTGTGTTTCATCGTCAATAAGAAGGTCCAAGGGATACAGTAAGCCTGAAGTGAAGCATCGGAATCTAAGACTGGACTCACAGGAGAGGTTCAAATCATAGAAAGTTAGAGTGTCAGTCCTCTTGTACTTAAGTCGGCATTGTGATTTTTGTATTAAATTCGGATGCAACTTCTGTGTTTCATCGTCAATAAGAATGTCCAAGGGATACAGTAAACGTGATGTGAAGCATCGGAATCTAAAACTGAACTCACAGGAGTGGTTCAAATCATAGAAAGTTAGAGTGTCAGTCCTTTTGTACTTAAGTCGGCATTGTGCCATGTGTATTAAATTTGGATGCAATTTCTGTGTTTCATCGTCAATAAGAAGGTCCAAGGGATACGTAAACCTGAAGTGAACCATCGGAATCTAAAACTGGACTCACAGGAGAGGTTCAAATTATAGAAAGTTAGAGTGTCAGTCCTCTTGTACTTAAGTCGGCATTGTGCTTTTGTATTAAGTTCGGATTCAGTTTCTGTGTTCCATTGTCAATAAGAATGTCCAAGGGATACAGTAAACCTGAAGTGAAGCATCGGAATCTAAAACTGGACTCACAGGAGAGGTTCAATTCATACGAAGTTAGAGTGTCAGTCCTCTTGTATTTAAGCCGGCATTGTGCCTTTTGTATTAAATTCGGAAGCAATTTCTGTGTTTCATCGTCAATAAGATGGTCCATGGGGTACAGTAAACCTGACGCGAAGCATCGGAATCTAAAACTGGACCTACAGGGAAGGTTCAAATCAAAGAAAGTTAGAGTGTCAGTCCTCTTGTACATAAGTCGGCATTGTGCCTTTTGTATTAAATTCGGATGCAATATCTGTGATTCATCGTCAATAAGAAGGTCCAAGGGATACAGTAAACCTGAAGTGACGCATCGGAATCTATAACAGGACCCACAGGAGGGGTTCAAATCATAGAGAGTTAGTGTGTCACTCCTCTTGTACCTAAGACGGCATTGTGCCCTTTGTATTAAATTCGGAAGCAATTTCTGTGTCTCATCGTCAATAAGAAGGTCCAAGGGATACAGTTGACATGTAGTGAAGCATCCGAATCTAAACCGGACTCACAGAGAGGTTCAAATCATAGATCTTTAGAGTGTCAGTCCTCTTGTACTTAAGTCGGCATTGAGCACTTTGTATTAAATTCCGATGCAATTTCTGTGTTGCATCGTCAATAAGAAGGTCCAGGGTATACAGTAAACCTGAAGTGAAGCATCTGAATCTAAAACTTGACTCAATGGAGAGGTTGAGCTCATTGAAAGTTAGAGTGTCATTCCACTTGTACTTAAGTCGGTATTGTGCCTTTTGTATTAAATTCGGATGCAATTTCTGTGTTTCATCGTCAAAAAGAAGGTCCAAGGGATACAGTAAGCCTGAAGTGAAGCATCGGAATCTAAAACAGGACTCACAGGAGAGGTTTAAATCATAGAAAGTTAGAGTGTCAGTCCTCTTGTACTGAAGTCGGCATTGTGCCTTTAGTATTTAATTCCGATGGAATTTCTGTTTTTTCGGTAATAAGAAGGTCCAAGGGATACAGTAAACTTGAAGTGAAGCATCGGAATCTAAAACTGGACTCATAGGAGAGGTTCAAATCATAGAAAATTAGAGTGTCAGTCCTCTTGTACTTATGTCGGCATTGTGCCTTTTGTATGAAATTCGGATGCAATTTCTGTGTTTCATCGTCAATAAGAAGGTCCAGGGTATACAGTAAACCTGAAGTGAAGCATCTGAATCTAAAACTTGACTCAATGGAGAGGTTGAGCTCATTGAAAGTTAGAGTGTCATTCCACTTGTACTTAAGTCGGTATTGTGCCTTTTGTATTAAATTCGGATGCAATTTCTGTGTTTCATCGTCAAAAAGAAGGTCCAAGGGATACAGTAAGCCTGAAGTGAAGCATCGGAATCTAAGACTGGACTCACAGGAGAGGTTCAAATCATAGAAAGTTAGAGTGTCAGTCCTCTTGTACATAAGTCGGCATTGTGCCTTTTGTATTAAATTCGGATGCAACTTCTTTGTTTCATCGTCAATAAGAATGTCCAAGGGATACAGTAAACGTGATGTGAAGCATCGGAATCTAAAACTGAACTCACAGGAGTGGTTCAAATCATAGAAAATTAGAGTGTCAGTCCTTTTGTACTTAAGTCGGCATTGTGCCTTGTGTATTACATTCGGATGCAATTTCTGTGTTTCATCGTCAATAAGAAGGTCCAAGGGATACAGTAAACCTGAAGTGAAGCATCGGAATCCAAAGCTGGACTCACAGGAGAGGTTCAAATCATAGAAAGTTAGAGTGTCAGTCCTCTTGTATTTAAGTCGGCATTGTGCCTTTTGTATTAAATTAGGAAGCAATTTCTGTGTTTCATCGTCAATAAGATGGTCCATGGGGTACAGTAAACCTGACGCGAAGCATCGGAATCTAAAACTGGACCTACAGGGAAGGTTCAAATCAAAGAAAGTTAGAGTGTCAGTCCTCTTGTACATAAGTCGGAATTGTGCCTTTTGTGTTAAATTCGGATGCAATTTCTGTGTTTCATCGTCAATAAGAAGGTCCAAGGGATACAGTAAACCTGAAGTGACGCATCGGAATCTATAACTGGACCCACAGGAGGGGTTCAAATCATAGAGAGTTAGTGTGTCACTCCTCTTGTACCTAAGACGGCATTGTGCCCTTTGTCTTAAATTCGGAAGCAATTTCTGTGTCTCATCGTCAATAAGAAGGTCCAAGGGATACAGCAAAACTGAAGTGAAGCATCGGAATCTAAAACTGGACACACAGGAGAGGTTCAAATCATAGCAAGTTAGAGTGTCTGTCCTCTTGTACTTCAGTCGGCATTGTGCCTTTCGTATTAAATTCTGATGCAATTTCTGTGTTTCATCGTCAATAAGAAGGTCCAAGGGATACAGTAAACCTGAAGTGAAGCATCCGAATCTAAAACTGGACTCACAGGATAGTTTCAAATCATAGTAAGTTAAAGTGTCAGTCCCTTTATACTTAAGTCGGCATTGTGCCTCTTTTATTAAATTCGGATGCAATTTCTGTATTTAATCGTCAATAAGAAGGTGCAAGGGATACAGTAAGACTGAAGTGAGCATTGGAATCTAAAACTGGACCCACAGGAGGGGTTCAAGTCATAGAAAGTTAGAGTGTCAGTCCTCTTGTACTTAAGTCTGCATTGAGCTCTTTGTATTAAATTCCGATGCAATTTCTGTGTTGTATCGTCAATAAGAAGGTAAAAGGGATACAGTAAACCTGAAGTGAAGCATCGGAATCTAAAACTGGACTCACAGTAGAGGTTCAAATCATAGAAAGAGTGTCAGTCCTATTGTACTTAAGTCGGCATTGTGCCTTTTGTATTAAATTCGGATGCAACTTCTGTGTTTCATCGTCAGTAAGAATGTCCAAGGGATACAGTAAACGTGATGTGAAGCATCGGAATCTAAAACTGGACTCACAGGAGTGGTTCAAATCATAGAAAGTTAGAGTGTCAGTCCTCTTGTACTTAAGTCGGCATTGTGCCTTGTGTATTACATTCGGATGCAATTTCTGTGTTTCATCGTCAAGATGAAGGTCCAAGGGATACAGTAAACCTGAAGTGAAGCATCGGATTCCAAAGCTGGACTCACAGGAGAGGTTCAAATCATAGAAAGTTAGGGTGTCAGTTCTCTTGTATTTAAGTCGGCATTGTGCCTCTTGTATTAAATTCGGAAGCAATTTCTGTGTTTCATCGTCAATAAGAAGGTCCAAGGGATACAGTAAACCTGAAGTGAAGCATCCGAATCTAAAACTGGACTCACAGGATAGTTTCAAATCATAGTAAGTTAAAGTGTCAGTCCCTTTATACTTAAGTCGGCATTGTGCCTCTTGTATTAAATTCGGATGCAATTTCTGTATTTCATCGCCTATAAGAAGGTGCAAGGGATACAGTAAAACTGAAGTGAGCATCGGAATCTAAAACTGGACCCACAGGAGGGGTTCAAGTCATAGAAAGTTAGAGTGTCAGTCCTCTTGTACTTAAGTCTGCATTGAGCTCTTTGTATTAAATTCCGATGCAATTTCTGTGTTGTATCGTCAATAAGAAGGTAAAAGGGATACAGTAACCCTGAAGTGAAGCATCGGAATCTAAAACAGGACTCACAGGAGAGGTTCAAATCATAGAAAGTTAGAGAGTCAGTCCTCTTGTACTGAAGTCGGCATTGTGCCTTTAGTATTTAATTCCGATGGATTTTCTGTGTTTGATCGTTAATAAGAAGGTCCAAGGGATACAGTAAACCAGAAGTGAAGCATCGGAATCTAAAACTGGACTCATAGGAGAGGTTCAAATCATAGAAAATTAAAGTGTCAGTCCTCTTGTACTTATGTCGGCATTGTGCCTTTTGTATTAAACTCGGATGAAATTTCTGTGTTTCATCGTCAATAAGAAGGTCCAAGGTATACAGTAAACCTGAAGTGAAGCATCGGAATCTAAAACTGGACTCACTGGAGAGGTTGAGCTCATTGAAAGTTAGAGTGTCAGTCCTCTTGTACTTAAGTCGATATTGTGCCTTTTGTATTAAATTCTGATGCAATTTCTGTGTTTCATCATCAATAAGAAGGTCCAAGGGATACAGTAAACCTGAAGTGAAGCATCGGAATCTAAGACTGGACTCACAGGAGAGGTTCAAATCATAGAAAGTTAGAGTGTCAGTCCTCTTGTACTTAAGTCGGCATTGTGCCTTTTGTATTAAATTCGGATGCAACTTCTGTGTTTCATCGTCAATAAGAAAGTCGAAGGGATACAGTAAACGTGATGTGAAGCATCGGAATCTAAAACTGGACTCACAGGAGTGGTTCAAATCATAGAAAGTTAGAGTGTCAGTCCTCTTGTACTTAAGTCGGCATTGTGCCTTGTGTACTACATTCGGATGCAATTTCTGTGTTTCATCGTCAATAAGAAGGTCCAAGGGATACAGTAAAGCTTAAGTGAAGCATCGGAATCCAAAGCTGGACTCACAGGAGAGGTTCAAATCATAGAAAGTTAGAGTGTCAGTCCTCTTGTACATAAGTCGGCATTGTGCCTTTTGCATTAAATTCGGATGCAATTTCTGTGTTTCATCGTCAATAAGAGGGTCCAAGGGATACAGTAAACCTGAAGTGAAGCATCCGAATCTAAAACTGGACTCACAGGAACAAATCATAGAAAATTAGAGTGTCAGTCCTCTTGTACTTAAGTCGGCATTCAGCATTTTGTCTTAAATTCGGATGCAATTTCTGTGTTTCATCGTCAATAAGAAGGTCCAAGGGATAGAGTTAACCTGAAGTGACGCATCGGAATCTATAACTGGACTCACAGGAGAGGTTCAAATCATGGAGAGTTAGAGTGTCAGTCCTCTTGTACCTAAGTTGGCATTGTACCCTTTGTATTAAATTCGGAAGCAATTTCTGTGTCTGATCGTCAATAAGAAGGTCCAAGGGATACAGTAAACCTGTAGTGAAGCATCCGAATCTAAAACTGGACTCACAGGAGAGGTTCAAATCATAGAAACTTAGAGTGTCAGTCCTCTTGTACTTAAGTCGGCATTGAGCATTTTGTATTAAATTCGGATGCAATTTCTGTGTTGCATCGTCCATAAGAAGGTAAAAGGGATACAGAAAACCTGAAGTGAAGCATCGGAATCTAAAACAGGACTCACAGTAGAGGTTCATATCATAGAAAGAGTGTCAGTCCTATTGTACTTAAGTCGGCATTGTGCCTTTTATATTAAATTCGGAAGCAATTTCTGTGTCTGATCGTCAATAAGATGGTCCAAGGGGTACAGTAAACCTGAAGTGCCGCATCGCAATCTAGAACTGGACTCACAGGAGGGGTTCAAATCATAGAGAGTTAGAGTGCCAGTCCTCTTGTATCTAGGACGGCATTGTGAACTTTGTATTAAATTCGGAAGCAATTTCTGTGTTTGATCGTCATTAAGAAGGTCTAAGGGATACAGTAAACGTGAAGTGAAGCATCCGAATCTAAAACTGGACTCACAGGAGAGGTTCAAATCATAGAAAGTTAGAGTGACAGTCCTCTTGTACTTAAGTCGGAATTGAGCATTTTGTATTAAATTCGGATGCAATTTCTGTGTTTCATCGTCAATAAGAAGGTCCAAGGGACACAGTAAACATGAAGTGAAGCATTGGAATCTAAAACTGGGCTCACAGGAGAGGTTCATATCATAGAAAGTTAGAGTGTCTGTCCTCTTGTACTTAAGTCGGCATCGTGCCTGTTGTATTAAATTCGGATGCAATTTCTGTGTTTCATCGTCAATAAGAAGGTCCAAGGGATACAGTAAACCTGAAAAGAAGCATCAGAATCTAAAACTGGTCTCTCAGGAGAGGTTCAAATCATAGAAATTTAGAGTGTCAGTCCTCTTGTACTTATGTCGGCATTGTGCCTTTTGTATTAAGTACGGATGCAATTTCTGTGTTACATCGTCAATAAGAAGGTCCAAAGGATACAGTAAACCTGAAGTGAAGCATCGGAATCTAAAACTGGACTCACTGGAGAGGTTGAGTTCATTGAAAGTTAGAGTGTCAGTCCTCTTGTTTTTAAGTCGGTATTGTGCCTTTTGTATTAAATTCGGATGCAATTTCTGTGTTTCATCGTCACTAAGAAGGTCCAAGGGATACAGTAAAACTGAAGTGAAGCATCGGAATCTAAGACTGGACTCACAGGAGTGGTCCAAATCATAGAAAATTAGAGTGTCAGTCCTCTTGTATCTAAGGCGGCATTGTGCCTTTTGTATTAAACTCGGAAGCAATTTCTGTGTGTCATCGTCAATAAGATGGTCCAAGGGGTACAGTAAACCTGACGAGAAGCATCGGAATCTAAAACTGGACCCACAGGGGAGGTTCAAATCAAAGAAAGTTAGACTGAAAGTCCTCTTGTATTTAAGTCGGCATTGTGCCTTTTGTATTAAATTCGGGTGCAATTTCTGTGTTTCATCGTCAATAAGAAGGTCCAAGTGATATAGTAAACCTGAAGTGAAGCATCGGAAACTAAAACTGGACTCACAGGAGAGGTTCAAATAATAGAAATTCGGAGTGTCAGTCCTCTAGTACTTAAGTCGGCATTGTGCCTTTTGTATTAAATTCGGATGCAATTTCTGTGTTTCATCGTCAATAAGAAGGTCCAAGGGATACAGTAAACTTGATGTGAAGCATCGGAATCTAAGACTGGACTCACTGGAGAGGTTCTAATCATAGAAAGTTAGAGTGTCAGTCCTCTTGTACTTAAGTCGGCATTGTGCCTTTTGTATTAAATTCGGATGCAATTTCTGTGTTTCATCGTCAATAAGAAGGTCCAAGGGATACAGTAAACCTGAAGTGAAGCATCGGAATCTAAAACTGGACTCATAGGAGAGGTTCAAATCATAGAAAATTAGAGTGTCATTCCTCTTGTACTTATGTCGGCATTGTGCCTTTTGTATTAAAATCGGATGCAATTTCTGTGTTTCATCGTCAATAAGAAGGTCCAAGGGATACAGTAAACCTGAAGTGAAGCATCGGAATCTAAAACTGGACTCACTGGAGAGGTTGAGTTCATAGTAAGTTAGAGTGTCAGTCCTCTTGTACGTAAGTCGGTATTGTGCCTTTTGTATTAAATTCGGATGCAATTTCTGTGTTTCATCGTAATAAGAAGGTCCAAGCGATACAGTAAACCTGAAGTGAAGCATCGGAATCTAAGACTGGACTCACAGGAGAAGTTCAAATCATAGAAAGTTAGAGTGTCAGTCCTCTTGTACTTAAGTCGGCATTGTGCCTTTTGTATTAAATTCGGATGCAATTTCTGTGTTTCATCGTCAATAAGAAGGTCCAAGGGATACAGTAAACGTGATGTGAAGCACCGGAATCTAAAACTGGACTCACAGGAGTGGTTCAAATCATAGAAAGTTAGAGTGTCAGTCCTCTTGTATTTAAGTCGGCATTGTGCCTTTTGTATTAAATTCGGGTGCAATTTCTGTGTTTCATCGTCAATAAGAAGGTCCAAGTGATATAGTAAACCTGAAGTGAAGCATCGGAATCTAAAACTGGACTCACAGGAGAGGTTCAAATCATAGAAATTCGGAGTGTCAGTCCTCTTGTACTTAAGTCGGCATTGTGCCTTTTGTATTAAATTCGGATGCAATTTCTGTGTTTCATCGTCAATAAGAAGGTCCAAGGGGTACAGTAAACCTGAGGAGCCGCATCGGAATCTAGAACTGGACTCACAGGAGTGGTTCAAATCATAGAGAGTTACAGTGTCAGTCCTCTTGTACCTAAGACGGCATTGTAAACTTTGTATTAAATTCGGAAGCAATATCTGTGTTTCATCGTCATTAAGAAGGTCTAAGGGATACAGTAAACCTGAAGTGAAGCATCGGAATCTAAAACAGGACTAACAGGAGAGGTTCAAATCATAGAAAGTTAGAGAGTCAGTCCCCTTGTACTGAAGTCGGCATTGTGCCTTTAGTATTTAATTCCGATGGAATTTCTGTGTTTGATCGTTAATAAGAAGGTCCAAGGGATACAGTAAACCTGAAGTGAAGCATCGGAATCTAAAACTGGACTCATAGGAGAGGTTCAAATCATAGAAAATTAAAGTGTCAGTCCTCTTGTACTTATGTCGGCACTGTGCCTTTCGTATTAAACTCGGATGAAATTTCTGTGTTTCATCGTCAATAAGAAGGTCCAAGGTATACAGTAAACCTGAAGTGAAGCATCGGAATCTAAAACTGGACTCACTGGAGAGGTTGAGCTCATTGAAAGTTAGAGTGTCAGTCCTCTTGTACTTAAGTCGGTATTGTGCCTTTTGTATTAAATTCGGATGCAATTTCTGTGTTTCATCGTCAATAAGAAGGTCCAAGGGATACAGTAAACCTGAAGTGAAGCATTGGAATCTAAGACTGGACTCACAGGGGAGGTTCAAATCATAGAAAGTTAGAGTGTCAGTCCTCTTGTACTTAAGTCGGCATTGTGCCTTTTGTATTAAATTCGGATGCAACTTCTGTGTTTCATCGTCAGTAAGAATGTCCAAGGGATACAGTAAACGTGATGTGAAGCATCGGAATCTAAAACTGGACTCACAGGAGTGGTTCAAATCATAGAAAGTTAGAGTGTCAGTCCTCTTGTACTTAAGTCGGCATTGTGCCTTGTGTATTACATTCGGATGCAATTTCTGTGTTTCATCGTCAATATGAAGGTCCAAGGGATACAGTAAACCTGAAGTGAAGCATCGGAATCCAAAGCTGGACTCACAGGAGAGGTTCAAAGCATAGAAAGTTAGAGTGTCAGTCCTCTTGTATTTAAGTCGGCATTGTGCCTCTTGTATTAAATTCGGAAGCAATTTCTGTGTTTCATCGTCAATAAGAAGGTCCAAGGGATACAGTAAACCTGAAGTGAAGCATCCGAATCTAAAACTGGACTCACAGGATAGTTTCACATCATAGTAAGTTAAAGTGTCAGTCCCTTTATACTTAAGTCGGCATTGTGCCTCTTGTATTAAATTCGGATGCAATTTCTGTATTTCATCGTCAATAAGAAGGTGCAAGGGATACAGTAAAACTGAAGTGAGCATCGGAATCTAAAACTGGACCCACAGGAGGGGTTCAAATCATAGAAAGAGTGTCAGTCCTATTGTACTTAAGTCTGCATTGAGCTCTTTGTATTAAATTCCGATGCAATTTCTGTGTTGTATCGTCAATAAGAAGGTAAAAGGGATACAGTAAACCTGAAGTGAAGCATCGGAATCTAAAACTGGACTCACAGTAGAGGTTCAAATCATAGAAAGAGTGTCAGTCCTATTGTACTTAAGTCGGCATTGTGCCTTTTATATTAAATTCGGATGCAATTTCTGTGTTTCATCGTCAATAAGAAGGGCCAAGGGATACAGTAATCCTGAAGTGGAGCATCGGAATCTAAAATAGGACTCACAGGAGAGGTTCAAATCATAGAAAGTTAGAGAGTCAGTCCTCTTGTACTGAAGTCGGCATTGTGCCTTTAGTATTTAATTCCGATGGAATTTCTGTGTTTGATCGTTAATAAGAAGGTCCAAGGGATACAGTAAACCTGAAGTGAAGCATCGGAATCTAAAACTGGACTCATAGGAGAGGTTCAAATCATAGAAAATTAAAGTGTCAGTCCTCTTGTACTTATGTCGGCATTGTGCCTTTTGTATTAAACTCGGATGAAATTTCTGTGTTTCATCGTCAATAAGAAGGACCAAGGTATACAGTAAACCTGAAGTGAAGCATCGGAATCTAAAACTGGACTCACTGGAGAGGTTGAGCTCATTGAAAGTTAGAGTGTCAGTCCTCTTGTACTTAAGTCGATATTGTGCCTTTTGTATTAAATTCGGATGCAATTTCTGTGTTTCATCATCAATAAGAAGGTCCAAGGGATACAGTAAACCTGAAGTGAAGCATCGGAATCTAAGACTGGACTCACAGGAGAGGTTCAAATCATAGAAAGTTAGAGTGTCAGTCCTCTTGTACTTAAGTCGGCATTGTGCCATTTGTATTAAATTCGGATGCAACTTCTGTGTTTCATCGTCAATAAGAATGTCCAAGGGATACAGTAAACGTGATGTGAAGCATCGGAATCTAAAACTGGGCTCACAGGAGTGGTTCAAATCATAGAAAGTTAGAGTGTCAGTCCTCTTGTACTTAAGTCGGCATTGTGCCTTGTGTATTACATTCGGATGCAATTTCTGTGTTTCATCGTCAATAAGAAGGTCCAAGGGATACAGTAAAGCTGAAGTGAAGCATCGGAATCCAAAGCTGCACTCACAGGAGAGGTTCAAATCATAGAAAGTTAGAGTGTCAGTCCTCTTGTACATAAGTCGGCATTGTGCATTTTGTATTAAATTCGGATGCAATTTCTGTGTTTCATCGTCAATAAGAGGGTCCAAGGGATACAGTAAACCTGATGTGAAGCATCGGAATCTAAGACTGGACTCACTGGAGAGGTTCTAATCATAGAAAGTTAGAGTGTCAGTCCTCTTGTACTTAAGTCGGCATTGTGCCTTTTGTATTAAATTCGGATGCAATTTCTGTGTTTCATCGTCAATAAGAAGGTCCAAGGGATACAGTAAACCTGAAGTGAAGCATCGGAATCTAAAACTGGACTCATAGGAGAGGTTCAAATCATAGAAAATTAGAGTGTCATTCCTCTTGTACTTATGTCGGCATTGTGCCTTTTGTATTAAAATGGGATGCAATTTCTGTGTTTCATCGTCAATAAGAAGGTCCAAGGGATACAGTAAAACTGAAGTGAAGCATCGGAATCTAAAACTGGACTCACAGGAGAGGTTCAAATCATAGAAATTCGGAGTGTCAGTCCTCTTGTACTTAAGTCGGCATTGTGCCTTTTGTATTAAATTCGGATGCAATTTCTGTGTTTCATCGTCAATAAGAAGGTCCAAGGGGTACAGTAAACCTGAGGTGCCGCATCGGAATCTAGAACTGGACTCACAGGAGTGGTTCAAATCATAGAGAGTTATAGTGTCAGTCCTCTTGTACCTAAGACGGCATTGTAAACTTTGTATTAAATTCGGAAGCAATATCTGTGTTTCATCGTCATTAAGAAGGTCTAAGGGATACAGTAAACCTGAAGTGAAGCATCGGAATCTAAAACAGGACTCACAGGAGAGGTTCAAATCATAGTAAGTTAGAGAGTCAGTCCTCTTGTACTGAAGTCGGCATTGTGCCTTTAGTATTTAATTCCGATGGAATTTCTGTGTTTGATCGTTAATAAGAATGTCCAAGGGATACAGTAAACCTGAAGTGAAGCATCGGAATCTAAAACTGGACTCATAGGAGAGGTTCAAATCATAGAAAATTAAAGTGTCAGTCCTCTTGTACTTATGTCGGCATTGTGCCTTTCGTATTAAACTCGGATGAAATTTCTGTGTTTCATCGTCAATAAGAAGGTCCAAGGTATACAGTAAACCTGAAGTGAAGCATCGGAATCTAAAACTGGACTCACTGGAGAGGTTGAGCTCATTGAAAGTTAGAGTGTCAGTCCTCTTGTACTTAAGTCGGTATTGTGCCTTTTGTATTAAATTCGGATGCAATTTCTGTGTTTCATCGTCAATAAGAAGGTCCAAGGGATACAGTAAACCTGAAGTGAAGCATCGGAATCTAAGACTGGACTCACAGGGGAGGTTCAAATCATAGAAAGTTAGAGTGTCAGTCCTCTTGTACTTAAGTCGGCATTGTGCCTTTTGTATTAAATTCGGATGCAACTACTGTGTTTCATCGTCAGTAAGAATGTCCAAGGGATACAGTAAACGTGATGTGAAGCATCGGAATCTAAAACTGGACTCACAGGAGTGGTTCAAATCATAGAAAGTTAGAGTGTCAGTCCTCTTGTACTTAAGTCGGCATTGTGCCTTGTGTATTACATTCGGATGCAATTTCTGTGTTTCATCGTCAATATGAAGGTCCAAGGGATACAGTAAACCTGAAGTGAAGCATCGGAATCCAAAGCTGGACTCACAGGAGAGGTTCAAATCATAGAAAGTTAGAGTGTCAGTTTCTCTTGTATTTAAGTCGGCATTGTGCGTCTTGTATTAAATTCGGAAGCAATTTCTGTGTTTCATCGTCAATAAGAAGGTCCAAGGGAGACAGTAAACCTGAAGTGAAGCATCCGAATCTAAAACTGGACTCACAGGATAGTTTCACATCATAGTAAGTTAAAGTGTCAGTCCCTTTATACTTAAGTCGGCATTGTGCCTCTTGTATTAAATTCGGATGCAATTTCTGTATTTCATCGTCAATAAGAAGGTGCAAGGGATACAGTAAAACTGAAGTGAGCATCGGAATCTAAAACTGGACCCACAGGAGGGATTCAAGTCACAGAAAGTTAGAGTGTCAGTCCTCTTGTACTTAAGTCTGCATTGTGCTCTTTGTATTAAATTCCGATGCAATTTCTGTGTTGTATCGTCAATAAGAAGGTAAAAGGGATACAGTAAACCTGAAGTGAAGCATCGGAATCTAAAACTGGACTCACAGTAGAGGTTCAAATCATAGAAAGAGTGTCAGTCCTATTGTACTTAAGTCGGCATTGTGACTTTTATATTAAATTCGGATGCAATTTCTGTGTTTCATCGTCAATAAGAAGGTCCAAGGGATACAGTAAACTTGAAGTGAAACATCGGAATCTAAAACTGGACTCATAGGAGAGGTTCAAATCATAGAAAATTAGAGTGTCAGTCCTCTTGTACTTATGTCGGCATTGTGCCTTTTGTATTAAATTCGGATGCAATTTCTGTGTTTCATCGTCAATAAGTAGGTCCAAGGTATACAGTAAACCTGAAGTGCAGCATCGGAATCTAAATCTGGACTCACTGGAGAGGTTGAGCTCATTGAAAGTTAGAGTGTCAGTCCTCTTGTACTTAAGTCGGTATTGTGCCTTTTGTATTAATTTCGGATGCAATTTCTGTGTTTCATCGTGAATAAGAAGGTCCAAGGGATACAGTAAACCTGAAGTGAAGCATCGGAATCTAAGACTGGACTCACAGGAGAGGTTCAAATCATAGGAAGTTAGAGTGTCAGTCCTCTTGTACTTAAGTCGGCATTGTGCCTTTTGTATTAAATTCGGATTCAACTTCTGTGTTTCATCGTCAATAAGAATGTCCAAGGGATACAGTAAACGTGATGTGAAGCATCGGAATCTAAAACTGGACTCACAGGAGTGGTTCAAATCTTAGAAAGTTAGAGTGTCAGTCCTCTTGTACTTAAGTCGGCATTGTGCCTTGTGTATTACATTCGGATGCAATTTCTGTGTTTTATCGTCAATAAGAAGGTCCAAGGGATACAGTAAACCTGAAGTGCAGCATCGGAATCTAAAACCGGACTCACAGGAGAGGTTCAATTCATAGAAAGTTAGAGTGTCAGTCCTCTTGTACTGAAGTCGGCATTGTGCCTTTAATATTTAATTCCAATGGAATTTCTGTGTTTCATCGTTAATAAGAAGGTCCAAGGGGTACAGTAAACCAGACGAGAAGCATCGGAATCTAAAACTGGACCTACAGGGGAGGTTCAAATCAAAGAAAGTTAGAGAATCAGTCCTCTTGTACATAAGTCGGCATTGTGCCTTTTGTATTAAATTCGGATGCAATTTCTGTGTTTCATCGTCAATAAGAAGGTCCAAGGGATACAGTAAACCTGAAGTGAAGCATCCGAATCTAAAACTGGACTCACAGGAGAGGTTCAAATCATAGAAAGTTAGAGTCTCAGTCCTCTTGTACTTAAGTCGTCTTTGAGCATTTTGTATTAAATTCGGATGCAATTTCTGTGTTGCATCGTCAATAAGAAGGTAAGAGAGATACAGAAAACCTGAAGTGAAGCATCGGAATCTAAAACTGGACTCACAGTAGAGGTTCAAATCATAGAAAGAGTGTCACTCCTCTTGTACTTAAGTCGGCATTGTACCTTTTGTATTAATTTCGGATGCAATTTCTGTGTTTCATCGTCAATAAGAAGGTCCAATTGATACAGTAAACCTGAAGTGAAGCATCGGAATCTAAAACCGGACTCACAGGAGAGGTTCAATTCATAGAAAGTTAGAGTGTCAGTCCTCTTGTACTGAAGTCGGCATTGTGCCTTTAATATTTAATTCCAATGGAATTTCTGTGTTTCATCGTTAATAAGAAGGTCCAAGGGATACAGTAAACCTGAAGTGAAGCATCGGAATCTAAAACTGGACTCACAGGAGAGGATCAGATCATAGAAAGTAAGAGTGTCAGTCCTCTTGCACTTAAGTCGGCATTGTGCGTTTTGAATTTAATTCCGATGCAATTTCTGTGTTTCATCGTCAATAAGGAGGTCCAAGGGATACAGTAAACCTGAAGTGAAGCATCGGAATCTAAAACTGGACTCATAAAAGAGGTTCAAATCATAGAAAATTAGAGTGTCAGTCCTCTTGTACTTATGTCGGCTTTGTGCCTTTTGTATTAAACTCGGATGTAATTTCTGTGTTTCATCGTCAATAAGAAGGTCCAAGGGATATAGTAAGCCTGAAGTGAAGCATCGGAATCTAAGACTGGACTCACAGGAGAGGTTCAAATCATAGAAAGTTAGAGTGTCAGTCCTCTTGTACTTAAGTCGGCATTGTGCCTTTTGTATTAAATTCGGATGCAACTTCTGTGTTTCATCGTCAATAAGAATGTCCAAGGGATACAGTAGACGTGATGTGAAGCATCGGAATCTAAAACTGAACTCACAGGAGTGGTTCAAATCATAGAAAGTTAGAGTGTCAGTCCTTTTGTACTTAAGTCGGCATTGTGCCTTGTGTATTACATTCGGATGCAATTTCTGTGTTTCTTCGTCAATAAGAAGGTCCAAGGGATACAGTAAACCTGAAGTGAAGCATCGGAATCCAAAGCTGGACTCACAGGAGAGGTTCATATCATAGAAAGTTAGAGTGTCAGTCCTCTTGTATTTAAGCCGGCATTGTGCCTTTTGTATTAAATTCGGAAGCAATTTCTGTGTTTCATCGTCAATAAGATGGTCCATGGGGTGCAGTAAACCTGACGCGAAGCATCGGAATCTAAAACTGGACCTACAGGGAAGGTTCAAATCAAAGAAAGTTAGAGTGTCAGTCCTCTTGTACATAAGTCGGCATTGTGCCTTTTGTATTAAATTCGGATGCAACAATTTCTGTGTTTCATCGTCAATAAGAAGGTCCAAGGGATACAGTAAACCTGAAGTGACGCATCGGAATCTATAACAGGACCCACAGGAGGGGTTCAAATCATAGAGAGTTAGTGTGTCACTCCTCTTGTACCTAAGACGGCATTGTGCCCTTTGTATTAAATTCGGAAGCAATTTCTGTGTCTCATCGTCAATAGGAAGGTCCAAGGGATACAGTTGACCTGTAGTGAAGCATCCGAATCTAAACCGGACTCACAGAGAGGTTCAAATCATAGATCTTTAGAGTGTCAGTCCTCTTGTACTTAAGTCGGCATTGAGCATTTTGTATTAAATTCGGATGCAATTTCTGTGTTTCATCGTCAATAAGGAGGGCCAACGGACACAGTAAACATGAAGTGAAGCATCAGAATCTAAAACTGGACTCACAGGAGAGGTTCAAATCATAGTAAGTTAATGTGTCAGTCCCTTTATACTTAATTCGGCATTGTGCTTTTGTATTAAATTCTTATGCAATTTCTGTACTTCATCGTCAATAAGAAGGTGCAAGGGATACAGTAAACCTGAAGTGAAGCATCGGAATCTAAAACTGGACCCACAGGAGGGGTTCAAGTCATAGAAAGTTAGAGTGTCAGTCCTCTTGTACTTAAGTCTGCATTGAGCTCTTTGTATTAAATTCCGATGCAATTTCTGTGTTGCATCGTCAATAAGAAGGTAAAAGGGATACAGTAAACCTGAAGTGAAGCATCGGAATCTAAAACTGGACTCACAGTAGAGGTTCAAACCATAGAAAGAGTGTCAGTCCTATTGTACTTAAGCCGGCATTGTGCCTTTTATATTAAATTCGGATGCAATTTCTGTGTTTCATCTTCAATAAGAAGGTCCAAGGGATACAGTAAACCTGAAGTGAAGCATCGGAATCTAAAACAGGACTCACAGGAGAGGTTCAAATCATAAAAAGTTAGAGTGTCAGTCCTCTTGTACTGAAGTCGGCATTGTGCCTTTAGTATTTAATTCCGATGGAATTTCTGTGTTTTCGTTAATAAGAAGGTCCAAGGGATACAGTAAACTTGAAGTGAAGCATCGGAATCCAAAACTGGACTCATAGGAGAGGTTCAAATCATAGAAAATTAGAGTGTCAGTCCTCTTGTACTTATGTCGGCATTGTGCCTTTTGTATGAAATTCGGATGCAATTTCTGTGTTTCATCGTCAATAAGAAGGTCCAGGGTATACAGTAAACCTGAAGTGAAGCATCTGAATCTAAAACTGGACTCAATGGAGAGGTTGAGCTCATTGAAAGTTAGAGTGTCATTCCACTTGTACTTAAGCCGGTATTGTGCCTTTTGCATTAAATTCGGATGCAATTTCTGTGTTTCATCGTCAAAAAGAAGGTCCAAGGGATACGGTAAGCCTGAAGTGAAGCATCGGAATCTAAGACTGGACTCACAGGAGAGGTTCAAATCATAGAAAGTTAGAGTTTCAGTCCTCTTGTACATAAGTCGGCATTGTGCCTTTTGTATTAAATTCGGATGCAACTTCTGTGTTTCATCGTCAATAAGAATGTCCAAGGGATACAGTAAACGTGATGTGAAGCATCGGAATCTAAAACTGAACTCACAGGAGTTTTTCAAATCATAGAAAATTAGAGTGTCAGTCCTTCTGTACTTAAGTCGGCATTGTGCCTTGTGTATTACATTCAGATGCATTTTCTGTGTTTCATCGTCAATAAGAAGGTCCAAGGGATACAGTAAACCTGAAGTGAAGCATCGGAATCCAAAGCTGGACTCACAGGAGAGGTTCAAATCATAGAAAGTTAGAGTGTCAGTCCTCTTGTATTTAAGTCGGCATTGTGCCTTTTGTATTAAATTCGGAAGCAATTTCTGTGTTTCATCGTCAGTAAGATGGTCCATGGGGTACAGTAAACCTGACGCGAAGCATCGGAATCTAAAACTGGACCTACAGGGAAGGTTCAAATCAAAGAAAGTTAGAGTGTCAGTCCTCTTGTACATAAGTCGGCATTGTGCCTTTTGTATTAAATTCGGATGCAATTTCTGTGTTTCATCGTCAATAAGAAGGTCAAAGGGATACAGTAAACCTGAAGTGACGCATCGGAATCTATAACTGGACCCACAGGAGGGGTTCAAATCATAGAGAGTTAGTGTGTCACTCCTCTTGTACCTAAGACGGCATTGTGCCCTTTGTCTTAAATTCGGAAGCAATTTCTGTGTCTCATCGTCAATAAGAAGGTCCAAGGGATACAGCAAAACTGAAGTGAAGCATCGGAAACTAAAACTGGACTCACAGGAGAGGTTCAAATCATAGCAAGTTAGAGTGTCTGTCCTCTTGTACTTAAGTCGGCATTGTGCCTTTCGTATTAAATTCTGATGCAATTTCTGTGTTTCATCGTCAATAAGAAGGTCCAAGGGATACAGCAAAACTGAAGTGAAGTATCGGAATCTAAAACTGGACTCACAGGAGAGGTTCAAATCATAGAAAGTTAGAGTGTCAGTCCTCTTGTACTTAAGTCGTCATTGTGCCTTCTGTATTAAATTCGGATGCAATTTCTGTGTTTCATCTTCAATAAGAAGGTCCAAGGGATACAGTAAACCTGAAGTGAAGCATCCGAATCTAAAACTGGACTCACAGGATAGTTTCAAATCATAGTAAGTTAAAGTGTCAGTCCCTTTATACTTAAGTCGGCATTGTGCCTCTTGTATTAAATTCGGATGCAATTTCTGTATTTAATCGTCAATAAGAAGGTGCAAGGGATCCAGTAAAACTGAAGTGAGCATCGGAATCTAAAACTAGACCCACAGGAGGGGTTCAAGTCATAGAAAGTTAGAGTGTCAGTCCTCTTGTACTTAAGTCTGCATTGAGCTCTTTGTATTAAATTCCGATGCAATTTCTGTGTTGTATCGTCAATAAGAAGGTAAAAGGGATACAGTAAACCTGAAGTGAAACATCGGAATCTAAAACTGGACTCACAGTAGAGGTTCAAATCATAGAAAGAGTGTCAGTCCTATTGTACTTAAGTCGGCATTGTGCCTTTTATATTAAATTCGGTTGCAATTTCTGTGTTTCATCGTCAGTAAGAAGGTCCAAGGGATACAGTAAACCTGAAGTGAAGCATCGGAATCTAAAACAGGACTCACAGGAGAGGTTCATATCATAGAAAGTTAGAGAGTCAGTCCTCTTGTACTGAAGTCGGCATTGTGCCTTTAGTATTTAATTCCGATGGAATTTCTGTGTTTGATCGTTAATAAGAAGGTCCAAGGGATACAGTAAACGTGAAGTGAAGCATCGGAATCTAAAACTGGACTCATAGGAGAGGTTCAAATCATAGATAATTAAAGTGTCAGTCCTCTTGTACTTATGTCGGCATTGTGCCTTTTGTATTAAACTCGGATGAAATTTCTGTGTTTCATCGTCAATAAGAAGGTCCAAGGTATACAGTAAACCGGAAGTGAAGCATCAGAATCTAAAACTGGACTCACTGGAGAGGTTGAGCTCATTGAAAGTTAGAGTGTCAGTCCTCTTGTACTTAAATCGGCATTGTGCCTTTTGTATTAAATTCGGATGCAACATCTGTGTTTCATCGTCAATAAGAATGTCCAAGGGATACAGTAAACGTGATGTGAAGCATCGGAATCTAAAACTGGACTCACAGGAGTGGTTCAAATCATAGAAAGTTAGAGTGTCAGTCCTCTTGTGTTTAAGTCGGCATTGTGCCTTGTGTATTACATTCGGATGCAATTTCTGTGTTTCATCGGCAATATGAAGGTCCAAGGGATACAGTAAACCTGAAGTGAAGCATCGGAATCCAAAGCTGGACTCACAGGAGAGGTTCAAATCATAGAAAGTTAGTGTGTCAGTCCTCTTGTATTTAAGTCGGCATTGTGCCTCTTGTATTAAATTCGGAAGCAATTTCTGTGTTTCATCGTCAATAAGAAGGTCCAAGGGATACAGTAAACCTGAAGTGAAGCATCGGAATCTAAGACTGGACTCACAGGAGAGGTTCAAATCATAGAAAGTTAGAGTGTCAGTCCTCTTGTACTTAAGTCGGCATTGTGCCTTTTGTATTAAATTCGGATGCAACTTCTGTGTTTCATCGTCAATAAGAATGTCCAAGGGATACAGTAAACGTGATGTGAAGCATTGGAATCTATAACTGGACTCACAGGAGTGGTTCAAATCATAGAAAGTTAGAGTGTCAGTCCTCTTGTACTTATGTCGGCATTGTGCCTTGTGTATTACATTCGGATGCAATTTCTGTGTTTCATCGTCAATAAGAAGGTCCAAGGGATACAGTAGACCTGAAGTGAAGCATCGGAATCCAAAGCTGGACTCACAGGAGAGGTTCAAATCATAGAAAGTTAGAGTGTCAGTCCTCTTGCAATTAAGTCGGCATTGTGCCTTTTGTATTAAACTCGGAAGCAATTTCTGTGTTTCATCGTCAATTAGATGGTCCAAAGGGTACAGTAAACCTGACGAGAAGCATCGGAATCTAAAACTGGACCTACAGGGGAGGTTCAAATCAAAGAAAATTAGAGTGTCAGTCCTCTTGTACATAAGTCGGCATTGTGCCTTTTGTATTAAATTCGGATGCAATTTCTGTGTTTCATCGTCAATAAGAGGGTCCAAGGGATACAGTAAACCTGAAGTGAAGCATCCGATCCTAAAACTGGACTCACAGGTTCAAATCATAGAAAATTAGAGTGTCAGTCCTCTTGTACTTAAGTCGGCATTCAGCATTTTGTCTTAAATTCGGATGCAATTTCTGTGTTTCATCGTCAATAAGAAGGTCCAAGGGATAGAGTTAACCTGAAGTGACGCATCGGAATCTATAACTGGACTCACAGGAGGGGTTCAAATCATGGAGAGTTAGAGTGTCAGTCCTCTTGTACCTAAGACGGCATTGTGCCCTTTGTATTAACTTCGGAAGCAATTTCTGTGTCTCATCGTCAATAAGAAGGTCCAAGGGATACAGTAAACCTGTAGTGAAGCATCCGAATCAAAAACTGGACTCACAGGAGAGGTTCAAATCATAGAAAGTTAGAGTGTCAGTCCTCTTGTACTTAAGTCGGCATTGAGCATTTTGTATTAAATTCGGATGCAATTTCTGTGTTGCATCGTCAATAAGAAGGTAAAAGGGATACAGAAAACCTGAAGTGAAGCATCGGAATCTAAAACTGGACTCACAGTAGAGGTTCAAATCATAGAAAGTGTGTCAGTCCTCTTGTACTTAAGTCGGCATTGTGCCATTTATATTAAATTCGGATGCAATTTCTGTGTTTCATCGTCAATAAGAAGGTCCAAGGGATACAGTAAACCTGAAGTGAAGCATCGGAATCTAAAACAGGACTCACAAGAGAGGTTCATATCATAGAAAGTTAGAGAGTCAGTCCTCTTGTACTGAAGGCGGCATTGTGCCTTTAGTATTAAATTCGGATGCAACTTCTGTGTTTCATCGTCAATAAGAATGTCCAAGGGATACAGTAAACGTGATGTGAAGCATCGGAATCTAAAACTGGACTCACAGGAGTGGTTCAAATCATAGAAAGTTATAGTGTCAGTCCTCTTGTACTTAAGTCGGCATTGTGCCTTGTGTATTACATTCGGATGCAATTTCTGTGTTTCATCGTCAATATGAAGGTCCAAGGGATACAGTAAACCTGAAGTGAAGCATCGGAATCCAAAGCTGGACTCACAGGAGAGGTTGAAATCATAGAAAGTTAGTGTGTCAGTCCTCTTGTATTTAAGTCGGCATTGTGCCTCTTGTATTAAATTCGGAAGCAATTTCTGTGTTTCATCGTCAATAAGAAGGTCCAAAGGATACAGTAAACCTGAAGTGAAGCATCCGAATCTAAAACTGTACTCACAGGATCAAATCATAGAAAATTAGAGGGTCAGTCCTCTGGTACTTAAGTCGGCATTCAGCATTTTGTCTTAAATTCGGATGCAATTTCTGTGTTTCATCGTCAATAAGAAGGTCCAAGGGATAGAGTTAACCTGAAGTGACGCATCGGAATCTATAACTGGACTCACAGGAGGGGTTCAAATCATGGAGAGTTAGAGTGTCAGTCCTCATGTACCTATGACGGCATTGTACCCTTTGTATTAAATTCGGAAGCAATTACTGTGTCTCATCGTCAATAAGAAGGTCCAAGGGATGCAGTAAACCTGTAGTGAAGCATCCGAATCTGAAACTGGACTGACAGGAGAGGTTCAAATCATAGAAAATTAGAGTGTCAGTCCTCTTGTACTTAAGTCGGCATTGAGCATTTTGTATTAAATTCGGATGCAATTTCTGTGTTGCATCGTCCATAAGAAGGTAAAAGGGATACAGAAAACCTGAAGTGAAGCATCGGAATCTAAAACTGGACTCACAGTAGAGGTTCAAATCATAGAAAGAGTGTCAGTCCTATTGTACTTAAGTCGGCATTGTGCCTTTTATATTAAATTCGGATGCAATTTCTGTGTTTCATCGTCAATAAGAAGGTCCAAGGGATACAGTAAACCTGAAGTGAAGCATCGGAATCTAAAACACGACTCACAGGAGAGGTTCAAATCATAGAAAGTTAGAGTGTCAGTCCTCCTGTACTTAAGTCGGCACTGTGCCTTTTGTATTAAATTCGGAAGCAACTTCTGTGTTTCATCGTCAATAAGAATGTCCAAGGGATACAGTAAACGTGATGTGAAGCATCGGAATCTATAACTGGACTCACAGGAGTGGTTCAAATCATAGAAAGTTAGAGTGTCAGTCCTCTTGTACTTAAGTCGGCATTGTGCCTTGTGTATTATATTCGGATGCAATTTCTGTGTTTCATCGTCAATTAGAAGGTCCAAGGGATACAGTAGACCTGAAGTGAAGCATCGGAATCCAAAGCTGGACTCACAGGAGAGGTTCAAATCATAGAAAGTTAGAGTGTCAGTCCTCTTGTATTTAAGTCGGCATTGTGCCTTTTGTATTAAATTCGGAAGCAATTTCTGTGTTTCATCGTCAATTAGATGGTCCAAAGGGTACAGTAAACCTGACGAGAAGCATCGGAATCTAAAACTGGACCTACAGGGGAGGTTCAAATCAAAGAAAGTTAGAGTGTCAGTCCTCATGTACATAAGTCGACATTGTGCCTTTTGTATTAAATTCGGATGCAATTTCTGTGTTTCATCGTCAATAAGAGGGTCCAAGGGATACAGTAAACCTGAAGTGAAGCATCCGAATCTAAAACTGGACTCACAGGTTCAAATCATAGAAAATTAGAGTGTCAGTCCTCTTGTACTTAAGTCGGCATTCAGCATTTTGTCTTAAATTCGGATGCAATTTCTGTGTTTCATCGTCAATAAGAAGGTCCAAGGGATAGAGTTAACCTGAAGTGACGCATCGGAATCTATAACTGGACTCACAGGAGGGGTTCAAATCATGGAGAGTTAGAGTGTCAGTCCTCTTGTACCTAAGACGGCATTGTGCCCTTTGTATTAACTTCGGAAGCAATTTATGTGTCTCATCGTCAATAAGAAGGTCCAAGGGATACAGTAAACCTGTAGTGAAGCATCCGAATCAAAAACTGGACTCACAGGAGAGGTTCAAATCATAGAAAGTTAGAGTGTCAGTCCTCTTGTACTTAAGTCGGCATTGAGCATTTTGTATTAAATTCGGATGCAATTTCTGTGTTGCATCGTCAATAAGCAGGTAAACGGGATACAGAAAACCTGAAGTGAAGCATCGGAATCTAAAACTGGACTCACAGTAGAGGTTCAAATCATAGAAAGTGTGTCAGTCCTCTTGTACTTAAGTCGGCATTGTGCCTTTTGTATTAAATTCGGATGCAACTTCTGTGTTTCATCGTCAATAAGAAGGTCCAAGGGATACAGTAAACGTGATGTGAAGCATCGGAATCTAAAACTGGACTCACAGGAGTGGTTCAAATCATAGAAAGTTATAGTGTCAGTCCTCTTGTACTTAAGTCGGCATTGTGCCTTGTGTATTACATTCGGATGCAATTTCTGTGTTTCATCGTCAATATGAAGGTCCAAGGGATACAGTAAACCTGAAGTGAAGCATCGGAATCCAAAGCTGGACTCACAGGAGAGGTTGAAATCATAGAAAGTTAGTGTGTCAGTCCTCTTGTATTTAAGTCGGCATTGTGCCTCTTGTATTAATTTCGGAAGCAATTTCTGTGTTTCATCGTCAATAAGAAGGTCCAAGGGATACAGTAAACCTGAAGTGAAGCATCCGAATCTAAAACTGTACTCACAGGATCAAATCATAGAAAATTAGAGGGTCAGTCCTCTTGTACTTAAGTCGGCATTCAGCATTTTGTCTTAAATTCGGATGCAATTTCTGTGTTTCATCGTCAATAAGAAGGTCCAAGGGATTGAGTTTACCTGAAGTGACGCATCGGAATCTATAACTGGACTCACAGGAGGGGTTCAAATCATGGAGAGTTAGAGTGTCAGTCCTCTTGTACCTAAGACGGCATTGTACCCTTTGTATTAAATTCGGAAGCAATTTCTGTGTCTCATCGTCAATAAGAAGGTCCAAGGGATGCAGTAAACCTGTAGTGAAGCATCCGAATCTAAAACTGGACTGACAGGAGAGGTTCAAATCATAGAAAGTTAGAGTGTCAGTCCTCTTGTACTTAAGTCGGCATTGAGCATTTTGTATTAAATTCGGATGCAATTTCTGTGTTGCATCGTCCATAAGAAGGTAAAAGGCATACAGAAAACCTGAAGTGAAGCATCGGAATCTAAAACTGGACTCACAGTAGAGGTTCAAATCATAGAAAGAGTGTCAGTCCTATTGTACTTAAGTCGGCATTGTGCCTTCTATATTAAATTCGGATGCAATTTCTGTGTTTCATCGTCAATAAGAAGGTCCAAGGGATACAGTAAACCTGAAGTGAAGCATCGGAATCTAAAACACGACTCACAGGAGAGGTTCAAATCATAGAAATTTAGAGAGTCAGTCCTCTTGTACTGAAGTCGGCATTGTGCATATAGTATTTAATTCCGATGGAATTTCTGTGTTTCATCGTTAATAAGAAGGTTCAAGGGATACAGTAAACCTGAAGTGAAGCATCGGAATCTAAAACTGGACTCATAGGAGAGGTTCAAATCATAGGAAATTAAAGTGTCAGTCCTCTTGTACTTATGTCGGCATTGTGCCTTTTGTATTAAACTCGGATGAAATTTCTGTGTTTCATCGTCAATAAGAAGGTCCAAGGTATACAGTAAACCTGAAGTGAAGCTTCGGAATCTAAAACTGGACTCACTGGAGAGGTTGAGCTCATTGAAAGTTAGAGTGTCAGTCCTCATGTACTTAAGTCGGTATTGTGCCTTTTGTATTAAATTCGGATGCAATTTCTGTGTTTCATCGTCAATAAGAAGGTCCAAGGGATACAGTAAACCTGAAATGAAGCATCGGAATCTAAGACTGGACTCACAGGAGAGGTTCAAATCATAGAAAGTTAGAATGTCAGTCCTCTTGTACTTAAGTCGGCATTGTGCCTTTTGTATTAAATTCGGAAGCAACTTCTGTGTTTCATCGTCAATAAGAATGTCCAAGGGATACAGTAAACGTGATGTGAAGCATCGGAATCTATAACTGGACTCACAGGAGTGGTTCAAATCATAGAAAGTTAGAGTGTCAGTCCTCTTGTACTTAAGTCGGCATTGTGCCTTGTGTATTACATTCGGATGCAATTTCTGTGTTTCATCGTCAATAAGAAGGTCCAAGGGATACAGTAGACCTGAAGTGAAGCATCGGAATCCAAAGCTGGACTCACAGGAGAGGTTCAAATCATACAAAGTTAGAGTGTCAGTCCTCTTGTATTTAAGTCGGCATTGTGCCTTTTGTATTAAATTCGGAAGCAATTTCTGTGTGTCATCGTCAATTAGATGGTCCAAAGGGTACAGTAAACCTGACGAGAAGCATCGGAATCTAAAACTGGACCTACAGGGGAGGTTCAAATCAAAGATAGTTAGAGTGTCAGTCCTCTTGTACATAAGTCGGCATTGTGCCTTTTGTATTAAATTCGGATGCAATTTCTGTGTTTCATCGTCAATAAGAGGGTCCAAGGGATACAGTAAACCTGAAGTGAAGCATCCGAATCTAAAACTGGACTCACAGGTTCAAATCATAGAAAATTAGAGTGTCAGTCCTCTTGTACTTAAGTCGGCATTCAGCATTTTGTCTTAAATTCGGATGCAATTTCTGTGTTTCATCGTCAATAAGAAGGTCCAAGGGATAGAGTTAACCTGAAGTGACGCATCGGAATCTATAACTGGACTCACAGGAGGGGTTCAAATCATGGAGAGTTAGAGTGTCAGTCCTCTTGTACCTAAGACGGCATTGTGCCCTTTGTATTAACTTCGGAAGCAATTTCTGTGTCTCATCGTCAATAAGAAGGTCCAAGGGATACAGTAAACCTGTAGTGAAGCATCCGAATCAAAAACTGGACTCACAGGAGAGGTTCAAATCATAGAAAGTTAGAGTGTCAGTCCTCTTGTACTTAAGTCGGCATTGAGCATTTTGTATTAAATTCGGATGCAATTTCTGTGTTGCATCGTCAATAAGAAGGTAAAAGGGATACAGAAAACCTGAAGTGAAGCATCGGAATCTAAAACTGGACTCACAGTAGAGGTTCAAATCATAGAAAGTGTGTCAGTCCTCTTGTACTTAAGTCGGCATTGTGCCTTTTATATTAAATTCGGATGCAATTTCTGTGTTTCATCTTCAATAAGAAGGTCCAAGGGATACAGTAAACCTGAAGTGAAGCATCGGAATCTAAAACAGGACTCACAGGAGAGGTTCAAATCATAAAAAGTTAGAGTGTCAGTCCTCTTGTACTTATGTCGGCATTGTGCCTTTTGTATGAAATTCGGATGCAATTTCTGTGTTTCATCGTCAATAAGAAGGTCCAGGGTATACAGTAAACCTGAAGTGAAGCATCTGAATCTAAAACTGGACTCAATGGCGAGGTTGAGCTCATTGAAAGTTAGAGTGTCATTCCACTTGTACTTAAGCCGGTATTGTGCCTTTTGCATTAAATTCGCATGCAATTTCTGTGTTTCATCGTCAAAAAGAAGGTCCAAGGGATACGGTAAGCCTGAAGTGAAGCATCGGAATCTAAGACTGGACTCACAGGAGAGGTTCAAATCATAGAAAGTTAGAGTTTCAGTCCTCTTGTACATAAGTCGGCATTGTGCCTTTTGTATTAAATTCGGATGCAACTTCTGTGTTTCATCGTCAATAAGAATGTCCAAGGGATACAGTAAACGTGATGTGAAGCATCGGAATCTAAAACTGAACTCACAGGAGTTTTTCAAATCATAGAAAATTAGAGTGTCAGTCCTTCTGTACTTAAGTCGGCATTGTGCCTTGTGTATTACATTCAGATGCATTTTCTGTGTTTCATCGTCAATAAGAAGGTCCAAGGGATACAGTAAACCTGAAGTGAAGCATCGGAATCCAAAGCTGGACTCACAGGAGAGGTTCAAATCATAGAAAGTTAGAGTGTCAGTCCTCTTGTATTTAAGTCGGCATTGTGCCTTTTGTATTAAATTCGGAAGCAATTTCTGTGTTTCATCGTCAGTAAGATGGTCCATGGGGTACAGTAAACCTGACGCGAAGCATCGGAATCTAAAACTGGACCTACAGGGAAGGTTCAAATCAAAGAAAGTTAGAGTGTCAGTCCTCTTGTACATAAGTCGGCATTGTGCCTTTTGTATTAAATTCGGATGCAATTTCTGTGTTTCATCGTCAATAAGAAGGTCCAAGGGATACAGTAAACCTGAAGTGACGCATCGGAATCTATAACTGGACCCACAGGAGGGGTTCAAATCATAGAGAGTTAGTGTGTCACTCCTCTTGTACCTAAGACGGCATTGTGCCCTTTGTCTTAAATTCGGAAGCAATTTCTGTGTCTCATCGTCAATAAGAAGGTCCAAGGGATACAGCAAAACTGAAGTGAAGCATCGGAAACTAAAACTGGACTCACAGGAGAGGTTCAAATCATAGCAAGTTAGAGTGTCTGTCCTCTTGTACTTAAGTCGGCATTGTGCCTTTCGTATTAAATTCTGATGCAATTTCTGTGTTTCATCGTCAATAAGAAGGTCCAAGGGATACAGCAAAACTGAAGTGAAGTATCGGAATCTAAAACTGGACTCACAGGAGAGGTTCAAATCATAGAAAGTTAGAGTGTCAGTCCTCTTGTACTTAAGTCGTCATTGTGCCTTCTGTATTAAATTCGGATGCAATTTCTGTGTTTCATCTTCAATAAGAAGGTCCAAGGGATACAGTAAACCTGAAGTGAAACATCCGAATCTAAAACTGGACTCACAGGATAGTTTCAAATCATAGTAAGTTAAAGCGTCAGTCCCTTTATACTTAAGTCGGCATTGTGCCTCTTGTATTAAATTCGGATGCAATTTCTGTATTTAATCGTCAATAAGAAGGTGCAAGGGATCCAGTAAAACTGAAGTGAGCATCGGAATCTAAAACTAGACCCACAGGAGGGGTTCAAGTCATAGAAAGTTAGAGTGTCAGTCCTCTTGTACTTAAGTCTGCATTGAGCTCTTTGTATTAAATTCCGATGCAATTTCTGTGTTGTATCGTCAATAAGAAGGTAAAAGGGATACAGTAAACCTGAAGTGAAACATCGGAATCTAAAACTGGACTCACAGTAGAGGTTCAAATCATAGAAAGAGTGTCAGTCCTATTGTACTTAAGTCGGCATTGTGCCTTTTATATTAAATTCGGTTGCAATTTCTGTGTTTCATCGTCAGTAAGAAGGTCCAAGGGATACAGTAAACCTGAAGTGAAGCATCGGAATCTAAAACAGGACTCACAGGAGAGGTTCATATCATAGAAAGTTAGAGAGTCAGTCCTCTTGTACTGAAGTCGGCATTGTGCCTTTAGTATTTAATTCCGATGGAATTTCTGTGTTTGATCGTTAATAAGAAGGTCCAAGGGATACAGTAAACGTGAAGTGAAGCATCGGAATCTAAAACTGGACTCATAGGAGAGGTTCAAATCATAGATAATTAAAGTGTCAGTCCTCTTGTACTTATGTCGGCATTGTGCCTTTTGTATTAAACTCGGATGAAATTTCTGTGTTTCATCGTCAATAAGAAGGTCCAAGGTATACAGTAAACCGGAAGTGAAGCATCAGAATCTAAAACTGGACTCACTGGAGAGGTTGAGCTCATTGAAAGTTAGAGTGTCAGTCCTCTTGTACTTAAGTCGGCATTGTGCCTTTTGTATTAAATTCGGATGCAACTTCTGTGTTTCATCGTCAATAAGAATGTCCAAGGGATACAGTAAACGTGATGTGAAGCATCGGAATCTAAAACTGGACTCACAGGAGTGGTTCAAATCATAGAAAGTTAGAGTGTCAGTCCTCTTGTGTTTAAGTCGGCATTGTGCCTTGTGTATTACATTCGGATGCAATTTCTGTGTTTCATCGGCAATATGAAGGTCCAAGGGATACAGTAAACCTGAAGTGAAGCATCGGAATCCAAAGCTGGACTCACAGGAGAGGTTCAAATCATAGAAAGTTAGTGTGTCAGTCCTCTTGTATTTAAGTCGGCATTGTGCCTCTTGTATTAAATTCGGAAGCAATTTCTGTGTTTCATCGTCAATAAGAAGGTCCAAGGGATACAGTAAACCTGAAGTGAAGCATCGGAATCTAAGACTGGACTCACAGGAGAGGTTCAAATCATAGAAAGTTAGAGTGTCAGTCCTCTTGTACTTAAGTCGGCATTGTGCCTTTTGTATTAAATTCGGATGCAACTTCTGTGTTTCATCGTCAATAAGAATGTCCAAGGGATACAGTAAACGTGATGTGAAGCATTGGAATCTATAACTGGACTCACAGGAGTGGTTCAAATCATAGAAAGTTAGAGTGTCAGTCCTCTTGTACTTATGTCGGCATTGTGCCTTGTGTATTACATTCGGATGCAATTTCTGTGTTTCATCGTCAATAAGAAGGTCCAAGGGATACAGTAGACCTGAAGTGAAGCATCGGAATCCAAAGCTGGACTCACAGGAGAGGTTCAAATCATAGAAAGTTAGAGTGTCAGTCCTCTTGTAATTAAGTCGGCATTGTGCCTTTTGTATTAAACTCGGAAGCAATTTCTGTGTTTCATCGTCAATTAGATGGTCCAAAGGGTACAGTAAACCTGACGAGAAGCATCGGAATCTAAAACTGGACCTACAGGGGAGGTTCAAATCAAAGAAAATTAGAGTGTCAGTCCTCTTGTACATAAGTCGGCATTGTGCCTTTTGTATTAAATTCGGATGCAATTTCTGTGTTTCATCGTCAATAAGAGGGTCCAAGGGATACAGTAAACCTGAAGTGAAGCATCC
The DNA here is from genome assembly GCF_021461395.2 of Schistocerca americana. Classification (NCBI taxonomy): domain Eukaryota; kingdom Metazoa; phylum Arthropoda; class Insecta; order Orthoptera; family Acrididae; genus Schistocerca; species Schistocerca americana. The sequence goes on from NC_060130.1 coordinate 72,923,542, forward strand.
GATCCTAAAACTGGACTCACAGGTTCAAATCATAGAAAATTAGAGTGTCAGTCCTCTTGTACTTAAGTCGGCATTCAGCATTTTGTCTTAAATTCGGATGCAATTTCTGTGTTTCATCGTCAATAAGAAGGTCCAAGGGATAGAGTTAACCTGAAGTGACGCATCGGAATCTATAACTGGACTCACAGGAGGGGTTCAAATCATGGAGAGTTAGAGTGTCAGTCCTCTTGTACCTAAGACGGCATTGTGCCCTTTGTATTAACTTCGGAAGCAATTTCTGTGTCTCATCGTCAATAAGAAGGTCCAAGGGATACAGTAAACCTGTAGTGAAGCATCCGAATCAAAAACTGGACTCACAGGAGAGGTTCAAATCATAGAAAGTTAGAGTGTCAGTCCTCTTGTACTTAAGTCGGCATTGAGCATTTTGTATTAAATTCGGATGCAATTTCTGTGTTGCATCGTCAATAAGAAGGTAAAAGGGATACAGAAAACCTGAAGTGAAGCATCGGAATCTAAAACTGGACTCACAGTAGAGGTTCAAATCATAGAAAGTGTGTCAGTCCTCTTGTACTTAAGTCGGCATTGTGCCATTTATATTAAATTCGGATGCAATTTCTGTGTTTCATCGTCAATAAGAAGGTCCAAGGGATACAGTAAACCTGAAGTGAAGCATCGGAATCTAAAACAGGACTCACAAGAGAGGTTCATATCATAGAAAGTTAGAGAGTCAGTCCTCTTGTACTGAAGGCGGCATTGTGCCTTTAGTATTAAATTCGGATGCAACTTCTGTGTTTCATCGTCAATAAGAATGTCCAAGGGATACAGTAAACGTGATGTGAAGCATCGGAATCTAAAACTGGACTCACAGGAGTGGTTCAAATCATAGAAAGTTATAGTGTCAGTCCTCTTGTACTTAAGTCGGCATTGTGCCTTGTGTATTACATTCGGATGCAATTTCTGTGTTTCATCGTCAATATGAAGGTCCAAGGGATACAGTAAACCTGAAGTGAAGCATCGGAATCCAAAGCTGGACTCACAGGAGAGGTTGAAATCATAGAAAGTTAGTGTGTCAGTCCTCTTGTATTTAAGTCGGCATTGTGCCTCTTGTATTAAATTCGGAAGCAATTTCTGTGTTTCATCGTCAATAAGAAGGTCCAAGGGATACAGTAAACCTGAAGTGAAGCATCCGAATCTAAAACTGTACTCACAGGATCAAATCATAGAAAATTAGAGGGTCAGTCCTCTTGTACTTAAGTCGGCATTCAGCATTTTGTCTTAAATTCGGATGCAATTTCTGTGTTTCATCGTCAATAAGAAGGTCCAAGGGATAGAGTTAACCTGAAGTGACGCATCGGAATCTATAACTGGACTCACAGGAGGGGTTCAAATCATGGAGAGTTAGAGTGTCAGTCCTCTTGTACCTAAGACGGCATTGTACCCTTTGTATTAAATTCGGAAGCAATTACTGTGTCTCATCGTCAATAAGAAGGTCCAAGGGATGCAGTAAACCTGTAGTGAAGCATCCGAATCTAAAACTGGACTGACAGGAGAGGTTCAAATCATAGAAAATTAGAGTGTCAGTCCTCTTGTACTTAAGTCGGCATTGAGCATTTTGTATTAAATTCGGATGCAATTTCTGTGTTGCATCGTCCATAAGAAGGTAAAAGGGATACAGAAAACCTGAAGTGAAGCATCGGAATCTAAAACTGGACTCACAGTAGAGGTTCAAATCATAGAAAGAGTGTCAGTCCTATTGTACTTAAGTCGGCATTGTGCCTTTTATATTAAATTCGGATGCAATTTCTGTGTTTCATCGTCAATAAGAAGGTCCAAGGGATACAGTAAACCTGAAGTGAAGCATCGGAATCTAAAACACGACTCACAGGAGAGGTTCAAATCATAGAAAGTTAGAGAGTCAGTCCTCTTGTACTGAAGTCGGCATTGTGCATATAGTATTTAATTCCGATGGAATTTCTGTGTTTCATCGTCAATAAGAAGGTCCAAGGGATACAGTAAACCTGAAGTGAAGCATCGGAATCTAAGACTGGACTCACAGGAGAGGTTCAAATCATAGAAAGTTAGAGTGTCAGTCCTCTTGTACTTAAGTCGGCATTGTGCCTTTTGTATTAAATTCGGAAGCAACTTCTGTGTTTCATCGTCAATAAGAATGTCCAAGGGATACAGTAAACGTGATGTGAAGCATCGGAATCTATAACTGGACTCACAGGAGTGGTTCAAATCATAGAAAGTTAGAGTGTCAGTCCTCTTGTACTTAAGTCGGCATTGTGCCTTGTGTATTATATTCGGATGCAATTTCTGTGTTTCATCGTCAATTAGAAGGTCCAAGGGATACAGTAGACCTGAAGTGAAGCATCGGAATCCAAAGCTGGACTCACAGGAGAGGTTCAAATCATAGAAAGTTAGAGTGTCAGTCCTCTTGTATTTAAGTCGGCATTGTGCCTTTTGTATTAAATTCGGAAGCAATTTCTGTGTTTCATCGTCAATTAGATGGTCCAAAGGGTACAGTAAACCTGACGAGAAGCATCGGAATCTAAAACTGGACCTACAGGGGAGGTTCAAATCAAAGAAAGTTAGAGTGTCAGTCCTCATGTACATAAGTCGACATTGTGCCTTTTGTATTAAATTCGGATGCAATTTCTGTGTTTCATCGTCAATAAGAGGGTCCAAGGGATACAGTAAACCTGAAGTGAAGCATCCGAATCTAAAACTGGACTCACAGGTTCAAATCATAGAAAATTAGAGTGTCAGTCCTCTTGTACTTAAGTCGGCATTCAGCATTTTGTCTTAAATTCGGATGCAATTTCTGTGTTTCATCGTCAATAAGAAGGTCCAAGGGATAGAGTTAACCTGAAGTGACGCATCGGAATCTATAACTGGACTCACAGGAGGGGTTCAAATCATGGAGAGTTAGAGTGTCAGTCCTCTTGTACCTAAGACGGCATTGTGCCCTTTGTATTAACTTCGGAAGCAATTTATGTGTCTCATCGTCAATAAGAAGGTCCAAGGGATACAGTAAACCTGTAGTGAAGCATCCGAATCAAAAACTGGACTCACAGGAGAGGTTCAAATCATAGAAAGTTAGAGTGTCAGTCCTCTTGTACTTAAGTCGGCATTGAGCATTTTGTATTAAATTCGGATGCAATTTCTGTGTTGCATCGTCAATAAGAAGGTAAAAGGGATACAGAAAACCTGAAGTGAAGCATCGGAATCTAAAACTGGACTCACAGTAGAGGTTCAAATCATAGAAAGTGTGTCAGTCCTCTTGTACTTAAGTCGGCATTGTGCCTTTTGTATTAAATTCGGATGCAACTTCTGTGTTTCATCGTCAATAAGAAGGTCCAAGGGATACAGTAAACGTGATGTGAAGCATCGGAATCTAAAACTGGACTCACAGGAGTGGTTCAAATCATAGAAAGTTATAGTGTCAGTCCTCTTGTACTTAAGTCGGCATTGTGCCTTGTGTATTACATTCGGATGCAATTTCTGTGTTTCATCGTCAATATGAAGGTCCAAGGGATACAGTAAACCTGAAGTGAAGTATTGGAATCCAAAGCTGGACTCACAGGAGAGGTTGAAATCATAGAAAGTTAGTGTGTCAGTCCTCTTGTATTTAAGTCGGCATTGTGCCTCTTGTATTAATTTCGGAAGCAATTTCTGTGTTTCATCGTCAATAAGAAGGTCCAAGGGATACAGTAAACCTGAAGTGAAGCATCCGAATCTAAAACTGTACTCACAGGATCAAATCATAGAAAATTAGAGGGTCAGTCCTCTTGTACTTAAGTCGGCATTCAGCATTTTGTCTTAAATTCGGATGCAATTTCTGTGTTTCATCGTCAATAAGAAGGTCCAAGGGATAGAGTTTACCTGAAGTGACGCATCGGAATCTATAACTGGACTTCAGGAGGGGTTCAAATCATGGAGAGTTAGAGTGTCAGTCCTCTTGTACCTAAGACGGCATTGTACCCTTTGTATTAAATTCGGAAGCAATTTCTGTGTCTCATCGTCAATAAGAAGGTCCAAGGGATGCAGTAAACCTGTAGTGAAGCATCCGAATCTAAAACTGGACTGACAGGAGAGGTTCAAATCATAGAAAGTTAGAGTGTCAGTCCTCTTGTACTTAAGTCGGCATTGAGCATTTTGTATTAAATTCGGATGCAATTTCTGTGTTGCATCGTCCATAAGAAGGTAAAAGGCATACAGAAAACCTGAAGTGAAGCATCGGAATCTAAAACTGGACTCACAGTAGAGGTTCAAATCATAGAAAGAGTGTCAGTCCTATTGTACTTAAGTCGGCATTGTGCCTTCTATATTAAATTCGGATGCAATTTCTGTGTTTCATCGTCAATAAGAAGGTCCAAGGGATACAGTAAACCTGAAGTGAAGCATCGGAATCTAAAACACGACTCACAGGAGAGGTTCAAATCATAGAAAGTTAGAGAGTCAGTCCTCTTGTACTGAAGTCGGCATTGTGCATATAGTATTTAATTCCGATGGAATTTCTGTGTTTCATCGTTAATAAGAAGGTTCAAGGGATACAGTAAACCTGAAGTGAAGCATCGGAATCTAAAACTGGACTCATAGGAGAGGTTCAAATCATAGGAAATTAAAGTGTCAGTCCTCTTGTACTTATGTCGGCATTGTGCCTTTTGTATTAAACTCGGATGAAATTTCTGTGTTTCATCGTCAATAAGAAGGTCCAAGGTATACAGTAAACCTGAAGTGAAGCATCGGAATCTAAAACTGGACTCACTGGAGAGGTTGAGCTCATTGAAAGTTAGAGTGTCAGTCCTCATGTACTTAAGTCGGTATTGTGCCTTTTGTATTAAATTCGGATGCAATTTCTGTGTTTCATCGTCAATAAGAAGGTCCAAGGGATACAGTAAACCTGAAGTGAAGCATCGGAATCTAAGACTGGACTCACAGGAGAGGTTCAAATCATAGAAAGTTAGAATGTCAGTCCTCTTGTACTTAAGTCGGCATTGTGCCTTTTGTATTAAATTCGGAAGCAACTTCTGTGTTTCATCGTCAATAAGAATGTCCAAGGGATACAGTAAACGTGATGTGAAGCATCGGAATCTATAACTGGACTCACAGGAGTGGTTCAAATCATAGAAAGTTAGAGTGTCAGTCCTCTTGTACTTAAGTCGGCATTGTGCCTTGTGTATTACATTCGGATGCAATTTCTGTGTTTCATCGTCAATAAGAAGGTCCAAGGGATACAGTAGACCTGAAGTGAAGCATCGGAATCCAAAGCTGGACTCACAGGAGAGGTTCAAATCATACAAAGTTAGAGTGTCAGTCCTCTTGTATTTACGTCGGCATTGTGCCTTTTGTATTAAATTCGGAAGCAATTTCTGTGTGTCATCGTCAATTAGATGGTCCAAAGGGTACAGTAAACCTGACGAGAAGCATCGGAATCTAAAACTGGACCTACAGGGGAGGTTCAAATCAAAGATAGTTAGAGTGTCAGTCCTCTTGTACATAAGTCGGCATTGTGCCTTTTGTATTAAATTCGGATGCAATTTCTGTGTTTCATCGTCAATAAGAGGGTCCAAGGGATACAGTAAACCTGAAGTGAAGCATCCGAATCTAAAACTGGACTCACAGGTTCAAATCATAGAAAATTAGAGTGTCAGTCCTCTTGTACTTAAGTCGGCATTCAGCATTTTGTCTTAAATTCGGATGCAATTTCTGTGTTTCATCGTCAATAAGAAGGTCCAAGGGATAGAGTTAACCTGAAGTGACGCATCGGAATCTATAACTGGACTCACAGGAGGGGTTCAAATCATGGAGAGTTAGAGTGTCAGTCCTCTTGTACCTAAGACGGCATTGTGCCCTTTGTATTAACTTCGGAAGCAATTTCTGTGTCTCATCGTCAATAAGAAGGTCCAAGGGATACAGTAAACCTGTAGTGAAGCATCCGAATCAAAAACTGGACTCACAGGAGAGGTTCAAATCATAGAAAGTTAGAGTGTCAGTCCTCTTGTACTTAAGTCGGCATTGAGCATTTTGTATTAAATTCGGATGCAATTTCTGTGTTGCATCGTCAATAAGAAGGTAAAAGGGATACAGAAAACCTGAAGTGAAGCATCGGAATCTAAAACTGGACTCACAGTAGAGGTTCAAATCATAGAAAGTGTGTCAGTCCTCTTGTACTTAAGTCGGCATTGTGCCTTTTATATTAAATTCGGATGCAATTTCTGTGTTTCATCGTCAATAAGAAGTTCCAAGGGATACAGTAAACCTGAAGTGAAGCATCGGAATCTAAAACAGGACTCACAGGAGAGGTTCATATCATAGAAAGTTAGAGAGTCAGTCCTCTTGAACTGAAGTCGGCATTGTGCCTTTAGTATTTAATTCCGATGGAATTTCTGTGTTTGATCGTTAATAAGAAGGTCCAAGGTATACAGTAAACCTGAAGTGAAGCATCGGAATCTAAAACTGGACTCATAGGAGAGGTTCAAATCATAGAAAATTAAAGTGTCAGTCCTCTTGTACTTATGTCGGCATTGTGCCTTTTGTATTAAACTCGGATGAAATTTCTGTGTTTCATCGTCAATAAGAAGGTCCAAGGTATACAGTAAACCTGAAGTGAAGCATCGGAATCTAAAACTGGACTCACTGGAGAGGTTGAGCTCATTGAAAGTTAGAGTGTCAGTCCTCTTGTACTTAAGACGGTATTGTGCCTTTTGTATTAAATTCGGATGCAATTTCTGTGTTCCATCGTCAATAAGAAGGTCCAAGGGATACAGTAAACCTGAAGTGAAGCATCGGAATCTAAGACTGGACTCACAGGGGAGGTTCAAATCATAGAAAGTTAGAGTGTCAGTCCTCTTGTACTTAAGTCGGCATTGTGCCTTTTGTATTAAATTCGGATCCAACTTCTGTGTTTCATCGTCAATAAGAATGTCCAAGGGATACAGTAAACGTGATGTGAAGCATCGGAATCTAAAACTGGACTCACAGGAGTGGTTCAAATCATAGAAAGTTATAGTGTCAGTCCTCTTGTACTTAAGTCGGCATTGTGCCTTGTGTATTACATTCGGATGCAATTTCTGTGTTTCATCGTCAATATGAAGGTCCAAGGGATACAGTAAACCTGAAGTGAAGCATCGGAATCCAAAGCTGGACTCACAGGAGAGGTTCAAATCATAGAAAGTTGGTGTGTCAGTCCTCTTGTATTTAAGTCGGCATTGTGCCTCTTGTATTAAATTCGGAAGCAATTTCTGTGTTTCATCGTCAATAAGAAGGTCCAAGGGATACAGTAAACCTGAAGTGAAGCATCCGAATCTAAAACTGTACTCACAGGATCAAATCATAGAAAATTAGAGGGTCAGTCCTCTTGTACTTCAGTCGGCATTCAACATTTTGTCTTAAATTCGGATGCAATTTCTGTGTTTCATCGTCAATAAGAAGGTCCAAGGGATAGAGTTAACCTGAAGTGACGCATCGGAATCTATAACTGGACTCACAGGAGGGGTTCAAATCATGGAGAGTTAGAGTGTCAGTCCTCTTGTACCTAAGACGGCATTGTACCCTTTGTATTAAATTCGGAAGCAATTTCTGTGTCTCATCGTCAATAAGAAGGTCCAAGGGGTACAGTAAACCTGTAGTGAAGCATCCGAATCTAAAACTGGACTGACAGGAGAGGTTCAAATCATAGAATGTTAGAGTGTCAGTCCTCTTGTACTTAAGTCGGCATTGAGCATTTTGTATTAATTTCGGATGCAATTTCTGTGTTGCATCGTCCATAAAAAGGTAAAAGGGATACAGAAAACCTGAAGTGAAGCATCGGAATCTAAAACTGGACTCACAGTAGAGGTTCAAATCATAGAAAGAGTGTCAGTCCTATTGTACTTAAGTCGGCATTGTGCCTTTTATATTAAATTCGGATGCAATTTCTGTGTTTCATCGTCAATAAGAAGGTCCAAGGGATACAGTAAACCTGAAGTGAAGCATCGGAATCTAAGACTGGACTCACAGGAGAGGTTCAAATCATAGAAAGTTAGAATGTCAGTCCTCTTGTACTTAAGTCGGCATTGTGCCTTTTGTATTAAATTCGGAAGCAACTTCTGTGTTTCATCGTCAATAAGAATGTCCAAGGGATACAGTAAACGTGATGTGAAGCATCGGAATCTATAACTGGACTCACAGGAGTGGTTCAAATCATAGAAAGTTAGAGTGTCAGTCCTCTTGTACTTAAGTCGGCATTGTGCCTTTTGTATTAAACTCGGATGAAATTTCTGTGTTTCATCGTCAATAAGAAGGTCCAAGGTATACAGTAAACCTGAAGTGAAGCATCGGAATCTAAAACTGGACTCACTGGAGAGGTTGAGCTCATTGAATGTTAGAGTGTCAGTCCTCATGTACTTAAGTCGGTATTGTGCCTTTTGTATTAAATTCGGATGCAATTTCTGTGTTTCATCGTCAATAAGAAGGTCCAAGGGATACAGTAAACCTGAAGTGAAGCATCGGAATCTAAGACTGGACTCACAGGAGAGGTTCAAATCATAGAAAGTTAGAGTGTCAGTCCTCTTGTACTTATGTCGGCATTGTGCCTTTTGTATTATATTCGGATGCAACTTCTGTGTTTCATCGTCAATAAGAATGTCCAAGGGATACAGTAAACGTGATGTGAAGCATCGGAATCTATAACTGGACTCACAGGAGTGGTTCAAATCATAGAAAGTTAGAGTGTCAGTCCTCTTGTACTTAAGTCGGCATTGTGCCTTGTGTATTACATTCGGATGCAATTTCTGTGTTTCATCGTCAATAAGAAGGTCCAAGGGATACAGTAAACCTGAAGTGAAGCATCGGAATCCAAAGTTGGACTCACAGGAGAGGTTCAAATCATAGAAAGTTAGAGTGTCAGTCCTCTCTTATTTAAGTCGGCATTGTGCCTTTTGTATTAAATTCGGAAGCAATTTCTGTGTTTCATCGTCAATTAGATGGTCCAAAGGGTACAGTAAACCAGACGAGAAGCATCGGAATCAAAAACTGGACCTACAGGGGAGGTTCAAATCAAAGAAAGTTAGAGTGTCAGTCCTCTTGTACATAAGTCGGCATTGTGCCTTTTGTATTAAATTCGGATGCAATTTCTGTGTTTCATCGCCAATAAGAGGGTCCAAGGGATACAGTAAACCTGAAGTGAAGCATCCGAATCTGAAACTGGACTCACAGGTTCAAATCATAGAAAATTAGAGTGTCAGTCCTCTTGTACTTAAGTCGGCATTCTGCATTTTGTCTTAAATTCGGATGCAATTTCTGTGTTTCATCGTCAATAAGAAGGTCCAAGGGATAGAGTTAACCTGAAGTGACGCATCGGAATCTATAACTGGACTCACAGGAGGGGTTCAAATCATGGAGAGTTAGAGTGTCAGTCCTCTTGTACCTAAGACGGCATTGTGCCCTTTGTATTAACTTCGGAAGCAATTTCTGTGTATCATCGTCAATAAGAAGGTCCAAGGGATACAGTAAACCTGTAGTGAAGCATCCGAATCAAAAACTGGACTCACAGGAGAGGTTCAAATCATAGAAAGTTAGAGTGTCAGTCCTCTTGTACTTAAGTCGGCATTGAGCATTTTGTATTAAATTCGGATGCAATTTCTGTGTTGCATCGTCAATAAGAAGGTAAAAGGGATAAAGAAAACCTGAAGTGAAGCATCGGAATCTAAAACTGGACTCACAGTAGAGGTTCAAATCATAGAAAGTGTGTCAGTCCTCTTGTACTTAAGTCGGCATTGTGCCCTTTGTAATAAATTCTAATGCAATTTCTGATTTTAATCGTCAATAAGAAGGTCCAAGGGATACAGTAAACCTGAAGTGAAGCATCGGAATCTAAAACAGGACTCACAGGAGAGGTTCAAATCATAGAAAGTTAGAGTGTCAGTCCTCTTGTACTGAAGTCGGCATTGTGCCTTTAGTATTTAATTCCAATGGAATATCTGTGTTTCATCGTTAATAAGAAGGTCCAAAGGATACAGTTAACCTGAAGTGAAGCATCGGAATCTAAAACTGGACTCACAGGAGAGGTTCAGATCATAGAAAGTAAGAGTGTCAGTCCTCTTGTACTTAAGTCGGCATTGTGCGTTTTGAATTTAATTCCGATGCAATTTTTGTGTTTCATCGTCAATAAGAAGGTCCAAGGGATACAGTGAACCTTAAGCGAAGCATCGGAATCTAAAACTGGACTCATAAAAGAGGTTCAAATCATAGAAAATTAGAGTGTCAGTCCTCTTGTACTTATGTCGGCATTGTGCCTTTTGTATTAAATTCGGATGCAATTTCTGTGTTTCATCGTCAATAAGAAGGTCCAAGGGATACAGTAAACCTGAAGTGAAGCATCGGAATCTAAGACTGGACTCACAGGAGAGGTTCAAATCATAGAAAGTTAGAGTGTCAGTCCTCTTGTACTTAAGTCGGCATTGTGCCTTTTGTATTAAATTCGGATGCAACTTCTGTGTTTCATCGTCAATAAGAATGTCCAAGGGATACAGTAAACGTGATGTGAAGCATCGGAATCTAAAACTGGACCCACTGGAGAGGTTGAGCTCATTGAAAGTTAGAGTGTCAGTCCTCATGTACTTAAGTCGGTATTGTGCCTTTTGTATTAAATTCGGATGCAATTTCTGTCTTTCATCGTCAATAAGAAGGTCCAAGGGATACAGTAAACCTGAAGTGAAGCATCGGAATGTAAGACTGGACTCACAGGAGAGGTTCAAATCATAGAAAGTTAGAGTAATAGTCCTCTTGTACTTAAGTCGGCATTGTGCCTTTTGTATTAAATTCGGATGCAACTTCTGTGTTTCATCGTCAATAAGAATGTCCAAGGGATACAGTAAACGTGATGTGAAGCATCGGAATCTATAACTGGACTCACAGGAGTGGTTCAAATCATAGAAAGTTAGAGTGTCAGTCCTCTTGTACTTAAGTCGGCATTGTGCCTTGTGTATTACATTCGGATGCAATTTCTGTGTTTCATCGTCAAAAAGAAGGTCCAAGGGATACATTAGACCTGAAGTGAAGCATCGGAATCCAAAGCTGGACTCACAGGAGAGGTTCAAATCATAGAAAGTTAGAGTGTCAGTCCTCTTGTATTTAAGTCGGCATTGTGCCTTTTGTATTAAATTCGGAAGCAATTTCTGTGTTTCATCGTCAATTAGATGGTCCAAAGGGTACAGTAAACCTGACGAGAAGCATCGGAATCTAAAACTGGACCTACAGGGGAGGTTCAAATCAAAGAAAGTTAGAGTGTCAGTCCTCTTGTACATAAGTCGGCATTGTGCCTTTTGTATTAAATTCGGATGCAATTTCTGTGTTTCATCGTCAATAAGAGGGTCCAAGGGATGCAGTAAACCTGAAGTGAAGCATCCGAATCTAAAACTGGACTCACAGGTTCAAATCATAGAAAATTAGAGTGTCAGTCCTCTTGTACTTAAGTCGGCATTCAGCATTTTGTCTTAAATTCGGATGCAATTTCTGTGTTTCATCGTCAATAAGAAGGTCCAAGGGATAGAGTTAACCTGAAGTGACGCATCGGAATCTATAACTGGACTCACAGGAGGGGTTCAAATCATGGAGAGTTAGAGTGTCAGTCCTCTTGTACCTAAGACGGCATTGTGCCCTTTGTATTAACTTCGGAAGCAATATCTGTGTCTCATCGTCAATAAGAAGGTCCAAGGGATACACTAAACCTGTAGTGAAGCATCCGAATCAAAAACTGGACTCACAGGAGAGCTTCAAATCATAGAAAGTTAGAGTGTCAGTCCTCTTGCACTTAAGTCGGCATTGAGCATTTTGTATTAAATTCGGATGCAATTTCTGTGTTGCATCGTCAATAAGAAGGTAAAAGGGATACAGAAAACCTGAAGTGAAGCATCGGAATCTAAAACTGGACTCACAGTAGAGGTTCAAATCATAGAAAGTGTGTCAGTCCTCTTGTACTTAAGTCGGCATTGTGCCTTTTATATTAAATTCGGATGCAATTTCTGTGTTTCATCGTCAATAAGAAGGTCCAAGGGATACAGTAAACCTGAAGTGAAGCATCGGAATCTAAAACAGGACTCACAGGAGAGGTTCATATCATAGAAAGTTACAGAGTCAGTCCTCTTGTACTGAAGTCGGCATTGTGCCTTTAGTATTTAATTCCGATGGAATTTCTGTGTTTGATCGTTAATAAGAAGGTCCAAGGTATACAGTAAACCTGAAGTGAAGCATCGGAATCTAAAACTGGACTCATAGGAGAGGTTCAAATCATAGAAAATTAAAGTGTCAGTCCTCTTGTACTTATGTCGGCATTGTGCCTTTTGTATTAAACTCGGATGAAATTTCTGTGTTTCATCGTCAATAAGAAGGTCCAAGGTATACAGTAAACCTGAAGTGAAGCATCGGAATCTAAAACTGGACTCACTGGAGAGGTTGAGCTCATTGAAAGTTAGAGTGTCAGTCCTCTTGTACTTAAGACGGTATTGTGCCTTTTGTATTAAATTCGGATGCAATTTCTGTGTTTCATCGTCAATATGAAGGTCCAAGGGATACAGTAAACCTGAAGTGAAGCATCGGAATCCAAAGCTGGACTCACAGGAGAGGTTCAAATCATAGAAAGTTAGTGTGTCAGTCCTCTTGTATTTAAGTCGGCATTGTGCCTCTTGTATTAAATTCGGAAGCAATTTCTGTGTTTCATCGTCAATAAGAAGGTCCAAGGGATACAGTAATCCTGAAGTGAAGCATCCGAATCTAAAACTGTACTCACAGGATCAAATCATAGAAAATTAGAGGGTCAGTCCTCTTGTACTTAAGTCGGCATTCAGCATTTTGTCTTAAATTCGGATGCTATTTCTGTGTTTCATCGTCAATAAGAAGGTCCAAGGGATAGAGTTAATCTGAAGTGACGCATCGGAATCTATAACTGGACTCACAGGAGGGGTTCAAATCATGGAGAGTTAGAGTGTCAGTCCTCTTGTACCTAAGACGGAATTGTACCCTTTGTATTAAATTCGGATGCAATTTCTGTGTCTCATCGTCAATAAGAAGGTCCAAGGGATACAGTAAACCTGAAGTGAAGCATCGGAATCTAAGACTGGACTGACAGGAGAGGTTCAAATCATAGAAAGTTAGAGTGTCAGTCCTCTTGTACTTAAGTCGGCATTGTGCCTTTTGTATTAAATTCGGATGCAACTTCTGTGTTTCATCGTCAATAAGAATGTCCAAGGGATATAGTAAACGTGATGTGAAGCATCGGAATCTATAACTGGACTCACAGGAGTGGTTCAAATCATAGAAAGTTAGAGTGTCAGTCCTCTTGTACTTATGTCGGCATTGTGCCTTGTGTATTACATTCGGATGCAATATCTGTGTTTCATCGTCAATAAGAAGGTCCAAGGGATACAGTAAACCTGAAGTGAAGCATCGGAATCCAAAGCTGGACTCACAGGAGAGGTTCAAATCATAGAAAGTTAGAGTGTCAGTCCTCTTGTATTTAAGTCGGCATTGTGCCTTTTGTATTAAATTCGGAAGCAATTTCTGTGTTTCATCGTCAATTAGATGGTCCACAGGGTACAGTAAACCTGACGAGAAGCATCGGAATCTAAAACTGGACCTACAGGGGAGGTTCAAATCAAAGAAAGTTAGAGTGTCAGTCCTCTTGTACGTAAGTCGGCATTGTGCCTTTTGTATTAAATTCGGATGCAATTTCTGTGTTTCATCGCCAATAAGAGGGTCCAAGGGATACAGTAAACCTGAAGTGAAGCATCCGAATCTAAAACTGGACTCACAGGTTCAAATCATAGAAAATTAGAGTGTCAGTCCTCTTGTACTTAAGTCGGCATTCAGCATTTTGTCTTAAATTCGGATGCAATTTCTGTGTTTCATCGTCAATAAGAAGGTCCAAGGGATAGAGTTAACCTGAAGTGACGCATCGGAATCTATAACTGGACTCACAGGAGGGGTTCAAATCATGGAGAGTTAGAGTGTCAGTCCTCTTGTACCTAAGACGTCATTGTGCCCTTTGTATTAACTTCGGAAGCAATTTCTGTGTCTCATCGTCAATAAGAAGGTCCAAGGGATACAGTAAACCTGTAGTGAAGCATCCGAATCAAAAACTGGACTCACAGGAGAGGTTCAAATCATAGAAAGTTAGAGTGCCAGTCCTCTTGTACTTAAGTCGGCATTGAGCATTTTGTATTAAATTCGGATGCAATTTCTGTGTTGCATCGTCAATAAGAAGGTAAAAGGGATAAAGAAAACCTTAAGTGAAGCATCGGAATCTAAAACTGGACTCACAGTAGAGGTTCAAATCATAGAAAGTGTGTCAGTCCTCTTGTACTTAAGTCGGCATTGTGCCTTTTGTAATAAATTCCAATGCAATTACTGATTTTCATCGTCAATAAGAAGGTCCAAGGGATACAGTAAACCTGAAGTGAAGCATCGGAATCTAAAACAGGACTCACAGGAGAGGTTCAAATCATAGAAAGTTAGTGTCAGTCCTCTTGTACTGAAGTCGGCATTGTGCCTTTAGTATTTAATTCCAAAGGAATATCTGTGTTTCATCGTTAATAAGAAGGTCCAAAGGATACAGTTAACCTGAAGTGAAGCATCGGAATCTAAAACTGGACTCACAGGAGAGGTTCAGATCATAGAAAGTAAGAGTGTCAGTCCTCTTGTACTTAAGTCGGCATTGTGCGTTTTGAATTTAATTCCGATGCAATTTCTGTGTTTCATCGTCAATAAGAAGGTCCAAGGGATACAGTGAACCTTAAGCGAAGCATCGGAATCTAAAACTGGACTCATAAAAGAGGTTCAAATCATAGAAAATTAGAGTGTCAGTCCTCTTGTACTTATGTCGGCATTGTGCCTTTTGTATTAAATTCGGATGCAATTTCTGTGTTGCATCGTCAATAAGAAGGTCCAAGGGATACAGTAAACCTGAAGTGAAGCATCGGAATCTAAGACTGGACTCACAGGAGAGGTTCAAATCATAGAAAGTTAGAGTGTCAGTCCTCTTGTACTTAAGTCGGCATTGTGCCTTTTGTATTAAATTCGGATGCAACTTCTGTGTTTCATCGTCAATAAGAGTGTCCAAGGGATACAGTAAACGTGATGTGAAGCATCGGAATCTAAAACTGGACCCACTGGAGAGGTTGAGCTCATTGAAAGTTAGAGTGTCAGTCCTCATGTACTTAAGTCGGTATTGTGCCTTTTGTATTAAATTCAGATGCAATTTCTGTGTTTCATCGTCAATAAGAAGGTCCAAGGGATACAGTAAACCTGAAGTGAAGCATCGGAATCTAAGACTGGACTCACAGGAGAGGTTCAAATCATAGAAAGTTAGAGTGTCAGTCCTCTTGTACTTAAGTCGGCATTGTGCCTTTTGTATTAAATTCGGATGCAATTTCTGTGTTTCATCGTCAATAAGAATGTCCAAGGGATACAGTAAACGTGATGTGAAGCATCGGAATCTATAACTGGACTCACAGGAGTGGTTCAAATCATAGAAAGTTAGAGTGTCAGTCCTCTTGTACTTAAGTCGGCATTGTGCCTTGTGTATTACATTCGGATGCAATTTCTGTGTTTCATCGTCAATAAGAAGGTCCAAGGGATACAGTAAACCTGAAGTGAAGCATCGTAATCCAAAGCTGGACTCACAGGAGAGGTTCAAATCATAGAAAGTTGGAGTGTCAGTCCTCTTGTATTTAAGTCGGCATTGTGCCTTTTGTATTAAATTCGGAAGCAATTTCTGTGTTTCATCGTCAATTAGATGGTCCAAAGGGTACAGTAAACCTGACGAGAAGCATCGGAATCTAAAACTGGACTCACTGGAGAGGTTGAGCTCATTTAAAGTTAGAATGTCAGTCCTCTTGTACTTAAGTCGGTATTGTGCCTTTTGTATTAAATTCGGATGCAATTTCTGTGTTTCATCGTCAATAAGAAGGTCCAAGGGATACAGTAATCCTGAAGTGAAGCTTCTTAATCTAAAACAGGACTCACAGGAGAGGTTCAAATCATAGAAAGTTAGAGAGTCAGTCCTCTTGTACTGAAGTCGGCATTGTGCCTTTAGTATTTAATTCCGATGGAATTTCAGTGTTTGATCGTTAATAAGAAGGTCCAAGGGATACAGTAAACCTGAAGTGAAGCATCGGAATCTAAAACTGGACTCATAGGAGAGGTTCAAATCATAGAAAATTAAAGTGTCAGTCCTCTTGTACTTATGTCGGCATTGTGCCTTTTGTATTAATCTCGGATGAAATTTCTGTGTTTCATCGTCAATAAGAGGGTCCAAGGTATACAGTAAACCTGAAGTGAAGCATCGGAATCTAAAACTGGACTCACTGGAGAGGTTGAGCTCATTGAAAGTTAGAGTGTCAGTCATCTTGTACTTAAGTCGGTATTGTGCCTTTTGTATGAAATTCGGATGCAATTTCTGTGTTTCATCGTCAATAAGAAGGTCCAAGGGATACAGTAAACCTGAAGTGAAGCATCGGAATCTAAGACTGGACTCACAGGAGAGGTTCAAAACATAGAAAGTTAGAGTGTCAGTCCTCTTGTACTTAAGTCGGCATTGTGCCTTTCGTATTATATTCGGAAGCAACTTCTGTGTTTCATCGTCAATAAGAATGTCCAAGGGATACAGTAAACGTGATGTGAAGCATCGGAATCTAAAACTGGACTCACAGGAGTGGTTCAAATCATAGAAAGTTAGAGTGTCAGTCCTCTTGTACTTAAGTCGGCATTGTGCCTTGTGTATTAAATTCGGATGCAATCTCTGTGTTTCATCGTCAATAAGAAGGTCCAAGGGATACAGTAAACCTGAAGTGAAGCATCGGAATCCAAAGCTGGACACACAGGAGAGGTTCAAATCATAGAAAGTTAGAGTGTCAGTCATCTTGTACATAAGTCGGCATTGTGCCTTTTGTATTAAAGTCGGATGCAATTTCTGTGTTTCATCGTCAATAAGAATGTCCAAGGGATACAGTAAACCTAAAGTGAAGCATCCGAATCTAAAACTGGACTCACAGGTTCAAATCATAGAAAATTAGAGTGTCAGTCCTCTTGTACTTAAGTCGGCATTCAGCATTTTGTCTTAAATTCGGATGCAATTTCTGTGTTTCATCGTCAATAAGAAGGTCCAAGGGATAGAGTTAACCTGAAGTGACGCATCGGAACCTATAACTGGACTCACAGGAGGGGTTCAAATCATGGAGAGTTAGAGTGTCAGTCCTCTTGTACCTAAGACGGCATTGTACCCTTTGTATTAAATTCTTAAGCAACTTCTGTGTCTCATCGTCAATAAGAAGGTCCAAGGGATACAGTAAACCTGTAGTGAAGCATCCGAATCTAAAACTGGACTCACAGGAGAGGTTCAAATCATAGAAAGTTAGAGTGTCAGTCCTCTTGTACTTAAGTCGGCATTGAGCATTTTGTATTAAATTCGGATGCAATTTCTGTGTTGCATCGTCCATAAGAAGGTAAAAGGGATACAGAAAACCTGAAGTGAAGCATCGGAATCTAAAACTGGACTCACAGTAGAGGTTCAAATCATAGAAAGAGTGTCAGTCCTATTGTACTTAAGTCGGCATTGTGCCTTTTATATTCAATTCAGATGCAATTTCTGTGTTTCATCGTCAATAAGAAGGTCCAAGGGATACAGTAAACCTGAAGTGAAGCATCGGAATCTAAAACAGGACTCACAGGAGAGGTTCAAATCATAGAAAGTTAGAGAGTCAGTCCTCTTGTACTGAAGTCGGCATTGTGCCTATAGTATTTAATTCCGATGGAATTTCTGTGTTTCATCGTTAATAAGAAGGTCCAAGGGATACAGTAAACCTGAAGTGAAGCATCGGAATCTAAAACTGGACTCATAGGAGAGGTTCAAATCATAGGTAATTAAAGTGTCAGTCCTCTTGTACTTATGTCGGCATTGTGCCTTTTGTATTAAACTCGGATGAAATTTCTGTGTTTCATCGTCAATAAGAAGGTCCAAGGTATACAGTAAACCTGAAGTGAAGCATCGGAATCTAAAACTGGACTCACTGGAGAGGTTGAGCTCATTGAAAGTTAGAGTGTCAGTCCTCTTGTACTTAAGTCGGCATTGTGCCTTTTGTATTAAATTCGGATGCAACTTCTGTGTTTCATCGTCAATAAGAATGTCCAAGGGATACAGTAAACGTGATGTGGAGCATCGGAATCTATAACTGGACTCACAGGAGTGGTTCAAATCATAGAAAGTTAGAGTGTCAGTCCTCTTGTACTCTTGTCGGCATTGTCCCTTGTGTATTACATTCGGATGCAATTTCTGTGTTTCATCGTCAATAAGAAGGTCCAAGGGATACAGTAAACCTGAAGTGAAGCATCGGAATCCAAAGCTGGACTCACAGGAGAGGTTCAAATCATAGAAAGTTAGAGTGTCAGTCCTCTTGTATTTAAGTCGGAATTGTGCCTTTTGTATTAAATTCGGAAGCAATTTCTGTGTTTCATCGTCAATTAGATGGTCCAAAGGGTACAGTAAACCTGACGAGAAGCATCGGAATCTAAAACTGGACCTACAGGGGAGGTTCAAATCAAAGAAAGTTAGAGTGTCAGTCCTCTTGTACATAAGTCGGCATTGTGCCTTTTTTATTAAATTCGGATGCAATTTCTGTGTTTCATCGTCAATAAGAGGGTCCAAGGGATACAGTAAACCTGAAGTGAAGCATCCGAATCTAAAACTGGACTCACAGGTTCAAATCATAGAAAATTAGAGTGTCAGTCCTCTTGTACTTAAGTCGGCATTCAGCATTTTGTCTTAAATTCGGATGCAATTTCTGTGTTTCATCGTCAATAAGAAGGTCCAAGGGATAGAGTTAACCTGAAGTGAAGCATCGGAATCTAAAACTGGACTCATAGGAGAGGTTCAAATCATAGAAAATTAAAGTGTCAGTCCTCTTGTACTTATGTCGGCATTGTGCCTTTTGTATTAATCTCGGATGAAATTTCTGTGTTTCATCGTCAATAAGAGGGTCCAAGGTATACAGTAAACCTGAAGTGAAGCATCGGAATCTAAAACTGGACTCACTGGAGAGGTTGAGCTCGTTGAAAGTTAGAGTGTCAGTCATCTTGTACTTAAGTCGGTATTGTGCCTTTTGTATGAAATTCGGATGCAATTTCTGTGTTTCATCGTCAATAAGAAGGTCCAAGGGATACAGTAAACGTGATGTGAAGCATCGGAATCTAAAACTGGACTCACAGGAGTGGTTCAAATCATAGAAAGTTAGAGTGTCAGTCCTCTTGTACTTAAGTCGGCATTGTGCCTTGTGTATTAAATTCGGATGCAATTTCTGTGTTTCATCGTCAATAAGAAGGTCCAAGGGATACAGTAAACCTGAAGTGAAGCATCGGAATCCAAAGCTGGACACACAGGAGAGGTTCAAATCATAGAAAGTTAGAGTGTCAGTCCTCTTGTACATAAGTCGGCATTGTGCCTTTTGTATTAAAGTCGGATGCAATTTCTGTGTTTCATCGTCAATAAGAATGTCCAAGGGATACAGTAAACCTAAAGTGAAGCATCCGAATCTAAAACTGGACTCACAGGTTCAAATCATAGAAAATTAGAGTGTCAGTCCTCTTGTACTTAAGTCGGCATTCAGCATTTTGTCTTAAATTCGGATGCAATTTCTGTGTTTCATCGTCAATAAGAAGGTCCAAGGGATAGAGTTAACCTGAAGTGACGCATCGGAACCTATAACTGGACTCACAGGAGGGGTTCAAATCATGGAGAGTTAGAGTGTCAGTCCTCTTGTACCTAAGACGGCATTGTACCCTTTGTATTAAATTCTTAAGCAACTTCTGTGTCTCATCGTCAATAAGAAGGTCCAAGGGATACAGTAAACCTGTAGTGAAGCATCCGAATCTAAAACTGGACTCACAGGAGAGGTTCAAATCATAGAAAGTTAGAGTGTCAGTCCTCTTGTACTTAAGTCGGCATTGAGCATTTTGTATTAAATTCGGATGCAATTTCTGTGTTGCATCGTCCATAAGAAGGTAAAAGGGATACAGAAAACCTGAAGTGAAGCATCGGAATCTAAAACTGGACTCACAGTAGAGGTTCAAATCATAGAAAGAGTGTCAGTCCTATTGTACTTAAGTCGGCATTGTGCCTTTTATATTCAATTCAGATGCAATTTCTGTGTTTCATCGTCAATAAGAAGGTCCAAGGGATACAGTAAACCTGAAGTGAAGCATCGGAATCTAAAACAGGACTCACAGGAGAGGTTCAAATCATAGAAAGTTAGAGAGTCGGTCCTCTTGTACTGAAGTCGGCATTGTGCCTATAGTATTTAATTCCGATGGAATTTCTGTGTTTCATCGTTAATAAGAAGGTCCAAGGGATACAGTAAACCTGAAGTGAAGCATCGGAATCTAAAACTGGACTCATAGGAGAGGTTCAAATCATAGGAAATTAAAGTGTCAGTCCTCTTGTACTTATGTCGGCATTGTGCCTTTTGTATTAAACTCGGATGAAATTTCTGTGTTTCATCGTCAATAAGAAGGTCCAAGGTATACAGTAAACCTGAAGTGAAGCATCGGAATCTAAAACTGGACTCACTGGAGAGGTTGAGCTCATTGAAAGTTAGAGTGTCAGTCCTCTTGTACTTAAGTCGGCATTGTGCCTTTTGTATTAAATTCGGATGCAACTTCTGTGTTTCATCGTCAATAAGAATGTCCAAGGGATACAGTAAACGTGATGTGGAGCATCGGAATCTATAACTGGACTCACAGGAGTGGTTCAAATCATAGAAAGTTAGAGTGTCAGTCCTCTTGTACTCTTGTCGGCATTGTCCCTTGTGTATTACATTCGGATGCAATTTCTGTGTTTCATCGTCAATAAGAAGGTCCAAGGGATACAGTAAACCTGAAGTGAAGCATCGGAATCCAAAGCTGGACTCACAGGAGAGGTTCAAATCATAGAAAGTTAGAGTGTCAGTCCTCTTGTATTTAAGTCGGAATTGTGCCTTTTGTATTAAATTCGGAAGCAATTTCTGTGTTTCATCGTCAATTAGATGGTCCAAAGGGTACAGTAAACCTGACGAGAAGCATCGGAATCTAAAACTGGACCTACAGGGGAGGTTCAAATCAAAGAAAGTTAGAGTGTCAGTCCTCTTGTACATAAGTCGGCATTGTGCCTTTTTTATTAAATTCGGATGCAATTTCTGTGTTTCATCGTCAATAAGAGGGTCCAAGGGATACAGTAAACCTGAAGTGAAGCATCCGAATCTAAAACTGGACTCACAGGTTCAAATCATAGAAAATTAGAGTGTCAGTCCTCTTGTACTTAAGTCGGCATTCAGCATTTTGTCTTAAATTCGGATGCAATTTCTGTGTTTCATCGTCAATAAGAAGGTCCAAGGGATAGAGTTAACCTGAAGTGACGCATCGGAATCTATAACTGGACTCACAGGAGGGGTTCAAATCATGAAGAGTTAGAGTGTCAGTCCTCTTGTACCTAAGACGGCATTGTGCCCTTTGTATTAACATCGGAAGCAATTTCTGTGTCTCATCGTCAATAAGAAGGTCCAAGGGATACAGTAAACCTGTAGTGAAGCATCCGAATCAAAAACTGGACTCACAGGAGAGGTTCAAATCATAGAAAGTTAGAGTGTCAGTCCTCTTGTACTTAAGTCGGCATTGAGCATTTTGTATTAAATTCGGATGCAATTTCTGTGTTGCATCGTCAATAAGAAGGTAAAAGGGATACAGAAAACCTGAAGTGAAGCATCGGAATCTAAAACTGGACTCACAGTAGAGGTTCAAATTATAGAAAGTGTGTCAGTCCTCTTGTACTTAAGTCAGCATTGTGCCTTTTGTAATAAATTCCAATGCAATTTCTGATTTTCATCGTCAATAAGAAGGTCCAAGGGATACAGTAAACCTGAAGTGAAGCATCGGAATCTAAAACAGAACTCACAGGAGAGGTTCAAATCATAGAAAGTTAGAGTGTCAGTCCTCTTGTACTGAAGTCGGCATTGTGCCTTTAGTATTTAATTCCAAAGGAATTTCTGTGTTTCATCGTCAATAAGAAGGTCCAAGGGATACAGTGAACCTTAAGCGAAGCATCGGAATCTAAAACTGGACTCATAAAAGAGGTTCAAGTCATAGAAAATTAGAGTGTCAGTCCTCTTGTACTTATGTCGGCATTGTGCCTTTTGTATTAAATTCGGATGCAATTTCTATGTTTCATCGTCAATAAGAAGGTCCAAGGGATACAGTAAACCTGAAGTGAAGCATCGGAATGTAAGACTGGACTCACAGGAGAGGTTCAAATCATAGAAAGTTAGAGTGTCAGTCCTCTTGTACTTAAGTCGGCATTGTGCCTTTTGTATTAAATTCGGATGCAACTTCTGTGTTTCATCGTCAACAAGAATGTCCAAGGGATACAGTATACGTGATGTGAAGCATCGGAATCTAAAACTGGACCCACAGGAGTGGTTCAAATCATAGAAAGTTTGAGTGTCAGTCCTCTTGTACATAGGTCGGCATTGTGCCTTTTGTATTAAATTCGGATGCAATTTCTGTGTTTCATCGTCAATAAGAAGGTCCAAGGGATGCAGTAAACCTGAAGTGAAACATCCGAATCTAAAACTGGACTCAAAGGAGAGGTTCTAATCATAGAAAATTAGAGTGTCAGTCCTCTTGTACTTAAGTCGGCATTCAGCATTTTGTATTAAATTCGGATGCAATTTCTGTGTTTCATCGTCAATAAGAAGGTCCAAGGGATACAGTAAACCTGAAGTGACGCATCGGAATCTATAACTGGACTCACAGGAGGGGTTCAAATCATAGAGAGTTAGTGTGTCAGTCCTCTTGTACCTAAGACGGCATTGTGCCCTTTGTATTAAATTCGGAAGCAATTTCTGTGTCTCATCGTCAATAAGAAGGTCCAAGAGATACAGTAAACCTGTAGTGAAGCATCTGAATCTAAAACTGGACTCACAGGAGAGGTTCAAATCATAGAAAGTTAGAGTGTCAGTCCTCTTGTACTTAAGTCGGCATTGAGCATTTTGTATTAAATTCGGATGCAATTTCTGTGTTTCATCGTCAATAAGGAGGGCCAAGGGACACAGTAAACATGCAGTGAAGCATCGGAATCTAAAACTGGACTCACAGGAGAGGTTCAAATCATGGAAAGTTAGAGTGTCAGTCCTCTTGTACTTAAGTCGGCATTGTGCCTTTTGTATTAAATTCTGATGCAATTTCTGTGTTTCATCGTCAATAAGAAGGTCCAAGGGATACAGCAAAACTGAAGTGAACCATCGGAATTTAAACTGGACTCACAGGAGAGGTTCAAATCATAGAAAGCTAGAGTGTCAGTCCTCTTGTACTTAAGTCGGCATTGTGCCTTTTGTAATAAATTCGGATTCAATTTCTGTGTTTCATCGTCAATAAGAAGGTCCAAGGGATACAGTAAACCTGAAGTGAAGCATCAGAATCTAAAACTGGACTCACAGGATGGTTTCAAATCATAGTAAGTTAATATGTCAGTCCCTTTATACTTAAGTCGGCATTGTGCCTTTTGTATTAAATTCGGATGCAATTTCTGTATTTCATCGTCAATAAGTAGGTTCAAGGGATACAGTAAACCTGAAGTAAAGCATCGGAATCTAAAACTGGACCCACAGGAGGGGTTCAAGTCATAGAAAGTTAGAGTGTCAGTCCTCTTGTACTTAAGTCTGCATTGAGCTCTTTGTATTAAATTCCGATGCAATTTCAGTGTTGTATCGTCAATAAGAAGGTAAAAGATATACAGTAAACCTGAAGTGAAGCATCGGAATCTAAAACTGGACTCACAGTAGAGGTTCAAATCATAGAAAGAGTGTCAGTCCTATTGTACTTAAGTCGGCATTGTGCCTTTTATATTAAATTCGGATTCTATTTCTGTGTTTCATCGTCAATAAGAAGGTCCATGGGATACAGTAAACCTGAAGTGAAGCATCGGAGTCTAAAACAGGACTCACAGGAGAGGTTCAAATCATAGAAAGTTAGAGTGTCAGTCCTCTTGTACTGAAGTCGGCTTTGTGCCTTTAGTATTTAATTCCGATGGAATTTCTGTGTTTCATCGTTAATAAGAAGGTCCAAGGGATACAGTAAACCTGAAGTGAAGCATCGGAATCTAAAACTGAACTCACATACGAGGTTTAGTTCATAGAAAGTTAGAGTGTCAGTCCTCTTGTACTTAAGTCAGTATTGTGCATTTTGTATTAAATTCGGATGCAATTTCTGTGTTTCATCGTCAATAAGAAGGTCCAAGGGATACAGTAAACCTTAAGTGAAGCATCGGAATCTAAGACTGGACTCACAGGAGAGGTTCAAATCATAGAAAGTTAGAGTGTCAGTCCTCTTGTACTTAAGTCGGCATTGTGCCTTTGGTATTAAATTCGGATGCAATTTCTGTGTTTCATCGTCAATAAGAAGGTCCAAGGGATACAGTAAACTTGAAGTGAAGCATCGGAATCTAAAACTGGACTCATAGGAGAGGTTCAAATCATAGAAAATTAGAGTGTCAGTCCACTTGAGTTTATGTCGGCATTGTGCCTTTTGTATTAAATTCGGATGCAATTTCTGTGTTTCATCGTCAATAAGAAGGTCCAAGGTATACAGTAAACCTGAAGTGAAGCATCGGAATCTAAAACTGGACTCACTGGAGAGGTTGAGCTCATTGAAAGTTAGAGTGTCAGTCCTCTTGTACTTAAGTCGGTATTGTGCCTTTTGTATTAAATTCGGTTGCAATTTCTGTGTTTCATCGTCAATAAGAAGGTCCAAGGGATACAGTAAACCTGAAGTGAAGCATCGGAATCCAAAGCTGGACTCACAGGAGAGGTTCAAATCATAGAAAGTTAGAGTGTCAGTCCTCTTGTATTTAAGTCGGCATTGTGCCTTTTGAATTAAATTCGGAAGCAATTTCTGTGTTTCATCGTCAATAAGATGGTCCAAGGGGTACAGTAAGCCTTACGAGAAGCATCGGAATCTAAAACTGGACCTACAGGGAAGGTTCAAATCAAAGAAAGTTAGAGTGTCAGTCCTCTTGTACATAAGTCGGCATTGTGCCTTTTGTATTAAATTCGGATGCAATTTCTGTGTTTCATCGTCAATAAGAAGTTCCAAGGGATACAGTAAACCTCAAGTGAAGCATCCGAATCAAAAACTGGACTCACAGGAGAGGTTCAAATCATAGAGTATTAGAGTGTCAGTCCTCTTGTACTTAAGACGGCATTCAGCATTTTGTATTAAGTTCGGATGCAATTTCTGTGTTTCATCGTCAATAAGAAGGTCCAAGGGATAGAGTTAACCTGAAGTGACGCATCGGAATCTATAACTGGACTCGCAGGAGGGGTTCAAATAATAGAGAGTTAGAGTGTCAGTCCTCTTGTACCTAAGACGGCATTGTGCACTTTGTATTAAATTCGGAAGCAATTTCTGTGTCTCATCGTTAATAAGAATGGCCAAGGGATACAGTAAACCTGTAGTGAAGCATCCGAATCTAAAACTGGACTCAGAGGAGAGGTTCAAATCATAGAAAGTTAGAGTGTCAGTCCTCTTGTACTTAAGTCGGCATTGACCATTTTGTATTAAATTCGGATGCAATTTCTGTGTTGCATCGTCAATAAGAAGGTAAAAGGGATACAGAGAACCTGAAGTGAAGCATCGGAATCTAAAACTGGACTCACAGTAGGGGTTCAAATCATAGAAAGAGTGTCAGTCCTCTTGTACTTAAGTCGGCATTGTGCCTTTTGTAATAAATTCGGATGCAATTTCTGATTTTCATCGTCAATAAGAAGGTCCAAGGGATACAGTAAACCTGAAGTTAAGCATCGGAATCTAAAACAGGACTCGCAGGAGAGGTTAAATCATAGAAAATTAGAGTGTCAGTCCTCTTGTACTGAAGTCGGCATTGTGCCTTTAGTATTTAATTCCAAAGGAATTTCTGTGTTTCATCGTTAATAAGAAGGTCCAAGGGATACACTAATCCTGAAGTGAAGCATCGGAATCTAAAACTGGACTCACAAGAGAGGTACAGATCATAGAAAGTAAGAGTGTCAGTCCTCTTGTACTTAAGTTGGCATTGTGCGTTTTGAATTTAATTCCGATCCAAATTCTGTGTTTCATCGTCAATAAGAAGGTCCAAGGGATACAGTGAACCTGAAGCAAAGCATCGGAATCTAAAACTGGACTCATAAAAGAGGTTCAAATCATAGAAAATTAGAGTGTCAGTCCTCTTGTACTTATGTCGGCATTGTGCCTTTTGTATTACATTCGGATGCAATTTCTGTGTTTCATCGTCAATAAGAAGGTCCAAGGGATACAGTAAGCCGGAAGTGAAGCATCGGAATCTAAAACTGGACTCACTGGAGAGGTTGAGCTCATTGAAAGTTAGAGTGTCAGTCCTCTTGTACTTAAGTCGGTATTGTGCCTTTTGTATTAATTTCGGATGCAATTTCTGTGTTTCATCGTCAATAAGAAGGTCCAAGGGATACAGTAAATCTGAAGTGAAGCATCGGAATCTAAGACTGGACTCACAGGGTAGGTTCAAATCATAGAATGTTAGAGTGTCAGTCCTCTTGTACTTAAGTCGGCACTGTGCCTTTTGTATTAAATTCGGATGCAACTTCTGTGTTTCATCGTCAATAAGAATGTCCAAGGGATACAGTAAACGTGATGTGAAGCATCGGAATCTAAAACTGAACTCACAGGAGTGGTTCAAATCACAGAAAGTTAGAGTGTCAGTCCTCTTGTACTTAAGTCGGCATTGTGCCTTGTGTATTACATTCGGATGCAATTTCTGTGTTTCATCGTCAATAAGAAGGTCCAAGGGATACAGTAAACCTGAAGTGAAGCATCGGAATCCAAAGCTGGACTCACAGGAGAGGTTCAAATCATAGAAAGTTAGAGTGTCAGTCCTCTTGTATTTAAGTCGGCATTGTGCCTTTTGTATTAAATTCGGAAGCAATTTCTGTGTTTCATCGTCAATAAGATGGTCCATGGGGTACAGTAAACCTGACGCAAAGCATCGGAATCTAAAACTGGACCTGCAGGGGAGGTTCAAATCAAAGAAAGTTAGAGTGTCAGTCCTCTTGTACATAAGTCGGCATTGTGCCTTTTGTATTAAATTCGGATGCAATTTCTGTGTTTCATCGTCAATAAGAAGGTACAAGGGATACAGTAAACCTGAAGTGAAGCATCCGAATCTAAAACTGGACTCACAGGAGAGGTTCAAATCATAGAAAATTAGAGTGTCAGTCCTCTTGTACTTAAGTCGGCATTCAGCATTTTGTATTAAATTCGGATGCAATTTCTGTGTTTCATCGTCAATAATAAGGTCCAAGGGATACAGTAAACCTGAAGTGACGCATCGGAATCTATAACTGGACTCACAGAAGGGGTTCAAATCATAGAGAGTTAGTGTGTCAGTCCTCTTGTACCTAAGACGGCATTGTGCCCTTTGTATTAAATTCGGAAGCAATTTCTGTGTCTCATCGTCAATAAGAAGGTCCAAAAGATACAGTAAACCTGAAGTGAAGCATCGGAATCTAAAACTGGACCCACAGGAGGGGTTCAAGTCATAGAAAGTTAGAGTGTCAGTCCTCTTGTACTTAAGTCTGCATTGAGCTCTTCGTATTAAATTCCGATGCAATTTCTGTGTTGTATCGTCAATAAGAAGGTTAAAAGGGATAAAGTAAACCTAAAGTGAAGCATCGGAATCTAAAACTGGACTCACAGTAGAGGTTCAAATCATAGAAATGGTGTCAGTCCTATTGTACTTAAGTCGGCACTGTGCCTTTTGTAATAAATTCGGATGCAATTTCTGATTTTCATCGTCAATAAGAAGGTCCAAGGGATACAGTAAACCTGAAGTTAAGCATCGGAATCTAAAACAGGACTCGCAGGAGAGGTTAAATCATAGAAAATTAGAGTGTCAGTCCTCTTGTACTGAAGTCGGCATTGTGCCTTTAGTATTTAATTCCAAAGGAATTTCTGTGTTTCATCGTTAATAAGAAGGTCCAAGGGATACACTAATCCTGAAGTGAAGCATCGGAATCTAAAACTGGACTCACAAGAGAGGTACAGATCATAGAAAGTAAGAGTGTCAGTCCTCTTGTACTTAAGTTGGCATTGTGCGTTTTGAATTTAATTCCGATCCAAATTCTGTGTTTCATCGTCAATAAGAAGGTCCAAGGGATACAGTGAACCTGAAGCAAAGCATCGGAATCTAAAACTGGACTCATAAAAGAGGTTCAAATCATAGAAAATTAGAGTGTCAGTCCTCTTGTACTTATGTCGGCATTGTGCCTTTTGTATTACATTCGGATGCAATTTCTGTGTTTCATCGTCAATAAGAAGGTCCAAGGGATACAGTAAGCCGGAAGTGAAGCATCGGAATCTAAAACTGGACTCACTGGAGAGGTTGAGCTCATTGAAAGTTAGAGTGTCAGTCCTCTTGTACTTAAGTCGGTATTGTGCCTTTTGTATTAATTTCGGATGCAATTTCTGTGTTTCATCGTCAATAAGAAGGTCCAAGGGATACAGTAAATCTGAAGTGAAGCATCGGAATCTAAGACTGGACTCACAGGGTAGGTTCAAATCATAGAATGTTAGAGTGTCAGTCCTCTTGTACTTAAGTCGGCACTGTGCCTTTTGTATTAAATTCGGATGCAACTTCTGTGTTTCATCGTCAATAAGAATGTCCAAGGGATACAGTAAACGTGATGTGAAGCATCGGAATCTAAAACTGAACTCACAGGAGTGGTTCAAATCACAGAAAGTTAGAGTGTCAGTCCTCTTGTACTTAAGTCGGCATTGTGCCTTGTGTATTACATTCGGATGCAATTTCTGTGTTTCATCGTCAATAAGAAGGTCCAAGGGATACAGTAAACCTGAAGTGAAGCATCGGAATCCAAAGCTGGACTCACAGGAGAGGTTCAAATCATAGAAAGTTAGAGTGTCAGTCCTCTTGTATTTAAGTCGGCATTGTGCCTTTTGTATTAAATTCGGAAGCAATTTCTGTGTTTCATCGTCAATAAGATGGTCCATGGGGTACAGTAAACCTGACGCAAAGCATCGGAATCTAAAACTGGACCTGCAGGGGAGGTTCAAATCAAAGAAAGTTAGAGTGTCAGTCCTCTTGTACATAAGTCGGCATTGTGCCTTTTGTATTAAATTCGGATGCAATTTCTGTGTTTCATCGTCAATAAGAAGGTACAAGGGATACAGTAAACCTGAAGTGAAGCATCGGAATCTAAAACTGGACCCACAGGAGGGGTTCAAGTCATAGAAAGTTAGAGTGTCAGTCCTCTTGTACTTAAGTCTGCATTGAGCTCTTCGTATTAAATTCCGATGCAATTTCTGTGTTGTATCGTCAATAAGAAGGTTAAAAGGGATAAAGTAAACCTAAAGTGAAGCATCGGAATCTAAAACTGGACTCACAGTAGAGGTTCAAATCATAGAAATGGTGTCAGTCCTATTGTACTTAAGTCGGCACTGTGCCTTTTGTATTAAATTCGGATGCAACTTCTGTGTTTCATCGTCAATAAGAATGTCCAAGGGATACAGTAAACGTGATGTGAAGCATCGGAATCTAAAACTGAACTCACAGGAGTGGTTCAAATCATAGAAAGTTAGAGTGTCAGTCCTCTTGTACTTAAGTCGGCATTGTGCCTTGTGTATTACATTCGGATGCAATTTCTGTGTTTCATCGTCAATAAGAAGGTCCAAGGGATACAGTAAACCTGAAGTGAAGCACCGGAATCCAAAGCTGGACTCACAGGAGAGGTTCAAATCATAGAAAGTTAGAGTGTCAGTCCTCTAGTAGTTAAGTCGGCATTGTGCCTTTTGTATTAAATTCGGAAGCAATTTCTGTGTTTCATCGTCAATAAGATGGTCCATGGGGTACAGTAAACCTGACGCGAAGCATCGGAATCTAAAACTGGACCTACAGGGGTGGTTCAAATCAAAGAAAGTTAGAGTGTCAGTCCTCTTGTACCTAAGACGGCATTGTGCCCTTTGTATTAAATTCGGATGCAACTTCTGTGTTTCATCGTCAATAAGAATGTCCAAGGGATACAGTAAACGTGATTTGAAGCATCGGAATCTAAAACTGGACTCACAGGTGTCGTTCAAATCGTAGAAAGTTAGAGTGTCAGTCCTCTTGTACTTAAGTCGGCATTGTGCCTTTAGTATTTAATTCCGATGGAATTTCTGTGTTTCATCGTTAATAAGAAGGTCCAAGGGATACAGTAAACCTGAAGTGAAGCATCGGAATCTAAAACGGAACTCACCGACGAGGTTGAGTTCATAGAAAGTTAGAGTGTCAGTCCTCTTGTAGTTAAGTCGGTATTGTGCATTTTCTATTACATTCGGATGCAATTTCTGTGTTACATCGTCAATAAGAGGGTCCAAGGGATACAGTAATTCTGAAGTGAAGCATCGGAATCTAAGACTGGACTCACAGGAGAGGTTCAAATCATAGAAAGTTAGAGTGTCAGTCCTCTTGTACTTAAGGCGGCATTGTGCCTTTGGTATTAAATTCGGATGCAATTTCTGTGTTTCATCGTCAATAAGAAGGTCCAAGGGATACAGTAAACTTGAAGTGAAGCATCGGAATCTAAAACTGGACTCATAGGAGGGGTTCAAATCATAGAAAATTAGAGTCTCAGTCCTCTTGTACTTATGTCGGCATTGTGCCTTTTGTATTAAATTCGGATGCAATTTCTGTGTTTCATCGTCAATAAGAAGGTCCAAGGTATACAGTAAACCTGAAGTGAAGCTTCGGAATCTAAAACTGGACTCACTGGAGAGGTTGAGCTCATTGAAAGTTAGGGTGTCAGTCCTCTTGTACTTAAGTCGGTATTGTGCCTTTTGTATTAAATTCGGATGCAATTTCTGTGTTTCATCGTCAATAAGAAGGTCCAAGGGATACAGTAATCCTGAAGTTAAGCATCGGAATCTGAAACTGGACTCACAGGAGAGGTTCAAATCATAGAAAGTTAGAGAGTCAGTCCTCTTGTACTTATGTCGGCATTGTGCCTTTTGTATTAAATTCGGATGCAACTTCTGTGTTTCATCGTCAATAAGAATGTCCAAGGGATACAGTAAACATGGTGTGAAGCATCGGAATCTAAAACTGGACTCACAGGAGTGGTCAAATCATAGAAAGTTAGAGTGTCAGTCCTCTTGTACTTAAGTCGGCATTGTGCCTTGTGTATTACATTCGGATGCAATTTTTGTGTTTCATCGTCAATAAGAAGGTCCAAGGGATACAGTAAACCTGAAGTGAAGCATTGGAATCCAAAGCTGGACTCACAGGAGAGGTTCAAATCATAGAAAGTTAGAGTGTCAGTCCTCTTGTATTGAAGTCGGCATTGTGCCTTTTGTATTAAATTCGGAAGCAATTTCTGTGTTTCATCGTCAATAAGTTGGTCCAAGGGGTACAGTAAACCTGACGAGAAGCATCGGAATCTAAAACTGTACCTACAGGGGAGGTTCAAATCAAAGAAAGTTAGAGTGTCAGTCCTCTTGTACATAAGTCGGCATTGTGCCTTTGGTATTAAATTCGGATGCAATTTCTGTGTTTCATCGTCAATAAGAAGGTCCAAGGGATACAGTAAACTTGAAGTGAAGCATCGGAGTCTAAAACAGGACTCACAGGAGAGGTTCAAATCGTAGAAAGTTAGAGTGTCAGTCCTCTTGTACTGAAGTCGGCATTGTGCCTTTAGTATTTAATTCCGATGGAATTTCTGTGTTTCATCGTTAATAAGAAGGTCCAAGGGATACAGTAAACCTGAAGTGAAGCATCGGAATCTAAAACTGAACTCACATACGAGGTTTAGTTCATAGAAAGTTAGAGTGTCAGTCCTCTTGTACTTAAGTCAGTATTGTGCATTTTGTATTAAATTCGGATGCAATTTCTGTGTTTCATCGTCAATAAGAAGGTCCAAGGGATACAGTAAACCTTAAGTGAAGCATCGGAATCTAAGACTGGACTCACAGGAGAGGTTCAAATCATAGAAAGTTAGAGTGTCAGTCCTCTTGTACTTAAGTCGGCATTGTGCCTTTGGTATTAAATTCGGATGCAATTTCTGTGTTTCATCGTCAATAAGAAGGTCCAAGGGATACAGTAAACTTGAAGTGAAGCATCGGAATCTAAAACTGGACTCATAGGAGAGGTTCAAATCATAGAAAATTAGAGTGTCAGTCCACTTGAGTTTATGTCGGCATTGTGCCTTTTGTATTAAATTCGGTTGCAATTTCTGTGTTTCATCGTCAATAAGAAGGTCCAAGGGATACAGTAAACCTGAAGTGAAGCATCGGAATCTAAAGCTGAACTCACAGGAGAGGTTCAAATCATAGAAAGTTAGAGTGTCAGTCCTCTTGTATTTAAGTCGGCATTGTGCCTTTTGAATTAAATTCGGAAGCAATTTCTGTGTTTCATCGTCAATAAGATGGTCCAAGGGGTACAGTAAGCCTTACGAGAAGCATCGGAATCTAAAACTGGACCTACAGGGGAGGTTCAAATCAAAGAAAGTTAGAGTGTCAGTCCTCTTGTACATAAGTCGGCATTGTGCCTTTTGTATTAAATTCGGATGCAATTTCTGTGTTTCATCGTCAATAAGAAGTTCCAAGGGATACAGTAAACCTCAAGTGAAGCATCCGAATCAAAAACTGGACTCACAGGAGAGGTTCAAATCATAGAATATTAGAGTGTCAGTCCTCTTGTACTTAAGACGGCATTCAGCATTTTGTATTAAATTCGGATGCAATTTCTGTGTTTCATCGTCAATAAGAAGGTCCAAGGGATAGAGTTAACCTGAAGTGACGCATCGGAATCTATAACTGGACTCGCAGGAGGGGTTCAAATAATAGAGAGTTAGAGTGTCAGTCCTCTTGTACCTAAGACGGCATTGTGCACTTTGTATTAAATTCGGAAGCAATTTCTGTGTCTCATCGTTAATAAGAATGTCCAAGGGATACAGTAAACCTGTAGTGAAGCATCCGAATCTAAAACTGGACTCAGAGGAGAGGTTCAAATCATAGAAAGTTAGAGTGTCAGTCCTCTTGTACTTAAGCCGGCATTGACCATTTTGTATTAATTTCGGATGCAATTTCTGTGTTGCATCGTCAATAAGAAGGTAAAAGGGATACAGAGAACCTGAAGTGAAGCATCGGAATCTAAAACTGGACTCACAGTAGAGGTTCAAATCATAGAAAGAGTGTCAGTCCTCTTGTTCTTAAGTCGGCATTGTGCCTTTTGTAATAAATTCGGATGCAATTTCTGATTTTCATCGTCAATAAGAAGGTCCAAGGGATACAGTAAACCTGAAGTTAAGCATCGGAATCTAAAACAGGACTCACAGGAGAGGTTAAATCATAGAAAATTAGAGTGTCAGTCCTCTTGTACTGAAGTCGGCATTGTGCCTTTAGTATTTAATTCCAAAGGAATTTCTGTGTTTCATCGTTAACAAGAAGGTCCAAGGGATACACTAATCCTGAAGTGAAGCATCGGAATCTAAAACTGGACTCACAAGAGAGGTACAGATGATAGAAAGTAAGAGTGTCAGTCCTCTTGTACTTAAGTTGGCATTGTGCGTTTTGAATTTAATTCCGATCCAAATTCTGTGTTTCATCGTCAATAAGAAGGTCCAAGGGATACAGTGAACCTGAAGCAAAGCATCGGAATCTAAAACTGGACTCATAAAAGAGGTTCAAATCATAGAAAATTAGAGTGTCAGTCCTCTTGTACTTATGTCGGCATTGTGCCTTTTGTATTACATTCGGATGCAATTTCTGTGTTTCATCGTCAATAAGAAGGTCCAAGGGATACAGTAAGCCGGAAGTGAAGCATCGGAATCTAAAACTGGACTCACTGGAGAGGTTGAGCTCATTGAATGTTAGAGTGTCAGTCCTCTTGTACTTAAGTCGGTATTGTGCCTTTTGTATTAATTTCGGATGCAATTTCTGTGTTTCATCGTCAATAAGAAGGTCCAAGGGATACAGTAAATCTGAAGTTAAGCATCGGAATCTAAGACTGGACTCACAGGGTAGGTTCAAATCATAGAATGTTAGAGTGTCAGTCCTCTTGTACTTAAGTCGGCACTGTGCCTTTTGTATTAAATTCGGATGCAACTTCTGTGTTTCATCGTCAATAAGAATGTCCAAGGGATACAGTAAACGTGATGTGAAGCATCGGAATCTAAAACTGAACTCACAGGAGTGGTTCAAATCACAGAAAGTTAGAGTGTCAGTCCTCTTGTACTTAAGTCGGCATTGTGCCTTGTGTATTACATTCGGATGCAATTTCTGTGTTTCATCGTCAATAACAAGGTCCAAGGGATACAGTAAACCTGAAGTGAAGCATCGGAATCCAAAGCTGGACTCACAGGAGAGGTTCAAATCATAGAAAGTTAGAGTGTCAGTCCTCTTGTATTTAAGTCGGCATTGTGCCTTTTGTATTAAATTCGGAAGCAATTTCTGTGTTTCATCGTCAATAAGATGGTCCATGGGGTACAGTAAACCTGACGCAAAGCATCGGAATCTAAAACTGGACCTGCAGGGGAGGTTCAAATCAAAGAAAGTTAGAGTGTCAGTCCTCTTGTACATAAGTCGGCATTGTGCCTTTTGTATTAAATTCGGATGCAATTTCTGTGTTTCATCGTCAATAAGAAGGTACAAGGGATACAGTAAACCTGAAGTGAAGCATCCGAATCTAAAACTGGACTCACAGGAGAGGTTCAAATCATAGAAAATTAGAGTGTCAGTCCTCTTGTACTTAAGTCGGCATTCAGCATTTTGTATTAAATTCGGATGCAATTTCTGTGTTTCATCGTCAATAATAAGGTCCAAGGGATACAGTAAACCTGAAGTGACGCATCGGAATCTATAACTGGACTCACAGAAGGGGTTCAAATCATAGAGAGTCAGTGTGTCAGTCCTCTTGTACCTAAGACGGCATTGTGCCCTTTGTATTAAATTCGGAAGCAATTTCTGTGTCTCATCGTCAATAAGAAGGTCCAAAAGATACAGTAAACCTGAAGTGAAGCATCGGAATCTAAAACTGGAACCACAGGAGGGGTTCAAGTCATAGAAAGTTAGAGTGTCAGTCATCTTGTACTTAAGTCTGCATTGAGCTCTTCGTATTAAATTCCGATGCAATTTCTGTGTTGTATCGTCAATAAGAAGGTTAAAAGGGATAAAGTAAACCTAAAGTGAAGCATCGGAATCTAAAACTGGACTCACAGTAGAGGTTCAAATCATAGAAATGGTGTCAGTCCTATTGTACTTAAATCGGTACTGTGCCTTTTGTATTAAATTCGGATGCAACTTCTGTGTTTCATCGTCAATAAGAATGTCCAAGGGATACAGTAAACGTGATGTGAAGCATCGGAATCTAAAACTGAACTCACAGGAGTGGTTCAAATCATAGAAAGTTAGAGTGTCAGTCCTCTTGTACTTAAGTCGGCATTGTGCCTTGTGTATTACATTCGGATGCAATTTCTGTGTTTCATCGTCAATAAGAAGGTCCAAGGGATACAGTAAACCTGAAGTGAAGCACCGGAATCCAAAGCTGGACTCACAGGAGAGGTTCAAATCATAGAAAGTTAGAGTGTCAGTCCTCTAGTAGTTAAGTCGGCATTGTGCCTTTTGTATTAAATTCGGAAGCAATTTCTGTGTTTCATCGTCAATAAGATGGTCCATGGGGTACAGTAAACCTGACGCGAAGCATCGGAATCTAAAACTGGACCTACAGGGGAGGTTCAAATCAAAGAAAGTTAGAGTGTCAGTCCTCTTGTACCTTAGACGGCATTGTGCCCTTTGTATTAAATTCGGATGCAACTTCTGTGTTTCATCGTCAATAAGAATGTCCAAGGGATACAGTAAACGTGATTTGAAGCATCGGAATCTAAAACTGGACTCAAGGGTTCGTTCAAATCGTAGAAAGTTAGAGTGTCAGTCCTCTTGTACTTAAGTCGGCATTGTGCCTTTAGTATTTAATTCCGATGGAATTTCTGGGTTTCATCGTTAATAAGAAGGTCCAAGGGATACAGTATACCTGAAGTGAAGCATCGGAATCTAAAACGGAACTCACCGACGAGGTTGAGTTCATAGAAAGTTAGAGTGTCAGTCCTCTTGTAGTTAAGTCGGTATTGTGCATTTTCTATTAAATTCGGATGCAATTTCTGTGTTACATCGTCAATAAGAGGGTCCAAGGGATACAGTAATTCTGAAGTGAAGCATCGGAAACTAAGACTGGACTCACAGGAGAGGTTCAAATCATAGAAAGTTAGAGTGTCAGTCCTCTTGTACTTAAGGCGGCATTGTGCCTTTGGTATTAAATTCGGATGCAATTTCTGTGTTTCATCGTCAATAAGAAGGTCCAAGGGATACAGTAAACTTGAAGTGAAGCATCGGAATCTAAAACTGGACTCATAGGAGAGGTTCAAATCATAGAAAATTAGAGTCTCAGTCCTCTTGTACTTATGTCGGCATTGTGCCTTTTGTATTAAATTCGGATGCAATTTCTGTGTTTCATCGTCAATAAGAAGGTCCAAGGTATACAGTAAACCTGAAGTGAAGCTTCGGTATCTAAAACTGGACTCACTGGAGAGGTTGAGCTCATTGAAAGTTAGGGTGTCAGTCCTCTTGT
This sequence comes from Schistocerca americana, assembly GCF_021461395.2. Taxonomy (NCBI): domain Eukaryota; kingdom Metazoa; phylum Arthropoda; class Insecta; order Orthoptera; family Acrididae; genus Schistocerca; species Schistocerca americana. The sequence goes on from NC_060130.1 coordinate 72,960,224, forward strand.
ACTTAAGTCGGTATTGTGCCTTTTGTATTAAATTCGGATGCAATTTCTGTGTTTCATCGTCAATAAGAAGGTCCAAGGGATACAGTAATCCTGAAGTTAAGCATCGGAATCTAAAACTGGACTCACAGGAGAGGTTCAAATCATAGAAAGTTAGAGAGTCAGTCCTCTTGTACTTATGTCGGCATTGTGCCTTTTGTATTAAATTCGGATGCAACTTCTGTGTTTCATCGTCAATAAGAATGTCCAAGGGATACAGTAAACATGATGTGAAGCATCGGAATCTAAAACTGGACTCACAGGAGTGGTCAAATCATAGAAAGTTAGAGTGTCAGTCCTCTTGTACTTAAGTCGGCATTGTGCCTTGTGTATTACATTCGGATGCAATTTTTGTGTTTCATCGTTAATAAGAAGGTCCAAGGGATACAGTAAACCTGAAGTGAAGCATCGGAATCTAAAACGGAACTCACCGACGAGGTTGAGTTCATAGAAAGTTAGAGTGTCAGTCCTCTTGTAGTTAAGTCGGTATTGTGCATTTTCTATTAAATTCGGATGCAATTTCTGTGTTACATCGTCAATAAGAGGGTCCAAGGGATACAGTAATTCTGAAGTGAAGCATCGGAATCTAAGACTGGACTCACAGGAGAGGTTCAAATCATAGAAAGTTAGAGTGTCAGTCCTCTTGTACTTAAGGCGGCATTGTGCCTTTGGTATTAAATTCGGATGCAACTTCTGTGTTTCATCGTCAATAAGAAGGTCCAAGGGATACAGTAAACTTGAAGTGAAGCATCGGAATCTAAAACTGGACTCATAGGAGAGGTTCAAATCATAGAAAATTAGAGTCTCAGTCCTCTTGTACTTATGTCGGCATTGTGCCTTTTGTATTAAATTCGGATGCAATTTCTGTGTTTCATCGTCAATAAGAAGGTCCAAGGTATACAGTAAACCTGAAGTGAAGCTTCGGAATCTAAAACTGGACTCACTGGAGAGGTTGAGCTCATTGAAAGTTAGGGTGTCAGTCCTCTTGTACTTAAGTCGGTATTGTGCCTTTTGTATTAAATTCGGATGCAATTTCTGTGTTTCATCGTCAATAAGAAGGTCCAAGGGATACAGTAATCCTGAAGTTAAGCATCGGAATCTAAAACTGGACTCACAGGAGAGGTTCAAATCATAGAAAGTTAGAGAGTCAGTCCTCTTGTACTTATGTCGGCATTGTGCCTTTTGTATTAAATTCGGATGCAACTTCTGTGTTTCATCGTCAATAAGAATGTCCAAGGGATACAGTAAACAAGATGTGAAGCATCGGAATCTAAAACTGGACTCACAGGAGTGGTCAAATCATAGAAAGTTAGAGTGTCAGTCCTCTTGTATTGAAGTCGGCATTGTGCCTTTGGTATTAAATTCGGATGCAATTTCTGTGTTTCATCGTCAATAAGAAGGTCCAAGGGATACAGTAAACCTGAAGTGAAGCATCCGAATCTAAAACTGGACTCACAGGAGAGGTTCAAATCACAGAAAATTAGAGTGTCAGTCCTCTTGTACTTAAGTCGGCATTCAGCATTTTGTATTAAATTCGGATGCAATTTCAGTGTTTCATCGGCAATAAGAAGGTCCAAGGGATAGAGTTAAACTGAAGTGACGCATCATAATCTATAACTGGACTCACAGGAGGGGTTCAAATCATAGAGAGTTAGAGTGTCAGTCCTCTTGTACCTAAGACGGCATTGTGCCCTTTGTATTAAATTCGGAAGCAATTTCTGTGTCTCATCGTCAATAAGATGGTCCAAGGGATACAGTAAACTTGTAGTGAAGCATCCGAATCTAAAACTGGACTCACAGGAGAGGTTCAAATCATAGAAAGTTAGAGTGTCAGTCCTCTTGTACTTAAGTCGGCATTGAGCATTTTGAATTAAATTCGGATGCAATTTCTGTTTTGCATCGTCAATATGAAGGTAAAAGGGATACAGAAAACCTGAAGTGAGGCATCGGAATCTAAAACTGGACTCACAGTAGAGGTTCAAATCATAGAAAGAGTGTCAGTCCTCTTGTACTTAAGTCGGCATTGTGCGTTTTGTAATCAATTCGGATGCAATTTCTGATTTTCATCGTCAATAAGAAGGTCCAAGGGATACAGTAAACCTGAAGTGAAGCATCGGAATCTAAAACAGGACTCACAGGAGAGGTTCAAATCATAGAAAGTTAGAGTGTCAGTCCTCTTGTACTGAAGTCGGCATTGTGCCTTTAGTATTTAATTCCAAAGGAATTTCTGTGTTTCATCGTTAATAAGAAGGTCCAAGGGATACAGTAAACCTTGAAGTGAAGCATCGGAATCTAAAACTGGACTCACAGGAGAGGTTCAGATCATAGAAAGTAAGAGTGTCAGTCCTCTTGTACTTAGGTCGGCATTGTGTGTTTTCAATTTAATTCCGATGCAATTTCTGTGTTTCATCGTCAACAAGAAGGTCCAAGGGATACAGTAAACCTGAAGCGAAGCATCGGAAACTAAAACTGGACTCATAAAAGAGGTTCAAATCATAGAAAATTAGAGTGTCAGTCCTCTTGTACTTATGTCGGCATTGTGCCTTTTGTATTAAATTTGTATGCAATTTCTGTGTTTCATCGTCAATAAGAAGGTCCAAAGGATACAGTAAACCTGAAGTGAAGCATCGGAATCTAAAACTGGACTCACTGGAGAGGTTGAGCTCATTGAAAGTTAGAGTGTCAGTCCTCTTGTACTTAAGTCGGTATTGTGCCTTTTGTATTAAATTCCGATGCAATTTCTGTGTTTCATCGTCAATAAGAAGGTCCAAGGGATACAGTAAAGCTGAAGTGAAGCATCGGAATCTAAGACTGGACTCACAGGAGAGGTTCAAATCATAGAAAGTTAGAGTGTCAGTCCTCTTGTACTTAAGTCGGCATTGTGCCTTGTGTATTACATTCGGATGCAATTTCTGTGTTTCATCGTCAATAAGAAGGTCCAAGGGATACAGTAAACCTGAAGTGAAGCATCGGAATCCAAAGCTGGACTCACAGGAGAGGTTCAAATCATAGAAAGTTAGAGTGTCAGTCCTCTTGTATTTAAGTCGGCATTGTGCCTTTTGTATTAAATTCGGAAGCAATTTCTGTGTTTCATCGTCATTAAGATGGTCCTTGGGGTACAGTAAACCTGACGCGAAGCATCGGAATCTAAAACTGGACCTACAGGGGAGGTTCAAATCAAAGACAGTTAGAGTGTCAGTTCTCTTGTACTTAAGTCGGCATTGTGCCTTTTGTATTAAATTCGGATGCAATTTCTGTGTTTCATCGTCAATAAGAAGGTCCAAGGGATACAGTAAACCTGAAGTTAAGCATCCGAATCTAAAACTGAACTCACAGGAGAGGTTCAAATCATAGAACATTAGAGTGTCAGTCCTCTTGTACTTAAGTCGGCATTCAGCATTTTGTATTAAATTCGAATGCAATTTCTGTGTTTCATCGTCAATAAGAAGGTCCAAGAGATACAGTAAACCTGAAGTGACGCATCGGAATCTATAACTGGACTCACAGGAGGGGTTCAAATCATAGAGAGTTAGTGTGTCAGTCCTCTTGTACCTAAGACGGCATTGTGCCTTTTATATTAAATTCGGAAGCAATTTCTGTGTCTCATCGTCAATAAGAAGGTCCAAGGGATACAGTAAACCTGTAGTGAAGCATCCGAATCTAAAACTGGACTCACAGGACAGGTTCAAATCATAGAAAGTTAGAGTGTCAGTCTTCTTGTACTTAAGTCGGCATTGAGCATTTTGTATTAAATTCGGATGCAATTTCTGTGTTTCATCGTCAATAAGGAGGGCCAAGGGACGCAGTAAACATGAAGTGAAGCATCGGAATCTAAAACTGGACTCACAGGAGAGGTTCAAATCATAGAAAGTTAGAGTGTCAGCCCTCTTGTACTTAAGTCGGCATTGTGCCTTTTGTATTAAATTCTGATGCAATATCTGTGTTTCATCGTCAATAAGAAGGTCCAAGGGATACAGCAAAACTGAAGTGAAGCATCGGAATCTAAAACTGGACCCACAGGAGGGATTCAAGTCATGGAGAGTTAGAGTGTCAGTCCTCTTGTACTTAAGTCTGCATTGAGCTCTTTGTATTAAATTACGATGCAATTTCTGAATTGTATCGTCAATAAGAAGGTAAAGTGGATACAGTAAACCTGAAGTGAAGCATCGGAATCTACAACTGGACTCACAGTAGAGGTTCAAATCATAGAAAGAGTGTCAGTCCTATTGTACTTAAGTCGGCATTGTGCCTTTTATATTAAATTCGGATGCAATTTCTGTGTTTCGTCGTCAATAAGAATGTCCAAGGGTTACAGTAAACCTGAAGTGAAGCATCGGAATCTAAGACTGGACTCACAGGAGAGGTTCAAATCATAGAGAGTTAGAGTGTCAGTCCTCTTGTACTTAAGTCGGCATTGTGCCTTGTGTATTGCATTCGGATGCAATTTCTGTGTTTCATCGTCAATAAGAAGGTCCAAGGGTTACAGTAAACCTGAAGTGAAGCATCGGAATCTATAACTGGACTCACAGGAGGGGTTCAAATCATAGAGAGTTAGAGTGTCAGTCCTCTTGTACCAAAGAAGGCATTGTGCCCTTTGTATTAAATTCGGAAGCAATTTCTGTGTCTCATCGTCAATATGAAGGTCCAAGGGATACAGTAAACCTGTAGTGAAGCATCCGAATCTATAACTGGGCTCACAGGAGAGGTTCAAATCATAGAAAGTTAGTGTCAGTCCTCTTGTACTTAGGTCGGCATTGAGCATTTTGTATTAAATTCGGATGCAATTTCTGTGTTGCATCGTCAATAAGAAGGAAAAGTGATACAGAAAACCTGAAGTGAAGCATCGGAATCTAAAACTGGACTCACAGTAGAGGTTCAAATCATAGGAAGAGTGTCAGTCCTCTTGTACTTAAGTCGGCATTGTGCGTTTTGAATTTAATTCCGATGCAATTTCTGTGTTACATCATCAATAAGAAGGTCCAAGGGATACAGTAAACCTGAAGTGAAGCATCGGAATCTAAAACTGGACTCACTGGAGAGGTTGAGTTCATTGAAAGTTAGTGTGTCAGTACCCTTGTACTTAGGCCGTTATTGTGCCTTTTGTATTAAATTCGGATGCAATTTCTATGTTTCATCGTCAATAAGAAGGTCCAAGGGATACAGTAAACGTGATGTGAAGCATCGGAATCTAAAACTGGACTCACAGGAGTGGTTCAAATCATAGAAAGTAAGAGTGTCGGTCATCTTGTACTCAAGCCGGCATCGTGCCTTTGTATTAAATTCGGAAGCAATTTCTGTGTTTCATAGTCAATAAGATGGTCCAAGGGGTACAGTAGACCTGACGAGAAGCATCGGAATCTAAAACTGGACCCACAGGGGAGGTTCAAATCAAAGAAAGTTCGAGTTTCAGTCCTCTTGTACTGAAGTCGGAATTGTGCCTTTTGCATTAAATTCGGATGCAATTTCTGTGTTTCATCGTCAATCACAAGGTCCAAGGGATGCAGTAAACCTGAAGTGAAGCATCGGAATCTAATACTGGACTAACAGGAGAGGTTCAAATCATAGAAAGTTAGTGTGTCAGTCCTCTTGTACTTCAGTCGGCATTGTGCCTTTTGTATTAAATTCAGATGCAATTTCTGTGTTTCATCGTCAATAAGAAGGTCCAAGGGATACAGTAAACCTGAAGTGAAGCATCGGAATCCAAAACTGGACTCACAGGAGAGGTTCAAATCATAGAAAGTATGAGTGGCAGTCCTCTTGTACTTAAGTGGCATTGTACCTTTTGAATTTAAATCCGATGCAGTTTCTGTGTTTCATCGTCAATAAGAGGGTCCAAGGGATACAGTAAACGTGAAGTGAAGCATCGGAATCTAAAACTGGACTCACAGGAGAGATTCAAACCATAGAAAGTTAGAGTATCAGTCCTCTTTTGCTTCAGGCGGCATTGTGCATTTTGAATTTAATTCCGATGCAATTTCTGTGCTTCATCGTCAGTAAGAAGGTCCAAGGGATATAGTAAAGCTGAAGTGAAGCATCGGAATCTAAGTTGGACTCACAGGAGCGGTTCAAATCATAGAAAGTTAGAGTGTCACTCCTCTTGTACTTAAGTCGGCATTGTGCCTTTTGAATTTAAATCCGATGCAATTTCTGTGTTTCATCGTCAATACGAAGGTCCAAGGGATACATTAAACCTGAAGTGAAGCATCGGAATGTAAAACTGGACTCACAGGAGAGGTTCAAATCATAGAAAGAGTGTCAGTCCTCTTGTACTTAAGTCGGCATTGTGCCTTTTGTATCAAATTCGGATGCAATTTCTGTGTTTCATCGTCATTAATAAGGTCCAAGGGATACAGTAAGCCTGAAGTGAAGCATCGGAATCTAAAACAGGACTCACAGGAGAGGTGTCTAATCATGGAAAGTTAGAGTGTCATTCCTCTTGTACTTAAGTCGGCATTGTTTCTTTTGTGTTAAATTCGGATGCAATTTCTGTGTTTCATCGTCAATAAGAAGGTCCAAGGGATACAGTAAACCTGAAGTGATGCATCGAAATCTAAATCTGGACTCACAGGAGAGGTTCAAATCATAGAAAGTTAGAGTGTCAGTCCTCTTGTACTTAAGTCGGCATTGTGCCTTTTGTACTAAATTCGGATGTAATTTCTGTGTTCCATCGTCAATAAGAAGGTCCAAGGGATACAGTAAACCTGAAGTGAAGCATCGGAATCTAAAACTGGACACACAGGCGAGATTCAAATCATAGAAAGTTAGAGTGTCAGTCCTCTTGTACTTAAGTCGGCATTGTGCCTTTTGTATTGAATTCGGATGCAATTTCTGAGTTTCATCGTCAATAAGAAGGTCCAAGGTATACAGTAAACATGAAGTGAAGCATCGGAATCCAAAACTGGACTCACAGAAGAGGTTCAAATCATAGAAAGTTAGAGTGTCAGTCCTCTTGTACTTAAGTCTGCATTGTGCCTTTTGTATTAAATTCTGATGCAATTTCTGTGTTTCATCGTCAATAAGAAGGTCCTAGGGATACAGTAAACCTGACGTGAAGCATCGGAATCTAAAACTGGACTCACAGGAGAGGTTCAAATCATAGAAAGAGTGTCAGTCCTCTTGTACTTAAGTCGGCATTGTGCTTTTTGTATTAAATAATGATGCATTTCTGTGTTTCATCGACAATAAGAAAGTCCAAGGGATACATTAAACCTGAAGTGAAGCATCGGAATCTAAAACTGGACTCACAGGAGAGGTTCAAATCATAGAAAGTTAGAGTGTCAGTCCACTTGAACTTAAATCCGAATTGTGCCGTTTGTATTAAATGCGGATGCTATTTCTGTGTTTCATCGTCAATAAGATGGTCCAAGGGGTACAGTAAAACTGACGAGAAGCATCGGAATGTAAACGTGGACCTACAGGGGAGGTTCAAATCGTAGAAAGTTAGAGTGTCAGTCCTCTTGTACTTAAGTCGGCAATGGGCCTTCTGTATTAAATTCGGATGCAATTTCTGTGTTTTTTCGTCAATAAGAAGGTCCAAGGGATACTGTAAACCTAAAGTGAAGCATCGGAATCTAAAACTGGACTCACAGGAGAGGTTCAAATCATAGAATGTTAGTGTGTCAGTCCTCTTGTACTTAAGTCGGCATTGTGCCTTTTGTATTAAATTCAGATGCACTTTCTGTGTTTCATCGTCAATAAGAAGGCCCAAGGCATACAGTAAACCTGAAGTGAAGCATCGGATCTAACTGGACTCACAGGAGAGGTTCAAATCATAGAAAGTTAGAGTGTCATTCCTCTTGTACTTAAGCCGGCATTGTGCCTTTTGTAATAATTTCGGATGGAATTTCTGTGCTTCATCGTCAATAAGAAGGTCGAGGGGATTCAGTAAACCTGAAGTGAAGCACTGGAATCTAAAACTGGACTCACAGGAGAGGTTCAGCTCATAGAAAGTTAGAGTGTCAGTTCTCTTGTACTTAAGTCGGCATTGTGCCTTTTGTATTAAATTCGGTTGCAATTTCTGTGTTTCATCGTCAATAAGAAGGACCAAGGGATACAGTAAACCTGAAGTGATGCATCGGAATCTGAAACTGGACTCACAGGAGAGGTTCGAATCACAGAAAGTTAAAGTGTCAGTCCTCTTGTACTTATGTCGACATTGTGCCTTTTGTATTAAATTCGGATGTAATTTCTGTGTTTCATCGTCAATAAGAAGGTCCAAGGTATATAGTAAACCTGAAGTGAAGCATCGGAATCTAAAATTGGACTCACAGGAGAGGTTCAAAACATAGATATTTAAAGTGTCAGTCCTCTCGTACTTAAGTCGGCATTGTGCCTTTTGTATTAAATTCGGATGCAATTTCTGTGTTTCATCATCAATAAGAAGGTCCAAGGGATCCAGTAAACCGGAAGTGAAGCATTGGAATCTAAAATTGGACTCACAGGAGAGGTTCAAATCATTGAAAGTTAGAGTGTCCGTCCTCTTGTACTGAAATCTTCATTGTGCCCTCTGTATTAAATTCGGATGCAATTTCTGTGCTTCATCACCAATGAGAATGTCCAAGGGATACAGTAAACCTGAAGTGAAGCACCGGAATCTAAAACTGGACTCACAGGAGAGGTTCAGATCATAGAAAGTTAGAGTGTCAGTCCTCTTGTACTTAAGGTGCATTGTACCTTTTGAATTTAGTTCCGATGCAGTTTCTGTCTTTTATCGTCAACAAGAAGGTCCAAGGGATACAGTAAACGTGAAGTGAAGCATCGGAATCTGAAACTGGACTCACATGAGAGATTCAAACCATAGAAACTTAGAGTGTAAGTCCTCTTTTACTTAAGTCGGCATTGTGCCTTTTGAATTTAATTCCGATGCAATTTCTGTGTTTCATCGTCAATACGTAGGCCCAAGGGATACATTAAACCTAAAGTGAAGCATCGGAATGTAAAACTGGACTCACAGGAGAGGTTCAAATCATAGAAACTTAGAGTGTCAGTCCTCTTGTACTTAAGCCGGCATTGTGCCTTTTGGATGAAATTCGGATGCAATTTCTGTGTTTCATCGTCAATCAGAAGGTCCAAGGGATACAGTAAGCCTGAAGTGAAGCATCGGAATCTAAAACTGGACTCACAGGAGAGGTTCATATCATGGAAAGTTAAAGTGTCTTTCCTCTTGTACTTAATTCGGCATTTGCCTTTTGTATTAAATTCGGATGCAATTTCTGTGTTTCATCGTCAATAAGAAGGTCCAAGGGATACAGTAACCCTGAAGTGAAGCATTGAATCTAAAACTGGACTCACAGGAGAGGTTCAAATATTATAAAGTTAGAATGTCAGTCCTCTTGTACTTAAGTCGGCATTGTGCCTTTTGTATTAAATTCGGATGCAATTTCTGTGTTTCATCGTCAATAAGATGGTCCAAGGGATACAGTAACCCTGAAGTGAAGCATCGGAATCTAAAACTGGACTCACAGGAGAGGTTCAAATCTTAGAAAGTTAGAATGTCAGTTCGCTTGTACTTAAGTCGGCATTGAGCCTTTTGTATTAAATTCGGATGCAATTTCTGTATTACATCGTCAATAAGAAGGTCCAAGGGATACAGTAAACCTGACGTGAAGCATCAGAATGTAAGACTGGACTCACAGGAGAGGTTCAAATCATAGAAAGTTAGAGTGTCAGTCCTCTTGTACTTAAGTGGCATTGTACCTTTTGAATTTAATTCCGATGCAGTTTCTGTGTTTCATCGTCAATAAGAAGGTCCAGGGGATACAGTAAACGTGAAGTGAAGCATCGGAATCTAAAACTGGACTCACAGGAGAGATTCAAACCATAGAAAGTTAAAGTGTCAGTCCTCTTTTACTGAAGTCGGCATTGTGCCTTTTGAATTTAATTCCGATGCAATTTCTGTGCTTCATCGTCAGTAAGAAGGTCCAAGGGAAACAGTAAACCTGAAGTGAAGCATCTTAATCTAAAACCGGACTCACAGGAGAGGTTCAAATCATAGAAAGATAGAATGTTAGTTCTCTTGTAGTTGAGTCGCCATTGTGCCTTTTGTATTAAATTCGGATGCAATTTCTGTGTTTCATCGTCAATAGGAAGGTCCAAGGTATACAGTAAGCCTGAAGTGAAGCATCGGAATATAAAACTGGACTCACAAGAGATGTTGAAATCATGGAAACTTAGAGTGCCATTCCTCTTGTACTTAAGTCGGAATTGTGCCCTTTGTATTACATTCGGAAGCAATTTCTATGTTTCATCGTCAATAAGAAGGTCCAAGGGATACAGTTAGCCTGAATTGAAGCATCGAAATCTAAAACTGGACTCACAGGAGAGGTTCAAATCGTAGAAAGTTAGAGTGTCAGTCCTCTTGTACTTAAGTTGGCATTGTGCCTTTTGTATTAAATTCGGATGCAATATCTGTGTTTTATCGTCAATAAGAAGGTCTAAGGGATACAGTAAACCTGAAGTGAAGCACCGTAATCTAAAACTGGACTCACAGGAGAGGATCAAATCATTGAAAGTTAGAGTGTCAGTCCTCTTGTACTTTAGTCGGCTTTGTGCGTTTTGAATTTAATTCCGATGCTATTTCTGTGTTTCATCGCCAATAAGAAGGTCCAAGGGATACAGTAAACCTGAAGTGAAGCATCGGAATCTAAACCTGGACTCACGGGAGAGGATCAAATAATAGAAAGTTAGAGTGTCTGTCCTCTTGTACTTAAGTCGGCATTGTGCCTTTTGTATTAAATTTAGGAGAAATTTCAGTGCTTCATCGCCAATAAGTAGGTCCAAGGTATACAGTAACCTGAAGTGAACCGTCGAAATCTAAAACTGGACTCACAGGAGAGGGTCAAATCATAGAAAGTTAGAGTGTCAGTCCTCTTGTACTTAAGTCGGCATTGTGCCTTTTGAATTTAATTCAGATGCAATTTCTGTGTTTCATCGTCAACAAGAAGGTCCAAGGGATACAGAAAACCTGAAGTGAAGCATCGGAATCTAAAACTGAACTCACAGGAGAGGTTCAAATCATAGAAAGTTAGAGTGTCAGTCCTCTTGTACTTAAATCGGCATTGTGCCTTTTGTATTAAATTCCTATGCAATTTCTGTGTTTCATCGTCAATAAGAAGGTCCAAGGGATACAGTAAACCTGAAGTGAAGCATCGGAATCTAAAACTGAACTCACAGGAGAGGTTCAAATCATAGAAAGTTAGAGTGTCAGTCCTCTTGTACCTAAGTCGGCATTGTGCCTTTTGTATTAAATTCGGGGGAAATTTCAGTGCTTCATCGCCAATAAGTAGGTCCAAGGTATACAGTAACCTGAAGTGAAGCGTCGGAATCTAAAACTGGACTCACAGGAGAGGGTCAAATCATAGAAAGTTAGAGTGTCAGTCCTCTTGTACTTAAGTCGGCATTGTGCCTTTTGAATTTAATTCAGATGCTATTTCTGTGTTTCATCGTCAATACGAAGGTCCAAGGGATACAGTAAACTTGAAGTGAAGCATCGGAATCTAAAACTGGACCCTCAGGAGAGGTTTAAATCATATAAAGTTAGAGTGTCAGTCCTCTTGTACTTAAGTCGGCATTGTGCCTTTTGTATTAAATTCGGATGCAATTTCTGTGGTTCATCGCCAATAAGAAGGTCCAAGGGATGCAGTAAACCTGAAGAGAACCATTGGAATCCAAAACTGAATTCACAGGAGAGGTTCAAATCATAGAAAGTTAGAGTGTCAGTCCTCTTCTTCTTAAGTGGCATTGTAATTTTTGAATTTAATTCCGATGTAGTTTCTGTGTTTCATCGTCAATAAGAAGGTCCAAGGGATACAGTAAACGTGAAGTGAAGCATCGGAATCTAAAACTGGACTCACAGGAGAGATTCAAACCATCGAACGTTAGAACGGCAGTCCTATTGTACTTAAGTCGTCATTGTGCCTTTCGTATTAAATTAGGATGCAATAAATCTGTGTTTCATCGTCAATAAGAAGGTCCAAGAGATACAGTAAGCCTGAAGTGAAGCATCGGAATATAAAACTGGACTCACAGGAGAGGTGGAAATCATGGAAAGTTAGAGTGTCATTCCTCTCATACTTAGGTCGGCATTGTGCCTTTTGTATTAAATTTGGAAGCAATTTCTGTGTTTCATCGACAGTATGAAGGTCCAAGGGATACAGTAACCCTGACGTGAAGCATCGGAATCTGAATCTGGACTCACAGGAGAGGTTTAAATCGTAGAAAAATAGAATGTCAGTCCTCTTGTACTTAAGTCGGCATTGAGCCTTTTGTATTAAATTCGGATGCAATTTCTGTATTTCATCGTCAATAAGAAGGTCCAAGGGATACTGTAAACCTGAAGTGAAGCATCGGAATCTAAAACTGGACTCACCGGAGAGGTTCAAATCATAGAAAGTTAGAGTGTCAGTCCTCTTGTACTTAAGCCGGCATTGTGCCTTTTGTATTAAATTCGGATGCAATTTCTGTGTTTCATCGTCTATAAGAAGGTCCAAGGGATACAGTAAGCCTGAAGTGAAGCATCGGAATCTAAAACTGGACTCACAGGAGAGGTTCAAATCATGGAATGTTAAAGTGTCATTCCTCTTGTACTTAAGTCGGCATTTGCCTTTTGTATTAAATTCGGATGCAATTTCTGTGTTTCATCGCCAATAAGAAGGTCCAAAGGATACAGTAACCCTGAAGTGTAGCATCGGAATCTAAAACTGGACTCACATGAGAGGTTCAAATCTTAGAAAGTTAGAACGTCAGTCCTCTTGTACTTAAGTCGGTATTGTGCCTTTTGTATTAAATTCGGATGCAATTTCTGTATTTCATCGTCAATAAGATGGTCCAAGGGATACAGTAAACCTGAAGTGAAGCATCGGAATCTAAACCTGGACTCACGGGAGAGGATCAAATAATAGAAAGTTAGAGTGTCTGTCCTCTTGTACTTAAGTCGGCATTGTGCCTTTTGTATTAAATTTAGGAGAAATTTCAGTGCTTCATCGCCAATAAGTAGGTCCAAGGTATACAGTAACCTGAAGTGAACCGTCGAAATCTAAAACTGGACTCACAGGAGAGGGTCAAATCATAGAAAGTTAGAGTGTCAGTCCTCTTGTACTTAAGTCGGCATTGTGCCTTTTGAATTTAATTCAGATGCAATTTCTGTGTTTCATCGTCAACAAGAAGGTCCAAGGGATACAGTAAACCTGAAGTGAAGCATCGGAATCTAAAACTGAACTCACAGGAGAGGTTCAAATCATAGAAAGTTAGAGTGTCAGTCCTCTTGTACTTAAATCGGCATTGTGCCTTTTGTATTAAATTCCTATGCAATTTCTGTGTTTCATCGTCAATAAGAAGGTCCAAGGGATACAGTAAACCTGAAGTGAAGCATCGGATCTAACTGGACTCACAGGAGAGGTTCAAATCATAGAAAGTTAGAGTGTCATTCCTCTTGTACTTAAGCCGGCATTGTGCCTTTTGTAATAAATTCGGATGGAATTTCTGTGTTTCATCGTCAATAAGAAGGTCGAGGGGATTCAGTAAACCTGAAAAGAAGCATTGGAATCTAAAACTGGACTCACAGGAGAGGTTCAGCTCATAGAAAGTTAGAGTGTCAGTCCTCTTGTACTTAAGGTGCATTGTACCTTTTGAATTTAGTTCCGATGCAGTTTCTGTCTTTTATCGTCAACAAGAAGGTCCAAGGGATACAGTAAACGTGAAGTGAAGCATCGGAATCTAAAACTGGACTCACATGAGAGATTCAAACCATAGAAACTTAGAGTGTAAGTCCTCTTTTACTTAAGTCGGCATTGTGCCTTTTGAATTTAATTCCGATGCAATTTCTGTGTTTCATCGTCAATACGTAGGCCCAAGGGATACATTAAACCTAAAGTGAAGCATCGGAATGTAAAACTGGACTCACAGGAGAGGTTCAAATCATAGAAACTTAGAGTGTCAGTCCTCTTGTACTTAAGCCGGCATTGTGCCTTTTGGATGAAATTCGGATGCAATTTCTGTGTTTCATCGTCAATAAGAAGGTCCAAGGGATACAGTAAGCCTGAAGTGAAGCATCGGAATCTAAAACTGGACTCACAGGAGAGGTTCAAATCATGGAAAGTTAAAGTGTCTTTCCTCTTGTACTTAATTCGGCATTTGCCTTTTGTATTAAATTCGGATGCAATTTCTGTGTTTCATCGTCAATAAGAAGGTCCAAGGGATACAGTAACCCTGAAGTGAAGCATCGGAATCTAAAACTGGACTCACAGGAGAGGTTCAAATATTATAAAGTTAGAATGTCAGTCCTCTTGTACTTAAGTCGGCATTGTGCCTTTTGTATTAAATTCGGATGCAATTTCTGTGTTTCATCGTCAATAAGATGGTCCAAGGGATACAGTAACCCTGAAGTGAAGCATCGGAATCTAAAACTGGACTCACAGGAGAGGTTCAAATCTTAGAAAGTTAGAATGTCAGTTCGCTTGTACTTAAGTCGGCATTGAGCCTTTTGTATTAAATTCGGATGCAATTTCTGTGTTACATCGTCAATAAGAAGGTCCAAGGGATACAGTAAACCTGACGTGAAGCATCAGAATGTAAGACTGGACTCACAGGAGAGGTTCAAATCATAGAAAGTTAGAGTGTCAGTCCTCTTGTACTTAAGTGGCATTGTACCTTTTGAATTTAATTCCGATGCAGTTTCTGTGTTTCATCGTCAATAAGAAGGTCCAGGGGATACAGTAAACGTGAAGTGAAGCATCGGAATCTAAAACTGGACTCACAGGAGAGATTCAAACCATAGAAAGTTAAAGTGTCAGTCCTCTTTTACTGAAGTCGGCATTGTGCCAATTTGAATTTAATTCCGATGCAATTTCTGTGCTTCATCGTCAGTAAGAAGGTCCAAGGGAAACAGTAAACCTGAAGTGAAGCATCTTAATCTAAAACCGGACTCACAGGAGAGGTTCAAATCATAGAAAGATAGAATGTTAGTTCTCTTGTAGTTGAGTCGCCATTGTGCCTTTTGTATTAAATTCGGATGCAATTTCTGTGTTTCATCGTCAATAGGAAGGTCCAAGGTATACAGTAAGCCTGAAGTGAAGCATCGGAATATAAAACTGGACTCACAAGAGATGTTGAAATCATGGAAACTTAGAGTGCCATTCCTCTTGTACTTAAGTCGGATTTGTGCCCTTTGTATTAAATTCGGAAGCAATTTCTATGTTTCATCGTCAATAAGAAGGTCCAAGGGATACAGTTAGCCTGAATTGAAGCATCGAAATCTAAAACTGGACTCACAGGAGAGGTTCAAATCGTAGAAAGTTAGAGTGTCAGTCCTCTTGTACTTAAGTTGGCATTGTGCCTTTTGTATTAAATTCGGATGCAATATCTGTGTTTTATCGTCAATAAGAAGGTCTAAGGGATACAGTAAACCTGAAGTGAAGCACCGTAATCTAAAACTGGACTCACAGGAGAGGATCAAATCATTGAAAGTTAGAGTGTCAGTCCTCTTGTACTTTAGTCGGCTTTGTGCGTTTTGAATTTAATTCCGATGCTATTTCTGTGTTTCATCGCCAATAAGAAGGTCCACGGGATACAGTAAACCTGAAGTGAAGCATCGGAATCTAAACCTGGACTCACGGGAGAGGATCAAATAATAGAATGTTAGAGTGTCTGTCCTCTTGTACTTAAGTCGGCATTGTGCCTTTTGTATTAAATTTAGGAGAAATTTCAGTGCTTCATCGCCAATAAGTAGGTCCAAGGTATACAGTAACCTGAAGTGAACCGTCGAAATCTAAAACTGGACTCACAGGAGAGGGTCAAATCATAGAAAGTTAGAGTGTCAGTCTTCTTGTACTTAAGTCGGCATTGTGCCTTTTGAATTTAATTCAGATGCAATTTCTGTGTTTCATCGTCAACAAGTAGGTCCAAGGGATACAGTAAACCTGAAGTGAAGCATCGGAATCTAAAACTGAACTCACAGGAGAGGTTCAAATCATAGAAAGTTAGAGTGTCAGTCCTCTTGTACTTAAATCGGCATTGTGCCTTTTGTATTAAATTCGGATGCAATTTCTGTGCTTCATCTTCAATGAGAAGGTCCAAGGGATACAGTAAACCTGAAGTGAAGCACCGAAATCTGAAACTGGACTCACAGGAGAGGTTCAAATCATCGAAAGTTAGTGTGTCAAATCTCAAGTACTTAAGTCGGCATTGTGCCTTTCATATTAAATTCCTATGCAATTTCTGTGTTTCATCGTCAATAAGAAGGTCCAAGGGATACAGTAAACCTGAAGTGAAGCATCGGAATCTAAAACTGGACTCACAGGAGAGGATCAAATCATAGAAAGTTAGAGTGTCAGTCCTCTTGTACCTAAGTCGGCATTGTGCCTTTTGTATTAAATTCGGGGGAAATTTCAGTGCTTCATCGCCAATAAGTAGGTCCAAGGTATACAGTAACCTGAAGTGAAGCGTCGGAATCTAAAACTGGACTCACAGGAGAGGGTCAAATCATAGAAAGTTAGAGTGTCAGTCCTCTTGTACTTAAGTCGGCATTGTGCCTTTTGAATTTAATTCAGATGCTATTTCTGTGTTTCATCGTCAATACCAAGGTCCAAGGGATACAGTAAACTTGAAGTGAAGCATCGGAATCTAAAACTGGACCCTCAGGAGAGGTTTAAATCATATAAAGTTAGAGTGTCAGTCCTCTTGTACTTAAGTCGGCATTGTGCCTTTTGTATTAAATTCGGATGCAATTTCTGTGGTTCATCGCCAATAAGAAGGTCCAAGGGATGCAGTAAACCTGAAGAGAACCATTGGAATCCAAAACTGAATTCACAGGAGAGGTTCAAATCATAGAAAGTTAGAGTGTCAGTCCTCTTCTACTTAAGTGGCATTGTAATTTTTGAATTTAATTCCGATGTAGTTTCTGTGTTTCATCGTCAATAAGAAGGTCCAAGGGATACAGTAAACGTGAAGTGAAGCATCGGAATCTAAAACTGGACTCACAGGAGAGATTCAAACCATCGAACGTTAGAACGGCAGTCCTATTGTACTTAAGTCGTCATTGTGCCTTTCGTATTAAATTAGGATGCAATAAATCTGTGTTTCATCGTCAATAAGAAGGTCCAAGAGATACAGTAAGCCTGAAGTGAAGCATCGGAATATAAAACTGGACTCACAGGAGAGGTTGAAATCATGGAAAGTTAGAGTGTCATTCCTCTCATACTTAAGTCGGCATTGTGCCTTTTGTATTAAATTTGGAAGCAATTTCTGTGTTTCATCGACAGTATGAAGGTCCAAGGGATACAGTAACCCTGACGTGAAGCATCGGAATCTGAATCTGGACTCACAGGAGAGGTTTAAATCGTAGAGAAATAGAATGTCAGTCCTCTTGTACTTAAGTCGGCATTGAGCCTTTTGTATTAAATTCGGATGCAATTTCTGTATTTCATCGTCAATAAGAAGGTCCAAGGGATACTGTAAACCTGAAGTGAAGCATCGGAATCTAAAACTGGACTCACAGGAGAGGTTCAAATCATAGAAAGTTAGAGTGTCAGTCCTCTTGTACTTAAGCCGGCATTGTGCCTTTTGTATTACATTCGGATGCAATTTCTGTGTTTCATCGTCTATAAGAAGGTCCAAGGGATACAGTAAGCCTGAAGTGAAGCATCGGAATCTAAAACTGGACTCACAGGAGAGGTTCAAATCATGGAATGTTAAAGTGTCATTCCTCTTGTACTTAAGTCGGCATTTGCCTTTTGTATTATATTCGGATGCAATTTCTGTGTTTCATCGCCAATAAGAAGGTCCAAAGGATACAGTAACCCTGAAGTGTAGCATCGGAATCTAAAACTGGACTCACATGAGAGGTTCAAATCTTAGAAAGTTGGAATGTCAGTCCTCTTGTACTTAAGTCGGTATTGTGCCTTTTGTATTAAATTCGGATGCAATTTCTGTATTTCATCGTCAATAAGATGGTCCAAGGGATACAGTAAACCTGAAGTGAAGCATCGGAATCTAAAACTGGACTCACAGGAGAGGTCCAAATCATAGAAAGTTACAGTGTCAGTCCTCTTCTACTTAAGTTGCATTGTACCTTTTGAATTTAATTCCGATGCAGTTTCTGTGTTTCATCGTCAATAAGAAGGTCCCACGGATACAGTAAACGTGAAGTGAGGCATCGGAATCTAAAACTGGACTCACAGGAGAGATTCAAACCATAGAAACTTAGAGTTTCAGTCCTCTTTTACTTAAGTCGGCATTGTGCCTTTTGAATTTAATTCCGATGCAATTTCTGTGCTTCATCGTCAGTAAGAAAGGTCCAAGGGATACAGTAAACCTGAAGTGAAGCATCGGAATCTAAAACCGGACTCACAGGAGAGGTTCAAATCATAGGAAGTTAGAATGCCAGTCCTCTTGTAGTTCAGTCGGCATTGTGCCTTTTGTATTAAATTCGGACGCAATTTCTGTGTTTCATCATCAATAGGAAGGTCCAAGGTATACAGTAAACCTGAAGTGAAGCATCGGAATCTAAAACTGGACTCACAGGAGAGGTTCAAATCATAGAAAGTTAGAGTGTCAGTCCTATTGTACTTCGGTCGGCATTGTGCCTTTTGTATTAAATTCGGATGCAATAAATCTGTGTTTCATCGTCAATAAGAAGGTCCAAGAGATACAGTAAGCCTGAAGTGAAGCATCGGAACATAAAACTGGACTCACAGGAGAGATTGAAATAATGGAAAGTTAGAGTGTCATTCCTCCTGTACTTAAGTCGGCATTGTGCCTTTTGTATTAAATTCGGATGCAATATCTGTGTTTCATCGTCAATAAGAAGTTCTAAGGGATACAGTAAACCTGAAGTGTAGCATCGGAATCTAAATCTGGACTCACAGGAGAGGTTCAAATCATAGAAAGTTAGAGTGCCAGTCCTCTTGTACTTAAGTCGGCATTGTGCCTTTTGTACTAAATTCGGATGCAATTTCTGTGTTTCATCGTCAATAAGGAGGTCCAAGGGATTCAGTAAACCTGAAGTGAAGCATTGGAACCTAAAACTGGACTCACAGGAGAGGTTCGAATCATAGAAAGTTAGAGTGTCAGTCCTCTTGTACTTAAGTCGGCGTTGTGCTTTTTGTATTAAAATCAGATGCAATTTCTGTGTTTCATCGTCAATAAGAAGGTCCAAGGGATACAGTAAACTTGTAGTGAAGCATCGGAATCTAAAACTGGACCCTCAGGAGAGGTTTAAATCATATAAAGTTAGAGTGTCAGTCCTCTTGTACTTAAGTCGGCATTGTGCCTTTTGTATTAAATTCGGATGCAATTTCTGTGGTTCATCGCCAATAAGAAGGTCCAAGGGATACAGCAAACCTGAAGTGAACCACTGGAATCCAAAACTGAATTCACAGGAGAGGTTCAAATCATAGAAAGTTAGAGTGTCAGTCCTCTTCTTCTTAAGTGGCATTGTAATTTTTGAATTTAATTCCGATGTAGTTTCTGTGTTTCATCGTCAATAAGAAGGTCCAAGGGATACAGTAAACGTGAAGTGAAGCATCGGAATCTAAAACTGGACTCACAGGAGAGATTCAAACCATAGAACATTAGAACGGCAGTCCTATTGTACTTAAGTCGTCATTGTGCCTTTCGTATTAAATTAGGATGCAATAAATGTGTGTTTCATCGTCAATAAGAAGGTCCAAGAGATACAGTAAGCCTGAAGTGAAGCATCGGAATATAAAACTGGACTCACAGGAGAGGTTGAAATCATGGAAAGTTAGAGTGTCATTCCTCTCTTACTTAAGTGGGCATTGTGCCTTTTGTATTAAATTTGGAAGCAATTTCTGTGTTTCATCGTCATTAGGAAGGTCCAAGGGATACAGTAAACATGAAGTGAAGCATCGAAATCTAAAACTGGACTCACAGGAGAGGTTCAAATCGTAGAAAGTTAGGGTGTCAGTCCACTTGTACTTAAGTCGGCATTGTGCCTTTTGTATTAAATTCGGATGCAATATCTGTGTTTCATCGTCAATAAGAAGGTCTAAGGGATACAGTAAACCTGAAGTGAAGCATCGGAATCTAAAACTGGACTCACAGGAGAGGTTCAAATCATAGAAAGTTACAGTGTCAGTCCTCTTCTACTTAAGTTGCATTGTACCTTTTGAATTTAATTCCGATGCAGTTTCTCTGTTACATCGTCAATAACAAGGTCCCACGGATACAGTAAACGTGAAGTGAAGCATCGGAATCTAAAACTGGACTCACAGGAGAGATTCAAACCATAGAAACTTAGTGTTTCAGTCCTCTTTTACTTAAGTCGGCATTGTGCCTTTTGAATTTAATTCCGATGCAATTTCTGTGCTTCATCGTCAGTAAGAAAGGTCCAAGGGATACAGTAAACCTGAAGTGAAGCATCGGAATCTAAAACCGGACTCACAGGAGAGGTTCAAATCATAGGAAGTTAGAATGTCAGTCCTCTTGTAGTTCAGTCGGCATTGTGCCTTTTGTATTAAATTCGGATGCAAATTCTGTGATTCATCATCAATAGGAAGGTCCAAGGTATACAGTAAACCTGAAGTGAAGCATCGGAATCTAAAACTGGACTCACAGGAGAGGTTCAAATCATAGAAAGTTAGAGTGTCTGTACTATTGTACTTCGGTCGGCATTGTGCCTTTTGTATTAAATTCGGATGCAATAAATCTGTGTTTCATCGTCAATAAGAAGGTCCAAGAGATACAGTAAGGCTGAAGTGAAGCATCGGAATATAAAACTGGACTCACAGGAGAGGTTGAAATGATGGAAAGTTAGAGTGTCATTCCTCCTGTACTTAAGTCGGCATTGTGCCTTTTGTATTAAATTCGGAAGCAATTTCTGTGTTTCATCGTCAATAAGAAGGTCCAAGGGATACACTAAACCTGAAGTGAAACATCGAAATCTAAAACTGGACTCACAGGAGTGGTTCATATCGTAGAAATTTAGGGTGTCAGTCCACTTGTACTTAAGTCGGCATTGTGCGTATTGTATTAAATTCGAATGCAATATCTGTGTTTCATCGTCAATAAGAAGTTCTAAGGGATACAGTAAACCTGAAGTGAAGCATCGGAATCTAAAACTGGACTCACAGGAGAGGTTCAAATCATAGAAAGTTAGCGTGTCACTCATCTTGCTCTTATTTCGGCGTTGTGCCTTTTGGATCAAATTCGGAAGCAATTTCTGTGTTTCATCGTCAGTATGAAGGTCCAAGGTATACAGTAAACCTGAAGTGAAACATCGAAATCTAAAACTGGACTCACAGGAGAGGTTCATATCGTAGAAATTTAGGGTGTCAGTCCGCTTGTACTTAAGTCGGCATTGTGCCTATTGTATTAATTTCGAATGCAATATCTGTGTTTCATCGTCAATAAGAAGTTCTAAGGGATACAGTAAACCTGAAGTGTAGCATCGGAATCTAAATCTGGACTCACAGGAGAGGTTCAAATCATAGAAAGTTAGAGTGCCAGTCCTCTTATACTTAAGTCGGCATTGTGCCTTTTGTATTAAATTCGGATGCTATTTCTGTGTTTCATCGTCAATAAGGAGGTCCAAGGGATACAGTAAACCTGAAGTGAAGCATCGGAATCTAAAACTGGACTCACAGGAGAGGATCAAATCATAGAAAGTTAGAGTGTCAGTCCTCTTGTACCTAAGTCGGCATTGTGCCTTTTGTATTAAATTCGGGGGAAATTTCAGTGCTTCATCGCCAATAAGTAGGTCCAAGGTATACAGTAACCTGAAGTGAAGCGTCGGAATCTAAAACTGGACTCACAGGAGAGGGTCAAATCATAGAAAGTTAGAGTGTCAGTCCTCTTGTACTTAAGTCGGCATTGTGCCTTTTGAATTTAATTCAGATGCTATTTCTGTGTTTCATCGTCAATACGAAGGTCCAAGGGATACAGTAAACTTGAAGTGAAGCATCGGAATCTAAAACTGGACCCTCAGGAGAGGTTTAAATCATATAAAGTTAGAGTGTCAGTCCTCTTGTACTTAAGTCGGCATTGTGCCTTTTGTATTAAATTCGGATGCAATTTCTGTGGTTCATCGCCAATAAGAAGGTCCAAGGGATGCAGTAAACCTGAAGAGAACCATTGGAATCCAAAACTGAATTCACAGGAGAGGTTCAAATCATAGAAAGTTAGAGTGTCAGTCCTCTTCTTCTTAAGTGGCATTGTAATTTTTGAATTTAATTCCGATGTAGTTTCTGTGTTTCATCGTCAATAAGAAGGTCCAAGGGATACAGTAAACGTGAAGTGAAGCATCGGAATCTAAAACTGGACTCACAGGAGAGATTCAAACCATCGAACGTTAGAACGGCAGTCCTATTGTACTTAAGTCGTCATTGTGCCTTTCGTATTAAATTAGGATGCAATAAATCTGTGTTTCATCGTCAATAAGAAGGTCCAAGAGATACAGTAAGCCTGAAGTGAAGCATCGGAATATAAAACTGGACTCACAGGAGAGGTTGAAATCATGGAAAGTTAGAGTGTCATTCCTCTCATACTTAAGTCGGCATTGTGCCTTTTGTATTAAATTTGGAAGCAATTTCTGTGTTTCATCGACAGTATGAAGGTCCAAGGGATACAGTAACCCTGACGTGAAGCATCGGAATCTGAATCTGGACTCACAGGAGAGGTTTAAATCGTAGAAAAATAGGATGTCAGTCCTCTTGTACTTAAGTCGGCATTGAGCCTTTTGTATTAAATTCGGATGCAATTTCTGTATTTCATCGTCAATAAGAAGGTCCAAGGGATACTGTAAACCTGAAGTGAAGCATCGGAATCTAAAACTGGACTCACAGGAGAGGTTCAAATCATAGAAAGTTAGAGTGTCAGTCCTCTTGTACTTAAGCCGGCATTGTGCCTTTTGTATTAAATTCGGATGCAATTTCTGTGTTTCATCGTCTATAAGAAGGTCCAAGGGATACAGTAAGCCTGAAGTGAAGCATCGGAATCTAAAACTGGACTCACAGGAGAGGTTCAAATCATGGAATGTTAAAGTGTCATTCCTCTTGTACTTAAGTCGGCATTTGCCTTTTGTATTAAATTCGGATGCAATTTCTGTGTTTCATCGCCAATAAGAAGGTCCAAAGGATACAGTAACCCTGAAGTGTAGCATCGGAATCTAAAACTGGACTCACATGAGAGGTTCAAATCTTAGAAAGTTAGAATGTCAGTCCTCTTGTACTTAAGTCGGTATTGTGCCTTTTGTATTAAATTCGGATGCAATTTCTGTATTTCATCGTCAATAAGATGGTCCAAGGGATACAGTAAACCTGAAGTGAAGCATCGGAATCTAAACCTGGACTCACGGGAGAGGATCAAATAATAGAAAGTTAGAGTGTCTGTCCTCTTGTACTTAAGTCGGCATTGTGCCTTTTGTATTAAATTTAGGAGAAATTTCAGTGCTTCATCGCCAATAAGTAGGTCCAAGGTATACAGTAACCTGAAGTGAACCGTCGAAATCTAAAACTGGACTCACAGGAGAGGGTCAAATCATAGAAAGTTAGAGTGTCAGTCCTCTTGTACTTAAGTCGGCATTGTGCCTTTTGAATTTAATTCAGATGCAATTTCTGTGTTTCATCGTCAACAAGAAGGTCCAAGGGATACAGTAAACCTGAAGTGAAGCATCGGAATCTAAAACTGAACTCACAGGAGAGGTTCAAATCATAGAAAGTTAGAGTGTCAGTCCTCTTGTACTTAAATCGGCATTGTGCCTTTTGTATTAAATTCCTATGCAATTTCTGTGTTTCATCGTCAATAAGAAGGTCCAAGGGATACAGTAAACCTGAAGTGAAGCATCGGATCTAACTGGACTCACAGGAGAGGTTCAAATCATAGAAAGTTAGAGTGTCATTCCTCTTGTACTTAAGCCGGCATTGTGCCTTTTGTAATAAATTCGGATGGAATTTCTGTGTTTCATCGTCAATAAGAAGGTCGAGGGGATTCAGTAAACCTGAAAAGAAGCATTGGAATCTAAAACTGGACTCACAGGAGAGGTTCAGCTCATAGAAAGTTAGAGTGTCAGTCCTCTTGTACTTAAGGTGCATTGTACCTTTTGAATTTAGTTCCGATGCAGTTTCTGTCTTTTATCGTCAACAAGAAGGTCCAAGGGATACAGTAAACGTGAAGTGAAGCATCGGAATCTAAAACTGGACTCACATGAGAGATTCAAACCATAGAAACTTAGAGTGTAAGTCCTCTTTTACTTAAGTCGGCATTGTGCCTTTTGAATTTAATTCCGATGCAATTTCTGTGTTTCATCGTCAATACGTAGGCCCAAGGGATACATTAAACCTAAAGTGAAGCATCGGAATGTAAAACTGGACTCACAGGAGAGGTTCAAATCATAGAAACTTAGAGTGTCAGTCCTCTTGTACTTAAGCCGGCATTGTGCCTTTTGGATGAAATTCGGATGCAATTTCTGTGTTTCATCGTCAATAAGAAGGTCCAAGGGATACAGTAAGCCTGAAGTGAAGCATCGGAATCTAAAACTGGACTCACAGGAGAGGTTCAAATCATGGAAAGTTAAAGTGTCTTTCCTCTTGTACTTAATTCGGCATTTGCCTTTTGGATTAAATTCGGATGCAATTTCTGTGTTTCATCGTCAATAAGAAGGTCCAAGGGATACAGTAACCCTGAAGTGAAGCATCGGAATCTAAAACTGGACTCACAGGAGAGGTTCAAATATTATAAAGTTAGAATGTCAGTCCTCTTGTACTTAAGTCGGCATTGTGCCTTTTGTATTAAATTCGGATGCAATTTCTGTGTTTCATCGTCAATAAGATGGTCCAAGGGATACAGTAACCCTGAAGTGAAGCATCGGAATCTAAAACTGGACTCACAGGAGAGGTTCAAATCTTAGAAAGTTAGAATGTCAGTTCGCTTGTACTTAAGTCGGCATTGAGCCTTTTGTATTAAATTCGGATGCAATTTCTGTGTTACATCGTCAATAAGAAGGTCCAAGGGATACAGTAAACCTGACGTGAAGCATCAGAATGTAAGACTGGACTCACAGGAGAGGTTCAAATCATAGAAAGTTAGAGTGTCAGTCCTCTTGTACTTAAGTGGCATTGTACCTTTTGAATTTAATTCCGATGCAGTTTCTGTGTTTCATCGTCAATAAGAAGGTCCAGGGGATACAGTAAACGTGAAGTGAAGCATCGGAATCTAAAACTGGACTCACAGGAGAGATTCAAACCATAGAAAGTTAAAGTGTCAGTCCTCTTTTACTGAAGTCGGCATTGTGCCAATTTGAATTTAATTCCGATGCAATTTCTGTGCTTCATCGTCAGTAAGAAGGTCCAAGGGAAACAGTAAACCTGAAGTGAAGCATCTTAATCTAAAACCGGACTCACAGGAGAGGTTCAAATCATAGAAAGATAGAATGTTAGTTCTCTTGTAGTTGAGTCGCCATTGTGCCTTTTGTATTAAATTCGGATGCAATTTCTGTGTTTCATCGTCAATAGGAAGGTCCAAGGTATACAGTAAGCCTGAAGTGAAGCATCGGAATATAAAACTGGACTCACAAGAGATGTTGAAATCATGGAAACTTAGAGTGCCATTCCTCTTGTACTTAAGTCGGATTTGTGCCCTTTGTATTAAATTCGGAAGCAATTTCTATGTTTCATCGTCAATAAGAAGGTCCAAGGGATACAGTTAGCCTGAATTGAAGCATCGAAATCTAAAACTGGACTCACAGGAGAGGTTCAAATCGTAGAAAGTTAGAGTGTCAGTCCTCTTGTACTTAAGTTGGCATTGTGCCTTTTGTATTAAATTCGGATGCAATATCTGTGTTTTATCGTCAATAAGAAGGTCTAAGGGATACAGTAAACCTGAAGTGAAGCACCGTAATCTAAAACTGGACTCACAGGAGAGGATCAAATCATTGAAAGTTAGAGTGTCAGTCCTCTTGTACTTTAGTCGGCTTTGTGCGTTTTGAATTTAATTCCGATGCTATTTCTGTGTTTCATCGCCAATAAGAAGGTCCACGGGATACAGTAAACCTGAAGTGAAGCATCGGAATCTAAACCTGGACTCACGGGAGAGGATCAAATAATAGAATGTTAGAGTGTCTGTCCTCTTGTACTTAAGTCGGCATTGTGCCTTTTGTATTAAATTTAGGAGAAATTTCAGTGCTTCATCGCCAATAAGTAGGTCCAAGGTATACAGTAACCTGAAGTGAACCGTCGAAATCTAAAACTGGACTCACAGGAGAGGGTCAAATCATAGAAAGTTAGAGTGTCAGTCCTCTTGTACTTAAGTCGGCATTGTGCCTTTTGAATTTAATTCAGATGCAATTTCTGTGTTTCATCGTCAACAAGTAGGTCCAAGGGATACAGTAAACCTGAAGTGAAGCATCGGAATCTAAAACTGAACTCACAGGAGAGGTTCAAATCATAGAAAGTTAGAGTGTCAGTCCTCTTGTACTTAAATCGGCATTGTGCCTTTTGTATTAAATTCGGATGCAATTTCTGTGCTTCATCTTCAAGGAGAAGGTCCAAGGGATACAGTAAACCTGAAGTGAAGCACCGAAATCTGAAACTGGACTCACAGGAGAGGTTCAAATCATCGAAAGTTAGTGTGTCAAATCTCAAGTACTTAAGTCGGCATTGTGCCTTTCATATTAAATTCCTATGCAATTTCTGTGTTTCATCGTCAATAAGAAGGTCCAAGGGATACAGTAACCTGAAGTGAAGCGTCGGAATCTAAAACTGGACTCACAGGAGAGGGTCCAATCATAGAAAGTTAGAGTGTCAGTCCTCTTGTACTTAAGTCGGCATTGTGCCTTTTGAATTTAATTCAGATGCTATTTCTGTGTTTCATCGTCAATACGAAGGTCCAAGGGATACAGTAAACTTGAAGTGAAGCATCGGAATCTAAAACTGGACCCTCAGGAGAGGTTTAAATCATATAAAGTTAGAGTGTCAGTCCTCTTGTACTTAAGTCGGCATTGTGCCTTTTGTATTAAATTCGGATGCAATTTCTGTGGTTCATCGCCAATAAGAAGGTCCAAGGGATGCAGTAAACCTGAAGAGAACCATTGGAATCCAAAACTGAATTCACAGGAGAGGTTCAAATCATAGAAAGTTAGAGTGTCAGTCCTCTTCTACTTAAGTGGCATTGTAATTTTTGAATTTAATTCCGATGTAGTTTCTGTGTTTCATCGTCAATAAGAAGGTCCAAGGGATACAGTAAACGTGAAGTGAAGCATCGGAATCTAAAACTGGACTCACAGGAGAGATTCAAACCATCGAACGTTAGAACGGCAGTCCTATTGTACTTAAGTCGTCATTGTGCCTTTCGTATTAAATTAGGATGCAATAAATCTGTGTTTCATCGTCAATAAGAAGGTCCAAGAGATACAGTAAGCCTGAAGTGAAGCATCGGAATATAAAACTGGACTCACAGGAGAGGTTGAAATCATGGAAAGTTAGAGTGTCATTCCTCTCATACTTAAGTTGGCATTGTGCCTTTTGTATTAAATTTGGAAGCAATTTCTGTGTTTCATCGACAGTATGAAGGTCCAAGGGATACAGTAACCCTGACGTGAAGCATCGGAATCTGAATCTGGACTCACAGGAGAGGTTTAAATCGTAGAGAAATAGAATGTCAGTCCTCTTGTACTTAAGTCGGCATTGAGCCTTTTGTATTAAATTCGGATGCAATTTCTGTATTTCATCGTCAATAAGAAGGTCCAAGGGATACTGTAAACCTGAAGTGAAGCATCGGAATCTAAAACTGGACTCACAGGAGAGGTTCAAATCATAGAAAGTTAGAGTGTCAGTCCTCTTGTACTTAAGCCGGCATTGTGCCTTTTGTATTAAATTCGGATGCAATTTCTGTGTTTCATCGTCTATAAGAAGGTCCAAGGGATACAGTAAGCCTGAAGTGAAGCATCGGAATCTAAAACTGGACTCACAGGAGAGGTTCAAATCATGGAATGTTAAAGTGTCATTCCTCTTGTACTTAAGTCGGCATTTGCCTTTTGTATTAAATTCGGATGCAATTTCTGTGTTTCATCGCCAATAAGAAGGTCCAAAGGATACAGTAACCCTGAAGTGTAGCATCGGAATCTAAAACTGGACTCACATGAGAGGTTCAAATCTTAGAAAGTTGGAATGTCAGTCCTCTTGTACTTAAGTCGGTATTGTGCCTTTTGTATTAAATTCGGATGCAATTTCTGTATTTCATCGTCAATAAGATGGTCCAAGGGATACAGTAAACCTGAAGTGAGGCATCGGAATCTAAAACTGGACTCACAGGAGAGGTCCAAATCATAGAAAGTTACAGTGTCAGTCCTCTTCTACTTAAGTTGCATTGTACCTTTTGAATTTAATTCCGATGCAGTTTCTGTGTTTCATCGTCAATAAGAAGGTCCCACGGATACAGTAAACGTGAAGTGAGGCATCGGAATCTAAAACTGGACTCACAGGAGAGATTCAAACCATAGAAACTTAGAGTTTCAGTCCTCTTTTACTTAAGTCGGCATTGTGCCTTTTGAATTTAATTCCGATGCAATTTCTGTGCTTCATCGTCAGTAAGAAAGGTCCAAGGGATACAGTAAACCTGAAGTGAAGCATCGGAATCTAAAACCGGACTCACAGGAGAGGTTCAAATCATAGGAAGTTAGAATGCCAGTCCTCTTGTAGTTCAGTCGGCATTGTGCCTTTTGTATTAAATTCGGACGCAATTTCTGTGTTTCATCATCAATAGGAAGGTCCAAGGTATACAGTAAACCTGAAGTGAAGCATCGGAATCTAAAACTGGACTCACAGGAGAGGTTCAAATCATAGAAAGTTAGAGTGTCAGTCCTATTGTACTTCGGTCGGCATTGTGCCTTTTGTATTAAATTCGGATGCAATAAATCTGTGTTTCATCGTCAATAAGAAGGTCCAAGAGATACAGTAAGCCTGAAGTGAAGCATCGGAACATAAAACTGGACTCACAGGAGAGATTGAAATAATGGAAAGTTAGAGTGTCATTCCTCCTGTACTTAAGTCGGCATTGTGCCTTTTGTATTAAATTCGGATGCAATATCTGTGTTTCATCGTCAATAAGAAGTTCTAAGGGATACAGTAAACCTGAAGTGTAGCATCGGAATCTAAATCTGGACTCACAGGAGAGGTTCAAATCATAGAAAGTTAGAGTGCCAGTCCTCTTGTACTTAAGTCGGCATTGTGCCTTTTGTACTAAATTCGGATGCAATTTCTGTGTTTCATCGTCAATAAGGAGGTCCAAGGGATTCAGTAAACCTGAAGTGAAGCATTGGAACCTAAAACTGGACTCACAGGAGAGGTTCGAATCATAGAAAGTTAGAGTGTCAGTCCTCTTGTACTTAAGTCGGCGTTGTGCTTTTTGTATTAAAATCAGATGCAATTTCTGTGTTTCATCGTCAATAAGAAGGTCCAAGGGATACAGTAAACTTGTAGTGAAGCATCGGAATCTAAAACTGGACCCTCAGGAGAGGTTTAAATCATATAAAGTTAGAGTGTCAGTCCTCTTGTACTTAAGTCGGCATTGTGCCTTTTGTATTAAATTCGGATGCAATTTCTGTGGTTCATCGCCAATAAGAAGGTCCAAGGGATACAGCAAACCTGAAGTGAACCACTGGAATCCAAAACTGAATTCACAGGAGAGGTTCAAATCATAGAAAGTTAGAGTGTCAGTCCTCTTCTTCTTAAGTGGCATTGTAATTTTTGAATTTAATTCCGATGTAGTTTCTGTGTTTCATCGTCAATAAGAAGGTCCAAGGGATACAGTAAACGTGAAGTGAAGCATCGGAATCTAAAACTGGACTCACAGGAGAGATTCAAACCATAGAACATTAGAACGGCAGTCCTATTGTACTTAAGTCGTCATTGTGCCTTTCGTATTAAATTAGGATGCAATAAATGTGTGTTTCATCGTCAATAAGAAGGTCCAAGAGATACAGTAAGCCTGAAGTGAAGCATCGGAATATAAAACTGGACTCACAGGAGAGGTTGAAATCATGGAAAGTTAGAGTGTCATTCCTCTCTTACTTAAGTGGGCATTGTGCCTTTTGTATTAAATTTGGAAGCAATTTCTGTGTTTCATCGTCATTAGGAAGGTCCAAGGGATACAGTAAACATGAAGTGAAGCATCGAAATCTAAAACTGGACTCACAGGAGAGGTTCAAATCGTAGAAAGTTAGGGTGTCAGTCCACTTGTACTTAAGTCGGCATTGTGCCTTTTGTATTAAATTCGGATGCAATATCTGTGTTTCATCGTCAATAAGAAGGTCTAAGGGATACAGTAAACCTGAAGTGAAGCATCGGAATCTAAAACTGGACTCACAGGAGAGGTTCAAATCATAGAAAGTTACAGTGTCAGTCCTCTTCTACTTAAGTTGCATTGTACCTTTTGAATTTAATTCCGATGCAGTTTCTCTGTTACATCGTCAATAACAAGGTCCCACGGATACAGTAAACGTGAAGTGAAGCATCGGAATCTAAAACTGGACTCACAGGAGAGATTCAAACCATAGAAACTTAGTGTTTCAGTCCTCTTTTACTTAAGTCGGCATTGTGCCTTTTGAATTTAATTCCGATGCAATTTCTGTGCTTCATCGTCAGTAAGAAAGGTCCAAGGGATACAGTAAACCTGAAGTGAAGCATCGGAATCTAAAACCGGACTCACAGGAGAGGTTCAAATCATAGGAAGTTAGAATGTCAGTCCTCTTGTAGTTCAGTCGGCATTGTGCCTATTGTATTAAATTCGGATGCAAATTCTGTGATTCATCATCAATAGGAAGGTCCAAGGTATACAGTAAACCTGAAGTGAAGCATCGGAATCTAAAACTGGACTCACAGGAGAGGTTCAAATCATAGAAAGTTAGAGTGTCTGTACTATTGTACTTCGGTCGGCATTGTGCCTTTTGTATTAAATTCGGATGCAATAAATCTGTGTTTCATCGTCAATAAGAAGGTCCAAGAGATACAGTAAGGCTGAAGTGAAGCATCGGAATATAAAACTGGACTCACAGGAGAGGTTGAAATGATGGAAAGTTAGAGTGTCATTCCTCCTGTACTTAAGTCGGCATTGTGCCTTTTGTATTAAATTCGGAAGCAATTTCTGTGTTTCATCGTCAATAAGAAGGTCCAAGGGATACACTAAACCTGAAGTGAAACATCGAAATCTAAAACTGGACTCACAGGAGAGGTTCATATCGTAGAAATTTAGGGTGTCAGTCCACTTGTACTTAAGTCGGCATTGTGCGTATTGTATTAAATTCGAATGCAATATCTGTGTTTCATCGTCAATAAGAAGTTCTAAGGGATACAGTAAACCTGAAGTGAAGCATCGGAATCTAAAACTGGACTCACAGGAGAGGTTCAAATCATAGAAAGTTAGCGTGTCACTCATCTTGCTCTTATTTCGGCGTTGTGCCTTTTGGATCAAATTCGGAAGCAATTTCTGTGTTTCATCGTCAGTATGAAGGTCCAAGGTATACAGTAAACCTGAAGTGAAACATCGAAATCTAAAACTGGACTCACAGGAGAGGTTCATATCGTAGAAATTTAGGGTGTCAGTCCACTTGTACTTAAGTCGGCATTGTGCCTATTGTATTAATTTCGAATGCAATATCTGTGTTTCATCGTCAATAAGAAGTTCTAAGGGATACAGTAAACCTGAAGAGTAGCATCGGAATCTAAATCTGGACTCACAGGAGAGGTTCAAATCATAGAAAGTTAGAGTGCCAGTCCTCTTATACTTAAGTCGGCATTGTGCCTTTTGTATTAAATTCGGATGCTATTTCTGTGTTTCATCGTCAATAAGGAGGTCCAAGGGATTCAGTAAACCTGAAGTGAAGCATTGGAACCTAAAACTGGACTCACAGGAGAGGTTCGAATCATAGAAAGTTAGAGTGTCAGTCCTCTTGTACTTAAGTCGGCATTTTGGCTTTTGGATTAAATTCGGATTCAATTTCTGTGTTTCAGCGTCACTAAGAAGTTCCAAGGGATAAAGTAAACCTGAAGTGAAGCATCGGAATCTAAAACCGGACTCACAGGAGAGGTTCAAATCATAGAAAGTTAGAATGTCAGTCCTCTTGTAGTTCAGTCGGCATTGTGCCTGTTGTATTAAATTGGGATGCAATTTCTGTGTTTCATTGTCAATAGGAAGGTCCAAGGTATACAGTACACCTGAAGTGAAGCATCGGAATCTAAAAGTGGACTCACAGGAGAGGTTCAAATCATAGAAAGTCAGAGTGCCAGTCCTCTTGTACTTAAGTCGGCATTGTGCCTTTTGTATTAAATTCGGATGCAATTTCTGTGTTTCATCGTCAATAATGAAGGTCCAAGGGATTCAGTAAACCTGAAGTGAAGCATTGGAACCTAAAACTGGACTCACAGGAGAGGTTCGAATCATAGAAAGTTAGAGTGTCAGTCCTCTTGTACTTAAGTCGGCGTTGTGCTTTTTGTATTAAATTCGGATGCAATTTCTGTGTTCCATCGTCAATAAGAAGGTCAAGGGATACAGTAAACCTGAAGTGAAGCACCGAAATCTGAAACTGGACTCACAGGAGAGGTTCAAATCATAGAAAGTTAGAGTGTCAGTCCTCTTGTACTTAAGTGGCATTGTACCTTTTGAATTTAATTCCGATGCTATTTCTGTGTTTCATCGTCAATAAGAAGGTCCAAGGGATACAGTAAACCTGAAGTGAAGCATCGAAATCTAAAACTGGACTCACAGGAGAGGTTCAATTCGTAGAAAGTTAGGGTGTCAGTCCACTTGTACTTAAGTCGGCATTGTGCCTTTTGTATTAAATTCGGATGCAATATCTGTGTTTCATCGTCAATAAGAAGGTCTAAGGGATACAGTAAACCTGAAGTGAAGCATCGGAATCTAAAACTGGACTCACAGGAGAGGTTCAAATCATAGAAAGTTAGCGTGTCAATCAACTTGCTCTTATTTCGGCGTTGTGCCTTTTGTATCAAATTTGGAAGCAATTTCTGTGTTTCATCGACAGTATGAAGGTCCAAGGGATACAGTAACCCTGACGTGAAACATCGGAATCTGAATCTGGACTCACAGGAGAGGTTTAAATCTTAGAAAAATAGAATGTCAGTCCTCTTGTACTTAGGTCGGCATTGAGCCTTTTGTATTAAATTCGGATGCAATTTCTGTATTTCATCGTCAATAAGAAGGTCCAAGGAAGACAGTAAACCTGAAGTGAAGCATCGGAATCTAAAACTGGACTCACAGGAGAGGTTCAAATCATAGAAAGTTAGAGTGTCAGTCCTCTTGTACTTAAGCCGGCATTGTGCCTTTTGTATTAAATTCGGATGCAATTTCTGTGTTTCATCGTCTATAAGAAGGTCCAAGGGATACAGTAAGCCTGAAGTGAAGCATCGGAATCTAAAACTGGACTCACAGGAGAGGTTCAAATCATTAAATGTTAAAGTGTCATTCCTCTTGTACTTAAGTCGGCATTTGCCTTTTGTATTAAATTCGGATGCAATTTCTGTGTTTCATCGCCAATAAGAAGGTCCAAGGGATACAGTAACCCTGAAGTGTAGCATCGGAATCTAAAACTGGACTCACATGAGAGGTTCAAATCTTAGAAAGTTAGAATGTCAGTCCTCGTGTACTTAAGTCGGCATTGTGCCTTTTGTATTACATTCGGATGCAATTTCTGTGGTTCATTGTCAATAAGATGGTCCAAGGGGTACAGTAAACATGACGAAAAGCATCAGAATCTAAAACTGGATACACAGGAGAATTTTAACTCAAAGAAAGTTAGAGTGTCAGTCCACTTGTACTTAAGTCGGCATTGAGCTTTTTGTATTAAATTCGGATGTAATTTCTGTATTTCATCGTCAGTAAGAAGGTCCAAGGGATACAGTAAACCTGAAGTGAAGCATCGGAATCTAAAACTGCACTCACAGGAGAGGTTCAAATCATAGAAAGTTACAGTGTCAGTCCTCTTCTACTTAAGTTGCATTGTACCTTTTGAATTTAATTCCGATGCAGTTTCTCTGTTTCATCGTCAATAACAAGGTCCCACGGATACAGTAAACGTGAGGTGAAGCATCGGAATCTAAAACTGGACTCACAGGAGAGATTCAAACCATAGAAACTTAGTGTTTCAGTCCTCTTTTACTTAAGTCGGCATTGTGCCTTTTGAATTTAATTCCGATGCAATTTCTGTGCTTCATCGTCAGTAAGAAAGGTCCAAGGGATACAGTAAACCTGCAGTGAAGCATCGGAATCTAAAACCGGACTCACAGGAGAGGTTCAAATCATAGGAAGTTAGAATGTCAGTCCTCTTGTAGTTCAGTCGGCATTGTGCCTTTTGTATTAAATTCGGATGCAATTTCTGTGATTCATCATCAATAGGAAGGTCCAAGGTATACAGTAAACCTGAAGTGAAGCATCGGAATCTAAAACTGGCCTCACAGGAGAGGTTCAAATCATAGAAAGTTAGAGTGTCTGTACTATTGTACTTCGGTCGGCATTGTGCCTTTTGTATTAAATTCGGATGCAATAAATCTGTGTTTCATCGTCAATAAGAAGGTCCAAGAGATACAGTAAGGCTGAAGTGAAGCATCGGAATATAAAACTGGACTCACAGGAGAGGTTGAAATGATGGAAAGTTAGAGTGTCATTCCTCCTGTACTTAAGTCGGTATTGTGCCTTTTGTATTAAATTCGGAAGCAATTTCTGTGTTTCATCGTCAATAAGAAGGTCCAAGGGATACAGTAAACCTGAAGTGAAACATCGAAATCTAAAACTGGACTCACAGGAGAGGTTCATATCGTAGAAATTTAGGGTGTCAGTCCACTTGTACTTAAGTCGGCATTGTGCCTATTGTATTAATTTCGAATGCAATATCTGTGTTTCATCGTCAATAAGAAGTTCTAAGGGATACAGTAAACCTGAAGTGTAGCATCGGAATCTAAATCTGGACTCACAGGAGAGGTTCAAATCATAGAAAGTTAGAGTGCCAGTCCTCTTATACTTAAGTCGGCATTGTGCCTTTTGTATTAAATTCGGATGCTATTTCTGTGTTTCATCGTCAATAAGGAGGTCCAAGGGATTCAGTAAACCTGAAGTGAAGCATTGGAACCTAAAACTGGACTCACAGGAGAGGTTCGAATCATAGAAAGTTAGAGTGTCAGTCCTCTTGTACTTAAGTCGGCATTTTGGCTTTTGGATTAAATTCGGATTCAATTTCTGTGTTTCAGCGTCACTAAGAAGTTCCAAGGGATAAAGTAAACCTGAAGTGAAGCATCGGAATCTAAAACCGGACTCACAGGAGAGGTTCAAATCATAGAAAGTTAGAATGTCAGTCCTCTTGTAGTTCAGTCGGCATTGTGCCTGTTGTATTAAATTGGGATGCAATTTCTGTGTTTCATTGTCAATAGGAAGGTCCAAGGTATACAGTACACCTGAAGTGAAGCATCGGAATCTAAAAGTGGACTCACAGGAGAGGTTCAAATCATAGAAAGTCAGAGTGCCAGTCCTCTTGTACTTAAGTCGGCATTGTGCCTTTTGTATTAAATTCGGATGCAATTTCTGTGTTTCATCGTCAATAATGAAGGTCCAAGGGATTCAGTAAACCTGAAGTGAAGCATTGGAACCTAAAACTGGACTCACAGGAGAGGTTCGAATCATAGAAAGTTAGAGTGTCAGTCCTCTTGTACTTAAGTCGGCGTTGTGCTTTTTGTATTAAATTCGGATGCAATTTCTGTGTTCCATCGTCAATAAGAAGGTCAAGGGATACAGTAAACCTGAAGAGAAGCATCGGAATCTAAAACTGGACTCACAGGAGAGGTTCAAATCATAGAAAGTTAAAGAGTCGGTCCTATTGTACATAAGTCGGCAATATGCCTTTTGAATTTAATTCCTATGCAATTTCTGTGTTTCATCGTCAAAAAGAGGGTCCAAGGGATACAGTAAACCTGAAGTGTAGCATCGGAATCTAAAACTGGACTCACAGGAGAGGTTCAAATCATAGAAAGTTAGAGTGTCAGTCCTCTTGTACTTAAATCGGCATTGTGCCTTTTGTATTAAATTCGGATGCAATTTCTGTGCTTCATCACCAATGAGAAGGTCCAAGGGATACAGTAAACCTGAAGTGAAGCACCGAAATCTGAAACTGGACTCACAGGAGAGGTTCAAATCATAGAAAGTTAGAGTGTCAGTCCTCTTGTACTTAAGTGGCATTGTACCTTTTGAATTTAATTCCGATGCTATTTCTGTGTTTCATCGTCAATAAGAAGGTCCAAGGGATACAGTAAACCTGAAGTGAAGCATCGAAATCTAAAACTGGACTCACAGGAGAGGTTCAAATCGTAGAAAGTTAGGGTGTCAGTCCACTTGTACTTAAGTCGGCGTTGTGCCTTTTGTATCAAATTTGGAAGCAATTTCTGTGTTTCATCGACAGTATGAAGGTCCAAGGGATACAGTAACCCTGACGTGAAACATCGGAATCTGAATCTGGACTCACAGGAGAGGTTTAAATCTTAGAAAAATAGAATGTCAGTCCTCTTGTACTTAGGTCGGCATTGAGCCTTTTGTATTAAATTCGGATGCAATTTCTGTATTTCATCGTCAATAAGAAGGTCCAAGGAAGACAGTAAACCTGAAGTGAAGCATCGGAATCTAAAACTGGACTCACAGGAGAGGTTCAAATCATAGAAAGTTAGAGTGTCAGTCCTCTTGTACTTAAGCCGGCATTGTGCCTTTTGTATTAAATTCGGATGCAATTTCTGTGTTTCATCGTCTATAAGAAGGTCCAAGGGATACAGTAAGCCTGAAGTGAAGCATCGGAATCTAAAACTGGACTCACAGGAGAGGTTCAAATCATTAAATGTTAAAGTGTCATTCCTCTTGTACTTAAGTCGGCATTTGCCTTTTGTATTAAATTCGGATGCAATTTCTGTGTTTCATCGCCAATAAGAAGGTCCAAGGGATACAGTAACCCTGAAGTGTAGCATCGGAATCTAAAACTGGACTCACATGAGAGGTTCAAATCTTAGAAAGTTAGAATGTCAGTCCTCGTGTACTTAAGTCGGCATTGTGCCTTTTGTATTACATTCGGATGCAATTTCTGTGGTTCATTGTCAATAAGATGGTCCAAGGGGTACAGTAAACATGACGAAAAGCATCAGAATCTAAAACTGGATACACAGGAGAATTTTAACTCAAAGAAAGTTAGAGTGTCAGTCCACTTGTACTTAAGTCGGCATTGAGCTTTTTGTATTAAATTCGGATGTAATTTCTGTATTTCATCGTCAGTAAGAAGGTCCAAGGGATACAGTAAACCTGAAGTGAAGCATCGGAATCTAAAACTGCACTCACAGGAGAGGTTCAAATCATAGAAAGTTACAGTGTCAGTCCTCTTCTACTTAAGTTGCATTGTACCTTTTGAATTTAATTCCGATGCAGTTTCTCTGTTTCATCGTCAATAACAAGGTCCCACGGATACAGTAAACGTGAGGTGAAGCATCGGAATCTAAAACTGGACTCACAGGAGAGATTCAAACCATAGAAACTTAGTGTTTCAGTCCTCTTTTACTTAAGTCGGCATTGTGCCTTTTGAATTTAATTCCGATGCAATTTCTGTGCTTCATCGTCAGTAAGAAAGGTCCAAGGGATACAGTAAACCTGCAGTGAAGCATCGGAATCTAAAACCGGACTCACAGGAGAGGTTCAAATCATAGGAAGTTAGAATGTCAGTCCTCTTGTAGTTCAGTCGGCATTGTGCCTTTTGTATTAAATTCGGATGCAATTTCTGTGATTCATCATCAATAGGAAGGTCCAAGGTATACAGTAAACCTGAAGTGAAGCATCGGAATCTAAAACTGGCCTCACAGGAGAGGTTCAAATCATAGAAAGTTAGAGTGTCTGTACTATTGTACTTCGGTCGGCATTGTGCCTTTTGTATTAAATTCGGATGCAATAAATCTGTGTTTCATCGTCAATAAGAAGGTCCAAGAGATACAGTAAGGCTGAAGTGAAGCATCGGAATATAAAACTGAACTCACAGGAGAGGTTGAAATGATGGAAAGTTAGAGTGTCATTCCTCCTGTACTTAAGTCGGTATTGTGCCTTTTGTATTAAATTCGGAAGCAATTTCTGTGTTTCATCGTCAATAAGAAGGTCCAAGGGATACAGTAAACCTGAAGTGAAACATCGAAATCTAAAACTGGACTCACAGGAGAGGTTCATATCGTAGAAATTTAGGGTGTCAGTCCACTTGTACTTAAGTCGGCATTGTGCCTATTGTATTAAATTCGAATGCAATATCTGTGTTTCATCGTCAATAAGAAGTTCTAAGGGATACAGTAAACCTGAAGTGAAGCATCGGAATCTAAAACTGGACTCACAGGAGAGGTTCAAATCATAGAAAGTTAGCGTGTCACTCATCTTGCTCTTATTTCGGCGTTGTGCCTTTTGGATCAAATTCGGAAGCAATTTCTGTGTTTCATCGTCAGTATGAAGGTCCAAGGTATACAGTAAACCTGAAGTGAAACATCGAAATCTAAAACTGGACTCACAGGAGAGGTTCATATCGTAGAAATTTAGGGTGTCAGTCCACTTGTACTTAAGTCGGCATTGTGCCTATTGTATTAATTTCGAATGCAATATCTGTGTTTCATCGTCAATAAGAAGTTCTAAGGGATACAGTAAACCTGAAGTGTAGCATCGGAATCTAAATCTGGACTCACAGGAGAGGTTCAAATCATAGAAAGTTAGAGTGCCAGTCCTCTTGTACTTAAGTCGGCATTGTGCCTTTTGTATTAAATTCGGATGCTATTTCTGTGTTTCATCGTCAATAAGGAGGTCCTAGGGATTCAGTAAACCTGAAGTGAAGCATTGGAACCTAAAACTGGACTCACAGGAGAGGTTCGAGTCATAGAAAGTTAGAGTGTCAGTCCTCTTGTACTTAAGTCGGCATTTTGGCTTTTGGATTAAATTCGGATTCAATTTCTGTGTTTCAGCGTCACTAAGAAGTTCCAAGGGATAAAGTAAACCTGAAGTGAAGCATCGGAATCTAAAACCGGACTCACAGGAGAGGTTCAAATCATAGAAAGTTAGAATGTCAGTCCTCTTGTAGTTCAGTCGGCATTGTGCCTGTTGTATTAAATTGGGATGCAATTTCTGTGTTTCATTGTCAATAGGATGGTCCAAGGTATACAGTACACCTGAAGTGAAGCATCGGAATCTAAAAGTGGACTCACAGGAGAGGTTCAAATCATAGAAAGTTAGAGTGCCAGTCCTCTTGTACTTAAGTCGGCATTGTGCCTTTTGTATTAAATTCGGATGCAATTTCTGTGTTTCATCGTCAATAATGAAGGTCCAAGGGATTCAGTAAACCTGAAGTGAAGCATTGGAACCTAAAACTGGACTCACAGGAGAGGTTCGAATCATAGAAAGTTAGAGTGTCAGTCCTCTTGTACTTAAGTCGGCGTTGTGCTTTTTGTATTAAATTCGAATGCAATTTCTGTGTTCCATCGTCAATAAGAAGGTCAAGGGATACAGTAAACCTGAAGAGAAGCATCGGAATCTAAAACTGGAATCACAGGAGAGGTTCAAATCATAGAAAGTTAAAGAGTCAGTCCTTTTGTACATAAGTCGGCAATATGCCTTTTGAATTTAATTCCTATGCAATTTCTGTGTTTCATCGTCAAAAAGAGGGTCCAAGGGATACAGTAAACCTGAAGTGTAGCATCGGAATCTAAAACTGGACTCACAGGAGAGGTTCAAATCATAGAAAGTTAGAGTGTCAGTCCTCTTGTTCTTAAATCGGCATTGTGCCTTTTGTATTAAATTCGGATGCAATTTCTGTGCTCCATCACCAATGAGAAGGTCCAAGGGATACAGTAAACCTGAAGTGAAGCACCGAAATCTGAAACTGGACTCACAGGAGAGGTTCAAATCATAGAAAGTTAGAGTGTCAGTCCTCTTGTACTTATGTGGCATTGTACCTTTTGAATTTAATTCCGACGCTATTTCTGTGTTTCATCGTCAATAAGAAGGTCCAAGGGATACAGTAAACCTGAAGTGAAGCATCGGAATCTAAAACTGAACTCACAGGAGTGGTTCAAATCATAGAAAGTTAGAGTGTCAGTCCTCTTGTACTTAAATCGGCATTGTGCCTTTTGTATTAAATTCGGATGCAATTTCTGTGCTTCATCACCAATGAGAAGGTCCAAGGGATACAGTAAACCTGAAGTGAAGCACCGAAATCTGAAACTGGACTCACAGGAGAGGTTCAAATCATCGAAAGTTAGTGTGTCAAATCTCAAGTACTTAAGTCGGCAATGTGCCTTTCGTATTAAATTCCTATGCAATTTCCGTGTTTCATCGTCAATAAGAAGGTCCAAGGGATACAGTAAACCTGAAGTGAAGCATTGGAATCTAAAACTGGACTCACAGGAGAGGATCAAATCATAGAAAGTTAAAGTGTCAGTCCTCTTGTACTTAAGTCGGCATTGTGCCTTTTGTATTAAATTCGGGAGAAATTTCAGTGCTTCATCGCCAATAAGTAGGTCCAAGGTATACAGTAACCTGAAGAGAAGCGTCGGAATCTAAAACTGGACTCACAGGAGAGGGTCAAATCATAGAAAGTTAGAGTGTCAGTCCTCTTGTACTTAAGTCGGCATTGTGCCTTTTGAATTTAATTCAGATGCAATTTCTGTGTTTCATCGTCCATACGAAGGTCCAAGGGATA
The DNA here is from genome assembly GCF_021461395.2 of Schistocerca americana. Classification (NCBI taxonomy): domain Eukaryota; kingdom Metazoa; phylum Arthropoda; class Insecta; order Orthoptera; family Acrididae; genus Schistocerca; species Schistocerca americana. The sequence continues at coordinate 73,000,959 of NC_060130.1, forward strand.
CAGTAAACTTGAAGTGAAGCATCGGAATCTAAAACTGGACCCTCAGGAGAGGTTTAAATCATATAAAGTTAGAGTGTCAGTCCTCTTGTACTTAAGTCGGCATTGTGCCTTTTGTATTAAATTCGGATGCAATTTCTGTGGTTCATCGCCAATACGAAGGTCCAAGGGATGCAGTAAACCTGAAGAGAACCATTGGAATCCAAAACTGAATTCACAGGAGAGGTTCAAATCATAGAAAGTTAGAGTGTCAGTCCTCTTCTACTTAAGTGGCATTGTAATTTTTGAATTTAATTCCGATGTAGTTTCTGTGTTTCATCGTCAATAAGAAGGTCCAAGGGATACAGTAAACGTGAAGTGAAGCATCGGAATCTAAAACTGGACTCACAGGAGAGATTCAAACCATCGAACGTTAGAACGGCAGTCCTATTGTACACAAGTCGTCATTGTGCCTTTCGTATTAAATTAGGATGCAATAAATCTGTGTTTCATCGTCAATAAGAAGGACCAAAAGATACAGTAAGCCTGAAGTGAAGCATCGGAATATAAAACTGGACTCACAGGAGAGGTTGAAATCATGGAAAGTTAGAGTGTCATCCCTCTCATACTTAAGTCGGCTTTGTGCCTTTTGTATTAAATTTGGAAGCAATTTCTGTGTTTCATCGTCATTAGGAAGGTCCAAGGGATACAGTAAACCTGAAGTGAAGCATCGAAATCTAAAACTGGACTCACAGGAGAGGTTCAAATCGTAGAAAGTTAGGGTGTCAGTCCACTTGTACTTAAGTGGCATTGTAATTTTTGAATTTAATTCCGATGTAGTTTCTGTGTTTCATCGTCAATAAGAAGGTCCAAGGGATACAGTAAACGTGAAGTGAAGCATCGGAATCTAAAACTGGATTCACAGGAGAGATTCAAACCATCGAACGTTAGAACGGCAGTCCTATTGTACTTAAGTCGTCATTGTGCCTTTCGTATTAAATTAGGATGCAACAAATCTGTGTTTCATCATCAATAAGAAGGTCCAAGAGATACAGTAAGCCTGAAGTGAAGCATCGGAATATAAAACTGGACTCACAGGAGAGGTTGAAATCATGGAAAGTTAGAGTGTCATTCCTCTCATACTTAAGTCGGCATTGTGCCTTTTGTATTAAATTCGGATGCAATATCTGTGTTTCATCGTCAATACGAAGGTCTAAGGGATACAGTAAACCTGAAGTGAAGCATCGGAATCTAAAACTGGACTCACAGGAGAGGTTCAAATCATAGAAAGTTAGCGTGTCAATGAACTTGCTCTTATTTCGGCGTTGTGCCTTTTGTATCAAATTCGGAAGCAATTTCTGTGTTTCATCGACAGTATGAAGGTCCAAGGGATCAAGTAACCCTGACGTGAAGCATCGGAATCTGAATCTGGACTCACAGGACAGGTTTAAATCGTAGAAAAATAGAATGTCAGTCCTCTTGTACTTAAGTCGGCATTGAGCCTTTTGTATTAAATTCGGATGCAATTTCTGTATTTCATCGTCAATAAGAAGGTCCAAGGGATACTGTAACCTGAAGTGAAGCATCGGAATCTAAAACTGGACTCACAGGAGAGGTTCAAATCATGGAAAGTTAGAGTGTCAGTCCTCTTGTACTTAAGCCGGAATTGTGCCTTTTGTATTAAATTCGGATGAAATTTCTGTGTTTCATCGTCTATAAGAAGGACCAAGGGATACAGTAAACCTGAAGTGAAGCATCGGAATCTAAAACTGGACTCACAGGAGCGGTTCAAATCATGGAATGTTAAAGTGTCATTCCTCTTGTACTTAAGTCGGCATTTGCCTTTTGTATTAAATTCGGATGCAATTTCTGTGTTTCATCGCCAATAAGAAGGTCCAAGGGATACAGTAACCCTGAAGTGTAGCATCGGAATCTAAAACTGGACTCACATGAGAGGTTCAAATCTTAGAAAGTTAGAATGTCAGTCCTCTTGTACTTAAGTCGGCATTGTGCCTTTTGGTTTACATTCGGATGCAATTTCTGTGTTTCATCGTCATTAAGAAAGGTCCAAGGGATACAGTAAACCTGAAGTGAAGCATCGGAATCTAAAACCGGACTCACAGGAGAGGTTCAAATCATAGGAAGTTAGAATGTCAGTCCTCTTGTAGTTCAGTCGGCATTGTGCCTTTTCGTATTAAATTCTAATGCAATCTCTGTGTTTCATCATCAATAGGAAGGTCCAAGGTATACAGTAAACCTGAAGTGAAGCATCGGAATCTAAAACTGGACTCACAGGAGAGGTTCGAATCATAGAAAGTTAGAGTGTCAGTCCTATTGTACTTCGGTGGGCATTGTGCCTTTTGTATTAAATTCGGATGCAATAAATCTGTGTTTCATCGTCAATAAGAAGGTCCAAGAGATACAGTAAGCCTGAAGTGAAGCATCGGAATATAAAACTGGACTCACAGGAGAGATTGAAATGATGGAAAGTTAGAGTGTCATTCCTCCTGTACTTAAGTCGGCATTGTGCCTTTTGTAATAAATTCGGAAGCAATTTCTGTTTCATCGTCAATAAGAAGGTCCAAGGGAAACAGTAAACCTGAAGTGAAACATCGAAATCTAAAACTGGACTCACAGGAGAGGTTCATATCGTAGAAATTTAGGGTGTCAGTCCACTTGTACTTAAGTCGGCATTGTGCCTATTGTATTAAATTCGGATGCAATATCTGTGTTTCATCGTCAATAAGAAGTTCTAAGGGATACAGTAAACCTGAAGTGTAGCAATGGAATCTAAATCTGGACTCACAGGAGAGGTTCAAATCATAGAAAGTTAGAGTGCCAGTCCTCTTGTACTTAAGTCGGCATTGTGCCTTTTGTATTAAATTCGGATGCAATTTCTGTGTTTCATCGTCAATAAGGAGGTCCAAGGGATTCAGTAAACCTGAAGTGAAGCATTGGAACCTAAAACTGGACTCACAGGAGAGGTTCGAATCATAGAAAGTTAGAGTGTCAGTCCTCTTGTACTTAAGTCGGCGTTGTGCTTTTTGTATTAAATTCAGATGCAATTTCTGTGTTTCATCGTCAATAAGAAGGTCCAAGAGATACAGTAAACTTGTAGTGAAGCATCGGAATCTAAAACTGGACCCTCAGGAGAGGTTTAAATCATATAAAGTTAGAGTGTCAGTCCTCTTGTTCTTAAATCGGCATTGTGCCTTTTGTATTAAATTCGGATGCAATTTCTGTGCTTCATCACCAATGAGAAGGTCCAAGGGATACAGTAAACCTGAAGTGAAGCACCGAAATCTGAAACTGGACTCACAGGAGAGGTTCAAATCATCGAAAGTTAGTGTGTCAAATCTCAAGTACTTAAGTCGGCAATGTGCCTTTCGTATTAAATTCCTATGCAATTTCCGTGTTTCATCGTCAATAAGAAGGTCCAAGGGATACAGTAAACCTGAAGTGAAGCATTGGAATCTAAAACTGGACTCACAGGAGAGGATCAAATCATAGAAAGTTAAAGTGTCAGTCCTCTTGTACTTAAGTCGGCATTGTGCCTTTTGTATTAAATTCGGGAGAAATTTCAGTGCTTCATCGCCAATAAGTAGGTCCAAGTTATACAGTAACCTGAAGAGAAGCTTCGGAATCTAAAACTGGACTCACAGGAGAGGGTCAAATCATAGAAAGTTAGAGTGTCAGTCCTCTTGTACTTAAGTCGGCATTGTGCCTTTTGAATTTAATTCAGATGCAATTTCTGTGTTTCATCGTCAATACGAAGGTCCAAGGGATACAGTAAACTTGAAGTGAAGCATCGGAATCTAAAACTGGACCCTCAGGAGAGGTTTAAATCATATAAAGTTAGAGTGTCAGTCCTCTTGTACTTAAGTCGGCATTGTGCCTTTTGTATTAAATTCGGATGCAATTTCTGTGGTTCATCGCCAATACGAAGGTCCAAGGGATGCAGTAAACCTGAAGAGAACCATTGGAATCCAAAACTGAATTCACAGGAGAGGTTCAAATCATAGAAAGTTAGAGTGTCAGTCCTCTTCTACTTAAGTGGCATTGTAATTTTTGAATTTAATTCCGATGTAGTTTCTGTGTTTCATCGTCAATAAGAAGGTCCAAGGGATACAGTAAACGTGAAGTGAAGCATCGGAATCTAAAACTGGACTCACAGGAGAGATTCAAACCATCGAACGTTAGAACGGCAGTCCTATTGTACACAAGTCGTCATTGTGCCTTTCGTATTAAATTAGGATGCAATAAATCTGTGTTTCATCGTCAATAAGAAGGACCAAAAGATACAGTAAGCCTGAAGTGAAGCATCGGAATATAAAACTGGACTCACAGGAGAGGTTGAAATCATGGAAAGTTAGAGTGTCATCCCTCTCATACTTAAGTCGGCTTTGTGCCTTTTGTATTAAATTTGGAAGCAATTTCTGTGTTTCATCGTCATTAGGAAGGTCCAAGGGATACAGTAAACCTGAAGTGAAGCATCGAAATCTAAAACTGGACTCACAGGAGAGGTTCAAATCGTAGAAAGTTAGGGTGTCAGTCCACTTGTACTTAAGTGGCATTGTAATTTTTGAATTTAATTCCGATGTAGTTTCTGTGTTTCATCGTCAATAAGAAGGTCCAAGGGATACAGTAAACGTGAAGTGAAGCATCGGAATCTAAAACTGGATTCACAGGAGAGATTCAAACCATCGAACGTTAGAACGGCAGTCCTATTGTACTTAAGTCGTCATTGTGCCTTTCGTATTAAATTAGGATGCAACAAATCTGTGTTTCATCATCAATAAGAAGGTCCAAGAGATACAGTAAGCCTGAAGTGAAGCATCGGAATATAAAACTGGACTCACAGGAGAGGTTGAAATCATGGAAAGTTAGAGTGTCATTCCTCTCATACTTAAGTCGGCATTGTGCCTTTTGTATTAAATTCGGATGCAATATCTGTGTTTCATCGTCAATACGAAGGTCTAAGGGATACAGTAAACCTGAAGTGAAGCATCGGAATCTAAAACTGGACTCACAGGAGAGGTTCAAATCATAGAAAGTTAGCGTGTCAATGAACTTGCTCTTATTTCGGCGTTGTGCCTTTTGTATCAAATTCGGAAGCAATTTCTGTGTTTCATCGACAGTATGAAGGTCCAAGGGATCAAGTAACCCTGACGTGAAGCATCGGAATCTGAATCTGGACTCACAGGACAGGTTTAAATCGTAGAAAAATAGAATGTCAGTCCTCTTGTACTTAAGTCGGCATTGAGCCTTTTGTATTAAATTCGGATGCAATTTCTGTATTTCATCGTCAATAAGAAGGTCCAAGGGATACTGTAACCTGAAGTGAAGCATCGGAATCTAAAACTGGACTCACAGGAGAGGTTCAAATCATGGAAAGTTAGAGTGTCAGTCCTCTTGTACTTAAGCCGGCATTGTGCCTTTTGTATTAAATTCGGATGAAATTTCTGTGTTTCATCGTCTATAAGAAGGACCAAGGGATACAGTAAACCTGAAGTGAAGCATCGGAATCTAAAACTGGACTCACAGGAGCGGTTCAAATCATGGAATGTTAAAGTGTCATTCCTCTTGTACTTAAGTCGGCATTTGCCTTTTGTATTAAATTCGGATGCAATTTCTGTGTTTCATCGCCAATAAGAAGGTCCAAGGGATACAGTAACCCTGAAGTGTAGCATCGGAATCTAAAACTGGACTCACATGAGAGGTTCAAATCTTAGAAAGTTAGAATGTCAGTCCTCTTGTACTTAAGTCGGCATTGTGCCTTTTGGTTTACATTCGGATGCAATTTCTGTGTTTCATCGTCATTAAGAAAGGTCCAAGGGATACAGTAAACCTGAAGTGAAGCATCGGAATCTAAAACCGGACTCACAGGAGAGGTTCAAATCATAGGAAGTTAGAATGTCAGTCCTCTTGTAGTTCAGTCGGCATTGTGCCTTTTCGTATTAAATTCGGATGCAATCTCTGTGTTTCATCATCAATAGGAAGGTCCAAGGTATACAGTAAACCTGAAGTGAAGCATCGGAATCTAAAACTGGACTCACAGGAGAGGTTCGAATCATAGAAAGTTAGAGTGTCAGTCCTATTGTACTTCGGTGGGCATTGTGCCTTTTGTATTAAATTCGGATGCAATAAATCTGTGTTTCATCGTCAATAAGAAGGTCCAAGAGATACAGTAAGCCTGAAGTGAAGCATCGGAATATAAAACTGGACTCACAGGAGAGATTGAAATGATGGAAAGTTAGAGTGTCATTCCTCCTGTACTTAAGTCGGCATTGTGCCTTTTGTAATAAATTCGGAAGCAATTTCTGTTTCATCGTCAATAAGAAGGTCCAAGGGAAACAGTAAACCTGAAGTGAAACATCGAAATCTAAAACTGGACTCACAGGAGAGGTTCATATCGTAGAAATTTAGGGTGTCAGTCCACTTGTACTTAAGTCGGCATTGTGCCTATTGTATTAAATTCGGATGCAATATCTGTGTTTCATCGTCAATAAGAAGTTCTAAGGGATACAGTAAACCTGAAGTGTAGCAATGGAATCTAAATCTGGACTCACAGGAGAGGTTCAAATCATAGAAAGTTAGAGTGCCAGTCCTCTTGTACTTAAGTCGGCATTGTGCCTTTTGTATTAAATTCGGATGCAATTTCTGTGTTTCATCGTCAATAAGGAGGTCCAAGGGATTCAGTAAACCTGAAGTGAAGCATTGGAACCTAAAACTGGACTCACAGGAGAGGTTCGAATCATAGAAAGTTAGAGTGTCAGTCCTCTTGTACTTAAGTCGGCGTTGTGCTTTTTGTATTAAATTCAGATGCAATTTCTGTGTTTCATCGTCAATAAGAAGGTCCAAGAGATACAGTAAACTTGTAGTGAAGCATCGGAATCTAAAACTGGACCCTCAGGAGAGGTTTAAATCATATAAAGTTAGAGTGTCAGTCCTCTTGTACTTAAGTCGGCATTGTGCCTTTTGTATTAAATTCGGATGCAATTTCTGTGGTTCATCGCCAATAAGAAGGTCCAAGGGCTACAGTAAACCTGAAGCGAACCATTGGAATCCAAAACTGAATTCACAGGAGAGGTTCATATCATAGAAAGTTAGAGTGTCAGTCCTCTTCTACTTAAGTGGCATTGTAATTTTTGAATTTAATTCCGATGTAGTTTCTGTGTTTCATCGTCAATAAGAAGGTCCAAGAGATACAGTAAGCCTGAAGTGAAGCATCGGAATATAAAACAGGACTCACAGGAGAGGTTGAAATCATGGAAAGTTAGAGTGTCATTCCTCTCTTACTTAAGTCGGCATTGTGCCTTTTGTATTAAATTTGGAAGCAATTTCTGTGTTTCATCGTCATTAGGAAGGTCCAAGGGATACAGTAAACATGAAGTGAAGCATCGAAATCTAAAACTGGACTCACAGGAGAGGTTCAAATCGTAGAAAGTTAGGGTGTCAGTCCACTTGTACTTAAGTCGGCATTGTGCCTTTTGTATTAAATTCGGATGCAATATCTGTGTTTCATCGTCAATAAGAAGGTCTAAGGGATACAGTAAACCTGAAGTGAAGCATCGGAATCTAAAACTGGACTCACAGGAGAGGTTCAAATCATAGAAAGTTAGCGTGTCAATCAACTTGCTCTTATTTCGGCGTTGTGCCTTTTGTATCAAATTCGGAAGCAATTTCTGTGTTTCCTCGACATTATGAAGGTCCAAGGGATACAGTAACCCTGACGTGAAGCATCGGAATCTGAATCTGGACTCACAGGCGAGGTTTCAATCTTAGAAACATAGAATGTCAGTCCTCTTGTACTTAAGTCGGCATTGAGCCTTTTGTATTAAATTCGGATGCAATTTCTGTATTTCATCGTCAATAAGAAGGTCCAAGGAAGACAGTAAACCTGAAGTGAAGCATCGGAATCTAAAACTGGACTCACAGGAGAGGTTGAAATCATAGAAAGTTAGAGTGTCAGTCCTCTTGTACTTAAGCCGGCATTGTGCCTTTTGTATTAAATTCGGATGCAATTTCTGTGTTTCATCGTCTATAAGAAGGTCCAAGGGATACAGTAAGCCTGAAGTGAAGCATCGGAATCTAAAACTGGACTCACAGGAGAGGTTCAAATCATTAAATGTTAAAGTGTCATTCCTCTTGTACTTAAGTCGGCATTTGCCTTTTGTATTAAATTCGGATGCAATTTCTGTGTTTCATCGCCAATAAGAAGGTCCAAGGGATACAGTAACCCTGAAGTGTAGCATCGGAATCTAAAACTGGACTCACATGAGAGGTCCAAATCTTAGAAAGTTAGAATGTCAGTCCTCTTGTACTTAAGTCGGCATTGTGCCTTTTGTATTTCATTCGGATGCAATTTCTGTGTTTCATCGTCAATAAGATGGTCCAAGGGGTACAGTAAACCTGACGAAAAGCATCAGAATCTAAAACTGGACCCACAGGAGAGGTTTAACTCAAAGAAAGTTAGAGTGTCAGTCCACTTGTAGTTAAGTCGGCATTGAGCTTTTTGTATTAAATTCGGATGTAATTTCTGTATTTCATCGTCAATATGAAGGTCCAAGGGATACAGTAAACCTGAAGTGAAGCATCGAAATCTAAAACTGGACTCACAGGAGAGGTTCAAATCATAGAAAGTTACAGTGTCAGTCCTCTTCTACTTAAGTTGCATTGTACCTTTTGAATTTAATTCCGATGCAGTTTCTGTGTTTCATCGTCAATAACAAGGTCCCACGGATACAGTAAACGTGAAGTGAAGCATCGGAATCTAATACTGGACTCACAGGAGAGATTCAAACCATAGAAACTTAGAGTTTCAGTCCTCTTTTACTTAAGTCGGCATTGTGCCTTTTGAATTTAGTTCCGATGCAATTTCTGTGCTTCATCGTCAGTAAGAAAGGTCCAAGGGATACAGTAAACCTGAAGTGAAGCATCGGAATCTAAAACCGGACTCACAGGAGAGGTTCAAATCATAGGAAGTTAGAATGTCAGTCCTCTTGTAGTTCAGTCGGCATTGTGCCTTTTGTATTAAATTCGGATGCAATTTCTGTGTTTCATCATCATAAGGAAGGCCCAAGGTATACAGTAAACCTGAAGTGAAGCATCGGAATCTAAAACTGGACTCACAGGAGAGGTTCAAATCATAGAAAGTTAGAGTGTCTGTACTATTGTACTTCGGTCGGCATTGTGCCTTTTGTATTAAATTCGGATGCAATAAATCTGTGTTTCATCGTCAATAAGAAGGTCCAAGAGATACAGTAAGCCTGAAGTGAAGCATCGGAATATAAAACTGGACTCACAGGAGAGGTTGAAATGATGGAGAGTTAGAGTGTCATTCCTCCTGTACTTAAGTCGGCATTGTGCCTTTTGTATTAAATTCGGAAGCAATTTCTGTGTTTCATCGTCAATAAGAAGGTCCAAGGGATACAGTAAACCTGAAGTGAAACATCGAAATCTAAAACTGGACTCACAGGAGAGGTTCATATTGTAGAAATTTAGGGTGTCAGTCCACTTGTACTTAAGTCGGCATTGTGCCTATTGTATTAAATTCGAATGCAATATCTGTGTTTCATCGTCAATAAGAAGTTCTAAGGGATACAGTAAACCTGAAGTGAAACATCGAAATCTAAAACTGGGCTCACAGGAAAGGTTAAAAGCATACAAACTTAGAGTGTCAGTCCTCTTGTACTTAAGTCGGCATTTTGGCTTTTGGATTAAATTCGGATTCAATTTCTGTGTTTCAGCGTCACTAAGAAGTTCCAAGGGATAAAGTAAACCTGAAGTGAAGCATCGGAATCTAAAACCGGACTCACAGGAGAGGTTCAAATCATAGAAAGTTAGAATGTCAGTCCTCTTGTAGTTCAGTTGGCATTGTGCCTGTTGTATTAAATCGGGATGCAATTTCTGTGTTTCATTGTCAATAGGAAGGTCCAAGGTATACAGTACACCTGAAGTGAAGCATCGGAATCTAAAAGTGGACTCACAGGAGAGGTTCAAATCATAGAAAGTTAGAGTGCCAGTCCTCTTGTACTTAAGTCGGCATTGTGCCTTTTGTATTAAATTCGGATGCAATTTCTGTGTTTCATCGTCAATAAGGAAGTCCAAGGGATTCAGTAAACCTGAAGTGAAGCATTGGAACCTAAAACTGGACTCACAGGAGAGGTTCGAATCATAGAAAGTTAGAGTGTCAGTCCTCTTGTACTTAAGTCGGCGTTGTGCTTTTTGTATTAAATTCGGATGCAATTTCTGTGTTCCATCGTCAATAAGAAGGTCAAGGGATACAGTAAACCTGAAGAGAAGCATCGGAATCTAAAACTGGACTCACAGGAGAGGTTCAAATCATAGAAAGTTAAAGAGTCAGTCCTTTTGTACATAAGTCGGCAATATGCCTTTTGAATTTAATTCCGATGCAATTTCTGTGTTTCATCGTCAAAAAGAGGGTCCAAGGGATACAGTAAACCTGAAGTGTAGCATCGGAATCTAAAACTGGACTCACAGGAGAGGTTCAAATCATAGAAAGTTAGAGTGTCAGTCCTCTTGTACTTAAGTCGGCATTGTGCCTTTTGTATCAAATTCGGATGCAATTACTGTGTTTCATCATTAACAAGAAGGTGCAAGGGATACAGTAAACCTGTCGTGCAGCATCGGAATCTAAAACTGGACTCACAGGAGAGGTTCGAATCATAGAAAGTTAGAGTTTCAGTCCTCTTGTACTTAAGTCGGCGTTGTGCCTTTTGTATTAAATTCGGATGCAATTTCTGTGTTTCATCGTCAATAAGAAGGTCCAAGGGATACAGTAAACCTGAAGAGAAGCATCGGAAACTAAAACTGGACTCACAGGAGAGGTTCAAATCATAGAAAGTTAAAGAGTCAGTCTTCTTGTACGTAAGTTGGCATTGTGCCTTTTCAATTTATTTCTGATGCAATTTCTGTGTTTCATCGTCAATAAGAGGGTCCAAGGGATACAGTAAACCTGAAGTGTAGCATCGGAATCTAAAACCGGACTCACACGAGAGGTTTCAATCATAGAAAGTTAGAGTGTCAGTCCTCTTGTGCTTAAGTCGGCATTGTGCCTTTTGTATTAAATTCGGATGTAATTTCTGTGTTTCATCGTCAATAGGAAGGTCCAAGGTATCCAGTAAACCTGAAGTAAGGCATCGTAATCTAAAATTGGACTCACAGGAGAGGATCAAAGCATCGAAAGTTAAAGTGGCAGTCCTCTTGTACTTAAGTCGGCATTGTGCCTTTTGTATTAAATTCGGATGGAATTTCTGTGTTTCATCGTCAATAAGAAGGTCCAAGGGATACAGTAAACCTGAAGTGAAGCATCGGAATCTAAAACTGGACTCACAGGAGAGGTTCAAATCATAGAATGTTAGAGTGTCAGTCCTCTTTTACTTAAGTCGGCTTTGTGCGTTTTGAATTTAATTCCGATGCTATTTCTGTGTTTCATCGTCAATAATAAGGTTCAAGGGATACAGTAAACCTGAAGGGAAGCATCGGAATCTAAAACTGGACACACAGATAAGGTTCAAATCATAGAAAGTTAGAGTGTCAGTCCTATTGTAATTAAGTCGGCATTGTGCCTTTTGTATTAAAGTCGGACGCAATTTCTGTGTTTCATCGACAATAAGAATGTCCAAGGGATACAGTAAACATGAAGTGAAGCATCGGAATCTAAAACTGGACTCACAGGAGAGGATCAAATGATAGAAAGTTAGAGTGTCAGTCCTCTTGTACTTAAGTAGGCATTGTTCCTTTTGTATTAAATTCGGATGCAATTTCAGTGCTTCATCGCCAATAAGTAGGTCCAAGCTATACAGTAACCTGAAGTGAAGCGTCGGAATCTAAAACTGGACTCACAGGAGAGGTTCAAATCATAGAAAGTTAGAGTGTCAGTCCTCTTGTACTTATGTCGGCATTGTGCCTTTTATATTAAATTCGGATGTAATTTCTGTGTTTCATCGTCAATACGAAGGTCCAAGGTATACAGTAAACCTGAAGTGAAGCATCGGAATCTAAAATTGGACTCACAGGAGAGGTTCAAAACATAGAAAATTAAAGTGTCAGTCCTCTTGTACTTAAGCAGGCATTGTGCCTTTTGCATTAAATTCGGATGCAATTTCTGTATTTCGTCGTCAATAAGAAGGTCCAAGGGATACAATAAACCTGAAGGGAAGCATCGGAATCTAAAACTGGACTCACAGGAGAGGTTTAATTCATAAAAAGTTAGAGTATCAGTCCTCTTGTACTTAAGTCGGCTTTGTGCGTTTTGAATTTAATTCCGTTGCAATTTCTGTGTTTCATCGTCAATAAGAAGGTCCAAGGGATACAGTAAACCTGAAGTGAAGCATCGGAATCTAAAACTGGACTCACTGGAGAGGTTCAAATCATAGAAAGTTAGAGTTTCAATCCTCTTGTACTTAAATCGGCATTGTGCCTTTTGTATTAAATTCGGATGCAATTTCTGTGCTTCATCACCAATGAGAAGGTCCAAGGGATACAGTAAACCTGAAGTGAAGCACCGGAATCTAAAACTGGACTCACAGGAGAGGTTCAAATCATCGAAAGTTAGAGTGTCAGTTCTCATGTACTTAAGTCGGCATTGTGCCTTTCGTATAAAATTCGTATTCAATTTCTGTGTTTCATCGTCAATAAGAAGGTCCAAGGGATGCAGTAAACCTGAAGTGAAGCATCGGAATCTAAAACTGGACTCACAGGAGAGGTTTAAATCATAGAAAGTTAGAGTGTCAGTCCTCTTGTACTTAAGTCGGCATTGTGCCTTTTGTATTAAATTCGGATGAAATTTCTGTGCTTCATCGCCAATAAGAAGGTCCAAGGGATACAGTAAACCTGAAGTGAAGCATCGGAATCCAAAACTGGACTCACAGGAGAGGTTCAAATCATAGCAAGTTAGAGTGTCAGTCTTCTTGTACTTAAATGGCATTGTACCTTTTGAATTTAATTCCGATGCAGTTTCTGTGTTTCATCGTCAATAAGAAGGTCCAAGGGATACAGTAAACGTGAAGTGAAGCATCGGAATCTAAAACTGGACTCACAGGAGAGATTCAAACCATAGAAAGTTAGAGTGTCAGTCCTATTTTACTTAAGTCGGCATTGTGCCCTTTGAACTTAGTTCCGATGCAATTTCTGTGCTTCATCGTCAGTAAGAAGGTGCAAAGGCTACAGTAAACCTGACGTGAAGCATCGGAATCTAAAACTGGACTCACAGGAGAGGTTCAAATCATGGAAAGTTAAAGTGTCATTCCTCTTGTACTTAAGTCATCATTTGCCTTTTGTATTAAATTCGGATGCAATTTCTGTGTTTCATCGTCAATAAGTAGGTCCAAGGGATACAGCAAACTTGAAGTGAAGCATCGGAATCTAAAACTGGACTCACAGGAGAGGTTCAAATCATAGAAAGTTAGAGTGTCAGTCCTCTTGTACTTAAGTCGGCTTTGTGCGTTTTGAATTTAATTCCGATGCTATTTCTGTGTTTCATCGTCAATAATAAGGTCCAAGGGATACAGTAAACCTGAAGGGAAGCATCGGAATCTAAAACTGGACTCACAGATAAGGTTCAAATCATAGAAAGTTAGAGTGTCAGTCCTATTGTAATTAAGTCGGCATTGTGCCTTTTGTATTAAATTCGGATGCAATTTCTGTGTTTCATCGACAATAAGAATGTCCAAGGGATACAGTAAACATGAAGTGAAGCATCGGAATGTAAAACTGGACTCACAGGAGAGGATCAAATCATAGAAAGTTAGAGTGTCAGTCCTCTTGTACTTAAGTAGGCATTGTTCCTTTTGTATTAAATTCGGATGCAATTTCAGTGCTTCATCGCCAATAAGTAGGTCCAAGCTATAGAGTAACCTGAAGTGAAGCGTCGGAATCTAAAACTGGACTCACAGGAGAGGTTCAAATCATAGAAAGTTAGAGTGTCAGTCCTCTTGTACTTATGTCGGCATTGTGCCTTTTGTATTAAATTCGGATGTAATTTCTGTGTTTCATCGTCAATACGAAGGTCCAAGGTATACAGTAAACCTGAAGTGAAGCATCGGAATCTAAAATTGGACTCACAGGAGAGGTTCAAATCATCGAAAATTAGAGTGTCAGTTCTCATGTACTTAAGTCGGCATTGTGCCTTTCGTATTAAATTCGTATTCAATTTCTGTGTTTCATCGTCAATAAGAAGGTCCAAGGGATACAGTAAACCTAAAGTGAAGCGTCGGAATCTAAAACTGGACTCACAGGAGAGCTTCAAATCATAGAAAGTTAGACTGTCAGTCCTCTTGTACTTAAGTCGGCATTATGCCTTTTGAAGTTAATTCCGATGCAATTACTGTGTTTCATCGTCAATAAGAAGGTCCAAGGGATACAGTAAACCAGTAGTGAAGCATCGGAATCTAAAACTGGACTCAAAGGAGAGGTTTAAATCATAGAAAGTTAGAGTGTCAGTCCTCTTGTAGTTGAGTCGGCATAGAGCCTTTTGTATTAAATTTGGATGCAATTTCTGTGTTTCATCACCAATAGGAAGGTCCAAGGGATACAGTAAAACTGAAGTGAAGCATCGGAATCTAAAACTGGACTCACAGGAGAGGTCAAATCATGGAAAGTTAAAGTGTCATTCCTCTTGTACTTAAGTCATCATTTGCCTTTTGTATTAAATTCGGATGCAATTTCTGTGTATCATCGTCAATAAGAAGGTCCAAGGGATACAGTAACCCTGAAGTGAAGCATCGAAATCTAAAACTGGACTCACAGGAGAGGTTCAAATCATAGAAAGTTAGAGTGTCAGTCCTCTTGCACTTAAGTCGGCATTGTGCATTTTGTATTTCATTCAGATGCAATCTCTGTGTTTCATCGTCAATAAGATGGTCCAAGGGGTACAGTAAACCTGACGAAAAGCATAAGAATCTAAAACTGGACCCACAGGAGAGGTTCAAATCAAAGAAAGTTAGAGTGTCAGTCCTCTTGTAGTTGAGTCGGCATAGAGCCTTTTGTATTAAATTTGGATGCAATTTCTGTGTTTCATCACCAATAGGAAGGTCCAAGGGATACAGTAAAACTGAAGTGAAGCATCGGAATCTAAAACTGGACTCACAGGAGAGGTCAAATCATGGAAAGTTAAAGTGTCATTCCTCTTGTACTTAAGTCATCATTTGCCTTTTGTATTAAATTCGGATGCAATTTCTGTGTATCATCGTCAATAAGAAGGTCCAAGGGATACAGTAACCCTGAAGTGAAGCATCGAAATCTAAAACTGGACTCACAGGAGAGGTTCAAATCTTAGAGAATTAGAATGTCAGTCCTCTTGGACTTAAGTCGGCATTGTGCCTTTTGTATTAAGTTCGGATGCAATTTCTGTGTTCCATCGTCAATAAGAAGGTCCAAGGGATACAGTAAACGTGAAGTGAGGCATCGGAATCTAAAACTGGACTCACAGGAGAGGTTGAAATCATAGAAAGTTAGAGTGTCAGTCCTCTTGTACTTATGTCGGCATTGTATTTTTTTTATTAAATTCGGATGCAATTTCTGTGTTTCATCACCAATAAGAAGGTCCAAGGGATACAGTAAAACTGAAGTGAAGCATCGGAATCTAAAACTGGACACACAGGAAAGGTTCAAATCATAGAAGGTTAGAGTGTCAGTCCTCTTGTACTTAAGTCGGCTTTGTGCGTTTTGAATTTAATTCCGATGCTATTTCTGTGTTTCATCGTCAATAAGAAGGTCCAAGGGATACAGTAAACCTGAAGGGAAGCATCGGAATCTAAAACTGGACTCACAGATAAGGTTCAAATCATAGAAAGTTAGAGTGTCAGTCCTATTGTAATTAAGTCGGCATTGTGCCTTTTGTATTAAATTCGGATGCAATTTCTGTGTTTCATCGTCAATAAGAATGTCCAAGGGATACAGTAAACCTGAAGTGAAGCATTGGAATCTAAAACTGGACTCACAGGAGAGGATCAAATCATAGAAAGTTAGAGTGTCAGTCCTCTTGTACTTAAGTAGGCATTGTTAATTTTGTATTAAATTCGGATGCAATTTCAGTGCTTCATCGCCAATAAGTAGGTCCTAGGTATACAGTAACCTGAAGTGAAGCGTCGGAATCTAAAACTGGACTCAGAGGAGAGGTTCAAATCATAGAAAGTTAGAGTTTCAATCCTCTTGTACTTAAATCGGCATTGTGCCTTTTGTATTAAATTCGGATGCAATTTCTGTGCTTCATCACCAATGAGAAGGTCCAAGGGATACAGTAAACCTGAAGTGAAGCACCGGAATCTAAAACTGGACTCACAGGAGAGGTTCAAATCATCGAAAATTAGAGTGTCAGTTCTCTTGTACTTAAGTCGGCATTGTGCCTTTCGTATTAAATTCGTATTCAATTTCTGTGTTTCATCGTCAATAAGAAGGTCCAAGGGATACAGTAAACCTGAAGTGAAGCATCGGAATCTAAAACTGGACTCAGAGGAAAGGATCAAATCATAGAAACTTAGAGTGTCAGTCCTCTTGTACTTAAGTCGGCATTGTTCCTTTTGTATTAAATTCGGATGCAATTTCAGTGCTTCATCACCAATAAGTAGTTCAAAGGTATACAGTAACCTGAAGTGAAGCGTCGGAATCTAAAACTGGACTCACAGGAGAGCTTCAAATCATAGAAAGTTAGAGTGTCAGTCCGCTTGTACTTAAGTCGGCATTGTGCGTTTTGAATTTAATTCCGATGCAATTTCTGTGTTTCATCGTCAATAAGAAGGTCCAAGGGATACAGTAAACCTGTATTGAAGCATCGGAATCTAAAACTGGACTCAAAGGAGAGGTTTAAATCATAGAAAGTTAGAGTGTCAGTCCTCTTGTACTTAAGTCGGCATTGTGCCTTTTGTATTAAATTCGGATGAAATTTCTGTGCTTCATCGCCAATAAGAAGGTCCAAGGGATACAGTAAACCTGAAGTGAAGCATCGGAATCCAAAACTGGACTCACAGGAGAGGTTCAAATCATAGCAAGTTAGAGTGTCAGTCCTCTTGTACTTAAGTGGCATTGTACCTTTTGAATTTAATTCCGATGCAGTTTCTGTGTTTCATCGTCAATAAGAAGGTCCAAGGGATACAGTAATCGTGAAGTGAAGCATCGGAATCTAAAACTGGACTCACAGGAGAGATTCAAACCATAGAAAGTTACAGTGTCAGTCCTATTTTACTTAAGTCGGCATTGTGCCCTTTGAACTTAATTCCGATGCAATTTCTGTGCTTCATCGTCAGTAATAAGGTCCAAGGGATACAGTAAAACTGACGTGAAGCATCGGAATCTAAATTGGACTCACAGGAGAGGTTCAAATCAAAGAAAGTTAGAGTGTCAGTCCTGTTGTACTTAAGCCGGCATTGTGCCTTTTGTATTAAATTCGGATGCAATTTCTGTGTTTCATCGTCAATGAGTAGGTCCAAGGGATACAGTAAGCCTGAAGTGAGGCATCGGAATCTAAAACTGGACTCACAGGAGGGGTTCAAATCATGGAAAGTTAAAGTGTCATTCCTCTTGTACTTAAGTCATCATTTGCCTTTAGTATTAAATTCGGATGCAATTTCTGTGTTTCATCGTCAATAAGAAGGTCCAAGGGATACAGTAACTCTGAAGTGAAGCATCGAAATCTAAAACTGGACTCACAGGAGAGGTTCAAATCTTAGAAAATTAGAATGTCAGTCCTCTTGTACTTAAGTCGGCATTGTGCCTTTTCTATTTCATTCGGATGCAATTTCTGTGTTTCATCGTCAATAAGATGGTCCAAGGGGTACAGTAAACCTGACGAAAAGCATCGGAATCTAAAACTGGACCCACAGGAGAGGTTCAAATCAAAGAAAGTTAGAGTGTCAGTCCTCTTGTAGTTAAGTCGGCATTGAGCCTTTTGAATTAAATTTGGATGCAATTTCTGTGTTTCATCACCAATAAGAAGGTCCAAGGGATACAGTAAAACTGTAGTGAAGCATGGGAATCTAAAACTGGACTCACAGGAGAGGTTCAAATCATGGAAAGTTAAAGTGTCATTCCTCTTGTACTTAAGTCATCATTTGCCTTTTGTATTAAATTCGTATGCAATTTCTGTGTTTCATCGTCAATAAGAAGGTCCAAGGGATACAGTAAACCTGAAGTGAAGCATCGGAATCTAAAACTGGACTCACAGGAGAGGTTCAAATCATAGAAAGTTAGAGTGTCAGTCCTGTTGTACTTATGTCGGCATTGTATTTTTTGTATTAAATTCGGATGCAATTTCTGTGTTTCATCACCAATAGGAAGGTCCAAGGGATACAGAATAACTGAAGTGAAGCATCGGAATCTAAAACTGGACACACAGGAAAAGTTCAAATCATAGAAAGTTAGAGTGTCAGTCCTCTTGTACTTAATGCGGCTTTGTGCGTTTTGAATTTAATTCCGATGCAATTTCTGTGTTTCATCGTAAATAAGAAGGTCCAAGGGATACAGTAAACCTGAAGTGAAGCATCGGAATCTAAAACTGGACTCACAGGTTGCGGTTCAAATCATAGAAAGTTAAAGTGTCAGTCCTCTTGTACTTAAATCGGCATTGTGCCTTATGTATTACATTCGGATGCAATTTCTGTGTATCATCATCAATAAGAAGGTCCAAGGGATACAGTAAACCTGAAGTGAAGCATCGGAATCTAAAACTGGACTCACAGGAGAGGTTCAAATCATAGAAAGTTAGAGTGTCAGTCCTCTTGTACTTAAGTCGCCATTGTGCCTTTTGAATTTAATTCCGATGCAGTTTCTGTGTTTCATCGTCAATAAGAAGGTCCAAGGGATACAGTTAACGTGAAGTGACGCATCGGAATCTAAAACTGGACTCACAGGAGAGATTCAAACCATAGAAAGGTAGAGTGTCAGTCCTCTTGTACTTAAGTCGGCATTGTGCCTTTTGAATTTAATTCGGATGCAATTTCTATGTTTCATCGTCAATAAAAGGTCCAAGGGATACAGTAAACCTGACGTGAAGCATCGGAATCTAATTTGGACTCACAGGAGAGGTTTAATTCATAGAAAGTTAGAGTGTCAGTCCTCTTGTACTTAAGTCGGCATTGTGCCTTTTGAATTTAGTTCCGATGCAATTTCTGTGTTTCATCGTCAATACGAAGGTCCAAGGGATACATTAAACCTGAAGTGAAGCATTGGAATCTAAAACCGGACTCACAGGAGAGGTTCAAATCATAGAAAGTTAGAGTGTCAGTCCTCTTGTACTTAAGTCGGCATTGTGCCTTTTGTATTAAATTCGGATGCAATTTCTGTGTTTCATCGTCACTATGAAGGTCCAAGGGATACAGTAAGCCTGAAGTGAAGCATCGGAATCTAAAACTGGACTCACAGGAGAGGTTCAAATCATGGAAATTAAAGTGTCATTCCTCTTGTACTTATTCGGCATTTGCCTTTTGTATTAAATTCGGATGCAATTTCTGTGTTTCATCGTCAATAAGAAGGTCCAAGGGATACAGTAAACCTGAAGTAAAGCATCGAAATCTAAAACTGGACTCACAGGAGAGGGTCAAATCATAGAAAGTTAGAGTGTCAGACCTCTTGTACTTAAGTCGGCATTGTGCCTTTTGTATTACATTCGAACGCTATTTCTGTGTTTCATCGTCAATAAGAAGGTCCAAGGGATACAGTAAACCTGAAGTGAAGCATCGGAATCTAAAACTGGACTCACTGGAGAGGTTCAAATCATAGAAAGTTAGCGTGTCAATCCTCTTGCTCTTATGTCGGCGTTGTGTTTTTTGTATTAAATTTGGATGCAATTTCTGTGTTTCATCGTCAGTAAGAAGGTCCAAGGGATACAGTAACACTGAATTGAAGGATCGGAATCTAAAATTGGACTCACAGGAGAGGTTCAAATCTCAGAAAGTTAGAATGTCAGTTCTCTTGTACTTAAGTCGTCATTGTGCCTTTAGTATTAAACTCGGATGCAATTTCTGTGTTTCATCGTCAATAAGAAGGTCCAAGAGATACAGTAAACCTGATGAGAAGCATCGATATCTAAAACTGGACTCACAGGACAGGTTCAAATCATAGAAAGTTAGAGTGTCAGACCTCTTGTACTTAAGTCGGCATTGTGCCTTTTGTATAATATTCGGATGTAATTTCTGTGTTTCATCGTCAATGAGAAGGCCCAAGGGATACAGTAAACCTATAGTGAAGTATCGGAATCTAAAACTGGACTCACAGGAGGGGTTCAAATCGTAGAAAGTTAGCGTGTCAATCCTCTTGCTCTTATGTCGGCGTTGTGCCTTTTGTATTAAATTCGGATGCAATTTCTGTGTTTCATCGTCAATAAGAAGGTCCAAGGTATACAGTAAACCTGAAATGAAACGTCGGAATCTAAAACTGGACTCACAGGAGAGGTTAAAATCATGGAAAGTCAGAGTGTCAGTCCTCTTATACTTTTGTCGGCATTGTGCCTTTTGTATTAAATTCGGATGCAATTTCTATGTTTCGTCATCAATAGGATGGTCCAAGGGGTACAGTAAACCTGACGAGAAGCGTCGGAATCTAGAACTGGACTCACAGGAGAGGTTCAAATCATAGAAAGTTAGAGTGTCATTCCTCTTGTAGTTAAGTCGGCATTGTGCCTTTTGAATTAAATTCGGATGCAATAAATCTGTGTTTCATCGTCAATACGAAGGTCCAAGGGATACAGAAAACCTGAAGTGAAGCATCGGAATCTAAAACTGGACACACAGAAGAGGTTCAAATCATACAAACGTAGGGTGTCAGCCCTCTTGTACTTAAGTCGGCATTGTGGCTTTTGTATTAAAGTCGGATGCAATTTCTGTGTTTCATCGTCGATAAGAAGGTCCAAGGTATACAGTAAACCTGAAGTGAAGCGTCGGAATCTAAAACTGGACTCACAGGAGAGGTTCAAATCATAGAAAATCAGAGTGTCAGTCCTCTTATACTTTTGTCGGCATTGTGCCTGTTGTATTCATTTCGGATGCAATATCTGTGTTTCATTGTCAATAAGGAGGTCCAAGGGATACAGTAAACCTGATGTGAGGCATTGGAATCTAAAACTGGACTCACGGGAGAGGTTCAAATCATAGAAAGTTAGAGTGTCAGTCCTCTTGTACTTAAGTCGGCATTGTGCCTTTCGTATTAAATTCGGATGCAATTTCTGTGCTTCATCGTCAATAAGAAGGTCAAAGTTATACAGTAATCCTGAAGTGAAGCTTCTGTATCTAAAACTGGACTCACAGGAGAGGTTCAAAAGATAGAAAGTTAGAGTGTCAGTCCTCTTGTACTTAAGCCGGCATTGTGCCTTTTGTATTAAATTCGGATGCAATTTCTGTGTTTCATCGTCAATAAGAAGGTCCAAGGTATACAGTATACCTTAAGTGAAGCCTCGGAATCTAAAACTGGACTCACAGGAGAGGTTCAAATCATTGAAAGTTAGAGTGTCAGTCCACTTGTACTTAAGTCGGCATTGTGCCTTTTGTATAAAATTCGGATGCAATTTCTGTGCTTCATCGTCAATAAGAAGGTCCAATATACACAGTAAACCTGAAGTGAAGTATCGGAATCTATAACTGGACTCACAGGAGGGGTTCAAAACATAGAAAGTTAGAGTGTCAGTCCTCTTGTACTTAAGTCGGCATTGTGCCTTTTGTATTACATTCGGATGGAATTTCTGTGTTTCATCGTCAAGAAGAAGGTCCAAGGGATACAGTAAACCTGAAGTGGAGCATCGAAATCTAAAACTGGACACTGAGGAAAGGTTCAAATCATAGAAAGTTAGAGTGTCGGTCCTCTTGTACTTATGTCGGCATTGTGCCTTTTGTATTAAATTCGGATGGAATTTCTGTGTTTCATCGTCAATAAGAAGGTCCAAGGGATACAGTAAACCTGAAGTGAAGCATCGGAATCTAAAACTGGAGTCACTGGAGAGGTTCAATTCATAGAAGGTTAGAGTGTCATTCCTCTTCTACTTTAGTCGGAATTGTGCCTTTTGTATTAAATTCGGATGCAATTTAAGTGTTTCATCGTCAATGAGAATGTCCAAGGTATACAGTGAACCGGAAGTGAAGCATCGGAATCTATAACTGGACTCACAGGAGAGGTTCAAATCATAGAAAATTAGAGTGTCATTCCTCTTCTACTTTATTCGGAATTGTGCCTTTTGTATTAAATTCGGATGCAATTTCTGTGTTTCATCGTCAATACGAAGGTCCAAGGGATACAGTAAACCTGAAGTGAAGCATCGAAAACTAAAACTGGACTCAGAGGTGAGCTTCAAATCATAGAAAGTTAGAGTGTCAGTCCTCTTGTACTTAAGTCGGCATTGTGCCTTTTGTATAATATTCGGATGCAATTTCTGTGTTTCATCGTCAATGAGAAGGCCCAAGGGATACAGTAAACCTGAAGTGAAGCGTCGGAATCTAAAACTGGACTCACAGGAGAGGTTCAAATCATAGAAAGTTAGAGTGTCAGTCCTCTTATACTTCAGTCGGCATTGTGCCTTTTGTATTAAATTCGGAAACAATTTCTTTGTTTCATCGTCAATAAGAAGAACCAAGGGATACAGTAAAACTGAAGTGAAGCATCGGAATCTAAAACTGGACTCACAGGAGCGGTTCAAATCATAGAAAGTTAGAGTGTCAGTCCTCTTGTACTTAAGTCGGCATTGTGCCTTATGTATTACATTCGGATGCAATTTCTGTGTATCATCATCAATAAGAAGGTCCAAGGGATACAGTAAACCTGAAGTGAAGCATCGGAATCTAAAACTGGACTCACAGGAGAGGTTCAAATCATAGAAAGTTAGAGTGTCAGTGCTCTTGTACTTAAGTCGCCATTGTGCCTTTTGAATTTAATTCCGATGCAGTTTCTGTGTTTCATCGTCAATAAGAAGGTCCAAGGGATACAGTTAACGTGAAGTGACGCATCGGAATCTAAAACTGGACTCACAGGAGAGATTCAAACCATAGAAAGGTAGAGTGTCAGTCCTCTTGTACTTATGTCGGCATTGTATTTTTTGTATTAAATTCGGATGCAATTTCTGTGTTTCATCACCAATAGGAAGGTCCAAGGGATACAGAATAACTGAAGTGAAGCATCGGAATCTAAAACTGGACACACATTAAAAGTTCAAATCATAGAAAGTTAGAGTGTCAGTCCTCTTGTACTTAAGTCGGCTTTGTGCGTTTTGAATTTAATTCCGATGCAATTTCTGTGTTTCATCGTCAATAAGAAGGTCCAAGGGATACAGTAAACCTGAAGTGAAGCATCGGAATCTAAAACTGGACTCACAGGAGCGGTTCAAATCATAGAAAGTTAAAGTGTCAGTCCTCTTGTACTTAAATCGGCATTGTGCCTTATGTATTACATTCGGATGCAATATCTGTGTATCATCATCAATAAGAAGGTCCAAGGGATACAGTAAACCTGAAGTGAAGCATCGGAATCTAAAACTGGACTCACAGGAGAGGTTCAAATCATAGAAAGTTAGAGTGTCAGTCCTCTTGTACTTAAGTCGCCATTGTGCCTTTTGAATTTAATTCCGATGCAGTTTCTGTGTTTCATCGTCAATAAGAAGGTCCAAGGGATACAGTTAACGTGAAGTGACGCATCGGAATCTAAAACTGGACTCACAGGAGAGATTCAAACCATAGAAAGGTAGAGTGTCAGTCCTCTTGTACTTAAGTCGGCATTGTGCCTTTTGAATTTAATTCGGATGCAATTTCTATGTTTCATCGTCAATAAAAGGTCCAAGGGATACAGTAAACCTGACGTGAAGCATCGGAATCTAATTTGGACTCACAGGAGAGGTTTAATTCATAGAAAGTTAGAGTGTCAGTCCTCTTGTACTTAAGTCGGCATTGTGCCTTTTGAATTTTGTTCAGATGCAAATTCTATGTTTCATCGTCAATACGAAGGTCCAAGGGATACATTAAACCTGAAGTGAAGCATTGGAATCTAAAACTGGACTCACAGGAGAGGTTCAAATCATAGAAAGTTAGAGTGTCAGTCCTCTTGTACTTAAGTCGGCATTGTGCCTTTTGTATTAAATTCGGATGCAATTTCTGTGTTTCATCGTCACTATGAAGGTCCAAGGGATACAGTAAGCCTGAAGTGAAGCATCGGAATCTAAAACTGGACTCACAGGAGAGGTTCAAATCATGGAAATTAAAGTGTCATTCCTCTTGTACTTATTCGGCATTTGCCTTTTGTATTAAATTCGGATGCAATTTCTGTGTTTCATCGTCAATAAGAAGGTCCAAGGGATACAGTAAACCTGAAGTAAAGCATCGAAATCTAAAACTGGACTCACAGGAGAGGGTCAAATCATAGAAAGTTAGAGTGTCAGACCTCTTGTACTTAAGTCGGCATTGTGCCTTTTGTATTACATTCGAACGCTATTTCTGTGTTTCATCGTCAATAAGAAGGTCCAAGGGATACAGTAAACCTGAAGTGAAGCATCGGAATCTAAAACTGGACTCACTGGAGAGGTTCAAATCATAGAAAGTTAGCGAGTCAATCCTCTTGCTCTTATGTCGGCGTTGTGCCTTTTGTATTAAATTTGGATGCAATTTCTGTGTTTCATCGTCAGTAAGAAGGTCCAAGGGATACAGTAACACTGAAGTGAAGGATCGGAATCTAAAATTGGACTCACAGGAGAGGTTCAAATCTCAGAAAGTTAGAATGTCAGTTCTCTTGTACTTAAGTCGTCATTGTGCCTTTAGTATTAAACTCGGATGCAATTTCTGTGTTTCATCGTCAATAAGAAGGTCCAAGAGATACAGTAAACCTGATGAGAAGCATCGATATCTAAAACTGGACTCACAGGACAGGTTCAAATCATAGAAAGTTAGAGTGTCAGTCCTCTTGTACTTAAGTCGGCATTGTGCCTTTTGTATAATATTCGGATGTAATTTCTGTGTTTCATCGTCAATAAGAAGGTCCAAGGTATACAGTAAACCTGAAATGAAACGTCGGAATCTAAAACTGGACTCACAGGAGAGGTTAAAATCATGGAAAGTCAGAGTGTCAGTCCTCTTATACTTTTGTCGGCATTGTGCCTTTTGTATTAAATTCGGATGCAATTTCTATGTTTCGTCATCAATAGGATGGTCCAAGGGGTACAGTAAACCTGACGAGAAGCGTCGGAATCTAGAACTGGACTCACAGGAGAGGTTCAAATCATAAAAAGTTAGAGTGTCATTCCTCTTGTAGTTAAGTCGGCATTGTGCCTTTTGAATTAAATTCGGATGCAATAAATCTGTGTTTCATCGTCAATACGAAGGTCCAAGGGATCCAGAAAACCTGAAGTGAAGCATCGGAATCTAAAACTGGACACACAGAAGAGGTTCAAATCATACAAACGTAGGGTGTCAGCCCTCTTGTACTTAAGTCGGCATTGTGGCTTTTGTATTAAAGTCGGATGCAATTTCTGTGTTTCATCGTCGATAAGAAGGTCCAAGGTATACAGTAAACCTGAAGTGAAGCGTCGGAATCTAAAACTGGACTCACAGGAGAGGTTCAAATCATAGAAAATTTGAGTGTCTTTCCTCTTCTACTTTATTCGGAGTTGTGCCTTTTGTATTAAATTCGGATGCAATTTCTGTGTTTCATCGTCAATACGAAGGTCCAAGGGATACAGTAAACCTGAAGTGAAGCATCGAAAACTAAAACTGGACTCAGAGGTGAGCTTCAAATCATAGAAAGTTAGAGTGTCAGTCCTCTTGTACTTAAGTCGGCATTGTGCCTTTTGTATAATATTCGTATGCAATTTCTGTGTTTCATCGTCAATGAGAAGGCCCAAGGGATACAGTAAACCTGAAGTGAAGCGTCGGAATCTAAAACTGGACTCACAGGAGAGGTTCAAATCATAGAAAGTTAGAGTGTCAGTCCTCTTGTACTTCAGTCGGCATTGTGCCTTTTGTATTAAATTCGGAAACAATTTCTTTGTTTCATCGTCAATAAGAAGAACCAAGGGATACAGTAAAACTGAAGTGAAGCATCGGAATCTAAAACTGGACTCACAGGAGCGGTTCAAATCATAGGAAGTTAGAGTGTCAGTCCTCTTGTACTTAAGTCGGCATTGTGCCTTATGTATTACATTCGGATGCAATTTCTGTGTATCATCATCAATAAGATGGTCCAAGGGATACAGTCAACCTGAAGTGAAGCATCGGAATCTAAAACTGGACTCACAGGAGAGGTTCAAATCATAGAAAGTTAGAGTGTCAGTCCTCTTGTACTTAAGTCGCCATTGTGCCTTTTGAATTTAATTCCGATGCAGTTTCTGTGTTTCATCGTCAATAAGAAGGTCCAAGGGATACAGTTAACGTGAAGTGACGCATCGGAATCTAAAACTGGACTCACAGGAGAGATTCAAACCATAGAAAGGTAGAGTGTCAGTCCTCTTGTACTTATGTCGGCATTGTATTTTTTGTATTAAATTCGGATGCAATTTCTGTGTTTCATCACCAATAGGAAGGTCCAAGGGATACAGAATAACTGAAGTGAAGCATCGGAATCTAAAACTGGACACACAGGAAAAGTTCAAATCATAGAAAGTTAGAGTGTCAGTCCTCTTGTACTTAAGTCGGCTTTGTGCGTTTTGAATTTAATTCCGATGCAATTTCTGTGTTTCATCGTCAATAAGAAGGTCCAAGGGATACAGTAAACCTGAAGTGAAGCATCGGAATCTAAAACTGGACTCACAGGAGCGGTTCAAATCATAGAAAGTTAAAGTGTCAGTCCTCTTGTACTTAAATCGGCATTGTGCCTTATGTATTACATTCGGATGCAATTTCTGTGTATCATCATCAATAAGAAGGTCCAAGGGGTACAGTAAACCTGAAGTGAAGCATCGGAATCTAAAACTGGACTCACAGGAGAGGTTCAAATCATAGAAAGTTAGAGTGTCAGTCCTCTTGTACTTAAGTCGCCATTGTGCCTTTTGAATTTAATTCCGATGCAGTTTCTGTGTTTCATCGTCAATAAGAAGGTCCAAGGGATACAGTTAACGTGAAGTGACGCATCGGAATCTAAAACTGGACTCACAGGAGAGATTCAAACCATAGAAAGGTAGAGTGTCAGTCCTCTTGTACTTAAGTCGGCATTGTGCCTTTTGAATTTAATTCGGATGCAATTTCTATGTTTCATCGTCAATAAAATGTCCAAGGGATACAGTAAACCTGACGTGAAGCATCGGAATCTAATTTGGACTCACAGGAGAGGTTTAATTCATAGAAAGTTAGAGTGTCAGTCCTCTTGTACTTAAGTCGGCATTGTGCCTTTTGAATTTTGTTCAGATGCAAATTCTATGTTTCATCGTCAATACGAAGGTCCAAGGGATACATTAAACCTGAAGTGAAGCATCGGAATCTAAAACTGGACTCACTGGAGAGGTTCAAATCATAGAAAGTTAGAGTGTCAGACCTC
The DNA here is from genome assembly GCF_021461395.2 of Schistocerca americana. NCBI lineage: Eukaryota > Metazoa > Arthropoda > Insecta > Orthoptera > Acrididae > Schistocerca > Schistocerca americana. The sequence goes on from NC_060130.1 coordinate 73,028,385, forward strand.
TTGTACTTAAGTCGGCATTGTGCCTTTTGTATTACATTCGAACGCTATTTCTGTGTTTCATCGTCAATAAGAAGGTCCAAGGGATACAGTAAACCTGAAGTGAAGCATCGGAATCTAAAACTGGACTCACTGGAGAGGTTCAAATCATAGAAAGTTAGCGTGTCAATCCTCTTGCTCTTATGTCGGCGTTGTGCCTTTTGTATTAAATTTGAATGCAATTTCTGTGTTTCATCGTCAGTAAGAAGGTCCAAGGGATACAGTAACACTGAAGTGAAGGATCGGAATCTAAAATTGGACTCACAGGAGAGGTTCAAATCTCAGAAAGTTAGAATGTCAGTTCTCTTGTACTTAAGTCGTCATTGTGCCTTTAGTATTAAACTCGGATGCAATTTCTGTGTTTCATCGTCAATAAGAAGGTCCAAGAGATACAGTAAACCTGATGAGAAGCATCGATATCTAAAACTGGACTCACAGGACAGGTTCAAATCATAGAAAGTTAGAGTGTCAGTCCTCTTGTACTTAAGTCGGCATTGTGCCTTTTGTATAATATTCGGATGTAATTTCTGTGTTTCATCGTCAATGAGAAGGCCCAAGGGATACAGTAAACCTGAAGTGAAGTATTGGAATCTAAAACTGGACTCACAGGAGGGGTTCAAATCGTAGAAAGTTAGCGTGTCAATCCTCTTGCTCTTATGTCGGCGTTGTGCCTTTTGTATTAAATTCGGATGCAATTTCTGTGTTTCATCGTCAATAAGAAGGTCCAAGGTATACAGTAAACCTGAAATGAAACGTCGGAATCTAAAACTGGACTCACAGGAGAGGTTAAAATCATGGAAAGTCAGAGTGTCAGTCCTTTTATACTTTTGTCGGCATTGTGCCTTTTGTATTAAATTCGGATGCAATTTCTATGTTTCGTCATCAATAGGATGGTCCAAGGGGTACAGTAAACCTGACGAGAAGCGTCGGAATCTAGAACTGGACTCGCAGGAGAGGTTCAAATCATAGAAAGTTAGAGTGTCATTCCTCTTGTAGTTAAGTCGGCATTGTGCCTTTTGAATTAAATTCGGATGCAATAAATCTGTGTTTCATCGTCAATACGAAGGTCCAAGGGATACAGAAAACCTGAAGTGAAGCATCGGAATCTACAACTGGACACACAGAAGAGGTTCAAATCATACAAACGTAGGGTGTCAGCCCTCTTGTACTTAAGTCGGCATTGTGGCTTTTGTATTAAAGTCGGATGCAATTTCTGTGTTTCATCGTCGATAAGAAGGTCCAAGGTATACAGTAAACCTGAAGTGAAGCGTCGGAATCTAAAACTGGACTCACAGGAGAGGTTCAAATCATAGAAAATCAGAGTGTCAGTCCTCTTATACTTTTGTCGGCATTGTGCCTGTTGTATTCATTTCGGATGCAATATCTGTGTTTCATTGTCAATAAGGAGGTCCAAGGGATACAGTAAACCTGATGTGAGGCATTGGAATCTAAAACTGGACTCACGGGAGAGGTTCAAATCATAGAAAGTTAGAGTGTCAGTCCTCTTGTACTTAAGTCGGCATTGTGCCTTTTGTATTAAATTCGGATGCAATTTCTGTGCTTCATCGTCAATAAGAAGGTCAAAGTTATACAGTAATCCTGAAGTGAAGCTTCTGTATCTAAAACTGGACTCACAGGAGAGGTTCAAAAGATAGAAAGTTAGAGTGTCAGTCCTCTTGTACTTAAGCCGGCATTGTGACTTTTGTATTAAATTCGGATGCAATTTCTGTGTTTCATCGTCAATAAGAATGTCCAAGGGATTCAGTAAACCTGAAGTGAAGCATTGGAATCTAAAACTGGACTCACAGGAGAGGTTCAAATCATAGAATGTTAGAGTGTCTGTCCTCTTGTACTTAAGTCGGCATTGGGCCTTTTGTATTAAATTCGGATGCAATTTCTGTGTTTCATCGTCAATAACAAGGACCAAGGGATACAGTAAACCTGAAGTGAAGCATTGGAATCTAAAACTGGACTCACAGCAGAGGTTCAAATCATAGAATGATAGAGTGTCAGTCCTCTTGTACTTAAGTCGGCATTGTGCCTTTTGTATTAAATTCGGATGCAATTTCTGTGTTTCATCGTCAATAAGAAGGTCCAAGGTATACAGTATACCTTAAGTGAAGCCTCGGAATCTAAAACTGGACTCACAGGAGAGGTTCAAATCATTGAAAGTTAGAGTGTCAGTCCACTTGTACTTAAGTCGGCATTGTGCCTTTTGTATAAAATTCGGATGCAATTTCTGTGCTTCATCGTCGATAAGAAGGTCCAATATACACAGTAAACCTGAAGTGAAGTATCGGAATCTATAACTGGACTCACAGGAGAGGTTCAAAACATAGAAAGTTAGAGTGTCAGTCCTCTTGTACTTAAGTCGGCATTGTGCCTTTTGTATTACATTCGGATGGAATTTCTGTGTTTCATCGTCAAGAAGAAGGTCCAAGGGATACAGTAAACCTGAAGTGGAGTATCGAAATCTAAAACTGGACTCTGAGGAAAGGTTCAAATCATAGAAAGTTAGAGTGTCGGTCCTCTTGTACTTAAGTCGGCATTGTGCCTTTTGTATTAAATTCGGATGGAATTTCTGTGTTTCATCGTCAATAAGAAGGTCCAAGGGATACAGTAAACCTGAAGTGAAGCATCGGAATCTAAAACTGGAGTCACTGGAGAGGTTCAAATCATAGAAGGTTAGAGTGTCATTCCTCTTCTACTTTAGTCGGAATTGTGCCTTTTGTATTAAATTCGGATGCAATTTAAGTGTTTCATCGTCAATAAGAATGTCCAAGGTATACAGTGAACCGGAAGTGAAGCATCGGAATCTATAACTGGACTCACAGGAGAGGTTCAAATCATAGAAAATTAGAGTGTCATTCCTCTTCTACTTTATTCGGAATTGGGCCTTTTGTATTAAATTCGGAAACAATTTCTTTGTTTCATCGTCAATAAGAAGAACCAAGGGATACAGTAAAACTGAAGTGAAGCATCGGAATCTAAAACTGGACTCACAGGAGCGGTTCAAATCATAGAAAGTTAGAGTGTCAGTCCTCTTGTACTTAAGTCGGCATTGTGCCTTATGTATTACATTCGGATGCAATTTCTGTGTATCATCATCAATAAGAAGGTCCAAGGGATACAGTTAACCTGAAGTGAAGCATCGGAATCTAAAACTGGACTCACAGGAGAGGTTCAAATCATAGAAAGTTAGAGTGTCAGTCCTCTTGTACTTAAGTCACCATTGTGCCTTTTGAATTTAATTCCGATGCAGTTTCTGTGTTTCATCGTCAATAAGAAGGTCCAAGGGATACAGTTAACGTGAAGTGACGCATCGGAATCTAAAACTGGACTCACAGGAGAGATTCAAACCATAGAAAGGTAGAGTGTCAGTCCTCTTGTACTTATGTCGGCATTGTATTTTTTGTATTAAATTCGGATGCAATTTCTGTGTTTCATCACCAATAGGAAGGTCCAAGGGATACAGAATAACTGAAGTGAAGCATCGGAATCTAAAACTGGACACACAGGAAAAGTTCAAATCATAGAAAGTTAGAGTGTCAGTCCTCTTGTACTTAAGTCGGCTTTGTGCGTTTTGAATTTAATTCCGATGCAATTTCTGTGTTTCATCGTCAATAAGAAGGTCCAAGGGATACAGTAAACCTGAAGTGAAGCATCGGAATCTAAAACTGGACTCACAGGAGCGGTTCAAATCATAGAAAGTTAAAGTGTCAGTCCTCTTGTACTTAAATCGGCATTGTGCCTTATGCATTACATTCGGATGCAATTTCTGTGTATCATCATCAATAAGAAGGTCCAAGGGATACAGTTAACCTGAAGTGAAGCATCGGAATCTAAAACTGGACTCACAGGAGAGGTTCAAATCATAGAAAGTTAGAGTGTCAGTCCTCTTGTACTTAAGTCGCCATTGTGCCTTTTGAATTTAATTCCGATGCAGTTTCTGTGTTTCATCGTCAATAAGAAGGTCCAAGGGATACAGTTAACGTGAAGTGACGCATCGGAATCTAAAACTGGACTCACAGGAGAGATTCAAACCATAGAAAGGTAGAGTGTCAGTCCTCTTGTACTTATGTCGGCATTGTATTTTTTGTATTAAATTCGGATGCAATTTCTGTGTTTCATCACCAATAGGAAGGTCCAAGGGATACAGAATAACTGAAGTGAAGCATCGGAATCTAAAACTGGACACACAGGAAAAGTTCAAATCATAGAAAGTTAGAGTGTCAGTCCTCTTGTACTTAAGTCGGCTTTGTGCGTTTTGAATTTAATTCCGATGCAATTTCTGTGTTTCATCGTCAATAAGAAGGTCCAAGGGATACAGTAAACCTGAAGTGAAGCATCGGAATCTAAAACTGGACTCACAGGAGCGGTTCAAATCATAGAAAGTTAAAGTGTCAGTCCTCTTGTACTTAAATCGGCATTGTGCCTTATGTATTACATTCGGATGCAATTTCTGTGTATCATCATCAATAAGAAGGTCCAAGGGGTACAGTAAACCTGAAGTGAAGCATCGGAATCTAAAACTGGACTCACAGGAGAGGTTCAAATCATAGAAAATCAGAGTGTCAGTCCTCTTATACTTTTGTCGGCATTGTGCCTGTTGTATTCATTTCGGATGCAATATCTGTGTTTCATTGTCAATAAGGAGGTCCAAGGGATACAGTAAACCTGATGTGAGGCATTGGAATCTAAAACTGGACTCACGGGAGAGGTTCAAATCATAGAAAGTTAGAGTGTCAGTCCTCTTGTACTTAAGTCGGCATTGTGCCTTTTGTATTAAATTCGGATGCAATTTCTGTGCTTCATCGTCAATAAGAAGGTCAACGTTATACAGTAATCCTGAAGTGAAGCTTCTGTATCTAAAACTGGACTCACAGGAGAGGTTCAAAAGATAGAAAGTTAGAGTGTCAGTCCTCTTGTACTTAAGCCGGCATTGTGACTTTTGTATTAAATTCGGATGCAATTTCTGTGTTTCATCGTCAATAAGAATGTCCAAGGGATTCAGTAAACCTGAAGTGAAGCATTGGAATCTAAAACTGGACTCACAGGAGAGGTTCAAATCATAGAATGTTAGAGTGTCTGTCCTCTTGTACTTAAGTCGGCATTGGGCCTTTTGTATTAAATTCGGATGCAATTTCTGTGTTTCATCGTCAATAACAAGGACCAAGGGATACAGTAAACCTGAAGTGAAGCATTGGAATCTAAAACTGGACTCACAGCAGAGGTTCAAATCATAGAATGATAGAGTGTCAGTCCTCTTGTACTTAAGTCGGCATTGTGCCTTTTGTATTAAATTCGGATGCAATTTCTGTGTTTCATCGTCAATAAGAAGGTCCAAGGTATACAGTATACCTTAAGTGAAGCCTCGGAATCTAAAACTGGACTCACAGGAGAGGTTCAAATCATTGAAAGTTAGAGTGTCAGTCCACTTGTACTTAAGTCGGCATTGTGCCTTTTGTATAAAATTCGGATGCAATTTCTGTGCTTCATCGTCGATAAGAAGGTCCAATATACACAGTAAACCTGAAGTGAAGTATCGGAATCTATAACTGGACTCACAGGAGAGGTTCAAAACATAGAAAGTTAGAGTGTCAGTCCTCTTGTACTTAAGTCGGCATTGTGCCTTTTGTATTACATTCGGATGGAATTTCTGTGTTTCATCGTCAAGAAGAAGGTCCAAGGGATACAGTAAACCTGAAGTGGAGTATCGAAATCTAAAACTGGACTCTGAGGAAAGGTTCAAATCATAGAAAGTTAGAGTGTCGGTCCTCTTGTACTTAAGTCGGCATTGTGCCTTTTGTATTAAATTCGGATGGAATTTCTGTGTTTCATCGTCAATAAGAAGGTCCAAGGGATACAGTAAACCTGAAGTGAAGCATCGGAATCTAAAACTGGAGTCACTGGAGAGGTTCAAATCATAGAAGGTTAGAGTGTCATTCCTCTTCTACTTTAGTCGGAATTGTGCCTTTTGTATTAAATTCGGATGCAATTTAAGTGTTTCATCGTCAATAAGAATGTCCAAGGTATACAGTGAACCGGAAGTGAAGCATCGGAATCTATAACTGGACTCACAGGAGAGGTTCAAATCATAGAAAATTAGAGTGTCATTCCTCTTCTACTTTATTCGGAATTGGGCCTTTTGTATTAAATTCGGAAACAATTTCTTTGTTTCATCGTCAATAAGAAGAACCAAGGGATACAGTAAAACTGAAGTGAAGCATCGGAATCTAAAACTGGACTCACAGGAGCGGTTCAAATCATAGAAAGTTAGAGTGTCAGTCCTCTTGTACTTAAGTCGGCATTGTGCCTTATGTATTACATTCGGATGCAATTTCTGTGTATCATCATCAATAAGAAGGTCCAAGGGATACAGTTAACCTGAAGTGAAGCATCGGAATCTAAAACTGGACTCACAGGAGAGGTTCAAATCATAGAAAGTTAGAGTGTCAGTCCTCTTGTACTTAAGTCGCCATTGTGCCTTTTGAATTTAATTCCGATGCAGTTTCTGTGTTTCATCGTCAATAAGAAGGTCCAAGGGATACAGTTAACGTGAAGTGACGCATCGGAATCTAAAACTGGACTCACAGGAGAGATTCAAACCATAGAAAGGTAGAGTGTCAGTCCTCTTGTACTTATGTCGGCATTGTATTTTTTGTATTAAATTCGGATGCAATTTCTGTGTTTCATCACCAATAGGAAGGTCCAAGGGATACAGAATAACTGAAGTGAAGCATCGGAATCTAAAACTGGACACACAGGAAAAGTTCAAATCATAGAAAGTTAGAGTGTCAGTCCTCTTGTACTTAAGTCGGCTTTGTGCGTTTTGAATTTAATTCCGATGCAATTTCTGTGTTTCATCGTCAATAAGAAGGTCCAAGGGATACAGTAAACCTGAAGTGAAGCATCGGAATCTAAAACTGGACTCACAGGAGCGGTTCAAATCATAGAAAGTTAAAGTGTCAGTCCTCTTGTACTTAAATCGGCATTGTGCCTTATGTATTACATTCGGATGCAATTTCTGTGTATCATCATCAATAAGAAGGTCCAAGGGGTACAGTAAACCTGAAGTGAAGCATCGGAATCTAAAACTGGACTCACAGGAGAGGTTCAAATCATAGAAAGTTAGAGTGTCAGTCCTCTTGTACTTAAGTCGGCATTGTGCCTTTTGAATTTAATTCGGATGCAATTTCTATGTTTCATCGTCAATAAAATGTCCAAGGGATACAGTAAACCTGACGTGAAGCATCGGAATCTAATTTGGACTCACAGGAGAGGTTTAATTCATAGAAAGTTAGAGTGTCAGTCCTCTTGTACTTAAGTCGGCATTGTGCCTTTTGAATTTAGTTCCGATGCAATTTCTGTGTTTCATCGTCAATACGAAGGTCCAAGGGATACATTAAACCTGAAGTGAAGCATTGGAATCTAAATCTGGACTCACAGGAGAGGTTCAAATCATAGAAAGTTAGAGTGTCAGTCCTCTTGTACTTAAGTCGGCATTGTGCCTTTTGTATTAAATTCGGATGCAATTTCTGTGTTTCATCGTCACTATGAAGGTCCAAGGGATACAGTAAGCCTGAAGTGAAGCATCGGAATCTAAAACTGGACTCACAGGAGATGTTCAAATCATGGAAATTAAAGTGTCATTCCTCTTGTACTTATTCGGCATTTGCCTTTTGTATTAAATTCGGATGCAATTTCTGTGTTTCATCGTCAATAAGAAGGTCCAAGGGATACAGTAAACCTGAAGTAAAGCATCGAAATCTAAAACTGGACTCACAGGAGAGGGTCAAATCATAGAAAGTTAGAGTGTCAGACCTCTTGTACTTAAGTCGGCATTGTGCCTTTTGTATTACATTCGAACGCTATTTCTGTGTTTCATCGTCAATAAGAAGGTCCAAGGGATACAGTAAACCTGAAGTGAAGCATCGGAATCTAAAACTGGACTCACTGGAGAGGTTCAAATCATAGAAAGTTAGCGTGTCAATCCTCTTGCTCTTATGTCGGCGTTGTGCCTTTTGTATTAAATTTGGATGCAATTTCTGTGTTTCATCGTCAGTAAGAAGGTCCAAGGGATACAGTAACACTGAAGTGAAGGATCGGAATCTAAAATTGGACTCACAGGAGAGGTTCAAATCTCAGAAAGTTAGAATGTCAGTTCTCTTGTACTTAAGTCGTCATTGTGCCTTTAGTATTAAACTCGGATGCAATTTCTGTGTTTCATCGTCAATAAGAAGGTCCAAGAGATACAGTAAACCTGATGAGAAGCATCGATATCTAAAACTGGACTCACAGGACAGGTTCAAATCATAGAAAGTTAGAGTGTCAGTCCTCTTGTACTTAAGTCGGCATTGTGCCTTTTGTATAATATTCGGATGTAATTTCTGTGTTTCATCGTCAATGAGAAGGCCCAAGGGATACAGTAAACCTGAAGTGAAGTATCGGAATCTAAAACTGGACTCACAGGAGGGGTTCAAATCATAGAAAGTTAGCGTGTCAATCCTCTTGCTCTTATGTCGGCGTTGTGCCTTTTGTATTAAATTCGGATGCAATTTCTGTGTTTCATCGTCAATAAGAAGGTCCAAGGTATACAGTAAACCTGAAATGAAACGTCGGAATCTAAAACTGGACTCACAGGAGAGGTTAAAATCATGGAAAGTCAGAGTGTCAGTCCTCTTATACTTTTGTCGGCATTGTGCCTTTTGTATTAAATTCGGATGCAATTTCTATGTTTCGTCATCAATAGGATGGTCCAAGGGGTACAGTAAACCTGACGAGAAGCGTCGGAATCTAGAACTGGACTCGCAGGAGAGGTTCAAATCATAGAAAGTTAGAGTGTCATTCCTCTTGTAGTTAAGTCCGCATTGTGCCTTTTGAATTAAATTCGGATGCAATAAATCTGTGTTTCATCGTCAATACGAAGGTCCAAGGGATACAGAAAACCTGAAGTGAAGCATCGGAATCTACAACTGGACACACAGAAGAGGTTCAAATCATACAAACGTAGGGTGTCAGCCCTCTTGTACTTAAGTCGGCATTGTGGCTTTTGTATTAAAGTCGGATGCAATTTCTGTGTTTCATCGTCGATAAGAAGGTCCAAGGTATACAGTAAACCTGAAGTGAAGCGTCGGAATCTAAAACTGGACTCACAGGAGAGGTTCAAATCATAGAAAATCAGAGTGTCAGTCCTCTTATACTTTTGTCGGCATTGTGCCTGTTGTATTCATTTCGGATGCAATATCTGTGTTTCATTGTCAATAAGGAGGTCCAAGGGATACAGTAAACCTGATGTGAGGCATTGGAATCTAAAACTGGACTCACGGGAGAGGTTCAAATCATAGAAAGTTAGAGTGTCAGTCCTCTTGTACTTAAGTCGGCATTGTGCCTTTTGTATTAAATTCGGATGCAATTTCTGTGCTTCATCGTCAATAAGAAGGTCAAAGTTATACAGTAATCCTGAAGTGAAGCTTCTGTATCTAAAACTGGACTCACAGGAGAGGTTCAAAAGATAGAAAGTTAGAGTGTCAGTCCTCTTGTACTTAAGCCGGCATTGTGACTTTTGTATTAAATTCGGATGCAATTTCTGTGTTTCATCGTCAATAAGAATGTCCAAGGGATTCAGTAAACCTGAAGTGAAGCATTGGAATCTAAAACTGGACTCACAGGAGAGGTTCAAATCATAGAATGTTAGAGTGTCTGTCCTCTTGTACTTAAGTCGGCATTGGGCCTTTTGTATTAAATTCGGATGCAATTTCTGTGTTTCATCGTCAATAACAAGGACCAAGGGATACAGTAAACCTGAAGTGAAGCATTGGAATCTAAAACTGGACTCACAGCAGAGGTTCAAATCATAGAATGATAGAGTGTCAGTCCTCTTGTACTTAAGTCGGCATTGTGCCTTTTGTATTAAATTCGGATGCAATTTCTGTGTTTCATCGTCAATAAGAAGGTCCAAGGTATACAGTATACCTTAAGTGAAGCCTCGGAATCTAAAACTGGACTCACAGGAGAGGTTCAAATCATTGAAAGTTAGAGTGTCAGTCCACTTGTACTTAAGTCGGCATTGTGCCTTTTGTATAAAATTCGGATGCAATTTCTGTGCTTCATCGTCGATAAGAAGGTCCAATATACACAGTAAACCTGAAGTGAAGTATCGGAATCTATAACTGGACTCACAGGAGAGGTTCAAAACATAGAAAGTTAGAGTGTCAGTCCTCTTGTACTTAAGTCGGCATTGTGCCTTTTGTATTACATTCGGATGGAATTTCTGTGTTTCATCGTCAAGAAGAAGGTCAAAGGGATACAGTAAACCTGAAGTGGAGCATCGAAATCTAAAACTGGACTCTGAGGAAAGGTTCAAATCATAGAAAGTTAGAGTGTCGGTCCTCTTGTACTTAAGTCGGCATTGTGCCTTTTGTATTAAATTCGGATGGAATTTCTGTGTTTCATCGTCAATAAGAAGGTCCAAGGGATACAGTAAACCTGAAGTGAAGCATCGGAATCTAAAACTGGAGTCACTGGAGAGGTTCAAATCATAGAAGGTTAGAGTGTCATTCCTCTTCTACTTTAGTCGGAATTGTGCCTTTTGTATTAAATTCGGATGCAATTTAAGTGTTTCATCGTCAATAAGAATGTCCAAGGTATACAGTGAACCGGAAGTGAAGCATCGGAATCTATAACTGGACTCACAGGAGAGGTTCAAATCATAGAAAATTAGAGTGTCATTCCTCTTCTACTTTATTCGGAATTGGGCCTTTTGTATTAAATTCGGATGCAATTTCTGTGTTTCATCGTCAATACGAAGGTCCAAGGGATACAGTAAACCTGAAGTGAAGCATCGAAAACTAAAACTGGACTCAGAGGTGAGCTTCAAATCATAGAAAGTTAGAGTGTCAGTCCTCTTGTACTTCAGTCGGCATTGTGCCTTTTGTATTAAATTCGGAAACAATTTCTTTGTTTCATCGTCAATAAGAAGAACCAAGGGATACAGTAAAACTGAAGTGAAGCATCGGAATCTAAAACTGGACTCACAGGAGCGGTTCAAATCATAGAAAGTTAGAGTGTCAGTCCTCTTGTACTTAAGTCGGCATTGTGCCTTATGTATTACATTCGGATGCAATTTCTGTGTATCATCATCAATAAGAAGGTCCAAGGGATACAGTAAACCTGAAGTGAAGCATCGGAATCTAAAACTGGACTCACAGGAGGGGTTCAAATCATAGAAAGTTAGAGTGTCAGTCCTCTTGTACTTAAATCGCCATTGTGTGTTTTGAATTTAATTCCGATGCAGTTTCTGTGTTTCATCGTCAATAAGAAGGTCCAAGGGATGCAGTTAACGTGAAGTGACGCATCGGAATCTAAAACTGGACTCACAGGAGAGATTCAAACCATAGAAAGGTAGAGTGTCAGTCCTCTTGTACTTAAGTCGGCATTGTGCCTTTTGAATTTAATTCGGATGCAATTTCTATGTTTCATCGTCAATAAAAGGTCCAAGGGATACAGTAAACCTGAAGTGAAGCATCGGAATCTAAATTGGACTCACAGGAGAGGTTCAATTCATAGAAAGTTAGAGTGTCAGTCCTCTTGTACTTAAGTCGGCATTGTGGCTTTTGAATTTAGTTCCGATGCAATTTCTGTGTTTCATCGTCAATACGAAGGTCCAAGGGATACATTAAACCTGAAGTGAAGCATTGGAATCTAAAACTGGACTCACAGGAGAGGTTCAAATCATAGAAAGTTAGAGTGTCAGTCCTCTTGTACTTAAGTCGGCATTGTGCCTTTTGTATTAAATTCGGATGCAATATCTGTGTTTCATCGTCACTATGAAGGTCCAAGGGATACAGTGAGCCTGAAGTGAAGTATCGGAATCTAAAACTGGACTCACAGGAGAGGTTCAAATCATGGAAATTAAAGTGTCATTCCTCTTGTACTTAAGTCGGCATTTGCCTTTTGTATTAAATTCGGATGCAATTTCTGTGTTTCATCGTCAATAAGAATTTCCAAGGGATACAGTAAACCTGTAGTAAAGCATCGAAATCTAAAACTGGACTCACAGGAGAGGGTCAAATCATAGAAAGTTAGAGTGTCAGACCTCTTGTACTTAAGTCGGCATTGTGCCTTTTGTATTACATTCGAACGCTATTTCTGTGTTTCATCGTCAATAAGAAGGTCCAAGGGATACAGTAAACCTGAAGTGAAGCATCGGAATCTAAAACTGGACTCACTGGAGAGGTTCAAATCATAGAAAGTTAGCGTGTCAATCCTCTTGCTCTTATGTCGGCGTTGTGCCTTTTGTATTAAATTTGGATGCAATTTCTGTGTTTCATCGTCAGTAAGAAGGTCCAAGGGATACAGTAACACAGAAGTGAAGGATCGGAATCAAAAATTGGACTCACAGGAGAGGTTCAAATCTCAGAAAGTTAGAATGTCAGTTCTCTTGTACTTAAGTCGTCATTGTGCCTTTTGTATTAAACTCGGATGCAATTTCTGTTTCTCATCGTCAATAAGAAGTTCCAAGAGATACAGTAAACCTGATGAGAAGCATCGATATCTAAAACTGGACTCACAGGAGAGGTTCAAATCATAGAAAGTTAGAGTGTCAGTCCTCTTGTACTTCAGTCGGCATTGTGCCTTTTGTATAATATTCGGATGCAATTTCTGTGTTTCATCGTCAATGAGAAGGCCCAAGGGATACAGTAAACCTGAAGTGAAGTATCGGAATCTAAAACTGGACTCACAGGAGAGGTTGAAATCGTAGAAAGTTAGCGTGTCAATCCTCTTGCTCTTATGTCGGCGATGTGCCTTTTGTATTAAATTCGGGTGCAATTTCTGTGTTTCATCGTCAATAAGAAGGTCCAAGGTATACAGTGAACCTGAAATGAAGCGTCGGAATCCAAAACTGGACTCACAGGAGAGGTTCAAATCATAGCAAGTTAGAGTGTCAGTCCTCTTGTACTTAAGTGGCATTGTACCTTTTGAATTTAATTCCGATGCAGTTTCTGTGTTTCATCGTCAATAAGAAGGTCCAAGGGATACAGTAATCGTGAAGTGAAGCATCGGAATCTAAAACTGGACTCACAGGAGAGATTCAAACCATAGAAAGTTACAGTGTTAGTCCTATTTTACTTAAGTCGGCATTGTGCCCTTTGAACTTAATTCCGATGCAATTTCTGTGCTTCATCGTCAGTAATAAGGTCCAAGGGATACAGTAAACCTGACGTGAAGCATCGGAATCTAAATTGGACTCACAGGAGAGGTTCAAATCATAGAAAGTTAGAGTGTCAGTCCTCTTGCACTTAAGTCGGCATGTTGCCTTTTGAATTTAATTCCGATGCAATTTCTGTGTTTCATCGTCAATACGAAGGTACAAGGGATACATTAAACCTGAAGTGAAGCATCGGAATCTAAAACTGGACTCACAAGAGAGGTTCAAATCATAGAAAATTAGAGTGTCAGTCCTCTTGTACTTAAGCCGGCATTGTGCCTTTTGTATTAAATTCGGATGCAATTTCTGTGTTTCATCGTCAATGAGTAGGTCCAAGGGATACAGTAAGGCTGAAGTGAGGCATCGGAATCTAAGACTGGACTCACAGGAGAGGTTCAAATCATGGAAAGTTAAAGTGTCTTTCCTCTTGTACTTAAGTCATCATTTGCCTTTAGTATTAAATTCGGATGCAATTTCTGTGTTTCATCGTCAATAAGAAGGTCCAAGGGATACAGTAACTCTGAAGTGAAGCATCGAAATCTAAAACTGGACTCACTGGAGAGGTTCAAATCTTAGAAAATTCGAATGTCAGTCCTCTTGTACTTAAGTTGGCATTGTGCCTTTTCTATTTCATTCGGATGCAATTTCTGTGTTTCATCGTCAATAAGATGGTCCAAGGGGTACAGTAAACCTGACGAAAAGCATCGGAATCTAAAACTGGACCCACAGGAGAGGTTCAAATCAAAGAAAGTTAGAGTGTCAGTCCTCTTGTAGTTAAGTCGGCATTGAGCCTTTTGAATTAAATTTGGATGCAATTTCTGTGTTTCGTCACCAATAAGAAGGTCCAAGGGATACAGTAAAACTGAAGTGAAGCATGGGAATCTAAAACTGGACTCACAGGAGAGGTTCAAATCATGGAAAGTTAAAGTGTCATTCCTCTTGTACTTAAGTCATCATTTGCCTTTTGTATTAAATTCGGATGCAATTTCAGTGTTTCATCGTCAATAAGAAGGTCCAAGGGATACAGTAAACCTGAAGTGAAGCATCGGAATCTAAAACTGGACTCACAGGAGCGGTTCAAATCATAGAAAGTTAAAGTGTCAGTCCTCTTGTACTTAAGTCGGCATTGTGCCTTATGTATTACATTCGGATGCAATTTCTGTGTATCATCATCAATAAGAAGGTCCAAGGGATACAGTAAACCTGAAGTAAAGAATCGGAATCTAAAACCGGACTAACAGGAGAGGTTCAAATCATAGAAAGTTAGAGTGTCAGTCCTCTTGTACTTAAGTCGCCATTGTGCCTTTTGAATTTAATTCCGATGCAGTTTCTGTGTTTCATCGTCAATAAGAAGGTCCAAGGGATACAGTTAACGTGAAGTGACGCATCGGAATCTAAAACTGGACTCACAGGAGAGATTCAAACCATAGAAAGGTAGAGTGTCAGTCCTCTTGTACTTAAGTCGGCATTGTGCCTTTTGAACTTAATTCGGATGCAATTTCTATGTTTCATCGTCAATAAAAGGTCCAAGGGATACAGTAAACCTGAAGTAAAGCATCGAAATCTAAAACTGGACTCACAGGAGAGGTTCAAATCTTAGAAAAATAGAATGTCAGTCCTCTTGTACTTAAATCGGCATTGTGCCTTTTGTATGAAGTTCGGATGCAATTTCTGTGTTTCATCGTCAATAAGAAGGTCCACGGGATACAGTAAACGTGAAGTGAGGCATCGGAATCTAAAACTGGACTCACAGGAGAGGTTGAAATCATAGAAAGTTAGAGTGTCAGTCCTCTTGTACTTATGTCGGCATTGTATTTTTTGTATTAAATTCGGATGCAATCTCTGTGTTTCATCACCAATAGGAAGGTCCAAGGGATACAGAATAACTGAAGTGAAGCATCGGAATCTAAAACTGGACACACAGGAAAGGTTCAAATCATAGAAATTTAGAGTGTCAGTCCTCTTGTACTTAAGTCGGCATTGTGCGTTTTGAATTTAATTCCGATGCAATTTCTGTGTTTCATCGTCAATAAGAAGGTCCAAGGGATACAGTAAACCTGAAGTGAAGCATCGGAATCTAAAACTGGACTCACAGGAGCGGTTCAAATCATAGAAAGTTAAAGTGTCAGTCCTCTTGTACTTAAGTCGGCATTGTACCTTATGTATTACATTCGGATGCAATTTCTGTGTATCATCATCAATTAGAAGGTCCAAGGGATACAGTAAACCTGAAGTGAAGCATCGGAATCTAAAACTGGACTCACAGGAGAGGTTCAAATCATAGAAAGTTAGAGTGTCAGTCCTCTTGTACTTGAGTCGCCATTGTGCCTTTTGAATTTAATTCCGATGCAGTTTCTGTGTTTCATCGTCAATAAGAAGGTCCAAGGGATACAGTTAACGTGAAGTGACGCATCGGAATCCAAAACTGGACTCACAGGAGAGATTCAAACCATAGAAAGGTAGAGTGTCAGTCCTCTTGTACTTAAGTCGGCATTGTGCCTTTTGAATTTAATTCGGATGCAATTTCTATGTTTCATCGTCAATAAAAGGTCCAAGGGATACAGTAAACCTGAAGTAAAGCATCGAAATCTAAAACTGGACTCACAGGAGAGGGTCAAATCATAGAAAGTTAGAGTGTCAGACCTCTTGTACTTAAGTCGGCATTGTGCCTTTTGTATTAAACTCGGATGCAATTTCTGTGTTTCATCATCAATAGGATGGTCCAAGGGGTACAGTAAACTTGACGAGAAGCGTCGGAATCTAGAACTGGACTCACAGGAGAGGTTCAAATCATAGAAAGTTAGAGTGTCATTCCTCTTGTAGTTAAGTCGGTTTTGTGCCTTTTGAATTAAATTCGGATGCAATAAATCTGTGTTTCATCGTCAATAAGAAGGTCCAAGGGATACAGAAAACCTGAAGTGAAGCATCGGATTCTAAAACTGGACACACAGAAGAGGTTCAAATCATACAAACGTAGGGTGTCAGTCCTCTTGTACTTAAGTCGGCATTGTGGCTTTTGTATTAAATTCGGATGCAATTTCTGTGTTTCATCGTCAATAAGAAGGTGCAAGGTATACAGTAAACCTGAAGTGAAGCGTCGGAATCTAATACTGGACTCACAGGAGAGGTTCAAATCATAGAAAGTCAGAGTGTCAGTCCTCTTATACTTTTGTCGGCATTGTGCCTGTTGTATTCAATTCGGATGCAATATCTGTGTTTCATTATCAATAAGGAGGTCCAAGGGACACAGTAAACCTGATGTGAGGCATTGGAATCTAAAACTGGACTCACGGGAGAGGTTCAAATCATAGAAAGTTAGAGTGTCAGTCCTCTTGTACTTAAGTCGGCATTGTGCCTTTTGTATTAAATTCGGATGCAATTTCTGTGCTTCATCGTCAATAAGAAGGTCAAAGTTATGCAGTAATCCTGAAGTGAAGCTTCTGTATCTAAAACTGGACTCACAGGAGAGGTTCAAAAGATAGAAAGTTAGAGTGTCAGTCCTCTTGTACTTAAGCCAGCATTGTGACTTTTGTATTAAATTCGGATGCAATTTCTGTGTTTCATCGTCAATAAGAATGTCCAAGGGATTCAGTAAACCTGAAGTGAAGCATTGGAATCTAAAACTGGACTCACAGGAGAGGTTCAAATCATAGAATGTTAGAGTGTCTGTCCTCTTGTACTTAAGTCGGCATTGGGCCTTTTGTATTAAATTCGGATGCAATTTCTGTGTTTCATCGTCAATAACAAGGACCAAGGGATACAGTAAACCTGAAGCGAAGCAACGGAATCTAAAACCGGACTCACAGGAGAGGTTCAAATCATAGAAAGTTAGAGTGTCAGTCCTCTTGTACTTAAGTCGGCATTGTGCCTTTTGTATTAAATTCGGATGCAATTTCTGTGTTTCATCATCAATAAGAAGGTCCAAGGGATACAGTAAACCTGAAGTGAAGCATCGGAATCTA
Organism: Schistocerca americana; assembly: GCF_021461395.2. Lineage (NCBI taxonomy): Eukaryota > Metazoa > Arthropoda > Insecta > Orthoptera > Acrididae > Schistocerca > Schistocerca americana. The sequence goes on from NC_060130.1 coordinate 73,045,593, forward strand.
AAACTGGACTCACAGGAGAGGTTCAAATCATAGAAAGTTAGAGTGTCACTCCTCTTGTACTTAAGTCGGCATTGTACCTTTTGTATTAAATTCGGATGCAATTTCTGTGTTTCATCGTCAATAAGAAGGTCCAAGGTATACAGTATACCTTAAGGGAAGCCTCGGAATCTAAAACTGGACTCACAGGAGAGGTTCAAATCATAGAAAGTTAAAGTGCCAGTCCTCTTGTACATATGTCGGCATTGTGCCTTTTGTATTAAATTCGGATGCAATTTATGTGTCTCATCGTCAATAAGAAGGTCCAAGGGATACAGTAAACCTGAAGGGACGCATCGGAATCTAAAACTCTAGTCACTGGAGAGGTTCAAATCATAGAAAGTTAGAGCTTCAGTCCTCTTGTACTTAAGTCGGCATTGTGCCTTTTGTAGTAAATTCGGATGCAATATCTTTGTTTCATCATCAATAAGAAGGTCTAAGGGATACAGTAAACCTGAAAAGAAGCATCGGATTCTATAACTGGACTCACAGGAGTGGTTCAAATCATAGAATATTAGAGTGTCATTCCTCTTCTACTTTAGTCGGAATTGTGCCTTTTGTATTAAATTCGGATGCAATTTAAGTGTTTCATCGTCAAGAAGAATGTCCAAGGTATACAGTGAACCGGAAGTGAAGCATCGGAATCTATAACTGGACTCACAGGAGAGGTTCAAATCATAGAAAATTAGAGTGTCATTCCTCTCCTACTTTATTCGGAATTGTGCCTTTTGTATTAAATTCGGATGCAATTTCTGTGTTTCATCGTCAATACGAAGGTCCAAGGGATACAGTAAACCTGAAGTGAAGCATCGAAAACTAAAACTGGACTCAGAGGTGAGGTTCAAATCATAGAAAGTTAGAGTGTCAGTCCTGTTGTACTTAAGTCGGCATTGTGCCTTTTGTATAATATTCGGATGCAATTTCTGTGTTTCATCGTCAATGAGAAGGCCCAAAGGATACAGTAAACCTGAAGTGAAGCGTCGGAATCTAAAACTGGACTCACAGGAGAGGTTCAAATCATAGAAAGTCAGAGTGTCAGTCCTCTTACACTTTTGTCGGCATTGTGCCTGTTGTGTTCAATTCGGATGCAATATCTGTGTTTCATTGTCAATAAGGAGGTCCAAGGGATACAGTAAACCTGATGTGAGGCATTGAAATCTAAAACTGGTCTCACAGGAGAAGTTCAAATCATAGAAACTTAGAGAGTCAGTTCTCTTGTACTTAAGTCGGCATTATGCCATTTAAATTAAATTCGGATGCAATTTCTGTGCTTCATCGTCAATAAGAAGGTCAAAGTTATTCAGTAATCCTGAAGTGAAGCATCGGAATCTAAAACTGGACTCACTGGAGAGGTTCAAATCATAGAATGTTAGAGTGTCTGTCCTCTTGTACGTAAGTCGGCATTGTGCCATTTGTATTAAATTCGGATGCAATTTCTGTGTTTCATCGTCAATAACAAGGACCAAGGGATACAGTAAACCTTAAGTGATGCAACGGAATCTAAAACTGGACTCACAGGAGAGGTTCAAATCATAGAAAGTTAGAGTGTCAGTCCTTTTGTACTTAAGTCGGCATTGTGCCTTTTGTATTAAATTCGGATGCAGTTTCTGTGTTTCATCATCAATAAGAAGGTCCAAGGGATACAGTAAACCTGAAGTGAAGCATCGGAATCTAAAACTGGACTCACAGGAGAGGTTCAAATCAAATAAAGTTAGAGTGTCAGTCCTCTTGTACTTAAGTCGGCGTTGTGCCTTTTGTATAAAATTCGGATGCAATTTCTGTGCTTCATCGTCAATAAGAAGGTCCAATATACACAGTAAACCTGAAGTGAAGTATCGGAATCTATAACTGGACTCACAGGAGAGGTTCAAAACATAGAAAGTTAGAGTGTCAGTCCTCTTGTACTTAAGTTGGCATTGTGCCTTTTGTATTAAATTCGGATGGAATTTCTGTGTTTCATCGTCAAGAAGAAGGTCCAAGGGATACAGTAAACCTGAAGTGGAGCATCGAAATCTAAAACTGGACTCTGAGGAAAGGTTCAAATCATAGAAAGTTAGAGTGTCGGTCCTCTTGTACTTAAGTTGGCATTGTGCCTTTTGTATTAAATTCTCATGGAATTTCTGTGTTTCATCGTCAAGAAGAAGGTCCAAGGGATACAGTAAACCTGAAGTGGAGCATCGAAATCTAAAACTGGACTCTGAGGAAAGGTTCAAATCATAGAAAGTTAGAGTGTCGGTCCTCATGTACTTAAGTCGGCATTGTGCCCTTAGTATTAAATTCGGATGGAATTTCTGTGTTTCATCGTCAATAAGAAGGTCCAAGGGATACAGTAAACCTGTAGTGAAGCATCGGAATCTAAAACTGGAGTCACTGGAGAGGTTCAAATCATAGAAAGTTAGAGCTTCAGTCCTCTTGTACTTAAGTCGGCATTGTGCCTTTTGTAGTAAATTCGGATGCAATATCTTTGTTTCATCATCAATAAGAAGGTCTAAGGGATACAGTAAACCTGAAAAGAAGCATCGGATTCTATAACTGGACTCACAGGAGTGGTTCAAATCATAGAATATTAGAGTGTCATTCCTCTTCTACTTTAGTCGGAATTGTGCCTTTTGTATTAAATTCGGATGCAATTTAAGTGTTTCATCGTCAAGAAGAATGTCCAAGGTATACAGTGAACCGGAAGTGAAGCATCGGAATCTATAACTGGACTCACAGGAGAGGTTCAAATCATAGAAAATTAGAGTGTCATTCCTCTCCTACTTTATTCGGAATTGTGCCTTTTGTATTAAATTCGGATGCAATTTCTGTGTTTCATCGTCAATACGAAGGTCCAAGGGATACAGTAAACCTGAAGTGAAGCATCGAAAACTAAAACTGGACTCAGAGGTGAGGTTCAAATCATAGAAAGTTAGAGTGTCAGTCCTGTTGTACTTAAGTCGGCATTGTGCCTTTTGTATAATATTCGGATGCAATTTCTGTGTTTCATCGTCAATGAGAAGGCCCAAGGGATACAGTAAACCTGAAGTGAAGCGTCGGAATCTAAAACTGGACTCACAGGAGAGGTTCAAATCATAGAAAGTCAGAGTGTCAGTCCTCTTATACTTTTGTCGGCATTGTGCCTGTTGTGTTCAATTCGGATGCAATATCTGTGTTTCATTGTCAATAAGGAGGTCCAAGGGATACAGTAAACCTGATGTGAGGCATTGAAATCTAAAACTGGTCTCACAGGAGAAGTTCAAATCATAGAAACTTAGAGAGTCAGTCCTCTTGTACTTAAGTCGGCATTGTGCCATTTAAATTAAATTCGGATGCAATTTCTGTGCTTCATCGTCAATAAGAAGGTCAAAGTTATTCAGTAATCCTGAAGTGAAGCATCGGAATCTAAAACTGGACTCACAGGAGAGGTTCAAATCATAGAATGTTAGAGTGTCTGTCCTCTTGTACGTAAGTCGGCATTGTGCCATTTGTATTAAATTCGGATGCAATTTCTGTGTTTCATCGTCAATAACAAGGACCAAGGGATACAGTAAACCTTAAGTGATGCAACGGAATCTAAAACTGGACTCACAGGAGAGGTTCAAATCATAGAAAGTTAGAGTGTCAGTCCTTTTGTACTTAAGTCGGCATTGTGCCTTTTGTATTAAATTCGGATGCAGTTTCTGTGTTTCATCATCAATAAGAAGGTCCAAGGGATACAGTAAACCTGAAGTGAAGCATCGGAATCTAAAACTGGACTCACAGGAGAGGTTCAAATCAAATAAAGTTAGAGTGTCAGTCCTCTTGTACTTAAGTCGGCGTTGTGCCTTTTGTATTAAATTCGGATGCAATTTCTGTGTTTCATCGTCAATAAGATGGTCCAAGGGATACAGTAAACCTGAAGTGAAGCATCGGAATCTAAAACTGGACTGACAGGAGAGGTTCAAATCATAGAAAGTTAGAGTGTCAGTCCTCTTGTACTTAAGTCGGCATTGTGCCTTTTGAATTTAATTCCGATGCAATTTCTGTGTTTCATCGTCAATAAGAAAGTCCAAGGAATGCAGTAAACCTGAAGTGAAGCATCGGAATCTAAAACTGGACTCTCAGGACAGGTTCAAATCACAGAAAGTTAGAGTGTCAGTCCTCTTGTACTTAAGTCGGCATTGTGCCTTTTGTATTAAATTCGGATACAATTTCTGTGCTTCATCGCCAATATGAAGGTCCAAGGTATACAGTGAACCTGAAGTGAAGTATAGGAATCTATAACTGGACTCACAGGAGAGGTTCAAAGCATAGAAAGTTAGAGTCTCAGTCCTCTTGTACTTAAGTCGGCATTGTGCCCTTTGTATTAAATTCGGATGGAATTTCTGTGTTTCATCGTCACGAAGAAGGTCCAAGGGATACAGTAAACCTGAAGTGAAGCATCTAAACCTAAAACTGGACTCTGAGGAAAGGTTTAAATCATAGAAGTTAGAGTGTCGGTCCTCTTGTACTTAAGTCGGCATTGTGCCTTTTGTTTTAAATTCGGATGGAATTTCTGGGTTTCATCGTCAATAAGAAGGTCCAAGGGATACAGTAAACCTGAAGTGAAGAATCGGAATCTAAAAGTGGAGTCACTGGAGAGGTTCAAATCATAGAAAGTTAGAGTGTAAGTCCTCTTGTACTTAAGTCGGCATTGTGCCTTTTGAATTTATTTCCGATGCAATTTCTGTGCTTCATCGTCAATAAGAAGGTCCAATATATACAGTAAACCTTAAGTGAAGTATCGGAATCTACAACTGGACTCACAGGAGAGGTTCAAAACATAGAAAGTTAGAGTGTCAGTCCTCTTGTACTTAAGTCGGCATTGTGCCTTTTGTATTAAATTCGGATGGAATTTCTGTGTTTCATCGTCAATAAGAAGGTCCAAGGGATACAGTAAATCTGTAGTGAAGCATCGGAATCTAAAACTGGAGTCACTGGAGAGGTTCAAATCAAAGAAAGTTAGAGTGTCAGTCCTCTTGTACTTAAGTCGGCATTGTGCCTTTTGTATTAAATTCCGATGCAATTTATGTGTTTCATCGTCAATAAGAATGTCCAAGGTATACAGTGAACCTGAAGTGAAGCATCGTAATCTATAACTGGACTCACAGGAGAGGTTCAAATCGTAGATAGTTAGAGTGACACTCCTCTTGTACTTAAGTCGGCATTGTGCGTTTTGAAATTAATTCCGATGCAATTTCTGTGTTTCACCGTCAATAATAAGGTCCAAGGGAGCCAGTAAACCTGAAGTGAAGCATCGGAATCTAAAACTGGACTCTCAGGAGAGGTTCAAATCATAGAAAGTTAGAGTGTCAGTCCTTTAGTTCTTCAGTCGGCATTGAGCCTTTTGTATTAAATTCGGATGCCATTTCTGTGTTACATCGTCAATAAGAAGATGCAAGGGATACAGTAAACCTGAAGTGAAGCATCGGAATCTAAAACTGGACTCACAGGAGAAGTTCTAATCATAGAAAGTTAGAGTGTAGGGTCCTCTTGTACTTAAGTCGGCATTGTGCCTTTTGTATTAAATTCGGATGCAATTTCTGTGTTTTATCGTCATTAAGAATGACCAAGGGATACACTACACCTAACGTGAAGCATCGGAATCTAAAACTGGACTCACAGGAGAGGTTCAAATCATAGAAAGTTAGAGTGTCAGTCCTCTTGTACTTAAATCGCCATTGTGCCTTTTGTATTAAAATCGGATGCAATTTCAGTGCTTCATCGCCAATGAAAAGGTCCAAGGGATACAGTAAACCTGAAGTGAAGCATCGGAATTTAAAACTGGACTCACAGGAGAGGTTCAAATCATCGAAAGTTAGAGTGTGAGTTAACTTGTACTTAAGTCGGCATTGTGCCTTTTGTATTAAATTCGGATGCAATTTCTGTGCTTCATCGCCACTAAGAAGGTCCAAGGTGTACAGTAAACCAGAAGTGAAGCGTTGGAATCTAAAACTGGGCTCTCAGGAGAGGTTCAAATCATTGAAAATTAGAGTGTCAGTCCTCTTGTACTTACGTCAACATTGTGCCTTTTGAATTTAATTCCGATGTAACTTCTGTGTTTCATCGTCAATAAGAAGGTCCAAGGGATACAGTAAACCTGAAGTGAAGCAACGGAATCTAAATTGGACTCACAGGAGAGGTTCAATTCATAGAAAGTTAGGGTGTCAGTCCTCTTGTACTTATGTCGGCATGTGCCTTTTGAATTAAATTCCGATGCAATTTCTGTGTTGCGTTGTCAATACGAAGGTCCAAGGAGTACAGTAAACCTGAAGTGAAGCATCGGAATCTAAAACTGGACTCACAGGAGAGGTTCAAATCATAGAAAGTTAGAGTGTCAGTCCTCTTGTACTTAAGTCGGCATTGTGCCTTTTGTATTAAATTCGGATGCAATTTCTGTGCTTCATTGCCAATAAGAAGGTCCAAGGGATACAGTAATCCTGAAGTGAAGCATTGAAATCCAAAACTGGACTCACAGGAGAGGTTCAAATCATAGAAAGTTAGAGTGTCTGTCCTCTTGTACTTAAGTCGGCATTGTGCCTTTTGAATTTCATTCCGATGCAGTTTCTATGTTTTGTCTTCAATAAGAAGGTCCAAGGGATACAGTAAACCTGAAGTGAAGCATCGGAATCTAAAACTGGACTCACAGGAGAGGTTCAAATCATAGAAAATTAGAGTGCCAGTCCTCTTGTACTTAAGTCGGCATTGTGCCTTTTGTATTAAATTCGGATGCAATTTATGTGTTTCATCGTCAATAAGAATGTCCAAGGTATACAGTGAACCTGAAGTGAAGCATCGTAATCTATAACTGGACTCACAGGAGAGGTTCAAATCGTAGAAAGTTAGAGTGTCAGTCCTCCTGTACTTAAGTCGGCATTGTGCGTTTTGAAATTAATTCCGATGCAATTTCTGTGCTTCACCGTCAATAAGAAGGTACAAGGGATACAGTAAACCTGAAGTGAAGCATCGGAATCTCAAAGTGGACTCACAGGAGAAGTTCAAATCATAGAAAGTTAGAGTATAGGGACCTCTTGTACTTAAGTCATCATTGTGTCTTTTGTATTAAATTCGGATGCAATTTCTCTGTTTCATCTTCAATAAGAAGGTCCAAAAGATACAGTAAACCTGAAGTGAAGCATCGGAATCTAAAACTGGACTCACAGGAGAGGTTCAAATCATAGAAAGTTAGAGTGTCAGTCCTTTTGTTCTTCAGTCGGCATTGTTCCTTTTGTATTAAATTCGGATGCAATTTCTGTGTTACATCGTCAATAAGAAGGTCCAAGGGATACAGTAAACCTGAAGTGAAGCATCGGAATCTAAAACTGGACTCACAGGAGAAGTTCAAATCATAGAAAGTTAGAGTGTAGGGTCCTCTTGTACTTAAGTCGGCATTGTGCCTTTTGTATTAAATTCGGATGCAATTTCTGTGTTTCATCGTCATGAAGAATGTCCAAGGGATACACTACACCTAACGTGAAGCATCAGAATGTAAAACTGGACTCACAGGAGAGGTTCAAATCATAGAAAGTTAGAGTGTCAGTCCTCTTGTACTTAAATCGGCATTGTGCGGTTTGAATTTAATTGCGATGCAATTTCTGTGTTTCATCGTCATTAAGAATGTCCAAGGGATACAGTACACCTAAAGTGAAGCATCGGAATCTAAAACTGTACTCACAGGAGAGGTTCAAATCATAGAAAGTTAGAGTGTCAGTCCTCTTGTACTTAAGTCGGCATTGTGCCTTTTGTATTAAATTCGGATGCAATTTCTGTGCTTCATTGCCAATAAGAAGGTCCAAGGGATACAGTAAACCTGAAGTGAAGCATTGATATCCAAAACTGGACTCACAGGAGAGGTTCAAATCATAGAAAGTTAGAGTGTCTGTCCTCTTGTACTTAAGTCGGCATTGTGCCTTTTGAATTTCATTCCGATGCAGTTTCTGTGTTTTGTCTTCAATAAGAAGGTCCAAGGGATACAGAAAACCTGAAGTGAAGCATCGGAATCTAAAACTGGACTCACAGGAGAGGTTCAAACCATAGAAAGTTAGAGTGTTAGTCCTCTTGTACTTAAGTAGGCATTGTGTGTTTTGAATTAGATTCCGATGCAATTTCTGTGCTTCATCGTCAGTAATAAGATCCAAGGGATACAGTAAACATGAAGTGACGCAACGGAATCTAAATTGGACTCACAGGAGAGGTTCAAATCATAGAAAGTTAGAGTGTCAGTCCTCTTGTACTTATGTCGGCATTGTGCCTTTTGAATTAAATTCCGATGCAATTTCTGTGTTGCGTTGTCAATACGAAGGTCCAAGGGTAACAGTAAACCTGAAGTGAAGCATCGGAATCTAAAACTGGACTCACAGGAGAGGTTCAAGTCATAGAAAGTTAGAGTGTCAGTCCTCTTGTACTTAGGTCGGCATTATGCCTATTGTATTAAATTGGGATGCAATTTCTGTGCTTCATCGTCAATAAGAAGGTCCAAGGCATACAGTACACCTGAAGTGAAGCATCGGAATCTAAAACTGGACTGACAGGAGAGGTTCAAATCATAGTAAGTTAGAGTGTCTGTCCTCTTGTACTTAAGTCATCATTGTGGCATTTGTATTGAATTCGGATGTAATTTCTGTGCTTCATCGTCAATAAGAAGGTCCAAGGCATACAGTAAACCTGAAGTGAAGCATCGGATTCTAAAATTGTACACACAGGAGAGGCTCAAATCGTAGAAAATTAGAGTGTCAGTCCTCTTGTACTTACGTCGGCATTGTGCCTTTTGTATTAAATTCGGATTCAAATTCTGTGTTTCATCGTCATTAAGAATGTCCAAGGGATACAGTACACCTAAAGTGAAGCATCGGAATCTAAAACTGGACTCACAGGAGAGGTTCAAATCATAGAAAGTTAGAGTGTCAGCCCTCTTGTACTTAAGTCGGCATTGTGCGTATTGAATTTAATTCCGATGCAATTTCTGTGCTTCATCGCCAATGAGAAGGTCCAAGGGATACAGTAAACCTGAAGTGAAGCATCGGAATCTAAAACTGGACTCACAGGAGAGGTTCAAATCATCGAAAGTTAGAGTGTGAGTTCTCTTGTACTTAAGTCGGCATTGTGCCTTTTGTATTAAATTCAGATGCAATTTCTGTGCTTCATCGCCACTAAGAAGGTCCAAGGTATACAGTAAACCTGAAGTGAAGCGTCGGAATCTAAAACTGGGCTCACAGGAGAGGTTCAAATCATAGAAAGTTAGAGTGTCAGTCGGCATTGTGCCTTTTGTATTTAATTCCGTCGCAATTTCTGTGTTTCATCGTCAATAAGAAGGTCCAAGGGATACAGTAAACCTGAAGTGAAGCATCGGAATCTAAAACTGGACTCACAGGAGAGGTTCAAATCATAGAAAGTTAGAGTGTCAGTCCTCTTGTACTTAAGTCGTCATTGTTCCTTTTGAATTTAAGTCCGATGCAGTTTCTATGTTTCGTCTTCAATAAGAAGGTCCAAGGGATAAAGTAAACCTGAAGTGAAGCATCGGAATAGAAAACTGGACACACAGGAGAGGTTCAAATCATAGAAAGTTGGAGTGTCAGTCCTCTTGTACTTAAGTCGGCAATGTGCATTTTGAATTAAATTCCGATGCAATTTCTGTGTTGCATCGTCAATACGAAGGTCCAAGAGATACAGTAAACCTGAAGTGAAGCATCGGAATCTAAAACTGGACTCACAGGAGAGGTTCAAATCATAGAAAGTTAGAGTGTCAGTCCTCTTGTACTTAAGTCGGCACTGTGCCTTTTGAATTAAATTCGGATGCAGTTTCTGTGCTTCATCGCCAATAAGAAGGTCCAAGGGATACAGTTAATCTGAAGTGAAGCATTGGATTCCAAAACTGGACTCTCAGGAGAGGTTCAAATCATAGAAAGTTAGAGTGTCAGACCTCTTGTACTTAAGCCGGCATTGTGCCTTTTGAATTGAATTCCGATGCATTTTCTGTGTTTCGTCGTCAATAAGAAGATCCCAGGGATACAGTAAACCTGAAGTGAAGCATCGGAATCTAAAACTGGACTCACAGGAGAGGTTCAAATCAAAGAAAGTTAGTGTGTCTGTCCTCTTGTACTTAAGTCATCATTGTGGCTTTTGTATTAAATTCGGATGCAATTTCTCTGTTACATCGTCAATAAGAAGGTCCAAGGGATACAGTAAACCTGAAGTGAAGCGTCGGAAACTAAAACTGGACTCAAAGGAGAGGTTCAAATCATAGAAAGTCAGAGTGTCAGTCCCCTTGTTCTTCAGTCGGCATTGTGCCTTTTGTATTAAATTCGGATGCAATTTCTGTGTTATTTCGTCAATAAGGAGGTCCAAGGGATACAGTATACCAGAAGTGAAGCATCGGAATCTAAAACTGGACTCACAGGAGAAGTTCAAATCATAGAAAGTTAGAGTGTCAGTTCTCTTGTACTTAAGTCGGCATTGTGCCTTTTGTATTAAATTTGGATGGATAGTCTGTGTTTCATCGTCAATAAGAAGGTCCAAGGCATACAGTAAACCTGAAGTGAAGCATCGGAATCTAAAACTGGACCCACAGGAGAGGTTCAAATCATAGATACTTAGAGTGTCAGTCCTCTAGTACTTAATTTGGCATTGAGCCTTTTGTAATATATTCGGATGCAATTTCTGTGTTTCATCATCAATAAGAAGGTCCAAGGGGTACACTAAACCTGAAGTGAAGCATCGGAATCTAAAACTGGACTCACTGGAGAGGTTCGAAACATAGAGAGTTAGAGTGTCAGTCCTCTTGTACTTAAGTCGGCATTGTGCGTTTTGAATTTGATTCCGATGTAATTTCTGTGCTTCATCGTCAGTAATAAGGTCCAAGAGATACAGTAAACCTGAAGTGAAGCATCGGAATCTAATTTGGACTCTCAGGAGAGGTTCAAATCATAGAAAGTTAGAGTGTCAGTTCTCTTGTACTTAAGTCGGCATTGTGCCTTTTGTATTAAATTTGGATGGATAGTCTGTGTTTCATCGTCAATAAGAAGGTCCAAGGCATACAGTAAACCTGAAGTGAAGCATCGGAATCTAAAACTGGACTCACAGGAGAGGTTCTAATCATAGAAAGTTAGAGTGTCTGTCCTCTTGTACTTAAGTCATCATTGTGGCTTTAGTATTAAATTCGGATGTAATTTCTGTGTTTCATCGTCAATAAGAGGGTCCAAGGGATACAGAAAACCTGAAGTGAAGCATCGGAATCTAAAAGTGGACTCACAGGAGAGGTTCAAATCACAGAAAATTAGAGTCTCAGTCCTCTTGTACTTAAGTCGGCATTGTGCCTTTTGTATTAAATTCGGATGCAATTTCTGTGTTTCATCGTCATTAAGAATGTCCAAGGGATACAGTACACCTAAAGTGAAGCATCGGAATCTAAAACTGGACTCACAGGAGAGGTTCAAATCGTAGAAAGTTAGGTGTCAGTAATCTTGTACTTAAGTCGGCATTGTGCGTTTTGAATTTAGTTCCGATGCAATTTCTTTGTTTCATCGTCAATAAGAAGGTCCAAGGATACAGTAAACCTGAAGTGAAGCATCGGAATCGAATACTGGACTCACAGGAGAGGTTCAAGGCATAGAAAGTTAGAGTGTCAGTCCTCTTGTACTTAAATCGGCATTGTGCCTTTTGTATTAAAATTGGATGCAATTTCTGTGCTTAATCGCCAAAGAGAAGGTCCAAGGGATACAGAAAACTTGAAGTGAATCATCGGAATCTAAAACTGGACTCACAGGAGAGGTTCAAATCATAGAAAGTTTTAGTGTCAGTCCTCTTGTACTTAAGTCGGTATTGTGCATTTTTAATTTAATTCCGATGCTATTTCTGTGTTTCATCGTCAATAAGAAGGTCCAAGGGATACAGTAAACCTGAAGTGAAGGATCGGAATCTAAAAATGGACCACAGGAGAGGTTCAAATGATAGAAAGTTAGAGTTTCTGTCCTCTTGTACTTAAGTCATCATTGAGGCTTTTGTATTAAATTCGGATGCAATTTCTGTGTTTCATCGTCCATACGAAGGTCCAAGGGTTACAGTAAACCTGAAGTGAAGCATCGGAATCTAAAACTGGACTCACAATAGAGGTTCAAATCATAGAGAGTTAGAGTGTCAGTCCCCTTGTACTTAGGTCGGCATTGTGCTTTATGTATTAAATTCGGATGCAATTTCTGTGTTTCTTCGTCAATAAGAAGGTCCAAGGCATACAGTAAACCTTAAGTGAAGCATCGGAATCTAAAACTGGACTCACAGGAGAGGTTCAAATTTTAGAAAGTTAGAGTTTCTGTCCTCTTGTACTTAAGTCATCATTGTAGCTTTTGTATAAAATTCGGATGCAATTTCTGTGTTTCATCGTCAATAAGAAGGTCCAAGGGATACAGTAAACCTGAAGTGAGGCATCGGAATCTAAAACTGGACTCACAGGAGAGGTTCAAATCATTGAAAGTTAGAGTGTCAGACCTCTTGTTCTTCAGTCGGCATTGTGCCTTTTGTATTAAAATCGGATGAAGTTTCTGTGTGTCATCATCAATAAGAAGGTCCAAGGGATACAGTAAACCTGAAGTGAAGCATTGGAATCTAAAACTGGACTTACAGCAGAGGTTCAAATCATAGAATGATAGAGTGTCAGTCCTCTTGTACTTAAGTCGGCATTGTGCCTTTTGTATTAGTTTCGGATGCATATTCTGTTTTTTATCGTCATTAAGACGGTCCGAGGTATACACTAAACCTGAATTGAAGCATCGGAATCTAAAACTGGACTCACAGGAGAGGTTCAAACCATAGAAAGTTAGAGTGTCAGTCCTCTTGTACTTAAGTCGGCATTGTGGGTTTTGAATTTGATTCCGATGCAATTTCTGTGCTTCATCGTCAGTAATAAGGTCCAAGGGATACAGTAAACCTGAAGTGAAGCATCGGAATCTAATTTGGACTCACAGGAGAGGATCAAATCATAGAAAGTTAGAGTGTCAATCCTCTTGTACTTAAGCCGGCATTGTGCATTTTGAATTAAATTCCGATGCAATTTCTGTGTTGCATCGTCTATACGAAGGTCCAAGGGATACAGTAAACCTGAAGTGACGCATCGGAATCTAAAACTGGACTCTCAGGAGAGGTTCAAATCATAGAAAGTTAGAGTGTCAGTCCTCTTGTACTTAAGTCGGTATTGTGCCTTTTGTATTAAATTCGGATGCAATTTCTGTGTTTCATCGTCAATAAGAAGGTCCAAGGCATACTGTAAACCTGAAGTGAAGCATCGGAATCTAAAACTGGACTCACAGGAGAGGTTCTAATCATAGAAAGTTAGAGTGTCTGTCCTCTTGTACTTAAGTCATCATTGTGGCTTTTGTGATAAATTCGGATGTAATTGCTGTGTTTCATCGTCAATAAGAGGGTCCAAGGGATACAGTAAACCTGAAGTGAAGCATCGGAATCTAAAGCTGGACTCACAGGAGAGGTTCAAATCACAGAAAATTAGAGTCTCAGTCCTCTTGTACTTAAGTCGGCATTGTGCCTTTTGTATTAAATTCGGATGCAATTTCTGTGTTTCATCGTCATTAAGAATGTCCAAGGGTTACAGTACACCTAAAGTGAAGCATCGGAATCTAAAACTGGACTCACAGGAGAGGTTCAAATCATAGAAAGTTAGGTGTCAGTACTCTTGTACTTAAGTCGGCATTGTGCGTTTTGAATTTAATTCCGATGCAATTTCTGTGTTTCATCGTCAATAAGAAGGTCCAAGGGATACAGTAAACCTGAAGTGAAGCATCGGAATCGGAAACTGGACTCACGGGAGAGGTTCAAGACATAGAAAGTTAGAGTGTCAGACCTCTTGTACTTAAATCGGCATTGTGCCTTTTGTATTAAAATCGGATGCAATTTCTGTGCCTAATCGCCAAAGAGAAGGTCCAAGGGATACAGTACACCTGAAGTGAATCATCGGAATCTAAAACTGGACTCACAGGAGAGGTCCAAATCATAGAAAGTTATAGTGTCAGTCCTCTTGTACTTAAGTCGTTATTGTGCCTTTTTAATTTAATTCCGATGCAATTTCTGTGTTTCATCGTCAATAAGAAGGTCCAAGGGATACAGTAAACCTGAAGTGAAGCATCGGAATCTAAAACTGGACTCACAGGAGAGGTTCAAATCATAGAAAGTTGGAGTTTGTGTCCTCTTGTACTTAAGTCATCATTGTGGCTTTTGTATTAAATTCGGATGCAATTTCTGTGTTTCATCGTCAATACGAAGGTCCAAGGGATACAGTAAACCTGAAGAGAAGCTTCGGAATCTAAAACTGGACTCACAGGAGAGGCTCAAATCATAGAGAGTTAGAGTGTCAGTCCTCTTGTACTTAGGTCGGCATTGTGCCTTTTGTATTAAATTCGGATGCAATTTCTGTGTTTCATCGTCAATAAGAAGGTCCAAGGCATACAGTAAACCTGAAGTGAAGCATCGGAATCTAAAACTGGACTCACAGGAGAGGTTCTAATCATAGAAAGTAAGAGTGTCTGTCCTCTTGTACTTAAGTCATCATTGTGGCTTTTGTATTAAATTCGGATGTAATTGCTGTGTTTCATCGTCAATAAGAGGGTCCAAGGGATACAGTAAACCTGAAGTGAAGCATCGGAATCTAAAACTGGACTCACAGGAGAGGTTCAAATCACAGAAAATTAGAGTCTCAGTCCTCTTGTACTTAAGTCGGCATTGTGCCTTTTGTATTAAATTCGGATGCAATTTCTGTGTTTCATCGTCATTAAGAAGGTCCAAGGGTTACAGTACACCTAACGTGAAGCATCGGAATCTAAAACTGGACTCACAGGAGAGGTTCAAATCATAGAAAGTTAGGTGTCAGTACTCTTGTACTTAAGTCGGCATTGTGCGTTTTGAAGTTAATTCCGATGCAATTTCTGTGTTTCATCGTCAATAAGAAGGTCCAAGGGATACAGTAAACCTGAAGTGAAGCATCGGAATCGGAAACTGGACTCACAGGAGAGGTTCAAGACATAGAAAGTTAGAGTGTCAGTCCTCTTGTACTTAAATCGGCATTGTGCCTTTTGTATTAAAATCGGATGCAATTTCTGTGCCTAATCGCCAAAGAGAAGGTCCAAGGGATACAGTACACCTGAAGTGAATCATCTGAATCTAAAACTGGACTCACAGGAGAGGTCCAAATCATAGAAAGTTATAGTGTCAGTCCTCTTGCACTTAAGTCGGTATTGTGCCTTTTTAATTTAATTCCGATGCAATTTCTGTGTTTCATCGTCAATAAGAAGGTCCAAGGGATACAGTAAACCTGAAGTGAAGCATCGGAATCTAAAACTGGACTCACAGGAGAGGTTCAAATCATAGAAAGTTAGAGTTTCTGTCCTCTTGTACTTAAGTCATCATTGTGGCTTTTGTATTAAATTCGGATGCAATTTCTGTGTTTCATCGTCAATACGAAGGTCCAAGGGATACAGTAAACCTGAAGAGATGCATCGGAATCTAAAACTGGACTCACAGGAGAGGTTAAAATCATAGAGAGTTAGAGTGTCAGTCCTCTTGTACTTAGGTCGGCATTGTGCCTTATGTATTAAATTCGGATGCAATTTCTGTGTTTCTTCGTCAATAAGAAGGTCCAAGGCATACAGTAAACCTTAAGTGAAGAATCGGAATCTAAAACTGGACTCACAGGAGTGGTTCAAATCATAGAAAGTTAGAGTGTCGGTCCTCTTGTACTTAAGTCGGCATTGTTCCGTTTGTATTAATTTTGGATGCAATTTCTGTGTTTCATCGTCAATAAGAAGGTCCAAGGGATACAGTAAACCTGAAGAGATGCATCGGAATCTAAAACTGGACTCACAGGAGAGGTTCAAATCATAGAGAGTTAGAGTGTCAGTCCTCTTGTACTTAGGTCGGCATTGTGCCTTATGTATTAAATTCGGATGCAATTTCTGTGTTTCTTCGTCAATAAGAAGGTCCAAGGCATACAGTAAACCTTAAGTGAAGAATCGGAATCTAAATTGGACTCACAGGAGAGGTTCAAATCATAGAAAGTTAGAGTGTCAGTCCTCTTGTACTTATGTCGGCATTGTGCCTTTTGCATTAAATTCCGATTCAATTTCTGTGTTGCGTTGGCAATACGAAGGTCCAAGGGTAACAGTAAACCTGAAGTGAAGCATCGGAATCTAAAACTGGACTCACAGGAGAGGTTCAAGTCATAGAAAGTTAGAGTGTCAGTCCTCTTGTACTTAGGTCGGCATTATGCCTATTGTATTAAATTGGGATGCAATTTCTGTGCTTCATCGTCAATAAGAAGGTCCAAGGCATACAGTACACCTGAAGTGAAGCATCGGAATCTAAAACTGGACTCACAGGAGAGGTTCAAATCATAGTAAGTTAGAGTGTCTGTCCTCTTGTACTTAAGTCATCATTGTGGCATTTGTATTGAATTCGGATGTAATTTCTGTGCTTCATCGTCAATAAGAAGGTCCAAGGCATACAGTAAACCTGAAGTGAAGCATCGGATTCTAAAATTGTACACACAGGAGAGGCTCAAATCGTAGAAAATTAGAGTGTCAGTCCTCTTGTACTTACGTCGGCATTGTGCCTTTTGTATTAAATTCGGATTCAAATTCTGTGTTTCATCGTCATTAAGAATGTCCAAGGGATACAGTACACCTAAAGTGAAGCATCGGAATCTAAAACTGGACTCACAGGAGAGGTTCAAATCATAGAAAGTTAGAGTGTCAGCCCTCTTGTACTTAAGTCGGCATTGTGCGTATTGAATTTAATTCCGATGCAATTTCTGTGCTTCATCGCCAATGAGAAGGTCCAAGGGATACAGTAAACCTGAAGTGAAGCATCGGAATCTAAAACTGGACTCACAGGAGAGGTTCAAATCATCGAAAGTTAGAGTGTGAGTTCTCTTGTACTTAAGTCGGCATTGTGCCTTTTGTATTAAATTCAGATGCAATTTCTGTGCTTCATCGCCACTAAGAAGGTCCAAGGTATACAGTAAACCTGAAGTGAAGCGTCGGAATCTAAAACTGTGCTCACAGGAGAGGTTCAAATCATAGAAAGTTAGAGTGTCAGTCGGCATTGTGCCTTTTGTATTTAATTCCGTCGCAATTTCTGTGTTTCATCGTCAATAAGAAGGTCCAAGGGATACAGTAAACCTGAAGTGAAGCATCGGAATCTAAAACTGGACTCACAGGAGAGGTTCAAATCATAGAAAGTTAGAGTGTCAGTCCTCTTGTACTTAAGTCGTCATTGTTCCTTTTGAATTTAAGTCCGATGCAGTTTCTATGTTTCGTCTTCAATAAGAAGGTCCAAGGGATAAAGTAAACCTGAAGTGAAGCATCGGAATGTAAAACTGGACTCACAGGAGAGGTTCAAATCATAGAAAGTTGGAGTGTCAGTCCTCTTGTACTTAAGTCGGCAATGTGCATTTTGAATTAAATTCCGATGCAATTTCTGTGTTGCATCGTCAATACGAAGGTCCAAGAGATACAGTAAACCTGAAGTGAAGCATCGGAATCTAAAACTGGACTCACAGGAGAGGTTCAAATCATAGAAAGTTAGAGTGTCAGTCCTCTTGTACTTAAGTCGGCACTGTGCCTTTTGAATTAAATTCGGATGCAGTTTCTGTGCTTCATCGCCAATAAGAAGGTCCAAGGGATACAGTTAATCTGAAGTGAAGCATTGGATTCCAAAACTGGACTCTCAGGAGAGGTTCAAATCATAGAAAGTTAGAGTGTCAGACCTCTTGTACTTAAGCCGGCATTGTGCCTTTTGAATTGAATTCCGATGCATTTTCTGTGTTTCGTCGTCAATAAGAAGATCCCAGGGATACAGTAAACCTGAAGTGAAGCATCGGAATCTAAAACTGGACTCACAGGAGAGGTTCAAATCAAAGAAAGTTAGTGTGTCTGTCCTCTTGTACTTAAGTCATCATTGTGGCTTTTGTATTAAATTCGGATGCAATTTCTCTGTTACATCCTCAATAAGAAGGTCCAAGGGATACAGTAAACCTGAAGTGAAGCGTCGGAAACTAAAACTGGACTCAAAGGAGAGGTTCAAATCATAGAAAGTCAGAGTGTCAGTCCCCTTGTTCTTCAGTCGGCATTGTGCCTTTTGTATTAAATTCGGATGCAATTTCTGTGTTATTTCGTCAATAAGGAGGTCCAAGGGATACAGTATACCAGAAGTGAAGCATCGGAATCTAAAACTGGACTCACAGGAGAAGTTCAAATCATAGAAAGTTAGAGTGTCAGTTCTCTTGTACTTAAGTCGGCATTGTGCCTTTTGTATTAAATTTGGATGGATAGTCTGTGTTTCATCGTCAATAAGAAGGTCCAAGGCATACAGTAAACCTGAAGTGAAGCATCGGAATCTAAAACTGGACCCACAGGAGAGGTTCAAATCATAGATACTTAGAGTGTCAGTCCTCTAGTACTTAATTTGGCATTGAGCCTTTTGTAATATATTCGGATGCAATTTCTGTGTTTCATCATCAATAAGAAGGTCCAAGGGGTACACTAAACCTGAAGTGAAGCATCGGAATCTAAAACTGGACTCACAGGAGAGGTTCAAATCGTAGAAAGTTAGGTGTCAGTAATCTTGTACTTAAGTCGGCATTGTGCGTTTTGAATTTAGTTCCGATGCAATTTCTTTGTTTCATCGTCAATAAGAAGGTCCAAGGGATACAGTAAACCTGAAGTGAAGCATCGGAATCGAATACTGGACTCACAGGAGAGGTTCAAGGCATAGAAAGTTAGAGTGTCAGTCCTCTTGTACTTAAATCGGCATTGTGCCTTTTGTATTAAAATTGGATGCAATTTCTGTGCTTAATCGCCAAAGAGAAGGTCCAAGGGATACAGAAAACTTGAAGTGAATCATCGGAATCTAAAACTGGACTCACAGGAGAGGTTCAAATCATAGAAAGTTTTAGTGTCAGTCCTCTTGTACTTAAGTCGGTATTGTGCATTTTTAATTTAATTCCGATGCTATTTCTGTGTTTCATCGTCAATAAGAAGGTCCAAGGGATACAGTAAACCTGAAGTGAAGGATCGGAATCTAAAAATGGACCCACAGGAGAGGTTCAAATGATAGAAAGTTAGAGTTTCTGTCCTCTTGTACTTAAGTCATCATTGAGGCTTTTGTATTAAATTCGGATGCAATTTCTGTGTTTCATCGTCCATACGAAGGTCCAAGGGTTACAGTAAACCTGAAGTGAAGCATCGGAATCTAAAACTGGACTCACAATAGAGGTTCAAATCATAGAGAGTTAGAGTGTCAGTCCCCTTGTACTTAGGTCGGCATTGTGCTTTATGTATTAAATTCGGATGCAATTTCTGTGTTTCTTCGTCAATAAGAAGGTCCAAGGCATACAGTAAACCTTAAGTGAAGCATCGGAATCTAAAACTGGACTCACAGGAGAGGTTCAAATTTTAGAAAGTTAGAGTTTCTGTCCTCTTGTACTTAAGTCATCATTGTAGCTTTTGTATAAAATTCGGATGCAATTTCTGTGTTTCATCGTCAATAAGAAGGTCCAAGGGATACAGTAAACCTGAAGTGAGGCATCGGAATCTAAAACTGGACTCACATGAGAGGTTCAAATCATTGAAAGTTAGAGTGTCAGACCTCTTGTTCTTCAGTCGGCATTGTGCCTTTTGTATTAAATTCGGATGAAGTTTCTGTGTGTCATCATCAATAAGAAGGTCCAAGGGATACAGTAAACCTGAAGTGAAGCATTGGAATCTAAAACTGGACTTACAGCAGAGGTTCAAATCATAGAATGATAGAGTGTCAGTCCTCTTGTACTTAAGTCGGCATTGTGCCTTTTGTATTAGTTTCGGATGCATATTCTGTTTTTTATCGTCATTAAGACGGTCCGAGGTATACACTAAACCTGAATTGAAGCATCGGAATCTAAAACTGGACTCACAGGAGAGGTTCAAACCATAGAAAGTTAGAGTGTCAGTCCTCTTGTACTTAAGTCGGCATTGTGGGTTTTGAATTTGATTCCGATGCAATTTCTGTGCTTCATCGTCAGTAATAAGGTCCAAGGGATACAGTAAACCTGAAGTGAAGCATCGGAATCTAATTTGGACTCACAGGAGAGGATCAAATCATAGAAAGTTAGAGTGTCAATCCTCTAGTACTTAAGTCGGCATTGTGCATTTTGAATTAAATTCCGATGCAATTTCTGTGTTGCATCGTCTATACGAAGGTCCAAGGGATACAGTAAACCTGAAGTGACGCGTCGGAATCTAAAACTGGACTCTCAGGAGAGGTTCAAATCATAGAAAGTTAGAGTGTCAGTCCTCTTGTACTTAAGTCGGCATTGTGCCTTTTGTATTAAATTCGGATGCAATTTCTGTGTTTCATCGTCAATAAGAAGGTCCAAGGCATACTGTAAACCTGAAGTGAAGCATCCGAATCTAAAACTGGACTCACAGGAGAGGTTCTAATCATAGAAAGTTAGAGTGTCTGTCCTCTTGTACTTAAGTCATCATTGTGGCTTTTGTATTAAATTCGGATGTAATTGCTGTGTTTCATCGTCAATAAGAGGGTCCAAGGGATACAGTAAACCTGAAGTGAAGCATCGGAATCTAAAACTGGACTCACAGGAGAGGTTCAAATCACAGAAAATTAGAGTCTCAGTCCTCTTGTACTTAAGTCGGCATTGTGCCTTTTGTATTAAATTCGGATGCAATTTCTGTGTTTCATCGTCATTAAGAATGTCCAAGGGTTACAGTACACCTAAAGTGAAGCATCGGAATCTAAAACTGGACTCACAGGAGAGGTTCAAATCATAGAAAGTTAGGTGTCAGTACTCTTGTACTTAAGTCGGCATTGTGCGTTTTGAATTTAATTCCGATGCAATTTCTGTGTTTCATCGTCAATAAGAAGGTCCAAGGGATACAGTAAACCTGAAGTGAAGCATCGGAATCGGAAACTGGACTCACAGGAGAGGTTCAAGACATAGAAAGTTAGAGTGTCAGACCTCTTGTACTTAAATCGGCATTGTGCCTTTTGTATTGAAATCGGATGCAATTTCTGTGCCTAATCGCCAAAGAGAAGGTCCAAGGGATACAGTACACCTGACGTGAATCATCGGAATCTAAAACTGGACTCACAGGAGAGGTCCAAATCATAGAAAGTTATAGTGTCAGTCCTCTTGTACTTAAGTCGGTATTGTGCCTTTTTAATTTAATTCCGATGCAATTTCTGTGTTTCATCGTCAATAAGAAGGTCCAAGGGATACAGTAAACCTGAAGTGAAGCATCGGAATCTAAAACTGGACTCACAGGAGAGGTTCAAATCATAGAAAGTTGGAGTTTGTGTCCTCTTGTACTTAAGTCATCATTGTGGCTTTTGTATTAAATTCGGATGCAATTTCTGTGTTTCATCGTCAATACGAAGGTCCAAGGGATACAGTAAACCTGAAGAGAAGCTTCGGAATCTAAAACTGGACTCACAGGAGAGGCTCAAATCATAGAGAGTTAGAGTGTCAGTCCTCTTGTACTTAGGTCGGCATTGTGCCTTTTGTATTAAATTCGGATGCAATTTCTGTGTTTCATCGTCAATAAGAAGGTCCAAGGCATACAGTAAACCTGAAGTGAAGCATCGGAATCTAAAACTGGACTCACAGGAGAGGTTCTAATCATAGAAAGTAAGAGTGTCTGTCCTCTTGTACTTAAGTCATCATTGTGGCTTTTGTATTAAATTCGGATGTAATTGCTGTGTTTCATCGTCAATAAGAGGGTCCAAGGGATACAGTAAACCTGAAGTGAAGCATCGGAATCTAAAACTGGACTCACAGGAGAGGTTCAAATCACAGAAAATTAGAGTCTCAGTCCTCTTGTACTTAAGTCGGCATTGTGCCTTTTGTATTAAATTCGGATGCAATTTCTGTGTTTCATCGTCATTAAGAAGGTCCAAGGGTTACAGTACACCTAACGTGAAGCATCGGAATCTAAAACTGGACTCACAGGAGAGGTTCAAATCATAGAAAGTTAGGTGTCAGTACTCTTGTACTTAAGTCGGCATTGTGCGTTTTGAAGTTAATTCCGATGCAATTTCTGTGTTTCATCGTCAATAAGAAGGTCCAAGGGATACAGTAAACCTGAAGTGAAGCATCGGAATCGGAAACTGGACTCACAGGAGAGGTTCAAGACATAGAAAGTTAGAGTGTCAGTCCTCTTGTACTTAAATCGGCATTGTGCCTTTTGTATTAAAATCGGATGCAATTTCTGTGCCTAATCGCCAAAGAGAAGGTCCAAGGGATACAGTACACCTGAAGTGAATCATCTGAATCTAAAACTGGACTCACAGGAGAGGTCCAAATCATAGAAAGTTATAGTGTCAGTCCTCTTGCACTTAAGTCGGTATTGTGCCTTTTTAATTTAATTCCGATGCAATTTCTGTGTTTCATCGTCAATAAGAAGGTCCAAGGGATACAGTAAACCTGAAGTGAAGCATCGGAATCTAAAACTGGACTCACAGGAGAGGTTCAAATCATAGAAAGTTAGAGTTTCTGTCCTCTTGTACTTAAGTCATCATTGTGGCTTTTGTATTAAATTCGGATGCAATTTCTGTGTTTCATCGTCAATACGAAGGTCCAAGGGATACAGTAAACCTGAAGAGATGCATCGGAATCTAAAACTGGACTCACAGGAGAGGTTCAAATCATAGAGAGTTAGAGTGTCAGTCCTCTTGTACTTAGGTCGGCATTGTGCCTTATGTATTAAATTCGGATGCAATTTCTGTGTTTCTTCGTCAATAAGAAGGTCCAAGGCATACAGTAAACCTTAAGTGAAGAATCGGAATCTAAAACTGGACTCACAGGAGTGGTTCAAATCATAGAAAGTTAGAGTGTCGGTCCTCTTGTACTTAAGTCGGCATTGTTCCGTTTGTATTAATTTTGGATGCAATTTCTGTGTTTCATCGTCAATAAGAAGGTCCAAGGGATACAGTAAACCAGAAGTGAAGCATCGGAATCTAAAACTGGACTCACAGGAGAGGTTCAAATCATAGAAAGTTAGAGTGTCAGTCCTCTTGTACTTAAGTCGGCATTGTGCATTTTGTATTAAATTCGGATGGAAATCCTGTGGTTCATCGTCAATATGAAGCTCCAAGCGATACAGTAAATCTGAAGTGAAGCATCGGAATCTAAAACTGGACTCACAGGAGAGGTTCAAATCATAGACAGTTAGAGTGTCCGTCCTCTTGTACTTAAGTCGGCAATGTGCCTTTTGTATCAAATTCGGATGCAATTTCTTTGTTTCATCGTCAATAAGAATGTCCAAGGGATACAGTAAACCTGAAGTGAAGCATCGGAATCTAAAACTGGACTCACAGGAGAGGTTCAAATCATAGAAAGTTAGAGTGTCAGTCCTCTTGTACTTAAGTCGGCATTGTGCCTTTTGTATTAAATTCGGATGCAATTTCTGTGTTTCATCGTCATTAAGAATATCCAAGGGATACAGTACACCTAACGTGAAGCATCGGAATCTAAATCTGGACTCACTGGAGAGGTTCAAGTCATAGAAAGTTAGAGTGTCAGTCCTCTTGTACATAAATCGGCATTGTTCGTTTTGAATTTAATTCCGATGTAATTTCTGTGTTTCATCGTCAATAAGAATGTCCAAGGGATACAGTAAACCTGAAGTGAAGCATCGGAATTTAAAACTGGACCCACAGGAGAGGTTCAAATCATAGATACTTAGAGTGTCAGTCCTCTAGTACTTAAGTTGGCATTGAGCCTTTTGTAATATATTCGGATGCAATTTCTGTGTTTCATCATCAATAAGAAGGTCCAAGGGATACAGTAAACCTGAAGTGAAGCATCGGAATCTAAAACTTGACTCACAGGAGAGGTTCAAGTCATAGAAAGTTAGAGTGTCAGTCTTCTTGTACTTAAGTCGGCATTGTGCCTTTTGTATTATATTCGGATGCAAATTCTGTGTTTCATCATCAATAAGAAGGTCCAAGGGATACGGTAAACCTGAAGTGAAGCATCGGAATCTGAAAATGGACTCACAGGAGAGGTTCAAATCATAGAATAATTAGTGTGTCAGTCCTTTTGTACTTAAGACGGCATTGTGCCTTTTGTATTAAATTCGGATGCAATTTCTGCGTTTCATCATCAATAAGAAGGTCCAAGGGATACAGTAAACCTGAAGTGAAGCATTGGAATCTAAAACTGGACTCACAGGTGAGGTTCAAATCATAGAAAGTTAGAGTGTCTGTCCTCTTGTACTTAAGTCATCATTGTGGCTCTTGTATTAAATTCGGATGCAATTTCTGTGTTACATCGTCAATAAGAAGGTACAAGGGATGCAGTAAACCTGAAGTGAAGCATCGGAATCTAAAACTGGACTCACAGGAAAGGTTCAAATCATAGAAAGTTAGATTGTCAGTCCTCTTGAACTTAAGTCGGCACTGTGCCTTTTGAATTAAATTCGGATGCAATTTCTGTGTTTCATCGTCAATAGGAAGGTCCAAGGAATACAGTAAACCTGAAGTGAAGCATCGGAATCTAAAACTGGACTCACAGGAGAGGTTCAAATCATAGAAAGTTAGAGTGTCAGTCCTCTTGTTCTTCAGTCGGCATAGTGCATTTTGTATTAAATTCGGATGCAATTTCTGTGTTACATCGTCAATAAGAAGGTCCAAGGGATACAGTAAACCTGAAGTGAAGCATCGGAATCTAAAACTGGACTCACAGGAGAAGTTCAAATCATAGAAAGATAGAGTGTAGAGTCCTCTTGTACTTAAGTCGCCATTGTGCCTTTTGTATTGAATTCGGATGCAATTTCTGTGTTTCATCGTCAATACGTGGGTCCAAGGGATACAGTAAACCTGAAGTGAAGCATCGGATCATAATACTGGACTCACAGGTGAGGTTCAAACCATAGAAAGTTAGAGTGTCAGTCCACTTGTACTTAAGTCAGCATTGTGCCTTTTGTATTAAATTCGGATGCAATATCTGTGTGACAACAGCAATAAGAAGGTCCAAGGGATAGAGTAAACCTGAAGTGAAGCATTGGAATCTAAAACTGGACTCACAGCAGAGGTTCAAATCATAGAATGATAGAGTGTCAGTGCTCTTGTACTTAAGTCGGCATTGTGCCTTTTGTATTAATTTCGGATGCAATTTCTGTGCTTTATCGTCAATAAGACGGTCCAAGGTATACAGTAAACCTGACGTGAAGCATCGGAATCTAAAACTGGACTCACTGGAGAGGTTCAAATCATCGACAGTTAGAGTGTCAGTCCTCTTGTACTTAAGTCGGCATTGTGCCTTTTTTATTAAATTCGGATGCAATATCTGTGTTTCATCACCAATAAGAAGGTGTAAGGGAAACAGTAAACCTGAAGTGAAGCATCAGATTCTAAAACTGGACACACAGGAGAGGTTCAAATCATAGAAAATTAGAGTGTCACTCCTCTTGTACTTAAGTCGGCATTGTTCCTTTTGTATTAAATTCGGATTTAATTTCTGTGTTTCATCGTCATTACGAATGTCCTAGGGATACAGTACACCTAAAGTAAAGCATCGGAATCTAAAACTGGACTCACAGGAGAGGTTTAAATCATAGAAAGTTACAGTGTCAGCCCTCTTGTCCTTAAGTCGGCATTGTGCCTTTTGTATTAAATTCGGATGCAATTTCTGTGCTTCATCGCCACTAAGATGGTCCAAGGTATACAGTAAACCTGAAGTGAAGCGTCGGAATGTAAAACTGGGCTCACAGGAGTGGTTCAAATCACAGAATGTTAGAGTGTCAGTCGGCATTGTGCCTTTTGTATTTAATTCCGACGAAATCTCTGTGTTTCATCGTCAATAAGAAGGTCCAAGGGATACAGTAAACCTGAAATGAAGCATCGGAATCTGAAACTGGACTCACAGGAGAGGTTTAAATCATAGAAAGTTAGAGTGTCAGTCGTCTTGTACTTAAGTCGGCATTGTGCCTTTTGTATAAAATTCGGATGCAATTTCTGTGCTTCATTGCCAATAAGAAGGTCCAAGGGATACAGTAAACCTGAAGTGAAGCATTGGAATCCAAAACTGGACTCACAGGAGGGGTTCAAATCATAGAAAGTTAGAGTGTCAGTCCTCTTGTACTTAAGTCGGCATTGCTCCTTTTGAATTTAATTCCGATGCAGTTTCTATGTTTCGTCTTCAATAAGAAGGTCCGAGGGATACACTAAACCTGAAGTGAAGCATCGGAATCTAAAACTGGACTCACTGGAGAGGTTCGAACCATAGAGAGTTAGAGTGTCAGTCCTCTTGTACTTAAGTCGGCATTGTGCGTTTTGAATTTGATTCCGATGCAATTTCTGTGCTTCATCGTCAGTAATAAGGTCCAAGAGATACAGTAAACCTGAAGTGAAGCATCGGAATCTAATTTGGACTCTCAGGAGAGGTTCAAATCATAGAAAGTTAGAGTGTCAGTCCTCTTGTACTTAAGTCGGCATTGTGCCTTTTGTATTAAATTTGGATGGATAGTCTGTGATTCATCGTCAATAAGAAGGTCCAAGGCGTACAGTAAACCTGAAGTGAAGCATCGGAATCTAAAACTGGACTCACAGGAGAGGTTCAAATCATAGAAAGTTAGAGTGTCTGTCCTCTTGTACTTAAGTCATCATTGTGGCTTTAGTATTAAATTCGGATGTAATTTCTGTGTTTCATCGTCAATAAGAGGGTCCAAGGGATACAGTAAACCTGAAGTGAAGCATCGGAATCTAAAAGTGGACTCACAGGAGAGGTTCAAATCACAGAAAATTAGAGTCTCAGTCCTCTTGTACTTAAGTCGGCATTGTGCCTTTTGTATTAAATTCGGATGCAATTTCTGTGTTTCATCGTCATTAAGAATGTCCAAGGGATACAGTACACCTAAAGTGAAGCATCGGAATCTAAAACTGGACTCACAGGAGAGGTTCAAATCGTAGAAAGTTAGGTGTCATTAATCTTGTACTTAAGTCGGCATTGTGCGTTTTGAATTTAGTTCCGATGCAATTTCTTTGTTTCATCGTCAATAAGAAGGTCCAAGGGAGACAGTAAACCTGAAGTGAAGCATCGGAATCGAATACTGGACTCACAGGAGAGGTTCAAGGCATAGAAAGTTAGAGTGTCAGTCCTCTTGTACTTAAATCGGCATTGTGCCTTTTGTATTAAAATAGGATGCAATTTCTGTGCTTAATCGCCAAAGAGAAGGTCCAAGGGATACAGAAAACTTGAAGTGAATCATCGGAATCTAAAACTGGACTCACAGGAGAGGTTCAAATCATAGAAAGTTTAAGTGTCAGTCCTCTTGTACTTAAGTCGGTATTGTGCATTTTTAATTTAATTCCGATGCTATTTCTGTGTTTCATCGTCAATAAGAAGGTCCAAGGGATACAGTAAACCTGAAGTGAAGGATCGGAATCTAAAAATGGACCCACAGGAGAGGTTCAAATGATAGAAAGTTAGAGTTTCTGTCCTCTTGTACTTAAGTCATCATTGAGGCTTTTGTATTAAATTCGGATGCAATTTCTGTGTTTCATCGTCAATACGAAGGTCCAAGGGTTACAGTAAACCTGAAGTGAAGCATCGGAATCTAAAACTGGACTCACAGGAGAGGTTCAAATCATAGAGAGTTAGAGTGTCAGTCCCCTTGTACTTAGGTCGGCATTGTGCCTTATGTATTCAATTCGGATGCAATTTCTGTGTTTCTTCGTCAATAAGAAGGTCCAAGGCATACAGTAAACCTTAAGTGAAGCATCGGAATCTAAAACTGGACTCACAGGAGAGGTTCAAATTTTAGAAAGTTAGAGTTTCTGTCCTCTTGTACTTAAGTCATCATTGTAGCTTTTGTATAAAATTCGGATGCAATTTCTGTGTTTCATCGTCAATAAGAAGGTCCAAGGGATACAGTAAACCTGAAGTGAGGCATCGGAATCTAAAACTGGACTCACAGGAGAGGTTCAAACCATTGAAAGTTAGAGTGTCAGACCTCTTGTTCTTCAGTCGGCATTGTGCCTTTTGTATTAAATTCGGATGAAATTTCTGTGTGTCATCATCAATTAGAAGGTCCAAGGGATACAGTAAACCTGAAGTGAAGCATTGGAATCTAAAACTGGACTCACAGCAGAGGTTCAAATCATAGAATGATAGAGTGTCAGTCCTCTTGTACTTAAGTCGGCATTGTGCCTTTTGTATTAGTTTCGGATGCATATTCTGTTTTTTATCGTCATTAAGACGGTCCGAGGTATACACTAAACCTGAATTGAAGCATCGGAATCTAAAACTGGACTCACAGGAGAGGTTCAAACCATAGAAAGTTAGAGTGTCAGTCCTCTTGTACTTAAGTCGGCATTGTGGGTTTTGAATTTGATTCCGATGCAATTTCTGTGCTTCATCGTCAGTAATAAGGTCCAAGGGATACAGTAAACCTGAAGTGAAGCATCGGAATCTAATTTGGACTCACAGGAGAGGATCAAATCATAGAAAGTTAGAGTGTCAATCCTCTTGTACTTAAGTCGGCACTGTGCATTTTGAATTAAATTCCGATGCAATTTCTGTGTTGCATCGTCTATACGAAGGTCCAAGGGATACAGTAAACCTGAAGTGACGCATCGGAATCTAAAACTGGACTCTCAGGAGAGGTTCAAATCACAGAAAGTTAGAGTGTCAGTCCTCTTGTACTTAAGTCGGCATTGTGCCTTTTGTATTAAATTCGGATGCAATTTCTGTGTTTCATCGTCAATAAGAAGGTCCAAGGCATACAGTAAACCTGAAGTGAAGCATCGGAATCTAAAACTGGACTCACAGGAGAGGTTCTAATCATAGAAAGTTAGAGTGTCTGTCCTCTTGTACTTAAGTCATCATTGTGGCTTTTGTATTAAATTCGGATGTAATTGCTGTGTTTCATCGTCAATAAGAGGGTCCAAGGGATACAGTAAACCTGAAGTGAAGCATCGGAATCTAAAACTGGACTCACAGGAGAGGTTCAAATCACAGAAAATTAGAGTCTCAGTCCTCTTGTACTTAAGTCGGCATTGTGCCTTTTGTATTAAATTCGGATGCAATTTCTGTGTTTCATCGTCATTAAGAATGTCCAAGGGTTACAGTACACCTAAAGTGAAGCATCGGAATCTAAAACTGGACTCACAGGAGAGGTTCAAATCATAGAAAGTTAGGTGTCAGTACTCTTGTACTTAAGTCGGCATTGTGCGTTTTGAATTTAATTCCGATGCAATTTCTGTGTTTCATCGTCAATAAGAAGGTCCAAGGGATACAGTAAACCTGAAGTGAAGCATCGGAATCGGAAACTGGACTCACAGGAGAGGTTCAAGACATAGAAAGTTAGAGTGTCAGTCCTCTTGTACTTAAATCGGCATTGTGCCTTTTGTATTAAAATCGGATGCAATTTCTGTGCCTAATCGCCAAAGAGAAGGTCCAAGGGATACAGTACACCTGAAGTGAATCGTCGGAATCTAAAACTGGACTCACAGGAGAGGTCCAAATCATAGAAAGTTATAGTGTCAGTCCTCTTGTACTTAAGTCGGTATTGTGCCTTTTTAATTTAATTCCGATGCAATTTCTGTGTTTCATCGTCAATAAGAAGGTCCAAGGGATACAGTAAACCTGAAGTGAAGCATCGGAATCTAAAACTGGACTCACAGGAGAGGTTCAAATCATAGAAAGTTGGAGTTTGTGTCCTCTTGTACTTAAGTCATCATTGTGGCTGTTGTATTAAATTCGGATGCAATTTCTGTGTTACATCGTCAATACGAAGGTCCAAGGGATACAGTAAACCTGAAGAGAAGCATCGGAATCTAAAACTGGACTCACAGGAGAGGCTCAAATCATAGAGAGTTAGAGTGTCAGTCCTCTTGTACTTAGGTCGGCATTGTGCCTTATGTATTCAATTCGGATGCAATTTCTGTGTTTCTTCGTCAATAAGAAGGTCCAAGGCATACAGTAAACCTTAAGTGAAGCATCGGAATCTAAAACTGGACTCACTGGAGAGGTTCAAATCATAGAAAGTTAGAGTGTCGGTCCTCTTGTACTTAAGTCGGCATTGTTCCGTTTGTACTAATTTTGGATGCCAATTTCTGTGTTTCATCGTCAATAAGAAGGTCCAAGGGATACAGTAAACCAGAAGTGAAGCATCGGAATCTAAAACTGGACTCACAGGAGAGGTTCAAATCATAGAAAGTTAGAGTGTCAGTCCTCTTGTACTTAAGTCGGCATTGTGCATTTTGTATTAAATTCGGATGGAAATCCTGTGGTTCATCGTCAATATGAAGGTCCAAGGGATACAGTAAATCTGAAGTGAAGCATCGGAATCTAAAACTGGACTCACAGGAGAGGTTCAAATCATAGACAGTTAGAGTGTCCGTCCTCCTGTACTTAAGTCGGCAATGTGCCTTTTGTATCAAATTCGGATGCAATTTCTAAGTTTCATCGTCAATAAGAATGTCCAAGGGATACAGTAAACCTGAAGTGAAGCATCGGAATTTAAAACTGGACCCACAGGTGAGGTTTAAATCATAGAAAGTTAGAGTGTCTGTCCACTTGTACTTAAGTCGGCATTGTGCCTTTTGTATTAATTTCGGATGCAATTTCTGTGCTTCATAGCCAATAAGAAGGTCCAAGGGATACAGTTAACCTGAAGTGAAGCATTGGAATCCATAACTGGACTCACAGGTGAGGTTCAGATCATAGAAAGTAAGAGTGTCAGTCCTCTTGTACTTAAGTCGGCATTGTGCCTTTTGTATTAAATTCGGATGCAATATCTGTGTTTCATCGTCAATAAGAAGGTCCAAGGCATACAGTAAACCTGAAGTGAAGCATCGGAATCTAAAACTGGACTCACAGGAGAGGTTCTAATCATAGAAAGTAAGAGTGTCTGTCCTCTTGTACTTAAGTCATCATTGTGGCTTTTGTGTTAAATTCGGATGTAATTGCTGTGTTTCATCGTCAATAAGAGGGTCCAAGGGATACAGTAAACCTGAAGTGAAGCATCGGAATCTAAAACTGGACTCACAGGAGAGTTTCAAATCACAGAAAATTAGAGTCTCAGTCCTCTTGTACTTAAGTCGGCATTGTGCCTTTTGTATTAAATTCGGATGCAATTTCTGTGTTTCATCGTCATTAAGAATGTCCAAGGGTTACAGTACACCTAACGTGAAGCATCGGAATCTAAAACTGGACTCACAGGAGAGGTTCAAATCATCGAAAGTTAGGTGTCAGTACTCTTGTACTTAAGTCGGCATTGTGCGTTTTGAAGTTAATTCCGATGCAATTTCTGTGTTTCATCGTCAATAAGAAGGTCCAAGGGATACAGTAAACCTGAAGTGAAGCATCGGAGTCGGAAACTGGACTCACAGGAGAGGTTCAAGACATAGAAAGTTAGAGTGTCAGTCCTCTTGTACTTAAATCGGCATTGTGCCTTTTGTATTAAAATCGGATGCAATTTCTGTGCCTAATCGCCAAAGAGAAGGTCCAAGGGATACAGTACACCTGAAGTGAATCATCTGAATCTAAAACTGGACTCACAGGAGAGGTCCAAATCATAGAAAGTTATAGTGTCAGTCCTCTTGCACTTAAGTCGGTATTGTGCCTTTTTAATTTAATTCCGATGCAATTTCTGTGTTTCATCGTCAATAAGAAGGTCCAAGGGATACAGTAAACCTGAAGTGAAGCATCGGAATCTAAAACTGGACTCACAGGAGAGGTTCAAATCATAGAAAGTTAGAGTTTCTGTCCTCTTGTACTTAAGTCATCATTGTGGCTTTTGTATTAAATTCGGATGCAATTTCTGTGTTTCATCGTCAATACGAAGGTCCAAGGGATACAGTAAACCTGAAGAGAAGCATCGGAATCTAAAACTGGACTCACAGGAGAGGTTCAAATCATAGAGAGTTAGAGTGTCAGTCCTCTTGTACTTAGGTCGGCATTGTGCCTTATGTATTAAATTCGGATGCAATTTCTGTGTTTCTTCGTCAATAAGAAGGTCCAAGGCATACAGTAAACCTTAAGTGAAGCATCGGAATCTAAAACTGGACTCACAGGAGAGGTTCAAATCATAGAAAGTTAGAGTGTCGGTCCTCTTGTACTTAAGTCGGCATTGTTCCGTTTGTATTAATTTTGGATGCAATTTCTGTGTTTCATCGTCAATAAGAAGGTCCAAGGGATACAGTAAACCAGAAGTGAAGCATCGGAATCTAAAACTGGACTCACAGGAGAGGTTCAAATCATAGAAAGTTAGAGTGTCAGTCCTCTTGTACTTAAGTCGGCATTGTGCATTTTGTATTAAATTCGGATGGAAATCCTGTGGTTCACCGTCAATATGAAGGTCCAAGGGATACAGTAAATCTGAAGTGAAGCATCGGAATCTAAAACTGGACTCACAGGAGAGGTTCAAATCATAGACAGTTAGAGTGTCCGTCCTCTTGTACTTAAGTCGGCAATGTGCCTTTTGTATCAAATTCGGATGCAATTTCTGTGTTTCATCGTCAATAAGAATGTCCAAGGGATACAGTAAACCTGAAGTGAAGCATCGGAATTTAAAACTGGACCCACAGGAGAGGTTTAAATCATAGAAAGTTAGAGTGTCTGTCCACTTGTACTTAAGTCGGCATTGTGCCTTTTGTATTAATTTCGGATGCAATTTCTGTGCTTCATAGCCAATAAGAAGGTCCAAGGGATACAGTTAACCTGAAGTGAAGCATTGGAATCCATAACTGGACTCACAGGTGAGGTTCAGATCATAGAAAGTAATAGTGACAGTCCTCTTGTACTTAAGTCGGCATTGTGCGTTTTGAATTTAATTCTGATGCAATTTCTGTGTTTCATCGTCAGTAATTAGGTCCAAGGGAAACAGTAACCCTGAAGTGAAGCATCGGAATCTAAATTGGACTCACAGGAGAGGTTCAAATCATAGAAAGTTAGAGTGTCCCTCCTCTTGTACTTAAGTCGGCATTGTGCCTTTTGATTTAAAATCCAATGCAATTTCTGTGTTTCATCGTCAATACGAAGGTCCAAGGGATACAGTAAACCTGAAGTGAAGCATCGGAATCTAAAACTGGACTCACAGGAGAGGTTCAAATCATAGAAAGTTAGAGTGTCAATCCTCTAGTACTTAGGTCGGCATTGTGCCTTTTGTATTAAAGTGGAATGCAATTTTTGTGTTTCTTCGTCAATAAGAAGGTCCAAGGCATACAGTAAACCTGAAGTGAAGCATCGGAATCTAAAACTGGACTCACAGGAGACGTTCAAATCATAGAAAGTTAGAGTGTCTGTCCTCTTGTACTTAAGTCATCATTGTGGCTTTTGTATTAAGTTCGAATGCAATTTCTGTGTTTCATCGTCAATAAGTAGGTCCAAATGATACAGTAAACCTGAAGTGAAGCATCGGAATCTAAAACTGGACTCCCAGGAGAGGTTCAAATCATAGAAAGAAAGAGTGTCAGACATCTTGTTCTTCAGTCGGCATTGTGCCTTATGCATTAAATTCGGATGAAATTTCTGTGTTTCATCTTCAATAAGAAGGTCCAAGGTATACACTATACCTGAAGTGAAGCTTCGGAATCTAAAACTGGACTCACAGGAGAGGTTCAAATCATAGAAAGTTAGAGTGTCGGTCCTCTTGTACTTAAGTCGGCATTGTGCCTTTTGTATTGAATTCGGATGCAATTTCTGTGTTTCATCGTCAATAAGAAGTTCCAAGGGATACAGTATACCAGAAGTGAAGCATCAGAATTTAAAACTGGACTCACAGGAGAGGTTCAAATCATAGAAAGTTAGAGTGTCAGTCCTCTTGTACTTAAGTCGGCATTGTGCATTTTGTATTAGATTCGGATGGAAATTCTGTGTTTCATCGTCAATAAGAAGGTCAAAGGGATGCAGTAAATCTGAAGTGAAGCATCGGAATCTAATACTGTACTCACAGGAGAGGTCCAAATCATAGACAGTTAGAGTGTCCGTCCTCTTGTATTTAAGTCGGCATTGTGCCTTTTGTATCAAATTCGGATGCAATTTCTGTGTATCATCGTCAATAAGAATGTCCAAGGGATACAGTAAACCTGAAGAGAAGCATCGGAATTTAAAACTGGACCCACAGGAGAGGTTCAAATCATAGATACTTAGAGTGTCAGTCCTCTTGTACTTAAGTTGGCATTGAGCCTTTTGTAATATATTCGGATGCAATTTCTGTGTTTCATCATCAATAAGAAGGTCCAAGGGATACAGTAAACCTGAAGTGAAGCATCGGAATCTAAAACTTGACTCACAGGAGAGGTTCAAATCATAGAAAGTTAGAGTGTCAGTCTTCTTGTACTTAAGTCGGCATTGTGCCTTTTGTATTATATTCGGATGCAAATTCTGTGTTTCATCATCAATAAGAAGGTCCAAGGGATACGGTAAACCTGAAGTGAAGCATCGGAATCTGAAAATGGACTCACAGGAGAGGTTCAAATCATAGAATAATTAGTGTGTCAGTCCTTTTGTACTTAAGTCGGCATTGTGCCTTTTGTATTAAATTCGGATGCAATTTCTGCGTTTCTTCATCAATAAGAAGGTCCAAGGGATACAGTAAACCTGAAGTGAAGCATCGGAATCTGAAACTGGACTCACAGGTGAGGTTCAAATCATAGAAAGTTAGAGTGTCTGTCCTCTTGTACTTAAGTCATCATTGTGGCTCTTGTATTAAATTCGGATGCAATTTCTGTGTTCCATCGTCAATAAGAAGGTACAAGGGATGCAGTAAACCTGAAGTGAAGCATCGGAATCTAAAACTGGACTCACAGGAGAGGTTCAAATCATAGAAAGTTAGATTGTCAGTCCTCTTGAACTTAAGTCGGCACTGTGCCTTTTGAATTAAATTCGGATGCAATTTCTGTGTTTCATCGTCAATAGGAAGGTCCAAGGAATACAGTAAACCTGAAGTGTAGCATCGGAATCTAAAACTGGACTCACAGGATAGGTTCAAATCATAGAGATTTAGAGTGTCAGTCCTCTTGTACTTAAGTCGGCATTGTGCATTTTGTATTAAATTTGGATGGATATTCTGTGTTTCTTCGTCTATTAGAAGGTCCAAGGGATACAGTAAACCTGAAGTGAAGCATCGGAATCTAAAACTGGACTCACAGGATAGGTAAAAGCATAGAAAGTTAGAGTGTCAGTCCTCTTGTACTTAAGTCGGAATTGTGCCTTTTGTATTAAATTCGGATGGAATTTCTGTGTTTCATCATCAATAAGAAGGTCCAAGGGATACAGTAAACCGGAAGTGGAGCATCGGAATCTAAAACTGGACTCACGGGTGAGGTTCAAATCTTAGAAAATTAGAGTGTCAGTCATCTTGTACTTAAGTCGGCATTGTGCCTTTTGTATTAAATTCGGATGCAATTTCTGTGTTTCATCATCAATATGACGGTCTAAGGGATACAGTAAACCTGAAGTGAAGCATCGGATTCTAAAACTGGACTCACAGGAGAGGTTCAAATCATAGGAAATTAGAGTGTCAGTCCTCTTGTACTTAAGTCGGCATTGTGCCTTTTGTATTAAATTCGGATGCAATTTCTGTGTTTCATAGTCAATAAGAATGTCCAAGGGATACAGTAAACCTGAACTGAAGCATCGGAATCTAAAACCGGACTCACAGGAGAGGTTCAAATCATAGAAAGTCAGAGTGTCAGTCCTCTTGTACTTATGTCGGCATTGTGCCTTTTGAATTTAATTCCGATGCAATTTCTGTGTTTCATCGTCAATAAGAAGGTCCAAGGGATACAGTAAACCTGAAGTGAAGCATCGGAATCTAAAACTGGACTCTCAGGAGAGGTTCAAATCATAGAAAGTTAGAGTGTCAGTCCTCTTGTACTTAAGTCGGCATTGTGCCTTTTGTATTAAATTCGGATGCAATTTCTGTGTTTCATCGTCAATAAGAAGGTCCAAGGGATACAGTAAACCTGAAGTGAAGCATCGGAATCGGAAACTGGACTCACAGGAGAGGTTCAAGACATAGAAATTAAGAGTGTCAGTCCTCTTGTACTTAAATCGGCATTGTGCCTTTTGTATTAAAATCGGATGCAATTTCTGTGCCTAATCGCCAAAGAGAAGGTCCAAGGGATACAGTACACCTGAAGTGAATCATCGGAATCTAAAACTGGACTCACAGGAGAGGTCCAAATCATAGAAAGTTATGGTGTCAGTCCTCTTGTACTTAAGTCGGTATTGTGCCTTTTTAATTTAATTCCGATGCAATTTCTGTGTTTCATCGTCAATAAGAAGGTCCAAGGGATACAGTAAACCTGAAGTGAAGCATCAGAATCTAAAACTGGACTCACAGGAGAGGTTCAAATCATAGAAAGTTAGAGTTTCTGTCCTCTTGTACTTAAGTCATCATTGTGGCTTTTGTATTAAATTCGGATGCAATTTCTGTGTTTCATCGTCAATACGAAGGTCCAAGGGATACAGTAAACCTGAAGAGAAGCATCGGAATCTAAAACTGGACTCACAGGAGAGGTTCAAATCATAGAGAGTTAGAGTGTCAGTCCTCTTGTACTTAGGTCGGCATTGTGCCTTATGTATTAAATTCGGATGCAATTTCTGTGTTTCTTCGTCAATAAGAAGGACCAAGGCATACAGTAAACCTTAAGTGAAGCATTGGAATCTAAAACTGGACTCACAGGAGAGGTTCAAATCATAGAAAGTTAGAGTGTCGGTCCTCTTGTACTTAAGTCGGCATTGTTCCGTTTGTATTAATTTTGGATGCAAAATCTGTGTTTCATCGTCAATAAGAAGGTCCAAGGGATACAGTAAACCAGAAGTGAAGCATCGGAATCTAAAACTGGACTCACAGGAGAGGTTCAAATCATAGAAAGTTAGAGTGTCAGTCCTCTTGTACTTAAGTCGGCATTGTGCATTTTGTATTAAATTCGGATGGAAATCCTGTGGTTCATCGTCAATATGAAGGTCCAAGGGATACAGTTAACCTGAAGTGAAGCATTGGAATCCATAACTGGACTCACAGGTGAGGTTCAGATCATAGAAAGTAAGAGTGACAGTCCTCTTGTACTTAAGTCGGCATTGTGCGTTTTGAATTTAATTCTGATGCCATTTCTGTGTTTCATCGTCAGTAAGAAGGTCCAAGGGATACAGCAAACCTGAAGTGAAGCATCGGAATCGAAAACTGGACTCACAGGAGAGGTTCAACACATAGAAAGTTAGAGAGTCAGTCCTCTTGTACTTAAATCGCCGTTGTGCCTTTTGTATTAAAATCGGATGCAATTTCTGTGCTTCATCGCCAATGGGAAGGTGCAATGGGATACAGTAAACCTGAAGTGAAGCATCGGAATCTAAAACTGGACTCACAGGAGAGGTTCAAATCATCGAAAGTTAGAGTGTGTGTTCTCTTGTACTTAAGTCGGCATTGTGCCTTTTGTATTAAATTCGGATGCTATTTCTGTGCTTCATAGCCATTAAGAAGGTCCAAGGGATACAGTAAACCTTAAGTGAGGCATTGGAATCCAAAACTGGACTCACAGGAGAGGTTCAAATCATAGAAAGTTAGAGTGTCAGTCTTCTTGTACTTAAGTCGGCATTGTGCCTTTTGAATTTAATTCCGATGCAGTTTCTATGTTTCGTCGTCAATAAGAAGGTCCAAGGGATACAGTAATCCTGAAGTGAGGCTATGGAATCTAAAACTGGACTCACAGGAGAGGTTCAAACCATAGAAAGTTAGAGTGTCAGTCCTCTTGTACTTAAGTCGGCATTGTGCCTTTTGAATTTAATTCCGATGCAATTTCTGTGCTTCATCGTCAGTAATTAGGTCCAAGGGAAACAGTACCCCTGAAGTGAAGCATCGGAATCTAAATTGGACTCACAGGAGAGGTTCAAATCATAGAAAGTTAGAGTGTCAGTCCTCTTGTACTTAAGTCGGCATTGTGCATTTTGTATTACATTCGGATGGAAATTCTGTGTTTCATCGTCAATATGAAGGTCAAAGGGATACAGTAAATCTGAAGTGAAGCATCGGAATCTAATACTGTACTCACAGGAGAGGTCCAAATCATAGACAGGTAGAGTGTCCGTC
This sequence comes from Schistocerca americana, assembly GCF_021461395.2. Classification (NCBI taxonomy): domain Eukaryota; kingdom Metazoa; phylum Arthropoda; class Insecta; order Orthoptera; family Acrididae; genus Schistocerca; species Schistocerca americana. The sequence goes on from NC_060130.1 coordinate 73,083,713, forward strand.
CTCTTGTATTTAAGTCGGCATTGTGCCTTTTGTATCAAATTCGGATGCAATTTCTGTGTATCATCGTCAATAAGAATGTCCAAGGGATACAGTAAACCTGAAGTGAAGCATCGGAATTTAAAACTGGACCCACAGGAGAGGTTCAAATCATAGATACTTAGAGTGTCAGTCCTCTTGTACTTAAGGTGGCATTGAGCCTTTTGTAATATATTCGGATGCAATTTCTGTGTTTCATCATCAATAAGAAGGACCAAGGGATACAGTAAACCTGAAGTGAAGCATCGGAATCTAAAACTTGACTCACAGGAGAGGTTGAAATCATAGAAAGTTAGAGTGTCAGTCTTCTTGTACTTAAGTCGGCATTGTGCCTTTTGTATTATATTCGGATGCAAATTCTGTGTTTCATCATCAATAAGAAGGTCCAAGGGATACGGTAAACCTGAAGTGAAGCATCGGAATCTGAAAATGGACTTACAGGAGAGGTTCAAATCATAGAATAATTAGTGTGTCAGTCCTTTTGTACTTAAGTCGGCATTGTGCCTTTTGTATTAAATTCGGATGCAATTTCTGCGTTTCATCATCAATAAGAAGGTCCAAGGGATACAGTAAACCTGAAGTGAAGCATCGGAATCTAAAACTGGACTCACAGGAGAGGTTCAAATCATAGAAAGTTAGATTGTCAGTCCTCTTGAACTTAAGTCGGCACTGTGCCTTTTGAATTAAATTCGGATGCAATTTCTGTGTTTCATCGTCAATAGGAAGGTCCAAGGAATACAGTAAACCTGAAGTGAAGCATCGGAATCTAAAACTGGACTCACAGGATAGGTTCAAATCATAGAGATTTAGAGTGTCAGTCCTCTTGTACTTAAGTCGGCATTGTGCATTTTGTATTAAATTTGGATGGATATTCTGTGTTTCTTCGTCAATTAGAAGGTTCAAGGGATACAGTAAACCTGAAGTGAAGCATCGGAATCTAAAACTGGACTGACAGGAGAGGTAAAAGCATAGAAAGTTAGAGTGTCAGTCCTCTTGTACTTAAGTCGGCATTGTGCTTTTTGTATTAAATTCGGATGCAGTTTCTGTGTTCCATTGTCAATAAGAATGTCCAAGGGATACAGTAAAAATGAAGTGAAGCATCGGAATCTAAAACTGCACTCACAGGAGAGGTTCAATTCATAGGAAGTTAGAGTGTCAGTCCTCTTGTACTTAAGTCGGAATTGTGCCTTTTGTATTATATTCGGATGGAATTTCTGTGTTTCATCATCAATAAGAAGGTCCAAGGGATACAGTAAACCTGAAGTGAAGCATCGGAATCTAAAACTGGACTCGAGGGTGAGGTTCAAATCTTAGAAAATTAGAGTGTCAGTCATCTTGTACTTAAGTCGGCATTGTGTCATTTGTATTAAATTCGGATGCAATTTCTGTGTTTCATCATCAATATGACGGTCTGAGGGATACAGTTAACCTGAAGTGAAGCATCGGATTCTAAAACTCGACTCACAGGAGAGGTTCAAATCATAGGAAATTAGAGTGTAAGTCCTCTTGTAGTTAAGTCGGCATTGTGCATTTTGTATTAAATTCGGATGCAATTTCTGTGTTTCATCGTCAATAAGAATGTCCAAGGGATACAGTAAACCTGAAGTGAAGCATCGGAATCTAAAACTGGACTCACAGGAGAGGTTCAAATCATAGAAAGTTAGAGTGTCAGTCCTCTTGTACTAATGTCGGCATTGTGCCTTTTGAATTTAATTCCGATGCAATTTCTGTGTTTCATCGTCAATAAGAAGGTCCAAGGGATACAGTACACCTGAAGTGAAGGATCGGAATCTATAACTGGACTCACAGGAGAGGTTTGAATCATAGAAAGTTAGAGTGCCAGACCTCTTGTACTTAAGTCGGCATTGTGCCTTTTGTATTAAATTCGGAAGCAATTTCTGTGCTTCATCGCCAATAAGAAGGTCCAAGGGATACAGTAAACCTGAAGTGAAGCATCGGAATCCAAAACTGGACTCACAGGAGAGGTTCAAATCACAGAAAGTTAGAGTGTCAGTCCTCTTTTTCTTCAGTCGGCATTGTGCCTTTTGTATTAAATTCGGATGCAATTTCTGTGTGTCATCGTCAATAAGAAGGTCCAAGGGCTACAGTAAAGCTGAAGTGAAGCATCGGTATCTAAAACTGGACTCACAGGAGAGGTTCAAATCATAGAAAGTTAGAGTGTAGAGACCTCTTGTACTTATGTCGGGATTGTGCCTTTTGTATTAAATTCGGATGCATTTTCTGTGTTTCATCGTCAATAAGAGGGTCCAAGGGATACAGTAAACCTGAAGTGAAGCATCGGATCTTAAAACTGGACTCACAGGTGAGGTTCAAATGATAGAAAGTTAGAGTGTCAGTCCTCTTGTACTTAGGTATGCATTGTGCGTTTTGTATTAAATTCGGATGCAATTTCTGTGTTTCATCGTCAATAAGAAGGTCCAAGGGATACAGTAAACCAGAAGTGAAGCCTCGGAATCGAAAACTGGACTCACAGGAGAGGTTCAAATCATAGAAAGTTAGAGTGTCAGTCCTCTTGTACATAAATCGGCATTGTGCATTTTGTAATAAATTCGGATGGAAATTCTGTGTTTCATCGTCAATAACAAGGTCCAAGGGATACAGTAAATCTGAAGTGAAGCATCGGAATCTAAAACTGGACTCACAGGAGAGGTTTAAATCGTAGAAATTTAGAGTGTCAGTCCTCTTGTGCTTAGGTCGGCATTGTGCCTTTTGTATTAAATTCGGATGCAATTTCTGTGGTTCATTGCCAATAAGAAGGTCCAAGGGATACAGTAAACCTGAAGTGAAGCATTGGAATCCAAAACTGGACTCACAGGAGAGGTTCAAATCATAGAAAGTTAGAGTGTCAGTCCTCTTGTACTTACGTCGGCATTGTGCCTTTTGTATTAACTTCTGATGCAATTTCTGTGTTCCATCGTCAATAAGAAGGTACAAGGGATGCAGTAAACCTGAAGTGAAGCATCGGAATCTAAAACTGGACTCACAGGAGAGGTTCAAATCATAGAAAGTTAGATTGTCAGTCCTCTTGAACTTAAGTCGGCGCTGTGCCTTTTGAATTAAATTCGGATGCAATTTCTGTGTTTCATCGTCAATAGGAAGGTCCAAGGAATACAGTAAACCTGAAGTGAAGCATCGGAATCTAAAACTGGACTCACAGGATAGGTTCAAATCATAGAGATTTAGAGTGTCAGTCCTCTTGTACTTAAGTCGGCATTGTGCATTTTGTATTAAATTTGGATGGATATTCTGTGTTTCTTCGTCAATTAGAAGGTCCAAGGGATACAGTAAACCTGAAGTGAAGCATCGGAATCTAAAACTGGACTGACAGGAGAGGTAAAAGCATAGAAAGTTAGAGTGTCAGTCCTCTTGTACATAAGTCGGCATTGTGCTTTTTGTATTAAATTCGGATGCAGTTTCTGTGTTCCATTGTCAATAAGAATGTCCAAGGGATACAGTAAACCTGAAGTGAAGCATCGGAATCTAAAACTGCACTCACAGGAGAGGTTCAATTCATAGGAAGTTAGAGTGTCAGTCCTCTTGTACTTAAGTCGGAATTGTGCCTTTTGTATTATATTCGGATGGAATTTCTGTGTTTCATCATCAATAAGAAGGTCCAAGGGATACAGTAAACCTGAAGTGAAGCATCGGAATCTAAAACTGGACTCACGGGTGAGGTTCAAATCTTAGAAAATTAGAGTGTCAGTCATCTTGTACTTAAGTCGGCATTGTGCCATTTGTATTAAATTCGGATGCAATTTCTGTGTTTCATCATCAATATGACGGTCTGAGGGATACAGTAAACCTGAAGTGAAGCATCGGATTCTAAAACTGGACTCACAGGAGAGGTTCAAATCATAGGAAATTAGAGTGTCAGTCCTCTTGTATTTAAGTCGGCATTGTGCCTTTTGTATTCAATTCGGATGCAATTTCTGTGTTTCATCGTCAATAAGAAGGTCCAAGTGATACAGTACACCTGAAGTGAAGGATCGGAATCTATAACTGGACTCACAGGAGAGGTTTAAATCATAGAAAGTTAGAGTGCCAGACCTCTTGTACTTAAGTCGGCATTGTGCCTTTTGTATTAAATTCGGATGCAATTTCTGTGCTTCATCGCCAATAAGAAGGTCCAAGGGATACAGTAAACCTGAAGTGAAGCATCGGAATCCAAAACTGGACTCACAGGAGAGGTTCAAATCACAGAAAGTTAGAGTGTCAGTCCTCTTTTTCTTCAGTCGGCATTGTGCCTTTTGTATTAAATTCGGATGCAATTTCTGTGTGTCATCGTCAATAAGAAGGTCCAAGGGCTACAGTAAAGCTGAAGTGAAGCATCGGTATCTAAAACTGGACTCACAGGAGAGGTTCAAATGATAGAAAGTTAGAGTGTCAGTCCTCTTGTACTTAAGTCGGCAATGTGCATTTTGAATTAAATTCCGATGCAATTTCTGTGTTGCATCGTCAATACGAAGGTCCAAGAGATACAGTAAACCTGAAGTGAAGCATCGGAATCCAAAACTGGACTCAGAGGAGAGGTTCAAATCACAGAAAGTTAGAGTGTCAGTCCTCTTTTTCTTCTGTCGGCATTGTGCCCTTTGTATTAAATTCGGATGCAATTTCTGTGCTTCATCGCCACTAAGAAGGTCCAAGGTATACAGTAAACCTGAAGTGAAGCGTCGGAATCTAAAACTATGCTCTCAGGAGTGGTTCTAATCATTGAAAGTTAGAGTGTCAGTCTTCTTGTACTTAAGTCGGCATTGTGCCTTTTGATTTTAATTCCGATGTAATTTCTCAGTTTCATCGTCAATAAGAAGGTCCAAGGGATACAGTAAACCTGAAGTGAAGCATCGGTTCTAAATCTGGACTCACAGGAGAGGTTCAAACCATAGAAAGTTAGTGTGTCAGTCCTCTTGTACTTAAGTCGGCATTGTGCGTTTTGAATTAGTTTCCGATGCAATATCTGTGCTTCATCGTCAGTAATAAGATCCAAGGGATACAGTAAACCTGAAGTGAAGCAACGGAATCTAAATTGGCCCCACAGGAGAGGTTCAAATCATAGAAAGTTAGAGTGTCAGTCCTCTTGTACTTAAGTCGGCATTGTGCCTTTTGTATTAAATTCGGACGCAATTTCTGTGTTTCATCGTCAATAAGAAGGGCCAAGGCATACAGTAAACCTGAAGTGAAGCATCGGAATCTAAAACTGGACTCACAGGAGAGGTTCAAATCACAGAAAGTTAGAGTGTCTGTCCTGTTGTACTTAAGTCATCATTGTGGCTTTTGTATTGAATTCGGATGTAATTTCTGTGTTTCATCGTCAATAAGAAGGTCCATGGGATACAGTAAACCTGAAGTGAATCATCGGAATCAAAAACCGGACTCACAGGAGAGGTTCAAATCATAGAAAGTTAGAGTGTCAGTCCTCTTGTTCTTCAGTCGGCATAGTGCATTTTGTATTAAATTCGGATGCAATTTCTGTGTTACATCGTCAATACGAAGGTCCAAGGGATACAGTAAACCTGAAGTGAAGCATCATAATCTAAAACTGGACGCACAGGAGAGGTTCAAATCATAGAAAGATAGAGTGTAGAGTCCTCTTGTACTTAAGTCGGCATTGTGCCTTTTGTATTGAATTCGGATGCAATTTCTGAGTTTCATCGTCAATAAGAGGGTCCAAGGGATACAGTAAACCTGAAGTGTAGCATCGGATTTTAATACTGGACTCACAGGTGAGGTTCAAATCATAGAAAGTTAGAGTGTCAGTCCTCTTGTACTTAAGTCGGCATTGTGCCTTTTGTATTAAATTCGGATGCAATATCTGTGTTTGAACATCAATAAGAAGGTCCAAGGGATACAGTAAACCTGAAGTGAAGCATTGGAATCTAAAACTGGACTCACAGCAGAGGTTCAAATCATAGAATGATAGAGTGTCTGTCCACTTGTACTTAAGTCGGCATTGTGCCTTTTGTATTAAATTCGGATGCAATTTCTGTGCTTCATAGCCAATAAGAAGGTCCAATGGGATACAGTAAACCTGAAGTGAAGCGTCGGAATCTAAAACTGGGCACACAGGAGAGGTTCAAATCATAGAAAGTTAGAGTGTCAGTCCTCTTGTACTTAAGTCGGCATTGTGCCTTTTGAATTTAATTCCGATGCAGTTTCTATGTTTCGTCGTCAATAAGAAGGTCCAAGGGATACACTAAACCTGAAGTGAAGCTATGGAATCTAAAACTGGACTCGCAGGAGAGGTTCAGACCATAGAAAGTTAGAGTGTTAGTCCTCTTGTACTTAAGTCGGCATTGTGCCTTTTCATTTTAATTCCGATGCAATTTCTGTGCTTCATCGTCAGTAATTAGGTCCAAGGGAAACAGTAACCCTGAAGTGAAGCATCGGAATCTAAATTGGACTCACAGGAGAGGTACAAATCATAGATAGTTAGAGTGTCTGTGCTCTTGTACCTATGTCGGCATTGTGTATTTTGTATTACATTTGGATGGATATTCTGTGTTTCATCGTCAATAAGAAGGTCCAAGGGATACAGTAAACCTGAAGTGAAGCATCGGAATCTAAAACTGGACTCGCAGGAGAGGTTTAAATCGTAGAAAGTTAGAGTGTCAGTCCTCTTGTACCTATGTCGGCATTGTGTATTTTGTATTACATTTGGATGGATATTCTGTGTTTCATCGTCAATAAGAAGGTCCAAGGGATACAGTAAACCTGAAGTGAAGCATCGGAATCTAAAACTGGACTCGCAGGAGAGGTTTAAATCGTAGAAAGTTAGAGTGTCAGTCCTCTTGTACTTAAGTCGGCATTGTGCCTTTTGTATTAAATTCGGATGCAATTTCTGAGCTTCATAGCCATTAAGAAGGTCCAAGGGATACAGTAAACCTTAAGTGCAGCATTGGAATCCAAAACTGGACTCACAGGAGTGGTTCAAATCATAGAAAGTTAGAGTGTCAGTCCTCTTGTACTTAAGTCGGCATTGTGCCTTTTGAAATTAATTCCGATGCAATTTCTGTGCTTCATCGTCAGTAATTAGGTCCAAGGGAAACAGTGACCCTGAAGTGAAGCATCGGAATCTAAATTGGACTCACAGGAGAGGTTCAAATCATAGAAAGTTAGAGTGTCAGTCCTCTTGTACTTAGGTCGGCATTTTGCCTTTTGTATTAAATTCGGATGCAATTTCTGTGTTTCTTCGTCAATAAGAAGGTCCAAGGGATACAGTAAACCTGAAGTGAAGCATCGGAATCTAAAACTGGACTCACAGGTGTGGTTCAAATCATAGATAGTTAGAGTGTCTGTCCTCTTGTACTTAAGTCATCATAGTGGCTTTTGTATTAAATTCGGATGCAATTTCTGTGTTCCATCGTCAATAAGAGGGTCCAAGGGATACAGTGAACCCGAAGTGAAGCTTCGGAATCTGAAACTGGACTCACAGGAGAGGTTCAAATCATAGAAACTTAGAGTGTCAGTCATCTTGTACTTAAGTCGGCATTGTGCCTTTTGTATTAAATTCGGATGCAATTTCTGTGTTTCATCATCAATAAGAAGGTCTAAGGGATACAGTAAACCTGAAGTGAAGCATCGGATTCTAAAACTGGACTCACAGGAGAGGTTCAAATCATAGGAAATTAGAGTGTCAGTCCTCTTGTACTTAAGTCAGCACTGTGCCTTTTGTATTAAATTCGGATGCAATTACTGTGTAACATCGTCAATAAGAATGTCCAAGGGACACAGTAAACCTGAAGTGAAGCATCGGAATCTAAAACTGGATTCACAGGAGAGGTTCAAATCATAGAAAGTTAGAGTGTCAGTCCTCTTGTACTTAAGTCGGCATTGTGCCTTTTGTATTAAATTCGGATACAATTTCTGTGCTTCATAGCCATTAAGAAGGTCCAAGGGATACAGTAAATCTTAAGTGAAGCATTGGAATCCAAAACCGGACTCACAGGAGAGGTTCAAATCATAGAAAGTTCGAGTGTCAGTCCTCTTGTACTTAAGTAGGCATTGTGCCTTTTGATTTAAAATTCGATGCAATTTCTGTGTTTCATCGTCAATACGAAGGTCCAAGGGATGCAGTAAACCTGAAGTGAAGCATCGGAATCTAAGACTGGACTCACAGGAGATGTTCAAATCATAGAAAGTTAGAGTGTTAGTCCTCTTGTACTTAGGTCGACATTGTGCCTTTTGTATTAAATTCGGATGCAATTTCTGTGTTTCTTCGTCAATAAGAAGGTCCAAGGCATACAGTAAACCTGAGGTGAAGCATCGGAATCTAAAACTGGACTCACAGGAGAGGTTCAAATCATAGAAAGTTAGAGTGTCTGTCCTCTTGTACTTAAGTCATCATTGTGGCTTTTGTATTACATTCGGATGCAATTTCTGTGTTTCATCGTCAATAAGTAGGTCCAAGGGATACAGTAAACCTGAAGTGAAGCATCGGAATCTAAAACTGGACTCACAGGAGAGGTTCAAATCATAGAAAGTTAGAGTGTCAGATATCTTGTTCTTCAGTCGGCATTGTGAATTACGTATTAAATTCGGATGAAATATCTGTGTTTCATCATCAATAAGAAGGTCCAAGGTATACACTAAACCTGAAGTGAAGCTTCGGAATCTAAAACTGGACTCACAGGAGAGGTTCAAATCATAGAAAGTTAGAGTGTCGGTCCTCTTGTACTTAAGTCGGCATTGTGCCTTTTGTATTAAATTCGGATGCATTTTCTGTGTTTCATCGTCAATAAGAAGGTCCAAGGGATACAGTAAACCAGAGGTGAAGCATCAGAATCTAAAACTGGACTCACAGGAGAGGTTCAAATCATAGAAAGTTAGAGTGTCAGTCCTCTTGTATTTAAGTCGGCATTGTGCCTTTTGTATCAAATTCGGATGCAATATCTGTGTATCATCGTCAATAAGAATGTCCAAGGGATACAGTAAACCTGAAGTGAAGCATCGGAATTTAAAACTTGACCCACAGGAGAGGTTCAAATCATAGATAGTTAGAGTGTCAGTCCTCTTGTACTTAAGTTGGCATTGAGCCTTTTGTATTTTATTAGGATGCAATTTCTGTGTTTCATCATCAATAAGAAGGTCCAAGGGATACAGTAAACCTGAAGTGAAGCATCGGAATCTAAAACTTGACTCACAGGAGAGGTTCAATTCATAGAAAGTTAGAGTGTCAGTCTTCTTGTACTTAAGTCGGCATTGTGCCTTTTGTATTAAATTCGGATGCAAACTCTGTGTTTCATCATCAATAAGAAGGTCCAAGGGATACAATAAACCTGAAGTGAAGCATCGGAATCTGAAACTGGACTCTCAGGAGAGGTTCAAAACATAGAATAATGAGAGTGTCTGTCCTTTTATACTTAAGTCGGCATTGTGCCTTTTGTATTAAATTCGGATGCAATTTCTGTGTTTCATCATCAATAAGAAGGTCCAAGGGATACAGTAAACCTAAAGTGAAGCATCGGAATCTAAAACTGGATTCACAGTTGAGGTTCAAATCATAGAAAATTAGAGTGTCTGTCCTCTTGTACTTAAGTCATCATTGTGGCTTTTGTATTAAATTCGGATGCAATTTCTGTGTTCCACCGTCAATTAGAAGGTCCAAGGGATACAGTTAACCTCAAGTGAAGCATCGGAATCTAAAACTGGACTCACAGGAGAGGTTCAAATCATAGAAAGATAGAGTGTCAGTCCTCTTGAACTTAAGTCGGCACTGTGCCTTTTGTATTAAATTCGGATGCAATTTCTGAGTTTCATCGTCAATAGGAAGGTCCAAGGGATACAGTAAACCTGGAGTGAAGCATCGGAATCTAAAACTGGACTCACAGGAGAGGTTCAAATCATAGAAATTTAGAGTGTCAGTCCTCTTGTACTTAAGTCGGCATTGTGCATTTTGTATTAAATTTGGATGGATATTCTGTGTTTCATCGTCAATAAGAAGGTCCAAGGGATACAGTAAACCTGGAGTGAAGCATCGGAATCTAAAACTGGACTCACTGGAGAGGTTCAAATTATAGAAAGTTAGAGTGTCAGTCCTCTTGTACTTAAGTCGGCATTGTGCTTTTGTATTAAATTCGGATGCAGTTTCTGTGTTCCATTGTCAATAAGAATGTCCAAGGGATACAGTAAACCTGAAGTGAAGCATCGGAATCTAAAATTGGACTCACAGGAGAGGTTCAATTCATAGGAAGTTAGAGTGTCAGTCCTCTTGTACTTAAGTCGGAGTTGTGCCTTTTGTATTAAATTCGGCTGCAATTTCTGTGTTTCATCATCAATAAGAAGGTCTATGGGATACAGTAAACGTGAAGTGAAGCATCGGATTCTAAAACTGGACTCACAGGAGAGGTTCAAATCATAGGAAATTAGAGTGTCAGTCCTCTTGTACTTAATTCGGCATTGTGCCTTTTGTATTAAATTCGGATGCAATTTCTGTGTTTCATCGTCGATAAGAATGTCCAAGGGATACATTAAACCTGAAGTGAAGCATCGGAATCTAAAACTAGACTCACAGGAGAGGTTCAAATCATAGAAAGTTAGAGTGTCGGTCCTCTTGTACTTAAGTCGGCATTGTGCCTTTTGAATTTAATTCCGATGCAATTTCTGTGTCTCATCGTCAATGAGAAGGTCCAAGGGATACGGTACACCTGAAGTGAAGCATCGGAATCTATAACTGGACCCACAGGAGAGGTTCAAATCATAGAAAGTTAGAGTGTCAGTCCTCTTATACTTAAGTCGGCATTGTGCTTATTGTATTATATTTGGATGGAATTTCTGTGTTTCATCAACAATAAGGAGGTCCAAGGGATACAGTAAACCTGAAGTGAAGCATCGGAATCTAAAACTGGACTCACAGGAGAGGTTCAAATCATAGAAAATTTGAGTGTGAGTCATCTTGTACTTAAGTCGGCATTGTGCCTTTTGTATTAAATTCGGATGCAATTTCTGTGTTTCATCATCAATAAGAAGGTCTAAGGGATACAGTAAACCTAAAGTGAAGCATCGGATTCTAAAACTGGACTCACAGGAGAGGTTCAAATCATAGGAAATTAGAGTGTCAGTCCTCTTGTACTGAAGTCGGCATTGTGCCTTTTGTATTAAATTCGAATGCAATTTCTGTGTATCATCGTCAATAAGAATGTCCAAGGGATACAGTAATATTGAAGTGAAGCATCGGAATCTAAAACTGGACTCACAGGAGAGGTTCAAATCATAGAAAGTTAGAGTGTCAGTCCTCTTGTACTTAAGTCGGCATTGTGCCTTTTGAATTTAATTCCGATGCAATTTCTGTGTTTCATCGTCAATAAGAAGGTCGAAGGGATACAGTACACCCGAAGTGAAGCATCGGAATCCATAACTGGACCCACAGGAGAGGTTTAAATCATAGAAAGTTAGAGTGTCAGTCCTCTTGTACTTAAGTCGGCATTGTGCCTTTTGTATTAAATTCGGATGCAATTTATATGTTTCATCGTCAATAAGAAGATACAAGGCATACAGTAAACCTGAAGTGAGGCATCGGAATCTAAAACTGGACTCGCAAGAGTGGTTCAAATCATAGAAAATTAGAGTGTCTGTGCTCTTGTACTTATGTCATCATTGTGGCTTTTGCATAAAATTCGGATGCAATTTCTGTGTTTCATCGTCAATAAGAAGGTCCAAGTGATACAGTAAACAGGAAGTGAAAAGTCGGAATCAAAAACTGGACTCACAGGAGAGGTTCAAATCATCGATAGTTAGAGTGTCAGTCCTCTTGTTCTTCAGTCGGCATTGTGCCTCTTGTATTAAATTCGGATGCAATTTCTGTGTTTCATCGTCAATAAGAAGGTCCAAGGGCTACAGTAAACCTGAAGTGAAGCATCGGTATCTAAAACTGGACTTACAGGAGAGGTTCAAATCATAGAAAGTTATAGTGTCAGATATCTTGTTCTTCAGTCGGCATTGTGCCTTATGTATTAAATTCAGATGAAATTTCTGTGTTTCATCATCAATAAGCAGGTTCAAGGTATACACTAAACCTGAAGTGAAGCTTCGGAATCTAAAACTGGACTCACAGGAGAGGTTCAAATCATAGAAAGTTAGAGTGTCGGTCCTCTTGTACTTAAGTCGGCATTGTGCCTTTTGTATTAAATTCGGATGCATTTTCTGTGTTTCATCGTCAATAAGAAGGTCCAAGAGATACAGTAAACCAGAAGTGAAGCATCAGAATCTAAAACTGGACTCACAGGAGAGGTTCAAATCATAGAAAGTTAGAGTGTCAGTCCTCTTGTACTTATGTCGGCATTGTGCATTTTGTATTACATTCGGATGGGAATTCTGTGTTTCATCGTCAATATGAAGGTCCAAGGGATACAGTAAATCTGAAGTGAAGCATCGGAATCTAATACTGGACTCACAGGAGAGGTCCAAATCATAGACAGTTAGAGTGTCCGTCCTCTTGTATTTAAGTCGGCATTGTGCCTGTTGTATCAAATTTGGATGCAATTTCTGTGTATCATCGTCAATAAGAATGTCCAAGGGTTACAGTAAGCCTGAAGTGAAGCATCGGAATTTAAAACTGGACCCACAGGAGAGGTTCAAATCATAGATAGTTAGTGTGTCAGTCCTCTTGTACTTAAGTTGGCATTGAGCCTTTTGTATTATATTAGGATGCAATTTCTGTGTTTCATCATCAATAAGAAGGTCCAAGGGATACAGTAAACCTGAAGTGAAGCATCGGAATCTAAAACTTGACTCACAGGAGAGGTTCAAATCATAGAAAGTTAGAGTGTCAGTCTTCTTGTACTTAAGTCGGCATTGTGCCTTTTGTATTAAATTCGGATGCAAATTCTGTGTTTCATCATCAATACGAAGGTCCAAGGGATACATTAAACCTGAAGTGAAGCATCGGAATCTGAAACTGGACTCTCAGGAGAGGTTCAAAACATAGAATAATTAGAGTGTCTGTCCTTTTATACTTAAGTCGGCATTGTGCCTTTTGTGTTAAATTCGGATGCAATTTCTGTGTTTCATCATCAATAAGAAGGTCAAGGGATAAAGTAAACATAAAGTGAAGCATCGGAATCTAAAACTGGACTCACAGTTGAGGTTCAAATCATAGATAGTTAGAGTGTCTGTCCTCTTGTACTTAATCATCATTGTGGCTTTTGTATTAAATTCGGATGCAATTTCTGTGTTCCATCGTCAATAAGAAGGTCCAAGGGATACAGTTAACCTGAAGTGAAGCATCGGAATCTAAAACTGGACTCACAGGAGAGGTTCAAATCATAGAAAGTTAGAGTGTCAGTCCTCTTGAACTTAAGTCGGCACTGTGCCTTTTGTATTAAATTCGGATGCAATTTCTGTGTTTCATCGTCAATAGGAAGGTCCAAGGGATACAGTAAACCTGGAGTGAAGCATCGGAATCTATAATTGGACTCACAGGAGAGGTTCAAATCATAGAAATTTAGAGTGTCAGTCCTCTTGTACTTAACTCGGCATTGTGCCTTTTGTATTAAATTTGGATGGATATTCTGTGTTTCATCGTCAATAAGAAGGTCCAAGGGATACGTAAACCTGAAGTGAACCATCGGAATCTAAAACTGGACTCACAGGAGAGGTTCAAATTATAGAAAGTTAGAGTGTCAGTCCTCTTGTACTTAAGTCGGCATTGTGCTTTTGTATTAAGTTCGGATTCAGTTTCTGTGTTCCATTGTCAATAAGAATGTCCAAGGGATACAGTAAACCTGAAGTGAAGCATCGGAATCTAAAACTGGACTCACAGGAGAGGTTCAATTCATAGGAAGTTAGAGTGTCAGTCCTCTTGTACTTAAGTCGGAATTGTGCCTTTTGTATTAAATTCGGATGCAATTTCTGTGTTTTATCATCAATAAGAAGGTCTATGGGATACAGTAAACCTGAAGTGAAGCATCGGATTCTAAAACTGGACTCACAGGAGATGTTCAAATCATAGGAAATTAGAGTGTCAGTCCTCTTGTAATTAATTCGGCATTGTGCCTTTTGTATTAAATTCGGATGCAATTTCTGTGTTTCATCGTCAATAAGAATGTCCAAGGGATACAGTAAACCTGAAGTGAAGCATCGGAATCTAAAACTAGACTCACAGGAGAGGTTCAAATCATAGAAAGTTAGAGTGTCGGTCCTCTTGTACTTAAGTCGGCATTGTGCCTTTTGAATTAAATTCCGATGCAATTTCTGTGTTTCATCGTCAATATAAATGTCCAAGGGATACAGTAAACTTGAAGTGAAGCATCGGAATCTAAAACTGGACTCACAGGAGAGGTTCAATTCATAGGAAGTTAGAGTGTCAGTCCTCTTGTACTTAAGTCGGAATTGTGCCTTTTGTATTAAATTCGGATGCAATTTCTGTGTTTCATCATCAATAAGAAGGTCTATGGGATACAGTAAACCTGAAGTGAAGCATCGGATTCTAAAACTGGACTCACAGGAGATGTTCAAATCATAGGAAATTAGAGTGTCAGTCCTCTTGTAATTAATTCGGCATTGTGCCTTTTGTATTAAATTCGGATGCAATTTCTGTGTATCATCGTCAATAAGAATGTCCAAGGGATACAGTAATATTGAAGTGAAGCATCGGAATCTAAAACTGGACTCACAGGAGAGGTTCAAATCATAGAAAGTTACAGTGTCAGTCCTCTTGTACTTAAGTCGGCATTGTGCCTTTTGAATTTAAATCCGATGCAATTTCTGTGTTTCATCGTCAATAAGAAGGTCCAAGGGATACAGTACACCCGAAGTGAAGCATCGGAATCTATAACTGGACCCACAGGAGAGGTTTAAATCATAGAAAGTTAGAGTGTCAGACCTCTTGTACTTAAGTCGGCATTGTGCCTTTTGTATTAAATTCGGATGCAATTTCTGTGCTTCATTGCCAATAAGAAGGTCCAAGGGATACAGTAAACCTGAAGTGAAGCATCGGAATCCAACACTGGACTCACAGGAGAGATTCAAATCACAGAAAGTTAGAGTGTCAGTCCTCTTGTACTTAAGTCGGCATTGTGCCTTTTGTATTAAATTCGGATGCAATTTCTGTGTTTCATCGTCAATAAGAAGATACAAGGCATACAGTAAACCTGAAGTGAGGCATCGGAATCTAAAACTGGACTCGCAGGAGTGGTTCAAATCATAGAAAATTAGAGTGTCTGTCCTCTTGTACTTAAGTCATCATTGTGGCTTTTGTATAAAATTCGGATGCAATTTCTGTGTTTCATCGTCAATAAGAAGGTCCAAGGGATACAGTAAACCAGAAGTGAAGCCTCGGAATCTAAAACTGGACTCACAGGAGAGGTTCAAATCATAGAAAGTTAGAGTATACAGTCCTCTTGTACTTAAGTCGGCATTTTGCATTTTTTATTAAATTCGGATGGAAATTCTGTGTTTCATCGCCAATAACAAGGTCCAAGGGACACAGTAAATCTGAAGTGAAGCATCGGAATCTAATACAGGACTCACAGGAGAGGTCTAAATCGTAGAAAGTTAGAGTGTCAGTCCTCTAGTGCTTAGGTCGGCATTGTGCCTTTTGTATTAAATTCGGATGCAATTTCTGTGCTTCATAGCCATTAAGAAGGTCCAAGGTATACAGTAAACCTGAAGTGAAGCATTGGAATCCAAAACTGGACTCACAGGAGAGGTTCAAATCATAGAAAGTTAGAGTGTCAGTCCTCTTGTACTTAAGTCGGCATTGTGCCTCTTGAATTTAATTCCGATGCAGTTTCTAAGTTTCCTCGTCAATAAGAAGGTCCAAGGGATACGGTAAACCTGAAGTGAAGCTATGGAATGTAAAACTGGACTCACAGGAGAGGTTCAAACCACAGAAAGTTAGAGTGCCAGTCCTCTTGTACTTAAGTCGGCATTGTGCCTTTTGAATTAAAATCCGATGCAATTTCTGTGTTTCATCGTCAATACGAAGGTCCAAGGGATACAGTAAACCTGAAGTTAAGGATCGGAATCTAAAACTGGACTCACAGGAGATGTTCAAATCATAGAAAGTTAGAGGGTCAGTCCTCTTGTACTTAGGTCGGCATTGTGCCTGTTGTATTAAATTCGGATGCAATTTCTGTGTTTCATCGTCAATACGAATGTCCAAGGGATACAGTAAACCTGAAGTGAAGCATCGGAATCTAAAACTAGACTCACAGGAGAGGTTCAAATCATAGAAAGTTAGAGTGTCGGTCCTCTTGTACTTAAGTCGGCATTGTGACTTTTGAATTGAATTCCGATGCAATTTCTGTGTTTCATCGTCAATAAGATGGTCCAAGGGATACAGTACACCTGAAGTGAAGCATCGGAATCTATAACTGGACCCACAGGAGAGGTTCAAATCATAGAAAGTTAGAGTGTCAGACCTCCTGTACTTAAGTCGGCATTGTGCCTTTTGTATTAAATTCGGATGCAATTTCTGTGCTTCATCGCCAATAAGAAGGTCCAAGGGGTACAGTAAACCTGAAGTGAAGCATCGGAATCCAAAACTGGACTCACAGGAGAGGTTCAAATCACAGAAAGTTAGAGTGTCAGTCCTCTTGTACTTAAGTCGGCATTGTGCCTTTTGTATTAAATTCGGATGCAATTTCTGTGTTTCACTGTCAATAAGAAGGTCCAAGGCATACAGTAAACCTGAAGTGAAGCATCGGAATCTAAAACTGGTCTCACAGGAGAGGTTCAAATCATAGAAAGTTAGAGTGTCAGTCCTCTTATACTTAAGTCGGCATTGTGCTTTTTGTATTATATTTGGATGGAATTTCTGTGTTTCATCATCAATAAGGAGGTCCAAGGGATACAGTAAACCTGAAGTGAAGCATCGGAATCTAAAACTGGACTCACAGGAGAGGTTCAAATCATAGAAAATCAGAGTGCCAGTCCTCTTGTACTTAAGTCGGCATTGTGCCTTTTGAATTAAAATCCGATGCAATTTCTGTGTTTCATCGTCAATACGAAGGTCCAAGGGATACAGTAAACCTGAAGTTAAGGATCGGAATCTAAAACTGGACTCACAGGAGATGTTCAAATCATAGAAAGTTAGAGGGTCAGTCCTCTTGTACTTAGGTCGGCATTGTGCCTGTTGTATTAAATTCGGATGCAATTTCTGTGTTTCATCGTCAATAAGAATGTCCAAGGGATACAGTAAACCTGAAGTGAAGCATCGGAATCTAAAACTAGACTCACAGGAGAGGTTCAAATCATAGAAAGTTAGAGTGTCGGTCCTCTTGTACTTAAGTCGGCATTGTGACTTTTGAATTGAATTCCGATGCAATTTCTGTGTTTCATCGTCAATAAGAAGGTCCAAGGGAAACGGTAAACCTGAAGTGAAGCTATGGAATGTAAAACTGGACTCACAGGAGAGGTTCAAACCATAGAAAGTTACAGTGTCAGTCCTCTTGTACTTAAGTCGGCATTGTGCCTTTTGTATTAAATTCGGATGCAATTTCTGTGCTTCATTGCCAATAAGAAGGTCCAAGGGATACAGTAAACCTGAAGTGAAGCATCGGAATCCAAAACTGGACTCACAGGAGAGGTTCAAATCATAGAAAGTTAGAGTGTCAGTCCTCTTGTACTTAAGTATGCATTGTGCCTTTCTTATTATATTCGAATGCAATTTCTGTGTTTCATCGTCAATAAGAAGGTCCAAGGGATACAGTAAACCGGAAGTGAAAAGTCGGAATCCAAAACTGGACTCACAGGAGAGGTTCAAATCATAGAAAGTTAGAGTGTCAGTCCTCTTGTACTTAAGTATGCATTGTGCCTTTCTTATTATATTCGGATGCAATTTCTGTGTTTCATCGTCAATAAGAAGGTCCAAGGGATACAGTTAACCAGAAGTGAAGCCTCGGAATCTAAAACTGGACTCACAGGAGAGGTTCAAATCATAGAAAGTTAGATTATTCAGTCCTCTTGTACTTAAGTCGGCATTGTGCATTTTGTATTAAATTCGGATGGAAATGCTGTGTTTCATCGCCAATAACAAGGTCCAAGGGATACAGTAAATCTGAAGTGAAGCATCGGAATCTAATACAGGACTCACTGGAGAGGTTTAAATCGTAGAAAGTTAGAGTGTCAGTCCTCTAGTGCTTAGGTCGGCATTGTGCCTTTTGTATTAAATTCGGATGCAATTTCTGTGCTTCATAGCCATTAAGAAGGTCCAAGGTATACAGTAAACCTGAAGTGAAGCTATGGAATGTAAAACTGGACTCACAGGAGAGGTTCAAACCATAGAAAGTTAGAGTGTCAGTCCTCTTGTACTTAGGTCGGCATTGTGCCTGTTGTATTAAATTCGGATGCAATTTCTGTGTTTAATCGTCAATAAGAATGTCCAAGGGATACAGTAAACCTGAAGTGAAGCATCGGAATCTAAAACTAGACTCATAGGAGAGGTTCAAATCATAGAAAATTAGAGGGCCAGTCCTCTTGTACTTAGGTCGGCATTGTGCCTTTTGAATTAAAATCCGATGCAATTTCTGTGTTTCATCGTCAATACGAAGGTCCAAGGGATACAGTAAACCTGAAGTTAAGGATCGGAATCTAAAACTGGACTCACAGGAGATGTTCAAATCATAGAAAATTAGAGGGCCAGTCCTCTTGTACTTAGGTCGGCATTGTGCCTGTTGTATTAAATTCGGATGCAATTTCTGTGTTTCATCGTCAATAAGAATGTCCAAGGGATACAGTAAACCTGAAGTGAAGCATCGGAATCTAAAACTAGACTCACAGGAGAGGTTCAAATCATAGAAAGTTAGAGTGTCGGTCCTCTTGTACTTAAGTCGGCATTGTGCCTTTTGAATTAAATTCCGATGCAATTCCTGTGTTTCATCGTCAATAAGAAGGTCCAAGGGATACAGTACACCTGAAGTGAAGCATCGGAATCTATAACTGGACCCACAGGAGAGGTTCAAATCATAGAAAGTTAGAGTGTCAGACCTCTTGTACTTAAGTCGGCATTGTGCCTTTTGTATTAAATTCGGATGCAATTTCTGTGCTTCATCGCCAATAAGAAGGTCCAAGGGATACAGTAAACCTGAAGTGAAGCATCGGAATCCAAAACTGGACTCACAGGAGAGGTTCAAATCACAGAAATTTAGAGTGTCAGTCCTCTTGTACTTAAGTCGGCATTGTGCCTTTTGTATTAAATTCGGATGCAATTTCTGTGTTTCATCGTCAATAAGAAGGTCCAAGGCATACAGTAAACCTGAAGTGAAGCATCGGAATCTAAAACTGGACTCACAGGAGAGGTTCAAATCATAGAAAGTTAGAGTGTCAGACCTCTTATACTTAAGTCGGCATTGTGCTTTTTGTATTATATTTGGATGGAATTTCTGTGTTTCATCATCAATAAGGAGGTCCAAGGGATACAGTAAACCTGAAGTGAAGCATCGGAATCTGAAACTGGACTCACAGGAGAGGTTCAAATCATAGAAAATTAGAGTGTCAGTCATCTTGTACTTAAGTCGGCATTGTGCCTTTTGTATTAAATTCGGAAGCAATTTCTGTGTATCATCGTCAATAAGAATGTCCAAGGGATACAGTAATATTGAAGTGAAGCATCGGAATCTAAAACTGGACTCACAGGAGAGGTTCAAATCATAGAAAGTTACAGTGTCAGTCCTCTTGTACTAAAGTCGGCATTGTGCCTTTAGAATTTAATTCCGATGCAATTTCTGTGTTTCATCGTCAATAAGAAGGTCCAAGGGATACAGTACACCCGAAGTGAAGCATCGGAATCTATAACTGGACCCACAGTAGATGTTTAAATCATAGAAAGTTAGAGTGCCAGACCTCTTGTACTTAAGTCGGCATTGTGCCTTTTGTATTAAATTCGGATGCAATTTCTGTGCTTCATTGCCAATAAGAAGGTCCAAGGGATACAGTAAACCTGAAGTGAAGCATCGGAATCCAAAACTGGACTCACAGGAGAGGTTCAAATCACAGAAAGTTAGAGTGTCAGTCCTCTTGTACTTAAGTCGGCATTGTGCCTTTTGTATTAAATTCGGATGCAATTTCTGTGTTTCATCGTCAATAAGAAGATACAAGGCATACAGTAAACCTGAAGTGAGGCATCGGAATCTAAAACTGGACTCGCAGGAGTGGTTCAAATCATAGAAAATTAGAGTGTCTGTCCTCTTGTACTTAAGTCATCATTGTGGCTTTTGTATAAAATTCGGATGCAATTTCTGTGTTTCATCGTCAATAAGAAGGTCCAAGGGCTACAGTAAACCTGAAGTGAAGCATCGGTATCTAAAACTGGACTCACAGGAGAGATTAAAATCATAGAAAGTTAGAGTGTAGAGTCCTCTTGTACTTAAGTCGGCATTGTGCCTTTTGTCTTAAATTCGGATGCATTTTCTGTGTTTCATCGTCAATAAGAGGGTCCAAGGGATACAGTAAACCTGAAGTGAAGCGTCGGATCTTAAAACTGGACTCACAGGTCAGGTTCAAATCGTAGAAAGTTAGAGAGTCAGTCCTCTTGTACTTAAGTCGGCATTGTGCCTTTTGTATTATATTCGGATGCAATTTCTGTGTTTCATCATCAATAAGAAGGTCCAAGGAATACAGTAAACCTGAAGTGAAGCATCGGAATCTAAAACTGGACTCACAGGAGAGGTTCAAATCATAGAAAGTTAGAGTGTCAGTCCTCTTGTACTTAAGTATGCATTGTGCCTTTCTTATTATATTAGGATGCAATTTCTGTGTTTCATCGTAAATAAGAAGGTCCAAGGGATACAGTAAACCAGAAGTGAAGCCTCGGAATCTAAAACTGGACTCACAGGAGAGGTTCAAATCATAGAAAATTAGAGTATTCAGTCCTCTTGTACTTAAGTCGGCATTGTGCATTTTGTATTAAATTCGGATGGAAATTCAGTGTTTCATCGCCAATAACAAGGTCCAAGGGATACAGTAAATCTGAAGTGAAGCATCGGAATCTAATACAGGACTCACAGGACAGGTTTAAATCGTAGAAAGTTAGAGTGTCAGTCCTCGAGTGCTTAGGTCGGCATTGTGCCTTTTGTATTAAATTCGGATGCAATTTCTGTGCTTCATAGCCATTAAGAAGGTCCAAGGTATACAGTTAACCTGAAGTGAAGCATTGGAATCCAAAACTGGACTCACAGGAGAGGTTCAAATCATAGAAAGTTAGAGTGTCAGTCGTCTTGTACTTAAGTCGGCATTGTGCCTCTTGAATTTAATTCCGATGCAGTTTCTAAGTTTCCTCGTCAATAAGAAGGTCCAAGGGATACGGTAAACCTGAAGTGAAGCTATGGAATGTAAAACTGGACTCACAGGAGAGGTTCAAACCATAGAAAGTTAGAGTGTCAGTCCTCTTGTACTTAAGTCGGCATTGTGCCCTTTGAATTAAAATCCGATGCAATTTCTGTGTTTCATCGTCAATATGAAGGTCCAAGGGATACAGTAAACCTGAAGTTAAGGATCGGAATCTAAAACTGGACTCACAGGTGATGTTCAAATCATAGAAAGTTAGAGGGTCAGTCCTCTTGTACTTAGGTCGGCATTGTGCCTGTTGTATTAAATTCGGATGCAATTTCTGTGTTTCTTCGTCAATAAGAAGGTCCAAGGCATACAGTAAACCTGAAGTGAAGCATCGGAATCTAAAACTGGACTCACAGGACAGGTTCAAATCATAGAAAGTTAGAGTGTCAGACATCTTGTTCTTCAGTCGGCATTGTGCCTTATTTATTAAATTCGGATGAAATTTCTCTGTTTCATCGTCAATAAGAAGATACAAGGCATACAGTAAACCTGAAGTGAGGCATCGGAATCTAAAACTGGACTCGCAGGAGTGGTTCAAATCATAGAAAATTAGAGTGTCTGTCCTCTTGTACCTAAGTCATCATTGTGGCTTTTGTATAAAATTCGGATGCAATTTCTGTGTTTCATCATCAATAAGAAGGTCCAAGGAATACAGTAAACCTGAAGTGAAGCATCGGAGTTTAAAACTGGACCCAGAGGAGAGGTTCAAATCGTAGATAGTTAGAGTGTCAGTCCTCTTGTACGTAAGTTGGCATTGTGCCTTTTGTATTAAATTCAGATGCAAATTCTGTGTTTCATCATCAATAAAAAGGTCCAAGGGATACAGTTAACCTGAAGTGAAGCATCGGAATTTAAAACTAGACTCACAGGAGAGGTTCAAATCATAGAATAATTAGAGTGTCAGTCCTTTTGTACTTAAGTCGGCATTGTGCCTTTTGTATTAAATTCGGATGCAATTTCTGTGGTTCATCATCAATAAGAAGGTCCCAGGGATACAGTAAACCTGAAGTGAAGCATCGGAATCTAAAACTGGACTCACAGGAGAGGTTCAAACCATAGAAATGTAGAGTGTCAGTCCTCTTGTACTTAAGACGGAATTGTGCATTTTGTATTAAATTTGGATGGATATTATGTGTTTCATCGTCAATAAGAAGGTCCAAGGGATACAGTAAACCTGAAGTGAAGCACCGGAATCTAAAACTGGACTCACAGGAGAGGTTCAATTCATAGGAAGTTAGAGTGTCAGTCCTCTTGTACTTAAGTCGGCATTGTGCTTTTTGTATTATATTCGGATGCAGTTTCTGTGTTCCATTGTCAATAAGAATGTCCAAGGGATACAGTAAACCTGAAGAGAAGCATCGGAATCTAAAACTGGACACACAGGAGAGGTTCAATTCATAGGAAGTTAGAGTGTCAGTCTTCTTGTACTTAAGTCGGAATTGTGCCTCTTGTATTATATTCGGATGTAATTTCTGTGTTTCATCATCAATAAGAAGGTCCAAGGGATACAGTAAACCTGAAGTGAAGCATCGGAATCTAAAACTGGACTCGCAGGAGAGGTTCAAATCATAGAAAATTAGAGTGTCTGTCCTCTTGTACTTATGTCGGCATTGTGCCTTTTGTATAAAATTCGGATGCAATTTCGGTGTTTCATCGTCAATAAGAATGTCCAAGGGATACAGTAAACCTGAAATGAGGCATCGGAATATAAAACTGGACTCACAGGAGAGGTTCAAATCATAGATAGTTAGAGTGTCAGTCCTCTTGTACTTAAATCGGCATTGTGCCTTTTGTATTAAATTCGGATGCAATTTCTTTGTTTCATCGTCAATAAGAAGGTCCAAGGGATACAGTAAACCAGAAGTCAAGCATTGGAATCTAAAACTATACCACAGGAGAGGTTCAAATCATGGGAAGTTAGAGTGTCAGTCTTCTTGTACTTAAGTCGGCATTGTGCAATTTGTATTAAATTCGGATGGAAATTCTGTGTTTCATCGTTAATAAGAAGGTCCAAGGGATACAGTGAATCTGAAGTGAAGCATCGGAATCTAAAACTGGACTCACAGGAGAGGTTCAAATCATAGAAATGTAGAGTGTCAGTCCTCTTGTACTTAAGTCGGCATTGTGCCTTTTGTATTAATTTCGGATGCAATTTCTGTGCTTCATCGTCAATAAGACGGTCCAAGGTATTCACTAAACCTGAAGTGAAGCTTCGGAATCTAAAACTGGACTCACAGAAAATGTTCAAATCATAGAAAGTTAGAGGGTCAGTCCTCTTGTACTTAAGTCTGCATTGGGCATTTTGTATTAAATTCAGATGCAATTTCTGTGTTTCATCGTCCATAAGAAGGTCCAAGGGATACAGTAAACCTGAAGTGAAGCATCGGAATTTAAAACTGGACCCACAGGAGAGATTCAAATCATAGAAAGTAAGATTGTCAGTCCTCTTGTACTTAAGTCGGCATTGTGCCCTTTGAATTAAAATCCGATGCAATTTCTGTGTTTCATCGTCAATACGAAGGTCCAAGGGATACAGTAAACCTGAAGTTAAGGATCGGAATCTAAAACTGGACTCACAGGTGATGTTCAAATCATAGAAAGTTAGAGGGTCAGTCCTCTTGTACTTAGGTCGGCATTGTGCCTGTTGTATTAAATTCGGATGCAATTTCTGAGTTTCTTCGTCAATAAGAAGGTCCAAGGCATACAGTAAACCTGAAGTGAAGCATCGGAATCTAAAACTGGACTCACAGGACAGGTTCAAATCATAGAAAGTTAGAGTGTCAGACATCTTGTTCTTCAGTCGGCATTGTGCCTTATTTATTAATTTCGGATGAAATTTCTATGTTTCATCATCAATAAGAAGGTCCAAGGGATACAGTAAACCTGAAGTGAAGCACTGGAATCTAAAACCGGACTCACAGCAGAGGTGCAAATCATAGACAGTTAGAGTGTCCGTCCTCTTGTACTTAAGTCGGCATTGTGCCTTTTGTATCAAATTCGTATGCAATTTCTGTGTTTCATCGTCAATAAGAATGTCCAAGGGATACAGTAAACCTGAAGTGAAGCATCGGAATTTAAAACTGGACCCAGAGGAGAGGTTCAAATCGTAGATAGTTAGAGTGTCAGTCCTCTTGTACGTAAGTTGGCATTGTGCCTTTTGTATTAAAATCAGATGCAAATTCTGTGTTTCATCATCAATAAGAAGGTCCAAGGGATACAGTTAACCTGAAGTGAAGCATCGGAATCTAAAACTAGACTCACAGGAGAGGTTCAAATCATAGAATAATTAGAGTGTCAGTCCTTTTGTACTTAAGTCGGCATTGTGCCTTTTGTATTAAATTCGGATGCAATTTCTGTGGTTCATCATCAATAAGAAGGTCCCAGGGATACAGTAAACCTGAAGTGAAGCATCGGAATCTAAAACTGGACTCACAGGAGAGGTTCAAATCATAGAAATGTAGAGTGTCAGTCCTCTTGTACTTAAGACGGCATTGTGCATTTTGTATTAAATTTGGATGGATATTATGTGTTTCATCGTCAATAAGAAGGTCCAAGGGATACAGGAAACCTGAAGTGAAGCACCGGAATCTAAAACTGGACTCACAGGAGAGGTTCAATTCATAGGAAGTTAGAGTGTCAGTCCTCTTGTACTTAAGTCGGCATTGTGCTTTTTGTATTATATTCGGATGCAGTTTCTGTGTTCCATTGTCAATAAGAATGTCCAAGGGATATAGTAAACCTGAAGAGAAGCATCAGAATCTAAAACTGGACTCACAGGAGAGGTTCATTTCATAGGAAGTTAGAGTGTCAGTCTTCTTGTACTTAAGTCGGAATTGTGCCTCTTGTATTATATTCGGATGTAATTTCTGTGTTTCATCATCAATAAGAAGGTCCAAGGGATACAGTAAACCCGAAGTGAAGCATCGGAAACTAAATCTGGACTCACAGGAGAGGTTCAAATCATAGAAAGTTAGAGTGTCAGTCCTCTTGTACTTAAGTCGGCATTGTGCCTTTTGAATTTAATTCCCATGCAATTTCTGTGTTTCATCGTAAATAATAAGGTCCAAGAGATACAGTAAACCTGAAGTGAAGCATCGGAATCCAAAGTTGGTCTCACAGGAGAGGTTCAAATCATAGAAAGTTAGAGTGTCAGTCCTCTCTTACTTAAGTTGGCATTGTGCCTTTTGTATTAAATTCGGATGCAATTTCTGTGTTTCAGTGTCAATAAGAAGGTCCAAGGCATACAGTAAACCTGAACTGAAGCATCGGAATCTAAAACTGGACTCGCAGGAGAGGTTTTAAATCATAGAAAATTAGAGTGTCTGTCCTCTTGTACTTAAGTCGGCATTGTGCCTTTTGTATAAAATTCGGATGCAATTTCTGTGTTTCATCGTAAATAATAAGGTCCAAGGGCTACAGTAAACCTGAAGTGAAGCATCGGTATCTAAAACAGGACTGACAGGAGAGGTTCCAATCGTAGAAAGTTAGAGTGTAGAGTCCTCTTGTACTTAAGTCGGCATTGTGCCTATTGTATTAAATTCGGATGCATTTTCTGTGTTTCATCGTCAATAAGAGGGTCCAAGGGATACAATAAACCGGAAGTGAAGCATCGGATCTTAAAACTGGACTCACAGGTGGGGTTCAATCATAGATAGTTAGAGTGTCAGTCCTCTTGTACTTAAGTCGGCATTGTGCCTTTTGTATTAAATTCGGATGCACTTTCTGTGTTTCATCATCAATAAGAAGGTCCAAGGGATACAGTAAACCAGAAGTCAAGCATTGGAATCTAAGACTATACCACAGGAGAGGTTCAAATCATGGGAAGTTAGAGTGTCAGTCTTCTTGTACTTAAGTCGGCATTGTGCAATTTGTATTAAATTCGGATGGAAATTCTGTGTTTCATCGTCAATAAGAAGGTCCAAGGGATACAGTGAATCTGAAGTGAAGCATCGGAATCTAAAACTGGACTCACAGGAGAGGTTCAAATCATAGAAATGTAGAGTGTCAGTCCTCTTGTACTTAAGTCGGCATTGTGCCTTTTGTATTAATTTCGGATGCAATTTCTGTGCTTCATCGTCAATAAGACGGTCCAAGGTATTCACTAAACCTGAAGTGAAGCTTCGGAATCTAAAACTGGACTCACAGATAAGGTTCAAATCATAGAAAGTTAGAGTGGCAGTCCTCTTGTACTTAAGTCTGCATTGTGCATTTTGTATTAAATTCGGATGCAATTTCTGTGTTTCATCGTCCATAAGAAGGTCCAAGGGATACAGTAAACCTGAAGTGAAGCATTGGTATCTAAAACTGGACCACAGGAGAGGTTCAAATCATAGAAAGTTAGAGTGTCAGTCCTCTTGTACTTAAGTCGGCATTGTGCCTTTTGTATTAATTTCGGATGCAATTTCTGTGCTTCATCGTCAATAAGACGGTCCAAGGTATTCACTAAACCTGAAGTGAAGCTTCGGAATCTTAAACTGGACTCACAGAAAGGGTTCAAATCATAGAAAGTTAGAGTGTCAGTCCTCTTGTACTTAAGTCTGCATTGTGCATTTTTTATTAAATTCGGAAGCAATTTCTGTGTTTCATCGTCAATAAGAAGGTCCAAGGGATACAGTAAACCTGAAGTGAAGCATCGGAATTTAAAACTGGACCCACAGGAGAGGTTGAAATCATAGTAAGTTAGAGTGTCAGTCCCCTTGTACTTAAGTCGGCATTGTGCCTTATGTATTATATGCGGATGCAATTTCTGTGTTTCATCATCAATAAGAAGGTCCAAGGGATACAGTAAACCTGAAGTGAAGCATCGGAATCTAAAACTGGACTCACAGGAGAGTTTCAAATCATAGAAAGTTAGAGTGTCAGTCCTCTTGTACTTAAGTCGGCATTGTGCCTTTTGTATAATATTCGGATGCAAATTCTGTGTTTCATCATCAATAAGAAGGTCCAAGGGATACAGTAAACCTGAAGTTAAGCATCGGAATCTAAGACTGGACTCACAGGAGAGGTTCAAATCATAGAAAATTTGAGTGTCAGTCCTTCTGTACTTAAGTCGGCATTGTGCCTTTTGTATTAAATTCGGATACAATTTCTGTGTTTCATCATCAATAAGAAGGTCCAAGGGATACAGTAAACCTGAAGTGAAGCATCGGAATCTAAAACTGGACTCACAGGTGAGGTTCAAATCTTAGAAAGTTAGAGTGACTGTCCTCTTGTACTTAAGTCATCATTGTGGCTTTTGTATTAAATTCGGACGCAATTTCTGTGTTTCATCGTCAACAAGAAGGTCCAAGGGATGCAGTAAACCTGAAGTGAAGCATCGGAATCCCAAACTGGACTCACAGGAGAGGTTCAATTCATAGAAAGTGTGAGTGTCAGTTCTCTTGTACTTAAGTCGGCATTGTGCTTTTTGTATTAAATTCGGATGCAGTTTCTGTGTTCCATTGTCAATAAGAAGGTCCAAGGGATACAGTAAACCTGAAGTGAAGCATTGGTATCTAAAACTGGACCACAGGAGAGGTTCAAATCATAGAAAGTTAGAGTGTCAGTTCTCTTGTACTTAAGTCGGCATTGTGCCTTTTGTATTAAATTCGGATGCAATTTCTGTGGTTCATCGCCACTAAGAAGGTCCAAGGTATACAGTAAACCTGAAGTGAAGCATCGGAATCCAAAACTGGACTCACAATAGAGCTTCAATTCATAGAAAGTTAGAGTGTCAGTCCTCTTGTACTTATGTCGGCATTGTGCCTTTTGTATTAAATTCGGATGCAATTTCTGTGTTTCATCGTCAATAAGAAGGTCCAAGGCATACAGTAAACCTGAAGTGAAGCATCGGAATCTAAAACTGGACTCGCAGGAGAGGTTCAAATCATAGTAAATTAGAGTGTCTGTCCTCTTGTACTTAAGTCATCATTGTGGCTTTTGTATAAAATTCGGATGCAATTTCTGTGTTTCATCGTCAATAAGAAGGTCCAAGGGATACAGTAAACCTGAAGTGAAGCATCGGACTCGATAACTGGACTCACAGGAGAGGTTCAAATCATAGAAAGTTAGAGTGTCAGTCCTCTTGTACATAAGTCGGCATTGTGCTTTTTGTATTAAATTCGGATGCAGTTTCTGTGTTCCATTGTCAATAAGAAGGTCCAAGGGATACAGTAAACCTGAAGTGAAGCATTGGTATCTAAAACTGGACCACAGGAGAGGTTCAAATCATAGAAAGTTAGAGTGTCAGTCCTCTTGTACTTAAGTCGGCATTGTGCCTTTTGTATTAATTTCGGATGCAATTTCTGTGCTTCATCGTCAATAAGACGGTCCAAGGTATTCACTAAACCTGAAGTGAAGCTTCGGAATCTTAAACTGGACTCACAGAAAGGGTTCAAATCATAGAAAGTTAGAGTGTCAGTCCTCTTGTACTTAAGTCTGCATTGTGCATTTTTTATTAAATTCGGAAGCAATTTCTGTGTTTCATCGTCAATAAGAAGGTCCAAGGGATACAGTAAACCTGAAGTGAAGCATCGGAATTTAAAACTGGACCCACAGGAGAGGTTGAAATCATAGTAAGTTAGAGTGTCAGTCCCCTTGTACTTAAGTCGGCATTGTGCCTTATGTATTATATGCGGATGCAATTTCTGTGTTTCATCATCAATAAGAAGGTCCAAGGGATACAGTAAACCTGAAGTGAAGCATCGGAATCTAAAACTGGACTCACAGGAGAGTTTCAAATCATAGAAAGTTAGAGTGTCAGTCCTCTTGTACTTAAGTCGGCATTGTGCCTTTTGTATAATATTCGGATGCAAATTCTGTGTTTCATCATCAATAAGAAGGTCCAAGGGATACAGTAAACCTGAAGTTAAGCATCGGAATCTAAGGCTGGACTCACAGGAGAGGTTCAAATCATAGAAAATTTGAGTGTCAGTCCTTCTGTACTTAAGTCGGCATTGTGCCTTTTGTATTAAATTCGGATACAATTTCTGTGTTTCATCATCAATAAGAAGGTCCAAGGGATACAGTAAACCTGAAGTGAAGCATCGGAATCTAAAACTGGACTCACAGGTGAGGTTCAAATCATAGAAAGTTAGAGTGTCATTCCTCTTGTACTTACGTCATCATTGTGGCTTTTGTATTAAATTCGGATGCAATTTCTGTGTTTCATCGTCAATAAGAATGTCCAAGGGATACAGTAAACCTGAAGTGAAGCATCGGAATCTAAAACTGGACTCACAGGAAAGGTTCAAATCATCGAAAGTGAGAGTGTCAGTTTTCTTGTACTTAAGTCGGCATTGTGCCTTTTGTATTAAATTCGGATGCAATTTCTTTGCTTCATCGCCACTAAGAAGGTCCAAGGTATACAGTAAACCAGAAGTGAAGCGTCGGAATTTAAAACTGGACTCACAGGGGAGGCTCAAATCATAGAAAGTTAGAGTGTCAGTCCTCTTGTACTTAAGTCGGCATTGTGCCTTATGTATTATATTCGGATGCAATTTCTGTGTTTCATCATCAGTAAGAAGGTCCAAGGGATACAGTAAACCTGAAGTGAAGCATCGGAATCTAGAACTGGACTCACAGGAGAGGTTCAAATAATTGAAAGTTAGAGTGTCAGTCCTCTTGTACTTAAGTCGGCATTGTGCCTTTTGTATTAAATTCGGATGCAAATTCTGTGTTTCATCATCAATAAGAAGGTCCAACGGATATAGTAAAACAGAAGTGAAGCATCGGAATCTAAAACTGGACTCACAGGAGAGGTTCAAATCATAAAAAGTTAGAGTGTAGAGTCCCTTGTACTTAAGTCGGCATTGTGCCTTTTGTAATAAATTCGGTTGCAATTTCTGTGTTTCATCGTCAGTAAGAGGGTCCAAGGGATACAGTAAACCTGAAGTGAAGCATCGGAATCTAAATCTGGACTCACAGGAGAGGTTCCAATCATAGAAATTTAGAGTGTCAGTCCTCTTGTACTTAAGTCGGCATTGTGCCTTTTGTATTAAATTCGGATGCGAATTCTGTGTTTCATCATCAATAAGAAGGTCCAAGGGATACAGTAAACACGAAGTGAAGCATCGGAATCTAAAACTGGACTCACAGGGGAGGCTCAAATCATAGAAAATTAGAGTCTCAGTCCTCTTCTACTTACGTCGGCAGTGTGCCTTTTGTATTAAATTCGGATGCAATTTCTGTGTTTCATCATCAATAAGAAGGTCCAAGGGATACAGTAAACCTGAAGTGGAGCATCGGAATCTAAAACTGGACTCACAGGTGAGGTTCAAATCATAGATAGTTAGAGTGTCAGTCCTCTTGTACTTAAGTCAGCATTGTGCCTTTTGTATTTAATTCGGATGCAATTTCTGTGTTTCATCGTCAATAAGAAGGTCCAAGGGAAACAGTAAACCTGAAGTGAACCATCGGAATGTAAAACTGGACTCACAGGAGAGGTTCAAAACAGAGAAAGTTAGAGTGTCAGTCCTCTTGTACTAAAGTCATCATTGTGGCCTTTGTATTACATTCGGATTCAATTTCTGTGCTTCATCGCCAATAAGAAGTTCCAAGGTATACAGTAAACCTAAAGTGAAGCGTCGGAATCTAAAACTGGACTCACAGGAGAGGTTCAAATCATAGGAAGTGAGAGTGTCAGTCGTCTTGTACTTAAGTCGGCATTGTGCCTTTTGAATTTAATTCCGATGCAATTTCTGAGTTTCTTCGTCAATAAGAAGATCCAAGGGATACAGTAAACCTGAAGTGATGCATCGGAATCTAAAACTGGACTAACAGGTGAGGTTCAAATCATGTAAAGTTAGAGTGTCTGTCGTCTTGTACTTAAGTCATCACTGTGGCTTTTGTATTAAATTCGGATGCAATATCTGTGTTCCATCGTCAATAAGATGGTCCAAGGGATACTGTAAACCTGAAGTGAACCATCGGAATCTAAAACTGGACTTACAGGAGAGGTTCAAATCATAGAAAATTAGAGTATCAGTCCTCTTGTACTTAAGCCGGCATTGTGCCTTTTGTATTAAATTCGGATGAAATTTCTGTGTTTCATCATCAATAAGAAGGTCCAAGGGATACAGTAAACCTGAAGTGAACCATCGGAATCTAAAACTGGACTTACAGGTGAGGTTCAAATCATGGAAAGTTAGAGTGTCTGTCCTTTTGTACTTAAGTCGGCATTGTGCCTTTTGTATCTAATTCGGATGCAATTTCTGTGTTTCATCGTCAATACGAATGTCCAAGGGATACAGTAAACCTGAAGTGAAGCATCGGAATCTAAAACTGGACTTACAAGTGAGGTTCAAACCATGGAAAGTTAGAGTGTCTGTCCTCTTGTACCTAAGTCATCATTGTGGCTTTTGTATTAAATTCGGATGCAATTTCTGTGTTTCATCATCAATAAGAAGGTCCAAGGGATACAGTAAACCTGAAGTGAATCATTGGAATCTAAAACTGGACTCACAGCAGAGGCTGAAATCGTAGAATGATAGAGTGTCAGTCCTCTTGTACTTAAGTCGGCATTGTGCCTTTTGTATTAAATTCGGATACAATTTCTGTGCTTCATCGTCAATAAGACAATCCAAGGTATACACTAAACCTGAAGTGAAGCATCGGAAGCTAAAACTGGACTCACAGTAGAGGTTCAAAACATAGAAAGTTAGAGTGTCAGTCTTCTTGTACTTACGTCGGCATTGTGCATTTTCTATTTAATTCGGATGGAAACTCTGTGTTTCATCATCAATAAGAAGGTCCAAGGGATACAGTAAACCAGAAGTGATGCATCGGAATCTAAAACTGGACTCACAGGAGAGGTTCAGATCATAGAAAATTAGGGTATCAGTCCTCTTGTACTTAAGCCGGCATTGTGCCTTTTGTATTAAATTCGGATGAAATTTCTGTGTTTCATCATCAAGAAGAAGGTCTAAGGGATACAGTCAACCTGAAGTGAAGCATCGGAATCTAAACTTGGACTTACAGGTGAGGTTCAAATCATGGAAAGTTAGAGTGTCTGTCCTCTTGTACTTAAGTCACCATTGTGGCTTTTGTATTAAATTCGGATGCAATATCTGCGTTTCATCGTCAATAAGAAGGTCCAAGGGATACAGTAAACCTGAAGTGAAGCATCGGAATCTAAAACTGGACTCACAGGAGTGGTTCAAATCATAGAAAGTTAGAGTGTCAGTCCTCTTGTTCTTCAGTCGGCATTGTGCCTTTTGTATCAAATTCGGATGCAATTTCTGTGTTTCATCGTCAATACGAATGTCCAAGGGATACAGTAAACCTGAAGTGAAGCATCGGAATCTAAAACTGGACTTACAAGTGAGGTTCAAATCATGGAAAGTTAGAGTGTCTGTCCTCTTGTACTTAAGTCATCATTGTGGCTTTTGTTTTAAATTCGGATGCAATTTCTGTGTTTCATCGTCAATAAGAAGGTCCAAGGGATACAGTAAACCTGAAGTGAAGCATCGGAATCTAAAACTGGACTGACAGGAGAGGTTCAAAGCATAGAAAATTAGAGTGTCAGTCCTCTTGTACTTAAGTCATCATTGTGGCTTTTGTATTAAATTCGGATGCAAATTTCTGTGCTTCATCGCCAATAAGAAGTTCGAAGGTATTCAGTAAACCTGAAGTGAAGCGTCGGAATCTAAAACTGGACTCACAGGAGAGGTTCAAATCATAGAAAGTTAGAGTGTCAGTCCTCTTGTACTTAAGTCGGCATTGTGCCTTTTGAATTTAATTCCGATGCAATTTCTGTGTTACTTCGTCAATAAGAAGGTCCAAGGGATACATTAAACCTGAAGTGAAGCATCGGAATCTAAAACTGGACTCACAGGAGAGGTTTAAATCATTGAAAGTTAGAGTGTCAGTCCCCTTGTACTTAAGTTGGCATTGTGCCTTTTGTATTAAATTCGGATGCTATTTGTGTGTTTCATCATCAATAAGAAGGTCCAAGGGATACAGTAAACCTGAAGTGAAGCATTGGAATCTAAAACTGGACTCACAGCAGAGGCTAAAATCGTAGAATGATAGAGTGTCAGTCCTCTTGTACTTAAGTCGGCATTGTGCCTTTTGTATTAAATTCGGATGCAATTTCTGTGTTTCATCATCAATAACAAGGTCCAAGGGATACAGTAAACCTGAAGTGAAGCATCGGAATCTAAAACTGGACTCACAGGTGAGGTTCAAATCATAGATAGTTAGAGTGTCATTCCTCTTGTACTTAAGTCAGCATTGTGCCTTTTGTATTTAATTCGGATGCAATTTCTGTGTTTCATCGTCAATAAGAAGGTCCAAGGGATACAGTAAACCTGAAGTGAACCATCGGATTGTAAAACTGGACTCACAGGAGAGGTTCAAAACAGAGAGAGTTAGAGTGTCAGTCCTCTTGTACTTAAGTCATCATTGTGGCCTTTGTATTACATTCGGATTCAATTTCTGTGCTTCATCGTCAATAATAGGGTCCAAGGGATACAGTAAACCTGAAGTGAAGCATCGGAATCTAAAACTGGACTCACAGGAGTGGTTCAAATCATAGAAAGTTAGAGTGTCAGTCCTCTTGTACTTAAGTCGGCATTGTGCTTTTTGTATCAAATTCGGATGCAATTTCTGTGTTTCATCGTCAATAGGAATGTCCAAGGGATACAGTAAACCTGAAGTGAAGCATCGGAATCTAAAACTGGACTTACAAGTGAGGTTCAAACCGTGGAAAGTTAGAGTGTCTGTCCTCTTGTACTTAAGTCATCATTGTGGCTTTTGTATTAAATTCGGATGCAATTTCTGTGTTTCATCATCAATAAGAAGGTCCAAGGGATACAGTAAACCTGAAGTGAAGCATTGGAATCTAAAACTGGACACACAGCAGAGGCTAAAATCGTAGAATGATAGAGTGTCAGTCTTCTTGTAGTTAAGTCGGCATTGTGCCTTTTGTATTAAATTCGGATACAATTTCTGTGCTTCATCGTCAATAAGACAATCCAAGGTATACACTAAACCTGAAGTGAAGCATCGGAAGCTAAAACTGGACTCACAGTAGAGGTTCAAAACATAGAAAGTTAGAGTGTCAGTCCTCTTGTTCTTCAGTCGGCATTGTGCCTTTTGTATCAAATTCGGAGCAATTTCTGTGTTTCAACGTCAATACGAATGTCCAAGGGATACAGTAAACCTGATGTGAAGCATCGGAATCTAAAACTGGACTTACAAGTGAGGTTCAAATCATGGAAAGTTAGAGTGTCAGTCCTCTTGTACTTAAGTCGGCATTGTGCCTTTTGTATTAAATTCGGATACAATTTCTGTGCTTCATCGTCAATAAGACAATCCAAGGTATACACTAAACCTGAAGTGAAGCATCGGAAGCTAAAACTGGACTCACAGTAGAGGTTCAAAACATAGAAAATTAGAGTGTCAGTCCTCTTGTACTTACGTCGGCATTGTGCATTTTGTATTAAATTCGGATGGAAACTCTGTGTTTCATCATCAATAAGAAGGTCCAAGGGATACAGTAAACCTGAAGTGATGCATCGGAATCTAAAACGGGTCTCACAGGAGAGGTTCAAAACATAGAAAATTAGAGTATCAGTCCTCTTGTACTTAAGCCGGCATTGTGCCTTTTGTATTAAATTCGGATGAAATCTCTGTGTTCCATCATCAAGAAGAAGGTCCAAGGGATACAGTAAACCTGAAGTGAAGCATCGGAATCTAAACTTGGACTTACAGGTGAGGTTCAAATCATGGAAAGTTAGAGTGTCTGTCCTCTTGTACTTCAGTCATCATTGTGGCTTTTGTATTAAATTCGGATGCAATTTCTGTGTTTCATCGTCAATAAGAAGGTCCAAGGGATACAGTAATCCTGAAGTGAAGCATCGGAATCTGAAACTGGACTCACAGGAGAGGTTCAAAGCATAGAAAATTAGTGTATCAGTCCTCTTGTACTTAAGTCATCATTGTGGCTTTTGTATTAAATTCGGATGCAAATCTCTGTGCTTCATCGCCAATAAGAAGTTCCAAGGTATACAGTAAACCTGAAGTGAAGCGTCGGAACCTAAAACTGGACTCACAGGAGAGGTTCAAATCATAGAAAGTGAGAGTGTCAGTCCTCTTGTACTTAAGTCGGCATTGTGCCTTTTGAATTTAATTCCGATGCAATTTCTATGTTTCTTCGTCAGTAAGAAGGTCCAAGGGATACATTAAACCTGAAGTGGAGCATCGGAATCTAAAACTGGACTCACAGGAGAGGTTTAAATCATTGAAAGTTAGAGTGTCAGTCCTCTTGTACTTAAGTTGGCATTGTGCTTTTTGTATTAAATTCGGATGCTATTTCTGTGTTTCATCATCAATAAGAAGGTCCAAGGGATACAGTAAACCTGAAGTGAAGCATTGGACTCTAAAACTGGACTCACAGCAGAAGCTCAAATTGTAGAATGATAGAGTGTCAGTCCTCTTGTACTTAAGTCGGCATTGTGCCTTTTGTATTAAATTCGGATGCAATTTCTGTGTTCCATCGTCAATAAGAAGGTCCAAGGGATACAGTAAACCTAGAGTGAAGCATCGGAATCTAAAACTGGACTCACTGGAGTGGTTCAAATCATAGAAAGTTAGAGTGTCAGTCCTCTAGTACTTAAGTCGGCATTGTGCCTTTTGCATCAAATTCGGATGCAATTTCTGTGTTTCATCGTCAATACGAATGTCCAAGGGATACAGTAAACCTGAAGTGAAGCATCGGAATCTAAAACTGGACTCACAGGAAAGGTTCAAATCATAGAAAGTTAGTCTGTCAGTCCTCTTGTACTTAAGTCGCCATTGTGCATTTTGTATTAAATTCAGATGCAAATTCTGTGTTTCATCAACAACGGGAAGGTCCAAGGGATACAGTAAACCTGAAGTGAAGCATCGGAATCTAAAACTGGACTCACAGGAGAGGTTCAAATCATAGAAAATTAGAGTGTCAGTCCTCTTGTACTTAAGTCGGCTTTGTGCCTTTTGTATTACATTCGGATGCAATTTCTGTGTTTCATCATCAATAAGAAGGTCCAAGGGATACAGTAAACCTGAAGTGAAGCATCGGAATCTAAAACTGGACTCACAGGTCATGTTCAAATCAAATAAAGTTAGAGTGTCTGTCCTCTTGTACTTAAGTCATCATTGTGGTTTTGTATTAAATTCGGATGCAATTTCTGTGTTTCATCGTCAATAAGAATGTTGAAGGGATACAGTAAACCTGAAGTGAAGCATCGGAATCTAAAACTGGACTCACAGGAGGGGTTCAAATCATAGAAAGTTAGAGTGTCAGTCCTCTTGTTCTTCAGTCGGCATTGTGCCTTTTGTATTAAATTCGGATGCAATTTCTGTGTTTCATCGTCAATAAGATGGTCCAAGTGATACTGTAAACCTGAAGTGAAGCATCGGAATCTAAAACTGGACTCACAGGAGAGGTTCAAATCATAGAAAGTTAAAGTGTCAGTCCTCTTGTACTTAAGTCGGCATTGTGCATTTTCAATTAAATTCGGATGGAAACTCTGTGTTTCATCATCAATAAGAAGGTCCAAGGGATACAGTAAACGTGAAGTGATGCTTCGGAATCTAAAACTGGACTTACAGGAGAGGTTCAAATCATAGAAAATTAGAGTATCAGTCCTCTTGTACTTAAGCCGGCATTGTGCCTTTTGTATTAAATTCGGATGAAATTTCTGTGTTTCATCATCAATAAGAAGGTCCAAGGGATACAGTAAACCTGAAGTAAACCATCGGAATCTAAAACTGGACTTACAGGTGAGGTTCAAATCATGGAAAGTTAGAGTGTCTGTCCTTTTGTACTTAAGTCATCATTGTGGCTTTTGTATTAAATTCGGATGCAATATCTGTGTTTCATCGTCAATAAGAAGGTCCAAGGGATACAGTAAACCTGAAGTGAAGCATCGGAATCTAAAACTGGACTCACAGGAGTGGTTCAAATCATAGAAAGTTAGAGTGTCAGTCCTCTTGTACTTAAGTCGGCATTGTGCCTTTTGTATCAAATTCGGATGCAATTTCTGTGTTTCATCGTCAATTCGAATGTCCAAGGGATACAGTAAACCTGAAGTGAAGCATCGGAATCTAAAACTGGACTTACAAGTGAGGTTCAAACCATGGAAAGTTAGAGTGTCTGTCCTCTTGTACTTAAGTCATCATTGTGGCTTTTGTATTAAATTCGGATGCAATTTCTGTGTTTCATCATCAATAAGAAGTTCCAAGGGATACAGTAAACCTGAAGTGAAGCATTGGAATCTAAAACTGGACTCACAGCAGAGGCTAAAATCGTAGAATGATAGAGTGTCAGTGCTTTTGTAGTTAAGTCGGCATTGTGCCTTTTGTATTAAATTCGGATACAATTTCTGTGCTTCATCGTCAATAAGACAATCCAAGGTATACACTAAACCTGAAGTGAAGCATCGGAAGCTAAAACTGGACTCACAGTAGAGGTTCAAAACATAGAAAGTTAGAGTGTCAGTCCTCTTGTACTTACGTCGGCATTGTGCATTTTGTATTAAATTCGGATGGAAACTCTGTGTTTCATCATCAATAAGAAGGTCCAAGGGATACAGTAAACCAGAAGTGATGCATCGGAATCTAAAACTGGACTCACAGGAGAGGGTCAAATCATAGAGAATTAGAGTATCAGTCCTCTTGTACTTAAGCCGGCATTGTGCCTTTTGTATTAAATTCGGATGAAATTTCTGTGTTTCACAATCAAGAAGAAGGTCCAAGGGATACAGTAAACCCGAAGTGAAGCATCGGAATCTAAACTTGGACTTACAGGTGAGGTTCAAATCATGGATAATTAGTGTGTCTGTCCTCTTGTACTTAAGTCACCATGCTGGCTTTTGTATTAAATTCGGATGCAATATCTGTGTTTCATCGTCAATAAGAAGGTCCAAGGGATACAGTAAACCTGAAGTGAAGCATCGGAATCTAAAACTGGACTCACAGGAGTGGTTCAAATCATAGAAAGTTAGAGTGTCAGTCCTCTTCTTCTTCAGTCGGCATTGTGCATTTTGTATCAAATTCGGATGCAATTTCTGTGTTTCATCGTCAATACGAATGTCCAAGGGATACAGTAAACCTGAAGTGAAGCATCGGAATCTAAAACTGGACTTACAAGTGAGGTTCAAATCATGGAAAGTTAGAGTGTCTGTCCTCTTGTACTTAAGTCATCATTGTGGCTTTTGTATTAAATTCGGATGCAATTTCTGTGTTTCATCGTCAATAAGAAGGTCCAAGGGATACAGTAAACCTGAAGTGAAGCATCGGAATCTAAAATTGGACTCACAGGAGAGGTTCAAAGCATAGAAAATTAGAGTGTGAGTCCTCTTGTACTTAAGTCATCATTGTGGCTTTTGTATTAAATTCGGATGCAAATTTCTGTGCTTCTTCACCAATAAGAAGTTCCAAGGTATACAGTAAACCTGAAGTGAAGCGTCGGAATATAAAACTGGACTCACAGGAAAGGTTCAAATCATAGAAAGTGAGAGTGTCAGTCCTCTTGTACTTAAGTCGGCATTGTGCGTTTTTGAATTTAATTCCGATGCAATTTCTGTGTTACTTCGTCAATAAGAAGGTCCAAGGGATACATTAAACCTGAAGTGAAGCATCGGAATCTAAAAGTGGACTCACAGGAGAGGTTTAAATCATTGAAAGTTAGAGTGTCAGTCCCCTTGTACTTAAGTTGGCATTGTGCCTTTTGTATTAAATTCGGATGCTATTTCTGTGTTTCATCATCAATAAGAAGGTCCATGGGATACAGTAAACCTGAAGTGAAGCATTGGAATCTAAAACTGGACTCACAGCAGAGGCTAAAATCGTAGAATGATAGAGTGTCAGTCCTCTTGTACTTAAGTCGGCATTGTGCCTTTTGTATAAAATTCGGATGCAATTTCTGTGTTTCATCATCAATAAGAAGGTCCAAGGGATACAGTAAACCTGAAGTGAAGCATCGGAATCTAAAACTGGACTCACAGGTGAGGTTCAAATCATAGATAGTTAGAGTGTCAGTCCTCTTGTACTTAAGTCAGCATTGTGCATTTTGTATTTAATTCGGATGCAATTTCTGTGTTTCATCGTCAATAAGAAGGTCCAAGGGATACAGTAAACCTGAAGTTATGCATCGGAATCTAAAACTGGTCTCACAGGAGAGGTTCAAATCATAGAAAATTAGAGTATCAGTCCTCTTGTACTTAAGCCGGCATTGTGCCTTTTGTATTAAATTCGGATGAAATCTCTGTGTTTCATCATCAAGAAGAAGGTCCAAGGGGTACAGTAAACCTGAAGTGAAGCATCGGAATCTAAACTTGGACTTACAGGTGAGGTTCAAATCATGGAAAGTTAGAGTGTCTGTCCTCTTGTACTTCAGTCATCATTGTGGCTTTTGTATTAAATTCGGATGCAATTTCTGTGTTTTATCGTCAATAAGAAGGTCCAAGGGATACAGTAATCCTGAAGTGAAGCATCGGAATCTAAAACTGGACTCACAGGAGTGGTTCAAAGCATAGAAAATTAGTGTATCAGTCCTCTTGTACTTAAGCCATCATTGTGGCTTTTGTATTAAATTCGGATGCAAATCTCTGTGCTTCATCGACAATAAGAAGTTCCAAGGTATACAGTAAACCTGAAGTGAAGCGTCGGAACCTAAAACTGGACTCACAGGAGAGGTTCAAATCATAGAAAGTGAGAGTGTCAGTCCTCTTGTACTTAAGTCGGCATTGTGCCTTTTGAATTTAATTCCGATGCAATTTCTATGTTTCTTCGTCAGTAAGAAGGTCCAAGGGATACATTAAACCTGAAGTGAAGCATCGGAATCTAAAACTGGACTCACAGGAGAGGTTTAAATCATTGAAAGTTAGAGTGTCAGTCCTCTTGTACTTAAGTTGGCATTGTGCTTTTTGTATTAAATTCGGATGCTATTTCTGTGTTTCATCATCAATAAGAAGGTCCAAGGGATCCAGTAAACCTGAAGTGAAGCATTGGAATCTAAATCTGGACTCACAGCAGAAGCTCAAATTGTAGAATGATAGAGTGTCAGTCCTCTTGTACTTAAGTCGGCTTTGTGCCTTTTGTATTAAATTCGGATGCAATTTCTGTGCTTCATCGTCAATAAGACAATCCAAGGTATACACTAAACCTGAAGTGAAGCATCGGAAGCTAAAACTGGACTCACAGGAGAGGTTCAAATCATAGAAAGTTAGAGTGTCAGTCCTCTTGTACTTAAGTCGGCATTGTGCCTTTTGTATTAAATTCGGATGCAATTTCTGTGTTCCATCGTCAATAAGAAGGTCCAAGGGATACAGTAAACCTAGAGTGAAGCATCGGAATCTAAAACTGGACTCACTGGAGTGGTTCAAATCATAGAAAGTTAGAGTGTCAGTCCTCTAGTACTTAAGTCGGCATTGTGCCTTTTGCATCAAATTCGGATGCAATTTCTGTGTTTCATCGTCAATACGAATGTCCAAGGGATACAGTAAACCTGAAGTGAAGCATCGGAATCTAAAACTGGACTCACAGGAAAGGTTCAAATCATAGAAAGTTAGTCTGTCAGTCCTCTTGTACTTAAGTCGCCATTGTGCATTTTGTATTAAATTCAGATGCAAATTCTGTGTTTCATCAACAACGGGAAGGTCCAAGGGATACAGTAAACCTGAAGTGAAGCATCGGAATCTAAAACTGGACTCACAGGAGAGGTTCAAATCATAGAAAATTAGAGTGTCAGTCCTCTTGTACTTAAGTCGGCTTTGTGCCTTTTGTATTACATTCGGATGCAATTTCTGTGTTTCATCATCAATAAGAAGGTCCAAGGGATACAGTAAACCTGAAGTGAAGCATCGGAATCTAAAACTGGACTCACAGGTCATGTTCAAATCAAATAAAGTTAGAGTGTCTGTCCTCTTGTACTTAAGTCATCATTGTGGTTTTGTATTAAATTCGGATGCAATTTCTGTGTTTCATCGTCAATAAGAATGTTGAAGGGATAC
This sequence comes from Schistocerca americana, assembly GCF_021461395.2. Classification (NCBI taxonomy): domain Eukaryota; kingdom Metazoa; phylum Arthropoda; class Insecta; order Orthoptera; family Acrididae; genus Schistocerca; species Schistocerca americana. The sequence goes on from NC_060130.1 coordinate 73,125,013, forward strand.
AGTAAACCTGAAGTGAAGCATCGGAATCTAAAACTGGACTCACAGGAGGGGTTCAAATCATAGAAAGTTAGAGTGTCAGTCCTCTTGTTCTTCAGTCGGCATTGTGCCTTTTGTATTAAATTCGGATGCAATTTCTGTGTTTCATCGTCAATAAGATGGTCCAAGTGATACTGTTAACCTGAAGTGAAGCATCGGAATCTAAAACTGGACTCACAGGAGAGGTTCAAAAATGGCTCTGAGCACTATGGGACTCAACTGCTGCGGTCATTAGTCAGCTAGAACTTAGAACTAGTTAAACCTAACTAACCTAAGGACATCACAAACATCCATGCCCGAGGCAGGATTCGAACCTGCGACCGTAGCGGTCTTGCGGTTCCAGACTGCAGCGCCTTTAACCGCACGGCCACTTCGGCCGGCAGGAGAGGTTCAAATCATAGAAAATTAGAGTATCAGTCCTCTTGTACTTAAGCCGGCATTGTGCCTTTTGTATTAAATTCGGATGCAATTTCTGTGTTTCATCGTCAATAAGAAGGTCCAAGGGATACAGTAAACCTGAAGTGAAGCATCGGAATCAAAAACTGGACTCACAAGAGTGGTTCAAATCATAGAAAGTTAGAGTGTCAGTCCTCTTGTACTTAAGTCGGCATTGTGCCTTTTGTATCAAATTCGGATGCAATTTCTGTGTTTCATCGTCAATACGAATGTCCAAGGGATACAGTAAACCTGAAGTGAAGCATCGGAATCTAAGACTGGACTTACAAGTGAGGTTCAAACCATGGAAAGTTAGAGTGTCTGTCCTCTTGTACTTAAGTCATTATTGTGGCTTTTGTATTAAATTCGGATGCAATTTCTGTGTTTCATCATCAATAAGAAGGTCCAAGGGATACAGTAAACCTGAAGTGAAGCATTGGAATCTAAAACTGGACTCACAGCAGAGGCTAAAATCGTAGAATGATAGAGTGTCAGTGCTCTTGTAGTTAAGTCGGCATTGTGCCTTTTGTATTAAATTCGGATACAATTTCTGTGCTTCATCGTCAATAAGACAATCCAAGGTATACACTAAACCTGAAGTGAAGCATCGGAAGCTAAAACTGGACTCACAGTAGAGGTTCAAAACATAGAACGTTAGAGTGTCAGTCCTCTTGTACTTACGTCGGCATTGTGCATTTTGTATTAAATTCGGATGGAAACTCTGTGTTTCATCATCAATAAGAAGGTCCAAGGGATACAGTAAACCTGAAGTGATGCATCGGAATCTAAAACTGGACTCACAGGAGAGGTTCAAATCATAGAAAATTAGAGTATCAGTCCTCTTGTACTTAAGCCGGCATTGTGCCTTTTGTATTAAATTCGGATGAAATATCTGTGTTTCACAATCAAGAAGAAGGTCCAAGGGATACAGTAAACCCGAAGTGAAGCATCGGAATCTAAACTTGGACTTACAGGTGAGGTTCAAATCATGGATAATTAGAGTGTCTGTCCTCTTGTACTTAAGTCACCATTTTGGCTTTTGTATTAAATTCGGATGCAATATCTGTGTTTCATCGTCAATAAGAAGGTCCAAGGGATACAGTAAACCTGAAGTGAAGCATCGGAATCTAAAACTGGACTCACAGGAGTGGTTCAAATCATAGAAAGTTAGAGTGTCAGTCCTCTTGTTCTTCAGTCGGCATTGTGCATTTTGTATCAAATTCGGATGCAATTTCTGTGTTTCATCGTCAATACGAATGTCCAAGGGATACAGTAAACCTGAAGTGAAGCATCGGAATCTAAAACTGGACTTACAAGTGAGGTTCAAATCATGGAAAGTTAGAGTGTCTGTCCTCTTGTACTTAAGTCACCATTGTGGCTTTTGTATTAAATTCGGATGCAATTTCTGTGTTTCATCGTCAATAAGAAGGTCCAAGGGATACAGTAAACCTGAAGTGAAGCATCGGAATCTAAAATTGGACTCACAGGAGAGGTTCAAAGCATAGAAAATTAGAGTGTGAGTCCTCTTGTACTTAAGTCATCATTGTGGCTTCTGTATTAAATTCGGATGCAAATTTCTGTGCTTCATCGCCAATAAGAAGTTCCAAGGTATACAGTAAACCTGAAGTGAAGCGTCGGAACATAAAACTGGACTCACAGGAAAGGTTCAAATCATAGAAAGTGAGAGTGTCAGTCCTCTTGTACTTAAGTCGGCATTGTGCGTTTTTGAATTTAATTCCGATGCAATTTCTGTGTTACTTCGTCAATAAGAAGGTCCAAGGGATACATTAAACCTGAAGTGAAGCATCGGAATCTACAACTGGACTCACAGGAAAGGTTTAAATCATTGAAAGTTAGAGTGTCAGTCCCCTTGTTTTTAAGTTGGCATTGTGGCTTTTGTATTAAATTCGGATGCTATTTCTGTGTTTCATCATCAATAAGAAGGTCCAAGGGATACAGTAAACCTGAAGTGAAGCATTGGAATCTAAAACTGGACTCACAGCAGAGGCTAAAATCGTAGAATGATAGAGTGTCAGTCCTCTTGTACTTAAGTCGGCATTGTGCCTTTTGTATAAAATTCGGATGCAATTTCTGTGTTTCATCATCAATAAGAAGGTCCAAGGGATACAGTAAACCTGAAGTGAAGCATCGGAATCTAAAACTGTACTCACAGGTGAGGTTCAAATCATAGATAGTTAGAGTGTCAGTCCTCTTGTACTTAAGTCAGCATTGTGCCTTTTGTATTTAATTCGGATGCAATTTCTGTGTTTCATCGTCAATAAGAAGGTCCAAGGGATACAGTAAACCTGAAGTGAACCATCGGAATGTGAAACCTGACTCACAGGAGAGGTTCAAAAGAGAGAAAGTTAGAGTGTCAGTCCTCTTGTACTTAAGTCATCATTGTGGCCTTTGTATTACATTCGGATTCAATTTCTGTGCTTCATCGCCAATAAGAAGTTCCAAGGTATACAGTAAACCTGAAGTGAAGCGTCGGGATCTAAAACTGGACTCACAGGAGAGGTTCAAATCATAGGAAGTGAGAGTGTCAGTCCTCCTGTACTTAAGTCGGCATTGTGCCTTTTGAATTTAATTCCGATGCAATTTCTGTGTTTCTTCGTCAATAAGAAGGTCCAAGGGATACAGTAAACCTGAAGTAATGCATCGGAATCTAAAACTGGACTTACAGGTGAGGTTCAAATCATGTAAAGTTAGAGTGTCTGTCCTCTTGTACTTAAGTCATCATTGTGGCTTTTGTATTAAATTCGGATGCAATATCTGTGTTCCATCGTCAATAAGATGGTCCAACGGATACTGTGAACCTGAAGTGATGCATCGGAATCTAAAACTGGACTTACAGGAGAGGTTCAAATAATAGAAAATTAGAGTATCAGTCCTCTTGTACTTATGCCGGCATTGTGCCTTTTGTATTAAATTCGGATGAAATTTCTGTGTTTCATCATCAATAAGAAAGTCCAAGGGATACAGTAAACCTAAAGTGAACCACCGGAATCTAAAACTGGACTTACAGGTGAGGTTCAAATCATGGAAAATTAGAGTGTCTGTCCTCTTGTACTTAAGTCACCATTGTGGCTTTTGTATTAAATTCGGATGCAATATCTGTGTTTCATCGTCAATAAGAAGGTCCAAGGGATACAGTAAACCTGAAGTGAAGCATCGGAATCTAAAACTGGACTCACAGGAGTGGTTCAAATCATAGAAAGTTAGAGTGTCAGTCCTCTTGTTCTTCAGTCGGCATTGTGCCTTTTGTATCAAATTCGGATGCAATTTCTGTGTTTCATCGTCAATACGAATGTCCAAGGGATACAGTAAACCTGAAGTGAAGCATCGGAATCTAAAACTGGACTTACAATTGAGGTTCAAATCATGGAAAGTTAGAGTGTCAGTCCTCTTGTACTTAAGTCGGCATTGTGCCTTTTGTATTAAATTCGGATACAATTTCTGTGCTTCATCGTCAATAAGACAATCCAAGGTATACACTAAACCTGAAGTGAAGCATCGGAAGCTAAAACTGGACTCACAGTAGAGGTTCAAAACATAGAAAATTAGAGTGTCAGTCCTCTTGTACTTACGTCGGCATTGTGCATTTTGTATTAAATTCGGATGGAAACTCTGTGTTTCATCATCAATAAGAAGGTCCAAGGGATACAGTAAACCTGAAGTGATGCATCGGAATCTAAAACTGGACTCACAGGAGAGGTTCACATCATAGAAAATTAGGGTATCAGTCCCCTTGTACTTAAGCCGGCATTGTGCCTTTTGTATTAAATTCGGATGAAATTTCTGTGTTTCATCATCAAGAAGAAGGTCCAAGGGATACAGTAAACCTGAAGTGAAGCATCGGAATCTAAACTTGGACTTACAGGTGAGGTTCAAATCATGGAAAGTTAGAGTGTCTGTCCTCTTGTACTTCAGTCATCATTGTGGCTTTTGTATTAAATTCGGATGCAACTTCTGTGTTTCATCGTCAATAGGAAGGTCCAAGGGATACAGTAAACCTGAAGTGAAGCTTCGGAATCTAAAACTGGACTCACAGGAGAGGTTCAAAGCATAGAAAATTAGTGTGTCAGTCCTCTTGTACTTAAGTCATCATTGTGGCTTTTGTATTAAATTCGGATGCAAATCTCTGTGCTTCATCGCCAATAAGAAGGTCCAAGGGATACATTAAACCTGAAGTGAAGCATCGGAATCTAAAACTGGACTCACTGGAGAGGTTTAAATCATTGAAAGTTAGAGTGTCAGTCCTCTTGTACTTAAGTTGGCATTGTGCTTTTTGTATTAAATTCGGATGCTATTTCTGTGTTTCATCATCAATAAGAAGGTCCAAGGGATACAGTAAACCTGAAGTGAAGCATTGGAGTCTAAAACTGGACTCACAGCAGAAGCTCAAATTGTAGAATGATAGAGTGTCAGTCCTCTTGTACTTAAGTCGGCTTTGTGCCTTTTGTATTAAATTCGGATGCAATTTCTGTGCTTCATCGTCAATAAGACAATCCAAGGTATACACTAAACCTGAAGTGAAGCATCGGAAGCTAAAACTTGACTCACAGGAGAGGTTCAAATCATAGAAAGTTAGAGTGTCAGTCCTCTTGTACTTAAGTCGGCATTGTGCCTTTTGTATTAAATTCGGATGCAATTTCTGTGTTCTATCGTCAATAAGAGGGTCCAAGGGATACAGTAGACCTAAAGTGAAGCATCGGAATCTAAAACTGGACTCACTGGAGTGGTTCAAATCATAGAAAGTTAGAGTGTCAGTCCTCTAGTACTTAAGTCGGCATTGTGCCTTTTGCATCAAATTCGGATGCAATTTCTGTCTTTCATCGTCAATACGAATGTCCAAGGGATACAGTAAACCTGAAGTGAAGCATCGGAATCTAAAACTGGACTCACAGGAAAGGTTCAAATCATAGAAAGTTAGTCTGTCAGTCCTCTTGTACTTAAGTCGGCATTGTGCATTTTGTATTAAATTCAGATGCAAATTCTGTGTTTCATCAACAACGGGAAGGTCCAAGGGATACAGTAAACCTGAAGTGAAGCATCGGAATCTAAAACTGGACTCACAGGAGAGTTTTAAATCATAGAAAATTAAAGTGTCAGTCCTCCTGTACTTAAGTCGGCTTTGTGCCTTTTGTATTACATTCGGATGCAATTTCTGTGTTTCATCATCAATAAGAAGGTCCAAGGGATACAGTAAACCTGAAGTGAAGCATCGGAATCTAAAACTGGACTCACAGGTCATGTTCAAATCAAATAAAGTTAGAGTGTCTGTCCTCTTGTACTTAAGTCATCATTGTGGTTTTGTATTAAATTCGGATGCAATTTCTGTGTTTCATCGTCAATAAGAATGTTGAAGGGATACAGTAAACCTGAAGTGAAGCATCGGAATCTAAAACTGGACTCACAGGAGGGGTTCAAATCATAGAAAGTTAGAATGTCAGTCCTCTTGTTCTTCAGTCGGCATTGTGCCTTTTGTATTAAATTCGGATGCAATTTCTGTGTTTCATCGTCAATAAGATGGTCCAAGTGATACTGTAAACCTGAAGTGAAGCATCGGAATCTAAAACTGGACTCACAGGAGAGGTTCAAATCATAGAAAGTTAGAGTGTCAGATATCTTGTACTTAAGTCGGCATTGTGCCTTTTGTATTAAATTCGGATGCAATTTCTGTGTTTCATCGTCAATAAGATGGTCCAAGGGATTCAGTAAACCTGAAGTGAAGCATCGGAATCTAAAACTGGACTCACAGGAGAGGTTCAAATCATAGAAAGTTAGAGTGTCAGTTCTCTTGTACTTAAGTCGGCATTGTGCATTTTGTATTAAATTCGGATGGAAACTCTGTGTTCATCAACAACGGGAAGGTCCAAGGGATACAGTAAACCTGAAGTGAAGCATCGGAATCTAAAACTGGACTCACAGGAGAGGTTCAAATCATAGAAAATTAAAGTGTCAGTCCTCTTGTACTTAAGTCGGCTTTTTGCCTTTTGTATTACATTCGGATGCAATTTCTGTGTTTCATCATCAATAAGATGGTCCAAGGGATACAGTAAACCTGAAGTGAAGCATCGGAATCTAAAACTGGACTCACAGGTCATGTTCAAATCAAATAAAGTTAGAGTGTCTGTCCTCTTGTACTTAAGTCATCATTGTGGTTTTGTATTAAATTCGGATGCAATTTCTGTGTTTCATCGTCAATAAGAATGTTGAAGGGATAAAGTAAACCTGAAGTGAAGCATCGGAATCTAAAACTGGACTCACAGGAGGGGTTCGAATCATAGAAAGTTAGAGTGTCAGTCCTCTTGTTCATCAGTCGGCATTGTGCCTTTTGTATTAAATTCGGATGCAATTTCTGTGTTTCATCGTCAATAAGATGGTCCAAGTGATACTGTAAACCTGAAGTGAAGCATCGGAATCTAAAACTGGACTCACAGGAGAGGTTCAAATCATAGAAAGTTAGAGTGTCAGATATCTTGTACTTAAGTCGGCATTGTGCCTTTTGAATTAAATTCGGATGCAATTTCTGTGTTTCATCGTCAATAAGAAGGTCCAACGGATACAGTAAACCTGAAGTGAAGCATCGGAAACTAAAACCGGACTTACAGGTGAGCTTCAAATCATGGAAAGTTAGAGTGTCTGTCCTCTTGTACTTAAGGCATCATTGTGGTTTTGTATTAAATTCGGATGCAATATCTGTGTTTCATCGTCAATAAGAAGGTCCAAGGGATACAGTAAACCTGATGTGAAGCATAGGAATCTAAAACTGGACTCACAGGAGTGGTTCAAATCATAGAAAGTTAGAGTGTCAGTCCTCTTGTACTTAAGTCGGCATTGTGCCTTTTGTATCAAATTCGGATGCAATTTCTGTGTCTCATCGTCAATACGAATGTCCAAGGGATACTGTAAACCTGAAGTGAAGCATCGGAATCTAAAACTGTACTTACAGCAGAGGTTCAAATCATAGAAAGTTAGACTATCAGTCCTCTTGTACTTAAGTCGGCATTGTGCCTTTTGTATTAAATTCGGATGCAAATTCTGTGTTTCATCAACAACAAGAAGGTCCAAGGGATACAGTAAACCTGAAGTGAAGCATCGGAATCTAAAACTGGACTCACAGGAAAGGTTCAAATCATAGAAAATTAGAGTGTCAGTCCTCTTGTACATAAGTCGGCATTGTGCCTTTTGTCTTAAATTCGGATGCAATTTATGTGTTTCATCAACAATAAGAAGGTCCAAGGGATACAGTGAACCTGAAGTGAAGCATCGGAATCTAAAACTGGACTCACAGGTGAGGTTCAAATCATAGAAAATTAGAGTGTCTGTCCTCTTGTACTAAAGTCATCATTGGGGCTTTCGTATTAAATTCGGATGCAATTTCTGTGTTTCATCGTCAATAAGAAGGTCCAAGGGATTCAGTAAACCTGATGTGAAGCGTCGGAATCTAATACTGGACTCACAGGAGAGGTTCAAATCATAGAAAGTTAGAGTGTCAGTCCTCTTGTACTTAAGTTGGCATTGTGAATTTTGTATTAAATTCGGATGCAATTTCTGTGTTTCATCATCAATAAGAAGGTCCTAGGGATACAGTAAACATGAAGTGAAGCATTGGAATCTAAAACTGGACTCACAGCAGAGGCTCAAATCGTAGAATGATAGAGTGTCAGTCCTCTTGTACTTAAGTCGGCATTGTGCCTTTTGTATTAAATTCGGATGCAATTTCTGTGCTTCATCGTCAATAAGCCAATCCAAGGTATACACTAAACCTGAAGTGAAACATCGGAAGCTAAAACTGGACTCACAGGAGAGGTTCAAATCATAGAAAGTTAGAGTGTCAGTCCGCTTGTACTTAAGTCGGCATTGTGCCTTTTGTATTAAATTCGGATGCAATTTCTGTGTTCCATCGTCTATAAGAAGGTCCATGGGATACAGTAAACCTGAAGTGAAGCATCGGAATCTAAAACTGGACTCACAGGAAAGGTTCAAATCATAGAAAGTTAGTCTGTCAGTCCTCTTGTACTTAAGTCGGCATTGTGCATTTTGTATTAAATTCAGATGCAAATTCTGTGTTTCATCAACAACGGGAAGGTCCAAGGGATACAGTAAACCTGAAGTGAAGCATCGGAATCTAAAACTGGACTCACAGGAGAGTTTTAAATCATAGAAAATTAAAGTGTCAGTCCTCCTGTACTTAAGTCGGCTTTGTGCCTTTTGTATTACATTCGGATGCAATTTCTGTGTTTCATCATCAATAAGAAGGTCCAAGGGATACAGTAAACCTGAAGTGAAGCATCGGAATCTAAAACTGGACTCACAGGTCATGTTCAAATCAAATAAAGTTAGAGTGTCTGTCCTCTTGTACTTAAGTCATCATTGTGGTTTTGTATTAAATTCGGATGCAATTTCTGTGTTTCATCGTCAATAAGAATGTTGAAGGGATACAGTAAACCTGAAGTGAAGCATCGGAATCTAAAACTGGACTCACAGGAGGGGTTCAAATCATAGAAAGTTAGAGTGTCAGTCCTCTTGTTCTTCAGTCGGCATTGTGCCTTTTGTATTAAATTCGGATGCAATTTCTGTGTTTCATCGTCAATAAGATGGTCCAAGTGATACTGTAAACCTGAAGTGAAGCATCGGAATCTAAAACTGGACTCACAGGAGAGGTTCAAATCATAGAAAGTTAGAGTGTCAGATATCTTGTACTTAAGTCGGCATTGTGCCTTTTGTATTAAATTCGGATGCAATTTCAGTGTTTCATCGTCAATAAGATGGTCCAAGGGATTCAGTAAACCTGAAGTGAAGCATCGGAATCTAAAACTGGACTCACAGGAGAGGTTCAAATCATAGAAAGTTAGAGTGTCAGTTCTCTTGTACTTAAGTCGGCATTGTGCATTTTGTATTAAATTCGGATGGAAACTCTGTGTTCATCAACAACGGGAAGGTCCAAGGGATACAGTAAACCTGAAGTGAAGCATCGGAATCTAAAACTGGACTCACAGGAGAGGTTCAAATCATAGAAAATTAAAGTGTCAGTCCTCTTGTACTTAAGTCGGCTTTTTGCCTTTTGTATTACATTCGGATGCAATTTCTGTGTTTCATCATCAATAAGATGGTCCAAGGGATACAGTAAACCTGAAGTGAAGCATCGGAATCTAAAACTGGACTCACAGGTCATGTTCAAATCAAATAAAGTTAGAGTGTCTGTCCTCTTGTACTTAAGTCATCATTGTGGTTTTGTATTAAATTCGGATGCAATTTCTGTGTTTCATCGTCAATAAGAATGTTGAAGGGATACAGTAAACCTGAAGTGAAGCATCGGAATCTAAAACTGGACTCACAGGAGGGGTTCGAATCATAGAAAGTTAGAGTGTCAGTCCTCTTGTTCTTCAGTCGGCATTGTGCCTTTTGTATTAAATTCGGATGCAATTTCTGTGTTTCATCGTCAATAAGATGGTCCAAGTGATACTGTAAACCTGAAGTGAAGCATCGGAATCTAAAACTGGACTCACAGGAGAGGTTCAAATCATAGAAAGTTAGAGTGTCAGATATCTTGTACTTAAGTCGGCATTGTGCCTTTTGAATTAAATTCGGATGCAATTTCTGTGTTTCATCGTCAATAAGAAGGTCCAACGGATACAGTAAACCTGAAGTGAAGCATCGGAAACTAAAACCGGACTTACAGGTGAGCTTCAAATCATGGAAAGTTAGAGTGTCTGTCCTCTTGTACTTAAGGCATCATTGTGGTTTTGTATTAAATTCGGATGCAATATCTGTGTTTCATCGTCAATAAGAAGGTCCAAGGGATACAGTAAACCTGAAGTGAAGCATAGGAATCTAAAACTGGACTCACAGGAGTGGTTCAAATCATAGAAAGTTAGAGTGTCAGTCCTCTTGTACTTAAGTCGGCATTGTGCCTTTTGTATCAAATTCGGATGCAATTTCTGTGTCTCATCGTCAATACGAATGTCCAAGGGATACTGTAAACCTGAAGTGAAGCATCGGAATCTAAAACTGTACTTACAGCAGAGGTTCAAATCATAGAAAGTTAGACTATCAGTCCTCTTGTACTTAAGTCGGCATTGTGCCTTTTGTATTAAATTCGGATGCAAATTCTGTGTTTCATCAACAACAAGAAGGTCCAAGGGATACAGTAAACCTGAAGTGAAGCATCGGAATCTAAAACTAGACTCACAGGAAAGGTTCAAATCATAGAAAATTAGAGTGTCAGTCCTCTTGTACATAAGTCGGCATTGTGCCTTTTGTCTTAAATTCGGATGCAATTTATGTGTTTCATCAACAATAAGAAGGTCCAAGGGATACAGTGAACCTGAAGTGAAGCATCGGAATCTAAAACTGGACTCACAGGTGAGGTTCAAATCATAGAAAGTTAGAGTGTCTGTCCTCTTGTACTAAAGTCATCATTGGGGCTTTCGTATTAAATTCGGATGCAATTTCTGTGTTTCATCGTCAATAAGAAGGTCCAAGGGATTCAGTAAACCTGATGTGAAGCGTCGGAATCTAATACTGGACTCACAGGAGAGGTTCAAATCATAGAAAGTTAGAGTGTCAGTCCTCTTGTACTTAAGTTGGCATTGTGAATTTTGTATTAAATTCGGATGCAATTTCTGTGTTTCATCATCAATAAGAAGGTCCAAGGGATACAGTAAACATGAAGTGAAGCATTGGAATCAAAAACTGGACTCACAGCAGAGGCTCAAATCGTAGAATGATAGAGTGTCAGTCCTCTTGTACTTAAGTCGGCATTGTGCCTTTTGTATTAAATTCGGATGCAATTTCTGTGCTTCATCGTCAATAAGACAATCCAAGGTATACACTAAACCTGAAGTGAAACATCGGAAGCTAAAACTGGACTCACTGGAGAGGTTCAAATCATAGAAAGTTAGAGTGTCAGTCCGCTTGTACTTAAGTCGGCATTGTGCCTTTTGTATTAAATTCGGATGCAATTTCTGTGTTCCATCGTCTATAAGAAGGTCCATGGGATACAGTAAACCTAACGTGAAGCATCGGAATCTAAAACTGGACTCACAGGAGTGGTTCAAATCATAGAAAGTTAGTCTGTCAGTCCTCTTGTACTTAAGTCGGCATTGTGCATTTTGTATTAAATTCAGATGCAAATTCTGTGTTTCATCAACAACGGGAAGGTCCAAGGGATACAGTAAACCTGAAGTGAAGCATCGGAATCTAAAACTGGACTCACAGGAGAGTTTCAAATCATAGAAAATTAAAGTGTCAGTCCTCTTGTACTTAAGTCGGCTTTGTGCCTTTTGTATTACATTCGGATGCAATTTCTGTGTTTCATCATCAATAAGAAGGTCCTAGGGATACAGTAAACCTGAGGTGAAGCATCGGAATCTAAAACTGGACTCACAGGTCATGTTCAAATCAAATAAAGTTAGAGTGTCTGTCCTCTTGTACTTAAGTCATCATTGTGGTTTTGTATTAAATTCGGATGCAATTTCTGTGTTTCATCGTCAATAAGAATGTTGAAGGGATACAGTAAACCTGAAGTGAAGCATCGGAATCTAAAACTGGACTCACACGAGGGGTTCAAATCATAGAAAGTTAGAGTGTCAGTCCTCTTGTTCTTCAGTCGGCATTGTGCCTTTTGTATTAAATTCGGATGCAATTTCTGTGTTTCATCGTCAATAAGATGGTCCAAGTGATACTGTAAACCTGAAGTGAAGCATCGGAATCTAAAACTGGACTCACAGGAGAGGTTCAAATCATAGAAAGTTAGAGTGTCAGATATCTTGTACTTAAGTCGGCATTGTGCCTTTTGTATTAAATTCGGATGCAATTTCTGTGTTTCATCGTCAATAAGATGGTCCAAGGGATTCAGTAAACCAGAAGTGAAGCATCGGAATCTAAAACTGGACTCACAGGAGAGGTTCAAATCATAGAAAGTTAGAGTGTCAGTTCTCTTGTACTTAAGTCGGCATTGTGCATTTTGTATTAAATTCGGATGGAAACTCTGTGTTTCATCAACAACGGGAAGGTCCAAGGGATACAGTAAACCTGAAGTGAAGCATCGGAATCTAAAACTGGACTCACAGGAGAGGTTCAAATCATAGAAAATTAAAGTGTCAGTCCTCTTGTACTTAAGTCGGCTTTGTGCCTTTTGTATTACATTCGGATGCAATTTCTGTGTTTCATCATCAATAAGAAGGTCCAAGGGATACAGTAAACCTGAAGTGAAGCATCGGAATCTAAAACTGGACTCACAGGTCATGTTCAAATCAAATAAAGTTAGAGTGTCTGTCCTCTTGTACTTAAGTCATCATTGTGGTTTTGTATTAAATTCGGATGCAATTTCTGTGTTTCATCGTCAATAAGAATGTTGAAGGGATACAGTAAACCTGAAGTGAAGCATCGGAATCTAAAACTGGACTCACAGGAGGGGTTCAAATCATAGAAAGTTAGAGTGTCAGTCCTCTTGTTCTTCAGTCGGCATTGTGCCTTTTGTATTAAATTCGGATGCAATTTCTGTGTTTCATCGTCACTAAGATGGTCCAAGTGATACTGTAAACCTGAAGTGAAGCATCGGAATCTAAAACTGGACTCACAGGAGAGGTTCAAATCATAGAAAGTTAGAGTGTCAGATATCTTGTACTTAAGTCGGCATTGTGCCTTTTGTATTAAATTCGGATGCAATTTCTGTGTTTCATCGTCAATAAGAAGGTCCAACGGATACAGTAAACCTGAAGTGAAGCATCAGAATCTAAAACCGCACTTACAGGTGAGCTTCAAATCATGGAAAGTTAGAGTGTCTGTCCTCTTGTACTTAAGGCATCATTGTGGCTTTTGTATTAAATTCGGATGCAATATCTGTGTTTCATCGTCAATAAGAAGGTCCAAGGGATACAGTAAACCTGAAGTGAAGCATAGGAATCTAAAACTGGACTCACAGGAGTGGTTCAAATCATAGAAAGTTAGAGTGTCAGTCCTCTTGTGCTTAAGTCGGCATTGTGCCTTTTGTATCAAATTCGGATGCAATTTCTGTGTCTCATCGTCAATACGAATGTCCAAGGGATACTGTAAACCTGAAGTGAAGCATCGGAATCTAAAACTGTATTTACAGCAGAGGTTCAAATCATAGAAAGTTAGACCATCAGTCCTCTTGTACTGAAGTCGGCATTGTGCCTTTTGTATTAAATTCGGATGCAAATTCTGTGTTTCATCAACAACAAGAAGGTCCAAGGGATACAGTAAACCTGAAGTGAAGCATCGGAATCTAAAACTGGACTCACAGGAAAGGTTCAAATCATAGAAAATTAGAGTGTCAGTCCTCTTGTACATAAGTCGGCATTGTGCCTTTTGTCTTAAATTCGGATGGAATTTATGTGTTTCATCAACAATAAGAAGGTCCAAGGGATACAGTGAACCTGAAGTGAAGCATCGGAATCTAAAACTGGACTCACAGGTGAGGTTCAAATCATAGAAAGTTAGAGTGTCTGTCCTCTTGTACTAAAGTCATCATTGGGGCTTTCGTATTAAATTCGGATGCAATTTCTGTGTTTCATCGTCAATAAGAAGGTCCAAGGGATTCAGTAAACCTGATGTGAAGCGTCGGAATCTAATACTGGACTCACAGGAGAGGTTCAAATCATAGAAAGTTAGAGTGTCAGTCCTCTTGTACTTAAGTTGGCATTGTGAATTTTGTATTAAATTCGGATGCAATTTCTGTGTTTCATCATCAATAAGAAGGTCCAAGGGATACAGTAAACCTGAAGTGAAGCATTGGAATCTAAAACTGGACTCACAGCAGAGGCTCAAATCGTAGAATGATAGAGTGTCAGTCCTCTTGTACTTAAGTCGGCATTGTGCCTTTTGTATTAAATTCGGATGCAATTTCTGTGCTTCATCGACAATAAGACAATCCAAGGTATACACTAAACCTGAAGTGAAACATCGGAAGCTAAAACTGGACTCACAGGAGAGGTTCAAATCATAGAAAGTTAGAGTGTCAGTCCGCTTGTACTTAAGTCGGCATTGTGCCTTTTGTATTAAATTCGGATGCAATTTCTGTGTTCCATCGTCAATAAGAAGGTCCATGGGATACAGTAAACCTAACGTGAAGCATCGGAATCTAAAACTGGACTCACAGGAGTGGTTCAAATCATAGAAAGTTAGAGTGTCAGTCCTCTAGTACTTAAGTCGGCATTGTGCCTTTTGTATCAAATTCGGATGCAATTTCTGTGTTTCATCGTCAATACGAATGTCCAAGGGATACAGTAAGCCTGAAGTGAAGCATCGGACTCTAAAGCTGGACTCACAGGAGAGGTTCAAATCATAGAAAGTTAGTCTGTCAGTCCTCTTGTACTTAAGTCGGCATTGTGCATTCTGTAATAAATTCAGTTGCAAATTCTGTAATTCATCAACATCAGGAAGGTCCAAGGGATACAGAAAACCTGAAGTGAAGCATCGGAATCTAAAACTGGACTCACAGGAGAGGTTCAAATCATAGAAAATTAGAGTGTCAGTCCTCTTGTACTTAAGTCGGCTTTGTGCCTTTTGTATTACATTCGGATGCAATTTCTGTGTTTCATCATCAATAAGAAGGTCCAAGGGATACAGTAAAAATGAAGTGATGCATCGGAATCTAAAACTGGACTCACAGGTCATGTTCAAATCAAATAAAGTTAGAGTGTCTGTCCTCTTGTACTTAAGTCATCATTGTGGTTTTGTATTAAATTCGGATGCAATTTCTGTGTTTCATCGTCAATAAGAATGTTGAAGGGATACAGTAAACCTGAAGTGAAGCATCGGAATCTAAAACTGGACTCACAGGAGGGGTTCAAATCATAGAAAGTTAGAGTGTCAGTCCTCTTGTTCTTCAGTCGGCATTGTGCCTTTTGTATTAAATTCGGATGCAATTTCTGTGTTTCATCGTCACTAAGATGGTCCAAGTGATACTGTAAACCTGAAGTGAAGCATCGGAATCTAAAACTGGACTCACAGGAGAGGTTCAAATCATAGAAAGTTAGAGTGTCAGATATCTTGTACTTAAGTCGGCATTGTGCCTTTTGTATTAAATTCGGATGCAATTTCTGTGTTTCATCGTCAATAAGAAGGTCCAACGGATACAGTAAACCTGAAGTGAAGCATCAGAATCTAAAACCGCACTTACAGGTGAGCTTCAAATCATGGAAAGTTAGAGTGTCTGTCCTCTTGTACTTAAGGCATCATTGTGGCTTTTGTATTAAATTCGGATGCAATATCTGTGTTTCATCGTCAATAAGAAGGTCCAAGGGATACAGTAAACCTGAAGTGAAGCATAGGAATCTAAAACTGGACTCACAGGAGTGGTTCAAATCATAGAAAGTTAGAGTGTCAGTCCTCTTGTGCTTAAGTCGGCATTGTGCCTTTTGTATCAAATTCGGATGCAATTTCTGTGTCTCATCGTCAATACGAATGTCCAAGGGATACTGTAAACCTGAAGTGAAGCATCGGAATCTAAAACTGTATTTACAGCAGAGGTTCAAATCATAGAAAGTTAGACCATCAGTCCTCTTGTACTGAAGTCGGCATTGTGCCTTTTGTATTAAATTCGGATGCAAATTCTGTGTTTCATCAACAACAAGAAGGTCCAAGGGATACAGTAAACCTGAAGTGAAGCATCGGAATCTAAAACTGGACTCACAGGAAAGGTTCAAATCATAGAAAATTAGAGTGTCAGTCCTCTTGTACATAAGTCGGCATTGTGCCTTTTGTCTTAAATTCGGATGGAATTTATGTGTTTCATCAACAATAAGAAGGTCCAAGGGATACAGTGAACCTGAAGTGAAGCATCGGAATCTAAAACTGGACTCACAGGTGAGGTTCAAATCATAGAAAGTTAGAGTGTCTGTCCTCTTGTACTAAAGTCATCATTGGGGCTTTCGTATTAAATTCGGATGCAATTTCTGTGTTTCATCGTCAATAAGAAGGTCCAAGGGATTCAGTAAACCTGATGTGAAGCGTCGGAATCTAATACTGGACTCACAGGAGAGGTTCAAATCATAGAAAGTTAGAGTGTCAGTCCTCTTGTACTTAAGTTGGCATTGTGAATTTTGTATTAAATTCGGATGCAATTTCTGTGTTTCATCATCAATAAGAAGGTCCAAGGGATACAGTAAACCTGAAGTGAAGCATTGGAATCTAAAACTGGACTCACAGCAGAGGCTCAAATCGTAGAATGATAGAGTGTCAGTCCTCTTGTACTTAAGTCGGCATTGTGCCTTTTGTATTAAATTCGGATGCAATTTCTGTGCTTCATCGACAATAAGACAATCCAAGGTATACACTAAACCTGAAGTGAAACATCGGAAGCTAAAACTGGACTCACAGGAGAGGTTCAAATCATAGAAAGTTAGAGTGTCAGTCCGCTTGTACTTAAGTCGGCATTGTGCCTTTTGTATTAAATTCGGATGCAATTTCTGTGTTCCATCGTCAATAAGAAGGTCCATGGGATACAGTAAACCTAACGTGAAGCATCGGAATCTAAAACTGGACTCACAGGAGTGGTTCAAATCATAGAAAGTTAGAGTGTCAGTCCTCTAGTACTTAAGTCGGCATTGTGCCTTTTGTATCAAATTCGGATGCAATTTCTGTGTTTCATCGTCAATACGAATGTCCAAGGGATACAGTAAGCCTGAAGTGAAGCATCGGACTCTAAAGCTGGACTCACAGGAGAGGTTCAAATCATAGAAAGTTAGTCTGTCAGTCCTCTTGTACTTAAGTCGGCATTGTGCATTCTGTAATAAATTCAGTTGCAAATTCTGTAATTCATCAACATCAGGAAGGTCCAAGGGATACAGAAAACCTGAAGTGAAGCATCGGAATCTAAAACTGGACTCACAGGAGAGGTTCAAATCATAGAAAATTAGAGTGTCAGTCCTCTTGTACTTAAGTCGGCTTTGTGCCTTTTGTATTACATTCGGATGCAATTTCTGTGTTTCATCATCAATAAGAAGGTCCAAGGGATACAGTAAAAATGAAGTGATGCATCGGAATCTAAAACTGGACTCACAGACGAGGTTCAAATCATAGAAAGTTAGAGTGTCTGTCCTCCTGTACTTAAGTCATCATTGTGGCTTTTGTATTAAATTCGGATGCAATTTCTGTGTTTCATCGTCAATAAGAAGGTCGAAGGGATACAGTAAACCTGAAGTGAAGCATCGGAATCTAAAACTGGACTCACAGGAGAGCTTCAAATCATAGAAAGTTAGAGTGTCATTCCTCTTGTTCTTCAGTCGGCATTGTGCCTTTTGTATTAAATTCGGATGCAATTTCTGTGTTTCATCGTCAATAAGATGGTCCAAGGGATACTGTAAACCTGAAGTGAAGCATCGGAATCTAAAACTGGACTCACAGGAGAGGTTCAAATCATGGAAAGTTAGAGTGTCAGTCCTCTTGTACTTAAGTTGGCATTGTGAATTTTGTATTAAATTCGGATGCAATTTCTGTGTTTCATCATCAACAAGAAGGTCCAAGGGATACAGTAAACCTGAAGTGAAGCATTGGAATCTAAAACTGGACTCACAGCAGAGGCTCAAATCGTAGAATGATAGAGTGTCAGTCCTCTTGTACTTAAGTCGGCATTGTGCCTTTTGTATTAAATTCGGATGCATTTTCTGTGTTTCATCGTCAATAAGATGGTCCAAGTGATACTGTAAACCTGAAGTGAAGCATCGGAATCTAAAACTGGACTCACAGGAGAGGTTCAAATCATAGAAAGTTAGAGTGTCAGATATCTTGTACTTAAGTCGGCATTGTGCCTTTTGTATTAAATTCGGATGCAATTTCTGTGTTTCATCGTCAATAAGATGGTCCAAGGGATTCAGTAAACCAGAAGTGAAGCATCGGAATCTAAAACTGGACTCACAGGAGAGGTTCAAATCATAGAAAGTTAGAGTGTCAGTTCTCTTGTACTTAAGTCGGCATTGTGCATTTTGTATTAAATTCGGATGGAAACTCTGTGTTTCATCAACAACGGGAAGGTCCAAGGGATACAGTAAACCTGAAGTGAAGCATCGGAATCTAAAACTGGACTCACAGGAGAGGTTCAAATCATAGAAAATTAAAGTGTCAGTCCTCTTGTACTTAAGTCGGCTTTGTGCCTTTTGTATTACATTCGGATGCAATTTCTGTGTTTCATCATCAATAAGAAGGTCCAAGGGATACAGTAAACCTGAAGTGAAGCATAGGAATCTAAAACTGGACTCACAGGAGTGGTTCAAATCATAGAAAGTTAGAGTGTCAGTCCTCTTGTACTTAAGTCGGCATTGTGCCTTTTGTATCAAATTCGGATGCAATTTCTGTGTCTCATCGTCAATACGAATGTCCAAGGGATACTGTAAACCTGAAGTGAAGCATCGGAATCTAAAACTGTACTTACAGCAGAGGTTCAAATCATAGAAAGTTAGACTATCAGTCCTCTTGTACTTAAGTCGGCATTGTGCCTTTTGTATTAAATTCGGATGCAAATTCTGTGTTTCATCAACAACAAGAAGGTCCAAGGGATACAGTAAACCTGAAGTGAAGCATCGGAATCTAAAACTAGACTCACAGGAAAGGTTCAAATCATAGAAAATTAGAGTGTCAGTCCTCTTGTACATAAGTCGGCATTGTGCCTTTTGTCTTAAATTCGGATGCAATTTATGTGTTTCATCAACAATAAGAAGGTCCAAGGGATACAGTGAACCTGAAGTGAAGCATCGGAATCTAAAACTGGACTCACAGGTGAGGTTCAAATCATAGAAAGTTAGAGTGTCTGTCCTCTTGTATTAAAGTCATCATTGGGGCTTTCGTATTAAATTCGGATGCAATTTCTGTGTTTCATCGTCAATAAGAAGGTCCAAGGGATTCAGTAAACCTGATGTGAAGCGTCGGAATCTAATACTGGACTCACAGGAGAGGTTCAAATCATAGAAAGTTAGAGTGTCAGTCCTCTTGTACTTAAGTTGGGATTGTGAATTTTGTATTAAATTCGGATGCAATTTCTGTGTTTCATCATCAATAAGAAGGTCCAAGGGATACAGTAAACATGAAGTGAAGCATTGGAATCAAAAACTGGACTCACAGCAGAGGCTCAAATCGTAGAATGATAGAGTGTCAGTCCTCTTGTACTTAAGTCGGCATTGTGCCTTTTGTATTAAATTCGGATGCAATTTCTGTGCTTCATCGTCAATAAGACAATCCAAGGTATACACTAAACCTGAAGTGAAACATCGGAAGCTAAAACTGGACTCACAGGAGAGGTTCAAATCATAGAAAATTAAAGTGTCAGTCCTCTTGTACTTAAGTCGGCTTTGTGCCTTTTGTATTACATTCGGATGCAATTTCTGTGTTTCATCATCAATAAGAAGGTCCTAGGGATACAGTAAACCTGAGGTGAAGCATCGGAATCTAAAACTGGACTCACAGGTCATGTTCAAATCAAATAAAGTTAGAGTGTCTGTCCTCTTGTACTTAAGTCATCATTGTGGTTTTGTATTAAATTCGGATGCAATTTCTGTGTTTCATCGTCAATAAGAATGTTGAAGGGATACAGTAAACCTGAAGTGAAGCATCGGAATCTAAAACTGGACTCACACGAGGGGTTCAAATCATAGAAAGTTAGAGTGTCAGTCCTCTTGTTCTTCAGTCGGCATTGTGCCTTTTGTATTAAATTCGGATGCAATTTCTGTGTTTCATCGTCAATAAGATGGTCCAAGTGATACTGTAAACCTGAAGTGAAGCATCGGAATCTAAAACTGGACTCACAGGAGAGGTTCAAATCATAGAAAGTTAGAGTGTCAGATATCTTGTACTTAAGTCGGCATTGTGCCTTTTGTATTAAATTCGGATGCAATTTCTGTGTTTCATCGTCAATAAGATGGTCCAAGGGATTCAGTAAACCAGAAGTGAAGCATCGGAATCTAAAACTGGACTCACAGGAGAGGTTCAAATCATAGAAAGTTAGAGTGTCAGTTCTCTTGTACTTAAGTCGGCATTGTGCATTTTGTATTAAATTCGGATGGAAACTCTGTGTTTCATCAACAACGGGAAGGTCCAAGGGATACAGTAAACCTGAAGTGAAGCATCGGAATCTAAAACTGGACTCACAGGAGAGGTTCAAATCATAGAAAATTAAAGTGTCAGTCCTCTTGTACTTAAGTCGGCTTTGTGCCTTTTGTATTACATTCGGATGCAATTTCTGTGTTTCATCATCAATAAGAAGGTCCAAGGGATACAGTTAACCTGAAGTGAAGCATCGGAATCTAAAACTGGACTCACAGGTCATGTTCAAATCAAATAAAGTTAGAGTGTCTGTCCTCTTGTACTTAAGTCATCATTGTGGTTTTGTATTAAATTCGGATGCAATTTCTGTGTTTCATCGTCAATAAGAATGTTGAAGGGATACAGTAAACCTGAAGTGAAGCATCGGAATCTAAAACTGGACTCACAGGAGGGGTTCAAATCATAGAAAGTTAGAGTGTCAGTCCTCTTGTTCTTCAGTCGGCATTGTGCCTTTTGTATTAAATTCGGATGCAATTTCTGTGTTTCATCGTCACTAAGATGGTCCAAGTGATACTGTAAACCTGAAGTGAAGCATCGGAATCTAAAACTGGACTCACAGGAGAGGTTCAAATCATAGAAAGTTAGAGTGTCAGATATCTTGTACTTAAGTCGGCATTGTGCCTTTTGTATTAAATTCGGATGCAATTTCTGTGTTTCATCGTCAATAAGAAGGTCCAACGGATACAGTAAACCTGAAGTGAAGCATCAGAATCTAAAACCGCACTTACAGGTGAGCTTCAAATCATGGAAAGTTAGAGTGTCTGTCCTCTTGTACTTAAGGCATCATTGTGGCTTTTGTATTAAATTCGGATGCAATATCTGTGTTTCATCGTCAATAAGAAGGTCCAAGGGATACAGTAAACCTGAAGTGAAGCATAGGAATCTAAAACTGGACTCACAGGAGTGGTTCAAATCATAGAAAGTTAGAGTGTCAGTCCTCTTGTGCTTAAGTCGGCATTGTGCCTTTTGTATCAAATTCGGATGCAATTTCTGTGTCTCATCGTCAATACGAATGTCCAAGGGATACTGTAAACCTGAAGTGAAGCATCGGAATCTAAAACTGTATTTACAGCAGAGGTTCAAATCATAGAAAGTTAGACCATCAGTCCTCTTGTACTGAAGTCGGCATTGTGCCTTTTGTATTAAATTCGGATGCAAATTCTGTGTTTCATCAACAACAAGAAGGTCCAAGGGATACAGTAAACCTGAAGTGAAGCATCGGAATCTAAAACTGGACTCACAGGAAAGGTTCAAATCATAGAAAATTAGAGTGTCAGTCCTCTTGTACATAAGTCGGCATTGTGCCTTTTGTCTTAAATTCGGATGGAATTTATGTGTTTCATCAACAATAAGAAGGTCCAAGGGATACAGTGAACCTGAAGTGAAGCATCGGAATCTAAAACTGGACTCACAGGTGAGGTTCAAATCATAGAAAGTTAGAGTGTCTGTCCTCTTGTACTAAAGTCATCATTGGGGCTTTCGTATTAAATTCGGATGCAATTTCTGTGTTTCATCGTCAATAAGAAGGTCCAAGGGATTCAGTAAACCTGATGTGAAGCGTCGGAATCTAATACTGGACTCACAGGAGAGGTTCAAATCATAGAAAGTTAGAGTGTCAGTCCTCTTGTACTTAAGTTGGCATTGTGAATTTTGTATTAAATTCGGATGCAATTTCTGTGTTTCATCATCAATAAGAAGGTCCAAGGGATACAGTAAACCTGAAGTGAAGCATTGGAATCTAAAACTGGACTCACAGCAGAGGCTCAAATCGTAGAATGATAGAGTGTCAGTCCTCTTGTACTTAAGTCGGCATTGTGCCTTTTGTATTAAATTCGGATGCAATTTCTGTGCTTCATCGACAATAAGACAATCCAAGGTATACACTAAACCTGAAGTGAAACATCGGAAGCTAAAACTGGACTCACAGGAGAGGTTCAAATCATAGAAAGTTAGAGTGTCAGTCCGCTTGTACTTAAGTCGGCATTGTGCCTTTTGTATTAAATTCGGATGCAATTTCTGTGTTCCATCGTCAATAAGAAGGTCCATGGGATACAGTAAACCTAACGTGAAGCATCGGAATCTAAAACTGGACTCACAGGAGTGGTTCAAATCATAGAAAGTTAGAGTGTCAGTCCTCTAGTACTTAAGTCGGCATTGTGCCTTTTGTATCAAATTCGGATGCAATTTCTGTGTTTCATCGTCAATACGAATGTCCAAG
Source organism: Schistocerca americana (assembly GCF_021461395.2). NCBI lineage: Eukaryota > Metazoa > Arthropoda > Insecta > Orthoptera > Acrididae > Schistocerca > Schistocerca americana. Next base: position 73,147,772 of record NC_060130.1, read on the forward strand.
GGATACAGTAAGCCTGAAGTGAAGCATCGGACTCTAAAGCTGGACTCACAGGAGAGGTTCAAATCATAGAAAGTTAGTCTGTCAGTCCTCTTGTACTTAAGTCGGCATTGTGCATTCTGTAATAAATTCAGTTGCAAATTCTGTAATTCATCAACATCAGGAAGGTCCAAGGGATACAGAAAACCTGAAGTGAAGCATCGGAATCTAAAACTGGACTCACAGGAGAGGTTCAAATCATAGAAAATTAGAGTGTCAGTCCTCTTGTACTTAAGTCGGCTTTGTGCCTTTTGTATTACATTCGGATGCAATTTCTGTGTTTCATCATCAATAAGAAGGTCCAAGGGATACAGTAAAAATGAAGTGATGCATCGGAATCTAAAACTGGACTCACAGACGAGGTTCAAATCATAGAAAGTTAGAGTGTCTGTCCTCCTGTACTTAAGTCATCATTGTGGCTTTTGTATTAAATTCGGATGCAATTTCTGTGTTTCATCGTCAATAAGAAGGTCGAAGGGATACAGTAAACCTGAAGTGAAGCATCGGAATCTAAAACTGGACTCACAGGAGAGCTTCAAATCATAGAAAGTTAGAGTGTCATTCCTCTTGTTCTTCAGTCGGCATTGTGCCTTTTGTATTAAATTCGGATGCAATTTCTGTGTTTCATCGTCAATAAGATGGTCCAAGGGATACTGTAAACCTGAAGTGAAGCATCGGAATCTAAAACTGGACTCACAGGAGAGGTTCAAATCATGGAAAGTTAGAGTGTCAGTCCTCTTGTACTTAAGTTGGCATTGTGAATTTTGTATTAAATTCGGATGCAATTTCTGTGTTTCATCATCAACAAGAAGGTCCAAGGGATACAGTAAACCTGAAGTGAAGCATTGGAATCTAAAACTGGACTCACAGCAGAGGCTCAAATCGTAGAATGATAGAGTGTCAGTCCTCTTGTACTTAAGTCGGCATTGTGCCTTTTGTATTAAATTCGGATGCATTTTCTGTGTTTCATCGTCAATAAGATGGTCCAAGTGATACTGTAAACCTGAAGTGAAGCATCGGAATCTAAAACTGGACTCACAGGAGAGGTTCAAATCATAGAAAGTTAGAGTGTCAGATATCTTGTACTTAAGTCGGCATTGTGCCTTTTGTATTAAATTCGGATGCAATTTCTGTGTTTCATCGTCAATAAGATGGTCCAAGGGATTCAGTAAACCAGAAGTGAAGCATCGGAATCTAAAACTGGACTCACAGGAGAGGTTCAAATCATAGAAAGTTAGAGTGTCAGTTCTCTTGTACTTAAGTCGGCATTGTGCATTTTGTATTAAATTCGGATGGAAACTCTGTGTTTCATCAACAACGGGAAGGTCCAAGGGATACAGTAAACCTGAAGTGAAGCATCGAAATCTAAAACTGGACTCACAGGAGAGGTTCAAATCATAGAAAATTAAAGTGTCAGTCCTCTTGTACTTAAGTCGGCTTTGTGCCTTTTGTATTACATTCGGATGCAATTTCTGTGTTTCATCATCAATAAGAAGGTCCAAGGGATACAGTAAACCTGAAGTGAAGCATAGGAATCTAAAACTGGACTCACAGGAGTGGTTCAAATCATAGAAAGTTAGAGTGTCAGTCCTCTTGTACTTAAGTCGGCATTGTGCCTTTTGTATCAAATTCGGATGCAATTTCTGTGTCTCATCGTCAATACGAATGTCCAAGGGATACTGTAAACCTGAAGTGAAGCATCGGAATCTAAAACTGTACTTACAGCAGAGGTTCAAATCATAGAAAGTTAGACTATCAGTCCTCTTGTACTTAAGTCGGCATTGTGCCTTTTGTATTAAATTCGGATGCAAATTCTGTGTTTCATCAACAACAAGAAGGTCCAAGGGATACAGTAAACCTGAAGTGAAGCATCGGAATCTAAAACTAGACTCACAGGAAAGGTTCAAATCATAGAAAATTAGAGTGTCAGTCCTCTTGTACATAAGTCGGCATTGTGCCTTTTGTCTTAAATTCGGATGCAATTTATGTGTTTCATCAACAATAAGAAGGTCCAAGGGATACAGTGAACCTGAAGTGAAGCATCGGAATCTAAAACTGGACTCACAGGTGAGGTTCAAATCATAGAAAGTTAGAGTGTCTGTCCTCTTGTACTAAAGTCATCATTGGGGCTTTCGTATTAAATTCGGATGCAATTTCTGTGTTTCATCGTCAATAAGAAGGTCCAAGGGATTCAGTAAACCTGATGTGAAGCGTCGGAATCTAATACTGGACTCACAGGAGAGGTTCAAATCATAGAAAGTTAGAGTGTCAGTCCTCTTGTACTTAAGTTGGGATTGTGAATTTTGTATTAAATTCGGATGCAATTTCTGTGTTTCATCATCAATAAGAAGGTCCAAGGGATACAGTAAACATGAAGTGAAGCATTGGAATCAAAAACTGGACTCACAGCAGAGGCTCAAATCGTAGAATGATAGAGTGTCAGTCCTCTTGTACTTAAGTCGGCATTGTGCCTTTTGTATTAAATTCGGATGCAATTTCTGTGCTTCATCGTCAATAAGACAATCCAAGGTATACACTAAACCTGAAGTGAAACATCGGAAGCTAAAACTGGACTCACAGGAGAGGTTCAAATCATAGAAAGTTAGAGTGTCAGTCCGCTTGTACTTAAGTCGGCATTGTGCCTTTTGTATTAAATTCGGATGCAATTTCTGTGTTCCATCGTCTATAAGAAGGTCCATGGGATACAGTAAACCTAACGTGAAGCATCGGAATCTAAAACTGGACTCACAGGAGTGGTTCAAATCATAGAAAGTTAGTCTGTCAGTCCTCTTGTACTTAAGTCGGCATTGTGCATTTTGTATTAAATTCAGATGCAAATTCTGTGTTTCATCAACAACGGGAAGGTCCAAGGGATACAGTAAACCTGAAGTGAAGCATCGGAATCTAAAACTGGACTCACAGGAGAGTTTCAAATCATAGAAAATTAAAGTGTCAGTCCTCTTGTACTTAAGTCGGCTTTGTGCCTTTTGTATTACATTCGGATGCAATTTCTGTGTTTCATCATCAATAAGAAGGTCCTAGGGATACAGTAAACCTGAGGTGAAGCATCGGAATCTAAAACTGGACTCACAGGTCATGTTCAAATCAAATAAAGTTAGAGTGTCTGTCCTCTTGTACTTAAGTCATCATTGTGGTTTTGTATTAAATTCGGATGCAATTTCTGTGTTTCATCGTCAATAAGAATGTTGAAGGGATACAGTAAACCTGAAGTGAAGCATCGGAATCTAAAACTGGACTCACACGAGGGGTTCAAATCATAGAAAGTTAGAGTGTCAGTCCTCTTGTTCTTCAGTCGGCATTGTGCCTTTTGTATTAAATTCGGATGCAATTTCTGTGTTTCATCGTCAATAAGATGGTCCAAGTGATACTGTAAACCTGAAGTGAAGCATCGGAATCTAAAACTGGACTCACAGGAGAGGTTCAAATCATAGAAAGTTAGAGTGTCAGATATCTTGTACTTAAGTCGGCATTGTGCCTTTTGTATTAAATTCGGATGCAATTTCTGTGTTTCATCGTCAATAAGATGGTCCAAGGGATTCAGTAAACCAGAAGTGAAGCATCGGAATCTAAAACTGGACTCACAGGAGAGGTTCAAATCATAGAAAGTTAGAGTGTCAGTTCTCTTGTACTTAAGTCGGCATTGTGCATTTTGTATTAAATTCGGATGGAAACTCTGTGTTTCATCAACAACGGGAAGGTCCAAGGGATACAGTAAACCTGAAGTGAAGCATCGGAATCTAAAACTGGACTCACAGGAGAGGTTCAAATCATAGAAAATTAAAGTGTCAGTCCTCTTGTACTTAAGTCGGCTTTGTGCCTTTTGTATTACATTCGGATGCAATTTCTGTGTTTCATCATCAATAAGAAGGTCCAAGGGATACAGTAAACCTGAAGTGAAGCATCGGAATCTAAAACTGGACTCACAGGTCATGTTCAAATCAAATAAAGTTAGAGTGTCTGTCCTCTTGTACTTAAGTCATCATTGTGGTTTTGTATTAAATTCGGATGCAATTTCTGTGTTTCATCGTCAATAAGAATGTTGAAGGGATACAGTAAACCTGAAGTGAAGCATCGGAATCTAAAACTGGACTCACAGGAGGGGTTCAAATCATAGAAAGTTAGAGTGTCAGTCCTCTTGTTCTTCAGTCGGCATTGTGCCTTTTGTATTAAATTCGGATGCAATTTCTGTGTTTCATCGTCACTAAGATGGTCCAAGTGATACTGTAAACCTGAAGTGAAGCATCGGAATCTAAAACTGGACTCACAGGAGAGGTTCAAATCATAGAAAGTTAGAGTGTCAGATATCTTGTACTTAAGTCGGCATTGTGCCTTTTGTATTAAATTCGGATGCAATTTCTGTGTTTCATCGTCAATAAGAAGGTCCAACGGATACAGTAAACCTGAAGTGAAGCATCAGAATCTAAAACCGCACTTACAGGTGAGCTTCAAATCATGGAAAGTTAGAGTGTCTGTCCTCTTGTACTTAAGGCATCATTGTGGCTTTTGTATTAAATTCGGATGCAATATCTGTGTTTCATCGTCAATAAGAAGGTCCAAGGGATACAGTAAACCTGAAGTGAAGCATAGGAATCTAAAACTGGACTCACAGGAGTGGTTCAAATCATAGAAAGTTAGAGTGTCAGTCCTCATGTGCTTAAGTCGGCATTGTGCCTTTTGTATCAAATTCGGATGCAATTTCTGTGTCTCATCGTCAATACGAATGTCCAAGGGATACTGTAAACCTGAAGTGAAGCATCGGAATCTAAAACTGTATTTACAGCAGAGGTTCAAATCATAGAAAGTTAGACCATCAGTCCTCTTGTACTGAAGTCGGCATTGTGCCTTTTGTATTAAATTCGGATGCAAATTCTGTGTTTCATCAACAACAAGAAGGTCCAAGGGATACAGTAAACCTGAAGTGAAGCATCGGAATCTAAAACTGGACTCACAGGAAAGGTTCAAATCATAGAAAATTAGAGTGTCAGTCCTCTTGTACATAAGTCGGCATTGTGCCTTTTGTCTTAAATTCGGATGGAATTTATGTGTTTCATCAACAATAAGAAGGTCCAAGGGATACAGTGAACCTGAAGTGAAGCATCGGAATCTAAAACTGGACTCACAGGTGAGGTTCAAATCATAGAAAGTTAGAGTGTCTGTCCTCTTGTACTAAAGTCATCATTGGGGCTTTCGTATTAAATTCGGATGCAATTTCTGTGTTTCATCGTCAATAAGAAGGTCCAAGGGATTCAGTAAACCTGATGTGAAGCGTCGGAATCTAATACTGGACTCACAGGAGAGGTTCAAATCATAGAAAGTTAGAGTGTCAGTCCTCTTGTACTTAAGTTGGCATTGTGAATTTTGTATTAAATTCGGATGCAATTTCTGTGTTTCATCATCAATAAGAAGGTCCAAGGGATACAGTAAACCTGAAGTGAAGCATTGGAATCTAAAACTGGACTCACAGCAGAGGCTCAAATCATAGAAAGTTAGAGTGTCATTCCTCTTGTTCTTCAGTCGGCATTGTGCCTTTTGTATTAAATTCGGATGCAATTTCTGTGTTTCATCGTCAATAAGATGGTCCAAGGGATACTGTAAACCTGAAGTGAAGCATCGGAATCTAAAACTGGACTCACAGGAGAGGTTCAAATCATGGAAAGTTAGAGTGTCAGTCCTCTTGTACTTAAGTTGGCATTGTGAATTTTGTATTAAATTCGGATGCAATTTCTGTGTTTCATCATCAACAAGAAGGTCCAAGGGATACAGTAAACCTGAAGTGAAGCATTGGAATCTAAAACTGGACTCACAGGAGTGGTTCAAATCATAGAAAGTTAGAGTGTCAGTCCTCTAGTACTTAAGTCGGCATTGTGCCTTTTGTATCAAATTCGGATGCAATTTCTGTGTTTCATCGTCAATACGAATGTCCAAGGGATACAGTAAGCCTGAAGTGAAGCATCGGACTCTAAAGCTGGACTCACAGGAGAGGTTCAAATCATAGAAAGTTAGTCTGTCAGTCCTCTTGTACTTAAGTCGGCATTGTGCATTCTGTAATAAATTCAGTTGCAAATTCTGTAATTCATCAACATCAGGAAGGTCCAAGGGATACAGAAAACCTGAAGTGAAGCATCGGAATCTAAAACTGGACTCACAGGAGAGGTTCAAATCATAGAAAATTAGAGTGTCAGTCCTCTTGTACTTAAGTCGGCTTTGTGCCTTTTGTATTACATTCGGATGCAATTTCTGTGTTTCATCATCAATAAGAAGGTCCAAGGGATACAGTAAAAATGAAGTGATGCATCGGAATCTAAAACTGGACTCACAGACGAGGTTCAAATCATAGAAAGTTAGAGTGTCTGTCCTCCTGTACTTAAGTCATCATTGTGGCTTTTGTATTAAATTCGGATGCAATTTCTGTGTTTCATCGTCAATAAGAAGGTCGAAGGGATACAGTAAACCTGAAGTGAAGCATCGGAATCTAAAACTGGACTCACAGGAGAGCTTCAAATCATAGAAAGTTAGAGTGTCATTCCTCTTGTTCTTCAGTCGGCATTGTGCCTTTTGTATTAAATTCGGATGCAATTTCTGTGTTTCATCGTCAATAAGATGGTCCAAGGGATACTGTAAACCTGAAGTGAAGCATCGGAATCTAAAACTGGACTCACAGGAGAGGTTCAAATCATGGAAAGTTAGAGTGTCAGTCCTCTTGTACTTAAGTTGGCATTGTGAATTTTGTATTAAATTCGGATGCAATTTCTGTGTTTCATCATCAACAAGAAGGTCCAAGGGATACAGTAAACCTGAAGTGAAGCATTGGAATCTAAAACTGGACTCACAGCAGAGGCTCAAATCGTAGAATGATAGAGTGTCAGTCCTCTTGTACTTAAGTCGGCATTGTGCTTTTGTATTAAATTCGGATGCATTTTCTGTGTTTCATCGTCAATAAGATGGTCCAAGTGATACTGTAAACCTGAAGTGAAGCATCGGAATCTAAAACTGGACTCACAGGAGAGGTTCAAATCATAGAAAGTTAGAGTGTCAGATATCTTGTACTTAAGTCGGCATTGTGCCTTTTGTATTAAATTCGGATGCAATTTCTGTGTTTCATCGTCAATAAGATGGTCCAAGGGATTCAGTAAACCAGAAGTGAAGCATCGGAATCTAAAACTGGACTCACAGGAGAGGTTCAAATCATAGAAAGTTAGAGTGTCAGTTCTCTTGTACTTAAGTCGGCATTGTGCATTTTGTATTAAATTCGGATGGAAACTCTGTGTTTCATCAACAACGGGAAGGTCCAAGGGATACAGTAAACCTGAAGTGAAGCATCGGAATCTAAAACTGGACTCACAGGAGAGGTTCAAATCATAGAAAATTAAAGTGTCAGTCCTCTTGTACTTAAGTCGGCTTTGTGCCTTTTGTATTACATTCGGATGCAATTTCTGTGTTTCATCATCAATAAGAAGGTCCAAGGGATACAGTAAACCTGAAGTGAAGCATCGGAATCTAAAACTGGACTCACAGGTCATGTTCAAACCAAATAAAGTTAGAGTGTCTGTCCTCTTGTACTTAAGTCATCATTGTGGTTTTGTATTAATTTCGGATGCAATTTCTGTGTTTCATCGTCAATAAGAATGTTGAAGGGATACAGTAAACCTGAAGTGAAGCATCGGAATCTAAAACTGGACTCACAGGAGGGGTTCAAATCATAGAAAGTTAGAGTGTCAGTCCTCTTGTTCTTCAGTCGGCATTGTGCCTTTTGTATTAAATTCGGATGCAATTTCTGTGTTTCATCGACAATAAGATGGTCCAAGTGATACTGTAAACCTGAAGTGAAGCATCGGAATCTAAAACTGGACTCACAGGAGAGGTTCAAATCATAGAAAGTTAGAGTGTCAGATATCTTGTACTTAAGTCGGCATTGTGCCTTTTGTATTAAATTCGGATGCAATTTCTGTGTTTCATCGTCAATAAGAAGGCCCAACGGATACATTAAACCTGAAGTGAAGCATCGGAATCTAAAACCGGACTTACAGGTGAGCTTCAAATCATGGAAAGTTAGAGTGTTTGTCCTCTTGTACTTAAGGCATCATTGTGGCTTTTGTATTAAATTCGGATGCAATATCTGTGTTTCATCGTCAATAAGAAGGTCCAAGGGATACAGTAAACCTGAAGTGAAGCATAGGAATCTAAAACTGGACTCACAGGAGTGGTTCAAATCATAGAAAGTTAGAGTGTCAGTCCTCTTGTACTTAAGTCGGCATTGTGCCTTTTGTATCAAATTCGGATGCAATTTCTGTGTCTCATCGTCAATACGAATGTCCAAGGGATACTGTAAACCTGAAGTGAAGCATCGGAATCTAAAACTGTACTTACAGCAGAGGTTCAAATCATAGAAAGTTAGACTATCAGTCCTCTTGTACTTAAGTCGGCATTGTGCCTTTTGTATTAAATTCGGATGCAAATTCTGTGTTTCATCAACAACAAGAAGGTCCAAGGGATACAGTAAACCTGAAGTGAAGCATCGGAATCTAAAACTGGACTCACAGGAAAGGTTCAAATCATAGAAAATTAGAGTGTCAGTCCTCTTGTACATAAGTCGGCATTGTGCCTTTTGCCTTAAATTCGGATGCAATTTATGTGTTTCATCAACAATAAGAAGGTCCAAGGGATACAGTGAACCTGAAGTAAAGCATCGGAATCTAAAACTGGACTCACAGGTGAGGTTCAAATCATAGAAAGTTAGAGTGTCTGTCCTCTTGTACTAAAGTCATCATTGGGGCTTTCGTATTAAATTCGGATGCAATTTCTGTGTTTCATCGTCAATAAGAAGGTCCAAGGGATTCAGTAAACCTGATGTGAAGCGTCGGAATCTAATACTGGACTCACAGGAGAGGTTCAAATCATAGAAAGTTAGAGTGTCAGTCCTCTTGTACTTAAGTTGGCATTGTGAATTTTGTATTAAATTCGGATGCAATTTCTGTGTTTCATCATCAATAAGAAGGTCCAAGGGATACAGTAAACCTGAAGTGAAGCATTGGAATCTAAAACTGGACTCACAGCAGAGGCTCAAATCGTAGAATGATAGAGTGTCAGTCCTCTTGTACTTAAGTCGGCATTGTGCCTTTTGTATTAAATTCGGATGCAATTTCTGTGCTTCATCGACAATAAGACAATCCAAGGTATACACTAAACCTGAAGTGAAACATCGGAAGCTAAAACTGGCCTCACAGGAGAGGTTCAAATCATAGAAAGTTAGAGTGTCAGTCCTCTAGTACTTAAGTCGGCATTGTGCCTTTTGTATCAAATTCGGATGCAATTTCTGTGTTTCATCGTCAATACGAATGTCCAAGGGATACAGTAAACCTGAAGTGAAGCATCGGACTCTAAAGCTGGACTCACAGGAGAGGTTCAAATCATAGAAAGTTAGTCTGTCAGTCCTCTTGTACTTAAGTCGGCATTGTGCATTCTGTAATAAATTCAGATGCAAATTCTGTAATTCATCAACAACAGGAAGGTCCAAGGGATACAGAAAACCTGAAGTGAAGCATCGGAATCTAAAACTGGACTCACAGGTGAGGTTCAAATCAAAGAGAATTAGAGTGTCAGTCCTCTTGTACTTAAGTCGGCATTGTGCCTTTTGTCTTAAATTCGGATGCAATTTCTGTGTTTCATCATCAATAAGAAGGTCCAAGGGATACAGTGAACCTGAAGTGAGGCATCGGAATCTAAAACTGGACTCACAGGTGAGGTTCAAATCATAGAAAGTTAGAGTGTCTGTAATCTTGTACTTAAGTCATCATTGTGGCTTTTGTATTAAATTCGGATGCAATTTCTGTGTTTCATCATCAATAGGAAGGTCCAAGGGATACAGTAACCTTGAAGTGAAGCATCGGAATCTAAAACTGGACTCACAGGTCATGTTCAAATCAAATAAAGTTAGAGTGTCTGTCCTCTTGTACTTAAGTCATCATTGTGATATTGTATTAAATTCGGATGCAATTTCTGTTTTTCATCGTCAATAAGAATGTTGAAGGGATACAGTAAACCTGAATCGAAGCATCGGAATCTAAAACTGGACTCACAGGAGAGGTTCAAATCATAGAAAATTAGAGTGTCAGTCCTCTTGTACTTAAGTCGGCATTGTGCCTTTTGTCTTAAATTCGGATGCAATTTCTGTGTTTCATCATCAATAAGAAGGTCCAAGGGATAAAGTAAACCTGAAGTGAAGGATCGGAATCTAACACTGGACTCACAGGTGTGGTTCAAATCGTAGAAAGTTAGAGTGTATGTCCTCTTGTACTTAAGTCATCATTGTGGCTTTTGTATTAAATAAGGATGCAATTTCTGTGTTTCATCGTAAAAAAGAAGGTCGAAGGGATACAGTAAACCTGAAGTGAAGCATCGGAATCTAAAACTGGCCTCACAGGAGAGGTTCAAATCATAGAAAGTTAGAGTGTCAGTCCTCTTGTTCTTCAGTCGGCGTTGTGCCTTTTGTATTAAATTCGGATGCAATTTCTGTGTGTCATCGTCAATAAGATGGTCCAAGGGATACAGTTAACCTGAAGTGAAGCATCGGAATCTAAAACTGGACTCACAGGAGAGGTTCAAATCATAGAAAGTTAGAGTGTAGAGTCCTCTTGTACTTAAGTCGGCATTGTGCTTTTTGTATTAAATTCGGATGCAATTTCTGTGTTTCGTCGTGAATAAGAGGGTCCAAGGGATACAGTAAACCTTAAGTGAAGCATCGGAACTTAAAACTGGACTCACAGGTGAGGTTCAAATCATAGTGAGTTTGAGTGTCAGTCCTCTTGTACTTAAGTCGGCATTGTGCCTTTTGTATTAAATTCGGATGCAATTTCTGTGTTTCATCATCAATAACAAGGTCCAAGGGATACAGTAAACCTGAAGTGAAGCATTGGAATCTAAAACTGGACTCACAGCAGAGGTTCAAATCATAGAATGAAAGATTGTCAGTCCTCTTGCACTTAAGACGGCATTATGAATTTAGTATTAAATTCGGATGCAATTTCTGTGATTCATTGTCAATAAGAAGGTCCAAGGTATATACTAAACCTGAAGTGAAGCATCGTAATCTAAAACTGGACTCACAGGAGAGCTTCAAATCATAGAAAGTTAGAGTGTCAGTCCTCTTGTACTTAAGTCGGCATTGTGCCTTTTGTATTAAATTCGGATGCAATTTCTGTGTTTCATCGTCAATAAGAAGGTCCTAGGGATATAGTAAACCTGAAGTGAAGCAACGGAATCTAAAACTGGACTCACAGGAAAGGTTCAAATCATAGAAAATTAGAGTGTCAGTCCTCTTGTACTTAAGTCAGCATTGTGCCTTTTGTCTTAAATTCGGATGCAATTTCTGTGTTTCATCATCAATAAGAAGGTCCAAGGGATACAGTGAACGTGAAGTGAAGCATCGGAATCTAAAACTGGACTCACAGGTGAGGTTCAAATCATAGAAAGTTAGAGTGTCTGCCCCTTGTACTTAAGTCATCATTGTGGCTTTTGTATTAAATTCGGATGCAATTTCTGTGTTTCATCGTCAATAAGTAGGTCCAAGGGATACAGTGAACCTGAAGTGAAGCATCGGTATCTAAAACTGGACTCACAGGTGAGGTTCAAATCATAGAAAGTTAGAGTGTCTGTCCTCTTGTACTTAAGTCATCATTGTGGCTTTTGTCATAATTTCGGATGCAATTTCTGTGTCTCATCATTAATAAGAAGGTCCAAGGGATACAGTGAACCTGAAGTGAAGCACGGAATCTAAAACTGGACTCACAAGTGGGGTTCAAATCATAGAAAATTAGAGTGTCTGTCCTCTTGTACTTAAGTCATCACTGTGGTTTTGTATTAAATTCGGATGCAATTTCTGTGTTTTATCGTCAATAAGAAGGTCGAAGGGATACAGTAAACCAGAAGTGAAGCATCGGAATCTAAAACTGGACTCACAGGAGAGATTCAAATCATAGAAAGTTAGAGTGTCAGTCCTCTTGTTCTTCAGTCGGCATTGTGCCTTTTGTATTTAATTCGGATGCAATTTCTGCGTTTCATCGTCAATAAGATAGTCCAAGGGATACTGTAAACCTGAAGTGAAGCATCGGAATCTAAAACTGGACTCACAGGAGAGGTTCAAATCATAGAAAGTTAGAGTGTCAGTCCTCTTGTACTTAAGTCGGCATTGTGCCTTTTGTATTAAATTCGGATGCAATTTCTGTGTTTCATCGTCAATAAGAAGGTCTAAGGGATACACTAAACCTGAAGTGAAGCATCGGAATATAAACTGGACTCACAGGAGAGGTTCAAATCATAGAAAGTTAGACTGTCAGTCCTCTGGTACTTAAGTCGACATTGTGCCTTTTGTATTAAATTCGTATGCAAATTCTGTGTTTCATCAACAACAAGGAGGTCCAAGGCATACAGTAAACCTGAAGTGAAGCATCGGAATCTAAAACTGGACTTGCAAGAGAGGTCCAAATCATAGAAAATTAGAGTGTCAGTCATCTTGTACTTAAGTCGGCATTGTCCCTTTTGTATTAAATTCGTATGCAATTTCTGTGTTTCATCATCAATAAGAAGGTCCAAGGGGTAATGTAAACCTGAAGTGAAGCATCGGAATCTAGAACTGGACTCACAGGTGTGGTTCAAATCGTAGAAAGTTAGAGTGTCTGTCCTCTTGTACTTAAGTCATCAATGTGGCTTTTGTATTAAATAAGGATGCAAATTCTGTGTTTCATCGTCAAAAAGAAGGTCGAAGGGATACAGTAAACCTGAAGTGAAGCATCGGAATCTAAAACTGGACTCACAGGAGAGGTTCAAATCATAGAAAGTTAGAGTGTCAGTCCTCTTGTTCTTCAGTCGGCGTTGTGCCTTTTGTATTAAATTCGGATGCAATTTCTGTGTGTCATCGTCAATAAGATTGTCCAAGGGATACAGTAAACCTGAAGTGAAGCATCGGAATCTAAAACTGGACTCACAGGAGAGGTTCAAATCATAGAGAGTTAGAGTGTAGAGTCCTCTTGTACTCAAGTCGGCATTGTGCTTTTTGTATTAAATTCGGATGCAATTTCTGTGTTTCGTCGTGAATAAGAGGGTCCAAGGGATACAGTAAACCTGAAGTGAAGCATCGGAACTTAAAACTGGACTCACAGGTGAGGTTCAAATCATAGAAAGTTAGAGTGTCAGTCCTCTTGTACTTAAGTCGGCATTGTGCCTTTGTATTAAATTCGGATGCAATTTCTGTGTTTCATCATCAATAAGAAGGTCCAAGGGATACAGTAAACCTGAAGTGAAGCATTGGAATCTAAAACTGGACTCACAGCAGAGGTTCAATTCATAGAATGATTGATTGTCAGTCCTCTTGTACTTAAGACGGCATTGTGAATTTAGTATTAAATTCGGATGCAATTTCTGTGTTTCATCGTCAATAAGAAGGTCCAAGGGATACAGTAAACCTGAAGTGAGGCATCGGAATCTAAAACTGGACTCACAGGTGAGGTTCAAATCATAGAAAGTTAGATTGTCTGTCCTCTTGTACTTAAGTCATCATTGTGGCTTTTGTATTAAATTCGGATGCAATTTCTGTGCTTCATCGCCAATAAGAAGTTCCAAGGTCTACAGTAAAACTGATGTGAAGCGTCAGAATCTAAAACTGGACTCACAGGAGAGGTTCAAATCATAGAAAGTGAGAGTGTCAGTCCTCTTGTACTTCAGTCGGCATTGTGCCTTTTGAATTTAATTCCGATGCAATTTCTGTGTTTCTTCGTCAATAAGAAGGTCCAAGGGATACATTGAACCTGAAGTGAAGCATCGGAATCTAAAACTGGACTCACAGGAGAGGTTTAAATCATCGAAAGTTAGAGTGTCAGTCCTCTTGTACTTAAGTTGGCATTGTGAATTTTGTATTACATTCGGATGCAATTTCTGTGTTTCATCATCAATAAGAAGGTCCAAGGGATACAGTAAACCTGAAGTGAAGCATCGGAATCTAAACTGGACTCACAGACGAGGTTCAAATCATAGAAAGTTAGAGTGTCTGTCCTCCTGTACTGAAGTCATCATTGTGGCTTTTGTATTAAATTCGGATGCAATTTCTGTGTTTCATCGTCAATAAGAAGGTCGAAGGGACACAGTAAACCTGAAGTGATGCATCGGAATCTAAAACTGGACTCACAGAAGAGCTTCAAATCATAGAAAGTTAGATCGTCAGTCCGCTTGTACTTAAGTCGGCATTGTGCCTTTTGTATTAAATTCGAATGTAAATTCTGTGTTTCATTAACAACAAGAAGGTCCAAGGGATACAGTAAACCTGAAGTGAGGCATCGGAATCTAAAACTGGACTCACAGGAGAGGTTCAAATCATAGAAAATTAGAGTGTCAGCTCTCTTGTACTTAAGTCGGCATTGTGCCTTTTGTCTTAAATTCGGATGCAATTTCTGTGTTTCATAATCAATAAGAAGGTCCAAGGGATACAGTGAACCTGAAGTGAAGCATCGGAATCTAAAACTGGACTCACAGGTGAGGTTCAAATCATAGAATTTTAGAGTGTCTGTCCTCTTGTACTTAAGTCATCATTGTGGCTTTTGTATTAAATTCGGATGCAATTTCTGTGTTTCATCGTCAATAAGAAGGTCGAAGGGATACAGTAAACCTGAAGTGAAGCATCGGAATCTAAAACTGGACTCACAGGAGAGGTTCAAATCATAGAAAGTTAGAGTGTCAGTCCTCTTGTTCTTCAGTCGGCATTGTGCCTTTTGTATTAAATTCGGATGCAATTTCTGTGTTTCATCGTCAATACGATGGTCCAAGGGATACTGTAAACCTGAAGTGAAGCATCGGAATCTAAAACTGGACTCACAGGAGAGGTTCAAATCATAGAAAGTTAGAGTGTCAGTCCTCTTGTTCTTCAGTCGGCGTTGTGCCTTTTGTATTAAATTCGGATGCAATTTCTGTGTGTCATCGTCAATAAGATGGTCCAAGGGATACAGTAAACCTGAAGTGAAGCATCGGAATCTAAAACTGGACTCACAGGAGAGGTTCAAATCATAGAAAGTTAGAGTGTAGAGTCCTCTTGTACTTAAGTCGGCATTGTGCTTTTTGTATTAAATTCGGATGCAATTTTGTGTTTCATCGTGAATAAGAGGGTCTAAGAGATACAGTAAACCTGAAGTGAAGCATCGGAACTTAAAACTGGACTCACAGGTGAGGTTCAAATCATAGAAAGTTAGAGTGTCAGTCCTCTTGTACTTAAGTCGGCATTGTGCCTTTTGTATTAAATTCGGATGCACTTTCTGTGTTTCATCATCAATAAGAAGGTCCAAGGGATACAGTTAACCTGAAGTGAAGCATTGGAATCTAAAACTGGACTCACAGCAGAGGTTCAAATCATAGAATGATAGATTGTCAGTCATCTTGTACTTAAGACGGCATTGTGAATTTAGTATTAAATTCGGATGCAATTTCTGTGATTCATTGTCAATAAGAAGGTCCAAGGTATATTCTAAACCTGAAGTGAAGCATCGGAATCTGAAACTGGACTCACAGGAGAGCTTCAAATCATAGAAAGTTAGAGTGTCAGTCCTCTTGTACTTAAGTCGGCATTGTGCCTTTTGTATTAAATTCGGATGCAATTTCTGTGTTTCATCGTCAATAAGAAGGACCTAGGGATACAGTAAACCAGAAGTGAAGCATCGGAATCTAAAACTGGACTCACAGGAAAGGTTCAAATCATAGAAAATTAGAGTGTCAGTCCTCTTGTACTTAAGTCGGCATTGTGCCTTTTGTCTTAAATTCGGATGCAATTTCTGTGTTTCATCATCAATAAGAAGGTCCAAGGGATACAGTGAACCTGAAGTGAAGCATCGGAATCTAAAACTGGACTCACAGGAGTGGTTCAAATCATAGAAAGTTAGAGTGTCTGTCCCCTTGTACTTAAGTCATCATTGTGGCTTTTGTATTAAGTTCGGATGCAATTTCTGTGTTTGATCGTCAATAAGAGGGTCCAAGGGATACAGTAATCCTGAAGTGAAGCATCGGAATCTAGAACTGGACTCACAGGAGTGGTTCAAATCATAGAAAGTTAGAGTGTCAGTCCTCTTGTTCTTCAGTCGGCATTGTGCCTTTTGTCATAATTTCGGATGCAATTTCTGTGTCTCATCATTAATAAGAAGGTCCAAGGGATACAGTGAACCTGAAGTGAAGCACGGAATCTAAAACTGGACTCACAGGTGGGGTTCAAATCATAGAAAATTAGAGTGTCTGTCCTCTTGTACTTAAGTCATCACTGTGGCTTTTGTATTAAATTCGGATGCAATTTCTGTGTTTTATCGTCAATAAGAAGGTCGAAGGGATACAGTAAACCAGAAGTGAAGCATCGGAATCTAAAACTGGACTCACAGGAGAGATTCAAATCATAGAAAGTTAGAGTGTCAGTCCTCTTGTTCTTCAGTCGGCATTGTGCCTTTTGTATTTAATTCGGATGCAATTTCTGTGTTTCATCGTCAATAAGATAGACCAAGGGATACTGTAAACCTGAAGTGAAGCATCGGAATCTAAAACTGGACTCACAGAAGAGGTTCAAATCATAGAAAGTTAGAGTGTCAGTCCTCTTGTACTTAAGTCGGCATTGTGCCTTTTGTATTAAATTCGGATGCAATTTCTGTGTTTCATCGTCAATAAGAAGGTCTAAGGGATACACTAAACCTGAAATGAAGCATCGGAATATAAACTGGACTCACAGGAGAGGTTCAAATCATAGAAAGTTAGACTGTCAGTCCTCTGGTACTTAAGTCGACATTGTGCCTTTTGTATTAAATTCGTATGCAAATTCTGTGTTTCATCAACAACAAGGAGGTCCAAGGCATACAGTAAACCTGAAGTGAAGCATCGGAATCTAAAACTGGACTTACAAGAGAGGTTCAAATCATAGAAAATTAGAGTGTCAGTCATCTTGTACTTAAGTCGGCATTGTCCCTTTTGTATTAAATTCGTATGCAATTTCTGTGTTTCATCATCAATAAGAAGGTCCAAGGGGTAAAGTAAACCTGAAGTGAAGCATCGGAATCTAAAACTGGACTCACAGGTGTGGTTCAAATCGTAGAAAGTTAGAGTGTCTGTCCTCTTGTACTTAAGTCATCAATGTGGCTTTTGTATTAAATAAGGATGCAAATTCTGTGTTTCATCGTCAAAAAGAAGGTCGAAGGGATACAGTAAACCTGAAGTGAAGCATCGGAATCTAAAACTGGACTCACAGGAGAGGTTCAAATCATAGAAAGTTAGAGTGTCAGTCCTCTTGTTCTACAGTCGGCGTTGTGCCTTTTGTATTAAATTCGGATGCAATTTCTGTGTGTCATCGTCAATAAGATTGTCCAAGGGATACAGTAAACCTGAAGTGAAGCATCGGAATCTAAAACTGGACTCACAGGAGAGGTTCAAATCATAGAGTGTTAGAGTGTAGAGTCCTCTTGTACTCAAGTCGGCATTGTGCTTTTTGTATTAAATTCGGATGCAATTTCTGTGTTTCGTCGTGAATAAGAGGGTCCAAGGGATACAGTAAACCTGAAGTGAAGCATCGGAACTTAAAACTGGACTCACAGGTGAGGTTCAAATCATAGAAAGTTTGAGTGTCAGTCCTCTTGTACTTAAGTCGGCATTGTGCCTTTGTATTAAATTCGGATGCAATTTCTGTGTTTCATCATCAATAAGAAGGTCCAAGGGATACAGTAAACCTGAAGTGAAGCATTGGAATCTAAAACTGGACTCACAGCAGAGGTTCAATTCACAGAATGATTGATTGTCAGTCCTCTTGTACTTAAGACGGCATTGTGAATTTAGTATTAATTTCGGATGCAATTTCTGTGTTTCATCGTCAATAAGAAGGTCCAAGGGATACAGTAAACCTGAAGTGAGGCATCGGAATCTAAAACTGGACTCACAGGAGCGGTTCAAATCATAGAAAGTTAGAGTGTCAGTCCTCTTGTACTTAAGTCGGCATTGTGCATTTTGTATTAAATTCGGATGGAAACTCTGTGTTTCATCATCAATAAGAAGGTCCAAGGGATACAGTAAACCTGAAGTGAAGCATCGGAATCTAAAACTGGACTCACGGGAGAGGTTCAAATCATAGAAAATTACAGTATCAGTCCTCTTGTACTTAAGCCGGAATTATGCCCTTTGTATTAAATTCGGATGCAATTTCTGTGTTTCATCATCAATAAGAATGTCCAAGGGATACAGTAAACCTGAAGTGAAGCATCGGAATCTAAAACTGGACTCACAGGTGAGGTTCAAATCATTGAAAGTTAGATTGTCTGTCCTCTTGTACTTAAGTCATCATTGTGGCTTTTGTAATAAATTCGGATGCAATTTCTGTGCTTCATCGCCAATAAGAAGTTCCAAGGTCTACAGTAAAACTGATGTGAAGCGTCAGAATCTAAAACTGGACTCACAGGAGAGGTTCAAATCATAGAAAGTGAGAGTGTCAGTCCTCTTGTACTTCAGTCGGCATTGTGCCTTTTGAATTTAATTCCGATGCAATATCTGTGTTTCTTCGTCAATAAGAAGGTCCAAGGGATACATTAAACCTGAAGTGAAGCATCGGAATCTAAAACTGGACTCACAGGAGAGGTTTAAATCATCGAAAGTTAGAGTGTCAGTCCTCTTGTACTTAAGTTGGCATTGTGAATTTTGTATTACATTCGGATGCAATTTCTGTGTTTCATCATCAATAAGAAGGTCCAAGGGATACAGTAAACCTGAAGTGAAGCATCGGAATCTAAACTGGACTCACAGACGAGGTTCAAATCATAGAAAGTTAGAGTGTTTGTCTTCCTGTACTGAAGTCATCATTGTGGCTTTTGTATTAAATTCGGATGCAATTTCTGTGTTTCATCGTCAATAAGAAGGTCGAAGGGACACAGTAAACCTGAAGTGAAGCATCGGAATCTAAAACTGGACTCACAGGAGAGCTTCAAATCATAGAAAGTTAGATCGTCAGTCCTCTTGTACTTAAGTCGGCATTGTGCCTTTTGTATTAAATTCGAATGCAAATTCTGTGTTTCATTAACAACAAGAAGGCCCAAGGGATACAGTAAACCAGAAGTGAGGCATCGGAATCTAAAACTGGACTCACAGGAGAGGTTCAAATCATAGAAAATTAGAGTGTCAGTTCTCTTGTACTTAAGTCGGCATTGTGCCTTTTGTCTTAAATTCGGATGCAATTTCTGTGTTTCATAATCAATAAGAAGGTCCAAGGTATACAGTGAACCTGAAGTGAAGCATCGGAATCTAAAACTGGACTCACAGGTGAGGTTCAAATCATAGAAAGTTAGAGTGTCTGTCCTCTTGTACTTAAGTCATCATTGTGGCTTTTGTATTAAATTCGGATGCAATTTCTGTGTTTCATCGTCAATAAGAAGGTCGAAGGGATACAGTAAACCTGAAGTGAAGCATCGGAATCTAAAACTGGACTCACAGGAGAGGTTCAAATCATAGAAAGTTAGAGTGTCAGTCCTCTTGTTCTTCAGTCGGCATTGTGCCTTTTGTATTAAATTCGGATGTAATTTCTGTGTTTCATCGTCAATACGATGGTCCAAGGGATACTGTAAACCTGAAGTGAAGCATCGGAATCTAAAACTGGACTCACAGGAGAGGTTCAAATCATAGAAAGTTAGAGTGTCAGTCCTCTTGTACTTAAGTCGTCATTGTGCCTTTTGTATTAAATTCGGATGCAATTTCTGTGTTTCATCGTCAATACGAAGGTCTAAGGGATACACTAAACCTGAAGTGAAGCATCGGAATATAAACTGGACTCACAGGAGAGGTTCAAATCATAGAAAGTTAGACTGTCAGTCCTCTGGTACTTAAGTCGACATTGTGCCTTTTGTATTAAATTCGTATGCAAATTCTGTGTTTCATCAACAACAAGGAGGTCCAAGGCATACAGTAAACCTGAAGTGAAGCATCGGAATCTAAAACTGGACTTACAAGAGAGGTTCAAATCATAGAAAATTAGAGTGTCAGTCATCTTGTACTTAAGTCGGCATTGTCCCTTTTGTATTAAATTCGTATGCAATTTCTGTGTTTCATCATCAATAAGAAGGTCCAAGGGGTAAAGTAAACCTGAAGTGAAGCATCGGAATCTAAAACTGGACTCACAGGTGTGGTTCAAATCGTAGAAAGTTAGAGTGTCTGTCCTCTTGTACTTAAGTCATCAATGTGGCTTTTGTATTAAATAAGGATGCAATTTCTGTGTTTCATCGTCAAAAAGAAGGTCGAAGGGATACAGTAAACCTGAAGTGAAGCATCGGAATCTAAAACTGGACTCACAGGAGAGGTTCAAATCATAGAAAGTTAGAGTGTCAGTCCTCTTGTTCTTCAGTCGGCGTTGTGCCTTTTGTATTAAATTCGGATGCAATTTCTGTGTTTCATCTTCAATAAGAAGGTCCAAGGGATACAGTAAACCTGAAGTGAAGCATTGGAATCTAAAACTGGACTCACAGCAGAGGTTCAATTCATAGGATGATAGATTGTCAGTCCTTTTGTACTTAAGACGGCATTGTGAATTTAGTATTAAATTCGGATGCAATTTCTGTGTTTCATCGTCAATAAGAAGGTCCAAGGGATACAGTAAACCTGAAGTGAGGCATCGGAATCTAAAACTGGACTCACAGGAGCGGTTCAAATCATAGAAAGTTAGAGTGTCAGTCCTCTTGTACTTAAGTCGGCATTGTGCATTTTGTATTAAATTCGGATGGAAACTCTGTGTTTCATCATCAATAAGAAGGTCCAAGGGATACAGTAAACCTGAAGTGAAGCATCGGAATCTAAAACTGGGTCACGGGAGAGGTTCAAATCATAGAAAATTACAGTATCAGTCCTCTTGTACTTAAGCCGGAATTATGCCCTTTGTATTAAATTCGGATGCAATTTCTGTGTTTCATCATCAATACGAAGGTCCAAGGGATACAGTAAACCTGAAGTGAAGCATCGGAATCTAAAACTGGACTCACAGGTGAGGTTCAAATCATAGAAAGTTAGATTGTCTGTCCTCTTGTACTTAAGTCATCATTGTGGCTTTTGTATTAAATTCGGATGCAATTTCTGTGCTTCATCGCCAATAAGAAGTTCCAAGGTCTACAGTAAAACTGATGTGAAGCGTCAGAATCTAAAACTGGACTCACAGGAGAGGTTCAAATCATAGAAAGTGAGAGTGTCAGTCCTCTTGTACTTCAGTTGGCATTGTGCCTTTTGAATTTAATTCCGATGCAATTTCTGTGTTTCTACGTCAATAAGAAGGTCCAAGGGATACATTAAACCTGAAGTGAAGCATCGGAATCTAAAACTGGACTCACAGGAGAGGTTTAAATCATCGAAAGTTAGAGTGTCAGTCCTCTTGTACTTAAGTTGGCATTGTGAATTTTGTATTACATTCGGATGCAATTTCTGTGTTTCATCATCAATAAGAAGGTCCAAGGGATACAGTAAACCTGAAGTGAAGCATCGGAATCTAAACTGGACTCACAGACGAGGTTCAAATCATAGAAAGTTAGAGTGTCTGTCCTCCTGTACTGAAGTCATCATTGTGGCTTTTGTATTAAATTCGGATGCAATTTCTGTGTTTCATCGTCAATAAGAAGGTCGAAGGGACACAGTAAACCTGAAGTGAAGCATCGGAATCTAAAACTGGACTCACAGGAGAACTTCAAATCATAAAAAGTTAGATCGTCAGTCCTCTTGTACTTAAGTCGGCATTGTGCCTTTTGTATTAAATTCGAATGCAAATTCTGTGTTTCATTAACAACAAGAAGGTCCAAGGGATACAGTAAACCTGAAGTGAGTCATCGGAATCTAAAACTGGACTCACAGGAGAGGTTCAAATCATAGAAAATTAGAGTGTCAGTTCTCTTGTACTTAAGTCGGCATTGTGCCTTTTGTCTTAAATTCGGATGCAATTTCTGTGTTTCATAATCAATAAGAAGGTCCAAGGGATACAGTGAACCTGAAGTGAAGCATCGGAATCTAAAACTGGACTCACAGGTGAGGTTCAAATCATAGAAAGTTAGAGTGTCTGTCCTCTTGTACTTAAGTCATCATTGTGGCTTTTGTATTAAATTCGGATGCAATTTCTGCGTTTCATCGTCAATAAGAAGGTCGAAGGGATACAGTAAACCTGAAGTGAAGCATTGGAATCTAAAACTGGACTCACAGGAGAGGTTCAAATTATAGAAAGTTAGAGTGTCAGTCCTCTTGTTCTTCAGTCGGCATTGTGCCTTTTGTATTAAATTCGGATGCAACTTCTGTGTTTCATCGTCAATACGATGGTCCAAGGGATACTGTAAACCTGAAGTGAAGCATCGGAATCTAAAACTGGACTCACAGGAGAGGTTCAAATCATAGAAAGTTAGAGTGTCAGTCCTCTTGTACTTAAGTCGGCATTGTGCCTTTTGTATTAAATTCGGATGCAATTTCTGTGTTTCATCGTCAATAAGAAGGTCCAAGGGATAGTCTAAAACTGAAGTGAAGCATCGGAATCTAAAACTGGACTCACAGGAGAGGTTCTAATCATAGAAAGTTAACCTGTCAGTCCTATGGTACTTAAGTCGACATTGTGCCTTTTGTATTAAATTCGTATGCAAATTCTGTGTTTCATCAACAACAAGAAGGTCCAAGGGATACAGTAAACCTGAAGTGAAGCATCGGAATCTAAAACAGGATTTACAAGAGAGGTTCAAATCATAGAAAATTAGATTGTCAGTCCTCTTGTACTTAAGTCATCATGGTGGCTTTTGTATTAAATAAGGATGCAATATCTGTGTTTCATCGTCAAAAAGAAGGTCGAAGGGATACAGTAAACCTGAAGTGAAGCATCGGAATCTAAAACTGGACTCACAGGAGAGGTTCAAATCATAGAAAGTTAGAGTGTCAGTCCTCTTGTTCTTCAGTCGGCGTTGTGCCTTTTGTATTAAATTTGGATGCAATTTCTGTGTGTCATCGTCAATACGATGGTCCAAGGGATTCAGTAAACCTGAAGTTAAGCATCGGAATCTAAAACTGGACTCACAGCAGAGGTTCAAATCATAGAATGATAGATTGTCAGTCCTCTTGTACTTAAGACGGCATTGTGAATTGTGTATTAAATTCGGATGCAATTTCTGTGCTTCATCGTCAATAAGAAGGTCCAAGGTATACACTAAACCAGAAGTGAAGCATCGGAATCTAAAACTGGACTCACAGGAGAGGTTCGAATCATAGAAAGTTAGAACGTCAGTCCTCTTGTACTTAAGTCGGCATTGTGCATTTTGTATTAAATTCGGTTGCAATTTCTGTGTTTCATCATCAATAAGAAGGTCCAAGGGATACAGTAAACCTGAAGTGAAGCATCGGAATCTAAAACTGGACTCACAGCTGAGGTTTA
Source organism: Schistocerca americana (assembly GCF_021461395.2). Classification (NCBI taxonomy): domain Eukaryota; kingdom Metazoa; phylum Arthropoda; class Insecta; order Orthoptera; family Acrididae; genus Schistocerca; species Schistocerca americana. The sequence goes on from NC_060130.1 coordinate 73,171,245, forward strand.
AATCATAGAAAGTTTGAGTGTCAGTTCTCTTGTACTTCGGTCGGCATTGTGCCTTTTGTATTAAATTCGGATGCAATTTCTGTGTTTCATCATCAATAAGAAGGTCTTAGGGATACAGTAAACCTGAGGTGAAGCATCGGAATCTAAAACTGGACTAACAGGTGAGGTTCAAATCAGAGAAATTAGAGTGTCAGTCCTCTTGTCGGCATTGTGCTTTTGTATTAACTTCGGATGCAATTTCTGTGTTTCATCGTCAATAAGAAGGTCCAAGGGATACAGTAAACCTGAAGTGAAGCGTCTGAATCTAAAACTGGACTCACAGGAGGGTTTCAAATCATAGGTAGTGAGAGTGTCAGTCCTCTTGTACTTAAGTCGGCAATGTGCCTTTTGAATTTAATTCCGGTGCAATTTCTGTGTTTCATCGTAAATAAGAAGGTCCAAGGGATACATTAAACCTGAAGTAAAGCATCGGAATCTAAATCTGGACTCACAGGAGAGGTTTAAATCATTGAAAGTTAGAATGTGAGTTCTCTTGTACTTAAGTCGGCATTGTGCCTTTCTTATTAAATTCGGATGCAATTTCTGTGTTTCATCATCAATTAGAATGTCCAAGGGATACAGTAAACCTGAAGTGAAGCATTGGAATCTAAAACTGGACTCACAGCAGAGGCTCTAATCGTAGAACGATAGAGTGTCAGTCCTCTTGTACTTAAGTCGGCATTGTGGCTTTTGTATTAAATTCGGATGCAATTTCTGTGCTTCATCGTCAATAAGACGGTCCAAGGTATACACTAAACCTGAAGTGAAGCATCGGAATCAAAAACTGGACTCACAGGAGTGGTTCAAATCTTAAATAGTTAGAGTGTCAGTCCTCTTGTTCTTCAGACGGCATTGTGCCTTTTGTAGTAAATTCGGATGCAATTTCTGTGTTTCATCGTCAATAAGAAGGTCCAAGGTATACACTAAACCTGAAGTGAAGCATCGGAATCTAAAACTGGACTCACAGGAGAGGTTCAAACCATAGAAAGTTAGAGTGTCAGTCCTCTTGTACTTAAGTCGGCATTGTGCCTTTTGTATTAAATTCGGATGCAATTTCTGTGTTTCATCGTCAATAAGGAGGTCCAAGGGATACAGTAAACCTGAAGTGAAGCATCGGAATCTAAAACTGGACTCACAGGAGAGGTTCAAATCATAGAAAGTTAGAGTGTCAGTCCTCTTGTACTTAAGTCGGCATTGTGCATTTTCTATTAAATTCGGATGGATATTCTATGTTTCATCATCAATAAGAAGCTCCAAGGGATACAGTAAACCAGAAGTGTAGCATAGGAATCTAAAACTGGACTCACAGGAGAGGTTCAAATCATAGAAAATTAGAGTATCAGACCTCTTGTACTTAAGCCGGCATTGTGCCTTTTGTATTAAAGTCGGATGCAATTTCTCTGTTTCATCATCAATAAGAAGGTCCAAGGGATACAGTAAACCTGAGGTGAAGCATCGGAATCAAAAACTGGACTCACAGGAGAGGTTAAAATCATAGAAAGTTAGAGTGTCAGTCCTCTTGTCGGCATTGTGCCATTTGTATTAAGTTCGGATGCAATTTCTGTGTTTCATCGTCAATAAGACGGTCCAAGGGATACAGTAAACCTGAAGTGAAGCATCGGTGTCTAAAACTGGACTCACAGGAGAGGTTCAAATCATAGAAAGTTAGAGTGTCAGTCCTCTTGTACTTAAGACGGCATTGTGCCTTTTGTATTAAATTCGGATGCAATTTCTGTGCTTCATCGCCAATAAGATGGTCCAAGGTATACAGTAAACCTGAAGTGAAGCGTAGGAATCTAAAACTGGACTCACAGGAGAGGTTCAAATCATTGAAAGTGAGAGTGTCAGTCCTCTTGTACTTAAGTCGGCATTGTGCCTTTTAAATTTAATTCCGATGCAATTTCTGTGTTGCATCGCCAATAAGAAGGTCCAAGGTATACATTAAACCTGAAGTGAAGCATCGGAATCTAAATCTGGACCCACAGGAGAGGTTTAAATCATTGAAAGTCAGAGTGTCAGTCCTCTTGTACTAAAGTCGGCATTGTGCCTTTTGTATTAAATTCGGATGCAATTTCTGTGTTTCATCATCAATAAGAAGGTCCAAGGGATACAGTAAACCTGAAGTGAAGCATCGGAATCTAAAACTAGACTCACAGGAGAGGTTCAAATCATAGAAAATTAGAGTGTCAGTCCTCTTTTACTTAAGTCGGCATTGTGCCTTTTGTATTAAATTCGAATGCAAATTCTGTGTTTCATTAACAACAAGAAGGTCCAAGGGATACAGTAAATCTGAAGTGAGGCATCGGAATCTAAAACTGGACTCACAGGAGAGGTTCAAATCATAGAAAATTAGAGTGTCAGTCCTCTTGTACTTAAGTTGGCATTGTGCCTTTTGTCTTAAATTCGGATGCAATTTCTGTGTTTCATAATCAATAAGAAGTTCCAAGGGATACAGTGAACCTGAAGTGAAGCATCGGAATCTAAAACTGGACTCACAGGTGAGGTTCAAATCATAGAAAGTTAGAGTGTCTGTCCTCTTGTACTTAAGTCATCATTGTGGCTTTTGTATTAAATTCGGATGCAATTTCTGTGTTTCATCGTCAATAAGAAGGTCGAAGGGATACAGTAAACCTGAAGTGAAGCATCGGAATCTAAAACTGGACTCACAGGAGAGGTTCAAATCATAGAAAGTTAGAGTGTCAGTCCTCTTGTTCTTCAGTCGGCATTGTGCTTTTGTATTAAATTCGGAAGCAATTTCTGTGTTTCATCATCAACACGATGGTCCAAGGATACTGCAAACCTGAAGTGAAGCATCGGAATCTAAAACTGGACTCACAGGAGAGGTTCAAATCATAGAAAGTTGGAGTGTCAGTCCTCTTGTACTTAAGTCGGCATTGTGCCTTTTGTATTAAATTCGGATGCAATTTCTGTGTTTCATCGTCAATAAGAAGGTCCAAGGTATAGACTAAACCTGAAGTGAAGCATCGGAATCTAAAACTGGACTCACAGGAGAGGTTCTAATCATAGAAAGTTAGACTGTCAGTCCTCTGGTACTTAAGTCGACATTGTGCCTTTTGTATTAAATTCGTATGCAAATTCTGTGTTTCATCAACAACAAGAAGGTCCAAGTGATACAGTAAACCTGAAGTGAAGCATCGGAATCTAAAACTGGATTTACAAGAGAGGTTCAAATCATAGAAAATTAGATTGTCAGTCATCTTGTACTTAAGTCGGCATTGTTCCTTTTGTATTAAATTCGGATGCAATTTCTGTGTTTCATCATCAATAAGAAGGTCCAAGCGATACAGTAAACCTGAAGTGAATCATTGGAATCTAAAACTGGACTCACAGGCGTGGTTCAAATCGTAGAAAGTTAGAGTGTCTGTCCACTTGTACTTAAGTCATCATTGTGGCTTTTGTATTAAATAAGGATGCAATATCTGTGTTTCATCGTCAAAAAGAAGGTCGTAGGGATACAGTAAACCTGAAGTGAAGCATCGGAATCTAAAACTGGACTCACAGGAGAGGTTCAAATCATAGAAAGTTAGAGTGTCAGTCCTCTTGTCCTTCAGTCGGCGTTGTGCCTTTTGTATTAAATTCGGATGCAATTTCTGTGTGTCATCGTCAATACGATGGTCCAAGGGATTCAGTAAACCTGAAGTTAAGCATCGGAATCTAAAACTGGACTCACAGCAGAGGTTCAAATCATAGAATGATAGATTGTCAGTCCTCTTGTACTTAAGACGGCATTGTGAATTGTGTATTAAATTCGGATGCAGTTTCTGTGCTTCATCGTCAATAAGAAGGTCCAAGGTATACACTAAACCTGAAGTGAAGCATCGGAATCTAAAACTGGACTCACAGGAGAGGTTCAAATCATAGAAAGTTAGAACGTCAGTCCTCTTGTACTTAAGTCGGCATTGTGCATTTTGTATTAAATTCGGATGGAAATTCTATGTTTCATCATCAATAAGAAGCGCCAAGGGATACAGTAAACCCGAAGTGAAGCATCGGAATCTAAAACTGGACTCACAGGAGAGGTTCAAATCGCAGATAATTAGAGTATCAGTCCTCTTGTACTTAAGCCGGCATTGCGCCTTTTGTATTAAATTCGGTTGCAATTTCTGTGTTTCATCATCAATAAGAAGGTCCAAGGGATACAGTAAACCTGAAGTGAAGCATCGGAATCCGAAACAGGACCCACAGGAGAGGTTCAAACCATAGAAAGTTAGAGTGTCAGTCCTCTTGTACTTATGTCGGCATTGTGCCTTTTATATGAAATTCGGATGCAAATTATGTGTTTCATCATCAATAAGAAGGTCCAAGGGATACAGTAAACCTGAAGTGAAGCATCGGAATCTAAAACTGGACTCACAGGAGAGGTTCAAATCATAGATAGGTAGAGTGTCAGTCCTCTAGTTTTTCAGTCGGCATTGTGCCTTTTGTATTAAATTCAGATGCAATTTCTGTGTTTCATCATCAATAAGAAGGTCCAAGGGATACAGTAAACCTGAAGTGAAGCATCGGAATCTAAAACTGGACTCACAGCTGAGGTTTATATCATAGAAAGTTTGAGTGTCAGTTCTCTTGTACTTCGGTCGGCATTGTGCCTTTTGTATTAAATTCGGATGCAATTTCTGTGTTTCATCATCAATAAGAAGGTCTAAGGGATACAGTAAACCTGAGGTGAAGCATCGGAATCTAAAACTGGACTAACAGGTGAGGTTCAAATCAGAGAAATTAGAGTGTCAGTCCTCTTGTCGGCATTGTGCCTTTTGTAATAAATTCGGATGCAATTTCTGTGTTTCATCGTCAATAAGAAGGTCCAAGGGATACAGTAAACCTGAAGTGAAGCGTCTGAATCTAAAACTGGACTCACAGGAGAGTTTCAAATCATAGGTAGTGAGAGTGTCAGTCCTCTTGTACTTAAGTCGGCATTGTGCCTTTTGAATTTAATTCCGATGCAATTTCTGTGTTTCATCGTAAATAAGAAGGTCCAAGGGATACATTAAACCTGAAGTGAAGCATCGGAATCTAAATCTGGACTCACAGGAGAGGTTTAAATCATTGAAAGTTAGAATGTGAGTTCTCTTGTACTTAAGTCGGCATTGTGATTTTTTTTGTATTAAATTCGGATGCAATTTCTGTGTTTCATCATCAATTAGAAGGTCCAAGGGATACAGTAAACCTGAAGTGAAGCATTGGAATCTAAAACTGGACTCACAGCAGAGGCTCAAATCGTAGAACGATAGAGTGTCAGTCCTCTTGTACTTAAGTCGGCATTGTGGCTTTTGTATTAAATTCGGATGCAATTTCTGTGCTTCATCGTCAATAAGACGGTCCAAGGTATACACTAAACCTGAAGTGAAGCATCGGAATAAAAGACTGGACTCACAGGAGAGGTTCAAATCTTAAATAGTTAGAGTGTCAGTCCTCTTGTTCTTCAGACGGCATTGTGCCATTTGTAGTAAATTCGGATGCAATTTCTGTGTTTCAGCGTCAATAAGAAGGTCCAAGGTATACACTAAACCTGAAGTGAAGCATCGGAATCTAAAACTGGACTCACAGGAGAGGTTCAAACCATAGAAAGTTAGAGTGTCAGTCCTCTTGTAGTTATGTCGGCATTGTGCCTTTTGTATTAAATTCGGATGCAATTTCTGTGTTTCATCGTCAATAGGGAGGTCCAAGGGATACAGTAAACCTGAAGTGAAGCATCGGAATCTAAAACTGGACTCACAGGAGGGGTTCAAATCATAGAAAGTTAGAGTGTCAGTCCTCTTGTACTTAAGTCGGCATTGTGCATTTTCTATTAAATTCGGATGGATATTCTATGTTTCATCATTAATAAGAAGCTCCAAGGGATACAGTAAACCAGAAGTGTAGCATAGGAATCTAAAACTGGACTCACAGGAGAGGTTCAAATCATAGAAAATTAGAGTATCAGACCTCTTGTACTTAAGCCGGCATTGTGCCTTTTGTATTAAAGTCGGATGCAATTTCTCTGTTTCATCATCAATAAGAAGGTCCAAGGGATACAGTAAACCTGAGGTGAAGCATCGGAATCAAAAACTGCACTCACAGGAGAGGTTCAAATCATAGAAAGTTAGAGTGTCAGTCCTCTTGTACTTAAGACGACATTGTGCCTTTTGTATTAAATTCGGATGCAATTTCTGTGCTTCATCGCCAATAAGATGGTCCAAGGTATACAGTAAACCTGAAGTGAAGCGTAGGAATCTAAAACTGGACTCACAGGAGAGGTTCAAATCATAGAAAGTGAGAGTGCCAGTCCTCTTGTACTTAAGTCGGCATTGTGCCTTTTAAATTTAATTCCGATGCAATTTCTGTGTTTCATCGCCAATAAGAAGGTCCAAGGTATACATTAAACCTGAAGTGAAGCATCGGAATCTAAATCTGGACCCACAGGAGAGGTTTAAATCATTGAAATTAGAGTGTCAGTCCTCTTGTACTAAAGTCGGCATTGTGCCTTTTGTATTAAATTCGGATGCAATTTCTGTGTTTCATCATCAATAAGAAGGTCCAAGGGATACAGTAAACCTGAAGTGAAGCATTGGAAGCTAAAACTGGACTCACAGGAGAGGTTCAAATCATAGAAAGTTAGAGTGTCAGTCCTCTTGTACTTAGGTCGGCATAGTGCCTTTTGTATTAAATTAGGATGCAATTTCTGTGTTTCATCGTCAATAAGAAGGTCCAAGGGATGCAGTAAACCTGCAATGAAGCATCGGAATCTAAAACTGGACTCACAGGAGTGGTTCAAATCATAGAAAATTAGAGTGTCAGTCCCCTTGTACTTACGTCGGCATTGTGCCTTTTGTATCAAATTCGGTTGCAATTTCAGTGTTTCATCGTCAGTAAGAATGTCCAGGGGATACAGGAAACCTGAAATGAAGCATCGGAATCTAAAACTGGACTCACAGGAGAGGTTCAAATCATAGAGATTTAGAGTGTCAGACCTCTTGTACTAATTCGGCATTGTGCCTATTGTATTATATTCGGATGCAATTTCTGTGTTTCATCTTCAATAAGAGGGTCCAAGGGATCCAGTAAACCGGAAGTGAAGCATCGGAATCTAAAACTGGACTCACAAGAGTGGTTCAAATCATAGAAAGTTAGAGTGTCAGTCCTCTTGTACTTAAGTCGGCATTGTGCCTTTTGTATTAATTTCGGATGCAAATTCTGTGTTTCATCAACAACAAGAAGGTCCAAGGGATACAGCAAACCTGAAGTGAAGCGTCGGAATCTAAAACTGGACTCACAGGAGAGGTTCAAATCATAGAAAATTAGTGTGTCTGTCCTCTTGTACTTAAGTCATCATTGTGGCTTTTGTATTAAATTCGGATGCAATTTCTGTGTTTCATCGTCAATAAGAAGGTCCCAGGGATACAGTAAACCTGAAGTGAAGGATCGGGATCTAAAACTGGACTCACAGGAAAGGTTCAAATCATAGATAGTTAGAGTGTCAGTCCTCTAGTTTTTCAGTCGGCATTGTGCCTTTTGTATTAAATTCTGATGCAATTTCTGTGTTTCACCGTCAATAAGATGGTCCAAGGGATACAGTAAAGTTGAAGTGAAGCATCGGAATCCAATACAGGATACACAGGAGAGGTTCAAACCATTGAAAGTTAGAGTGTCAGTCCTCTTGAACTTAAGTCGGCATTGTGCCTTTTGTATGAAATTCGGATGCAAATTCTGCGTTTCATCATCAATAAGAAGGTCCAAGGGATACAGTAAACCTGAAGTGAAGCATCGGAATCTAAAACTGGACTCACAGGAGAGGTTCAAATCATAGATAGGTAGAGTTTCAGTCCTCTAGTTTTTCAGTCGGCGTTGTGCCTTTTGTATTAAATTCGGATGCAATTTCTGTGTTTCATCGTCAATAAGAAGGTCCAAGGGATACAGTAAACCTGAGGTGAAGCATCGGAATCTAAAACTGGACTAACAGGTGAGGTTCAAATCATAGAAAGTTAGAGTGCCAGTCCTCTTGTCGGCATTGTGCCTTTTGTATTAAATTCGGATGCAATTTCTGTGTTTCATCGTCAATAAGAAGGTCCAAGGGATACATTAAACCTGAAGTGAAGCGTCGGAATCTAAAACTGGACTCACAGGAGAGGTTCAAATCATCGGAAGTGAGAGTGTCAGTCCTCTTGTACTTATGTCGGCATTGTGCCTTTTGAATTTAATTCCGATGCAATATCTGTGTTTCATCGTAAATAAGAAGGTCCAAGGGATACATTAAACCTGAAGTGAAGCATCGGAATCTAAATCTGGACTCACAGCTGAGGTTTAAATCATAGAAAGTTTGAGTGTCAGTTCTCCTGTACTTCAGTCGGCATTGTGCCATTTGTATTAAATTCGGATGCAATTTCTGTGTTTCATCATCAATTAGAAGGTCCAAGGGATACAGTAAACCTGAAGTGAAGCATTGGAATCTAAAACTGGACTCACAGCAGAGGCTCAAATCGTAGAACGATAGAGTGTCAGTCCTCTTGTACTTAAGTCGGCATTGTGGCTTTTGTATTAAATTCGGATGCAATTTCTGTGCTTCATCGTCAATAAGACTGTCCAAGGTATACACTAAACCTGAAGTGAAGCATCGGAAGCTAAAACTGGACTCACAGGAGAGGTTCAAATCATAGAAATTTAGAGTGTCAGTCCTCTTGTACTTAAGTCGGCATTGTGCCTTTTGTATTAAATTGGGATGCAATTTCTGTGTTTCATCGTGAATAAGAGGGTTCAAGGGATACAGTAAATCTGAAGTGAACCATCGGAACTTAAAACTGGACTCACAGGTCAGGTTCAAATCATAGAAGTTTAGAGTGTCAGTCCTCTTGTACTTAAGTCGGCATTGAGCCTTTTGTATTAAATTCGGATGCAATTTCTGTGTTTCATCGTCAATAAGAAGATCCAAGGGATACAGTAAACCTGAAGTGAAGCATCGTAATCAAAAACTGGACTCACAGGAGAGGTTCAAATCTTAGATAGTTGGAGTGTCAGTCCCCTTGATCTTCAGTCGGCATTGTGCCTTTTGTAGTAAATTCGGATGCAATTTCTGTGTTTCATCGTCAATAAGAAGGTCCAAGGTATACACTAAACCTTAAGTGAAGCATCGGAATCTAAAACTGGACTCACAGGAGAGGTTCAAATCATAGAAAGTTAGAGTGTCAGTCCTCTTGTACTTAAGTCGGCATTGTGCCTTTTGTATTAAATTCGGATGCAATTTCTGTGTTTCATCGTCAATAAGAAGGTCCAAGGGATACATTAAACCTGAAGTGAAGCATCGGATTCTAAACCTGGACTCACAGGAGAGGTTCAAATCATAGAAAGTTAGAGTGTCAGTCCTCTTGTACTTAAGTCGGCATTGTGCATTTTCTATTAAATTCGGATGGAAATTCTGTGTTTCATCATCAATAAGAAGCTCCAAGGGATACAGTAAACCAGAAGTGTAGCATCGTAATCTAAAACTGGACTCACAGGAGAGTTTCAAATCATAGGAAATTAGAGTATCAGACCTCTTGTACTTAAGCCGGCATTGTGCCTTTTGTATTAAAGTCGGATGCAATTTCTCTGTTTCATCATCGATAAGAAGGTCCAAGGGATACAGTAAACCTGAGGTGAAGCATCGGAATCTAAAACTGGACTCACAGCAGAGGTTCAAATCATAGAATGATAGAGTGTCAGTCCTCTTGTACTTGAGACGGCATTGTGCCTTTTGTATTAAATTCGGATGCAATTTCTGTGCTTCATCGCCAATAAGAAGGTCCAAGGTATACAGTAAACCTGAAATGAAGCGTCGGAATCTAAAACTGGACTCACAGGAGAGGTTCAAATCATAGATAGTGAGAGTGTCAGTCCACTTGTACTTAAGTCGGCATTGTGCCTTTTAAATTTAATTCCGATGCAATTTCTGTGTTTCATCGCCAATAGGAAGGTCCAAGGGATACATTAAACCTGAAGTGAAGCATCGGAATCTAAATCTGGACTCACAGGAGAGGTTTAAATCATTGAAAGTTAGAGTGTCAGTCCTCTTCTACTTAAGACGGCATTGTGCCTTTTGTATTAAATTCGGATGCAATTACTGTGTTTCATCATCAATAAGAAGGTCCAAGGGATACAGTAAACCTGAAGTGAAGCATTGGAATCTAAAACTGGACTCACAGCAGAGGCTCAAATCGTAGAATGATAGTGTGTCAGTCCTCTTGTACTTAAGTCGGCATTGTGCCTTTTGTATAAAATTCGGATGCAATTTCTGCGCTTCATCGTCAATAAGACGGTCCAAGGTATACACTAAACCTGAAGTGAAGCATCGGAAGCTAAAACTGGACTCACAGGAGAGGTTCAAATCATAGAAAGTTAGAGTGTCAGTCCTCTTGTACTTATGTCGGCATAGTGCCTTTTGTATTAAATTAGGATGCAATTTCTGTGTTTCATCGTAAATAAGAAGGTCCAAGGGATACAGTAAACCTGAAATGAAGCTTCGGAATCTAAAACTGGACTCACAGGAGTGGTTCAAATCATAGAAAGTTAGAGTGTCAGTCCTCTTGTACTTACGTCGGCATTGTGCCTTTTGTATTAAATTCGAATGCAATTTCTGTGTTTCATCATCAATAAGAAGGTCCAAGGGATACAGTAAGCCTGAAGTGAAGCATTGGAATTTAAAACTGGACTCACAGCAGAGGCTCAAATCGAAGAATGATAGTGTGTCAGTCCTCTTGTACTTAAGTCGGCATTGTGCCTTTTGTATTAAATTCGGATGCAATTTCTGCGCTTCATCGTCAATAAGACGGTCCAAGGTATACACTAAACCTGAAGTGAAGCATCGGAAGCTAAAACTGGACTCACAGGAGAGGTTCAAATCATAGAAAGTTAGAGTGTCAGTCCTCTTGTACTTAAGTCGGCATTGTGCCTTTTGTATTAAATTCGGATGCAATTTCTGTGTTTCATCATCAATAAGAAGGTCCAAGGGATACAGTAAACCTGAAGTGAAGCATCGGAATCTAAAACTGGACTCACAGGTGAGGTTCAAATCATAGAAAGATAGAGTGTCTGTCCTCTTGTACTTAAGTCGGCATTGTGCATTTTGTATTAAATTCGAATGGAAACTCTGTCTTTCATCATCAATAAGAAGGTCCAAGGGATACAGTAAACCTGAAGTGATGCACGGAATCTAAAACTGGACTCACAGGAGAGGTTCAAATCATATAAAATTTAGAGTATCAGTCCTCTTGTACTTAAGCCGGCATTGTGCCTTTTGTATTAAATTCGGATGAAATTTCTGTGTTTCTTCATCAATAAGATGGTCCAATGGATATAGTAAACCTGAAGTGAAGCATCGGAATCTAAAACTGGACTCACAGGACAGGTTCAAATCATATAAAATTAGAGTGTCAGTCCTCTTGTTCTTCAGTCGGCATTGTGCCTTTTGTATTAAATTCAGAAGCATATTCTGTGTTTCATCGTCAATGAGATGGTCCAAGAGATACAGTAAACCTGAAGTGAAGCATCAGAATCTAAAACTGGACTCACAGGAGAGGTTCAAATCATAGAAAGTTAGAGTGTGGAGTCCCCTTGTACTTAAGTCGGCATTGAGCCTTTTGTATTAAATTCGGATGCAATTTCTGTGTTTCATCGTGAATAGGAGGGTCCATGGGATACAGTAAACCTGAAGTGAAGCATCGGAATCTAAAACTGGACTCACAGGAGAGGTTCAAGTCATAGAAAATTAGAGTATTAGTCCTCTTGTACTTAAGCCGGCATTGTGCCTTTTGTATTAAATTCGGATGCAATTTCTGTGTTTCATCATCAATAAGAATGTCCAAGGGATACAGTAAAGCTGAAGTGAAGCATCGGAATCTAAAACTGGACTCACAGGTGAGGTTCAAATCATAGAAAGTTAGAGTATCTGTCCACTTGTACTTAAGTCATCATTGTGGCTTTTGTATTAAATTCGGATGCAATTTCTGTGTTTCATCGTCAATAAGAAGGTCCAAGGGATACAGTAAACCTGAAGTGAAGCATCAGAATCTAAAACTGGACTCACAGGAGAGGTTCAAATCATAGATATTTAGAGTGTCAGTCCTCTTGTTCTTCAGTCGGCATTGTGCCTTTTGTAGTAAATTCGGATGCAATTTCTGTGTTTCATCGTCAATAAGATGGTCCAAGGGATACAGTAAACCTGAAGTGAAGCATCGGAATTTAGACTGTACTCACAGGAGACGTTCAAATCATAGAAAGTTAGAGTGTAAGTCCTCTTGTACTTAAGTCGGCATTGTGCCTTTTGTATTAAGCTCGGATGCAATTTCTGTGTTTCATCGTCAATAAGATGGTCCAAGGGATTCAGTAAACCTGAATTAAAGCATCGGAATCTAAAACTGGACTCACAGGAGAGGTTCAAATCATAGAAAGTTAGAGTGTCAGTCCTCTTGTACTTAAGTCGGCATTGTGCATTTTGTATTAAATTCGGATGGATATTCTGTGTTTCATCGTCAATAAGAAGAACCAAGGGATACAGTATATCTGAAGTGAAGCATCGGAATCTAAAACTGGACTCACAGGAGAGGTTCAAATCATAGATAGTTAGAGTGTCAGTCCTCTTGTTCTTCAGTCGGCATTGTGCTTTTTGTAGTAACATCGGATGCAATTTCTGTATTTCATCGTCAATAAGATGGTCCAAGGGATACAGTAAACCTGAAGTGAAGCATCGGAATCTAAAACTGTACTCACAGGAGACGTTCAATTCATAGAAAGTTTGAGTGTAAGTCCTCTTGTACTTAAGTCGGCATTGTGCCTTTTGTATTAAATTCGGATGCAATTTCTGTGTTTCATCGTCAATAAGATGGTCCAAGGGATTCAGTAAACCTGAAGTGAAGCATCGGAATCTAAAACTGGACTCACAGGAGAGGTTCAAATCATATAAAATTTGAGTATCAGTCCTCTTGTACTTAAGCCGGCATTGTGCCTTTTGTATTCAATTCGGATGAAATTTCTGTGTTTCATCATCAATAAGAAGGTCCAAGGGATACAGTAAACCTGAAGTGAAGCATCGAAATCTAAAACTGGACTTACAGGTGAGGATCAAATCATGGAAAGTTAGAGTGTCTGTCCTCTTTTACTTAAGTCATCATTGTGGCTTTTGTATTAAATTCGGATGCAATATCTGTGTTTCATCGTCAATAAGAAGGTCCAAGGGATACAGTAAACCTGAAGTGAAGCATCGGAATCTAAAACTGGACTCACCGGAGTGGTTCAAATCATAGAAAGTTAGAGTGTCAGTCCTCTTGTACTTAAGTCGGCATTGTGCCTTTTGTATCAAATTCGGATGCAATTTCTGTGTTTCATCGTCAATACGAATGTCCAAGGGATACAGTAAACCTGAAGTGAAGCATCGGAATCAAAAACTGGACTTACAGGTGTGGTTCAAATCGTAGAAAGTTAGACTGTCAGTCCTCTTGTACTTAAGTCGGCACTGTGCCTTTTGTATTAAATTCGGATGCAAATTCTGTGTTTCATCAACAACAAGAAGGTCCAAGGGATACAGTAAACCTGAAGTGAAGCATCGGAATCTAAAACTGGACTCACAGGAGAGGTTCAAATCATAGAAAATTACAGTATCAGTCCTCTTGTACTTAAGCCGGCATTATGCCTTTTGTATTAAATTCGTATGCAATTTCTGTGTTTCATCATCAATAAGAAGGTCCAAGGGATACAGTAAACCTGAAGTGAAGCATCGGAATCCAAAACTGGACTCACAGGAGAGGTTTAAATCATAGAAAGTTAGACTGTCAGTCCTCTTGTACTTAAGTCGGCATTGTGCCTTTTGTATTAAATTCGGATGCAAATTCTGTGTTTCATCAACAACAAGAAGGTCCAGGGATACAGTAAACCTGAAGTGAAGCATCGGAATCTAAAACTGGACTCATAGGAGAGTTCAAATCATAGAAAAATAGAGTGTCAGTCCTCTTGTACTTAAGTCGGCATTGTGCCTTTTGTCTTAAATTCCGATGCAATTTCTGTGTTTCATCGTCAATAAGAACTTCCAAGGGATACAGTGAACCTGAAGTGAAGCATCGGAATCTAAAACTGGACTCACAGGTGAGGTTCAATTCGTAGAAAGTTAGAGTGTCTGTCCTCTTGTACTTAAGTCATCATTGTGGCTTTTGTATTAAATTCGGATGCAATTTCTGTGTTTCATCGTCAATAAGAAGGTCCAAGGGATACAGTAAACCTGAAGTGAAGCATCGGAATCCAAAACTGGACTCACAGGAGAGGTTCAAATCATAGAAAGTTAGAGTGTCAGTCCTCTTGTTCTTCAGTCGGCATTGTGCCTTTTGTATTAAATTCGGATGCAATTTCTGTGTTTCATCATCAATAAGATGGTCCAAGGGATATAGTAAACCTGAAGTGAAGCATCGGAATCTAAAACTGGACTCACAGGAGAGGTTCAAATCATATAAAATTAGAGTGTCAGTCCTCTTGTTCTTCAGTCGGCATTGTGCCTTTTGTATTAAATTCAGAAGCATATTCTGTGTTTCATCGTCAATGAGATGGTCCAAGAGATACAGTAAACCTGAAGTGAAGCATCAGAATCTAAAACTGGACTCACAGGAGAGGTTCAAATCATAGAAAGTTTGAGTGTGGAGTCCTCTTGTACTTAAGTCGGCATTGAGCCTTTTGTATTAAATTCGGATGCATTTTCTGTGTTTCATCGTGAATAAGAGGATCCAAGGGATACAGTAAACCTGAAGTGAAGCATCGGAACTTGAAACTGGACGCACAGGTGAGGTTCAAAACATAGAACGTTAGAGTGTCAGTCCTCTTGTACTTTACTCGGCTTTGTGCCTTTTGTATTACATTCGGATGCAATTTTAGTGTTTCATCAGCAATAAGAAGGTCCAAGGGATACAGTAAACCTGAAGTGAAGCATTGGAATCTAAAACTGGACTCACAGCAGAGGTTCAAATCATAGAATGATAGAGTGTCAGTCCTCTTGTACTTAAGTCGGCATTGTGCATTTTGTATTAAATTCGGATGGATATTCTGAGTTTCATCATCAATAAGAAGGTCCAAGGGATACAGGAAACCTGAAGTGAAGCATCGGAATCTAAAACTGGACTCACAGGAGAGGTTCAAGTCATAGAAAATTAGAGTATCAGCCCTCTTGTACTTAAGCCGGCATTGTGCCTTTTGTATTAAATTCGGATGCAATTTCTGTGTTTCATCATCAATAAGAATGTCCAAGGGATACAGTAAAGCTGAAGTGAAGCATCGGAATCTAAAACTGGACTCACAGGTGAGGTTCAAATCATAGAAAGTTAGAGTATCTGTCCACTTGTACTTAAGTCATCATTGTGGCTTTTGTATTAAATTCGGATGCAATTCCTGTGTTTCATCGTCAATAAGAAGGTCCAAGGGATACAGTAAACCTGAAGTGAAGCATCAGAAGCTAAAACTGGACTCACAGGAGAGGTTCAAATCATAGATATTTAGAGTGTCAGTCCTCTTGTTCTTCAGTCGGCATTGTGCCTTTTGTAGTAAATTCGGATGCAATTTCTGTGTTTCATCGTCAATAAGATGGTCCAAGGGATACAGTAAACCTGAAGTGAAGCATCGGAATTTAGAACTGTACTCACAGGAGACGTTCAAATCATAGAAAGTTAGAGTGTAAGTCCTCTTGTACTTAAGTCGGCATTGTGCCTTTTGTATTAAATTCGGATGCAATTTCTGTGTTTCATCGTCAATAAGATGGTCCAAGGGATTCAGTAAACCTGAATTAAAGCATCGGAATCTAAAACTGGACTCACAGGAGAGGTTCAAATCATAGAAAATTAGAGTGTCAGTCCTCTTGTACTTAAGTCGGCATTGTGCCTTTTGTCTTAAATTCGGATGCAATTTCTGTGTTTCATCGTCAATAAGAACTTCCAAGGGATACAGTGAACCTGAAGTGAAGCATCGGAATCTAAAACTGGACTCACAGGTGAGGTTCAAATCATAGAAAGTTAGAGTGTCTGTCCTCTTGTACTTAAGTCATCATTGTGGCTTTTGTATTAAATTCGGATGCAATTTCTGTGTTTCATTATCAATAAGAAGGTCCAAGGGATACAGTAAACCTGAAGTGAAGCATCGGAATCCAAAACTGGACTCACAGGAGAGGTTCAAATCATAGAAAGTTAGAGTGTCAGTCGTCTTGTTCTTCAGTCGGCATTGTGCCTTTTGTATTAAATTCGGATGCAATTTCTGTGTTTCATCATCAATAAGATGGTCCAAGGGATATAGTAAACCTGAAGTGAAGCATCGGAATCTAAAACTGGACTCACAGGAGAGGTTCAAATCATATAAAATTAGAGTGTCAGTCCTCTTGTTCTTCAGTCGGCATTGAGCCTTTTGTATTAAATTCAGAAGCATATTCTGTGTTTCATCGTCAATGTGATGGTCCAAGAGATACAGTAAACCTGAAGTGAAGCATCAGAATCTAAAACTGGACTCACAGGAGAGGTTCAAATCATAGAAAGTTAGAGTGTGGAGTCCTCTTGTACTTAAGTCGCCATTGAGCCTTTTGTATTAAATTCGGATGCAATTTCTGTGTATCATCGTGAATAAGAGGGTCCAAGGGATACAGTAAACCTGAAGTGAAGCATCGGAACTTAAAACTGGACGCACAGGTGAGGTTCAAAACATAGAAAGTTAGAGTGTCAGTCCTCTTGTACTTTACTCGGCTTTGTGCCTTTTGTATTACATTCGGATGCAATTTTTGTGTTTCATCAGCAATAAGAAGGTCCAAGGGATACAGTAAACCTGAAGTGAAGCATTGGAATCTAAAACTGGACTCACAGCAGAGGTTCAAATCATAGAATGATAGAGTGTCAGTCCACTTGTACTTAAGTCGGCATTGTGCATTTTGTATTAAATTCGGATGGATATTCTGAGTTTCATCATCAATAAGAAGGTCCAAGGGATACAGGAAACCTGAAGTGAAGCATCGGAATCTAAAACTGGACTCACAGGAGAGGTTCAAGTCATAGAAAATTAGAGTATCAGTCCTCTTGTACTTAAGCCGGCATTGTGCCTTTTGTATTAAATTCGGATGCAATTTCTGTGTTTCATCATCAATAAGAATGTCAAAGGGATACAGTGAAGCTGAAGTGAAGCATCGGAATCTAAAACTGGACTCACAGGTGAGGTTCAAATCATAGAAAGTTAGAGTATCTGTCCACTTGTACTTAAGTCATCATTGTGGCTTTTGTATTAAATTCGGATGCAATTTCTGTGTTTCATCGTCAATAAGAAGGTCCAAGGGATACAGTAAACCTGAAGTGAAGCATCAGAAGCTAAAACTGGACTCACAGGAGAGGTTCAAATCATAGATATTTAGAGTGAAAGTCCTCTTGTTCTTCAGTCGGCATTGTGCCTTTTGTAGTAAATTCGGATGCAATTTCTGTGTTTCATCGTCAATAAGATGGTCCAAGGGATACAGTAAACCTGAAGTGAAGCATCGGAATTTAGAACTGTACTCACAGGAGACGTTCAAATCATAGAAAGTTAGAGTGTAAGTCCTCTTGTACTTAAGTCGGCATTGTGCCTTTTGTATTAAATTCGGATGCAATTTCTGTGTTTCATCGTCAATAAGATGGTCCAAGGGATTCAGTAAACCTGAATTAAAGCATCGGAATCTAAAACTGGACTCACAGGGGAGGTTCAAATCATAGAAAGTTAGAGTGTCAGTCCTCTTGTACTTAAGTCGGCATTGTGCATTTTATATTAAATTCGGATGGAAATTCTGTCTTTCATCATCAATAAGAAGGTCCAAGGGATACAGTAAACCTGAAGTGATGCATCGGAATCTAAAACTGGACTCACAGGAGAGGTTCAAATCATATAAAATTAGAGTATAAGTCCTCTTGTACTTAAGCCGGCATTGTGCCTTTTGTATTAAATTCGGATGAAATTTCTGTGTTTCATCATCAATAAGATGGTCCAAGGGATATAGTAAACCTGAAGTGAAGCATCGGAATCTAATAGTGGACTCACAGGAGAGGTTCAAATCATATAAAATTAGAGTGTCAGTCCTCTTGTTCTTCAGTCGGCATTGTGCCTTTTGTATTAAATTCAGAAGCATATTCTGTGTTTCATCGTCAATGAGATGGTCCAAGAGATACAGTAAACCTGAAGTGAAGCATCAGAATCTAAAACTGGACTCACAGGAGAGGTTCAAATCATAGAAAGTTAGAGTGTGGAGTCCTCTTGTACTTAAGTCGGCATTGAGCCTTTTGTATTAAATTCGGATGCAATTTCTGTGTTTCATCGTGAATAAGAGGGTCCAAGGGATACAGTAAACCTGAAGTCAAGCATCGGAACTTAAAACTGGACGCACAGGTGAGGTTCAAAACATAGAAAGTTAGAGTGTCAGTCCTCTTGTACTTAACTCGGCTTTGTGCCTTTTGTATTACATTCGGATGCAATTTTTGTGTTTCATCAGCAATAAGAAGGTCCAAGGGATACAGTAAACCTGAAGTGAAGCATTGGAATCTAAAACTGGACTCACAGCAGAGGTTCAAATCATAGAATGATAGAGTGTCAGTCCTCTTGAACTTAAGTCGGCATTGTGCATTTTGTATTAAATTCGGATGGATATTCTGTGTTTCATCGTCAATAAGAAGAACCAAGGGTTACAGTATATCTGAAGTGAAGCATCGGAATTTAAAACTGGACTCACAGGAGACGTTCAAATCATAGAAAGTTTGAGTGTAAGTCCTCTTGTACTTAAGTCGGCATTGTGCCTTTTGTATTAAATTCGGATGCAATTTCTGTGTTTCATCGTCAATAAGATGGTCCAAGGGATTCAGTAAACCTGAAGTGAAGCATCGGAATCTAAAACTGGACTCACAGGAGAGGTTCAAATCATAGAAAGTTAGAGTGTCAGTCCTCTTGTACTTAAGTCGGCATTGTGCATTTTGTACTAAATTCCAATGGAAACTATGTCTTTCATCATCAATAAGAAGGTCCAAAGGATACAGTAAACCTGAAGTGATGCATCGGAATCTAAAACTGGACTCACAGGAGAGGTTCAAATCATATAAAATTTGAGTATCAGTCCTCTTGTACTTAAGCCGGCATTGTGCCTTTTGTATTAAATTCGGATGAAATTTCTGTGTTTCATCATCAATAAGAAGGTCCAAGGGATACAGTAAACCTGAAGTGAAGCATCGAAATCTAAAACTGGACTTACAGGTGAGGATCAAATCATGGAAAGTTAGAGTGTCTGTCCTCTTTTACTTAAGTCATCATTGTGGCTTTTGTATTAAATTCGGATGCAATATCTGTGTTTCATCGTCAATAAGAAGGTCCAAGGGATACAGTAAACCTGAAGTGAAGCATCGGAATCTAAAACTGGACTCACCGGAGTGGTTCAAATCATAGAAAGTTAGAGTGTCAGTCCTCTTGTACTTAAGTCGGCATTGTGCCTTTTGTATCAAATTCGGATGCAATTTCTGTGTTTCATCGTCAATACGAATGTCCAAGGGATACAGTAAACCTGAAGTGAAGCATCGTAATCTAAAACTGGACTTACAGGAGAGGTTCAAATCATAGAAAGTTAGACTGTCAGTCCTCTTGTACTTAAGTCGGCATTGTGCCTTTTGTATTAAATTCGGATGCAAATTCTGTGTTTCATCAACAACAATAAGGTCCTAGGGATACAGTAAACCTGAAGTGAAGCATCGGAATCTAAAACTGGACTCACAGGAGAGGTTCAAATCATAGAAAATTACAGTATCAGTCCTCTTGTACTTAAGCCGGCATTATGCCTTTTGTATTAAATTCGTATGCAATTTCTGTGTTTCATCATCAATAAGAAGGTCCAAGGGATACAGTAAACCTGAAGTGAAGCATCGGAATCTAAAACTGGACTCACAGGTGAGGTTCAAATCATTGAAAGTTAGAGTGTCTGTCCTCTTGTACTTAAGTCATCATTGTGGCTTTGTATTAAATTCGGATGCAATTTCTGTGTTTCATCGTCAATAAGAAGGTCCAAGGGATACAGTAAACCTGAAGTGAAGCATCGGAATCTAAACCTGGACTCACAGGAGTGGTTCAAATCATAGAAAGTTAGAGTGTCAGTCCTCTTGTACTTAAGTCGGCATTGTGCTTTTTGTATTAAATTCCGATGCAATTTCTGTGTTTCATCTTCGATACGAATGTCCAAGGGATACAGTAAACCTGAAGTGAAGCATCGGAATCTAAAACTGGACTTACAGGAGACGTTTAAATCATAGAAAGTTAGACTGTCAGTCCACTTGTACTTAAGTCGGCATTGTGCCTTTTGTATTAAATTCGGATGCAAATTCTGTGTTTCATCAACAACAAGAAGGTCCAAGGGATACAGTAAACCTGAAGTGAAGCATCGGAATCTAAAACTGGACTCACAGGAGAGGTTCAAATCATAGAAAATTAGAGTGTCAGTCCTCTTGTACTTAAGTCGGCATTGTGCCTTTTGTCTTAAATTCGGATGCAATTTCTGTGTTTCATCGTCAATAAGAACTTCCAAGGGATACAGTGAACCTGAAGTGAAGCATCGGAATCTAAAACTCGACTCACAGGTGAGGTTCAAATCATAGAAAGTTATAGTGTCTGTCCTCTTGTACTTAAGTTATCATTGTGGCTTTTGTATTAAATTCGGATGCAATTTCTGTGTTTCATCGTCAATAAGAAGGTCCAAGGGATACAGTAAACCTGAAGTGAAGCATCGGAATCTAAAACTGGACTCACAGGAGAGGTTCAAATCATAGAAAGTTAGAGTGTCAGTCCTCTTGTTCTTCAGTCGGCATTGTGCCTTTTGTATTAAATTCGGATGCAATTTCTGTGTTTCATCGTCAATAAGAACGTCCAAGGGATACACTAAACCTGAAGTGAAGCATCGGAATCTAAAACTGGACTCACAGGAGAGGTTCAAATCATAGAAAGTTAGATTGTCAGTCCTCTTGTACTTAAGTCGGCATTGTGCATTTTGTATTATAATCGGATGGAAACTCTGTGTTTCATCATCAATAAGAAGGTCCAAGGGATACAGTAAACCTGAAGTGAAGCATCGGAATCTAAAACTGGACTCACAGCAGAGGTTCAAATCATAGAAAATTACAGTATCAGTGCCCTTGTACTTGAGCCGGCATTATGCCTTTTGTATTAAATTCGGATGCAATTTCTGTGTTTCATCATCAATAAGAAGGTCCAAGGGATACAGTAAACCTGAAGTGAAGCATCGGAATCTAAAACTGGACTCACAGGTGAGGTTCAAATGATTGAAAGTTAGAGTGTCTGTCCCCTTGTACTTAAGTCATCATTGTGGCATTTGTATTAAATTCGGATGCAATTTCTGTTTTGCATCGTCAATAAGAAGGTCCAAGGGATACAGTAAACCTGAAGTGAAGCATCGGAATCTAAAACTGGACTTACAGGAGAGGTTCAAATCATAGAAAGTTAGACTGTCAGTCCTCTTGTACTTAAGTCGGCATTGTGCCTTTTGTATTAAATTCGGATGCAAATTCTGTGTTTCATCAACAACAAGAAGGTCCAAGGGATACAGTAAACCTGAAGTGAAGCATCGGAATCTAAAACTGGACTCACAGGAGAGGTTCAAATCATTTAAAATTAGAGTGTCAGTCCTCTTGTACTTAAGTCGGCATTGTGCCTTTTGTCTTAAATTCGGATGCAATTTCTGTGTTTCATCGTCAATAAGAACTTCCAAGGGATACAGTAAACCTGAAGTGAAGCATCGGAATCTAAAACTGGACTCACAGGAGAGGTTCAAATCATAGAAAGTTAGAGTGTCAGTCCTCTTGTTCTTCAGTCGGCATTGTGCTTTTTGTACTAAATTCGGATGCAATTTCTGTGTTTCACCGTCAATAAGATAGTCCAAGGGATACTGTAAACCTGAAGTGAAGCATCGGAATCTAAAACTGGACTCACAGGAGAGGTTCAAATCATAGAAAGTTAGAGTGTCAGTCCTCTTGTACTTAAGTCGGCATTGTGCCTTTTGTATTAAATTCGGATGCAATTTCTGTGTTTCATCGTCAATAAGAACGTCCAAGGGATACACTAAACCTGAAGTGAAGCATCGGAATCTAATACTGGACTCACAGGAGAGGTTCAAATCATAGAAAATTACAGTATCAGTCCCCTTGTACTTAAGCCGGCATTATGCCTTTTGTATTAAATTCGGATGCAATTTCTGTGTTTCATCATCAATAAGAAGGTCCAAGGGATACAGTAAACCTGAAGTGAAGCATCGGAATCTAAAACTGGACTCACAGGTGAGGTTCAAATCATTGAAAGTTAGAGTGACTGTCCTCTTGTACTTATGTCATTATTGTGGCTTTGAATTAAATTCGGATGCAATATCTGTGTTCCATCGTCAATAAGAAGGTCCAAGGGATACAATAAACCTGAAGTGAAGCATCGGAATCTAAAACTGGACTCACAGGTGAGGTTCAAATCATAGATAGTTCGAGTGTCAGTCCTCTTGTTCTTCAGACGACATTGTGCCTTTTGTAGTACATTCGGATGCAATTTCTGTGTTTCATCGTCAATAAGAATGTCCAAGGGATACAGTAAACCTGAAGTGAAGCATCGGTATCTAAAAC
The DNA here is from genome assembly GCF_021461395.2 of Schistocerca americana. Taxonomy (NCBI): domain Eukaryota; kingdom Metazoa; phylum Arthropoda; class Insecta; order Orthoptera; family Acrididae; genus Schistocerca; species Schistocerca americana. The sequence goes on from NC_060130.1 coordinate 73,193,930, forward strand.
TGGCCTCACAGGAGAGGTTCAAATCATAGAAAGTTAGAGTGTCAGTCCTCTTGTACTTAAGTCGGCATTGTGCCTTTTGTATTATATTCGGATGCAATTTCTGTGTTTCATCATCAATAAGAAGGTCCAAGGGATACAGTAAACGTGAGGTGAAGCATCGGAATCTAAAACTGGACTCACAGGAGAGGTTCAAAGCATAGAAAGTTAGAGTGTCAGTCCTCTCGTACTTAAATCGACATTGTGCCTTTTGTATTAAATTCGTATACTAATTCTGTGTTTCATCGTCAATTAGAAGGTCCAAGGGATGCAGTAAACCTGAAGTGAAGCATCGGAATCCAAAACTGGACTCACAGGAGAGGTTCAAATCATAGATATTTAGAGTGTCAGTCCTCTTGTTCTTCAGACGACATTGTGCCTTTTGTAGTACATTCGGATGCAATTTCTGTGTTTCATCGTCAATAAGAATGTCCAAGGGATACAGTAAACCTGAAGTGAAGCATCGGTATCTAAAACTGGCCTCGCAGGAGAGGTTCAAATCATAGAAAGTTAGAGTGTCAGTCCTCTTGTACTTAAGTCGGCATTGTGCCTTTTGTATTATATTCGGATGCAATTTCTGTGTTTCATCATCAATAAGAAGGTCCAAGGGATACAGTAAACGTGAGGTGAAGCATCGGAATCTAAAACTGGACTCACAGGAGAGGTTCAAAGCATAGAAAGTTAGAGTGTCAGTCCTCTCGTATTTAAGTCGACATTGTGCCTTTTGTATTAAATTCGTATACTAATTCTGTGTTTCATCAACAACAAGAAGGTCCAAGGGATACAGTAAACCTGAAGTGAAGCATCGGAATCTAAAACTGGACTTACAAGAGAGGTTCAAATCATAGAAAATTAGAGTGTCAGTCATCTTGTACTTAAGTCGGCATTGTTCCTTTTGTATTAAATTCGGATGCAATTTCTGTGTTTCATCATCAATAAGAAGGTCCAATGGATACAATAAACCTGAAGTGCAGCATCGGAATCTAAAACTGGACTCACAGGTGAGGTTCAAATCATAGATAGTTCGAGTGTCAGTCCTCTTGTTCTTCAGACGACATTGTGCCTTTTGTAGTACATTCGGATGCAATTTCTGTGTTTCATCGTCAATTAGATAGTCCAAGGGATACTGTAAACCTGAAGTAAAGCATCGGAATCTGAAACTGGACTCACAGGAGAGGTTCAAATCATAGAAAGTTAGAGTGACAGTCCTCTTGTACTTAAGTCGGCATTGTGCCTTTTGTATTAAATTCGGATGCAATGTCTGTGTTTCATCGTCAATAAGAAGGTCCAAGGGATACACTAAACCTGAAGTGAAGCATCGGAATCTAAAACTGGACTCACAGGAGAGGATCAAATCATAGAAAGTTAGAGTGTCTGTCCTCTTGTACTTAAGTCATTATTGTGGATTTTGTATTAAATTCGGATGCAAATTCTGTGTTTCATCGTCAATAAGAAGGTCCAAGGGATACAGTGAACCTGAAGTGAAGCATCGGAATCTAAAACTGGACTCACAGGTGAGGTTCAAATCATAGAAAGTTAGAGTGTCAGTCCTCTTTTTCTTCAGTCGGCATTGTGCCTTTTGTACTAAATTCGGATGCAATTTCTGTGTTTCATCGTCAATAAGATAGTCCAAGGGAAACTGTAAACCTGAAGTGAAGCATCGGAATCTAAAACTGGACTCACAGGAGAGGTTCAAATCATAGAAAGTTGGAGTGTCAGTCCTCTTGTACTTACGTCGGCATTGTGCCTTTTGTATTAAATTCGGATGCAATTTCTGTGTTTCATCGTCAATAAGAACGTCCAAGGGATACACTAAACCTGAAGTGAAGCATCGGAATCTAATACTGGACTCACAGGAGAGGTTCAAATCATAGAAAATTACAGTATCAGTCCCCTTGTACTTAAGCCGGCATTATGCCTTTTGTATTAAATTCGGATGCAATTTCTGTGTTTCATCATCAATAAGAAGGTCCAAGGGATACAGTAAACCTGAAGTGAAGCATCGGAATCTAAAACTGGACTCACAGGTGAGGTTCAAATCATTGAAAGTTAGAGTGACTGTCCTCTTGTACTTATGTCATTATTGTGGCTTTGAATTAAATTCGGATGCAATATCTGTGTTCCATCGTCAATAAGAAGGTCCAAGGGATACAATAAACCTGAAGTGAAGCATCGGAATCTAAAACTGGACTCACAGGTGAGGTTCAAATCATAGATAGTTCGAGTGTCAGTCCTCTTGTTCTTCAGACGACATTGTGCCTTTTGTAGTACATTCGGATGCAATTTCTGTGTTTCATCGTCAATAAGAATGTCCAAGGGATACAGTAAACCTGAAGTGAAGCATCGGTATCTAAAACTGGCCTCACAGGAGAGGTTCAAATCATAGAAAGTTAGAGTGTCAGTCCTCTTGTACTTAAGTCGGCATTGTGCCTTTTGTATTATATTCGGATGCAATTTCTGTGTTTCATCATCAATAAGAAGGTCCAAGGGATACAGTAAACGTGAGGTGAAGCATCGGAATCTAAAACTAGACTCACAGGAGAGGTTCAAAGCATAGAAAGTTAGAGTGTCAGTCCTCTCGTACTTAAATCGACATTGTGCCTTTTGTATTAAATTCGTATACTAATTCTGTGTTTCATCGTCAATTAGAAGGTCCAAGGGATGCAGTAAACCTGAAGTGAAGCATCGGAATCCAAAACTGGACTCACAGGAGAGGTTCAAATCATAGATATTTAGAGTGTCAGTCATCTTGTTCTTCAGACGACATTGTGCCTTTTGTAGTACATTCGGATGCAATTTCTGTGTTTCATCGTCAATAAGAATGTCCAAGGGATACAGTAAACCTGAAGTGAAGCATCGGTATCTAAAACTGGCCTCGCAGGAGAGGTTCAAATCATAGAAAGTTTGAGTGTCAGTCCTCTTGTACTTAAGTCGGCATTGTGCCTTTTGTATTATATTCGGATGCAATTTCTGTGTTTCATCATCAATAAGAACGTCCAAGGGATACAGTAAACGTGAGGTGAAGCATCGGAATCTAAAACTGGACTCACAGGAGAGGTTCAAAGCATAGAAAGTTAGAGTGTCAGTCCTCTCGTACTTAAGTCGACATTGTGCCTTTTGTATTAAATTCGTATACTAATTCTGTGTTTCATCAACAACAAGAAGGTCCAAGGGATACAGTAAACCTGAAGTGAAGCATCGGAATCTAAAACTGGACTTACAAGAGAGGTTCAAATCATAGAAAATTAGAGTGTCAGTCATCTTGTACTTAAGTCGGCATTGTTCCTTTTGTATTAAATTCGGATGCAATTTCTGTGTTTCATCATCAATAAGAAGGTCCAATGGATACAATAAACCTGAAGTGCAGCATCGGAATCTAAAACTGGACTCACAGGTGAGGTTCAAATCATAGATAGTTCGAGTGTCAGTCCTCTTGTTCTTCAGACGACATTGTGCCTTTTGTAGTACATTCGGATGCAATTTCTGTGTTTCATCGTCAATTAGATAGTCCAAGGGATACTGTAAACCTGAAGTAAAGCATCGGAATCTGAAACTGGACTCACAGGAGAGGTTCAAATCATAGAAAGTTAGAGTGTCAGTCCTCTTGTACTTAAGTCGGCATTGTGCCTTTTGTATTAAATTCGGATGCAATGTCTGTGTTTCATCGTCAATAAGAAGGTCCAAGGGATACACTAAACCTGAAGTGAAGCATCGGAATCTAAAACTGGACTCACAGGAGAGGATCAAATCATAGAAAGTTAGAGTGTCTGTCCTCTTGTACTTAAGTCATTATTGCGGATTTTGTATTAAATTCGGATGCAAATTCTGTGTTTCATCGTCAATAAGAAGGTCCAAGGGATACAGTGAACCTGAAGTGAAGCATCGGAATCTAAAACTGGACTCACAGGTGAGGTTCAAATCATAGAAAGTTAGAGTGTCAGTCCTCTTTTTCTTCAGTCGGCATTGTGCCTTTTGTACTAAATTCGGATGCAATTTCTGTGTTTCATCGTCAATAAGATAGTCCAAGGGAAACTGTAAACCTGAAGTGAAGCATCGGAATCTAAAACTGGACTCACAGGAGAGGTTCAAATCATAGAAAGTTGGAGTGTCAGTCCTCTTGTACTTACGTCGGCATTGTGCCTTTTGTATTAAATTCGGATGCAATTTCTGTGTTTCATCGTCAATAAGAACGTCCAAGGGATACACTAAACCTGAAGTGAAGCATCGGAATCTAAAACTGGACTCACAGGAGAGGTTCAAATCATAGAAAGTTAGATTGTCAGTCCTCTTGTACTTAAGTCGGCATTGTGCATTTTGTATTAAAATCGGATGGAAACTCTGTGTTTCATCATCAATAAGAAGGTCCAAGGGATACAGTAAACCTGAAGTGACGCATCGGAATCTAAAACTGGACTCACAGGAGAGGTTCAAATCATAGAAAATTACAGTATCAATCCCCTTGTACTTAAGCCGGCATTATGCCTTTTGTATTAAATTCGGATGCAATTTCTGTGTTTCATCATCAATAAGAAGGTCCAAGGGATACAGTAAACCTGAAGTGAAGCATCGGAATCTAAAACTGGACTCACAGGTGAGGTTCAAATCATTGAAAGTTAGAGTGTCTGTCCTCTTGTACTTAAGTCATTATTGTGGCTTTGAATTAAATTCGGATGCAATATCTGTGTTCCATCGTCAATAAGAAGGTCCAAGGGATACAATAAACCTGAAGTGAAGCATCGGAATCGAAAACTGGACTCACAGGTGAGATTCAAATCATAGATAGTTAGAGTGTCAGTCCTCTTGTTCTTCAGACGACATTGTGCCTTTTGTAGTACATTCGGATGCAATTTCTGTGTTTCATCGTCAATAAGAATGTCCAAGGGATACAGTAAACCTGAAGTGAAGCATCGGAATCTAAAACTGGACTCACAGGTGAGGTTCAAATCATTGAAAGTTAGAGTGACTGTCCTCTTGTACTTAAGTCATTATTGTGGCTTTGAATTAAATTCGGATGCAATATCTGTGTTCCATCGTCAATAAGAAGGTCCAAGGGATACAATAAACCTGAAGTGAAGCAACGGAATCTAAAACTGGACTCGGAGGTGAGGTTCAAATCATAGATAGTTCGAGTGTCAGTCCTCTTGTTCTTCAGACGACATTGTGCCTTTTGTAGTACATTCGGATGCAATTTCTGTGTTTCATCGTCAATAAGAAAGTCCAAGGGATACAGTAAACCTGAAGTGAAGCATCGGTATCTAAAACTGGCCTCACAGGACAGGTTCAAATCATAGAAAGTTAGAGTGTCAGTCCTCTTGTACTTAAGTCGGCATTGTGCCTTTTGTATTATATTCGGATGCAACTTCTGTGTTTCTTCATCAATAAGAAGGTCCAAGGGATACAGTAAACGTGAGGTGAAGCATCGGAATCTAAAACTGGACTCACAGGAGAGGTTCAAAGCATAGAAAGTTAGAGTGTCAGTCCTCTCGTACTTAAGTCGACATTGTGCCTTTTGTATTAAATTCGTATACTAATTCTGTGTTTCATCGTCAATAAGAAGGTCCAAGGGATGCAGTAAACCTGAAGTGAAGCATCGGAATCCAAAACTGGACTCACAGGAGAGGTTCAAATCATAGAAAGTTAGAGTGTCAGTCCTCTTGTTCTTTAGTCGGCATTGTGCATTTTGTATTAAATTCGGATGCAATTTCTGTGTTTCATCGTCAATTAGATAGTCCAAGGGATACTGTTAACCTAAAGTAAAGCATCGGAATCTAAAACTGGACTCACAGGAGAGGTTCAAATTATAGAAAGTTAGAGTGTCAGTCCTCTTGTACTTAAGTCGGCATTGTGCCTTTTGTATTAAATTCGGATGCAATGTCTGTGTTTTATCGTCAATAGGAAGGTCCAAGGGATACACTAAATCTGAAGTGAAGCATCGGAATCTAAAACTGGACTCACAGGAGAGGATCAAATCATAGAAAGTTAGAGTGTCTGTCCTCTTGTACTTAAGTCATTATTGTGGATTTTGTATTAAATTCGGATGCAAATTCTGTGTTTCATCGTCAATAAGAAGGTCCAAGGGATACAGTGAACCTGAAGTGAAGCATCGGAATCTAAAACTGGACTCACAGGTGGGGTTCAAATCATAGAAAGTTAGAGTGTCTGTCCTCTTGTACTTAAGTCATCATTGTGGCTTTTGTATTAAATTCGGATGCAATTTCTGTGTTTCATCGTCAATAAGAAGGTCCAAGGGATACAGTAAACCTGAAGTGAAGCATCGGAATCTAAAACTGGACTTACAGGAGAGGTTCAAATCATAGAAAGTTAGAGTGTCAGTCCTCTTGTTCTTCAGTCGGCATTGTGCCTTTTGTACTAAATTCGGATGCAATTTCTGTGTTTCATCGTCAATAAGATAGTCCAAGGGAAACTGTAAACCTGAAGTGAAGCATCGGAATCTAAAACTGGACTCACAGGAGAGGTTCAAATCATAGAAAGTTGGAGTGTCAGTCCTCTTGTACTTAAGTCGGCATTGTGCCTTTTGTATTAAATTCGGATGCAATTACTGTGTTTCATCGTCAATAAGAACGTCCAAGGGATACACTAAACCTGAAGTGAAGCATCGGAATCTAAAACTGGACTCACAGGAGAGGTTCAAATCATAGAATGTTAGATTGTCAGTCCTCTTGTACTTAAGTCATTATTGTGGATTTTGTATTAAATTCGGATGCAAATTCTGTGTTTCATCGAGAATATGAGGGTCCAAGGGAAACAGTAAACCTGAAGTGAAGCATCGGAACTTAAAACTGGACTCACAGGTGAGGTTCAAATCATAGAAAGTTAGAGTGTCAGTCCTCTTGTACTTAAGCCGGCATTGCGCCTTTTGTATTAAATTCGGTTGCAATTTCTGTGTTTCATCATCAATAAGAAGGTCCAAGGGATACAGTAAACCAGAAGTGAAGCATCGGAATCTAAAACTGGACTCACAGGTGAGGTTCAAATCATTGAAAGTTAGAGTGTCTGTCCTCTTGTACTTAAGTCATTATTGTGGCTTTGAATTAAATTCGGATGCAATATCTGTGTTCCATCGTCAATAAGAAGGTCCAAGGGATACAATAAACCTGAAGTGAAGCATCGGAATCGAAAACTGGACTCACAGGTGAGGTTCAAATCATAGATAGTTAGAGTGTCAGTCCTCTTGTTCTTCAGACGACATTGTGCCTTTTGTAGTACATTCGGATGCAATTTCTGTGTTTCATCGTCAATAAGAATGTCCAAGGGATACAGTAAGCCTGAAGTGAAGCATCGGTATCTAAAACTGGCCTCGCAGGAGAGGTTCAAATCATAGAAAGTTAGAGTGTCAGTCCTCTTGTACTTAAGTCGGCATTGTGCCTTTTGTATTATATTCGGATGCAATTTCTGTGTTTCATCATCAATAAGAAGGTCCAAGGGATACAGTAAACGTGAGATGAAGCATCGGAATCTAAAACTGGACTCACAGGAGAGGTTCAAAGCATAGAAAGTTAGAGTGTCAGTCCTCTCGTACTTAAGTCGACATTGTGCCTTTTGTATTAAATTCGTATACTAATTCTGTGTTTCATCAACAACAAGATGGTCCAAGGGATACAGTAAACCTGAAGTGAAGCATCGGAATCTAAAACTGGACTTACAAGAGAGGTTCAAATCATAGAAAATTAGAGTGTCAGTCATCTTGTACTTAAGTCGGCATTGTGCCTTTTGTATTAAATTCGGATGCAATTTCTGTGTTTCATCGTCAATAAGAACGTCCAAGGGATACACTAAACCTGAAGTGAAGCATCGGAATCTAAAACTGGACTCACAGGAGAGGTTCAAATCATAGAACGTTAGATTGTCAGTCCTCCTGTACTTAAGTCATTATTGTGGATTTTGTATTAAATTCGGATGCAAATTCTGTGTTTCATCGAGAATATGAGGGTCCAAGGGAAACAATAAACCTGAAGTGAAGCATCGGAACTTAAAACTGGACTCACAGGAGAGGATCAAATCATAGAAAGTTAGAGTGTCTGTCCTCTTGTACTTAAGTCATTATTGTGGATTTTGTATTAAATTCGGATGCAAATTATGTGTTTCATCGAGAATATGAGGGTCCAAGGGATACACTAAACCTGAAGTGAAGCATCGGAATCTAAAACTGGACTCACAGGAGAGGATCAAATCATAGAAAGTTAGAGTGTCTGTCCTCTTGTACTTAAGTCATTATTGTGGATTTTGTATTAAATTCGGATGCAAATTCTGTGTTTCATCGAGAATATGAGGGTCCAAGGGAAACAGTAAACCTGAAGTGAAGCATCGGAACTTAAAACTGGACTCACAGGTGAGGTTCAAATCATAGAAAGTTAGAGTGTCAGTCCTCTTGTACTTAAGCCGGCATTGCGCCTTTTGTATTAAATTCGGTTGCAATTTCTGTGTTTCATCATCAATAAGAAGGTCCAAGGGATACAGTAAACCAGAAGTGAAGCATCGGAATCTAAAACTGGACTCACAGGTGAGGTTCAAATCATAGAAAGTTAGAGTGTCTGTCCTCTTGTACTTAAGTCATCATTGTGCCTTTTGTATTAAATTCGGATGCAATTTCTGTGTGTCATCGTCAATAAGATGGTCCAAGGGATACAGTAAACCTGAAGTGAAGCATCGGAATCTAAAACTGGACTCACAGGTGATGTTCAAATCATAGAAAGTTAGAGTGTAGAGTCCTCTTGTACTTAAGTCGGCATTGTGCTTTTTGTATTAAATATGGATGCAATTTCTGTATTTCATCGAGAGTAAGAGGGTCCAAGGGAAACAGTAAACCTGAAGTGAAGCATCGGAACTTAAAACTGGACTCACAGGTGAGGTTCAAATCATAGAAAGTTAGAATGTCAGTTCTCTTGTACCTAAGTCGGCATTGTGCCTTTTGTATGAAATCCGGATGCAACTTCTGTGTTTCATCATCAATAAGAAGGTCTAAGGGATACAGTAAACCTGAAGTGAAGCATTGGAATCTAAAACTGGACTCACAGCAGAGGTTCAAATCATAGAATGATAGATTGTCAGTCCTCTTGTACTTAAGACGGCATTGTGCCTTTTGTATTAAATTCGGATGCAATTTCTGTGCTTCATCGTCAATAAGAAGGTCCAAGGTATACACTAAACCTGAAGTGAAGCATCGGAATCTAAAACTGGACTCACAGGAGAGGTTCAAATCATAGAAAGCTAGAGTCTCAGTCCTCTTGTACTTAAGTCGGCATTGTGCCTTTTGTATTAAATTCGGATGCAATTTCTGTGTTTCATCGTCAATAAGAAGGTGCTAGGGATACAGTAAACCTGAAGTGAAGCATCGGAATCTAAAAGTGGACTCACAGGAGAGGATCAAATCATAGAAAGTTAGAGTGTCAGTCCTCTTGTACTTAGGTCGGCATTGTGCATTTTGTATTAAATTCGGATGGAAATTCTATGTTTCATCATCAATTAGAAGCACCAAGGGATACAGTAAACCCAAAGTGAAGCATCGGAATCTAAAACTGGACTCACAGGAGAGGTTCAAATCACAGAAAATTAGAGTATCAGTCCTCTTGTACTTAAGCCGGCATTGCGCCTTTTGTATTAAATTCGGTTGCAATTTCTGTGTTTCATCATCAATAAGAAGGTCCAAGGGATACAGTAAACCAGAAGTGAAGCATCGGAATCTAAAACTGGACTCACTGGTGAGGTTCAAATCATAGAAAGTTAGAGTGTCTGTCCTCTTGTACATAAGTCATCATTGTGCCTTTTGTATTAATTCGGATGCAATTTCTGTGTGTCATCGTCAATAAGATGGTCCAAGGGATACAGTAAACCTGAAGTGAAGCATCGGAATCTAAAACTGGACTCACAGGTGATGTTCAAATCATAGAAAGTTAGAGTGTAGAGTCCTCTTGTACTTAAGTCGGTATTGTGCTTTTTGTATTAAATACGGATGCAATTTCTGTATTTCATCGAGAGTAAGAGGGTCCAAGGGAAACAGTAAACCTGAAGTGAAGCATCGGAACTTAAAACTGGACTCACAGGTGAGGTTCAAATCATAGAAAGTTAGAATGTCAGTCCTCTTGTACTTAAGTCGGCATTGTGCCTTTTGTATGAAATTCGGATGCAACTTCTGTGTTTCATCATCAATAAGAAGGTCTAAGGGATACAGTAAACCTGAAGTGAAGCATTGGAATCTAAAACTGGACTCACAGCAGAGGTTCAAATCATAGAATGATAGATTGTCAGTCCTCTTGTACTTAAGACGGCATTGTGCCTTTTGTATTAAATTCGGATGCAATTTCTGTGCTTCATCGTCAATAAGAAGGTCCAAGGTATACACTAAACCTGAAGTGAAGCATCGGAATCTAAAACTGGACTCACAGGAGAGGTTCATATCATAGAAAGCTAGAGTCTCAGTCCTCTTGTACTTAAGTCGGCATTGTACCTTTTGTATTAAATTCGGATGCAATTTCTGTGTTTCATCGTCAATAAGAAGGTCCTAGGGATACAGTAAACCTGAAGTGAAACATCGGAATCTAAAAGTGGACTCACAGGAGAGGATCAAATCATAGAAAATTAGAGTGTCAGTCCTCTTGTACTTAGGTCGGCATTGTGCATTTTGTATTAAATTCGGATGGAAATTCTATGTTTCATCATCAATAGGAAGCTCCAAGGGATACAGTAATCCCAAAGTGAAGCATCGGAATCTAAAACTGGACTCACAGGAGAGGTTCAAATCACAGAAAATTAGAGTATCAGACCTCTTGTACTTAAGCCGGCATTGCGCCTTTTGTATTAAATTCGGTTGCAATTTCTGTGTTTCATCATCAATAAGAAGGTCCAAGGGATACAGTAAACCAGAAGTGAAGCATCGGAATCTCAAACTGGACTCACAGGTGGGGTTCAAATCATAGAAAGTTAGAGTGTCTGTCCTCTTGTACTTAAGTCATCATTGTGCCTATTGTATTAAATTCGGATGCATTATCTGTGTTTAATCGTCAATAAGCAGGTCCAAGGGATACAGTAAACCTGAAGTGGAGCATCGGACTCTAAAACTCGACTCACAGGAGAGGTTCAAATCATAGATAGTTAGAGTGTCAGTCCTCTAGTTTTTCAGTCGGCATTGTGCCTTTTGTATTAAATTCGGATGCAATTTCTGTGCTTCATCGCCAATAAGAAGGCCCAATTTAAACAGTAAACCTGAAGTGAAGCGTCGGAATCTAAAACTGGACTCACAGGAGAGGTTCAAATCATAGAAAGTGAGAGTGTCAGTCCTCTTGTACTTACGTCGGCATTGTGCATTTTGGATTTAATTCCGATGCAATATCTGTGTTTCATCGTAAATAAGAAGGTCCAAGGGATACATTAAACCTGAAGTGAAGCATCGGAATCTAAATCTGGACTCACAGGAGAGGTATAAATCATTGAAAGTTAGAGTGTCAGTCCTCTTGTACTTAAGTCGGCATTGTGCCTTTTGTATTAAATTCGGATGCAATTTCTGTGTTTCATCATCAATAAGAAGGTCCAAGGAATACAGTAAACCTGAAGTGAAGCATTGGAACCTAAAACTGGACTCACAGCAGAGGCTCAAATCGTAGAACGATAGAGTGTCAGTCCTCTTGTACTTAAGTCGGCATTGTGCCTTTTGTATTAAATTCGGATGCAATTTCTGTGTTTCATCGTGAATAAGAGGGTCCAAGGGATACAGTAAACCTGAAGTGAAGCATCGGAACTTAAAACTGGACTCACAGGTGAGGTTCAAATCATAGAAATTTAGAGTGTCAGTCCTCTTGTACTTAGGTCGGCATTGTGCCATTTGTATTAAATTCGGATGCAATTTCTGTGTTTCATCGTCAATAAGAAGATCCAAGGGATACAGTAAACCTGAAGTGAAGCATCGGAAACAAAAAGTGGACTCACAGGAGAGGTTTAAATCTTAGATAGTTAGAGTGTCAGTCCTCTTGTTCTTCAGTCGGCATTGTGCATTTTGTAGTAAATTCGGATGGAATTTCTGTGTTTCATCGTCAATAAGAAGGTCCAAGGTATACACTAAACCTGAAGTGAAGCATCGGAATCTAAAACTGGACTCACAGGAGAGGTTCAAATCATAGAAAGTTAGAGTGTCAGTCCTCTTGTACTTAAGTCGGCATTGTGCCTTTTGTATTACATTCGGATGCAATTTCTGTGTTTCATCGTCAATAAGAAGGTCCAAGGGATACAGTAAACCTGAAGTGAAGCATCGGAATCTGAAACTGGGCTCACAGAAGAGGTTCAAATCATAGAAAGTAAGAGTGTCAGTCCTCTTGTACTTACGTCGGCATTGTGCATTTTGTATTAAATTCGGATGGAAATTCTATGTTTCATCATCAATAAGAAGCTCCAAGGGATACAGTAAACCAGAAGTGTAGCATCGGAATCTAAAACTGGATTCACAGGAGAGGTTCAAATCATAGAAAATTAGAATATCAGTCCTCTTGTACTTAAGCTGGCATTGTGCCTTTTGTATTAAATTCGGATGCAATATCTCTGTTTCATCATCAATAAGAAGGTCCAAGGGATACAGTAAACCTGAGGTGAAGCATCGGAATCTAAAACTGGACTCACAGGAGAGGTTCAAATCATAGAAAGTTAGAGTGTCAGTCCTCTTGTCGGCATTGTGCCTTTTGTATTAAAATTGGATGCAATTTCTGTGTTTCATCGGCAATAAGAAGGTCCAAGGGATACAGTAAACCTGAAGTGAAGCGTCGGTGTCTAAAACTGGACTCACAGGAGAGGTTCAAATGATAGAAAGTTAGAGTGTCAGTGCTCTTGAACTTGAGACGGCATTGTGCCTTTTGTATTAAATTCGGATGCAATTTCTCTGTTTCATCATCAATAAGACGGTCCAAGGTATACACTAAACCTGAAGTGAAGCATCGGAAGCTGAAACTGGACTCACAGGAGAGGTTCAAATCATAGAAAGTTAGAGTGTCAGTCCTCTTGTACTTACGTCGGCATTGTGCCTTTTGTATCAAATTCGGTTGCAATTTCTGTGTTTCATCGTCAATAAGAATGTACAAGGGATACAGTAAACCTGAAGTGAAGCATCGGAATCTAAAACTGGACTCACAGGAGAGGTTTAAGTCATAGAAAGTGAGAGAGTCACTCCTCTTGTACTTAAGCCGGCATTGTGCCTTTTAAATTCAATTCCGATGAAAATTCTGTGTTTCATCGCCAATAAGAAGGTCCAAGGGATACATTAAACCTGAAGTGAAGCATCGGAATCTAAATCTGGACTCACAGGAGAGGTTTAAATCATTGAAAGTTAGAGTGTCAGTCCTCTTGTACTTAAGTCGGCATTGTGCCTTTTGTATTAAATTGGGATGCAATTTCTGTGTTTCATAATCAATAAGAAGGTCCAAGGGATACAGTAAACCTGAAGTGAAGCATTGGAATCTAAAACTGGACTCACAGCAGAGGCTCAAATCGTAGAATGATAGAGTGTCCGTCCTCTTGTACTTAAGTCGGCATTGTGCCTTTGTATTAAATTCGGATGCAATTTCTGCGCTTCATCGTCAATAAGACGGTCCAAGGTATACACTAAACCTGAAGTGAAGCATCGAAAGCTGAAACTGGACTCACTGGAGAGGTTCATATCTAAGAAAGTTAGAGTGTCAGTCCTCTTGTACTTAAGTCGGCATAGTGCCTTTTGTACTAAATTAGGATGCAATTTCTGTGTTTCATCATCAATAAAAAGGTCCAAGGGATACAGTAAACCTGAAGTGAAGCATCGGAATCTAAAACTGGACTCACAGGTGAGGTTCAAATCATAGAAAGTTAGAGTGTCTGTCCTCTTGTACTTAAGTCATCATTGTGCCTTTTGTATTAAATTCGGATGCAATTTCTGTGTTTCATCGTCAATAAGAAGGTCCTAGGGATACAGTAAACCTGAAGTGAAGCATCGGAATCTAAAAGTGGACTCACAGGAGAGGTTCAAATCATAGAAAGTTAGAGTGTCAGTCCTCTTGTACTTAGGTCGGCATTGTGCATTTTGTATTAAATTCGGATGGAAATTCTATGTTTCATCATCAATTAGAAGCACCAAGGGATACAGTAAACCCAAAGTGAAGCATCGGAATTTAAAACTGGACTCACAGGAGAGGTTCAAATCACAGAAAATTAGAGTATCAGTCCTCTTGTACTTAAGCCGGCATTGCGCCTTCTGTATTAAATTCGGTTGCAATTTCTGTGATTCATCATCAATAAGAAGGGCCAAGGGATACAGTAAACCAGAACTGAAGCATCGGAATCTAAAACTGGACTCACAGGTGAGGTTCAAATCATAGAAAGTTAGATTGTCTGTCCTCTTGTACTTAAGTCATCATTGTGCCTTTTGTATTAAATTCGGATGCAATTTCTGTGTGTCATCGTCAATAAGATGGTCCAAGGGATACAGTAAACCTGAAGTGAAGCATCGGAATCTAAAACTGGCCTCACAGGTGATGTTCAAATCATAGAAAGTTAGAGTGTAGAGTCCTCTTGTACTTAAGTCGGCATTGTGCTTTTTGAATTAAATACGGATGCAATTTCTGTATTTCATCGAGAGTAAGAGGGTCCAAGGGAAACAGTAAACCTGAAGTGAAGCATCGGAACTTAAAACTGGACTCACAGGTGAGGTTCAAATCATAGAAAGGTAGAATGTCAGTCCTCTTGTACGTAAGTCGGCATTGTGCCTTTTGTATGAAATTCGGATGCAACTTCTGTGTTTCATCATCAATAAGAAGATCTAAGGGATACAGTAAACCTCAAGTGAAGCATTGGAATCTAAAACTGGACTCACAGCAGAGGTTCAAATCATAGAATGATAGATTGTCAGTCCTCTTGTACTTAAGACGGCATTGTGCCTTTTGTATTAAATTCGGATGCAATTTCTGTGCTTCATCGTCAATAAGAAGGTCCAAGGTATACACTAAACCTGAAGTGAAGCATCGGAATCTAAAACTGGACTCACAGGAGAGGTTCAAATCATAGAAAGTTAGAGTGTCAGTCCTCTTGTACTTAAGTCGGCATTGTGCCTTTTGTATTACATTCGGATGCAATTTCTGTGTTTCATCGTCAATAAGAAGGTCCAAGGGATACAGTAAACCTGAAGTGAAGCATCGGAATCTGAAACTGGGCTCACAGAAGAGGTTCAAATCATAGAAAGTAAGAGTGTCAGTCCTCTTGTACTTACGTCGGCATTGTGCATTTTGTATTAAATTCGGATGGAAATTCTATGCTTCATCATCAATAAGAAGCTCCAAGGGATACAGTAAACCAGAAGTGTAGCATCGGAATCTAAAACTGGATTCACAGGAAAGGTTCAAATCATAGAAAATTAGAATATCAGTCCTCTTGTACTTAAGCTGGCATTGTGCCTTTTGTATTAAATTCGGATGCAATTTCTCTGTTTCATCATCAATAAGAAGGTCCAAGGGATACAGTAAACCTGAGGTGAAGCATCGGAATCTAAAACTGGACTCACAGGAGAGGTTCAAATCATAGAAAGTTAGAGTGTCAGTCCTCTTGTCGGCATTGTGCCTTTTGTATTAAATTCGGATGCAATTTCTGTGTTTCATCGGCAATAAGAAGGTCCAAGGGATACAGTAAACCTGAAGTGAAGCGTCGGTGTCTAAAACTGGACTCACAGGAGAGGTTCAAATGATAGAAAGTTAGAGTGTCAGTGCTCTTGAACTTGAGTCGGCATTGTGCCTTTTGTATTAAATTCGGATGCAATTTCTGTGCTTCATCGCCAATAAGAGGGTCCAAGGTATATAGTAAACCTGAAGTGAAGCGTCCGAATCTAAAACTGGACTCACAGAAGAGGTTCAAATCATAGAAAGTGAGAGTGTCAGTCCTCTTGTACTTAAGTCGGCATTGTACCTTTTAAATTCAATTCCGATGCAATTTCTGTGTTTCATCGCCAATAAGAAGGTCCAAGGGATACATTAAACCTGAAGTGAAGCATCGGAATCTAAATCTGGTCTCACAGGAGAGGTTCAAATCATTGAAAGTTAGAGTGTCAGTCCTCTTGTACTTAAGTCGGCATTGTGCCTTTTGTATTAAATTCGGATGCAATTTCTGTGTTTCATCATCAATAAGAAGGTCCAACGGATACAGTAAACCTGAAGTGAAGCATTGGAATCTTAAACTGGACTCACAGCAGAGGCTCCAATCGTAGAATGATAGAGTGTCAGTCCTCTTGTACTTAAGTCGGCATTGTGCCTTTGTATTAAATTCGGATGCAATTTCTGCGCTTCATCGTCAATAAGACGGTCCAAGGTATACACTAAACCTGAAGTGAAGCATCGGAAGCTAAAACTGGACTCACAGGAGAGGTTCAAATCATAGAAAGTTAGAGTGTCAGTCCTCTTGTACTTAAGTCGGCATAGTGCCTTTTGTATTAAATTAGGATGCAATTTCTGTGTTTCATCGTAAATAAGAAGGTCCAAGGGATACAGTAAACCTGAAATGAAGCATCGGAGTCTAAAACTGGACTCACAGGAGTGGTTCAAATCATAGAAAGTTAGAGTGTCAGTCCTCTTGTACTTACGTCGGCATTGTGCCTTTTGTATCAAATTCGGTTGCAATTTCTGTGTTTCATCGTCAATAAGAATGTCCAAGGGATACAGTAAACCTGAAGTGAAGCATCGGAATCTAAAACTGGACTCACAGGAGAGGTTTAAGTCATAGAAAGTGAGAGAGTCACTCCTCTTGTACTTAAGCCGGCATTGTGTCTTTTAAATTCAATTCCGATGCAAATTCTGTGTTTCATCGCCAATAAGAAGGTCTAAGGGATACATTAAACCTGAAGTGAAGCATCGGAATCTAAATCTGGACTCACAGGAGAGGTTTAAATCATTGAAAGTTAGAGTGTCAGTCCACTTGTACTTAAGTCGGCATTGTGCCTTTTGTATTAAATTGGGATGCAATTTCTGTGTTTCATCATCAATAAGAAGGTCCAAGGGATACAGTAAACCTGAAGTGAAGCATTGGAATCTAAAACTGGACTCACAGCAGAGGCTCAAATCGTAGAATGATAGAGTGTCCGTCCTCTTGTACTTAAGTCGGCATTGTGCCTTTGTATTAAATTCGGATGCAATTTCTGCGCTTCATCGTCAATAAGACGGTCCAAGGTATACACTAAACCTGAAGTGAAGCATCGAAAGCTGAAACTGGACTCACTGGAGAGGTTCATATCTAAGAAAGTTAGAGTGTCAGTCCTCTTGTACTTAAGTCGGCATAGTGCCTTTTGTACTAAATTAGGATGCAATTTCTGTGTTTCATCATCAATAAGAAGGTCCAAGGGATACAGTAAACCTGAAGTGAAGCATCGGAATCTAAAACTGGACTCACAGGTGAGGTTCAAATCATAGAAAGTTAGAGTGTCTGGCCTCTTGTACTTAAGTCATCATTGTGGCTTTTTTATTTAATTCGGATGCAATTTCTGTGTTTCATCGTCAATAAGAAGGTCGAAGGGATACAGTAAACCTGAAGTGTAGCATCGGAATCTAAAACTGGACTCACAGGAGAGGTTCAAATCATAGAAAGTTAGAGTGTCAGTCCTCTTGTCCTTCAGTCGGCATTGTGCCTTTTGTATTAAATTCAGATGCAATTTCTGTGTTTCATCGTTAATAAGAGGGTCCAAGTTATACAGTAAACCTGAAGTGAAGCATCGGTACTTAAAACTGGACGCACAGGTGAGGTTCAAAACATAGAAAGTTAGAGTGTCAGTCCTCTTGTACTTAAGTCGGCTTTGTGCCTTTTGTATTACATTCGGATGCAATTTTTGTGTTTCATCATCAATAAGAAGGTCCAAGGGATACAGTAAACCTGAAGTGAAGCATTGGAATCTAAAACTGGACTCACAGCAGAGGTTCAAATCATAGAATGATAGTGTGTCACTCGTCTTGTACTTAAGTCGGCATTGTGCCTTTTGTATTAAATTCGGATGCAATTTCTGTGCTTCATCGTCAATAAGAAGGTCCAAGGTATACACTAAACCTGAAGTGAAGCATCGGAATCTAAAACTGGACTCACAGGAGAGGTTCAGATCTTAGAAAGTTAGAGTGTCAGTCCTGTTGTACTTAAGTCGGCATTGTGCCTTTTGTATTACATTCGGATGCAATTTCTGTGTTTCATCGTCAATAAGAAGGTCCAAGGGATACAGTAAACCTGAAGTGAAGCATCGGAATCTGAAACTGGGCTCACAGAAAAGGTTCAAATCATAGAAAGTAAGAGTGTCAGTCCTCTTGTACTTACGTCGGCATTGTGCATTTTGTATTAAATTCGGATGGAAATTCTATGTTTCATCATCAATAAGAAGCTCCAAGGGATACAGTAAACCAGAAGTGTAGCATCGGAATCTAAAACTGGATTCACAGGAGAGGTTCAAATCATAGAAAATTAGAATATCAGTCCTCTTGTACTTAAGCTGGCATTGCGCCTTTTGTATTAAATTCGGATGCAATTTCTCTGTTTCATCATCAATAAGAAGGTGCAAGGGATACAGTAAACCTGAGGTGAAGCATCGGAATCAAAAACTGGACTCACAGGAGAGGTTCAAATCATAGAAAGTTAGAGTGTCAGTCCTCTTGTCGGCATTGTGCCTTTTGTATTAAATTCGGATGCAATTTCTGTGCTTCATCGCCAATAAGAGGGTCCAAGGTATACAGTAAACCTGAAGTGAAGCGTCCGAATCTAAAACTGGACTCACAGGAGAGGTTCAAATCATAGAAAGTGAGAGTGTCAGTCCTCCTGTACTTAAGTCGGCATTGTACCTTTTAAATTCAATTCCGATGCAATTTCTGTGTTTCATCGCCAATAAGAAGGTCCAAGGGATACATTAAACCTGAAGTGAAGCATCGGAATCTAAATCTGGTCTCACAGGAGAGGTTCAAATCATAGAAAGTGAGAGTGTCAGTCCTCTTGTACTTAAGTCGGCATTGTGCCTTTGTATTAAATTCGGATGCAATTTCTGCGCTTCATCGTCAATAAGATGGTCCAAGGTATACACTAAACCTGAAGTGAAGCATCGGAAGCTAAAACTGGACTCACAGGAGAGGTTCAAATCATAGAAAGTTAGAGTGTCAGTCCTCTTGTACTTAAGTCGGCAAAGTGCCTTTTGTATTAAATTAGGATGCAATTTCTGTGTTTCATCGTAAATAAGAAGGTCCAAGGGATACAGTAAACCTGAAATGAAGCATCGGAGTCTAAAACTGGACTCACAGGAGTGGTTCAAATCATAGAAAGTTAGAGTGTCAGTCCTCTTGTACTTACGTCGGCATTGTGCATTTTGTATCAAATTCGGTTGCAATTTCTGTGTTTCATCGTCAATAAGAATGTCCAAGGGATACAGTAAACCTGAAGTGAAGCATCGGAATCTAAAACTGGACTCACAGGAGAGGTTTAAGTCATAGAAAGTGAGAGAGTCACTCCTCTTGTACTTAAGCCGGCATTGTGTCTTTTAAATTCAATTCCGATGCAAATTCTGTGTTTCATCGCCAATAAGAAGGTCCACGGGATACATTAAACCTGAAGTGAAGCATCGGAATCTAAATCTGGACTCACAGGAGAGGTTTAAATCATTGAAAGTTAGGGTGTCAGTCCTCTTGTACTTAAGTCGGCATTGTGCCTTTTGTATTAAATTGGGATGCAATTTCTGTGTTTCATCATCAATAAGAAGGTCCAAGGGATACAGTAAACCTGAAGTGAAGCATTGGAATCTAAAACTGGACTCACAGCAGAGGCTCAAATCGTAGAATGATAGAGTGTCCGTCCTCTTGTACTTAAGTCGGCATTGTGCCTTTGTATTGAATTCGGATGCAATTTCTGCGCTTCATCGTCAATAAGACGGTCCAAGGTATACACTAAACCTGAAGTGAAGCATCGAAAGCTGAAACTGGACTCACTGGAGAGGTTCATATCTAAGAAAGTTAGAGTGTCAGTCCTCTTGTACTTAAGTCGGCATAGTGCCTTTTGTACTAAATTAGGATGCAATTTCTGTGTTTCATCATCAATAAGAAGGTCCAAGGGATACAGTAAACCTGAAGTGAAGCATCGGAATCTAAAACTGGACTCACAGGTGAGGTTCAAATCATAGAAAGTTAGAGTGTCTGTCCTCTTGTACTTAAGTCATCATTGTGGCTTTTTTATTTAATTCGGATGCAATTTCTGTGTTTCATCGTCAATAAGAAGGTCGAAGGGATACAGTAAACCTGAAGTGTAGCATCGGAATCTAAAACTGGACTCACAGGAGAGGTTCAAATCATAGAAAGTTAGAGTGTCAGTCCTCTTGTCCTTCAGTCGGCATTGTGCCTTTAGTATTAAATTCAGATGCAATTTCTGTGTTTCATCGTCTATGAGATGGTCCAAGGGATACAGTAAACCTGATGTGAAGCATCGGAATCTAAAACTGGACACACAGGAGAGGTTCAAATCATGGAAAGTTAGAGTGTAGAGTCCTCTTGTACTTAAGTCGGCATTGTGCCTTTTGTATTAAATTCAGATGCAATTTCTGTGTTTCATCGTTAATAGGAGGGTCCAAGTTATACAGTAATCCTGAAGTGAAGCATCGGTACTTAAAACTGGACGCACAGGTGAGGTTCAAAACATAGAAAGTTAGTGTGTCAGTCCTCTTGTACTTAAGTCGGCTTTGTGCCTTTTGTATTACATTCGGATGCAATTTTTGTGTTTCATCATCAATAAGAAGGTCCAAGGGATACAGTAAACCTGAAGTGAAACATTGGAATCTAAAACTGGACTCACAGCAGAGGTTCAAATCATAGAATGATAGTGTGTCACTCGTCTTGTACTTAAGTCGGCATTGTGCCTTTTGTATTAAATTCGGATGCAATTTCTGTGCTTCATCGTCAATAAGAAGGTCCAAGGTATACACTAAACCTGAAGTGAAGCATCGGAATCTAAAACTGGACTCACAGGAGAGGTTCAGATCATAGAAAGTTAGAGTGTCAGTCCTCTTGTACTTAAGTCGGCATTGTGCCTTTTGTATTAAATTCGGATGCAATTTCTGTGTTACATCGTCAATAAGAAGGTCCAAGGGATACAGTAAACCTGAACTGAAGCATCGGAATCTAAAACTGGACTCACAGGAGAGGTTCAAATCATAGAAAGTTTAAGTGTCAGTCCTCTTGTACATAAGTCGGCATTGTGCATTTTGTATTAAATTCGGATGGATATTCTGTGTTTCATCATCAATAAGAAGGTTCAAGGGATACAGGAAACCTGAAGTGAAGCATCAGAATCTAAAACTGGACTCACAGGAGAGGTTCAAATCATAGAAAATTAGAGTATCAGTCCTCTTGTACTTAAGCCGGCATTATGCCTTTTGTATTAAATTCGGATGCAATTTCTCTGTTTCATCATCAATAAGAAGGTCCAAGGGATACAGTAAACCTGAGGTGAAGCATCGGAATCTAAAACTGGACTCACAGGAGAGCTTCAAATCATAGATAGTGAGAGTGTCAGTCCTCTTGTCGGCATTGTGCCTTTTGTATTAAATTCGGATGCAATTTCTGTGTTTCATCGGCAATAAGAAGGTCCAAGATATACAGTAAACCTGAAGTGAAGCATCGGTGTCTAAAACTGGACTCACAGGAGAGGTTCAAATGATAGAAAGTTAGAGTGTCAGTGCTCTTGAACTTGAGACGGCATTGTGCCTTTTGTATTAAATTCGGATGCAATTTCTGTGCTTCATCGCCAATAAGAAGGTCCAAGGTATACAGTAAGCCTGAAGTGAAGCGTCCGAATCTAAAACTGGACTCACAGGAGAGGTTCAAATAATAGAAAGTGAGAGTGTCAGTCCTCTTGTACTTAAGTCGGCATTGTACATTTAAATTCAATTCCGATGCAATTTCTGTGTTTCATCGCCAATAAGAAGGTCCAAGGAATACATTAAACCTGAAAAGAAGCATCGGAATCTAAATCTGGTCTCACAGGAGAGGTTTAAATCATTGAAAGTTAGAGTGTCAGTCCTCCTGTACTTAAGTCGGCATTGTGCCTTTTGTATTAAATTCGGATGCAATTTCTGTGTTTCATCATCAATAAGAAGGTCCAACGGATACAGTAAACCTGAAGTGAAGCATTGGAATCTAAAACTGGACTCACAGCAGAGGCTCCAATCGTAGAATGATAGAGTGTCAGTCCTCTTGTACTTAAGTCGGCATTGTGCCTTTGTATTAAATTCGGATGCAATTTCTGCGCTTCATCGTCAATAAGACGGTCCAAGGTATACACTAAACCTGAAGTGAAGCATCGGAAGCTAAAACTGGACTCACAGGAGAGGTTCAAATCATAGAAAGTTAGAGTGTCAGTCCTCTTGTACTTAAGTCGACATAGTGCCTTTTGTATTAAATTAGGATGCAATTTCTGTGTTTCATCGTAAATAAGAAGGTCCAAGGGATACAGTAAACCTGAAATGAAGCATCGGAATCTAAAACTGGACTCACAGGAGTGGTTCAAATCATAGAAAGTTAGAGTGTCAGTCCTCTTGTACTTACGTCGGCATTGTGCCTTTTGTATCAAATTCGGTTGCAATTTCTGTGTTTCATCGTCAATAAGAATGTCCAAGGGATACAGTAAACCTGAAGTGAAGCATCGGAATCTAAAACTGGACTCACAGGAGAGGTTTAAGTCATAGAAAGTGAGAGTGTCAGTCCTCTTGTACTTAAGCCGGCATTGTGTCTTTTAAATTCAATTCCGATGCAAATTCTGTGTTTCATCGCCAATAAGAAGGTCCCAGGGATACATTAAACCTGAAGTGAAGCATCGGAATCTAAATCTGGACTCACAGGAGAGGTTTAAATCATTGAAAGTTAGAGTGTCAGTCCTCTTGTACTTAAGTCGGCATTGTGCCTTTTGTATTAAATACGGATGCAATTTCTGTGTTTCATCATCAATAAGAAGGTCCAAGGGATACACTAAACCTGAAGTGAAGCATCGGAAGCTAAAACTGGACTCACTGGAGAGGTTCATATCTAAGAAAGTTAGAGTGTCAGTCCTCTTGTACTTAAGTCGGCATAGTGCCTTTTGTACTAAATTAGGATGCAATTTCTGTGTTTCATCGTAAATAAGAAGGTCCAAGGGATACAGTAAACCAGAAATGAAGCATCGGAATCTAAAACTGGACTCACAGTAGTGGTTCAAATCATAGAAAGTTAGAGTGTCAATCCTCTTGTACTTACGTCGGCATTGTGCCTTTTGTATCAAATTCGGTTGCAATTTCTGTGTTTCATAGTCAATTAGAATGTCCAAGGGATACAGTAAACCTGAAGTGAAGCATCGGAATCTAAAACTGGACTCACAGGAGAGGTTCAAATCATAGAGAGTTAGAGTGTCAGTCGTCTTGTACGTAAGTCGGCATTTGCCTTTTGTATTATATTCGGATGCAATTTCTGTGTTTCATCTTCAATAAGAGGGTCCAAGGGATCCAGTAAACCTGAAGTGAAGCATCGGAATCTAAAACTGGACTCACAAGAGAGGTTCAAATCGTAGAAAGTTAGAGTGTCAGTCCTCTTGTACTTAAGTCGGCATTTTGCCTTTTGTATTAATTTCGGATGCAAATTCTGTGTTTCATCAACAACAAGAAGGTCCAAGGGATACAGCAAACCTGAAGTGAAGCATCGGAATCAAAAACTGGACTCACAGGAGAGGTTCAAATCATAGAAAATTAGAGTGTCAGTCCTCTTGTACTTAAGTCGGCATTGTGCGTTTTGTATTAAATTCGGATGCAATTTCTGTGTTTCATCATCAATAAGAAGGTCCAAGGGATACAGTAAACCTGAAGTGTAGCATCGGAATCTAAAACTGGACTCACAGGAGAGGTTCAATTCATAGAAAGTTAGAGTGTCAGTCCTCTTGTCCTTCAGTCGGCATTGTGCCTTTTGTATTAAATTCAGATGCAATTTCTGTGTTTCATCGTCAATGAGATGGTCCAAGGGATACAGTAAACCTGATATGAAGCATCGGAATCTAAAACTGGACTCACAGGAGAGGTTCAAATCATAGAAATTTAGGGTGTAGAGTCCTCTTGTACTTAAGTCGGCATTGTGCCTTTTGTATTAAATTCAGATGCAATTTCTGTGTTTCATCGTTAATAAGAGGGTCCAAGTTATACAGTAAACCTGAAGTGAAGCATCGGAACTTAAAACTGGACGCACAGGTGAGGTTCAAAACATAGAAAGTTAGAGTGTCAGTCCTCTTGTACTTAAGTCGGCTTTGTGCCTTTTGTATTACATTCGGATGCAATTTTTGTGTTTCATCATCAATAAGAAGGTCCAAGGGATACAGTAAACCTGAAGTGAAGCATTGGAATCTGAAACTGGACTCACAGCAGAGGTTCAAATCATAGAATGATAGAGTGTCACTCGTCTTGTACTTAAGTCGGCATTGTGCCTTTTGTATTAAATTCGGATGCAATTTCTGTGCTTCATCTTCAATAAGAAGGTCCAAGGTATACACTAAACCTGGAGTGAAGCATCGGAATCTAAAACTGGACTCACAGGAGAGGTTCAGATCATAGAAAGTTAGAGTGTCAGTCCTCTTGTACTTAAGTCGGCATTGTGCCTTTTGTATTAAATTCGGATGCAATTTCTGTGTTTCATCGTCAATAAGAAGGTCCAAGGGATACAGTAAACCTGAAGTGAAGCATCGGAATCTAAAACTGGGTTCACAGGAGAGGTTCAAATCATAGAAAGTTTAAGTGTCAGTCCTCTTGTACTTAAGTCGGCATTGTGCATTTTGTATTAAATTCGGATGGATATTCTGTGTTTCATCATCAATAAGAAGGTTCAAGGGATACAGGAAACCTGAAGTGAAGCATCAGAATCTAAAACTGGACTCACAGGAGAGGTTCAAATCATAGAAAATTAGAGTATCAGTCCTCTTGTACTTAAGCCGGTATTGTGCCTTTTGTATTAAATTCGGATGCAATTTCTGTGTTTCATCATCAATAAGAATGTCCAAGGGATACAGTAAACCTGAAGTGAAGCATCGGAATCTAAAACTGGACTCACACGTGAGGTACACATCATAGAAAGTTATATTGTCTGCCCTCTTGTACGTAAGTCATCATAGTGGCTTTTGTATTAAATTCGGATGCAATTTCTGTGTTTCATCTTCATTAAGAAGGTCCAAGGGATACAGTAAACCTGAAGTGAAGCATCGGAATCTAAAACTGGACTCACAGGAGAGGTTCAAATCATAGATAGTTAGAGTGTCCGTCCTCCTGTTCTTCAGTTGGCATTGTTCCTTTTGTAGTAAATTCGGATGCAATTTCTGTGTTTCATCGTCAATAAGAATGTCCAAGGGATACAGTAAACCTGAAGTGAAGCATCGGAATCTAAAACTGGACTCACAGGAGAGGTTTAAGTCATAGAAAGTGAGAGTGTCAGTCCTCTTGTACTTAAGCCGGCATTGTGTCTTTTAAATTCAATTCCGATGCAAATTCTGTGTTTCATCGCCAATAAGAAGGTCCAAGGGATACATTAAACCTGAAGTGAAGCATCGGAATCTAAATCTGGACTCACAGGAGAGGTTTAAATCATTGAAAGTTAGAGTGTCAGTCCTCTTGTACTTAAGTCGGCATTGTGCCTTTTGTATTAAATTCGGATGCAATTTCTGTGTTTCATCATCAATAAGAAGGTCCAAGGGATACACTAAACCTGAAGTGAAGCATCGGAAGCTAAAACTGGACTCACTGGAGAGGTTCATATCGAAGAAAGTTAGAGTGTCAGTCCTCTTGTACTTAAGTCGGCATAGTGCCTTTTGTATTAAATTCGGATGCAATTTCTGTGTTTTTATCGTGAATAAGTGGGTCCAAGGGATACAGTAAACCTGAAGTGAAGTATCGGAACTTAAAACTGGACGTACTGGTGAGGATCAAATCATAGACAGTTAGAGTGTCAGTCCTCTTGTACTTAAGTCGGCATTATGCCTTTTGTATTAAATTAGGATGCAATTTCTGTGTTTCACCATCAATAAGAAGGTAAAACGGATACAGTAAACCTGAAGTGAAGCATTGGAATCTAAAACTGGACTCACAGCAGAGGCTCCAATCGTAGAATGATAGAGTGTCAGTCCTCTTGTACTTAAGTCGGCATTGTGCCTTTGTATTAAATTCAGATGCAATTTCTGTGTTTCATCGTAAATAAGAAGGTCCAAGGGATACAGTAAACCTGAAATGAAGCATCGGAATCTAAAACTGGACTCACAGGAGAGGTTTAAGTCATAGAAAGTGAGAGTGTCAGTCCTCTTGTACTTAAGCCGGCATTGTGTCTTTTAAATTCAATTCCGATGCAAATTCTGTGTTTCATCGCCAATAAGAAGGTCCAAGGGATACATTAAACCTGAAGTGAAGCATCGGAATCTAAATCTGGACTCACAGGAGTGGTTCAAATCATAGGAAGTAAGAGTGTCAGTCCTCTTGTACTTACGTCGGCATTGTGCCTTTTGTATCAAATTCGGTTGCAATTTCTGTGTTTCATCGTCAATAAGAATGTCCAAGGGATACAGTAAACCTGAAGTGAAGCATCGGAATCTAAAACTGGACTCACAGGAGAGGTTTAAGTCATAGAAAGTGAGAGTGTCAGTCCTCTTGTACTTAAGCCGGCATTGTGTCTTTTAAATTCAATTCCGATGCAAATTCTGTGTTTCATCGCCAATAAGAAGGTCCAAGGGATACATTAAACCTGAAGTGAAGCATCGGAATCTAAATCTGGACTCACAGGAGAGGTTTAAATCATTGAAAGTTAGAGTGTCAGTCCTCTTGTACTTAAGTCGGCATTGTGCCTTTTGTATTAAATTCGGATGCAATTTCTGTGTTTCATCATCAATAAGAAGGTCCAAGGGATACACTAAACCTGAAGTGAAGCATCGGAAGCTAAAACTGGACTCACTGGAGAGGTTCATATCTAAGAAAGTTAGAGTGTCAGTCCTCTTGTACTTAAGTCGGCATAGTGCCTTTTGTACTAAATTAGGATGCAATTTCTGTGTTTCATCGTAAATAAGAAGGTCCAAGGGATACAGTAAACCTGAAATGAAGCATCGGAATCTAAAACTGGACTCACAGGAGTGGTTCAAATCATAGAAAGTTAGAGTGTCAATCCTCTTGTACTTACGTCGGCATTTTGCCTTTTGTATCAAATTTGGTTGCAATTTCTGTGTTTCATAGTCAATAAGAATGTCCAAGGGATACAGTAAACCTGAAGTGAAGCGTCGGAATCTAAAACTGGACTCACAGGAGAGGTTCAAATCATAGAGAGTTAGAGTGTCAGTCGTCTTGTACGTAAGTCGGCATTTGCCTTTTGTATTCTATTCGGATGCAATTTCTGTCTTTCATCTTCAATAAGAGGGTCCAAGGGATCCAGTAAACCTGAAGTGAAGCATCGGAATCTAAAACTGGACTCACAAGAGAGGTTCAAATCGTAGAAAGTTAGAGTGTCAGTCCTCTTGTACTTAAGTCGGCATTTTGCCTTTTGTATTAATTTCGGATGCAAATTCTGTGTTTCATCAACAACAAGAAGGTCCAAGGGATACAGCAAACCTGAAGTGAAGCATCGGAATCAAAAACTGGACTCACAGGAGAGGTTCAAATCATAGAAAATTAGAGTGTCAGTCCTCTTGTACTTAAGTCGGCATTTTGCCTTTTGTATTAATTTCGGATGCAAATTCTGTGTTTCATCAACAACAAGAAGGTCCAAGGGATACAGCAAACCTGAAGTGAAGCATCGGAATCAAAAACTGGACTCACAGGAGAGGTTCAAATCATAGAAAATTAGAGTGTCAGTCCTCTTGTACTTAAGTCGGCATTGTGCGTTTTGTATTAAATTCGGATGCAATTTCTGTGTTTCATCATCAATAAGAAGGTCCAAGGGATACAGTAAACCTGAAGTGTAGCATCGGAATCTAAAACTGGACTCACAGGAGAGGTTCAATTCATAGAAAGTTAGAGTGTCAGTCCTCTTGTCCTTCAGTCGGCATTGTGCCTTTTGTATTAAATTCAGATGCAATTTCTGTGTTTCATCGTCAATGAGATGGTCCAAGGGATACAGTAAACCTGATATGAAGCATCGGAATCTAAAACTGGACACACAGGAGAGGTTCAAATCATAGAAATTTAGGGTGTAGAGTCCTCTTGTACTTAAGTCGGCATTGTGCCTTTTGTATTAAATTCAGATGCAATTTCTGTGTTTCATCGTTAATAAGAGGGTCCAAGTTATACAGTAAACCTGAAGTGAAGCATCGGAACTTAAAACTGGACGCACAGGTGAGGTTCAAAACATAGAAAGTTAGAGTGTCAGTCCTCTTGTACTTAAGTCGGCTTTGTGCCTTTTGTATTACATTCGGATGCAATTTTTGTGTTTCATCATCAATAAGAAGGTCCAAGGGATACAGTAAACCTGAAGTGAAGCATTGGAATCTGAAACTGGACTCACAGCAGAGGTTCAAATCATAGAATGATAGAGTGTCACTCGTCTTGTACTTAAGTCGGCATTGTGCCTTTTGTATTAAATTCGGATGCAATTTCTGTGCTTCATCTTCAATAAGAAGGTCCAAGGTATACACTAAACCTGGAGTGAAGCATCGGAATCTAAAACTGGACTCACAGGAGAGGTTCAGATCATAGAAAGTTAGAGTGTCAGTCGTCTTGTACTTAAGTCGGCATTGTGCCTTTTGTATTAAATTCGGATGCAATTTCTGTGTTTCATCGTCAATAAGAAGGTCCAAGGGATACAGTAAACCTGAAGTGAAGCATCGGAATCTAAAACTGGGTTCACAGGAGAGGTTCAAATCATAGAAAGTTTAAGTGTCAGTCCTCTTGTACTTAAGTCGGCATTGTGCATTTTGTATTAAATTCGGATGGATATTCTGTGTTTCATCATCAATAAGAAGGTTCAAGGGATACAGGAAACCTGAAGTGAAGCATCAGAATCTAAAACTGGACTCACAGGAGAGGTTCAAATCATAGAAAATTAGAGTATCAGTCCTCTTGTACTTAAGCCGGTATTGTGCCTTTTGTATTAAATTCGGATGCAATTTCTGTGTTTCATCATCAATAAGAATGTCCAAGGGATACAGTAAACCTGAAGTGAAGCATCGGAATCTAAAACTGGACTCACACGTGAGGTACACATCATAGAAAGTTATATTGTCTGCCCTCTTGTACGTAAGTCATCATTGTGGCTTTTGTATTAAATTCGGATGCAATTTCTGTGTTTCATCTTCATTAAGAAGGTCCAAGGGATACAGTAAACCTGAAGTGAAGCATCGGAATCTGAAACTGGACTCACAGGAGAGGTTCAAATCATAGATAGTTAGAGTGTCAGTCCTCCTGTTCTTCAGTTGGCATTGTTCCTTTTGTAGTAAATTCGGATGCAATTTCTGTGTTTCATCGTCAATAAGAATGTCCAAGGGATACAGTAAACCTGAAGTGAAGCATCGGAATCTAAAACTGGACTCACAGGAGAGGTTTAAGTCATAGAAAGTGAGAGTGTCAGTCCTCTTGTACTTAAGCCGGCATTGTGTCTTTTAAATTCAATTCCGATGCAAATTCTGTGTTTCATCGCCAATAAGAAGGTCCAAGGGATACATTAAACCTGAAGTGAAGCATCGGAATCTAAATCTGGACTCACAGGAGAGGTTTAAATCATTGAAAGTTAGAGTGTCAGTCCTCTTGTACTTAAGTCGGCATTGTGCCTTTTGTATTAAATTCGGATGCAATTTCTGTGTTTCATCATCAATAAGAAGGTCCAAGGGATACACTAAACCTGAAGTGAAGCATCGGAAGCTAAAACTGGACTCACTGGAGAGGTTCATATCTAAGAAAGTTAGAGTGTCAGTCCTCTTGTACTTAAGTCGGCATAGTGCCTTTTGTATTAAATTCGGATGCAATTTCTGTGTTTTTATCGTGAATAAGTGGGTCCAAGGGATACAGTAAACCTGAAGTGAAGTATCGGAACTTAAAACTGGACGTACTGGTGAGGATCAAATCATAGACAGTTAGAGTGTCAGTCCTCTTGTACTTAAGTCGGCATTATGCCTTTTGTATTAAATTAGGATGCAATTTCTGTGTTTCATCATCAATAAGAAGGTAAAACGGATACAGTAAACCTGAAGTGAAGCATTGGAATCTAAAACTGGACTCACAGCAGAGGCTCCAATCGTAGAATGATAGAGTGTCAGTCCTCTTGTACTTAAGTCGGCATTGTGCCTTTGTATTAAATTCAGATGCAATTTCTGTGTTTCATCGTAAATAAGAAGGTCCAAGGGATACAGTAAACCTGAAATGAAGCATCGGAATCTAAAACTGGACTCACAGGAGTGGTTCAAATCATAGGAAGTAAGAGTGTCAGTCCTCTTGTACTTACGTCGGCATTGTGCCTTTTGTATCAAATTCGGTTGCAATTTCTGTGTTTCATCGTCAATAAGAATGTCCAAGGGATACAGTAAACCTGAAGTGAAGCATCGGAATCTAAAACTGGACTCACAGGAGAGGTTTAAGTCATAGAAAGTGAGAGTGTCAGTCCTCTTGTACTTAAGCCGGCATTGTGTCTTTTAAATTCAATTCCGATGCAAATTCTGTGTTTCATCGCCAATAAGAAGGTCCAAGGGATACATTAAACCTGAAGTGAAGCATCGGAATCTAAATCTGGACTCACAGGAGAGGTTTAAATCATTGAAAGTTAGAGTGTCAGTCCTCTTGTACTTAAGTCGGCATTGTGCCTTCTGTATTAAATTCGGATGCAATTTCTGTGTTTCATCATCAATAAGAAGGTCCAAGGGATACACTAAACCTGAAGTGAAGCATCGGAAGCTAAAACTGGACTCACTGGAGAGGTTCATATCTAAGAAAGTTAGAGTGTCAGTCCTCTTGTACTTAAGTCGGCATAGTGCCTTTTGTACTAAATTAGGATGCAATTTCTGTGTTTCATCGTAAATAAGAAGGTCCAAGGGATACAGTAAACCTGAAATGAAGCATCGGAATCTAAAACTGGACTCACAGGAGTGGTTCAAATCATAGAAAGTTAGAGTGTCAATCCCCTTGTACTTACGTCGGCATTTTGCCTTTTGTATCAAATTTGGTTGCAATTTCTGTGTTTCATAGTCAATAAGAATGTCCAAGGGACACAGTAAACCTGAAGTGAAGCGTCGGAATCTAAAACTGGACTCACAGGAGAGGTTCAAATCATAGAGAGTTAGAGTGTCAGTCGTCTTGTACGTAAGTCGGCATTTGCCTTTTGTATTCTATTCGGATGCAATTTCTGTCTTTCATCTTCAATAAGAGGGTCCAAGGGATCCAGTAAACCTGAAGTGAAGCATCGGAATCTAAAACTGGACTCACAAGAGAGGTTCAAATCGTAGAAAGTTAGAGTGTCAGTCCTCTTGTACTTAAGTCGGCATTTTGCCTTTTGTATTAATTTCGGATGCAAATTCTGTGTTTCATCAACAACAAGAAGGTCCAAGGGGTACAGCAAACCTGAAGTGAAGCATCGGAATCAAAAACTGGACTCACAGGAGAGGTTCAAATCATAGAAAATTAGAGTGTCAGTCCTCTTGTACTTAAGTCGGCATTGTGCCTTTTGTATTAAATTCGGATGCAATTTCTGTGTTTCATCATCAATAAGAAGGTCCAAGGGATACAGTAAACCTGAAGTGAAGCATCGGAATCTAAAACTGGACTCACAGGTGAGGTTCAAATCATAGAAAGTTAGAGTGTCTGTCCTCTTGTACTTAAGTCATCATTGTGGCTTTTTTATTTAATTCGGATGCAATTTCTGTGTTTCATCGTCAATTAGAAGGTCGAAGGGATACAGTAAACCTGAAGTGTAGCATCGGAATCTAAAACTGGACTCACAGGAGAGGTTCAATTCTTAGAAAGTTAGAGTGTCAGTCCTCTTGTCCTTCAGTCGGCATTGTGCCTTTTGTATTAAATTCAGATGCAATTTCTGTGTTTCATCGTCAATGAGATGGACCAAGGGATACAGTAAACCTGATGTGAAGCATCGGAATTTAAAACTGGACACACAGGAGAGGTTCAAATCATAGAAATTTAGGGTGTAGAGTCCTCTTGTACTTAAGTCGGCATTGTGCCTTTTGTATTAAATTCAGATGCAATTTCTGTGTTTCATCGTTAATAAGTGGGTCCAAGTTATACAGTAAACCTGAAGTGAAGCATCGGAACTTAAAACTGGACGCACAGGTGAGGTTCAAAACATAGAAAGTTAGAGTGTCAGTCCTCTTGTACTTAAGTCGGCTTTGTGCCTTTTGTATTACATTCGGATGCAATTTTTG
Source organism: Schistocerca americana (assembly GCF_021461395.2). Lineage (NCBI taxonomy): Eukaryota > Metazoa > Arthropoda > Insecta > Orthoptera > Acrididae > Schistocerca > Schistocerca americana. Next base: position 73,226,312 of record NC_060130.1, read on the forward strand.
TGTTTCATCATCAATAAGAAGGTCTAAGGGATACAGTAAACCCGACGTGAAGCATTGGAATCTAAAACTGGACTTACAGCAGAGGTTCAAATCATAGAATGATAGAGTGTCACTCGTCTTGTACTTAAGTCGGCATTGTGCCTTTTGTATTAAATTCGGATGCAATTTCTGTGCTTCATCGTCAATAAGAAGGTCCAAGGTATACACTAAACCTGGAGTGAAGCATCGGAATCTAAAACTGGACTCACAGGAGAGGTTCAGATCATAGAAAGTTAGAGTGTCAGTCCTCTTGTACTTAAGTCGGCATTGTGCCTTTTGTATTAAATTCGGATGCAATTTCTGTGTTTCATCGTCAATAAGAAGGTCCAAGGGATACAGTAAACCTGAAGTGAAGCATCGGAATCTTAAACTGGATTCACAGGAGAGGTTCAAATCATAGAAAGTTTAAGTGTCAGTCCTCTTGTACTTAAGTCGGCATTGTGCATTTTGTATTGAATTCGGATGGATATTCTGTGTTTCATCATCAATAAGAAGGTTCAAGGGATACAGGAAACCTGAAGTGAAGCATCAGAATCTAAAACTGGACTCACAGGAGAGGTTCAAATCATAGAAAATTAGAGTATCAGTCCTCTTGTACTTAAGCCGGTATTGTGCCTTTTGTATTAAATTCGGATGCAATTTCTGTGTTTCATCATCAATAAGAATGTCCAAGGGATACAGTAAACCTGAAGTGAATCATCGGAATCTAAAACTGGACTCACAGGTGAGGTACACATCATAGAAAGTTATATTGTCTGCCCTCTTGTACGTAAGTCATCATTGTGGCTTTTGTATTAAATTCGGATGCAATTTCTGTGTTTCATCGTCAATAAGAAGGTCCAAGGGATACAGTAAACCTGAAGTGAAGCATCGGAATCTAAAACTGGACTCACAGGAGAGGTTCAAATCATAGATAGTTAGAGTGTCAGTCCTCCTGTTCTTCAGTCGGCATTGTTCCTTTTGTAGTAAATTCGGATGCAATTTCTGAGTATCATCGTCAATAAGATGGTCCAAGGGATACAGTAAACCTGAAGTGAAGCATCAGAAATCTAAAACTGGACTCACAGGAGAGGTTTAAATCATAGAAAGTTAGAGTGTAGAGTCCTCTTGTACTTAAGTCGACATTGTGCCTTTTGTATTAAATTCGGATGCAATATCTGTGTTTTTATCGTGAATAAGTGGGTCCAAGGGATACAGTAAACCTGAAGTGAAGTATCGGAACTTAAAACTGGACGTACTGGTTGAGGATCAAATCAATAGACAGTTAGAGTGTCAGTCCTGTTGTACTTAAGTCGGCTTTATGCCTTTTGTATTAAATTAGGATGCAATTTCTGTGTTTCATCTTCAATAAGAAGGTCCAAGGGATACAGTAAACCTGAAGTGAAGCATTGGGATCTAAAACTGAACTCACAGCAGAGGTTCAAATCATAGAATGATAGAGTGTCAGTGCTCTTGTACTTAAGTCGGCATTGTGCCTTTTTTATTAAATTCGGATGCAATATCTGAGCTTCATCGTCAATAAGAAGGTCCAAGGTATACACTAAACCTGAAGTGAAGCATCGGAATCTAAAACTGGACTCACAGGAGAGATTCAAGTTACAGAAAGTTAGAGTGTCCAGTCCTCTTGTACTTAAGTCGGGCATTGTGCCTTTTGTATTAAATTCGGATGCAATTTCTGTGTTTCATCGTCAATAAGAAGGTCCAAGGGATACAGTAATCCTGAAGTGAAGCATCGGAATCTAAAACTGGACTCACAGGAGAGGTTCAAATCATAGAAAGTTAGAGTGTCAGTCCTCTTGTACTTAAGTCGGCATTGTGCCTTTTGTATTCAATTCGGATGCAAATTCTGTGTTTCATCAACAACAAGAAGGTCCAAGGGATACAGTAAACCTGAGGTGAAGCATCGGAATATAAAACTTTACTCACAGGAGAGGTTCAAAACATAGAAAATTAGAGTGTCAGTCCTCTTGTATTTAAGTCGGCATTGTGCCTTTTGTATTCAATTCCGATGCAATTTCTGTGTTTCATCATCAATAAGAAGGTCCAAGGGATACAGTAAATCTGAAGTGAAGCATCGGAATCTAAAACTGGACTCACAGGTGAGGTTCAAATCATAGAATGTTAGAGTGTTAGTCCTCTTGTACTTAAGTCATCATTGTGGCTTTTGTATTTAATTCAGATGCAATTTCTGTGTTTCATCGTCAATAAGAAGGTCGAAGGGATTCAGTAAATCTGAAGTGAAGCATCGGAATCTAAAACTGTACTCACAGGAGAGGTTCAAATCATAGAATGATAGAGTGTCAGTCCTCTTGTACTTAAGTCGGCATTGTGCCTTCTGTATCAAATTCGGATGCAATTTCTGTGTTTCATCATCAATAAGAAGGTCCAAGGGATACTGTAAACCTGAAGTGATGCATTGGAATCTAAAACTGGACTCACAGCAGAGGTTCAAATCATAGAATGATAGAGTGTCAGTCCTCTTGTACTTAAGTCGGCATTGTGCATTTTGTATTAAATTCGGATTCAATTTCTGTGCTTCATCGTCTATAAGAAGGTCCAAGGTATACACTAAACCTGAAGTGAAGCATCGGATTCTAAAACTCGACTCACAGCAGAGGTTCAAAACATAGAAAGTTAGAGTGACAGTCCTCGTGTACTTGAGACGGCATTGTGCGTTTTGTATGAAATTCGGATGCAATTTCTGTGTTTCATCGTCAATAAGAAGGTCCAAGGTATACAGTAAACCTGAAGTGAAGCATCGGAATCTAAAACTGGACTCACACGGGGAAGTTCAAATCAAAGAATGTTAGAGTGTCAGTCCTGTTGTATTTAAGTCGGCATTGTGCATTTTGTATTAAATTCGGATGGAAATTCTGTGTTTCATCATCAATAAGAAGGTCCAAGGGATACAGTAAACCTGAAGTGAAGCATCGGAAACTAAAACTGGACTCACAGGAGAGGTTCAAATCAAAGAAAGTTAGAGTATCAGTCCTCTTGTACTTAAGCCGGCATTGTGCCTTTTGTATTAAATTCGGATGCAATTTCTGTGTTTCATCGTCAATAAGAAGGTCCAAGGGATACAGTAAACCTGAAGTGAAGCATCGCAATCTAAACCTGGAGTCACAGGAGAGGTTCAAAAAATAGAAAGTTAGAGTGACAGTCCTCTTGTACATGAGACGGCATTGTGCCTTTTGTAGTAAATTCGGATGCAATTTCTGTGCTTCATCGCCAATAAGAAGGTCCAAGGTATACAGCAAACCTGAAGTGATGCGTCGGAATCTAAAACTGTACTCACAGAAGAGGTTCAAATCATAGAAAGTGAGAGTGTCAGCCCTCTTGTACTTATGTCGTCATTGTGCCTTTTGAATTTAATTCCGATGCAATTTCTGTGTTTCATCGTCAATAAGAAGGTCCAAGGGATACATTAAACCAGAAGTGAAGCATCGGAATCCAAAACTGGACTCACAGGAGAGGCTTAAATCATTGAAAGTTAGAGTGTCAGTCCTCTTGTACTTAAGTCGGCATTGTGCCTTTTGTATTAAATTCGGATGCAATTTCTGTGTTTCATCATCAGTAAGAAGGTCCAAGTAATACAGTAAACCTGAAGTGAAGCATTGGAATCTAAAACTGGACTCACAGCAGAGACTCAAATCGTAGAATGATAGAGTGTCAGTCCTCTTGTACTTAAGTCGGCATTGTGCCTTTTGTATTAAATTCGGATGCAATTTCTGTGCTTCATCGTCAATAAGTCGGCCCAAGGTATACACTAAACCTGAAGTGAAGCATCGGAAGCTAAAACTGGACTCACAGGAGAGGTTCAAATCATAGAAAGTGAGAGTGTCAGTCCTCTTGTACTTAAGTCGTCATTGTGCCTTTTGAATTTAATTCCGATGCAATTTCTGTGTTTCATCATCAATAAGAAGGTCCAAGTAATACAGTAAACCTGAAGTGAAGCATCGGAATCTAAAACAGGACTCACAGGAGTGGTTCAAATCACAGGAAGTTAGAGTGTCAGTCCTCTTGTACTTAAGTCGGCATTGTGTCTTTTGTATCAAATTCGGATGCAATTTCTGTGTATCATAGTCAATAAGAATGTCCAAGGGATACAGTAAACCTGAAGTGAAGCATCGGAATCTAAAACTGGACTCACTGGAGAGGTTCAAATAATAGAAAGTTAGAGTGTCAGTCCTCTTGTACTTAAGTCGGCAATGTGCCTTTTTTATTAAATTCGGATGCCATTTCTGTGTTTCATCATCAATAAGAAGGTCCAAGGTATACACTAAACCTGAACTGAAGCATCGGAATATAAAACTGGACTTACAGGAGAGGTTCAAATAATAGAAAGTTAGAGTCTCAGTCCTCTTGTACTTAAGTCGGCATTGTGCCTTTTGTATTAAATTCGGATGCAAATTCTGTGTTTCATCAACAACAAGAAGGTCCAAGGGCTACAGTAAACTTGAAGTGAAGCATCGGAATCTAAAACTGGACTCACAGGAGAGGTTCAAATCATAGAAAATTAGAGTGTCAGTCCTCTTGTACTTAAGTCGGCATTGTGCCTTTTGTATTAAATTGGGATGCAATTTCTGTGTTTCATCGTCAATAAGAAGGTCGAAGGGATACAGTAATCCTGAAGTGAAGCATCGGAATCTAAAACTGGACTCACAGGAGAGGTTCAAGTCATAGAAAGTCAGAGTGTCTGTCCTGTTGTACTTAAGTCGGCATTGTGCCTATTGTATGAAATTCGGATGCAATTTCTGTGTTTCATCGTCAATAAGATGGTCCAAGGGATACAGTAAACCTGAAGTGAAGCATCGGAATCTAAAACTGGACTCACAGTAGAGGTTCAAATCATAGGAAGATAGAGTGTCAGTCCTCTTGTGCTTCAGTCGGCTTTGTGCCTTTTTTATTAAATTCGGATGCAATTTCTGTGTTTCATCGTCAATAAGAAGTTCCAAGGGATACAGTAAACCTGAAGTGAAGCATCGGAATCGAAAACTGGACTCACAGGAGAGGTTCAAATCATAGAAAGTTAGAGTGTCAGTCCTCTTGTTCTTCAGTCGGCATTGTGCCTTTTGTATTAAATTCGGATGCAATTTCTGTGTTTCATCATCAATAAGAAGGTCCAAGGGATACAGTAAACCTGAAGTGAAGCATTGGAAACTAAAACTGGACTCACAGCAGAGGCTCAAATCGTAGAATGATAGAGTGTCAGTCCTCTTGTACTTAAGTCGGCATTGTGCCTTTTGTATTACATTCGGATGCAATTTGTGCTTCATCGTCACTATGACGGTCGAAGGTATACACTAAACCTGAAGTGAAGCATGGGAATGTAAAACTGAACTCACAGGAGTGGTTCAAATCATAGGAAGTTAGAGTGTCAGTCCTCTTGTACTTAAGTCGGCATTGTGCCTTTTGTATTAAATTCGGATGCAATTTCTGTGTTTCATCGTCAATAAGAATGTCCAAGGGATACAGTAAACCTGAAGTGAAGCATCGGAGTCTAAAACTGGACTCACAGGAGAGGTTCAAATCATAGAAAGTTAGAGTGTCAGTCCTCTTGGTCTTAAGTCGGCGTTGTGCCTTTTGTATTACATTCGGATGCAATTTCTGTGTTTCATCATCAATAAGAGGGTCCAAGGGATACAGTAAAATTGATGTGAACCATCGGAATCTAAAACTAGACTCACAGTAGAGGTTCAAATCATAGAAAGTTAGAGTGTCAGTCCTCTTGTACTTAAGTCGGCAATGTGCCTTTTTTATTAAATTCGGATGCCATTTCTGTGTTTCATCATCAATAAGAAGGTCCAAGGTATACTCTAAACCTGAACTGAAGCATCGGAATATAAAACTGGACTCACAGGTGAGGTTCAAATCATAGAAAGTTAGAGTGTCTGTCCTCATGTACTTAAGTCATCATTGTGGCTTTAGTATTAAATTCGGATGCAATTTCTGTGTGTCATCGTCAATAAGAAGGTCCAAGGGATACAGTAAACCTGAAGTGAAGCATCGGAATCTAAAACTGGACTCACAGGAGAGGTTCAAATCATAGATAGTTAGAGTGTCAGGCCTCTTGTTCTTCAGTCGGCATTGTGCCTTTTGTAGTAATTTCGGATGCAATTTCTGTGTTTCATCGTCAATAAGATGGTCCAAGGGATGCAGTAATCCTGAAGTGTAGCATCGGAATCTAAAACTGGACTCACAGGAGAGGTTCAAATCATAGAAAGTTAGAGTGTCAGTCCTCTTGTACTTAAGTTGGCATTGTGCCTTTTGTATTAAATTCGGATGCAAATTCTGTGTTTCATCAACAACAAGAAGGTCCAAGGGATACAGTAAACCTGAAGTGAAGCATCGGAATCTAAAACTGGACTCACAGGAGAGGTTCAAATCATAGAAAATTAGAGTGTCAGTCCTCTTGTACTTAAGTCGGCATTGTGCCTTTTGTATCAAATTCGGATGCAATTTCTGTGTTTCATCGTCAATAAGATTGTCCAAGGGATACAGTAAACCTGAAGTGAAGCATCGGAGTCTAAAACTGGACTCACAGGAGAGGTTCAAATCATAGAAAGTTAGAGTGTCAGTCCTCTTGGTCTTAAGTCGGCGTTGTGCCTTTTGTATTATATTCGGATGCAATTTATGTGTTTCATCATCAATAAGAGGGTCCAAGGGATACAGTAAAATTGATGTGAAGCATCGGAATCGAAAACTGGACTCACAGGAGAGGTTCAAATCATAGAAAGTTAGAGTGTCAGTCCTCTTGTACTTAAGTCCTCATTGTGCCTTTTGTATTAAATTCAGATGCAATTTCTCTGTTTCATCGTCAATGAGATGGTCCAAGGGATACAGTAAACCTGATGTGAAGCATCGGAATCTAAAACTGGACACACAGGAGAGGTTCAAATCATAGAAAGTTAGAGTGTAGAGTCCTCTTGTACTTAAGTCGGCATTGTGCCTTTTGTATTAAATTCAGATGCAATTTCTGTGTTTCATCGTTAATAAGAGGGTCCAAGTTATACAGTAAACCTGAAGTGAAGCATCGGAACTTAAAACTGGACGCACAGGTGAGGTTCAAAACATAGAAAGTTAGAGTGTCAGTCCTCTTGTATTTAAGTCGGCTTTGTGCCTTTTGTATTACATTCGAATGCAATTTTTGTGTTTCATCATCAATAAGAAGGTCCAAGGGATACAGTAAACCTGAAGTGAAGCATTGGAATCTAAAACTGGACTCACAGCAGAGGTTCAAACTATAGAATGATAGAGTGTCACTCGTCTTGTACTTAAGTCGGCATTGTGCCTTTTGTATTAAATTCGGATGCAATTTCTGTGCTTCATCGTCAATAAGAAGGTCCAAGGTATACACTAAACCTGAAGTGAAGCATCGGAATCTAAAACTGGACTCACAGGAGAGGTTCAGATCATAGAAAGTTAGAGTGTCAGTCCTCTTGTACTTAAGTCGGCATTGTGCCTTTTGTATTAATTTCGGATGCAATTTCTATGTTTCATCGTCAATAAGAAGGTCCAAGGTATACAGTAAACCTGAAGTGAAGCATCGGAATCTAAAACTGGACGCACAGGAGAGGTTCAAATCATAGAAAGTTTAAGTGTCAGTCCTCATTTACTTAAGTCGGCATTGTGCATTTTGTATTAAATTCGGATGGATATTCTGTGTTTCATCATCAATAAGAAGGTTCAAGGGATACAGGAAACCTGAAGTGAAGCATCAGAATCTAAAACTGGACTCACAGGAGAGGTTCAAATCATAGAAAATTAGAGTATCAGTCCTCTTGTACTTAAGCCGGTATTGTGCCTTTTGTATTAAATTCGGATGCAATTTCTGTGTTTCATCATCAATAAGAATGTCCAAGGGATACAGTAAACCTGAAGTGAAGCATCGGAATCTAAAACTGGACTCACAGGTGAGGTTCACATCATAGAAAGTTATATTGTCTGCCCTCTTGTACGTAAGTCATCATTGTGGCTTTTGTATTAAATTCGGATGCAATTTCTGTGTTTCATCTTCATTAAGAAGGTCCAAGGGATACAGTAAACCTGAAGTGAAGCATCGGAATCTAAAATTGGACTCACAGGAGAGGTTCAAATCATAGATAGTTAGAGTGTCAGTCCTCTTGTTCTTCAGTCGGCATTGTTCCTTTTGTAGTAAATTCGGATGCAATTTCTGAGTATCATCGTCAATAAGATGGTCCAAGGGATACAGTAAACCTGAAGTGAAGCATCAGATTCTAAAACTGTACTCACAGGAGAGGTTTAAATCATAGAAAGTTAGAGTGTAGAGTCCTCTTGTACTTAAGTCGGCATTGTGCCTTTTGTATTAAATTCGGATGCAATTTCTGTGTTTTTATCGTGAATAAGTGGGTCCAAGGGATACAGTAAACCTGAAGTGAAGTATCGGAACTGAAAACTGGACGTCCTGGTGAGGTTCAAATCATAGACAGTTAGAGTGTCAGTCCTCTTGTACTTAAGTCGGCATTGTGCCTTTTGTATTAAATTCGGATGCAATTTCTGTGTTTCATCGTCAATAAGAAGGTCCAAGGGATACAGTAATCCTGAAGTGAAGCATCGGAATCTAAAACTGGACTCACAGGAGAGGTTCAAATCATAGAAAGTTAGAGTGTCAGTCCTCTTGTACTTAAGTCGGCATTGTGCCTTTTGTATTAAATTCGGATGCAAATTCTGTGTTTCATCAACAACAAGAAGGTCCAAGGGATACAGTAAACCTGAGGTGAAGCATCGGAATATAAAACTTTACTCACAGGAGAGGTTCAAAACATAGAAAATTAGAGTGTCAGTCCTCTTGTATTTAAGTCGGCATTGTGCCTTTTGTATTACATTCCGATGCAATTTCTGTGTTTCATCATCAATAAGAAGGTCCAAGGGATACAGTAAATCTGAAGTGAAGCATCGGAATCTAAAACTGGACTCACAGGTGAGGTTCAAATCATAGAATGTTAGAGTGTTAGCCCTCTTGTACTTAAGTCATCATTGTGGCTTTTGTATTTAATTCAGGTGCAATTTGTGTGTTTCATCGTCAATAAGAAGGTCGAAGGGATTCAGTAAATCTGAAGTGAAGCATCGGAATCTAAAACTGTACTCACAGGAGAGGTTCAAATCATAGAAAGTTAGAGTGTAGAGTCCTCTTGTACTTAAGTCGACATTGTGCCTTTTGTATTAAATTCGAATGCAATTTCTGTGTTTCATCGTGAATAAGAGGGTCCAAGGGATACAGTGAACCATAAGTGAAGCATCGGAACTTAAAACTGGACGCACAGTTGAGGTTTAAATCATAGAATGATAGAGTGTCAGTCCTCTTGTACTTAAGTCGGCATTGTGCCTTTTGTATCAAATTCGGATGCAATTTCTGTGTTTCATCATCAATAAGAAGGTCCAAGGGATACTGTAAACCTGAAGTGATGCATTGGAATCTAAAACTGGACTCACAGCAGAGGTTCAAATCATAGAATGATAGTGTGTCAGTCCTCTTGTACTTAAGTCGGCATTGTGCATTTTGTAATTAATTCGGATTCAATTTCTGTGCTTCATCGTCAATAAGAAGGTCCAAGGTATACACTAAACCTGAAGTGAAGCATCGGAATCTAAAACTCGACTCACAGCAGTAGTTCAAAACATAGAAAGTTAGAGTGACAGTCCTCGTGTACTTGAGACGGCATTGTGCGTTTTGTATGAAATTCGGATGCAATTTCTGTGTTTCATCGTCAATAAGAAGGTCCAAGGGATACAGTAAACCTGAAGTGAAGCATCGGAATCTAAAACTGGACTCACAGGAGAGTTTCAAATCATAGAAAGTTAGAGTGTCTGTTATCTTGTACTTAAGTCATCATTGTGGCTTTTGTATTAAATTCGGATGCAATTTCTGTGTTTCATCGTGAATAAGAAGGTCCAAGGGATACAGTAAACCTGAAGTGAAGCATCGCAATCCAAAACTGGAGTCACAGGAGAGGTTCAAAAAATAGAAAGTTAGAGTGACAGTCCTCTTGTACATGAGACGGCATTGAGCCTTTTGTATTAAATTCGGATGCAATTTCTTTGCTTCATCGCCAATAAGAAGGTCCAAGGTATACAGCAAACCTGAAGTGAAGCGTCGGAATCTAAAACTGTACTCACAGGAGAGGTTCAAATCATAGAAAGTGAGAGTGTCAGTCCTCTTGTACTTAAGTCGTCATTGTGCCTTTTGAATTTAATTCCGATGCAATTTCTGTGTTTCATCGTCAATAAGAAGGTCCAAGGGATACATTAAACCAGAAGTGAAGCATCGGAATCCAAAACTGGACTCACAGGAGAGGCTTAAATCATTGAAAGTTAGAGTGTAAGTCCTCTTGTACTTAAGTCGGCATTGTGCCTTTTGTATTAAATTCGGATGCAATTTCTGTGTTTCATCTTCAGTAAGAGGGTCCAAGTAATACAGTAAACCTGAAGTGAAGCATTGGAATCTAAAACTGGACTCACAGCAGAGGCTCAAATCGTAGAATGATAGAGTGTCAGTCCTCTTGTACTTAAGTCGGCATTGTGCCTTTTGTATTAAATTCGGATGCAATTTCTGTGCTTCATCGTCAATAAGTCGGTCCAAGGTATACACTAAACCTGAAGTGAAGCATCGGAAGCTAAAACTGGACTCACAGGAGAGGTTCAAATCATAGAAAGTGAGAGTGTCAGTCCTCTTGTACTTAAGTCGTCATTGTGCCTTTTGAATTTAATTCCGATGCAATTTCTGTGTTTCATCATCAATAAGAAGGTCCAAGTAATACAGTAAACCTGAAGTGAAGCATCGGAATCTAAAACTGGACTCACAGGAGTGGTTCAAGTCACAGGAAGTTAGAGTGTCAGTCCTCTTGTACTTAAGTCGGCATTGTGTCTTTTGTATCAAATTCGGATGCAATTTCTGTGTATCATAGTCAATAAGAAAGTCCAAGGGATACAGTAAACCTGAAGTGAAGCATCGGAATCTAAAACTGGACTCACTGGAGAGGTTCAAATAATAGAAAGTTAGAGTGTCAGTCCTCTTGTACTTAAGTCGGCAATGTGCCTTTTTTGTTAAATTCGGATGGAAATTCTGTGTTTCATCAACAACAAGAAGGTCAAAGGGATACAGTAAACCTGAGGTGAAGCATCGGAATATAAAACTTTACTCACAGGAGAGGTTCAAAACATAGAAAATTAGAGTGTCAGTCCTCTTGTATTTAAGTCGGCATTGTGCCTTTTGTAATAAATTCCGATGCAATTTCTGTGTTTCATCATCAATAAGAAGGTCCAAGGGATACAGTAAATCTGAAGTGAAGCATCGGAATCTAAAACTGGACTCACAGGAGAGGTTCAAATCATAGAAAGTTAGAGTGTAGAGTCCTCTTGTACTTAAGTCGACATTGTGCCTTTTGTATTAAATTCGAATGCAATTTCTGTGTTTCATCGTGAATAAGAGGGTCCAAGGGATACTGTGAACCATAAGTGAAGCATCGGAACTTAAAACTGGACGCACAGTTGAGGTTCAAATCATAGAATGATAGAGTGTCAGTCCTCTTGTACTTAAGTCGGCATTGTGCCTTTTGTATCAAATTCGGATGCAGTTTCTGTGTTTCATCATCAATAAGAAGGTCCAAGGGATACTGTAAACCTGAAGTGATGCATTGGAATCTAAAACTGGACTCACAGCCGAGGTTCAAATCATAGAATGATAGAGTGTCAGTCCTCAGGTACTTAAGTCGGCATTGTGCATTTTTTATTAAATTCGGATTCAATTTCTGTGCTTCATCGTCAATAAGAAGGTCCAAGGTATACACTAAACCTGAAGTGAAGCATCGGAATCTAAAACTCGACTCACAGCAGAGGTTCAAAACATAGAAAGTTAGAGTGACAGTCCTAGTGTACTTGAGACGGCATTGTGCGTTTTGTATGAAATTCGGATGCAATTTCTGTGTTTCATCGTCAATAAGAAGGTCCAAGGGAAACAGTAAACCTGAAGTGAAGCATCGGAATCTAGAACTGGACTCACACGGGGAAGTTCAAATCAAAGAATGTTAGAGTGTCAGTCCTGTTGTATTTAAGTCGGCATTGTGCATTTTGTATTAAATTCGGATAAAAATTCTGTGTTTCATCATCAATAAGAAGGTCCAAGGGATACAGTAAACCTGAAGTGAAGCATCGGAAACTAAAACTGGACTCACAGGAGAGGTTCAAATCATAGAAAGTTAGAGTATCAGTCCTCATGTACTTAAGCCGGCATTGTGCCTTTTGTATTAAATTCGGATGCAATTTCTGTGTTTCATCATCAATAAGAAGGTCCAAGGGCTACAGTAAACCTGAAGTGAAGCATCGGAATCTAAAACTGGACTCACAGGTGAGGTTCAAATCATAGAAAGTTAGAGTGTCTGTTATCTTGTACTTAAGTCATCATTGTGGCTTTTGTATTAAATTCGGATGCAATTTCTGTGTTTCATCGTCAATATGAAGGTCCAAGGGATACAGTAAACCTGAAGTGAAGCATCGCAATCTCAAACTGGAGTCACAGGAGAGGTTCAAAAAATAGAAAGTTAGAGTGACAGTCCTCTTGTACATGAGACGGCATTGTGCCTTTTGTATTAAATTCGGATTCAATTTCTGTGCTTCATCGCCAATAAGAAGGTCCAAGGTATACAGCAAACCTGAAGTGAAGCGACGGAATCTAAAACTGTACTCACAGGAGAGGTTCAAATCATAGAAAGTGAGAGTGTCAGTCCAGTTGTACTTAAGTCGTCATTGTGCCTTTTGAATTTAATTCCGATGCAATTTCTGTGTTTCATCGTCAATAAGAAGGTCCAAGGGATACATTAAACCAGAAGTGAAGCATTGGAATCCAAAACTGGACTCACAGGAGAGGCTTAAATCATTGAAAGTTAGAGTGTCAGTCCTCTTGTACTTAAGTCGGCATTGTGCCTTTTGTATTAAATTCGGATGCAATTTCTGTGTTTCATCATCAGTAAGAAGGTCCAAGTAATGCAGTAAACCTGAAGTGAAGCATTGGAATCTAAAACTGGACTCACAGCAGAGGCTCAAATCGTAGAATTATAGAGTGTCAGTCCTCTTGTACTTAAGTCGGCATTGTGCCTGTTGAATTAAATTCGGATGCAATTTCTGTGCTTCATCGTCAATAAGTCGGTCCAAGGTATACACTAAACCTGACGTGAAGCATCGGAAGCTAAAACTGGACTCACAGGAGAGGTTCAAATCATAGAAAGTGAGAGTGTCAGTCCTCTTGTACTTAAGACGTCATTGTGCCTTTTGAATTTAATTCCGATGCAATTTCTGTGTTTCATCATCAATAAGAAGGTCCATGTAATACAGTAAACCTGAAGTGAAGCATCGGAATCTAAAACTGGACTCACAGGAGTGGTTCAAATCACAGGAAGTTAGAGTGTCAGTCCTCTTGTACTTAAGTCGGCATTGTGTCTTTTGTATCAAATTCGGATGCAATTTCTGTGTATCATTGTCAATAAGAATGTCCAAGGGATACAGTAAACCTGAAGTGAAGCATCGGAATCTAAAACTGGACTCACTGGAGAGGTTCAAATAATAGAAAGTTAGAGTGTCAGTCCTCTTGTACTTAAGTCGGCAATTTGCCTTTTGTATTAAATTCGGATGCCATTTCTGTGTTTCATCATCAATAAGAAGGTCCAAGGTATACACTAAACCTGAACTGAAGCATCGGAATCTAAAACTGGACTCACAGGAGAGGTTCATATAATAGAAAGTTAGAGTCTCAGTCCTCTTGTACTTAAGTCGGCATTGTGCCTTTTGTATTAAATTCGGATGCAAATTCTGTGTTTCATCAACAACAAGAAGGTCCAAGGGATACAGTAAACCTGAAGTGAAGCATCGGAATCTAAAACTGGACTCACAGGAGAGGTTCAAATCATAGAAAATTAGAGTGTCAGTCCTCTTGTACTTAAGTCGGCATTGTGCCTTTTGTATTAAATTTGGATGCAATTTCTGTGTTTCATCGTCAATAAGAAGGTCGAAGGGATACAGTAATCCTGAAGTGAAGCATCGGAATCTAAAACTGGACTCACAGGAGAGGTTCAAGTCATAGAAAGTCAGAGTGTCTGTCCTGTTGTACTTATCTCGGCATTGTGCCTATTGTATGAAATTCGGATGCAATTTCTGTGTTTCATCGTCAATAAGATGGTCCAAGGGATACAGTAAACCTGAAGTGAAGCATCGGAATCTAAAACTGGACTCACAGGAGAGGTTCAAATCATAGGAAGTTAGAGTGTCAGTCCTCTTGTACTCAAGTCGGCATTGTGCCTTTTGTATCAAATTCGGATGCAATTTCTGTGTTTCATCGTCAATAAGAATGTCCAAGGGATACAGTAAACCTGAAGTGAAGCATCGGAGTCTAAAACTGGACTCACAGGAGAGGTTCAAATCATAGAAAGTTAGAGTGTCAGTCCTCTTGGTCTTAAGTCGGCGTTGTGCCTTTTGTATTATATTCGGATGCAATTTCTGTGTTTCATCATCAATAAGAGGGTCCAAGGGATACAGTAAAGTTGATGTGAAGCATCGTAATCTAAAACTAGACTCACAGTAGAGGTTCAAATCATAGAAAGTTAGAGTGTCAGTCCTCTTGTACTTAAGTCGGCAATGTGCCTTTTTTATTAAATTCGGATGCCATTTGTGTGTTTCATCATCAATAAGAAGGTCCAAGGTATACACTAAACCTGAACTGAAGCATCGGAATATAAAACTGGACTCACAGGTGAGGTTCAAATCATAGAAAGTTAGAGTGTCTGTCCTCTTGTACTTAAGTCATCATTGTGGCTTTAGTATTAAATTCGAATGCAATTTCTGTGTGTCATCGTCAATAAGAAGGTCCAAGGGATACAATAAACCTGAAGTGAAGCATCGGAATCTAAAACTGGACTCACAGGAGAGGTTCAAATCATAGAAAGTTAGAGTGTCAGTCCTCTTGTACTTAAGTCGGCATTGTGCCTTTTGTATTAAATTCGGATGCAAATTCTGTGTTTCATCAACAACAAGAAGGTTCAAGGGATACAGTAAACATGAAGTGAAGCATCGGAATCTAAAACTCGACTCACAGCAGAGGTTCAAAACATAGAAAGTTAGAGTGACAGTCCTAGTGTACTTGAGACGGCATTGTGCGTTTTGTATGAAATTCGGATGCAATTTCTGTGTTTCATCGTCAATAAGAAGGTCCAAGGGAAACAGTAAACCTGAAGTGAAGCATCGGAATCTAGAACTGGACTCACACGGGGAAGTTCAAATCAAAGAATGTTAGAGTGTCAGTCCTGTTGTATTTAAGTCGGCATTGTGCATTTTGTATTAAATTCGGATAAAAATTCTGTGTTTCATCATCAATAAGAAGGTCCAAGGGATACAGTAAACCTGAAGTGAAGCATCGGAAACTAAAACTGGACTCACAGGAGAGGTTCAAATCATAGAAAGTTAGAGTATCAGTCCTCATGTACTTAAGCCGGCATTGTGCCTTTTGTATTAAATTCGGATGCAATTTCTGTGTTTCATCATCAATAAGAAGGTCCAAGGGCTACAGTAAACCTGAAGTGAAGCATCGGAATCTAAAACTGGACTCACAGGTGAGGTTCAAATCATAGAAAGTTAGAGTGTCTGTTATCTTGTACTTAAGTCATCATTGTGGCTTTTGTATTAAATTCGGATGCAATTTCTGTGTTTCATCGTCAATATGAAGGTCCAAGGGATACAGTAAACCTGAAGTGAAGCATCGCAATCTCAAACTGGAGTCACAGGAGAGGTTCAAAAAATAGAAAGTTAGAGTGACAGTCCTCTTGTACATGAGACGGCATTGTGCCTTTTGTATTAAATTCGGATTCAATTTCTGTGCTTCATCGCCAATAAGAAGGTCCAAGGTATACAGCAAACCTGAAGTGAAGCGACGGAATCTAAAACTGTACTCACAGGAGAGGTTCAAATCATAGAAAGTGAGAGTGTCAGTCCAGTTGTACTTAAGTCGTCATTGTGCCTTTTGAATTTAATTCCGATGCAATTTCTGTGTTTCATCGTCAATAAGAAGGTCCAAGGGATACATTAAACCAGAAGTGAAGCATTGGAATCCAAAACTGGACTCACAGGAGAGGCTTAAATCATTGAAAGTTAGAGTGTCAGTCCTCTTGTACTTAAGTCGGCATTGTGCCTTTTGTATTAAATTCGGATGCAATTTCTGTGTTTCATCATCAGTAAGAAGGTCCAAGTAATGCAGTAAACCTGAAGTGAAGCATTGGAATCTAAAACTGGACTCACAGCAGAGGCTCAAATCGTAGAATTATAGAGTGTCAGTCCTCTTGTACTTAAGTCGGCATTGTGCCTGTTGAATTAAATTCGGATGCAATTTCTGTGCTTCATCGTCAATAAGTCGGTCCAAGGTATACACTAAACCTGACGTGAAGCATCGGAAGCTAAAACTGGACTCACAGGAGAGGTTCAAATCATAGAAAGTGAGAGTGTCAGTCCTCTTGTACTTAAGACGTCATTGTGCCTTTTGAATTTAATTCCGATGCAATTTCTGTGTTTCATCATCAATAAGAAGGTCCATGTAATACAGTAAACCTGAAGTGAAGCATCGGAATCTAAAACTGGACTCACAGGAGTGGTTCAAATCACAGGAAGTTAGAGTGTCAGTCCTCTTGTACTTAAGTCGGCATTGTGTCTTTTGTATCAAATTCGGATGCAATTTCTGTGTATCATTGTCAATAAGAATGTCCAAGGGATACAGTAAACCTGAAGTGAAGCATCGGAATCTAAAACTGGACTCACTGGAGAGGTTCAAATAATAGAAAGTTAGAGTGTCAGTCCTCTTGTACTTAAGTCGGCAATTTGCCTTTTGTATTAAATTCGGATGCCATTTCTGTGTTTCATCATCAATAAGAAGGTCCAAGGTATACACTAAACCTGAACTGAAGCATCGGAATCTAAAACTGGACTCACAGGAGAGGTTCATATAATAGAAAGTTAGAGTCTCAGTCCTCTTGTACTTAAGTCGGCATTGTGCCTTTTGTATTAAATTCGGATGCAAATTCTGTGTTTCATCAACAACAAGAAGGTCCAAGGGATACAGTAAACCTGAAGTGAAGCATCGGAATCTAAAACTGGACTCACAGGAGAGGTTCAAATCATAGAAAATTAGAGTGTCAGTCCTCTTGTACTTAAGTCGGCATTGTGCCTTTTGTATTAAATTTGGATGCAATTTCTGTGTTTCATCGTCAATAAGAAGGTCGAAGGGATACAGTAATCCTGAAGTGAAGCATCGGAATCTAAAACTGGACTCACAGGAGAGGTTCAAGTCATAGAAAGTCAGAGTGTCTGTCCTGTTGTACTTATCTCGGCATTGTGCCTATTGTATGAAATTCGGATGCAATTTCTGTGTTTCATCGTCAATAAGATGGTCCAAGGGATACAGTAAACCTGAAGTGAAGCATCGGAATCTAAAACTGGACTCACAGGAGAGGTTCAAATCATAGGAAGTTAGAGTGTCAGTCCTCTTGTACTCAAGTCGGCATTGTGCCTTTTGTATCAAATTCGGATGCAATTTCTGTGTTTCATCGTCAATAAGAATGTCCAAGGGATACAGTAAACCTGAAGTGAAGCATCGGAGTCTAAAACTGGACTCACAGGAGAGGTTCAAATCATAGAAAGTTAGAGTGTCAGTCCTCTTGGTCTTAAGTCGGCGTTGTGCCTTTTGTATTATATTCGGATGCAATTTCTGTGTTTCATCATCAATAAGAGGGTCCAAGGGATACAGTAAAGTTGATGTGAAGCATCGTAATCTAAAACTAGACTCACAGTAGAGGTTCAAATCATAGAAAGTTAGAGTGTCAGTCCTCTTGTACTTAAGTCGGCAATGTGCCTTTTTTATTAAATTCGGATGCCATTTGTGTGTTTCATCATCAATAAGAAGGTCCAAGGTATACACTAAACCTGAACTGAAGCATCGGAATATAAAACTGGACTCACAGGTGAGGTTCAAATCATAGAAAGTTAGAGTGTCTGTCCTCTTGTACTTAAGTCATCATTGTGGCTTTAGTATTAAATTCGAATGCAATTTCTGTGTGTCATCGTCAATAAGAAGGTCCAAGGGATACAATAAACCTGAAGTGAAGCATCGGAATCTAAAACTGGACTCACAGGAGAGGTTCAAATCATAGAAAGTTAGAGTGTCAGTCCTCTTGTACTTAAGTCGGCATTGTGCCTTTTGTATTAAATTCGGATGCAAATTCTGGGTTTCATCAACAACAAGAAGGTTCAAGGGATACAGTAAACATGAAGTGAAGCATCGGAATCTAAAACTGGACTCACAGGAGAGGTTCAAATCATAGAAAGTTAGAGTGTCAGTCCTCTTGGTCTTAAGTCGGCGATGTGCCTTTTGTATTATATTCGGATGCAATTTCTGTGTTTCATCATCAATAAGAGGGTCCAAGGGATACAGTAAAATTGATGTGAAGCATCGGAATCGAAAACTGGACTCACAGGAGAGGTTCAAATCATAGAAAGTTAGAGTGTCAGTCCTCTTGTACTTAAGTCTTCATTGTGCCTTTTGTATTAAATTCTGATGCAAATTCTGTGTTTCATCATCAATAAGAAGGTCCAAGGGATACAGTAAACCTGAAGTGAAGCATTGGAAACTAAAACTGGACTCACAGCAGAGGCTCAAATCGTAGAATGATAGAGTGTCAGTCCTCTTGTACTTAAGTCGGCATTGTGCCTTTTGTATTACATTCGGATGCAATTTCAGTGCTTCATCGTCAATATGACGGTCCAAGGTATACACTAAACCTGAAGTGAAGCATCGGAGTCTGAAACTGAACTCACAGGAGTGGTTAAAATCATAGGAAGTTAGAGTGTCAGTCCTCTTGTACTTAAGTCGGCATTGTGCCTTTTGTATCAAATTCGGATGCAATTTCTGTGTTTCATCGTCAATAAGAATGTCCAAGGGATACAGTAAACCTGAAGTGAAGCATCGGAGTCTAAAACTGGACTCACAGGAAAGGTTCAAATCATAGAAAGTTAGAGTGTCAGTCCTCTTGGTCTTAAGTCGGCGTTGTGCCTTTTGTATTATATTCGGATGCAATTTCTGTGTTTCATCATCAATAAGTGGGTCCAAGGGATACAGTAAAATTGATGTGCAGCATCGGAATCTAAAACTAGACTCACAGTAGAGGTTCAAATCATAGATAGTTAGAGTGTCAGTCCTCTTGTACTTAAGTCGGCATTGTGCCTTTTGTATTAAATTCGGATGCAATTTCTGTGTTTCATCATCAATAAGAAGGTCCAAGTAATACAGTAAACCTGAAGTGAAGCATCGGAATCTAAAACTGGACTCACAGGAGTGGTTCAAATCACAGGAAGTTAGAGTGTCAGTCCTCTTGTACTTAAGTCGGCATTGTGTCTTTAGTATCAAATTCGGATGCAATTTCTGTGTTTCATCGTCAATAAGAATGTCCAAGGGATACAGTAAACCTGAAGTGAAGCATCGGAATCTAAAACTGGACTCACTGGAGAGGTTCAAATCATAGAAAGCTAGAGTGTCAGTCCTCTTGCACTTAAGTCGGCATTGTGCTTTTGTATTAAATTCGGATACCATTTCTGTGTTTCATCATCAATAAGAAGGTCCATGGTATACACTAAACCTGAAGTGAAGCATCGGAATATAAAACTGGACTCACAGGTGAGGTTCAAATCATAGAAAGTTAGAGTGTATGTCCTCTTGTACTTAAGTCATCATTGTGGCTTTTGTATTAAATTCGGATGCAATTTCTGTGTGTCATCGTCAATAAGAAGGTCCTAGGGATACAGTAAACCTGAAGTGAAGCATCGGAATCTAAAACTGGACTCACAGGAGAGGTTCAAATCATAGATAGTTAGAGCGTCAGTCCTCTTGTTCTTCAGTCGGCATTGTGCCTTTTGTAGTAAATTCGGATGCAATTTCTGTGTTTCATCGTCAATAAGATGGTCCAAGGGATACAGTAATCCTGAAGTGAAGCATCGGAATCTAAAACTGGACTCACAGGAGAGGTTCAAATCATAGAAAGTTAGAGTGTCAGTCCTCTTGTACTTAAGTCGGCATTGTGCCTTTTGTATCAAATTCGGATGCAATTTCTGTGTTTCATCGTCAATAAGAATGTCCAAGGGATACAGTAAACCTGAAGTGAAGCATCGGAGTCTAAAACTGGACTCACAGGAGAGGTTCAAATCATAGAAAGTTAGAGTGTCAGTCCTCTTGGTCTTAAGTCGGCGTTGTGCCTTTTGTATTATATTCGGATGCAATTTCTGTGTTTCATCATCAATAAGAGGGTTTAAGGGATACAGTAAAATTGATGTGAAGCATCGGAATCTAAAACTAGACTCACAGTAGAGGTTCAAATCATAGAAAGCTAGAGTGTCAGTCCTCTTGTACTTAAGTCGGCAATGTGAGTTTTTTATTAAATTCGGATGCCATTTCTGTGTTTCATTATCAATAAGAAGGTCCAAGGTATGCACTAAACCTGTACTGAAGCATCGGAATATAAAACTGGACTCACAGGTGAGGTTCAAATCATAGAAAGTTAGAGTGTCTGTCCTCTTGTACTTAAGTCATCATTGTGGCTTTAGTATTAAATTCGGATGAATTTCTGTGTGTCATCGTCAATAAGAAGATCCAAGGGATACAGTAAACCTGAAGTGAAGCATCGGAATCTAAAACTGGACTCACAGGAGAGGTTCAAGTCATAGATAGTTAGAGTGTCATGCCTCTTGTTCTTCAGTCGGCATTGTGCCTTTTGTAGTAAATTCGGATGCAATTTCTGTGTTTCATCGTCAATAAGATGGTCCATGGGATGCAGTAATCCTGAAGTGAAGCATCGGAATCTAAAACTGGACTCACAGGAGAGGTTCAAATCATAGAAAGTTAGAGTGTCAGTCCTCTTGTACTTCAGTCGGCATTGTGCCTTTTGTATTAAATTCGGATGCAAATTCTGTGTTTCATCAACAACAAGAAGGTCCAAGGGATACAGTAAACCTGAAGTGAAGCATCGGAATCTAAAACTGGACTCACAGGAGAGGTTCAAATCATAGAAAATTAGAGTGTCAGTCCTCTTGTACTTAAGTCGGCATTGTGCCTTTTGTATCAAATTCGGATGCAATTTCTGTGTTTCATCGTCAATAAGAATGTCCAAGGGATACAGTAAACCTGAAGTGAAGCATCGGAGTCTAAAACTGGACTCACAGGAGAGGTTCAAATCATAGAAAGTTAGAGTGTCAGTACTCTTGGTCTTAAGTCGGCGTTGTGCCTTTTGTATTATATTCGGATGCAATTTCTGTGTTTCATCATCAATAAGAGGGTCCAAGGGATACAGTAAAATTGATGTGAAGCATCGGAATCGAAAACTGGACTCACAGGAGAGGTTCAAAGCATAGAAAGTTAGAGTGTCAGTCCTCTTGTACTTAAGTCTTCATTGTGCCTTTTGTATTAAATTCTGATGAAATTTCTGTGTTTCATCATCAATAAGAAGTTCCAAGGGATACAGTAAACCTGAAGTGAAGCATTGGAAACTAAAACTGGACTCACAGCAGAGGCTCAAATCGTAGAATGATAGAGTGTCAGTCCTCTTGTACTTAAGTCGGCATTGTGCCTTTTGTATTACATTCGGATGCAATTTCAGTGCTTCATCGTCAATATGACGGTCCAAGGTATACACTAAACCTGAAGTGAAGCATCGGAATCTAAACCGAACTCACAGGAGTGGTTAAAATCATAGGAAGTTAGAGTGTCAGTCCTCTTGTACTTAAGTCGGCATTGTGCCTTTTGTATCAAATTCGGATGCAATTTCTGTGTTTCATCGTCAATAAGAATGTCCAAGGGATACAGTAAACCTGAAGTGAAGCATCGGAGTCTAAAACTGGACTCACAGGAGAGGTTCAAATCATTGAAAGTTAGAGTGTCAGTCCTCTTGTCTTAAGTCGGCGTTGTGCCTTTTGTATTATATTCGGATGCAATTTCTGTGTTTCATCATCAATAAGAGGGTCCAAGGGATACAGTAAAATTGATGTGAAGCATCGGAATCTAAAACTAGACTCACAGTAGAGGTTCAAAACATAGAAAGTTAGAGTGTTAGTCCTCTTGTACTTAAGTCGGCATTGTGCCTTTTGTATTAAATTCGGATGCAATTTCTGTGTTTCATCATCAATAAGAAGGTCCAAGTAATACAGTAAACCTGAAGTGAAGCATCGGAATCTAAAACTGGACTCACAGGAGTGGTTCAAATCACAGGAAGTTAGAGTGTCAGTCCTCTTGTACTTAAGTCGGCATTGTGTCTTTAGTATCAAATTCGGATGCAATTTCTGTGTTTCATCGTCAATAAGAATGTCCAAGGGATACAGTAAACCTGAAGTGAAGCATCGGAATCTAAAACTGGACTCACTGGAGAGGTTCAAATCATAGAAAGCTAGAGTGTCAGTCCTCTTGCACTTAAGTCGGCATTGTGCCTTTTGTATTAAATTCGGATGCCATTTCTGTGTTTCATCATCAATAAGAAGGTCCAAGGTATACACTAAACCTGAAGTGAAGCATCGGAATATAAAACTTTACTCACAGGTGAGGTTCAAATCATAGAAAGTTAGAGTGTCTGTCCTCTTATACTTAAGTCTTCATTGTGGCTTTTGTATTAAATTCGGATGCAATTTCTGTGTGTCATCGTCAATAAGAAGGTCCTAGGGATACAGTAAACCTGAAGTGAAGCATCGGAATCTAAAACTGGACTCACAGGAGAGGTTCAAATCATAGAAAGTTAGAGTGTCAGTCCTCTTGTACTTAAGTCGGCATTGTGCGTTTTGTATGAAATTCGGATGCAAATTCTGTGTTTCATCATCAATAAGAAGGTCCAAGGGATACAGTAAACCTGAAGTGAAGCATCGGAATCTAAAAAAGGCCTTACAGGTGTGGTTCAAATCATAGGAAGTTAGAGTGTCAGTCCTCTTGTGCTTCAGTCGGCATTGTGCCTTTTGTATTAAATTCCGATGCAATTTCTGTGTTTTATCATCAATAAGAAGGTCCAAGGGATACAGTAAACCTGAAGTGAAGCATCGGAATCTAAAAATCAACTCACTGGAGAGGTTCAAACCATAGAAAGTTAGAGTGTCGGTCCTCTTGTACTTAAGTCATCATTGTGCCTTTTGAATTTAATTCCAATGCAATTTCTGTGTTTCATCGTCAATAAGAAAGTCCTAGGGATACATTAAACCTGAAGTGAAGCATCGGAATCTAAAACTCGACTCACAGGAGAGGTTTAAATCATTGAAAGTTAGAGTGTCAGTCCTCTTGTACATAAGTCTTCATTGTGCCTTTTGTATTAAATTCGGATGCAATTTCTGTGTTTCATCATCAAAAAGATGGTCCAAGGGATACAGAAAACCTGAAGTGAAGCATCGGAGTCTAAAACTGGACTCACAGGAGAGGTTCAAATCATAGAAAGTTAGAGTGTCAGTCCTCTTGGTCTTAAGTCGGCGTTGTGCCTTTTGTATTATATTCGGATGCAATTTCTGTGTTTCATCATCAATAAGAGGGTCCAAGGGATACAGTAAAATTGATGTGAAGCATCGAAATGTAAAACTAGACTCACAGTAGAGGTTCAAATCATAGAAAGTTAGAGTGTCAGTCCTCTTGTACTTATGTCGGCATTGTGCCTTTTGTATTAAATTCGGATGCAATTTCTGTGTTTCATCATCAATAAGAAGGTCCAAGTAATACAGTAAACCTAAAGTGAAGCATCGGAATCTAAAACTGGACTCACAGGAGTGTTTCAAATCACAGGAAGTTAGAGTGTCAGTCCTCTTGTACTTAAGTCGGCATTGTGTCTTTAGTATCAAATTCGGATGCAATTTCTGTGTTTCATCGTCAATAAGAATGTCCAAGGGATACAGTAAACCTGAAGTGAAGCATCGGAATCTAAAACTGGACTCACAGGAGAGGTTCAAACCATAGAAAGCTAGAGTGTCAGTCCTCTTGTACTTAAGTCGGCATTGTGCCTTTTGTATTAAATTCGGATGCCATTTCTGTGTTTCATCATCAATAAGAAGGTCCAAGGTATACACTAAACCTGAAGTGAAGCATCGGAATATAAAACTGGACTCACAGGTGAGGTTCAAATCATAGAAAGTTAGAGTGTCTGTCCTCTTGTACTTAAGTCATCATTGTGGCTTTTGTATTAAATTCGGATGCAATTTCTGTGTGTCATCGTCAATAAGAAGGTCCTAGGGATACAGTAAACCTGAAGTGAAGCATCGGAATCTAAAACTGGACTCACAGGAGAGGTTCAAATCATAGATAGTTAGAGTGTCAGTCCTCTTGTTCTTCAGTCGGCATTGTGCCTTTTGTAGCAAATTCGGATGCAATTTCTGTGTTTCATCGTCAATAAGATGGTCCAAGGGATACAGTAATCCTGAAGTGAAGCATCGGAATCTAAAACTGGACTCACAGGAGAGGTTCAAATCATAGAAAGTTAGAGTGTCAGTCCTCTTGTACTTAAGTCGGCATTGTGCGTTTTGTATGAAATTCGGATGCAAATTCTGTGTTTCATCAACAACAAGAAGGTCCAAGGGATACAGCAAACCTGAAGTGAAGCATCGGAATCTAAAAAAGGCCTTACAGGTGTGGTTCAAATCATAGGAAGTTAGAGTGTCAGTCCTCTTGTGCTTCAGTCGGCATTGTGCCTTTTGTATTAAATTCCGATGCAATTTCTGTGTTTTATCATCAATAAGAAGGTCCAAGGGATACAGTAAACCTGAAGTGAAGCATCGGAATCTAAAAATCAACTCACTGCAGAGGTTCAAACCATAGAAAGTTAGAGTGTCGGTCCTCTTGTACTTAAGTCATCATTGTGCCTTTTGAATTTAATTCCAATGCAATTTCTGTGTTTCATCGTCAATAAGAAAGTCCTAGGGATACATTAAACCTGAAGTGAAGCATCGGAATCTAAAACTCGACTCACAGGAGAGGTTTAAATCATTGAAAGTTAGAGTGTCAGTCCTCTTGTACATAAGTCTTCATTGTGCCTTTTGTATTAAATTCGGATGCAATTTCTGTGTTTCATCATCAAAAAGATGGTCCAAGGGATACAGAAAACCTGAAGTGAAGCATCGGAGTCTAAAACTGGACTCACAGGAGAGGTTCAAATCATAGAAAGTTAGAGTGTCAGTCCTCTTGGTCTTAAGTCGGCGTTGTGCCTTTTGTATTATATTCGGATGCAATTTCTGTGTTTCATCATCAATAAGAGGGTCCAAGGGATACAGTAAAATTGATGTGAAGCATCGAAATGTAAAACTAGACTCACAGTAGAGGTTCAAATCATAGAAAGTTAGAGTGTCAGTCCTCTTGTACTTATGTCGGCATTGTGCCTTTTGTATTAAATTCGGATGCAATTTCTGTGTTTCATCATCAATAAGAAGGTCCAAGTAATACAGTAAACCTAAAGTGAAGCATCGGAATCTAAAACTGGACTCACAGGAGTGTTTCAAATCACAGGAAGTTAGAGTGTCAGTCCTCTTGTACTTAAGTCGGCATTGTGTCTTTAGTATCAAATTCGGATGCAATTTCTGTGTTTCATCGTCAATAAGAATGTCCAAGGGATACAGTAAACCTGAAGTGAAGCATCGGAATCTAAAACTGGACTCACAGGAGAGGTTCAAACCATAGAAAGCTAGAGTGTCAGTCCTCTTGTACTTAAGTCGGCATTGTGCCTTTTGTATTAAATTCGGATGCCATTTCTGTGTTTCATCATCAATAAGAAGGTCCAAGGTATACACTAAACCTGAAGTGAAGCATCGGAATATAAAACTGGACTCACAGGTGAGGTTCAAATCATAGAAAGTTAGAGTGTCTGTCCTCTTGTACTTAAGTCATCATTGTGGCTTTTGTATTAAATTCGGATGCAATTTCTGTGTGTCATCGTCAATAAGAAGGTCCTAGGGATACAGTAAACCTGAAGTGAAGCATCGGAATCTAAAACTGGACTCACAGGAGAGGTTCAAATCATAGATAGTTAGAGTGTCAGTCCTCTTGTTCTTCAGTCGGCATTGTGCCTTTTGTAGCAAATTCGGATGCAATTTCTGTGTTTCATCGTCAATAAGATGGTCCAAGGGATACAGTAATCCTGAAGTGAAGCATCGGAATCTAAAACTGGACTCACAGGAGAGGTTCAAATCATAGAAAGTTAGAGTGTCAGTCCTCTTGTACTTAAGTCGGCATTGTGCGTTTTGTATGAAATTCGGATGCAAATTCTGTGTTTCATCAACAACAAGAAGGTCCAAGGGATACAGTAAACCTGAAGTGAAGCATTGGAAACTAAAACTGGACTCACAGCAGAGGCTCAAATCGTAGAATTATAGAGTGTCAGTCCTCTTGTACTTGAGTCGGCATTGTGCCTTTTGTATTACATTCGGATGCAATTTCAGTGCTTCATCGTCAATATGACGGTCCAAGGTATACACTAAACCTGAAGTGAAGCATCGGAATGTAAAACTGAACTCACAATAGTGGTTCAAATCATAGGAAGTTAGAGTGTCAGTCCTCTTGTACTTAAGTCGGCATTGTGCCTTTTGTATCAAATTCGGATGCAATTTCTGTGTTTCATCGTCAATAAGAATGTCAAAGGGATACAGTAAACCTGAAGTGAAGCATCGGAGTCTAAAACTGGACTCACAGGAGAGGTTCAAATCATAGAAAGTTAGAGTGTCAGTCCTCTTGGTCTTAAGTCGGCGTTGTGCCCTTTGTATTATATTCGGATGCAATTTCTGTGTTTCATCATCAATAAGAGGGTCCAACGGATACAGTAAAATTGATGTGAAGCATCGGAATCTAAAACTAGACTCACAGTAGAGGTTCAAATCATAGAAAGCTAGAGTGTCAGTCCTCTTGTACTTAAGTCGGCAATGTGCCTTTTTTATTAAATTCGGATGCCATTTCTGTGTTTCATCATCAATAAGAAGGTCCAAGGTATACACTAAACCTGTACTGAAGCATCGGAATATAAAACTGGACTCACAGGTGAGGTTCAAATCATAGAAAGTTAGAGTGTCTGTCCTCTTGTACTTAAGTCATCATTGTGGCTTTAGTATTAAATTCGGATGCAATTTCTGTGTGTCATCGTCAATAAGAAGGTCCAAGGGATACAGTAAACCTGAAGTGAAGCATCGGAATCTAAAACTGGACTCACAGGAGAGGTTCAAATCATAGATAGTTAGAGTGTCAGGCCTCTTGTTCTTCAGTCGGCATTGTGCCTTTTGTAGTAAATTCGGATGCAATTTCTGTGTTTCATCGTCAATAAAATGGTCCATGGGATGCAGTAATCCTGAAGTGAAGCATCGGAATCTAAAACTGGACTCACAGGAGAGGTTCAAATCATAGAAAGTTAGAGTGTCAGTCCTCTTGTACTTCAGTCGGCATTGTGCCTTTTGTATTAAATTCGGATGCAAATTCTGTGTTTCATCAACAACAAGAAGGTCCAAGGGATACAGTAAACCTGAAGTGAAGCATCGGAATCTAAAACTGGACTCACAGGAGAGGTTCAAATCATAGAAAATTAGAGTGTCAGTCCTCTTGTACTTAAGTCGGCATTGTGCCTTTTGTATCAAATTCGGATGCAATTTCTGTGTTTCATCGTCAATAAGAATGTCCAAGGGATACAGTAAACCTGTAGTGAAGCATCGGAGTCTAAAACTGGACTCACAGGAGAGGTTCAAATCATAGAAAGTTAGAGTGTCAGTCCTCTTGGTCTTAAGTCGGCGTTTTGCCTTTTGTATTATATTCGGATGCAATTTCTGTGTTTCATCATCAATAAGAGGGTCCAAGGGATACAGTAAAATTGATGTGAAGCATCGGAATCGAAAAGTGGACTCACAGGAGAGGTTCAAAGCATAGAAAGTTAGAGTGTCAGTCCTCTTGTACTTAAGTCTTCATTGTGCCTTTTGTATTAAATTCTGATGCAATTTCTGTGTTTCATCATCAATAAGAAGTTCCAAGGGATACAGTAAACCTGAAGTGAAGCATTGGAAACTAAAACTGGACTCACAGCAGAGGCTCAAATCGTAGAATGATAGAGTGTCAGTCCTCTTGTACTTAAGTCGGCATTGTGCCTTTTGTATTACATTCGGATGCAATTTCAGTGCTTCATCGTCAATATGACGGTCCAAGGTATACACTAAACCTGAAGTGAAGCATCGGAATCTAAAACTGAACTCACAGGAGTGGTTCAAATCATAGGAAGTTAGAGTGTCAGTCCTCTTGTACTTAAGTCGGCATTGTGCCTTTTGTATCAAATTCGGATGCAATTTATGTGTTTCATCGTCAATAAGAATGTCCAAGGGATACAGTAAACCTGAAGTGAAGCATCGGAGTCTAAAACTGGACTCACAGGAGAGGTTCAAATCATAGAAAGTTAGAGTGTCAGTCCTCTTGTCTTAAGTCGGCGTTGTGCCTTTTGTATTATATTCGGATGCAATTTCTGTGTTTCATCATCAATAAGAGGGTCCAAGGGATACAGTAAAATTGATGTGAAGCATCGGAATCTAAAACTAGACTCACAGTAGAGGTTCAAATCATAGAAAGTTAGAGTGTCAGTCCTCTTGTACTTAAGTCGGCATTGTGCCTTTTGTATTAAATTCGGATGCAATTTCTGTGTTTCATCATCAATAAGAAGGTCCAAGTAATACAGTAAACCTGAAGTGAAGCATCGGAATCTAAAACTGGAATCACAGGAGTGGTTCAAATCACAGGAAGTTAGAGTGTCAGTCCTCTTGTACTTAAGTCGGCATTGTGTCTTTAGTATCAAATTCGGATGCAATTTCTGTGTTTCATCGTCAATAAGAATGTCCAAGGGATACAGTAAACCTGAAGTGAAGCATCGGAATCTAAAACTGGACTCACTGGAGAGGTTCAAATCATAGAAAGCTAGAGTGTCAGTCCTCTTGCACTTAAGTCGGCATTGTGCCTTTTCTATTAAATTCGGATGCCATTTCTGTGTTTCATCATCAATAAGAAGGTCCAAGGTATACACTAAACCTGAAGTGAAGCATCGGAATATAAAACTGGACTCACAGGTGAGGTTCAAATCATAGAAAGTTAGAGTGTCTGTCCTCTTATACTTAAGTCATCATTGTGGCTTTTGTATTAAATTCGGATGCAATTTCTGTGTGTCATCGTCAATAAGAAGGTCCTAGGGATACAGTAAACCTGAAGTGAAGCATCGGAATCTAAAACTGGACTCACAGGAGAGGTTCAAATCATAGAAAGTTAGAGTGTCAGTCCTCTTGTTCTTCAGTCGGCATTGTGCCTTTTGTAGTAAATTGGGATGCAATTTCTGTGTTTCATCGTCAATTAGATGGTCCAAGGGATACAGTAATCCTGAAGTGAAGCATCGGAATCTAAAACTGGACTCACAGGAGAGGTTCAAATCATAGAAAGTTAGAGTGTCAGTCCTCTTGTACTTAAGTCGGCATTGTGCGTTTTGTATGAAATTCGGATGCAAATTCTGTGTTTCATCATCAATAAGAAGGTCCAAGGGATACAGTAAACCTGAAGTGAAGCATCGGAATCTAAAAAAGGCCTCACAGGTGTGGTTCAAATCATAGGAAGTTAGAGTGTCAGTCCTCTTGTGCTTCAGTCGGCATTGTGCCTTTTGTATTAAATTCCGATGCAATTTCTGTGTTTTATCATCAATAAGAAGGTCCAAGGGATACAGTAACCCTGAAGTGAAGCATCGGAATCTAAAAATCAACTCACTGGAGAGGTTCAAACCATAGAAAGTTAGAGTGTCGGTCCTCTTGTACTTAAGTCGTCATTGTGCCTTTTGAATTTAATTCCAATGCAATTTCTGTGTTTCATCGTCAATAAGAAAGTCCAAGGGATACATTAAACCTGAAGTGAAGCATCGGAATCTAAAACTCGACTCACAGGAGAGGTTTAAATCATTGAAAGTTAGAGTGTCAGTCCTCTTGTACATAAGTCTTCATTGTGCCTTTTGTATTAAATTCGGATGCAATTTCTGTGGTTCATCATCAAAAAGAAGGTCCAAGGGATACAGTAAACCTGAAGTGAAGCATTGGAATCCAAAACTGGACTCACAGCAGAGGCTCAATTCGTAGAATGATAGAGTGTCAGTCCTCTTGTACTTAAGTCGGCATTGTGCCTTTTGTATTACATTCCAATGCAATTTCAGTGCTTCATCGTCAATATGACGGTCCAAGGTATACACTAAACCTGAAGTGAAGCATCGGAATCTAAAACTGAACTCACAGGAGTGGTTCAAATCATAGGAAGTTAGTCAGTCCTCTTGTACTTAAGTCGGCATTGTGCCTTTTGTATCAAATTCGGATGCAATTTCTGTGTTTCATCGTCAATAAGAATGTCCAAGGGATACAGTAAACCTGAAGTGAAGCATCGGAGTCTAAAACTGGACTCACAGGAGAGGTTCAAATCACAGAAAGTTAGAGTGTCAGTCCTCTTGGTCTTAAGTCGGCGTTGTGCCTTTTGTATTATATTCGGATGCAATTTCTGTGTTTCATCATCAATAAGAGGGTCCAAGGGATACAGTAAAATTGATGTGAAGCATCGGAATGTAAAACTAGACTCACAGTAGAGGTTCAAATCATAGAAAGTTAGAGTGTCAGTCCTCTTGCACTTATGTCGGCATTGTGCCTTTTGT
Source organism: Schistocerca americana (assembly GCF_021461395.2). Classification (NCBI taxonomy): domain Eukaryota; kingdom Metazoa; phylum Arthropoda; class Insecta; order Orthoptera; family Acrididae; genus Schistocerca; species Schistocerca americana. Next base: position 73,257,073 of record NC_060130.1, read on the forward strand.
ATTAAATTCGGATGCAATTTCTGTGTTTCATCATCAATAAGAAGGTCCAAGTAATACAGTAAACCTAAAGTGAATCATCGGAATCTAAAACTGGACTCACAGGAGTGTTTCAAATCACAGGAAGTTAGAGTGTTAGTCCTCTTGTACTTAAGTCGGCATTGTGTCTTTAGTATCAAATTCGGATGCAATTTCTGTGTTTCATCGTCAATAAGAATGTCCAAGTGAGATACAGTAAACCTGAAGTGAAGCATCGGAATCTAAAACTGGACTCACAGGAGAGGTTCAAATCATAGAAAGCTAGAGTGTCAGTCCTCTTGTACTTAAGTCGGCATTGTGCCTTTTGTATTATATTCGGATGCAATTTCTGTGTTTCATCATCAATAAGAGGGTCCAAGGGATACAGTAAAATTGATGTGAAGCATCGGAATGTAAAACTAGACTCACAGTAGAGGTTCAAATCATAGAAAGTTAGAGTGTCAGTCCTCTTGTACTTAAGTCGGCATTGTGCATTTTGTATGAAATTCGGATGCAAATTCTGTGTTTCATCAACAACAAGAAGGTCCAAGGGATACAGTAAACCTGAAGTGAAGCATTGGAAACTAAAACTGGACTCACAGCAGAGGCTCAAATCGTAGAATTATAGAGTGTCAGTCCTCTTGTACTTAAGTCGGCATTGTGCCTTTTGTATTACATTCGGATGCAATTTCAGTGCTTCATCGTCAATATGACGGTCCAAGGTATACACTAAACCTGAAGTGAAGCATCGGAATGTAAAACTGAACTCACAATAGTGGTTCAAATCATAGGAAGTTAGAGTGTCAGTCCTCTTGTACTTAAGTCGGCATTGTGCCTTTTGTATCAAATTCGGATGCAATTTCTGTGTTTCATCGTCAATAAGAATGTCAAAGGGATACAGTAAACCTGAAGTGAAGCATCGGAGTCTAAAACTGGACTCACAGGAGAGGTTCAAATCATAGAAAGTTAGAGTGTCAGTCCTCTTGGTCTTAAGTCGGCGTTGTGCCCTTTGTATTATATTCGGATGCAATTTCTGTGTTTCATCATCAATAAGAGGGTCCAACGGATACAGTAAAATTGATGTGAAGCATCGGAATCTAAAACTAGACTCACAGTAGAGGTTCTAATCATAGAAAGCTAGAGTGTCAGGCCTCTTGTTCTTCAGTCGGCATTGTGCCTTTTGTAGTAAATTCGGATGCAATTTCTGTGTTTCATCGTCAATAAAATGGTCCATGGGATGCAGTAATCCTGAAGTGAAGCATCGGAATCTAAAACTGGACTCACAGGAGAGGTTCAAATCATAGAAAGTTAGAGTGTCAGTCCTCTTGTACTTCAGTCGGCATTGTGCCTTTTGTATTAAATTCGGATGCAAATTCTGTGTTTCATCAACAACAAGAAGGTCCAAGGGATACAGTAAACCTGAAGTGAAGCATCGGAATCTAAAACTGGACTCACAGGAGAGGTTCAAATCATAGAAAATTAGAGTGTCAGTCCTCTTGTACTTAAGTCGGCATTGTGCCTTTTGTATCAAATTCGGATGCAATTTCTGTGTTTCATCGTCAATAAGAATGTCCAAGGGATACAGTAAACCTGAAGTGAAGCATCGGAGTCTAAAACTGGACTCACAGGAGAGGTTCAAATCATAGAAAGTTAGAGTGTCAGTCCTCTTGGTCTTAAGTCGGCGTTTTGCCTTTTGTATTATATTCGGATGCAATTTCTGTGTTTCATCATCAATAAGAGGGTCCAAGGGATACAGTAAAATTGATGTGAAGCATCGGAATCGAAAAGTGGACTCACAGGAGAGGTTCAAAGCATAGAAAGTTAGAGTGTCAGTCCTCTTGTACTTAAGTCTTCATTGTGCCTTTTGTATTAAATTCTGATGCAATTTCTGTGTTTCATCATCAATAAGAAGTTCCAAGGGATACAGTAAACCTGAAGTGAAGCATTGGAAACTAAAACTGGACTCACAGCAGAGGCTCAAATCGTAGAATGATAGAGTGTCAGTCCTCTTGTACTTAAGTCGGCATTGTGCCTTTTGTATCAAATTCGGATGCAATTTATGTGTTTCATCGTCAATAAGAATGTCCAAGGGATACAGTAAACCTGAAGTGAAGCATCGGAGTCTAAAACTGGACTCACAGGAGAGGTTCAAATCATAGAAAGTTAGAGTGTCAGTCCTCTTGTCTTAAGTCGGCGTTGTGCCTTTTGTATTATATTCGGATGCAATTTCTGTGTTTCATCATCAATAAGAGGGTCCAAGGGATACAGTAAAATTGATGTGAAGCATCGGAATCTAAAACTAGACTCACAGTAGAGGTTCAAATCATAGAAAGTTAGAGTGTCAGTCCTCTTGTACTTAAGTCGGCATTGTGCCTTTTGTATTAAATTCGGATGCAATTTCTGTGTTTCATCATCAATAAGAAGGTCCAAGTAATACAGTAAACCTGAAGTGAAGCATCGGAATCTAAAACTGGACTCACAGGAGTGGTTCAAATCACAGGAAGTTAGAGTGTCAGTCCTCTTGTACTTAAGTCGGCATTGTGTCTTTAGTATCAAATTCGGATGCAATTTCTGTGTTTCATCGTCAATAAGAATGTCCAAGGGATACAGTAAACCTGAAGTGAAGCATCGGAATCTAAAACTGGACTCACTGGAGAGGTTCAAATCATAGAAAGCTAGAGTGTCAGTCCTCTTGCACTTAAGTCGGTATTGTGCCTTTTGTATTAAATTCGGATGCCATTTCTGTGTTTCATCATCAATAAGAAGGTCCAAGGTATACACTAAACCTGAAGTGAAGCATCGGAATATAAAACTCTACTCACAGGTGAGGTTCAAATCATAGAAAGTTAGAGTGTCTGTCCTCTTATACTTAAGTCATCATTGTGGCTTTTGTATTAAATTCGGATGCAATTTCTGTGTGTCATCGTCAATAAGAAGGTCCTAGGGATACAGTAAACCTGAAGTGAAGCATCGGAATCTAAAACTGGACTCACAGGAGAGGTTCAAATCATAGAAAGTTAGAGTGTCAGTCCTCTTGTTCTTCAGTCGGCATTGTGCCTTTTGTAGTAAATTGGGATGCAATTTCTGTGTTTCATCGTCAATCAGATGGTCCAAGGGATACAGTAATCCTGAAGTGAAGCATCGGAATCTAAAACTGGACTCACAGGAGAGGTTCAAATCATAGAAAGTTAGAGTGTCAGTCCTCTTGTACTTAAGTCGGCATTGTGCGTTTTGTATGAAATTCGGATGCAAATTCTGTGTTTCATCATCAATAAGAAGGTCCAAGGGATACAGTAAACCTGAAGTGAAGCATCGGAATCTAAAAAAGGCCTCACAGGTGTGGTTCAAATCATAGGAAGTTAGAGTGTCAGTCCTCTTGTGCTTCAGTCGGCATTGTGCCTTTTGTATTAAATTCCGATGCAATTTCTGTGTTTTATCATCAATAAGAAGGTCCAAGGGATACAGTAACCCTGAAGTGAAGCATCGGAATCTAAAAATCAACTCACTGGAGAGGTTCAAACCATAGAAAGTTAGAGTGTCGGTCCTCTTGTACTTAAGTCGTCATTGTGCCTTTTGAATTTAATTCCAATGCAATTTCTGTGTTTCATCGTCAATAAGAAAGTCCAAGGGATACATTAAACCTGAAGTGAAGCATCGGAATCTAAAACTCGACTCACAGGAGAGGTTTAAATCATTGAAAGTTAGAGTGTCAGTCCTCTTGTACATAAGTCTTCATTGTGCCTTTTGTATTAAATTCGGATGCAATTTCTGTGGTTCATCATCAAAAAGAAGGTCCAAGGGATACAGTAAACCTGAAGTGAAGCATTGGAATCCAAAACTGGACTCACAGCAGAGGCTCAATTCGTAGAATGATAGAGTGTCAGTCCTCTTGTACTTAAGTCGGCATTGTGCCTTTTGTATTACATTCCAATGCAATTTCAGTGCTTCATCGTCAATATGACGGTCCAAGGTATACACTAAACCTGAAGTGAAGCATCGGAATCTAAAACTGAACTCACAGGAGTGGTTCAAATCATAGGAAGTTAGTCAGTCCTCTTGTACTTAAGTCGGCATTGTGCCTTTTGTATCAAATTCGGATGCAATTTCTGTGTTTCATCGTCAATAAGAATGTCCAAGGGATACAGTAAACCTGAAGTGAAGCATCGGAGTCTAAAACTGGACTCACAGGAGAGGTTCAAATCACAGAAAGTTAGAGTGTCAGTCCTCTTGGTCTTAAGTCGGCGTTGTGCCTTTTGTATTATATTCGGATGCAATTTCTGTGTTTCATCATCAATAAGAGGGTCCAAGGGATACAGTAAAATTGATGTGAAGCATCGGAATGTAAAACTAGACTCACAGTAGAGGTTCAAATCATAGAAAGTTAGAGTGTCAGTCCTCTTGCACTTATGTCGGCATTGTGCCTTTTGTATTAAATTCGGATGCAATTTCTGTGTTTCATCATCAATAAGAAGGTCCAAGTAATACAGTAAACCTAAAGTGAAGCATCGGAATCTAAAACTGGACTCACAGGAGTGTTTCAAATCACAGGAAGTTAGAGTGTCAGTCCTCTTGTACTTAAGTCGGCATTGTGTCTTTAGTATCAAATTCGGATGCAATTTCTGTGTTTCATCGTCAATAAGAATGTCCAAGTGAGATACAGTAAACCTGAAGTGAAGCATCGGAATCTAAAACTGGACTCACAGGAGAGGTTCAAATCATAGAAAGCTAGAGTGTCAGTCCTCTTGTACTTAAGTCGGCATTGTGCCTTTTGTATTATATTCGGATGCAATTTCTGTGTTTCATCATCAATAAGAGGGTCCAAGGGATACAGTAAAATTGATGTGAAGCATCGGAATGTAAAACTAGACTCACAGTAGAGGTTCAAATCATAGAAAGTTAGAGTGTCAGTCCTCTTGTACTTAAGTCGGCATTGTGCGTTTTGTATGAAATTCGGATGCAAATTCTGTGTTTCATCAACAACAAGAAGGTCCAAGGGATACAGTAAACCTGAAGTGAAGCATTGGAAACTAAAACTGGACTCACAGCAGAGGCTCAAATCGTAGAATTATAGAGTGTCAGTCCTCTTGTACTTAAGTCGGCATTGTGCCTTTTGTATTACATTCGGATGCAATTTCAGTGCTTCATCGTCAATATGACGGTCCCAGGTATACACTAAACCTGAAGTGAAGCATCGGAATGTAAAACTGAACTCACAATAGTGGTTCAAATCATAGGAAGTTAGAGTGTCAGTCCTCTTGTACTTAAGTCTTCATTGTGCCTTTTGTATTAAATTCTGATGCAATTTCTGTGTTTCATCATCAATAAGAAGTTCCAAGGGATACAGTAAACCTGAAGTGAAGCATTGGAAACTAAAACTGGACTCACAGCAGAGGCTCAAATCGTAGAATGATAGAGTGTCAGTCCTCTTGTACTTAAGTCGGCATTGTGCCTTTTGTATCAAATTCGGATGCAATTTATGTGTTTCATCGTCAATAAGAATGTCCAAGGGATACAGTAAACCTGAAGTGAAGCATCGGAGTCTAAAACTGGACTCACAGGAGAGGTTCAAATCATAGAAAGTTAGAGTGTCAGTCCTCTTGTCTTAAGTCGGCGTTGTGCCTTTTGTATTATATTCGGATGCAATTTCTGTGTTTCATCATCAATAAGAGGGTCCAAGGGATACAGTAAAATTGATGTGAAGCATCGGAATCTAAAACTAGACTCACAGTAGAGGTTCAAATCATAGAAAGTTAGAGTGTCAGTCCTCTTGTACTTAAGTCGGCATTGTGCCTTTTGTATTAAATTCGGATGCAATTTCTGTGTTTCATCATCAATAAGAAGGTCCAAGTAATACAGTAAACCTGAAGTGAAGCATCGGAATCTAAAACTGGACTCACAGGAGTGGTTCAAATCACAGGAAGTTAGAGTGTCAGTCCTCTTGTACTTAAGTCGGCATTGTGTCTTTAGTATCAAATTCGGATGCAATTTCTGTGTTTCATCGTCAATAAGAATGTCCAAGGGATACAGTAAACCTGAAGTGAAGCATCGGAATCTAAAACTGGACTCACTGGAGAGGTTCAAATCATAGAAAGCTAGAGTGTCAGTCCTCTTGCACTTAAGTCGGTATTGTGCCTTTTGTATTAAATTCGGATGCCATTTCTGTGTTTCATCATCAATAAGAAGGTCCAAGGTATACACTAAACCTGAAGTGAAGCATCGGAATATAAAACTCTACTCACAGGTGAGGTTCAAATCATAGAAAGTTAGAGTGTCTGTCCTCTTATACTTAAGTCATCATTGTGGCTTTTGTATTAAATTCGGATGCAATTTCTGTGTGTCATCGTCAATAAGAAGGTCCTAGGGATACAGTAAACCTGAAGTGAAGCATCGGAATCTAAAACTGGACTCACAGGAGAGGTTCAAATCATAGAAAGTTAGAGTGTCAGTCCTCTTGTTCTTCAGTCGGCATTGTGCCTTTTGTAGTAAATTGGGATGCAATTTCTGTGTTTCATCGTCAATCAGATGGTCCAAGGGATACAGTAATCCTGAAGTGAAGCATCGGAATCTAAAACTGGACTCACAGGAGAGGTTCAAATCATAGAAAGTTAGAGTGTCAGTCCTCTTGTACTTAAGTCGGCATTGTGCGTTTTGTATGAAATTCGGATGCAAATTCTGTGTTTCATCATCAATAAGAAGGTCCAAGGGATACAGTAAACCTGAAGTGAAGCATCGGAATCTAAAAAAGGCCTCACAGGTGTGGTTCAAATCATAGGAAGTTAGAGTGTCAGTCCTCTTGTGCTTCAGTCGGCATTGTGCCTTTTGTATTAAATTCCGATGCAATTTCTGTGTTTTATCATCAATAAGAAGGTCCAAGGGATACAGTAACCCTGAAGTGAAGCATCGGAATCTAAAAATCAACTCACTGGAGAGGTTCAAACCATAGAAAGTTAGAGTGTCGGTCCTCTTGTACTTAAGTCGTCATTGTGCCTTTTGAATTTAATTCCAATGCAATTTCTGTGTTTCATCGTCAATAAGAAAGTCCAAGGGATACATTAAACCTGAAGTGAAGCATCGGAATCTAAAACTCGACTCACAGGAGAGGTTTAAATCATTGAAAGTTAGAGTGTCAGTCCTCTTGTACATAAGTCTTCATTGTGCCTTTTGTATTAAATTCGGATGCAATTTCTGTGGTTCATCATCAAAAAGAAGGTCCAAGGGATACAGTAAACCTGAAGTGAAGCATTGGAATCCAAAACTGGACTCACAGCAGAGGCTCAATTCGTAGAATGATAGAGTGTCAGTCCTCTTGTACTTAAGTCGGCATTGTGCCTTTTGTATTACATTCCAATGCAATTTCAGTGCTTCATCGTCAATATGACGGTCCAAGGTATACACTAAACCTGAAGTGAAGCATCGGAATCTAAAACTGAACTCACAGGAGTGGTTCAAATCATAGGAAGTTAGTCAGTCCTCTTGTACTTAAGTCGGCATTGTGCCTTTTGTATCAAATTCGGATGCAATTTCTGTGTTTCATCGTCAATAAGAATGTCCAAGGGATACAGTAAACCTGAAGTGAAGCATCGGAGTCTAAAACTGGACTCACAGGAGAGGTTCAAATCACAGAAAGTTAGAGTGTCAGTCCTCTTGGTCTTAAGTCGGCGTTGTGCCTTTTGTATTATATTCGGATGCAATTTCTGTGTTTCATCATCAATAAGAGGGTCCAAGGGATACAGTAAAATTGATGTGAAGCATCGGAATGTAAAACTAGACTCACAGTAGAGGTTCAAATCATAGAAAGTTAGAGTGTCAGTCCTCTTGCACTTATGTCGGCATTGTGCCTTTTGTATTAAATTCGGATGCAATTTCTGTGTTTCATCATCAATAAGAAGGTCCAAGTAATACAGTAAACCTAAAGTGAAGCATCGGAATCTAAAACTGGACTCACAGGAGTGTTTCAAATCACAGGAAGTTAGAGTGTCAGTCCTCTTGTACTTAAGTCGGCATTGTGTCTTTAGTATCAAATTCGGATGCAATTTCTGTGTTTCATCGTCAATAAGAATGTCCAAGTGAGATACAGTAAACCTGAAGTGAAGCATCGGAATCTAAAACTGGACTCACAGGAGAGGTTCAAATCATAGAAAGCTAGAGTGTCAGTCCTCTTGTACTTAAGTCGGCATTGTGCCTTTTGTATTATATTCGGATGCAATTTCTGTGTTTCATCATCAATAAGAGGGTCCAAGGGATACAGTAAAATTGATGTGAAGCATCGGAATGTAAAACTAGACTCACAGTAGAGGTTCAAATCATAGAAAGTTAGAGTGTCAGTCCTCTTGTACTTAAGTCGGCATTGTGCGTTTTGTATGAAATTCGGATGCAAATTCTGTGTTTCATCAACAACAAGAAGGTCCAAGGGATACAGTAAACCTGAAGTGAAGCATTGGAAACTAAAACTGGACTCACAGCAGAGGCTCAAATCGTAGAATTATAGAGTGTCAGTCCTCTTGTACTTAAGTCGGCATTGTGCCTTTTGTATTACATTCGGATGCAATTTCAGTGCTTCATCGTCAATATGACGGTCCCAGGTATACACTAAACCTGAAGTGAAGCATCGGAATGTAAAACTGAACTCACAATAGTGGTTCAAATCATAGGAAGTTAGAGTGTCAGTCCTCTTGTACTTAAGTCGGCATTGTGCCTTTTGTATCAAATTCGGATGCAATTTCTGTGTTTCATCGTCAATAAGAATGTCAAAGGGATACAGTAAACCTGAAGTGAAGCATCGGAGTCTAAAACTGGACTCACAGGAGAGGTTCAAATCATAGAAAGTTAGAGTGTCAGTCCTCTTGGTCTTAAGTCGGCGTTGTGCCCTTTGTATTATATTCGGATGCAATTTCTGTGTTTCATCATCAATAAGAGGGTCCAACGGATACAGTAAAATTGATGTGAAGCATCGGAATCTAAAACTAGACTCACAGTAGAGGTTCAAATCATAGAAAGCTAGAGTGTCAGTCCTCTTGTACTTAAGTCGGCAATGTGCCTTTTTTATTAAATTCGGATGCCATTTCTGTGTTTCATCATCAATAAGAAGGTCCAAGGTATACACTAAACCTGTACTGAAGCATCGGAATATAAAACTGGACTCACAGGTGAGGTTCAAATCATAGAAAGTTAGAGTGTCTGTCCTCTTGTACTTAAGTCATCATTGTGGCTTTAGTATTAAATTCGGATGCAATTTCTGTGTGTCATCGTCAATAAGAAGGTCCAAGGGATACAGTTAACCTGAAGTGAAGCATCGGAATCTAGAACTGGACTCACAGGAGAGGTTCAAATCATAGATAGTTAGAGTGTCAGGCCTCTTGTTCTTCAGTCGGCATTGTGCCTTTTGTAGTAAATTCGGATGCAATTTCTGTGTTTCATCGTCAATAAAATGGTCCATGGGATGCAGTAATCCTGAAGTGAAGCATCGGAATCTAAAACTGGACTCACAGGAGAGGTTCAAATCATAGAAAGTTAGAGTGTCAGTCCTCTTGTACTTCAGTCGGCATTGTGCCTTTTGTATTAAATTCGGATGCAAATTCTGTGTTTCATCAACAACAAGAAGGTCCAAGGGATACAGTAAACCTGAAGTGAAGCATCGGAATCTAAAACTGGACTCACAGGAGAGGTTCAAATCATAGAAAATTAGAGTGTCAGTCCTCTTGTACTTAAGTCGGCATTGTGCCTTTTGTATCAAATTCGGATGCAATTTCTGTGTTTCATCGTCAATAAGAATGTCCAAGGGATACAGTAAACCTGAAGTGAAGCATCGGAGTCTAAAACTGGACTCACAGGAGAGGTTCAAATCATAGAAAGTTAGAGTGTCAGTCCTCTTGGTCTTAAGTCGGCGTTGTGCCTTTTGTATTATATTCGGATGCAATTTCTGTGTTTCATCATCAATAAGAGGGTCCAAGGGAAACAGTAAAATTGATGTGAAGCATCGGAATCGAAAAGTGGACTCACAGGAGAGGTTCAAAGCATAGAAAGTTAGAGTGTCAGTCCTCTTGTACTTAAGTCTTCATTGTGCCTTTTGTATTAAATTCTGATGCAATTTCTGTGTTTCATCATCAATAAGAAGTTCCAAGGGATACAGTAAACCTGAAGTGAAGCATTGGAAACTAAAACTGGACTCACAGCAGAGGCTCAAATCGTAGAATGATAGAGTGTCAGTCCTCTTGTACTTAAGTCGGCATTGTGCCTTTTGTATTACATTCGGATGCAATTTCAGTGCTTCATCGTCAATATGACGGTCCAAGGTATACACTAAACCTGAAGTGAAGCATCGGAATCTAAAACTGAACTCACAGGAGTGGTTAAAATCATAGGAAGTTAGAGTGTCAGTCCTCTTGTACTTAAGTCGGCATTGTGCCTTTTGTATCAAATTCGGATGCAATTTATGTGTTTCATCGTCAATAAGAATGTCCAAGGGATACAGTAAACCTGAAGTGAAGCATCGGAGTCTAAAACTGGACTCACAGGAGAGGTTCAAATCATAGAAAGTTAGAGTGTCAGTCCTCTTGTCTTAAGTCGGCGTTGTGCCTTTTGTATTATATTCGGATGCAATTTCTGTGTTTCATCATCAATAAGAGGGTCCAAGGGATACAGTAAAATTGATGTGAAGCATCGGAATCTAAAACTAGACTCACAGTTGAGGTTCAAATCATAGAAAGTTAGAGTGTCAGTCCTCTTGTACTTAAGTCGGCATTGTGCCTTTTGTATTAAATTCGGATGCAATTTCTGAGTTTCATCATCAATAAGAAGGTCCAAGTAATACAGTAAACCTGAAGTGAAGCATCGGAATCTAAAACTGGACTCACAGGAGTGGTTCAAATCACAGGAAGTTAGAGTGTCAGTCCTCTTGTACTTAAGTCGGCATTGTGTCTTTAGTATCAAATTCGGATGCAATTTCTGTGTTTCATCGTCAATAAGAATGTCCAAGGGATACAGTAAACCTGAAGTGAAGCATCGGAATCTAAAACTGGACTCACTGGAGAGGTTCAAATCATAGAAAGCTAGAGTGTCAGTCCTCTTGCACTTAAGTCGGCATTGTGCCTTTTGTATTAAATTCGGACGCCATTTCTGTGTTTCATCATCAATAAGAAGGTCCAAGGTATACACTAAACCTGAAGTGTAGCATCGGAATATAAAACTGGACTCACAGGTGAGGTTCAAATCATAGAAAGTTAGAGTGTCTGTCCTCTTATACTTAAGTCATCATTGTGGCTTTTGTATTAAATTCGGATGCAATTTCTGTGTGTCATCGTCAATAAGAAGGTCCTAGGGATACAGTAAACCTGAAGTGAAGCATCGGAATCTAAAACTGGACTCACAGGAGAGGGTCAAATCATAGAAAGTTAGAGTGTCAGTCCTCTTGTTCTTCAGTCGGCATTGTGCCTTTTGTAGTAAATTGGGATGCAATTTCTGTGTTTCATCGTCAATAAGAATGTCCAAGGGATACAGTAAACCTGAAGTGAAGCATCGGAGTCTAAAACTGGACTCACAGGAGAGGTTCAAATCACAGAAAGTTAGAGTGTCAGTCCTCTTGGTCTTAAGTCGGCGTTGTGCCTTTTGTATTATATTCGGATGCAATTTCTGTGTTTCATCATCAATAAGAGGGTCCAAGGGATACAGTAAAATTGATGTGAAGGATCGGAATGTAAAACTAGACTCACAGTAGAGGTTCAAATCATAGAAAGTTAGAGTGTCAGTCCTCTTGCACTTATGTCGGCATTGTGCCTTTTGTATTAAATTCGGATGCAATTTCTGTGTTTCATCATCAATAAGAAGGTCCAAGTAATACAGTAAACCTAAAGTGAAGCATCGGAATCTAAAACTGGACTCACAGGAGTGTTTCAAATCACAGGAAGTTAGAGTGTCAGTCCTCTTGTACTTAAGTCGGCATTGTGTCTTTAGTATCAAATTCGGATGCAATTTCTGTGTTTCATCGTCAATAAGAATGTCCAAGTGAGATACAGTAAACCTGAAGTGAAGCATCGGAATCTAAAACTGGACTCACAGGAGAGGTTCAAATCATAGAAAGCTAGAGTGTCAGTCCTCTTGTACTTAAGTCGGCATTGTGCCTTTTGTATTAAATTCGGATGCCATTTCTGTGTTTCATCATCAATAAGAAGGTCCAAGGTATACACTAAACCTGAAGTGAAGCATCAGAATATAAAACTGGACTCACAGGTGAGGTTCAAATCATAGAAAGTTAGAGTGTCAGTCCTCTTGTACTTAAGTCATCTTTGTGGCCTTTGTATTAAATTCGGATGCAATTTCTGTGTGTCATCGTCAATAAGAAGGTCCTAGGGATACAGTAAACCTGAAGTGAAGCATCGGAATCTAAAACTGGACTCACAGGTGAGGTTTAAATCATTGAAAGTTAGAGTGTCAGTCCTCTTGTACTTAAGTCTTCATTGTGCCTTTTGTATTAAATTCGGATGCAATTTCTGTGGTTCATCATCAAAAAGAAGGTCCAAGGGATACAGTAAACTTGAAGTGAAGCATTGGAATCCAAAACTGGACTCACAGCAGAGGCTCATATCGTAGAATGATAGAGTGTCAGTCCTCTTGTACTTAAGTCGGCATTGTGCCTTTTGTATTATATTCGGATGCAATTTCAGTGCTTCATCGTCAATATGACGGTCCAAGGTATACACTAAACCTGAAGTGAAGCATCGGAATCTAAAACTGGACTCACAGGAGTGGTTCAAATCATAGGAAGTTAGAGTGTCAGTCCTCTTGTACTTAAGTCGGCATTGTGCCTTTTGTATTAAATTCGGATGCAATTTCTGTGTTTCATCATCAATAAGAAGGTCCAAGTAATACAGTAAACCTGAAGTGAAGCATCGGATTCTAAAACTGGACTCACAGGAGTGGTTCAAATCACAGGAAGTTAGAGTGTCAGTCCTCTTGTACTTAAGTCGGCATTGTGCCTTTTGTATTACATTCGGATGCAATTTCAGTGCTTCATCGTCTATATGACGGTCCAAGGAATACACTAAACCTGAAGTGAAGCATCGGAATCTAAAACTGGACTCACGGGAGTGCTTCAAATCATAGGATGTTAGAGTGTCAGTCTTCTTGTACTTAAGTCGGCATTGCGCCTTTTGTATTAAATTCGGACGCAATTTCTGTGTGTCATCGTCAATAAGAAGGTCCTAGGGAAACAGTAATCCTGAAGTGAAGCATCGGAATCTAAAACTGGACTCACAGGAGAGGTTCAAATCATAGAAAGTTAGAGTGTCAGTCCTATGTACTTAAGTCGGCTTTGTGCGTTTTGTATGACATTCGGATGCAAATTCTGCGTTTCATCATCAATAAGAAGGTCCAAGGGATACAGTAAACCTGAAGTGAAGCATCGGAATCTAAAAAAGGCCTCACAGGTGAGGTTCAAATCATAGGAAGTTAGAGTGTCAGTCCTCTTGTGCTTCAGTCGGCATTGTGCCTTTTGTATTAAATTCCGATGCTATATCTGTGTTTTATCATCAATAAGAAGGTCCAAGGGATACAGTAAACCTGAAGTGAAGCATCGGAATCTAAAACTCAACTCACTGGAGAGGTTCAAATCATAGAAAGTTAGAGTGTCGGTCCTCTTGTACTTAAGTCGTCATTGTGCCTTTTGAATTTAATTCCAATGCAATTTCTGTGTTTCATCGTCAATAAGAAAGTCCAAGGGATACATAAAACCTGAAGTGAAGCATCGGAATCTAAAACTCGACTCACAGGAGAGGTTTAAATCATTGAAAGTTAGAGTGTCAGTCCTCTTGTACTTAAGTCTTCATTGTGCCTTTTGTATTAAATTCGGATGCAATTTCTGTGTTTCATCATCAAAAACAAGGTCCAAGGGATACAGTAAACCTGAAGTGAAGCATTGGAATCTAAAACTGCACTCACAGCAGAGGCTCATACCGTAGAATGATAGAGTGTCAGTCCTCTTGTACTTAAGTCGGCATTGTGCCTTTTGTATTACATTCGGATGCAATTTCAGTGCTTCATCGTCAATATGACGGTCCAAGGAATACACTAAACCTGAAGTGAAGCATCGGAATCTAAAACTGGACTCACAGGAGTGGTTCAAATCATAGGATGTTAGAGTGTCAGTCTTCTTGTACTTAAGTCGGCATTGCGCCTTTTGTATCAAATTCGGATGCAATTTCTGTGCTTCATCGTCAATAAGAATGTCCAAGGGATACAGTAAACCTGACGTCAAGCATCGGAGTCTAAAACTGGACTCACAGGAGAGGTTCAAATCATAGAAAGTTAGAGTGTCAGTCCTCTTGCTCTTAAGTCGGCGTTGTGGATTTTGTATTATATTCGGATGCAATTTCTGTGTTTCATCATCAATAAGAGGGTCCAAGGGATACAGTAAAATTGAAGTGAAGCATCGGAATCTAAAACTAGACTCACAGTAGAGGTTCAAATCATAGAAAGTTAGAGTGTCAGTCCACTTGTACTTAAGTCGGCATTGTGCCTTTTGTATTAAATTCGGATGCAAATTCTGTGTTTCATCAACAACAAGAAGGTCCAAGGGATACAGTAAACCTGAAGTGAAGCATCGGAATCTAAAACTGGACTCACAGGAGAGGTTCAAATCATAGAAAGTTAGAGTGTCAGTCCTCTTGTACTTAAGTCGGCATTGTGCCTTTTGTATTAAATTCGGATGCAATTTCTGTGTTTCATCGTCAAAATGATGGTCCAAGAGATACAGTAAACCTGAAGTGAAGCATCGGAATCTAAAACTGGACTCACAGGAGAGGATCAAATGATAGAAAGTTACAACGTCAGTACTCTTGTACTTAAGGCGGTATTGTGCATTTGGTATTAAATTCGGATGGAGATTCTGTGTTTCATCGTCAATAAGAAGGTCCAAGGGATACAGTAAACCATAAGTGAAGCATCGGAATCTAAACCTGGACTCACAGGAGAGGTTCAAATCATAGAAGGTTAGAGTGTCAGTCCTCTTGTACTTAAGTCGGCATTGTGCCTTTTGTATTACATTCGGATGCAATTTCAGTGCTTCATCGTCAATATGACGGTCCAAGGAATACACTAAACCTGAAGTGAAGCATCGGAATCTAAAACTGGACTCACAGGAGTGCTTCAAATCATAGGATGTTAGAGTGTCAGTCTTCTTGTACTTAAGTCGGCATTGCGCCTTTTGTATTAAATTCGGATGCAATTTCTGTGTGTCATCGTCAATAAGAAGGTCCTAGGGAAACAGTAATCCTGAAGTGAAGCATCGGAATCTAAAACTGGACTCACAGGAGAGGTTCAAATCATAGAAAGTTAGAGTGTCAGTCCTATGTACTTAAGTCGGCTTTGTGCGTTTTGTATGACATTCGGATGCAAATTCTGCGTTTCATCATCAATAAGAAGGTCCAAGGGATACGGTAAACCTGAAGTGAAGCATCGGAATCTAAAAAAGGCCTCACAGGTGAGGTTCAAATCATAGGAAGTTAGAGTGTCAGTCCTCTTGTGCTTCAGTCGGCATTGTGCCTTTTGTATTAAATTCCGATGCTATATCTGTGTTTTATCATCAATAAGAAGGTCCAAGGGATACAGTAAACCTGAAGTGAAGCATCGGAATCTAAAACTCAACTCACTGGAGAGGTTCAAATCATAGAAAGTTAGAGTGTCGGTCCTCTTGTACTTAAGTCGTCATTGTGCCTTTTGAATTTAATTCCAATGCAATTTCTGTGTTTCATCGTCAATAAGAAAGTCCAAGGGATACATAAAACCTGAAGTGAAGCATCGGAATCTAAAACTCGACTCACAGGAGAGGTTTAAATCATTGAAAGTTAGAGTGTCAGTCCTCTTGTACTTAAGTCTTCATTGTGCCTTTTGTATTAAATTCGGATGCAATTTCTGTGTTTCATCATCAAAAAGAAGGTCCAAGGGATACAGTAAACCTGAAGTGAAGCATTGGAATCTAAAACTGCACTCACAGCAGAGGCTCATACCGTAGAATGATAGAGTGTCAGTCCTCTTGTACTTAAGTCGGCATTGTGCCTTTTGTATTACATTCGGATGCAATTTCAGTGCTTCATCGTCAATATGACGGTCCAAGGAATACACTAAACCTGAAGTGAAGCATCGGAATCTAAAACTGGACTCACAGGAGTGGTTCAAATCATAGGATGTTAGAGTGTCAGTGTTCTTGTACTTAAGTCGGCATTGCGCCTTTTGTATCAAATTCGGATGCAATTTCTGTGCTTCATCGTCAATAAGAATGTCCAAGGGATACAGTTAACCTGACGTGAAGCATCGGAGTCTAAAACTGGACTCACAGGAGAGGTTCAAATCATAGAAAGTTAGAGTGTCAGTCCTCTTGCTCTTAAGTCGGCGTTGTGGATTTTGTATTATATTCGGATGCAATTTCTGTGTTTCATCATCAATAAGAGGGTCCAAGGGATACAGTAAAATTGAAGTGAAGCATCGGAATCTAAAACTAGACTCACAGTAGAGGTTCAAATCATAGAAAGTTAGAGTGTCAGTCCACTTGTACTTAAGTCGGCATTGTGCCTTTTGTATTAAATTCGGATGCAAATTCTGTGTTTCATCAACAACAAGAAGGTCCAAGGGATACAGTAAACCTGAAGTGAAGCATCGGAATCTAAAACTGGACTCACAGGAGAGGTTCAAATCATAGAAAGTTAGAGTGTCAGTCCTCTTGTACTTAAGTCGGCATTGTGCCTTTTGTATTAAATTCGGATGCAATTTCTGTGTTTCATCGTCAAAATGATGGTCCAAGAGATACAGTAAACCTGAAGTGAAGCATCGGAATCTAAAACTGGACTCACAGGAGAGGATCAAATCATAGAAAGTTACAGCGTCAGTACTCTTGTACTTAAGGCGGTATTGTGCATTTGGTATTAAATTCGGATGGAGATTCTGTGTTTCATCGTCAATAAGAAGGTCCAAGGGATACAGTAAACCATAAGTGAAGCATCGGAATCTAAACCTGGACTCACAGGAGAGGTTCAAATCATAGAAGGTTAGAGTGTCAGACCTCTTGTATTTAAGTCGGCATTGTGCCTTTTGTATTAAATTCGGATGCAATTTCTGTGTTTCATCATCAATAAGAGGGCCCAAGGGATACAGTAAAATTGATGTGAAGCATCGGAATGTAAAACTAGACTCACAGTAGAGGTTCAAATCATAGAAAGTTAGAGTGTCAGTCCTCTTGCACTTATGTCGGCATTGTGCCTTTTGTATTAAATTCGGATGCAATTTCTGTGTTTCATCATCAATAAGAAGGTCCAAGTAATACAGTAAACCTAAAGTGAAGCATCGGAATCTAAAACTGGACTCACAGGAGTGTTTCAAATCACAGGAAGTTAGAGTGTCAGTCCTCTTGTACTTAAGTCGGCATTGTGTCTTTAGTATCAAATTCGGATGCAATTTCTGTGTTTCATCGTCAATAAGAATGTCCAAGTGAGATACAGTAAACCTGAAGTGAAGCATCGGAATCTACAACTGGACTCACAGGAGAGGTTCAAATCATAGAAAGCTAGAGTGTCAGTCCTCTTGTACTTAAGTCGGCATTGTGCCTCTTGTATTAAATTCGGATGCCATTTCTGTGTTTCATCATCAATAAGAAGGTCCAAGGTATACACTAAACCTGAAGTGAAGCATCGGAATATAAAACTGGACTCACAGGTGAGGTTCAAATCATAGAAAGTTAGAGTGTCAGTCCTCTTGTACTTAAGTCATCTTTGTGGCCTTTGTATTAAATTCGGATGCAATTTCTGTGTGTCATCGTCAATAAGAAGGTCCTAGGGATACAGTAAACCTGAAGTGAAGCATCGGAATCTAAAACTGGACTCACAGGTGAGGTTTAAATCATTGAAAGTTAGAGTGTCAGTCCTCTTGTACTTAAGTCTTCATTGTGCCTTTTGTATTAAATTCGGATGCAATTTCTGTGGTTCATCATCAAAAAGAAGGTCCAAGGGATACAGTAAACTTGAAGTGAAGCATTGGAATCCAAAACTGGACTCACAGCAGAGGCTCAAATCGTAGAATGATAGAGTGTCAGTCCTCTTGTACTTAAGTCGGCATTGTGCCTTTTGTATTATATTCGGATGCAATTTCAGTGCTTCATCGTCAATATGACGGTCCAAGGTATACACTAAACCTGAAGTGAAGCATCGGAATCTAAAACTGGACTCACAGAAGTGGTTCAAATCATAGGAAGTTAGAGCGTCAGTCCTCTTGTACTTAAGTCGGCATTGTGCCTTTTGTATTAAATTCGGATGCAATTTCTGTGTTTCATCATCAATAAGAAGGTCCAAGTAATACAGTAAACCTGAAGTGAAGCATCGGATTCTAAAACTGGACTCACAGGAGTGGTTCAAATCACAGGAAGTTAGAGTGTCAGTCCTCTTGTACTTAAGTCGGCATTGTGCCTTTTGTATTACATTCGGATGCAATTTCAGTGCTTCATCGTCAATATGACGGTCCAAGGAATACACTAAACCTGAAGTGAAGCATCGGAATCTAAAACTGGTCTCACAGGAGTGGTTCAAATCATAGGATGTTAGAGTGTCAGTCTTCTTGTACTTAAGTCGGCATTGCGCCTTTTGTATCAAATTCGGATGCAATTTCTGTGCTTCATCGTCAATAAGAATGTCCAAGGGATACAGTAAACCTGACGTGAAGCATCGGAGTCTAAAACTGGACTCACAGGAGAGGTTCAAATCATAGAAAGTTAGAGTGTCAGTCCTCTTGCTCTTAAGTCGGCGTTGTGGATTTTGTATTATATTCGGATGCAATTTCTGTGTTTCATCATCAATAAGAGGGTCCAAGGGATACAGTAAACCTGAAGTGAAGCATCGGAATCTAAAACTGGACTCACAGGAGAGGTTCAAATCATAGAAAGTTAGAGTGTCAGTCCTCTTGTACTTAAGTCGGCATTGTGCCTTTTGTATTAAATTCGGATGCAATTTCTGTGTTTCATCGTCAAAATGATGGTCCAAGAGATACAGTAAACCTGAAGTGAAGCATCGGAATCTAAAACTGGACTCACAGGAGAGGATCAAATCATAGAAAGTTACAGCGTCAGTACTCTTGTACTTAAGGCGGTATTGTGCATTTGGTATTAAATTCGGATGGAGATTCTGTGTTTCATCGTCAATAAGAAGGTCCAAGGGATACAGTAAACCATAAGTGAAGCATCGGAATCTAAACCTGGACTCACAGGAGAGGTTCAAATCATAGAAGGTTAGAGTGTCAGACCTCTTGTATTTAAGTCGGCATTGTGCCTGTTGTATTAAATTCGGATGCAATTTCTGTGTTTCATTATCATTAAGAATGTCCAAGGGATACAGTAAACCTGAAGTGAATCATCGGAATCTAAAACTGGACCCACAGGAGAGGTTCAAATCATAGAATGTTAGAGTGTCAGTCCTCTTGTACTTAAGTCGGCATCGTGCCTTTTGTATTATATTCGGATGCAAGTTCTGTGTTTCATCATCAATAAGAAGGTGCAAGGGATACAGTAAACCTGAAGTGAAGCATCGGAATCCAAAAGTGGACTCACAGGAGAGGTTCAAATCATAGAAAGTTAGAGTGTCAGTCCTCTTGTTCTTAAGTCGGCATTGTGCCTTTTGTATTAAATTCGGATGCAAATTCTGTGTTTCATCATCAATAAAAAGGTCCAAGGGATACAGTAAACCTGAAGTGAAGCATCGGAACTTAAAACTGGACGCACAGGTGAGGTTCAAAGCATAGAAAGTTAGAGTGTCAGTCGTCTTGTACTTAAGTCGGCTTTGTGCCTTTTGTATTAAATTCTGATGCAATTTCTGTGTTTCATCGTCAATAAGAAGGTGTAAGAGATACAGTAAACCTGAAGTGAAGCATTGGAAACTAAAACTGGACTCACAGCAGAGGCTCAAATCGTAGAATGATAGAGTGTCAGTCCTCTTGTACTTAAGTCGGCATTGTGCCTTTTGTATTAAATTCGGATGCCAGTTCTGTGTTTCATCGTCAATAAGAAGGTCCAAGGTATACACTAAACCTGAAGTGAAGCATCGGAATATAAAACTGGACTCACAGGTGAGGTTCAAATCATAGAAAGTTAGAGTGTCTGTCCTCTTGTACTTAAGTCATCATTGTGGCTTTTGTATTAAATTCGGATGCAATTTCTGTGTCTCATCGTCAATAAGAAGGTCCTAGGGATACAGTAAACCTGAAGTGAAGCATCGGAATCTAAAACTGGACTCACAGGAGGGGTTCAAATCATAGATAGTTAGAGTGTCAGTCCTCTTGTTCTTCAGTCGGCATTGTCCCTTTTGTAGTAAATTCGGATGCAATTTCTGTGTTTCATCGTCAATAAGAAGGTCCTAGGGATACTGTAAACCTGAAGTGAAGCATCGGAATCTAGAACTGGACTCACAGGAGAGGTTCAAATCATAGAAAGTTAGAGTGTCAGTCCTCTTGGCCTTAAGTCGGCGTTGTGCCTTTTGTAATATATTCGGATGCAATTTCTGTGTTTCATCATCAATAAGAGGGTCCAAGGGATACAGTAAAATTGAAGTGAAGCATCGGAATCTAAAACTAGACTCACAGTAGAGGTTCAAATCATAGAAAGTTAGAGTGTCAGTCCTCTTGGTCTTAAGTCGGCGTTGTGCCTTTTGTAATATATTAGGATGCAATTTCTGTGTTTCATCGTCAATAAGATGGTCCAAGGGATACAGTAATCCTGAAGTGAAGCATCGGAATCTAAAACTGGACTCACAGGACAGGTTCAAATCATAGAAAGTTAGAGTGTCAGTCCTCTTGTACTTAAGTCGGCATTGTGCGTTTTGTATGAAATTCGGATGCAAATTCTGTGTTTCATCATCAATAAGAAGGTCCAAGGGATACAGTAAACCTGAAGTGAAGCATCGGAATCTAAAAAAGGCCTCACAGTTGAGGTTCAAATCATACGAAGTTAGAGTGTCAGTCCTCTTGTGCATTAGTCGGCATTGTGCCTTTTGTATTAAATTCCGATGCAATTTCTGTGTTTTATCATCAATAAGAAGGTCCAAGGGATACAGTAAACCTGAAGTGAAGCATCGGAATCTAAAAATCAACTCACTGGAGAGGTTCAAATCATAGAAAGTTAGAGTGTCGGTCCTCTTGTACTTAAGTCGTCATTGTGCCTTTTGAATTTAATTCCAATGCAATTTCTGTGTTTCATCGTCAATAAGAAAGTCCAAGGGATACACTAAACCTGAAGTGAAGCATCGGAATGTAAAACTGAACTCACAGGAGTGGTTCAAATCATAGGAAGTTAGAGTGTCAGTTCTCTTGTACTTAAGTCGGCATTGTGCCTTTTGTATCAAATTCGGATGCAATTTCTGTGTTTCATCGTCAATAAGAATGTCCAAGGGATACAGTAAACCTGAAGTGAAGCATCGGAGTCTAAAACTGGACTCACAGGAGAGGTTCAAATCATAGAAAGTTAGAGTGTCAGTCCTCTTGGTCTTAAGTCGGCGTTGTTTCTTTTGTATTATATTCGGATGCAATTTCTGTGTTTCATCATCAATAAGAGGGTCCAAGGGATACAGTAAAATTGATGTGAAGCATCGGAATCTAAAACTAGACTCACAGTAGAGGTTCAAATCATAGAAAGCTAGAGTGTCAGTCATCTTGTACATAAGAAGGCATTGTGCCTTTTGTATTAAATTCGGATGCCATTTCTGTGTTTCATCATCAATAAGAAGGTCCAAGGTATACACTAAACCTGAAGTGAAGCATCGGAATATAAAACTGGACTTACAGGTGAGGTTCAAATCACAGAAAGTTAGAGTGTCTGTCCTCTTGTACTTAAGTCATCATTGTGGCTTTTGTATTAAATTCGGATGCAATTTCTGTGTGTCATCGTCAATAAGAAGGTCCTAGGGAAACAGTAATCCTGAAGTGAAGCATCGGAGTCTAAAACTGGACTCACAGGAGAGGTTCAAATCATAGGAATTTAGAGTGTCAGTCCTCTTGTACTTAAGTCGGCATTGTGCCTTTTGTATCAAATTCGGATGCAATTTCTGTGTTTCATCGTCAATAAGAATGTCCAAGGGATACAGTATACCTGAAGTGAAGAATCGGAGTCTAAAACTGGACTCACAGGAGAGGTTCAAATCATAGAAAGTTAGAGTGTCAGTCCTCTTGGTCTTAAGTCGGCGTTGTGCCTTTTGTAATATATTCGGATGCAATTTCTGTGTTTCATCATCAATAAGAGGGTCCAAGGGATACAGTAAAATTGAAGTGAAGCATCGGAAACTAAAACTAGACTCACAGTAGAGGTTCAAATCATAGAAAGTTAGAGTGTCAGTCTTCTTGTATTTAAGTCGGCATTGTGCCTTTTGTATTAAATTCGGATGCCATTTCTGTGTTTCATCATCAATAAGAAGGTCCAAGGTATACTTTAAACCTGAAGTGAAGCATCGGAATGTAAATCTGGACTCACAGGTGAGGTTCAAATCATAGAAAGTTAGAGTGTCAGTCCTCTTGTACTTAAGTCATCATTGTGGCTTTTGTATTAAATTCGGATGCAATTTCTGTGTGTCATCGTCAATAAGAAGGTCCTAGGAATACAGTAAACCTGAAGTGAAGCATCGGAATCTAAAAGTGGACTCACAGGAGAGGTTCAAATCATAGAAAGTTAGAGTGTCAGTCCTCTTGTTCTTCAGTCGGCATTGTGCCTTTTGTAGTAAATTCGGATGCAATTTCTGTGTTTCATCGTCAATAAGATGGTCCAAGGTATACAGTAATCCTGAAGTGAAGTATCGGAATCTAAAACTGGGCTCACAGGAGAGGTTCAAATCATAGAAAGTTAGAGTGTCAGTCCTCTTGTACTTAAGTCGGCATTGTGCGTTTTGTATGAAATTCGGATGCAAATTCTGTGTTTCATCATCAATAAGAAGGTCCAAGGGATACAGTAAACCTGAAGTGAAGCATCGGAATCTAAAAAATGCCTCACAGGTGAGGTTCAAATCATAGGAAGTTAGAGTGTCAGTCCTCTTGTGCTTGAGTCGGCATTGTGCCTTTTGTATTAAATTCCGATGCAATTTCTGTGTTTTATCATCAATAAGAAGGTCCAAGGGATACAGTAAACCTGAAGTGAAGCATCGGAATCTAAAACTCAACTCACTGGAGAGGTTCAAATCATAGAAAGTTAGAGTGTCGCTCCTCTTGTACTTAAGTCGTCATTGTGCCTTTTGAATTTAATTCCAATGCAATTTCTGTGTTTCATCGTCAATAAGAAAGTCCAAGGGATACATTAAACCTGAAGGGAAGCATCGGAATCTAAAACTGGACTCACAGGAGTGGTTCAAATCATAGGAAGTTAGAGTGTCAGTCTTCTTGTACTTAAGTCGGCATTGTGCCTTTTGTATCAAATTCGGATGCAATTTCTGTGTTTCATCGTCAATAAGAATGTGCAAGGGATACAGTAAACCTGACGTGAAGCATCGGAGTCTAAAACTGGACTCACAGGAGAGGTTCAAATCATAGAAAGTTAGTGTGTCAGTCCTCTTGCTCTTAAGTCGGCGTTGTGGATTTTGTATTATATTCGGATGCAATTTCTGTGTTTCATCATCAATAAGAGGGTCCCAGGGATACAGTAAAATTGAAGTGAAGCATCGGAATCTAAAACTAGACTCACAGTAGAGGTTCAAATCATAGAAAGTTAGAGTGTCAGTCCACTTGTACTTAAGTCGGCATTGTGCCTTTTGTATTAATTTCGGATGCAAATTCTGTGTTTCATCAACAACAAGAAGGTCCAAGGGATACAGTAAACCTGAAGTGAAGCATCGCAATCTAAAACTGGACTCACAGGAGAGGTTCAAATCATAGAAAATTAGAATGTCAGTCCTCTTGTACTTAAGTCGGCATTGTGCCTTTTGTATTAAATTCGGATGCAATTTCTGTGTTTCATCGTCAATAAGAAGGTCGAAGGAATGCAGTAATCCTGAAGTGAAGCATCGGAATCTAAAACTGGACTCACAGGAGAGGTTCAAGTGATAGAACGTCAGAGTGTCTTTCCTGTTGTACTTAAGTCGGCATTGTGCCTATTGTATGAAATTCGGATGCAATTTCTGTGTTTCATCGTCAATAAGATGGTCCAAGGGATACAGTAAACCTGAAGTGAAGCATCGGAATCTAAAACTGGTCTCACAGGAGAGGTTCAAATCATAGAAAGTTAGAGTGTCAGTCCTCTTGTACTTAAGTCGGCATTGTGCCTTTTGTATTAAATTTGGATGCAATTTCTGTGTTTCATCGTCAAAATGATGGTCCAAGAGATACAGTAATCTTGAAGTGAAGCATCGGAATCTAAAACTGGACTCACAGGAGAGGTTCAAATCATAGAAAGTTACAGCGTCAGTCCTCTTGTACTTAAGGCGGCATTGTGCATTTTGTATTAAATTCGGATGGAAATTCTGTGTTTCATCGTCAATAAGAAGGTCCAAGGGATACAGTAAACCATAAGTGAAGCATCGGAATCGAAACCTGGACTCACAGGAGAGGTTCAAATCATAGACGGTTAGAGTGTCAGACCTCTTATATTTAAGTCGGCATTGTGCCTTTTGTATTAAATTCGGATGCAATTTCTGTGTTTCATTATCATTAAGAATGTCCAAGGGATACAGAAAACCTGAGGTGAAGCATCGGAATCTAAAACTGGACCCACAGGAGAGGTTCAAATCATAGAATGTTAGAGTGTCAGTCCTCTTGTTCTTAAGTCGGCATCGTGCCTTTTGTATTATATTCGGATGCAAGTTCTGTGTTTCATCATCAATAAGAAGGTGCAAGGGATACAGTAAACCTGAAGTGAAGCATCGGAATCTAAAAGTGGACTCACAGGAGAGGTTCAAATCATAGAAAGTTAGAGTGTCAGTCCTCTTGTTCTTAAGCCGTCATTGTGCCTTTTGTATTAAATTCGGATGCAAATTCTGTGTTTCATCATCAATAAAAAGGTCCAAGGGATACAGTAAACCTGAAGTGAAGCATCGGAACTTAAAACTGGACGCACAGGTGAGGTTCAAAGCATAGAAAGTTAGAGTGTCAGTCGTCTTGTACTTAAGTCGGCATTGTGCCTTTTGTATTAAATTCTGATGCAATTTCTGTGTTTCATCGTCAATAAGAAGGTGCAAGGTATACAGTAAACCTGAAGTGAAGCATCGGAATCTACAACTGGACTCACAGGAGAGTTTCAAATCATAGAAAGTTAGAGTGTCAGTCATTTTGCACTTAAGTCGGCATTGTGCCTTTTGGTTGAAATTCAGATGTTAATTCTGTGTTTCATCATCAATAAGAAGGTCCAAGGGATACAGTAAACCTGAAGTGAAGCATCGGAATCTAAAACTGGACTCACAGGAGAGGTTCAAATCATAGAAAATTAGAGTGTCAGTCCTCTTGTTTTTATGTCGGCATTGTGCCTCTTGTATTAAATTCGGATGCAATTTCTGTGTTTCATCATCGATAAGAAGGTCCAAGGGATACAGTAAACCTGAAGTGAAGCATCGGAATCTAAAACTGGACTTACAAGTGAGGATCAAATCATAGATAGTTAGAGTGTCAGTCCCCTTGTACTTTAGTCGGCATTGTGCCTTTTGTATTAAATTCGGATGCAATTTCTGTGTTTCATCATCAATATGAAGGTCCAAGGGATACAGTAAACCTGAAGTGAAGCATCGGAATCTAAAACTGGACTCACATGAGAGGTTCAAATCATAGAATGTTAGAGTGTCAGTACTTTTGTACTTAAGTCACCATTGTGCCTTTTGTATTAAATTCGGTTGCAATTTCTGTGTTTCATCGTGAATAAGGAGGTCCAAGGGATACAGTAAACCTGAAGTGAAGCATCGAATCTAAAACTGGACTCACAGGAAAGGTTCAAATCATAGAAAGTTAGAGTGTCAGTCCTTATGTACTTAAGTCGGCATTGTGCCTTTTGTATTAAATTCGGATGCAATTTCTGTGCTTCATCGCCAATAAGAAGGTCCAACGTATACAGTAATCCTGAAGTGAAGCGTCAGAATCTAAAACTGGACTCTCAGGAGAGGTTCAAATCTTAGAAAGTTAGAGTGTCAGTCCTCTTGTACTTAGGTCGGCATTGTGCCTTTTGAATTTAATTCCGATGCAATTTCTGTGTTTCGTTGTCAATAAGAAGGTCCAAGGGAAACATTAAACCTGAAGTGAAGCATCGGAATCTAAAACTGGACTCACAGGAGAGGTTTAAATCATAGAAAGTTCTAGTGTCAGTGCTCTTGTACTTAAGTCGGCATTGTGCCTTTTGTATTTAGTTTGGATGCAATTTCTGTGCTTCATCGCCAATAAGATGGTCCAAAGTATACAGTAAACCTGAAGTGAAGCATCGGAATCTAAAACTGGACTCACAGGAGAGGTTCAAATCATACAGAGTTAGAGTGTCAGTTCTCTTGTACTTAAGTCAGCATTGTGCCTTTTGTATTAAATTCGGATGCAATTTCTGTGCTTCCTCGCCAATAAGAAGGTCCAAGGTATACAGTAAACCTGAAGTGAAGCATCGGAATCTAAAACTGGAATCACAGGAGAGGTTCAATTCATAGAAAGTTAGAGTGTCAGTCCTCTTGTACTTAAGTCGGCATTGTGCCTTTTGTATTAAATTCGGATGCAATATCTGTGTTTCATCGTCAATAAGAAGGTCCAAGGGATACAGTAAACCTGAAGTGAAGCATTGGAATCTAAAACTGGACTCACAGGAGAGGTTCAAATCATAGAAAGTTAGAGTGTCAGTAGTATTGTACTTAAGTCGGCATTGTGCCTTTTGTATTAAATTCGGATGCAATTTCTGTGCTTCATCGCCACTAAGAAGGTCCAAGGTATACAGTAAACCAGAAGTGAAGCGTCGGAATCTAAAACTGGACTCACAGGACAGGTTCAAATCATAGGAAAATAGAGTGTCCGTCTTCTTGTACTTAAGTTGGCATTGTGCTTTTGTATTAAATTCGGATGCAATTTCTGTGCTTCATCGCCAATAAGAAGGTCCAAGGTATACAGTAAACCTGAAGTGAAGCATCGGAATCTAACACTGGACTCACAGGAGAGGTTTAAATCATAGGAAGTTAGAGTGTCAGTCTTCTTGTACTTAAGTCGGCATTGTGCCTTTTGTATCAAATTCGGATGCAATTTCTGTGTTTCATCGTCAATAAGAATGTCCAAGGGATACAGTAAACCTGACGTGAAGCATCGGAGTCTAAAACTGGACTCACAGGAGAGGTTCAAATCATAGAAAGTTAGAGTGTCAGTCCTCTTGCTCTTAAGTCGGCGTTGTGGATTTTGTATTATATTCGGATGCAATTTCTGTGTTTCATCATCAATAAGAGGGTCCAAGGGATACGGTAAAATTGAAGTGAAGCATCGGAATCTAAAACTAGACTCACAGTAGAGGTTCAAATCATAGAAAGTTAGAGTGTCAGTCCACTTGTACTTAAGTCGGCATTGTGCCTTTTGTATTAAATTCGGATGCAAATTCTGTGTTTCATCAACAACGAGAAGGTCCAAGGGATACAGTAAACCTGAAGTGAAGCATCGGAATCTAAAACTGGACTCACAGGAGAGGTTCAAATCATAGAAAATTAGAATGTCAGTCCTCTTGTACTTAAGTCGGCATTGTGCCTTTTGTATTAAATTCGGATGCAATTTCTGTGTTTCATCGTCAATAAGAAGGTCGAAGGGATGCAGTAATCCTGAAGTGAAGCATCGGAATCTGAAACTGGACTCACAGGAGAGGTTCAAGTCATAGAAAGTCAGAGTGTCTGTCCTCTTGTACTTAAGTCGGCATTGTGCCTATTGTATGCAATTCGGATGCAATTTCTCTGTTTCATCGTCAATAAGATGGTCCAAGGGATACAGTAAACCTGAAGTGAAGCATCGGAATCTAAAACTGGACTCACAGGAGAGGTTCAAATCATAGACAGTTAGAGTGTCTGTCCTCTTGTACTTAAGTCGGCATTGTGCCTTTTGTATTAAATTTGGATGCAATTTCTGTGTTTCATCGTCAAAATGATGGTCCAAGAGATACAGTAAACCTGAAGTGAAGCATCGGAATCTAAAACTGGACTCACAGGAGAGGTTCAAATCATAGAAAGTTACAGCGTCAGTCCTCTTGTACTTAAGGCGGCATTGTGCATTTTGTATTAAATTCGGATGGAAATTCTGTGTTTCATCGTCAATAAGAAGGTCCAAGGGATACAGTAAACCATAAGTGAAGCATCGGAATCGAAACCTGGACTCACAGGAGAGTTTCAAATCATAGAAGGTTAGAGTGTCAGACCTCTTATATTTAAGTCGGCATTGTGCCTTTTGTATTAAATTCGGATGCAATTTCTGTGTTTCATTATCATTAAGAATGTCCAAGGGATACAGTAAACCTGAGGTGAAGCATCGGAATCTAAAACTGGACCCACAGGAGAGGTTCAAATCATACAGAGTTAGAGTGTCAGTCCTCTTGTACTTAAGTCGGCATCGTGCCTTTTGTATTATATTCGGATGCAAGTTCTGTGTTTCATCATCAATAAGAAGGTGCAAGGGATACAGTAAACCTGAAGTGAAGCATCGGAACCTAAAAGTGGACTCACAGGAGAGGTTCAAATCATAGAAAGTTAGAGTGTCAGTCCTCTTGTTCTTAAGTCGGCATTGTGCCTTTTGTATTAAATTCGGATGCAAATTCTGTGTTTCATCATCAATAAAAAGGTCCAAGGGATACAGTAAACCTGAAGTGAAGCATCGGAACTTAAAACTGGACGCACAGGTGAGGTTCAAAGCATAGAAAGTTAGAGTGTCAGTCGTCTTGTACTTAAGTCGGCATTGTGCCTTTTGTATTAAATTCGGATGCAATTTCTGTGCTTCATCGCCAATAAGAAGGTCCAAGGGATACAGTAAACCTGAAGTGAAGCATCGGAATCTAAAACTGGACTCACAGGAGAGGTTCAAATCATAGAAAGTTAGAGTGTCAGTCCTTTTGTACTTAAGTCGCCATTGTGCCTTTTGTATTAAATTCGGTTGCAATTTCTGTGTTTCATCGTCAATAAGGAGGTCCAAGGGATACAGTAAACCTGAAGTGAAGCATCGAATCTAAAACTGGACTCACAGGAAAGGTTCAAATCATAGAAAGTTAGAGTGTCAGTCCTTATGTACTTAAGTCGGCATTGTGCCTTTTGTATTAAATTCGGATGCAATTTCTGTGCTTCATCGCCAATAAGAAGGTCCAACGTATACAGTAATCCTGAAGTGAAGCGTCAGAATCTAAAACTGGACTCTCAGGAGAGGTTCAAATCTTAGAAAGTTAGAGTGTCAGTCCTCTTGTACTTAGGTCGGCATTGTGCCTTTTGTATTTAGTTTGGATGCAATTTCTGTGCTTCATCGCCAATAAGAAGGTCCAAAGTATACAGTAAACCTGAAGTGAAGCATCGGAATCTAAAACTGGACTCACAGGAGAGGTTCAAATCATACAGAGTTAAAGTGTCAGTTCTCTTGTACTTAAGTCAGCATTGTGCCTTTTGTATTAAATTCGGATGCAATTTCTGTGCTTCATCGCCAATAAGAAGGTCCAAGGTATACAGTAAACCTGAAGTGAAGCATCGGAATCTAAAACTGGAATCACAGGAGAGGTTCAATTCATAGAAAGTTAGAGTGTCAGTCCTCTTGTACTTAAGTCGGCATTGTGCCTTTTGTATTAAATTCGGATGCAATATCTGTGTTTCATCGTCAATAAGAAGGTCCAAGGGATACAGTAAACCTGAAGTGAAGCATTGGAATCTAAAACTGGACTCACAGGAGAGGTTCAAATCATAGAAAGTTAGAGTGTCAGTAGTCTTGTACTTAAGTCGGCATTGTGCCTTTTGTATTAAATTCGGATGCAATTTCTGTGCTTCATCGCCACTAAGAAGGTCCAAGGTATACAGTAAACCAGAAGTGAAGCGTCGGAATCTAAAACTGGACTCACAGGAGAGGTTCAAATCATAGGAAATTAGAGTGTCCGTCTTCTTGTACTTAAGTTGGCATTGTGCTTTTGTATTAAATTCGGATGCAATTTCTGTGCTTCATCGCCAATAAGAAGGTCAGAGGTATACAGTAAACCTGAAGTGAAGCATCGGAATCTAACACTGGACTCACAGGAGAGGTTTAAATCATAGGAAGTTAGAGTGTCAGTCTTCTTGTACTTAAGTCGGCATTGTGCCTTTTGTATCAAATTCGGATGCAATTTCACTGTTTCATCGTCAATAAGATGGTCCAAGGGATACAGTAAACCTGAAGTGAAGCATCGGAATCTAAAACTGGACTCACAGGAGAGGTCCAAATCATAGACAGTTAGAGTGTCAGTCCTCTTGTACTTAAGTCGGCATTGTGCCTTTTGTATTAAATTTGGATGCAATTTCTGTGTTTCATCGTCAAAATGATGGTCCAAGAGATACAGTAAACCTGAAGTGAAGCATCGGAATCTAAAACTGGACTCACAGGAGAGGTTCAAATCATAGAAAGTTACAGCGTCAGTCCTCTTGTACTTAAGGCGGCATTGTGCATTTTGTATTAAATTCGGATGGAAATTCTGTGTTTCATTATCATTAAGAATGTCCAAGGGATACAGTAAACCTGAGGTGAAGCATCGGAATCTAAAACTGGACCCACAGGAGAGGTTCAAATCATAGAATGTTAGAGTGTCAGTCCTCTTGTACTTAAGTCGGCATCGTGCCTTTTGTATTATATTCGGATGCAAGTTCTGTGTTTCATCATCAATAAGAAGGTGCAAGGGATACAGTAAACCTGAAGTGAAGCATCGGAATCTAAAACTGGACTCACAGGAGAGGTTTAAATCATAGAAAGTTCTAGTGTCAGTGCTCTTGTACTTAAGTCGGCATTGTGCCTTTTGTATTAAGTTTGGATGCAATTTCTGTGCTTCATAGCCAATAAGAAGGTCCAAAGTATACAGTAAACCTGAAGTGAAGCATCGGAATCTGAAACTGGAATCACAGGAGAGGTTCAATTCATAGAAAGTTAGAGTGTCAGTCCTCTTGTACTTAAGTCGGCATTGTGCCTTTTGTATTAAATTCGGATGCAATATCTGTGTTTCATCGACAATATGAAGGTCCAAGGGATACAGTAAACCTGATGTGAAGCATTGGAATCTAAAACTGGACTCACAGGACAGGTTCAAATCATAGAAAGTTAAAGTGTCAGTAGTCTTGTACTTAAGTCGGCATTGTGCCTTTTGTATTAAATTCGGATGCAATTTCTGTGATTCATCGCCACTAAGAAGGTCCAAGGTATACAGTAAACCAGAAGTGAAGCGTCGGAATCTAAAACTGGACTCACAGGAGAGGTTCAAATCATCGGAAATTAGAGTGTCCGTCTTCTTGTACTTAAGTTGGCATTGTGCTTTTGTATTAAATTCGGATGCAAATTCTGTGCTTCATCGCCAATAAGAAGGTCCAAGGTATACAGTAAACCTGAAGTGAAGCATCGGAATCTAACACTGGACTCACAGGAGAGGTTTAAATCATAGAAAGTTAGAGTGTCAGTCCTCTTGTACTTAAGTCGGCATTGTGCCTTTTTTATTAAATTCGGATGCAATTTCTGTGCTTCATCACCAATAAGAAGTTCCGAGGTATACAGTAAACCTGAAGTGAAGCATCGGAATCTAAAACTGGAATCACAGGAGAGGTTCAAATCATAGAAAGTTAGAGTGTCAGTCCTCTTGTACTTAAGTCGGCATTGTGCCTTTTGTATTAAATTCGGATGCAATTTCTGTGCTTCATCACCAATAAGAAGTTCCGAGGTATACAGTAAACCTGAAGTGAAGCATCGGAATCTAAAACTGGAATCACAGGAGAGGTTCAAATCATAGAAAGTTAGAGTGTCAGTCCTCTTGTACTTAAGTCGGCATTGTGCCTTTTGTATTAAATTTGGATGCAATTTCTGTGTTTCATCATCAATGAGTGGGTCCAAGGGATACAGTAAACCTGAAGTGAAGCATCGGAATCTGAAACTGGACTAACAGGTGAGGTTCAAATCATAGAATGTTGGAGTGTCAGTCCTCTTGTACTTCAGTCGGCATTGTGCCTTTTGTATTAAATTCGGATGCAATTTCTGTGTTTCATCATCAATAAGAAGGTCCAAGGGATACAGTAAACCTGAAGTGAAGCATCGGAATCCAAAACTGGACACACATTAGAGGTTCAAATCATAGAAAGTTAGAGTGTCAGTCCTCTTGTACTTAAGTCGGCCATGTGCCTCTTGTATTAAATTCGGATGCAATTTCTGTGTTTCATCGTCAATGAGAAGGTTCAAGGGATCCAGTAAACATGAAGTGAAGCATCGGAAGCTATAACTGGACTCACAGGAGAGGTTCAAATCATAGAAAATTAGAGTGTCCGTCTTCTTGTACTTAAGTTGGCATTGTGCCTTTTGTATTGAATTCGGATGCAATTTCTGTGTTTCATCATCAATAAGTGGGTCCAAGGGATACAGTAAACCTGAAGTGAAGCATCGGAATCTAAAACTGGACTAACAGGTGAGGTTCAAATCATAGAATGTTGGAGTGTCTGTCCTCTTGTACTTCAGTCGGCATTGTGCCTTTTGTATTAAATTCGGATGCAATTTCTGTGTTTCATCATCAATAAGAAGGTACAAGGGATACATTAAACCTGAAGTGAAGCATCGGAATCTAAAACTGGACTCACAGGAGATGTTCAAATCATAGAAACTTAGAGTGTTAGTCCTCTTGTACTTAAGTCGGTATTCGGCCTCTTGTATTAAATTCGGATGCGATTTCTGTGTTTCACCGTCAATTAGAAGGTACAACAGATACAGTAAACCTGAAGTGAAGCATCGGAATCTTAAACTGGACCCACAGTAGACGATCAAATCATGGAAAGCTGGAGTGTCAGTCCTCTCGTACTTAAGTCGGCATTGTGCTTTTCGTATTAAATTCGGATGCAATTTCTGTGCTTCAAGGCCATAAGAAGGTCCAAGGTATACAGTAAAACCTTAAGTGAAGCATCGGAATCTAAAACTGGACTCACAGCAGAGGTTTAAATCATAGAAAGTTAGAGTGTCAGTCCTTTGTACTTAAGTTGGCCTTGTGCCTTTTGTATTAAATTCAGATGCAATTTCTGTGCTTCATCGCCAATAAGAAGGTCCAAGGTATACAGTAAACCTGAAGTGAAGCATCGGAATCCAAAACTGGACTCACAGGAGAGGTTCAAATCATAGAAAGTTAGAGTGTCAGTCTTCTTGTACTTAAGTCGGCATTGTGCCTTTTGTATTAAATTCGGATGCAATTTCTGTGTTTCATCGTCAATAAGAAGGTCCAAGGGATACAGTAAACCTGAAGTGAAGCATCGGATGCTAAAACTGGACTCACAGGAGAGGTTCAAATCATAGAAAGTTAGAGTGTCAGTCACCTTGTACTTAAGTCGGCACTGTGCCTCTTGAATTTAATTCGGATGCAATTTCTGTGTTTCATCGTCAATAAGAAGGTTCAAGGGATACAGTAAACCTGAAGTGAAGCATCGGAATCTAAAACTGTACTCGAAGTAGAGGTTTAAATCATAGAAAGTTGAAGTGTCAGTCCTCTTGTACTGAAGTCGGCATTGTGACATTTGTATTAAATTCGGATGCAATTTCTGTGCTTTATCGCCAATAAGAAGGTCCAAGGGATACAGTAAACCTGAAGTGAAGCATCGGAATCCAAAACTGGACTCACAGGAGAGGTTCAAATCATAGAATGTTAGAGTGTCAGCCCTCTTGTAGTTATTTCGGCATTGTGCCTTTTGTATTAAATTCGGATGCAATTTCTGTGTTTCATCTTCAATGAGAAGGTCCAAGGGATACAGTAAACCTGAAGTGAAGCATCGGAATCTAAAACTGGACTCACAGGAGAGGTTCAAATCATAGAAATTTAGAGTGTCAATCCTCTTGTACTTAAGTCGGCCATGTGCCTTTTGTATTAAATTCGGATGCAATTTCTGTTTTTCATCGTCAATAAGAAGGTCCAAGGTATACAGTAAACCTGAAGTGAAGCATCGGAAGCTAAAACTGGACTCACAGGAGAGGTTCAAATCATTGAAAGTTAGAGTGTCAGTCCACTTGTACTTAAGTCGGCACTGTGCCTCTTGAATTTAATTCCGATGCAATATCTGTGTTTCATCGTCAATACGAAGGTCCAAGGGATACAGTAAACCTTAGGTGAAGCATCGGAATCTAGAACTGGACTCGAAGTACAGGTTTAAATCATAGAAAGTTTAAGTGTCAGTCCTCTTGTACTTAAGTCGGCATTGTGACTTTTGTATTAAATTCGGATGCAATATCTGTGCTTTATCGCCAATAAGAAGTTCCAAGGGATACAGTAAACCTGAAGTGAAGCATCGGAATCCAAAACTGGACTCACAGGAGAGGTTCAAATCATTATAAGTTAGAGTGACAGTCCTCTTGTACTTATTTCGGCATTGTGCCTTTTATATTAAATTCGGATGCAATTTCTGTGCTTTATCGCCAATAAGAAGGTCCAAGGGATACAGTGAACCTGAAGTGAAGCATCGGAATCCAAAACTGGACTCACAGGAGAGGTTCAAATCATAGAAAGTTAGAGTGTCAGTCCTCTTGTACTTATTTCGGCATTGTGCCGTTTGTATTAAATTCGGATGCAATTTCTGTGTTTCATCGTCAATATGAATGTCAAAGGGAAACAGTAAACCTGAAGTGAAGCATCGGAATCTAAAACTGGACTCACAGGAGAGGTTCAAAACATAGAAAGATAGAGTGTAGAGTCCTCTTGTACTTAAATCGACATTGTGCCTTTTGTATTAAATTCGGATGCAATTTCTGTGTTTCATCGTCAATTAGAGGGTCTAAGGGATACAGTAAACCTGAAGTGAAGCATCGGAATCTAAAACTGGACTCACAGGTGAGGTTCAAATCACAGAAAGTTAAAGTGTCAGTCCTCTTGTACTTAAGTCGGCATTGTGCCTTTTGTATAAAATTCGGATGCAATTTCTGTGTTTCATCATCAATAAGAAGGTCCAAGGGTTACAGTAAACCTGAAATGAAGCATTGGAATCTAAAACTGGACTCGCAGGAGAGGTTCAAATCATAGAAAGTTCGAGTGTCAGTACTCTTGTACTTAAGTCGGCATTGTGCCTTTTGTATTAAATTCGATGCAATTTCTGTGCTTCATCGCCACTAAGAAGGTCCAAGGTATACAGTAAACCAGAAGTGAAGCGTCGGAATCTAAAACTGGACTCACACGAGAGGTTCAAATCATAGAAAATTAGAGTGTCCGTCCTCTTGTACTTAAGTTGGCATTGTGCCTTTTGTATTGAATTCGGATGCAATTTCTGTGTTTCATCATCAATAAGTGGGTCCAAGGGATACAGTAAACCTGAAGTGGAGCATCGGAATCTAAAACTGGACTAACAGGTGAGGTTCAAATCATAGAATGTTGGAGTGTCAGTCCTCTTGTACTTCAGTCGGCATTGTGCCTTTTGTATTAAATTCGGATGCAATTTCTGTGTTTCATCATCAATAAGAAGGTCCAAGGGATACAGTAAACCTGAAGTGAAGCATCGGAATCTAAAACTGGACTCACAGGAGAGGTTTAAATCATAGAAAGTTATAGTGTCAGTCCTCTTGTACTTAAGTTGGCCTTGTGCCTTTTGTATTAAATTCAGATGCAATTTCTGTGCTTCATCGCCAATAAGAAGGTCCAAGGTATACAGTTAACCTGAAGTGAAGCATCGGAATCCAAAACTGGACTCACAGGAGAGGTTCAAATCATAGAAAGTTAGAGTGTCAGTCTTCTTGTACTTAAGTCGGCATTGTGCCTTTTGTATTAAATTCGGATGCAATTTCTGTGTTTCATCGTCAATAAGAAGGTCCAAGGGATACAGTAAACCTGAAGTGAAGCATCGGATGCTAAAACTGGGCTCACAGGAGAGGTTCAAATCATAGAAAGTTAGAGTGTCAGTCACCTTGTACTTAAGTCGGCACTGTGCCTCTTGAATTTAATTCGGATGCAATTTCTGTGTTTCATCGTCAATAAGAACGTCCAAGGGATACAGTACACCTGAAGTGAAGCATCGGAATCTAAAACTGTACTCGAAGTAGAGGTTTAAATCATAGAAAGTTGAAGTGTCAGTCCTCTTGTACTTAAGTCGGCATTGTGACTTTTGTATTAAATTCGGATGCAATTTCTGTGCTTTATCGCCAATAAGAAGGTCCCAGGGATACAGTAAACCTGAAGTGAAGCATCGGAATCCAAAACTGGACTCACAGGAGAGGTTCAAATCATAGAAAGTTAGAGTGTCAGTCCTCTTGTAGTTATTTCGGCATTGTGCCTTTTGTATTAAATTCGGATGCAATTTCTGTGTTTCATCTTCAATAAGAAGGTCCAAGGGATACAGTAAACCTGAAGTGAAGCATCGGAATCTAAAACTGGACTCACAGGAGAGGTTCAAATCATAGAAATTTAGAGTGTCAATCCTCTTGTACTTAAGTCGGCCATGTGCCTTTTGTATTAAATTCGGATGCAATTTCTGTTTTTCATCGTCAATAAGAAGGTCCAAGGGATACAGTAAACCTGAAGTGAAGCATCGGAAGCTAAAACTAGACTCACAGGAGAGGTTCAAATCATAGAAAGTTAGAGTGTCAGTCCACTTGTACTTAAGTCGGCACTGTGCCTCTTGAATTTAATTCCGATGCAATATCTGTGTTTCATCGTCAATAAGAAGGTCCAAGGGATACAGTAAACCTGAGGTGAAGCATCGGAATCTAGAACTGGACTCGAAGTACAGGTTTAAATCATAGAAAGTTAAAGTGTCAGTCCTCTTGTACTTAAGTCGGCATTGTGACTTTTGTATTAAATTCGGATGCAATTTCTGTGCTTTATCGCCAATAAGAAGTTCCAAGGGATACAGTAAACCTGAAGTGAAGCATCGGAATCCAAAACTGGACTCACAGGAGAGGTTCAAATCATTATAAGTTAGAGTGTCAGTCCTCTTGTACTTATTTCGGCATTGTGCATTTTGTATTAAATTCGGATGCAATTTCTGTGCTTTATCGCCAATAAGAAGGTCCAAGGGATACAGTAAACCTGAAGTGAAGCATCGGAATCCAAAACTGGACTCACAGGAGCGGTTCAAATCATAGAAAGTTAGAGTGTCAGTCCTCTTGTACTTATTTCGGCATTGTGCCGTTTGTATTAAATTCGGATGCAATTTCTGTGTTTCATCGTCAATATGAATGTCAAAGGGAAACAGTAAACCTGAAGGGAAGCATCGGAATCTAAAACTGGACTCACAGGAGAGGTTCAAATCATAGAAAGATAGAGTGTAGAGTCCTCTTGTACTTAAATCGACATTGTGCCTTTTGTATTAAATTCGGATGCAATTTCTGTGTTTCATCGTCAATTAGAGGGTCTAAGGGATACAGTAAACCTGAAGTGAAGCATCGGAATCTAAAACTGGACTCACAGGTGAGGTTCAAATCATAGAAAGTTAAAGTGTCAGTCCTCTTGTACTTAAGTCGGCATTGTGCCTTTTGTATAAAATTCGGATGCAATTTCTGTGTTTCATCATCAATAAGAAGGTCCAAGGGTTACAGTAAACCTGAAATGAAGCATTGGAATCTAAAACTGGACTCGCAGGAGAGGTTCAAATCATAGAAAGTTCGAGTGTCAGTACTCTTGTACTTAAGTCGGCATTGTGCCTTTTGTATTAAATTCGATGCAATTTCTGTGCTTCATCGCCACTACGAAGGTCCAAGGTATACAGTAAACCAGAAGTGAAGCGTCGGAATCTAAAACTGGACTCACAGGAGAGGTTCAAATCATAGAAAATTAGAGTGTCCGTCCTCTTGTACTTAAGTTGGCATTGTGCCTTTTGTATTGAATTCGGATGCAATTTCTGTGTTTCATCATCAATTAGTGGGTCCAAGGGATACAGTAAACCAGAAGTGGAGCATCGGAATCTAAAACTGGACTAACAGGTGAGGTTCAAATCATAGAATGTTGGAGTGTCAGTCCTCTTGTACTTCAGTCGGCATTGTGCCTTTTGTATTAAATTCGGATGCAATTTCTGTGTTTCATCATCAATAAGAAAGTCCAAGGGATACAGTAAACCTGAAGTGAAGCATCGGAATCTAAAACTGGACTCACAGGAGAGGTTCAAATCATAGAAAGTTAGAGTGTCAGTCCTCTTGTACTTAAGTCGGCCATGTGCCTCTTGTATTAAATTCGGATGCAATTTCTGTGTTTCATCGTCAATGAGAAGGTCCAAGGGATACAGTAAACCTGAAGTGAAGCATCGGAAGCTAAAACTGGACTCACAGGATAGGTTCAAATCACAGAAAGTTAGAATGTCAGTCCTCTTGTACTTAAGTCGCCATTGTGCCTTTTGTATTAAATTCGGATGCAATTTCTGTGCTTCAAGGCCATAAGAAGGTCCAAGGTATACAGTAAACCTGAAGTGAAGCATCGGAATCTAAAACTGGACTCACAGCAGAGGTTTAAATCATAGAAAGTTAGAGTGTCAGTCCTCTTGTACTTAAGTTGGCCTTGTGCCTTTTGTATTAAATTCAGATGCAATTTCTGTGCTTCATCGCCAATAAGAAGGTCCAAGGTATACAGTAAACCTGAAGTGAAGCATCGGAATCCAAAACTGGACTCACAGGAGAGGTTCAAATCATAGAAAGTTAGAGTGTCAGTCATCTTGTACTTAAATCGGCACTGTGCCTCTTGAATTTAATTCCGATGCAATTTCTGTGTTTCATTGTCAATAAGAAGGTCCAAGGGATACAGTACACCTGAAGTGAAGCATCGGAATCTAAAACTGTACTCGAAGTAGAGGTTTAAATCATAGAAAGTTGAAGTGTCAGTCCTCTTGTACTTAAGTCGGCATTGTGACTTTTGTATTAAATTCGGATGCAATTTCTGTGCTTTATCGCCAATAAGAAGGTCCAAGGGATACAGTAAACCTGAAGTGAAGCATCGGAATCCAAAACTGGACTCACAGGAGAGGTTCAAATCATAGAAAGTTAGAGTGTCAGTCCTCTTGTAGTTATTTCGGCATTGTGCCTTTTGTATTAAATTCGGATGCAATTTCTGTGTTTCATCTTCAATAAGAAGGTCCAAGGGATACAGTAAACCTGAAGTGAAGCATCGGAATCTAAAATTGGACTCACAGGAGAGGTTCAAATCATAGAAATTTAGAGTGTCAATCCTCTTGTACTTAAGTCGGCCATGTGCCTTTTGTATTAAATTCGGATGCAATTTCTGTTTTTCATCGTCAATAAGAAGGTCCAAGGGATACAGTAAACCTGAAGTGAAGCATCGGAAGCTAAAACTGGACTCACAGGAGAGGTTCAAATCATAGAAAGTTAGAGTGTCAGTCCACTTGTACTTAAGTCGGCACTGTGCCTCTTGAATTTAATTCCGATGCAATATCTGTGTTTCATCGTCAATAAGAAGGTCCAAGGGATACAGTAAACCTGAGGTGAAGCATCGGAATCTAGAACTGGACTCGAAGTACAGGTTTAAATCATAGAAAGTTAAAGTGTCAGTCCTCTTGTACTTAAGTCGGCATTGTGACTTTTGTATTAAATTCGGATGCAATTTCTGTGCTTTATCGCCAATAAGAAGTTCCAAGGGATACAGTAAACCTGAAGTGAAGCATCGGAATCCAAAACTGGACTCACAGGAGAGGTTCAAATCATTATAAGTTAGAGTGTCAGTCCTCTTGTACTTATTTCGGCATTGTGCCTTTTGTATTAAATTCGGATGCAATTTCTGTGCTTTATCGCCAATAAGAAGGTCCAAGGGATACAGTAAACCTGAAGTGAAGCATCGGAATCCAAAACTGGACTCACAGGAGCGGTTCAAATCATAGAAAGTTAGAGTGTCAGTCCTCTTGTACTTATTTCGGCATTGTGCCGTTTGTATTAAATTCGGATGCAATTTCTGTGTTTCATCGTCAATATGAATGTCAAAGGGAAACAGTAAACCTGAGGTGAAGCATCGGAATCTAAAACTGGACTCACAGGAGAGGTTCAAATCATAGAAAGATAGAGTGTAGAGTCCTCTTGTACTTAAATCGACATTGTGCCTTTTGTATTAAATTCGGATGCAATTTCTGTGTTTCATCGTCAATTAGAGGGTCTAAGGGATACAGTAAACCTGAAGTGAAGCATCGGAATCTAAAACTGGACTCACAGGTGAGGTTCAAATCATAGAAAGTTAAAGTGTCAGTCCTCTTGTACTTAAGTCGGCATTGTGCCTTTTGTATAAAATTCGGATGCAATTTCTGTGTTTCATCATCAATAAGAAGGTCCAAGGGTTACAGTAAACCTGAAATGAAGCATTGGAATCTAAAACTGGACTCGCAGGAGAGGTTCAAATCATAGAAAGTTCGAGTGTCAGTACTCTTGTACTTAAGTCGGCATTGTGCCTTTTGTATTAAATTCGATGCAATTTCTGTGCTTCATCGCCACTACGAAGGTCCAAGGTATACAGTAAACCAGAAGTGAAGCGTCGGAATCTAAAACTGGACTCACAGGAGAGGTTCAAATCATAGAAAATTAGAGTGTCCGTCCTCTTGTACTTAAGTTGGCATTGTGCCTTTTGTATTGAATTCGGATGCAATTTCTGTGTTTCATCATCAATTAGTGGGTCCAAGGGATACAGTAAACCAGAAGTGGAGCATCGGAATCTAAAACTGGACTAACAGGTGAGGTTCAAATCATAGAATGTTGGAGTGTCAGTCCTCTTGTACTTAAGTCGCCATTGTGCCTTTTGTATTAAATTCGGATGCAATTTCTGTGCTTCAAGGCCATAAGAAGGTCCAAGGTATACAGTAAACCTGAAGTGAAGCATCGGAATCTAAAACTGGACTCACAGCAGAGGTTTAAATCATAGAAAGTTAGAGTGTCAGTCCTCTTGTACTTAAGTTGGCCTTGTGCCTTTTGTATTAAATTCAGATGCAATTTCTGTGCTTCATCGCCAATAAGAAGGTCCAAGGTATACAGTAAACCTGAAGTGAAGCATCGGAATCCAAAACTGGACTCACAGGAGAGGTTCAAATCATAGAAAGTTAGAGTGTCAGTCATCTTGTACTTAAATCGGCACTGTGCCTCTTGAATTTAATTCCGATGCAATTTCTGTGTTTCATCGTCAATAAGAAGGTCCAAGGGATACAGTAAACCTGAGATGAAGCATCGGAATCTAGAACTGGACTCGAAGTACAGGTTTAAATCATAGAAAGTTAAAGTGTCAGTCCTCTTGTACTTAAGTCGGCATTGTGACTTTTGTATTAAATTCGGATGCAATTTCTGTGCTTTATCGCCAATAAGAAGTTCCAAGGGATACAGTAAACCTGAAGTGAAGCATCGGAATCCAAAACTGGATTCACAGGAGAGGTTCAAATCATTATAAGTTAGAGTGTCAGTCCTCTTGTACTTATTTCGGCATTGTGCCTTTTGTATTAAATTCGGATGCAATTTCTGTGCTTTATCGCCAATAAGAAGGTCCAAGGGATACAGTAAACCTGAAGTGAAGCATCGGAATCCAAAACTGGACTCACAGGAGCGGTTCAAATCATAGAAAGTTAGAGTGTCAGTCCTCTTGTACTTATTTCGGCATTGTGCCGTTTGTATTAAATTCGGATGCAATTTCTGTGTTTCATCGTCGATATGAATGTCAAAGGGAAACAGTAAACCTGAAGTGAAGCATCGGAATCTAAAACTGGACTCACAGGAGAGGTTCAAGTCATAGAAAGATAGAGTGTATAGTCCTCTTGAACTTAAATCGACAATGTGCCTTTTGTATTAAATTCGGATGCAATTTCTGTGTTTCATCGTCAATTAGAGGGTCTAAGGGATACAGTAAACCTGAAGTGAGGCATCGGAATCTAAAACTGGACTCACAGGTGAGGTTCAAATCATAGAAAGTTAAAGTGTCAGTCCTCTTGTACTTAAGTCGGCATTGTGCCTTTTGTATAAAATTCGGATGCAATTTCTGTGTTTCATCATCAATAAGAAGGTCCAAGGGTTACAGTAAACCTGAAATGAAGCATTGGAATCTAAAACTGGACTCGCAGGAGAGGTTCAAATCATAGAAAGTTTGAGTGTCAGTACTCTTGTACTTAAGTCGGCATTGTGCCTTTTGTATTAAATTCGATGCAATTTCTGTGCTTCATCGCCACTACGAAGGTCCAAGGTATACAGTAAACCAGAAGTGAAGCGTCGGAATCTAAAACTGGACTCACAGGAGAGGTTCAAATCATAGAAAATTAGAGTGTCCGTCCTCTTGTACTTAAGTTGGCATTGTGCCTTTTGTATTGAATTCGGATGCAATTTCTGTGTTTCATCATCAATTAGTGGGTCCAAGGGATACAGTAAACCAGAAGTGGAGCATCTTAATCTAAAACTGGACTAACAGGTGAGGTTCAAATCATAGAATGTTGGAGTGTCAGTCCTCTTGTACTTCAGTCGGCATTGTGCCTTTTGTATTAAATTCGGATGCAATTTCTGTGTTTCATCATCAATAAGAAGGTCCAAGGGATACAGTAAACCTGAAGTGAAGCATCGGAATCTAAAACTGGACTCACAGGAGAGGTTCAAATCATAGAAAGTTAGAGTGTCAGTCCTCTTGTACTTAAGTCGGCCATGTGCCTCTTGTATTAAATTCGGATGCAATTTCTGTGTTTCATCGTCAATGAGAAGGTCCAAGGGATACAGTAACCTGAAGTGAAGCATCGGAAGCTAAAACTGGACTCACAGGATAGGTTCAAATCACAGAAAGTTAGAGTGTCAGTCCTCTTGTACTTAAGTCGCCATTGTGCCTTTTGTATTAAATTCGGATGCAATTTCTGTGCTTCAAGGCCATAAGAAGGTCCAAGGTATACAGTAAACCTGAAGTGAAGCATCGGAATCCAAAACTGGACTCACAGGAGAGGTTCAAATCATAGAAAGTTAGAGTGTCAGTCATCTTGTACTTAAATCGGCACTGTGCCTCTTGAATTTAATTCCGATGCAATTTCTGTGTTTCATCGTCAATAAGAAGGTCCAAGGGATACAGTAAACCTGAAGTGAAGCATCGGAATCTAAAACTGTACTCGAAGTAGAGGTTTAAATCATAGAAAGTTGAAGTGTCAGTCCTCTTGTACGTAAGTCTGCATTGTGCCTTTTGTATTAAATTCGGATGCAATTTTTGTGCTTTATCGCCAATAAGAAGGTCCAAGGGATACAGTAAACCTGAAGTGAAGCATCGGAATCCAAAACTGGACTCTCAGGAGAGGTTCAAATCATAGAAAGTTAGAGTGTCAGTCCTCTTGTACTTACTTCGGCATTGTGCCTTTTGTATTAAATTCGGATGCAATTTCTGTTTTTCATCTTCAATAAGAAGGTCCAAGGGATACAGTAAACCTGAAGTGAAGCATCGGAATCTAAAACTGGACTCACAGGAGAGTTCAAATCATAGAAATTTAGAGTGTCAGTCCTCTTGTACTTAAGTCGGCCATGTGCCTTTTGTATTAAATTCGGATGCAATTTCTGTGTTTCATCGTCAATAAGAAGGTCCAAGGGATACAGTAAACCTGAAGTGAAGCATCGGAATCTAAAACTGGACCCACAGGTGAGGTTCAAATCATAGAAAGTTACAGTGTCAGTCCTCTTGTACTTAAGTCGGCATTGTGCCTTTTGTATAAAATTCGGATGCAATTTCTGTGTTTCATCATCAATAAGAAGGTTCAAGGGTTACAGTAAACCTGAAGTGAAGCATTGGAATCTAAAACTGGACTCACAGCAGAGGTTCAAATCATAGAATGATAGAGTGTCAGTCCTCTTGCACTTAAGTCGGCATTGTGCCTTTTGTATTAAATTCGGATGCAATTTCTGTGCTTCATCGTCAATGAGACGGTCCAAGGTATACACTAAACCTGAAGTGAAGCATCGGAATCTAAAACTGGACTCACAGGAGGGGTTCAACCCATAGAAAGTTAGAGTGTCCGTCCTCTTGTACTTAAGTCGGCATTGTGCCTTTTGTATTAAATTCGGATTCAACTTCTGTGTTTCATCGTCAATAAGAAGGTCCAAGGTATACAGTAAACCTGAAGTGAAGCATCGGAATCTAAAACTGGACTCACAGGAGTGGTTCAAATCATAGAAAATTA
This sequence comes from Schistocerca americana, assembly GCF_021461395.2. Lineage (NCBI taxonomy): Eukaryota > Metazoa > Arthropoda > Insecta > Orthoptera > Acrididae > Schistocerca > Schistocerca americana. The sequence goes on from NC_060130.1 coordinate 73,301,304, forward strand.
GGGTGTCAGTGCTCTTTTACTTAAGTCGGCATTGTGCTTTTTGTATTAAATTCGAATGGAAATTCTGTGTTTCATCGTCAATAAGACGGTCCAAGGGATACAGTAAACCTGAAGTGAAGCATCGGAATCCAAAACTGGACTCTCAGGAGAGGTTCAAATCATAGAAAGTTAGAGTGTCAGTCCTCTTGTACTTAAGTCGGCATTGTGCCTTTTGTATTTAATTCGGATGCAATTTCTGTGCTTCAAGGCCATAAGAAGGTCCAAGGTATACAGTAAACCTGAAGTGAAGCATCGGAATCTAAAACTGGACTCACAGCAGAGGTTTAAATCATAGAAAGTTAGAGTGTCAGTCCTCTTGTACTTAAGTTGGCCTTGTGCCTTTTGTATTAAATTCAGATGCAATTTCTGTGCTTCATCGCCAATAAGGAGGTCCAAGGTATACAGTAAACCTGAAGTGAAGCATCGGAATCCAAAACTGGACTCACAGGAGAGGTTCAAATCATAGAAAGTTAAAGTGTCAGTCACCTTGTACTTAAATCTTCACTGTGCCTCTTGAATTTAATTCCGATGCAATTTCTGTGTTTCATCGTCAATAAGAAGGTCCCAGGGATACAGTAAACCTGAAGTGAAGCATCGGAATCTAAAACTGTACTCGAAGTAGAGGTTTAAATCATAGAAAGTTTAAGTGTCAGTCCTCTTGTACGTAAGTCTGCATTGTGCCTTTTGTATTAAATTCGGATGCAATTTCTGTGCTTTATCGCCAATAAGAAGGTCCAAGGGATACAGTAAACGTAAAGTGAAGCATCGGAATCCAAAACTGGACTCTCAGGAGAGGTTCAAATCATAGAAAGTTAGAGTGTCAGTCCTCTTGTACTTACTTCGGCATTGTGCCTTTTGTATTAAATTCGGATGCAATTTCTGTGTTTCATCTTCAATAAGAAGGTCCAAGGGATACAGTAAACCTGAAGTGAAGCATCGGAATCTAAAACTGGACTCACAGGAGAGGTTCAAATCATAGAAATTTAGAGTGTCAGTCCTCTTGTACTTAAGTCGTCCATGTGCCTTTTGTATTAAATTCGGATGCAATTTCTGTGTTTCATCGTCAATAAAAAGGTCCAAGGGATACAGTAAACCTGAAGTGAAGCATCGGAAGCTAAAACTGGACTCACAGGAGAGGTTCAAATCATAGAAAATTAGAGTGTCTTTCACCTTGTACTTAAGTCGGCACTGTGTCTCCTGAATTTAATTCCGATGCAATTTCTGTGTTTCATCGTCAATAAGAAGGTCCAAGGGATACAGTAAACCTGAGGTGAAGCATCGGCATCTAGAACTGGACTTGAAGTACTGGTTTAAATCATAGAAAGTTAAAGTGTCAGTCCTCTTGTACCTAAGTCGGCATTGTGACTTTCGTATTAAATTCGGATGCAATTTCTGTGCTTTATCGCCAATAAGAAGTTCCAAGGGATACAGTAAACCTGAAGTGAAGCATCGGAATCCAAAACTGGACTCACAGGAGAGGTTCAAATCATAGAAAGTTAGAGTGTCAGTCCTCTTGTACGTATTTCGACATTGTGCCTTTTGTATTAAATTCGGATGCAATTTCTGTGTTTAATCGTCAATAAGAAGGTCCAAGCGATACAGTAAACCTGATGTGAAGCATCGGAAGCTGAAACTGGACTCAAAGGAGAGGTTCAAATCAAAAGTTAGAGTGTCAGACCTCTTGTACTTCAGTCGGCATTGTGCCTTTTGTATTAAATTCGGATGCAATTTCTGTGCTTCATCGTCAATAAGAATGTCAAAGGGAAACAGTAAACCTGAGTGAAGCATCGGAATCTAAAACTGGACTCACAGGAGAGGTTCAAATCATAGAAAGATAGAGTGTAGAGTCCTCTTGTACTTAAATCGACATTGTGCCTTTTGTATTAAATTCGGATGCAATTTCTGTGTTTCATCGTCAATTACAGGGTCTAAGGCATACAGTAAACCTGAAGTGAAGCATCGGAATCTAAAACTGGACCCACAGGTGTGGTTCAAATCATAGAAAGTTAGAGTGTCAGTCCTCTTGTACTTAAGTCGGCATTGTGCCTTTTGTATAAAATTCGGATGCAATTTCTGTGTTTCATCATCAATAAGAAGGTCCAATGGTTACAGTAAACCTGAAGTGAAGCATTGGAATCTAAAACTGGACTCACAGCAGAGGTTCAAATCATAGAATGATAGAGTGTCAGTCCTCTTGCACTTAAGTCGGCATCGTGCCTTTTGTATTAAATTCGGATGCAATTTCGGTGCTTCATCGTCAATGAGACGGTCCAAGGTATACACTAAACCTGAAGTGAAGCATCGGAATCTAAAACTGGACTCACAGGAGGGGTTCAACCCATAGAAAGTTAGAGTGTCCGTCCTCTTGTACTTAAGTCGGCATTGTGCCTTTTGTATTAAATTCGGATTCAACTTCTGTGTTTCATCGTCAATAAGAAGGTCCAAGGTATACAGTAAACCTGAAGTGAAGCATCGGAATCTAAAACTGGACTCACAGGAGTGGTTCAAATCATAGAAAGTTAGGGTGTCAGTGCTCTTTTACTTAGTCGGCATTGTGCATTTTGTATTAAATTCGAATGGAAATTCTGTGTTTCATCGTCAATAAGACGGTCCAAGGGATACAGTAAACCTGAAGTGAAGCATCGGAATCTAAAACTGGACTCACAGGAGAGGTTCAAATCATAGAAAGTTAGAGTGTCAGTCCTCTTGTACTTAAGTCGGCATTGTGCCTTTTGTATTAAGTTCGGATGCAATTTCTGAGTTTCATCATCAATAAGAAGGTCCAAGGCATACAGTAAACCTGAAGTGAAGCATCGGAATCTAAAACTGGACTCACAGGAGAGGTTCAAATCATAGAAAGTTAGAGTGTCAGTCCGGTCGTACTTAATTCAGCATTGTGCCTTTTGTATTAAATTCGGATGCAATTTCTGTGTTTCATCGTCAACAAGAAGGTCCAAGGGATACAGTAAACCTGAAGTGAAGCATCGGAATCTGAAACTGGACTCAAAGGAGAGGTTCAAATCATAGAAAGTTAGAGAGTCCTCTTGTACTTCAGCCGGCATTGTGCCGTTTGTATTAAATTCGGATGTAATTTCTGTGTTTCATCGTCAATAAGAATGTCCAAGGGAAACAGTAAACCTGAAGTGAAGCATCGGAATCTTAAACTGGACTCACAGGAGAGGTTCAAATCATAGAAAGTTAGAGTGTAGAGTCCTCTTGTACTTAAATCGGCATTGTGCCTTTTGTATTAAATTCGGATGCAATTTCTGTGTTTCATCGTCAATAAGAGGGTCCAAGGGATACAGTAAACATGAAGTGAAGCATCGGAACTTAAAACTGGACTCACAGGTGAGGTTCAAATCATAGAAATTTAGAGTGTCAGTCCTCTTGTACTTAAGTCGGCATTGTGAGTTTTGTATTAAATTCGGATGCAATTTCTGTGCTTCATCGCCAATAAGAAGGTCCAACGTATACAGTAATCCTGAAGTGAAGCGTCAGAATCTAAAACTGGACTCTCAGGAGAGGTTCAAATCTTAGAAACTTAGAGTGTCAGTCCTCTTGTACTTAGGTCGGCATTGTGCCTTTTGAATTTAATTCCGATGCAATTTCTGTGTTTCGTTGTCAATAAGAAGGTCCAAGGGAAACATTAAACCTGAAGTGAAGCATCGGAATCTAAAACTGGACTCACAGGAGAGGTTTAAATCATAGAAAGTTCTAGTGTCAGTGCTCTTGTACTTAAGTCGGCATTGTGCCTTTTGTATTAAGTTTGGATGCAATTTCTGTGGTTCATCGCCAATAAGAAGGTCCAAAGTATACAGTAAACCTGAAGTGAAGCATCGGAATCTAAAACTGGACTCACAGGAGAGGTTCAAATCATACAGTGTTAGAGTGTCAGATCTCTTGTACTTAAGTCAGCATTGTGCCTTTTGTATTAAATTCGGATGCAATTTCTGTGTTTCATCGCCAATGAGAAGGTCCAAGGTATACAGTAAACCTGAAGTGAAGCATCGGAATCTAAAACTGGACTCACAGGAGAGGTTCAATTCATAGAAAGTTAGAGTGTCAGTAGTCTTGTACTTAAGTCGGCATTGTGCCTTTTGTATTAAATTCGGATGCAATTTCTGTGCTTCATCGCCACTAAGAAGGTCCAAGGTATACAGTAAACCAGAAGTGAAGCGTCGGAATCTAAAACTGGACTCACAGGAGAGGTTCAAATCATAGGAAATTAGAGTGTCCGTCTTCTTGTACTTAAGTTGGCATTGTGCTTTTGTATTAAATTCGGATGCAATTTCTGTGCTCCATCGCCAATAAGAAGGTCCAAGGTATACAGTAAACCTGAAGTGAAGCATCGGAATCTAACACTGGACTCACAGGAGAGGTTTAAATCATAGAAAGTTAGAGTGTCAGTCCTCTTGTACTTAAGTCGGCATTGTGCCTTTTGTATTAAATTCGGATGCAATTTCTGTGCTTCATCACCAATAAGAAGTTCCGAGGTATACAGTAAACCTGAAGTGAAGCATCGGAATCTAAAACTGGAATCACAGGAGTGGTTCAAATCATAGAAAGTTAGAGTGTCAGTCCTCTTGTACTTAAGTCGGCATTGTGCCTTTTGTATTAAATTTGGATGCAATTTCTGTGTTTCATCATCAATAAGTGGGTCCAAGGGATACAGTAAACCTGAAGTGAAGCATCGGAATCTAAAACTGGACTAACAGGTGAGGTTCAAATCATAGAATGTTGGAGTGTCAGTCCTCTTGTACTTCAGTCGGCATTGTGCCTTTTGTATTAAATTCGGATGCAATTTCTGTGTTTCATCATCAATAAGAAGGTCCAAGGGATACACTAAACCTGAAGTGAAGCATCGGAATCTAAAACTGGGCTCACAGGAGAGGTTCAAATCATAGAAAGTTAGAGTGTCAGTCCTCTTGTACTTAAGTCGGCCATGTGCCTCTTGTATTAAATTCGGATGCAATTTCTGTGTTTCATCGTCAATGAGAAGGTCCAAGGGATACAGTAAACATGAAGTGAAGCATCGGAAGCTAAAACTGGACTCACAAGAAAGGTTCAAATCATAGAAAATTAGAGTGTTCGTCCTCTTGTACTTAAGTTGGCATTGTGCCTTTTGTATTGAATTCGGATGCAATTTCTGTGTTTCATCATCAATAAGTGGGTCCAAGGGATACAGTAAACCTGAAGTGAAGCATCGGAATCTAAAACTGGACTAACAGGTGAGGTTCAAATCATAGAATGTTGCAGTGTCTGTCCTCTTGTACTTCAGTCGGCATTGTGCCTTTTGTATTAAATTCGGATGCAATTTCTGTGTTTCATCATCAATAAGAAGGTACAAGGGATACATTAAACCTGAAGTGAAGCGTCGGAATCTAAAACTGGACTCACAGGAGATGTTCAAATCATAGAAACTTAGAGTGTTAGTCCTTTTGTACTTAAGTCGGTATTCGGCCTCTTGTATTAAATTCGGATGCGATTTCTGTGTTTCACCGTCAATTAGAAGGTACAAGAGATACAGTAAACCTGAAGTGAAGCATCGGAATCTTAAACTGGACCCACAGTAGAGGATCAAATCATGGAAAGCTGGAGTGTCAGTCCTCTTGTACTTAAGTCGGCATTGTGCCTTTTGTATTAAATTCGGATGCAATTTCTGTGCTTCAAGGCCATAAGAAGGTCCAAGGTATACAGTAAACCTTAAGTGAAGCATCGGAATCTAAAACTGGACTCACAGCAGAGGTTTAAATCATAGAAAGTTAGAGTGTCAGTCCTCTTGTATTTAAGTTGGCCTTGTGCCTTTTGTATTAAATTCAGATGCAATTTCTGTGCTTCATCGCCAATAAGATGGTCCAAGGTATACAGTAAACCTGAAGTGAAGCATCGGAATCCAAAACTGGACTCACAGGAGAGGTTCAAATCATAGAAAGTTATAGTGTCAGTCTTCTTGTACTTAAGTCGGCATTGTGCCTTTTGTATTAAATTCGGATGCAATTTCTGTGTTTCATCGTCAATAAGAAGGTCCAAGGGATTCAGTAAACCTGAAGTGAAGCATCAGATGCTAAAACTGGACTCACAGGAGAGGTTCAAATCATAGAAAGTTAGAGTGTCAGTCACCTTGTACTTAAGTCGGCACTGTGCCTCTTGAATTTAATTCGGATGCAATTTCTGTGTTTCATCGTCAATAAGAAGGTCCAAGAGATACAGTAAACCTGAAGTGAAGCATCGGAATCTAAAACTGTACTCGAAGTAGATTTTTAAATCATAGAAAGTTGAAGTGTCAGTCCTCTTGTACTTAAGTCGGCATTGTGACTTTTGTATTAAATTCGGATGCAATTTCTGTGCTTTATCGCCAATAAGAAGGTCCAAGGGATACAGTAAACCTGAAGTGAAGCATCGGAATCCAAAACTGGACTCACAGGAGAGGTTCAAGTCATAGAAAGTTAGAGTGTCAGTCCTCTTGTAGTTATTTCGGCATTGTGCCTTTTGTATTAAATTCGGATGCAATTTCTATTTTTCATCGTCAATAAGAAGGTCCAAGGGATACAGTAAACCTGAAGTGAAGCATCGGAAGCTAAAACTGGACTCACAGGAGAGGTTCAAATCATAGAAAGTTAGAGTGTCAGTCCACTTGTACTTAAGTCGGCACTGTGCCTATTGAATTTAATTCCGATGCAATATCTGTGTTTCATCGTCAATAAGAAGGTCCAAGGGATACAGTAACCCTGAGGTGAAGCATCGGAATCTAGAACTGGACTCGAAGTACAGGTTTAAATCATAGAAAGTTAAAGTGTCAGTCCTCTTGTACTTAAGTCGGCATTGTGACTTTTGTATTAAATTCAGATGCAATTTCTGTGCTTTATCGCCAATAAGAGGTTCCAAGGGATACAGTAAACCTGAAGTGAAGCATCGGAATCCAAAACTGGACTCACAGGAGAGGTTCAAATCATTATAAGTTAGAGTGTCAGTCCTCTTGTACTTATTTCGGCATTGTGCCTTTTGTATTAAATTCGGATGCAATTTCTGTGCTTTATCGCCAATAAGAAGGTCCAAGGGATACAGTAAACCTGAAGTGAAGCATCGGAATCCAAAACTGGACTCACAGGAGAGGTTCAAATCATAGAAAGTTAGAGTGTCAGTCCTCTTGTACTTATTTCGGCATTGTGCCGTTTGTATTAAATTCGGATGCAATTTCTGTGTTTCATCGTCAATATGAATGTCAAAGGGAAACAGTAAACCTGAAGTGAAGCATCGGAATCTAAAACTGGACTCACAGGAGTGGTTCAAATCATAGAAAGATAGAGTGTAGAGTCCTCTTGTACTTAAATCGACATTGTGCCTTTTGTATTAAATTCGGATGCAATTTCTGTGTTTCATCGTCAATTAGAGGGTCTAAGGGATACAGTAAACCTGAAGTGAAGCATCGGAATCTAAAACTGGACTCACAGGTGAGGTTCAAATCATAGAAAGTTAAAGTGTCAGTCCTCTTGTACTTAAGTCGGCATTGTGCCTTTTGTATAAAATTCGGATGCAATTTCTGTGTTTCATCATCAATAAGAAGGTCCAAGGGTTACAGTAAACCTGAAATGAAGCATTGGAATCCAAAACTGGACTCGCAGGAGATGTTCAAATCATAGAAAGTTCGAGTGTCAGTACTCTTGTACTTAAGTCAGCATTGTGCCTATTGTATTAAATTCGATGCAATTTCTGTGCTTCATTGTCAATAAGAAGGTCCAAGGTATACAGTAAACCAGAAGTGAAGCGTCGGAATCTAAAACTGGACTCACAGGAGAGGTTCAAATCATAGATAATTAGAGTGTCCGTCCTCTTGTACTTAAGTTGGCATTGTGCCTTTTGTATTGAATTCGAATGCAATTTCTGTGTTTCATCATCAATAAGTGGGTCCAAGGGATACAGTAAACCTGAAGTGGAGCATCGGAATCTAAAACTGGACTAACAGGTGAGGTTCAAATCATAGAATGTTGGAGTGTCAGTCCTCTTGTACTTCAGTCGGCATTGTGCCTTTTGTATTAAATTCGGATGCAATTCCTGTGTTTCATCATCAATAAGAAGGTCCAAGGGATACAGTAAACCTGAAGTGAAGCATCGGAATCTAAAACTGGACTCACAGGAGAGGTTCAAATCATAGAAACTTAGAGTGTTAGTCCTTTTGTCCTTAAGTCGGTATTCGGCCTCTTGTATTAAATTCGGATGCGATTTCTGTGTTTCACCGTCAATTAGAAGGTCCAACAGATACAGTAAACCTGAAGTGAAGCATCGGAATCTAAAACTGGACTCACAGGAGAGGTTCAAATCATTGAAAGTTAGAGTGTCAGTTCTCTTGTACTTAAGTAGGCATTGTGTCTTTCGTATTAAATTCGGATGCAATTTCTGTGTTTCATCGTCAATAAGAACGTCCAACGGATACAGTAAATCTGAAGTGAAGCATCGGAATCTAAAACTGGACCCACTGTAGAGGATCAAATCATGGAAAGCTGGAGTGTCAGTCCTCTTGTACTTAAGTCGGCATTGTGCCTTTTGTATTAAATTCGGATGCAATTTCTGTGCTTCAAGGCCATAAGAAGGTCCAAGGTATACAGTAAACCTGAAGTGAAGCATCGGTATCTAAAACTGGACTCACAGCAGAGGTTTAAATCATAGAAAGTTAGAGTGTCAGTCCTCTTGTACTTAAGTTAGCCTTGTGCTTTTTGCATTAAATTCAGATGCAATTTCTGTGCTTCATCGCCAATAAGAAGGTCCAAGGTATACAGTAAACCTGAAGTGAAGCATCGGAATCCAAAACTGGACTCACAGGAGAGGTTCAAATCATAGAAAGTTAGAGTGTCAGTCACCTTGTACTTAAATCGCCACTGCGCCTCTTGAATTTAATTCCTATGCAATTCCTGTGTTTCATCGTCAATAAGAAGGTCCAAGGGATACAGTAAACCTGAAGTGAAGCATCGGAATCTAAAACTGTACTCGAAGTAGAGGTTTAAATCATAGAAAGTTGAAGTGTCAGTCCTCTTGTACGTAAGTCTGCATTGTGCCTTTTGTATTAAATTCGGATGCAATTTCTGTGCTTTATCGCCAATAAGAAGGTCCAAGGGATACAGTAAACCTGAAGTGAAGCATCGGAATCCAAAACTGGACTCTCAGGAGAGGTTCAAATCATAGAAACTTAGAGTGTCAGTCCTCTTGTACTTACTTCGGCATTGTGCCTTTTGTATTAAATTCGGATGCAATTTCTGTGTTTCATCTTCAATAAGAAGGTCCAAGGGATACAGTAAACCTGAAGTGAAGCATCGGAATCTAAAACTGGACTCACAGGAGGGATTCAAATCATAGAAATTTAGAGTGTCAGTCCTCTTGTACTTAAGTCGGCCATGTGCCTTTTGTATTAAATTCGGATGCAATTTCTGTGTTTCATCGTCAATAAGAAGGTCCAAGGGATACAGTAAACCTGAAGTGAAGCATCGGAAGCTAAAACTGGACTCACAGGAGAGGTTCAAATCATAGAAAATTAGAGTGTCGGTCACCTTGTACTTTAGTCGGCACTGTGCCTCCTGAATTTAATTCCGATGCAATTTCTGTGTTTCATCGTCAATAAGGAGGTCCAAGGGATACAGTAAACCTGAGGTGAAGCATCGGAATCTAGAACTGGACTCGAAGTACTGGTTTAAATCATAGAAAGTTAAAGTGTCAGTCCTCTTGTACCTAAGTCGGCATTGTGACTTTCGTATTAAATTCGGATGCAATTTCTGTGCTTTATCGCCAATAAGAAGTTCCAAGGGATACAGTAAACCTGAAGTGAAGCATCGGAATCCAAAACTGGACTCACAGGAGAGGTTCAAATCATAGAAAGTTAGAGTGTCAGTCCTCTTGTACTTATTTCGACATTGTGCCTTTTGTATTAAATTCGGATGCAATTTCTGTGTTTAATCGTCAATAAGAAGGTCCAAGCGATACAGTAAACCTGATGTGAAGCATCGGAAGCTAAAACTGGACTCAAAGGAGAGGTTCAAATCAAAAGTTAGAGTGTCAGTCCTCTTGTACTTCAGTCGGCATTGTGCCTTTTGTATTAAATTCGGATGCAATTTCTGTGCTTCATCGTCAATATGAATGTCAAAGGGAAACAGTGAACCTGAGTGAAGCATCGGAATCTAAAACTGGACTCACAGGAGAGGTTCAAATCATAGAAAGATAGAGTGTAGAGTCCTCTTGTACTTAAATCGACATTGTGCCTTTTGTATTAAATTCGGATGCAATTTCTGTGTTACATCGTCAATTAGAGGGTCTAAGGGATACAGTAAACCTGAAGTGAAGCATCGGAATCTAAAACTGGACCCACAGGTGAGGTTCAAATCATAGAAAGTTAGAGTGTCAGTCCTCTTGTACTTAAGTCGGCATTGTGCCTTTTGTATAAAATTCGGATGCAATTTCTGTGTTTCATCATCAATAAGAAGGTCCAAGGGTTACAGTAAACCTGAAGTGAAGCATTGGAATCTAAAACTGGACTCACAGCAGAGGTTCAAATCATAGAATGATAGAGTGTCAGTCCTCTTGCACTTAAGTCGGCATTGTGCCTTTTGTATTAAATTCGGATGCAATTTCTGTGCTTCATTGTCAATAAGAAGGTCCAAGGTATACAGTAAACCTGAAGTGAAGCATCGGAATCTAAAACTGGACTCACAGGAGTGGTTCAAATCATAGAAAGTTAGGGTGTCAGTGCTCTTTTACTTAAGTCGGCATTGTGCATTTTGTATTAAATTCGAATAGAAATTCTGTGTTTCATCGTCAATAAGACGGTCCAAGGGATACAGGAAACCTGAAGTGAAGCATCGGAATCTAAGACTGGACTCACAGGAGAGGTTCAAATCATAGAAAGTTAGAGTGTCAGTCCTCTTGTACTTAAGTCGGCATTGTGCCTTTTGTATTAAGTTCGGATGCAATTTCTGAGTTTCATCATCAATAAGAAGGTCCAAGGGATACAGTAAACCTGAAGTGAAGCATCGGAATCTAAAACTGGTTTCACAGGAGAGGTTCAAATCATAGAAAGTTAGAGTGTCAGTCCGCTCGTACTTAATTCGGCATTGTGCCTTTTGTATTAAATTCGGATGCAATTTCTGTGTTTCATCGTCAACGAGAAGGTCCAAGGGATACAGTAAACCTGAAGTGAAGCATCGGAATCTAAAACTGGACTAACAGGTGAGGTTCAAATCATAGAATGTTGGAGTGTCAGTCCTCTTGTACTTCAGTCGGCATTGTGCCTTTTGTATTAAATTCGGATGCAATTTCTGTGTTTCATCATCAGTAAGAAGTTCCAAGGGATACAGTAAACCTGAAGTGAAGCATCGGAATCTAAAACTGGACTCACAGGAGAGGTTCAAATCATAGAAAGTTAGAGTGTCAGTCCTCTTGTACTTAAGTCGCCATTGTGCCTTTTGTATTAATTTTGGATGCAATTTCTGTGCTTCATCGCCAATACGAAGGTCCAAGGTATACAGTAAACCTGAAGTGAAGCATCGGAATCTAAAACTGGACTCACAGGAGATGTTCAAATCATAGAAACTTAGAGTGTTAGTCCTTTTGTACTTAAGTCGGTATTCGGCCTCTTGTATTAAATTCGGATGCGATTTCTGTGTTTCACCGTTACTTAGAAGGTCCAACAGATACAGTAAACCTGAAGTGAAGCATCGGAATCTAAAACTGGACTCACAGGAGAGGTTCAAATCATAGAAAGTTAGAGTGTCAGTTCTCTTGTACTTAAGTCGGCATTGTGGCTTTCGTATTAAATTCGGATGCAATTTCTGTGTTTCATCGTCAATAAGAACGTCCAACGGATACAGTAAATCTGAAGTGAAGCATCGGAATCTAAAACTGGACCCACAGTAGAGGATCAAATCATGGAAAGCTGGAGTGTCAGTCCTCTTGTACTTAAGTCGGCATTGTGCCTTTTGTATTAAATTCGGATGCAATTTCTGTGCTTCAAGGCCATAAGAAGGTCCAAGGTATACAGTAAACCTGAAGTGAAGCATCGGAATCTACAACTGGACTCACAGCAGAGGTTTAAATCATAGAAAGTTAGAGTGTCAGTCCTCTTGTACTTAAGTTGGCCTTGTGCCTTTTGTATTAAATTCAGATGCAATTTCTGTGCTTCATCGCCAATAAGAAGGTCCAAGGTATACAGTAAACCTGAAGTGAAGCATCGGAATCCAAAACTGGACTCACAGGTAAGGTTTAAATCATAGAAAGTTAGAGTGTCAGTCCTCTTGTACTTAAGTCGGCATTGTGCCTTTTGTATTAAATTCGGATGCAATTTCTCTGTTTCATCGTCAATAAGAAGGTCCAAGGGATACAGTAAACCTGAAGTGAAGCATCGGAATCTAAAACTGTACTCGAAGTAGAGGTTTAAATCATAGAAAGTTGAAGTGTCAGTCCTCTTGTACGTAAGTCTGCATTGTGCCTTTTGTATTAAATTCGGATGCAATTTCTGTGCTTTATCGCCAATAAGAAGGTCCAAGGGATAAAGTAAACCTGAAGTGAAGCATCGGAATCTAAAACTGGACTCACAGGAGAGGTTCAAATCATAGAAAGTTAGAGTGTCAGTCCTCTTGTACTTAATTCGGCATTGTGCCTTTTGTATTAAATTCGGATGCAATATCTGTGTTTCATCTTCAATAAGAAGGTCCAAGGGATACAGTAAACCTGAAGTGAAGCATCGGAATCTAAAACTGGACTCACAGGAGAGGTTCTATTCACAGAAATTTAGAGTGTCAGTCCTCTTGTACTTAAGTCGGCCATGTGCCTTTTGTATTAAATTCGGATGCAATTTCTGTGTTTCATCGTCAATAAGAAGGTCCAAGGGATACAGTAAACCTGAAGTGAAGCATCGGAAGCTAAAACTGGACTCACAGGAGGGGTTCAAATCATAGAAAATTAGAGTGTCAGTCACCTTGTACTTAAGTCGGCACTGTGCCTCCTGAATTTAATTCCGATGCAATTTCTGTGTTTCATCGTCAATAAGAAGGTCCAAGGGATACAGTAAACCTGAGGTGAAGCATCGGAATCTAGAACTGGACTCGAAGTACCGGTTTAAATCATAGAAAGTTAAAGTGTCAGTCCTCTTGTACCTAAGTCGGCATTGTGCCTTTCGTATTAAATTCGGATGCAATTTCTGTGCTTTATCGCCAATAAGAAGTTCCAAGGGATACAGTAAACCTGAAGTGAAGCATCGGAATCCAAAACTGGACTCACAGGAGAGGTTCAAATCATTGAAAGTTAGAGTGTCAGTCCTCTTGTACTTATTTCGACATTGTGCCTTTTGTATTAAATTCGGATGCAATTTCTGTGTTTAATCGTCAATAAGAAGGTCCAAGGGATACAGTAAACCTGATGTGAAGCATCGGAAGCTAAAACTGGACTCAAAGGAGAGGTTCAAATCAAAAGTTAGAGTGTCAGTCCTCTTGTACTTCAGTCGGCATTGTGCCTTTTGTATTAAATTCGGATGCAATTTCTGTGCTTCATCGTCAATATGAATGTCAAAGGGAAACAGTAAACCTGAGTGAAGCATCGGAATCTAAAACTGGACTCACAGGAGAGGTTCAAATCATAGAAAGATAGAGTGTAGAGTACTCTTGTACTTAAATCGACATTGTGCCTTTTGTATTAAATTCGGATGCAATTTCTGTGGTTCATCGTCAATTAGAGGATCTAAGGGATACAGTAAACCTGAAGTGAAGCATCGGAATCTAAAACTGGACTCACAGGTGAGGTTCAAATCATAGAAAGTTAGAGTGTCTGTCCTCTTGTACTTAAGTCGGCCTTGTGCCTTTTGTATTAAATTCGGATTCAACTTCCGTGTTTCATCGTCAATAAGAAGGTCCAAGGTATACAGTAAACCTGAAGTGAAGCATCGGAATCTAAAACTGGACACACAGAAGAGGTTCAAATCATAGAGAGTTAGAGTGTCAGTCGTCTTGTACTTAAGTCGGCATTGTGCCTTTTGTATTATATTCGGATGCAATTTCTGTGTTTCATCTTCAATAAGAGGGTCCAAGGGATCCAGTAAACCTGAAGTGAAGCATCGGAATCTAAAACTGGACTCACAAGAGAGGTTCAAATCATAGAAAAGTAGAGAGTCCACTTGTACATCAGCCGGCATTGTGCCTTTTGTATTAAATTCGGATGCAATTTCTGTGTTTCATCGTCAATAAGAGGGTCCAAGTAATACAGTAAACCTGAAGTGAAGCATCGGAACTTAAATTTGGACTCACAGGTGAGGTTCAAATCATAGAAAGTTAGAGTGTCAGTCCTCTTGCACTTAAGTCGGCATTGTGCCTTTTGTATTAAATTCGGATGCAATTTCTGGGCTTCATCATCAATAAGAAGGTACAAGGGTTACAATAATCCTGAAGTGAAGCATTGGAATCTAAAACTGGACTCACAGCAGAGGCTCAAATCATAGAATGATAGAGTGTCAGTCCTCTTGTACTTAAGTCAGCATTCTGCCTTTTGTATTAAATTCGGATGCAATTTCTGTGCTTCATAGTCAATAAGACGGGCCATGGTAAACACTAAACCTGAAGTGAAGCATCGGAATCTAAAACTGGTCTCACAGGGGAGGTTCAAATCATAGAAAGTTAGAGTGTCTGTCCTCTTGTACTTAAGTCGGCAGTGTGCCTTTTGTATTAAATTCGGATGCAATTTCTGAGTTTCATCGTCAATAAGAATGTCCAAGGGATACAGTAAACCTGAAGTGAAGCATCGGAATCTAAAACTGGACTAAAAGGTGAGGTTCCAATTATAGAAAGTTAGAGTGTCCGTCCTCTTGTACTTCAGTCGGCATTGAGCTTTTTATATTAAATTCGGATTCAATTTCTGTGTTTCATCATCAATAAGAAGGTCCAAGGGATACAGTAAACTTGAAGTGAAGCTTCGGAATCTAAAACTGGACTCACTAGAGAGGTTCAAATCGTAGAAAGCTAGAGTGTCAGTCCGCTAGTAATTAAGTCGGCAATGTTTCTTTTGTAATTAATTCGGATGCAATTTCTGTGTTTCATCGTTAATAAGAAGGTCCAAGGGATACAGTAAACCTGAAGTGGAGTATCGGAATCTAAAACTGGACTCACAGGAGTGGTACAAATCATAGAAATTTAGAGTGTCAGTCCTCTTGTACTTAAGTCGGCATTGTGCCTTTTGTATTAAATTCGGATGCAATTTCTGAGTTTCATCAAGAATAAGAAGGTCCAAGGGATACAGTAAAACTGAAGTGAAGCATCGGAATCTAAAACTGGACCCACAGGAGAGGTTCAAATCATAGAAAGTTAGAGTGTAAGTCCTGTTGTACTTAAGTCGGCATTTAGCCTTTTGTATTAAATTCGGATGCAATTTCTGTGTTTCATCGTCGATAAGATGGTCCAAGGGATACAGTAAACCTGAAGTGAAGCATCGGAATCTAAAACTGGACTCACAGGAGAGGTTCAATTCATAGAAAGTTAGAGTGTCTGTCCTCTTGTACTTAAGTCGTCATTGTGCCTTTTGTGTTAAATTCGGATGCAATTTCTGTGCTTCATCGCCAATATGATGGTCCAAGGTATACTGTAAACCTGAAGTGAAGCATCGGAATCTAAAACTGGACTCACAGGAGTGGTTCACATCATAGATAGTTAGGGTGTCAGTCCTCTTTTACTTGAGTCGTCATTGTGCATTTTGTATTAAATTCGAATGGAAATTCTGTGTTTCATCGTCAATAAGACGGTCCAAGGGATACAGTAAACCTGAAGTGAAGCATCGGAATCTAAGACTGGTTTCACAGGAGAGGTTCAAAGCATAGAAAGTTAGAGTGTCAGTCCTCTTGTACTTAAGTCGGCATTGTGCCTTTTGTATTAAATTCGGATGCAATTTCTGAGTTTCATCGTCAATAAGAATGTCCAAGGGATACAGTAAACCTGAAGTGAAGCATCGGAATCTAAAACTGGACTCACAGGAGAGGTTCAAATCATAGAAAGTTAGAGTGTCAGTCCTCTTGTACTTAAGTCGGCATTGTGCCTTTTGTATTAAATTCGGATGCAATTTCTGAGTTTCATCGTCAATAACAATGTCCAAGGGAAACAGTAAACCTGAAGTGAAGCATCGGAATCTAAAACTGGACTAACAGGTGAGTTTCAAATCGTAGAAAGTTAGAGTGTCTGTCCTCTTGTACTTCAGTCGGCATTGTGCTTTTTATATTAAATTCGGATTCAATTTCTGTGCTTCATCATCATTAAGAAGGTCAAAGGAATACAGTAAACCTGAAGTGAAGCATCGGAATCTAAAACTGGACTCTCTGGAGAGGTTCAAATCATAGAGAGTGTCAGTCCTCTTGTTCCTAAGTCGGCATTGTTTCTTTTGTAATTTATTCGGATGCAATTTCTGTGTTTCACCCTTAGTATGTAGGTCCAAGGGATACAGTATACCTGAAGTGAAGCATCGGAATCTAAATCTGGACTCACAGGAGAGGTTCAAATCATAGAAATTTAGAGTGTCAGTCCTCTTGTACTTAAGTCGGCATTGTGCCTTTTGTATTAAATTCGGATGCAATTTCTGAGTTTCATCATCAATAAGAAGGTCCAAGGGATACAGTAAACCTGATGTGAAGCATCGGAATCTAAAACTGGACTCACAGGAGAGGTTCAAATCATAGAAAGTTAGAGTGTCAGTCCTGTTGTACTTAACTCGGCATGGTGCCTTTTGTATTAAATTCGGATGCAATTTCTGTGTTTCATCGTCAACAAGAAGGTCCAAGGGATTCAGTAAACCTGAAGTGAAGCATCGGAATCTAAAACTGGACTCAAAGGAGAGGTTCAAAACATAGAAAGTAAGAGAGTCCTCTTGTACTTCAGTCGGCATTGTGCCTTTTGTAATAAATTCGGATGCATTTTCTGTGTATCATCGTAAATAAGAATGTCCAAGGGAGACAGTAAACCTGAAGTGAAGCATCGGAATCTAAAACTGGACTCACAGGAGAGGTTCAAATCATAGAAAGTTAGAGTGTAGAGTCCTCTTGTACTTAAATCGGCATTGTGCCTTTTGTATTAAATTCGGATGCAATTTCTGTGTTTCATCGTCAATAAGAGGGTCCAAGATATACAGTAAACCTGAAGTGAAGCATCGGAACTTAAATCTGGACTCACAGGTGAGGTTCAAATCATAGAAAGTTAGAGTGTCAGTCCTCTTGTACTTAGGTCGGCATTGTGCCTTTTGTATTCAATTCGGATGCAATTTCAGGGCTTCATCATCAATAAGAAGGTCCAAGGGTTACAATAAACGTGAAGTGAAGCATTGGAATCTAAAACTGGACTCACAGCAGAGGTTCAAATCATAGAATGATAGAGTGCCAGTCCTCTTGTACTTAAGTCGGCATTCTGCCTTTTGTATTAAATTCGGGTGCAATTTCTGTGCTTCATGGTCAATAAGACGGTCCAAGGTATAGACTAAACCTGAAGTGAAGCATCGGAATCTAAAACTGGTCTCACCAGAGAGGTTCAAATCATAGAAAGTTAGAGTGTCTGTCCTCTTGTACTTAAGTCGGCATTGTGCCTTTTGTATTAAATTCGGATTCAACTTCTGTGTTTCATCGTCAATAAGAAGGTCCAAGGTATACAGTAAACCTGAAGTCAAGGATCGGAATCTATAACTGGACTAACAGGTGAGGTTCAAATTATAGATAGTTTGGGTGTCAGTCCTCTTGTACCTCAGTCGGCATTGAGCTTTTTATATTAATTTCGGATTCAATTTCTGTGTTTCATCATCAATAAGAAGGTCCAAGGGATACAGTAAACCTGAAGTGAAGCATCGGAATCTAAAACTGGACTCACAGGAGAGGTTCAAATCATAGAGAGTTAGAGTGTCAGTCCCCTAGTAATTAAGTCGGAATTATTTCTTTTGTAATTAATTCGGATGCAATTTCTGTGTCTCATCGTTAATAAGAAGGTCCAAGGGATACAGTAAACCTGAAGTGGAGTATCGGAATCTAAAACTGGACTCTTAGGAGTGGTTCAAATCATAGAAATTTAGAGTGTCAGTCCTCTTGTACTTAAGTCGGCATTGTGCCTTTTGTATTATAGTCGGATGCAATTTCTGAGTTTCATCATCAATAAGAAGGTCCAAGGGATACAGTAAACCTGAAGTGAAGCATCGGAATATAAAACTGGACTCACAGGAGAGGTTCAAATCATAGAAAGTTAGAGTGTCAGTCCTGTTGTACTTAAGTCGGCATTGTGCCTTTTATATTAAATTCGGATGCAATTTCTGTGTTTCATCGTCAATAAGATGGTCCAAGGGATACAGTAAACCTGAAGTGAAGCATCGGAATCTAAAACTGGAGTCACAGGAGAGGTTCAATTCATAGAAAGTTAGAGTGTCAGTCCTCTTGTACTTAAGTCGGCATTGTGCCTTTTGTGTTAAATTCGGATGCAATTTCTGTGCTTCATCGCCAATAAGATGGTCCAAGGTATACAGTAAACCTGAAGTGAAGCGTCGGAATCTAAAACCCTGACTCACAGGAGAGGTTCAAATCATAGAAACATAGAGTGTCAGTCCTCTTGTACTTATGTCGGCATTGTGCCTTTTGAATTTAATTCCGATGCAATTTCTGTGTTTCATCGTCAAAAAGAAAGTCCAAGGGATACATTAAACCTGAAATGAAGCATCGGAATCTAAAACTGGACTCACAGGAGAGGTTTAAATCATAGAAAGTTAGAGTGTCAGTCCTCTTGTACTTAAGTCGGCATTGTGCCTTTTGTATTAAATTCGGATGCAATTTCTGTGCTTCATTGCCAATAAGAAGGTCCAAGGTATACAGTAAACCTGAAGTGAAGCGTCGGAATCTAAAACCCTGACTCACAGGAGAGGTTCAAATCATAGAAACATAGAGTGTCAGTCCTCTTGTACTTATGTCGGCATTGTGCCTTTTGAATTTAATTCCGATGCAATTTCTGTGTTTCATCGTCAAAAAGAAAGTCCAAGGGATACATTAAACCTGAAATGAAGCATCGGAATCTAAAACTGGACTCACAGGAGAGGTTTAAATCATAGAAAGTTAGAGTGTCAGTCCTCTTGTACTTAAGTCGGCATTGTGCATTTTGTATTAAAATTGGATGGAAACTCTGTGCTTCATCATCATTAAGAAGGTCAAAGGAATACAGTAAACCTGAAGTGAAGCATCGGAATCTAAAACTGGACTCTCTGGAGAGGTTCAAATCATAGAGAGTGTCAGTCCTCTTGTTCCTAAGTCGGCATTGTTTCTTTTGTAATTTATTCGGATGCAATTTCTGTGTTTCACCCTTAGTATGTAGGTCCAAGGGATACAGTATACCTGAAGTGAAGCATCGGAATCTAAATCTGGACTCACAGGAGAGGTTCAAATCATAGAAATTTAGGGTGTCAGTCCTCTTGTACTTAAGTCGGCATTGTGCCTTTTGTATTAAATTCGGATGCAATTTCTGAGTTTCATCATCAATAAGAAGGTCCAAGGGATACAGTAAACCTGATGTGAAGCATCGGAATCTAAAACTGGACTCACAGGAGAGGTTCAAATCATAGAAAGTTAGAGTGTCAGTCCTGTTGTACTTAACTCGGCATGGTGCCTTTTGTATTAAATTCGGATGCAATTTCTGTGTTTCATCGTCAACAAGAAGGTCCAAGGGATTCAGTAAACCTGAAGTGAAGCATCGGAATCTAAAACTGGACTCAAAGGAGAGGTTCAAAACATAGAAAGTAAGAGAGTCCTCTTGTACTTCAGTCGGCATTGTGCCTTTTGTAATAAATTCGGATGCATTTTCTGTGTATCATCGTAAATAAGAATGTCCAAGGGAGACAGTAAACCTGAAGTGAAGCATCGGAATCTAAAACTGGACTCACAGGAGAGGTTCAAATCATAGAAAGTTAGAGTGTGGAGTCCTCTTGTACTTAAATCGGCATTGTGCCTTTTGTATTAAATTCGGATGCAATTTCTGTGTTTCATCGTCAATAAGAGGGTCCAAGATATACAGTAAACCTGAAGTGAAGCATCGGAACTTAAATCTGGACTCACAGGTGAGGTTCAAATCATAGAAAGTTAGAGTGTCAGTCCTCTTGTACTTAGGTCGGCATTGTGCCTTTTGTATTAAATTCGGATGCAATTTCAGGGCTTCATCATCACTAAGAAGGTCCAAGGGTTACAATAAACGTGAAGTGAAGCATTGGAATCTAAAACTGGACTCACAGCAGGGGTTCAAATCATAGAATGATAGAGTGCCAGTCCTCTTGTACTTAAGTCGGCATTCTGCCTTTTGTATTAAATTCGGGTGCAATTTCTGTGCTTCATGGTCAATAAGACGGTCCAAGGTATAGACTAAACCTGAAGTGAAGCATCGGAATCTAAAACTGGTCTCACCAGAGAGGTTCAAATCATAGAAAGTTAGAGTGTCTGTCCTCTTGTACTTAAGTCGGCATTGTGCCTTTTGTATTAAATTCGGATTCAACTTCTGTGTTTCATCGTCAATAAGAAGGTCCAAGGTATACAGTAAACCTGAAGTCAAGGATCGGAATCTATAACTGGACTAACAGGTGAGGTTCAAATTATAGATAGTTTGGGTGTCAGTCCTCTTGTACCTCAGTCGGCATTGAGCTTTTTATATTAATTTCGGATTCAATTTCTGTGTTTCATCATCAATAAGAAGGTCCAAGGGATACAGTAAACCTGAAGTGAAGCATCGGAATCTAAAACTGGACTCACAGGAGAGGTTCAAATCATAGAGAGTTAGAGTGTCAGTCCCCTAGTAATTAAGTCGGAATTATTTCTTTTGTAATTAATTCGGATGCAATTTCTGTGTCTCATCGTTAATAAGAAGGTCCAAGGGATACAGTAAACCTGAAGTGGAGTATCGGAATCTAAAACTGGACTCTTAGGAGTGGTTCAAATCATAGAAATTTAGAGTGTCAGTCCTCTTGTACTTAAGTCGGCATTGTGCCTTTTGTATTATAGTCGGATGCAATTTCTGAGTTTCATCATCAATAAGAAGGTCCAAGGGATACAGTAAACCTGAAGTGAAGCATCGGAATATAAAACTGGACTCACAGGAGAGGTTCAAATCATAGAAAGTTAGAGTGTCAGTCCTGTTGTACTTAAGTCGGCATTGTGCCTTTTATATTAAATTCGGATGCAATTTCTGTGTTTCATCGTCAATAAGATGGTCCAAGGGATACAGTAAACCTGAAGTGAAGCATCGGAATCTAAAACTGGAGTCACAGGAGAGGTTCAATTCATAGAAAGTTAGAGTGTCAGTCCTCTTGTACTTAAGTCGGCATTGTGCCTTTTGTGTTAAATTCGGATGCAATTTCTGTACTTCATCGCCAATAAGATGGTCCAAGGTATACAGTAAACCTGAAGTGAAGCGTCGGAATCTAAAACCCTGACTCACAGGAGAGGTTCAAATCATAGAAACATAGAGTGTCAGTCCTCTTGTACTTATGTCGGCATTGTGCCTTTTGAATTTAATTCCGATGCAATTTCTGTGTTTCATCGTCAAAAAGAAAGTCCAAGGGATACATTAAACCTGAAATGAAGCATCGGAATCTAAAACTGGACTCACAGGAGAGGTTTAAATCATAGAAAGTTAGAGTGTCAGTCCTCTTGTACTTAAGTCGGCATTGTGCCTTTTGTATTAAATTCGGATGCAATTTCTGTGCTTCATTGCCAATAAGAAGGTCCAAGGTATACAGTTAACCTGAAGTGAATCATCGGAATCTAAAACTGGACTCACAGGAGAGGTTCAAATCATAGAAAGTTAGAGTTTCAGTCCTCTTGTACTTAAGTCGGCATTGTGCCTTTTGTATTAAATTCAGATGCAATTTCTGTGTGTCATCATCAATAAGAAGGTCCAAGGGATATAGTAAACCTGAAGTGAAGCAGCGGAATCTAAAACTGGACTCACAGCAGAGGCTCAATTCATAGAAAGTTAGAGTGTCAGTCCTCTTGTACTTAAGTCGGCATTGAGCCTCTTGTATTGAATTCGGATGCAATTTCTGTGTTTCATCGTCAATAAGGAGGTCCAAGGGATACAGTAAACCTGAAGTGAAGCATCGGAATCTAAAACTGGACTCACAGGAGAGGATCAAATCATTGAAAGTTAGAGTGTCAGTCCTCATGTACTTAAGTCGGCAGTATCCCTATTGTATTAAATTCGGATGCAAATTCTGTGTTTCATCATCAATAAGAAGGTCCAAGGGATACAGTAAACCTGAAGTGAAGCATCGGAATCTAAAACTGGACTCCAAGGTGCGGTTAAATCATAGAAAGTTTGAGTGTCAGTCCTCTTGTACTTCAGTCGGCATTGTGCCTTTTGTATTAAATTCGGATGCAATTTCTGTGTTTCATCATCAATAAGAAGGTCCAAGGGATACGGTAAACCAGAAGTGAAGCATCGGAATCTAAAACTGGACTCACGGGAGACGTTCAAATCATAGAAAATTAGAGTGTAAGTCCTCTTGTACTTAAGTCGGCATTGTGCCTTTTGTATTAAATTCGGATGCAATTTCTGTGTTTCATCATCAATATGAAGGTCCAAGGGATACAGTAAACCTGAAGTGAAGAATCGGAATCTAAAACTGGACTCACAGGTGAGGTTCAAATCATAGATAGTTAGAGTGTCAGTCCTCTTGTACTTAAGTCGGCATTGTGCCATTTGTATTAAATTCGGATGCAATTTCTGTGTGTCATCATCAATAAGAAGGTCCAAGGGATATAGTAAACCTGAAGTGAAGCAGCGGAATCTAAAACTGGACTCACAGCAGAGGCTCAATTCATAGAAAGTTAGAGTGTCAGTCCTCTTGTACCTAAGTCGGCATTGTGCCTCTTGTATTGAATTCGGATGCAATTTCTGTGTTTCATCGTCAATAAGAAGGTCCAAGGGATACAGTAAACCTGAAGTGAAGCATCGGAATCTAAAACTGGACTCACAGGAGAGGATCAAATAATTGAAAGTTAGAGTGTCAGTCCTCTTGTACTTAAGTCGGCATTGTGCCTTTTGTATTAATTTCGGATGCAATTTCTGTGCTTCATCGTCAATAAGAAGGTCCAAGGGACACAGTAAACCTGTAGTGAAGCATCGGAATCTGAAACTGGACTCACAGGAGAGGATCAAATAATTGAAAGTTAGAGTGTCAGTCCTCTTGTACTTAAGTCGGCATTGTCCCTTTTGTATTAAATTCGGATGCAATTTCTGTGCTTCATCGTCAATAAGTAGGTCCAAGGGATACAGCAAACCTAAAGTGAAGCATCGGAATCTACAACTGGACTCACAGGAGAGGTACAAATTATAGAAAGTTAGAGCATCAGTCCTCTTGTTCTTAAGTCGGCATTGTGCCTTTTGTATTAAATTCGGATGCAATTTCTGTGTTTCATCGTCAATAAGAAGGTCCAAGGGATACAGTAAGCCTGAAGTGAAGCATCGGAATCTAAAACTGGACTCACAGGAGAGGTACAAATTATAGAAAGTTAGAGCATCAGTCCCCTTTTACTTAAGTCGGCATTGTGCCTTTTGTATTAAATTCGGATGCAAATTCTGTGTTTCATCATCAATAAGAAGGTCCAAGGGATACAGTAAACCAGAAGTGAAGCATCGGAATCTAAAACTGGACTAACAGGGGAGGTTAAAATCAAAGAAAATTAGAGTGTCAGTCATCTTGTACTAAAGTCGGCATTGTGCCTTTTGTATTAAATTCGGATGCAATTACTGTGCTTCATTGCCAATAAGAAGGTCCAAGGGATACAGTAAGCCTGAATGAAGCATCGGAATCTAAAACTGGACTCACAGGAGAGGTACGAATTGTAGAAAGTTAGAGCATCAGTCCTCTTGTACTTAAGTCGGCATTGTGCCTTTTGTATTAAATTCGGATGCAAATTCTGTGTTTCATCATCAATAAGAAGGTCCAAGGGATACAGTAAACCTGAAGTGAAGCATCGGAATCTAAAACTGGACTAAAATGGGAAGGTTAAAATCATAGAAAATTAGAGTGTCAGTCATCTTGTACTTAAGTCGGCATTGTGCCATTTGTATTAAATTCGGATGCAATATCTGTGTTTCATCATCAATAAGAAGGTCCAAGGGATATAGTAAACCTGAAGTGGAGCAGCGGAATCTAAAACTGGACTCGCAGCAGAGGTTCAATTCATAGAAAGTTAGAGTGTCAGTCCTCTTGTACTTAAGTCGGCATTGTGCCTTTTGTATTAAATTCGGATGCAATTTCTGAGTTTCATCATCAATAAGAAGGTCCAAGGGATACAGTAAACCTGACGTGAAGCATCGGAATCTAAAACTGGACTCACAGGAGAGGTTCAAATCATAGAAAGTTAGAGTGTCAGTCCTGTTGTACTTAACTCGGCATTGTGCCTTTTGTATTAAATTCGGATGCAATTTCTGTGTTTCATCGTCAACAAGAGGGTCCAAGGGATTCAGTAAACCTGAAGTGAAGCATCGGAATCTAAAACTGGACTCACAGGAGAGGTTCAAATCATAGAAAGTTATAGTGTCAGTTCTCTTGTACTTAAGTCAGCATTGTGCCTTTCGTATTAAATTCGGATGCAATTTCTGTGTTTCATCGTGAATAAGAAGGTCCATGAGATACAGTACACCTGAAGTGAAGGATCGGAATCTAAAACTGGACTCACAGGAGAGGATCAAATAATAGAAAGTTAGAGTGTCAGTCCTCTTGTACTTAAGTCGGCATTGTGCCTTTTGTATTGAACTCGGATGCAATTTCTCTGCTTCATCGCCAATAAGAAGGTCCAAGGTATACAGTAAACCTGAAGTGAAGCGTCGGAATCTAAAACTGGACTCACAGGAGAGGTTCAAATCATAGAAAGTTAGAGTGTCAGTCCTCTTGTACTTAAGTCGGCATTGTGCCTTTTGCATTAAATTCGGATGCAATTAATGTGTTTCATCGTCAATAAGAATGTCCAAGGGATACAGTAAACCTGAAGTGAAGCATCGGAATCTAAAACTGGACTCACAGGAGAGGTTCAAATCATAGAAAGTTATAGTGTCAGTTCTCTTGTACTTAAGTCAGCATTGTGCCTTTCGTATTAAATTCGGATGCAATTTCTGTGTTTCATCGTGAATAAGAAGGTCCATGAGATACAGTACACCTAAAGTGAAGGATCGGAATCTAAAACTGGACTCACAGGAGAGGATAAAATAATAGAAAGTTAGAGTGTCAGTCCTCTTGTACTTAAGTCGGCATTGTGCCTTTTGTATTGAACTCGGATGCAATTTCTCTGCTTCATCGCCAATAAGAAGGTCCAAGGTATACAGTAAACCTGAAGTGAAGCGTCGGAATCTGAAACTGGACTCACAGGAGAGGTTCAAATCATAGAAAGTTAGAGTGTCAGTCCTCTTGTACTTAAGTCGGCATTGTGCCTTTGGAATTTAATTCCGATGCAATTTCTGTGTTTCATCGTCAATAAGAAGGTCCAAGGGATACGGTAAACCAGAAGTGAAGCATCGGAATCTAAAACTGGACTCACGGGAGAGGTTCAAATCATAGAAAATTAGAGTGTCAGTCCTCTTGTACTTAAGTCGGCATTGTGCCATTTGTATTAAATTCGGATGCAATTTCTGTGTGTCATCATCAATAGGAAGGTCCAAGGGATATAGTAAACCTGAAGTGAAGCAGCGGAATCTAAAACTGGACTCACAGCAGAGGCTCAATTCATAGAAAGTTAGAGTGTCAGTCCTCTTGTACTTAAGTCGGCATTGTGCCTCTTGTATTGAATTCGGATGCAATTTCTGTGTTTCATCGTCAATAAGAAGGTCCAAGGGATACAGTAAACCTGAAGTGAAGCATCGGAATCTAAAACTGGACTCACAGGAGAGGATCAAATCATTGAAAGTTAGAGTGTCAGTCCTCATGTACTTACGTCGGCAGTATCCCTATTGTATTAAATTCGGATGCAA
The DNA here is from genome assembly GCF_021461395.2 of Schistocerca americana. NCBI lineage: Eukaryota > Metazoa > Arthropoda > Insecta > Orthoptera > Acrididae > Schistocerca > Schistocerca americana. Next base: position 73,327,319 of record NC_060130.1, read on the forward strand.
ATTCTGTGTTTCATCATCAATAAGAAGGTCCAAGGGATACGGTAAACCAGAAGCGAAGCATCAGAATCTAAAACTGGACTCACGGGAGAGGTTCAAATCATAGAAAATTAGAGTGTTAGTCCTCTTGTACTTAAGTCGGCATTGTGCTTTTTGTATTAAATTCGGATGCAATTTCTGTGTTTCATCATCAATATGAAGGTCCAAGGGATACAGTAAACCTGAAGTGAAGCATCGGAATCTAAAACTGGACTCACAGGTGAGGTTCAAATCATAGATAGTTAGAGTGTCAGTCCTCTTGTACTTAAGTCGGCATTGTGCCATTTGTATTAAATTCGGATGCAATTTCTGTGTGTCATCATCAATAAGAAGGTCCAAGGGATATAAAAAACCTGAAGTGAAGCAGCGGAATCTAAAACTGGACTCACAGCAGAGGCTCAACTCATAGAAAGTTAGAGTGTCAGTCCTCTTGTACATAAGTCGGCATTGTGCCTCTTGTATTGAATTCGGATGCAATTTCTGTGTTTCATCGTCAATAAGAAGGTACAAGGGATACAGTAAACCTGAAGTGAAGCATCGGAATCTAAAACTGGACTCACAGGAGAGGATCAAATAATTGAAAGTTAGAGTGTCAGTCCTCTTGTACTTAAGTCGGCATTGTGCCTTTTGTATTAAATTCGGATGCAATTTTTGTGCTTCATCGTCAATAAGAAGGTCCAAGGGATACAGCAAACCTAAAGTGAAGCATCGGAATCTAAAACTGGACTCACAGGAGAGGTACAAATTATAGAAAGTTAGAGCATCAGTCCTCTTGTTCTTAAGTCGGCATTGTGCCTTTTGTATTAAATTCGGATGCAATTTCTGTGTTTCATCGTCAATAAGAAGGTCCAAGGGATACAGTAAGCCTGAAGTGAAGCATCGGAATCTAAAACTGGACTCACAGGAGAGGTACAAATTATAGAAAGTTAGAGCATCAGTCCTCTTTTACTTAAGTCGGCATTGTGCCTTTTGTATTAAATTCGGATGCAAATTCTGTGTTTCATCATCAATAAGAAGGTCCAAGGGATACAGTAAACCAGAAGTGAAGCATCGGAATCTAAAACTGGACTAACAGGGGAGGTTAAAATCATAGAAAATTAGAGTGTCAGTCATGTTGTACTAAAGTCGGCATTGTGCCGTTTGTATTAAATTCGGATGCAATTACTGTGCTTCATCGCCAATAAGAAGGTCCAAGGGATACAGTAAGCCTGAATGAAGCATCGGAATCTAAAACTGGACTCACAGGAGAGGTACGAATTATAGAAAGTTAGAGCATCAGTCCTCTTGTACTTAAGTCGGCATTGTGCCTTTTGTATTAAATTCGGATGCAAATTCTGTGTTTCATCATCAATAAGAAGGTCCAAGAGATACAGTAAACCTGAAGTGAAGCATCGGAATCTAAAACTGGACTAAAATGGGAAGGTTAAAATCATAGAAAATTAGAGTGTCAGTCATCTTGTACTTAAGTCGGCATTGTGCCATTTGTATTAAATTCGGATGCAATATCAGTGTTTCATCATCAATAAGAAGGTCCAAGGGATATAGTAAACCTGAAGTGGAGCAGCGGAATCTAAAACTGGACTCGCAGCAGAGGTTCAATTCATAGAAAGTTAGAGTGTCAGTCCTATTGTACTTAAGTCGGCATTGTGCCTTTTGTATTAAATTCGGATGCAATTTCTGAGTTTCATCATCAATATGAAGGTCCAAGGGATACAGTAAACCTGAAGTGAAGCATCGGAATCTAAAACTGGACTCACAGGAGAGGTTCAAATCATGGAAAGTTAGAGTGTCAGTCCTGTTGTACTTAACTCGGCATTATGCCTTTTGTATTAAATTCGGAAGCAATTTCTGTGTTTCATCGTCAACAAGAAGGTCCAAGGGATTCAGTAAACCTGAAGTGAAGCATCGGAATCTAAAACTGGACTCAAAGGAGAGGTTCAAAACATAGAAAGTTAGAGAGTCCTCTTGTACTTCAGTCGGCATTGTGCCTTTTGTATTAAATTCGGATGCATTTTCTGTGTTTCATCGTCAATAACAATGTCCAAGGGAAACAGTAAACCTGAAGTGAAGCATCGGAATCTAAAACTGGACTCACAGGAGAGGTTCAAATCATAGAAAGTTAGAGTGTAGAGTCCTCTTGTACTTAAATCGGCATTGTGCCTTTTGTATTAAATTCGGATGCAATTTCTGTGTTTCATCGTCAATAAGAGGGTCCAAGATATACAGTAAACCTGAAGTGAAGCATCGGAACTTAAAACTGGACTCACAGGTGAGGTTCAAATCATAGAAAGTTAGAGTGTCAGTCCTCTTGTACTTAAGTCGGCATTGTGCCTTTTGTATTAAATTCGGATGCAATTTCTGTGCTTCATGGTCAATAAGACGGTCCAAGGTATACACTAAACCTGAAGTGAAGCATCGGAATCTAAAACTGGTCTCACAATAGAGGTTCAAATCATAGAAAGTTAGAGTGTCTGTCCTCTTGTACTTAAGTCGGCATTGTGCCTTTTGTATTAAATTCGGATTCAACTTCTGTGTTTCATCGTCAATAAGAAGGTCCAAGGTATACAGTAAACCTGAAGTGAAGCATCGGAATCTACAACTGGACTAACAGGTGAGGTTCAAATTATAGAAAGTTAGGGTGTCAGTCCTCTTGTACTTCAGTCGGCATTGAGCTTTTTATATTAAATTCGGATTCAATTTCTGTGTTTCATCATCAATAAGAAGGTCCAAGGGATACAGTAAACCTGAAGTGAAGCATCGGAATCCAAAACTGGACTCACAGGAGAGGTTCAAATCATAGAGAGTTAGAGTGTCAGTCCTCTAGTAATTAAGTCGGAATTATTTCTTTTGTAATTAATTCGGATGCAATTTCTGTGTCTCATCGTTAATAAGAAGGTCCAAGGGATACAGTAAACCTGAAGTGGAGTATCGGAATCTAAAACTGGACTCACAGGAGTGGTTCAAATCATAGAAATTTAGAGTGTCAGTCCTCTTGTACTTAAGTCGGCATTGTGCCTTTTGTATTAAAGTCGGATGCAATTTCTGAGTTTCATCATCAATAAGAAGGTCCAAGGGTTACAGTAAACCTGAAGTGAAGCATCGGATTCTAAAACTGGACTCACAGGAGAGGTTCAAATCATAGAAAGTTAGAGTGTCAGTCCTGTTGTACTTAAGTCAGCATTGTGCCCTTTATATTAAATTCGGATGCAATTTCTGTGTTTCATCGTCAATAAGATGGTCCAAGGGATACAGTATACCTGAAGTGAAGCATCGGAATCTAAAACTGGAGTCGCAGGAGAGGTTCAATTCATAGAAAGTTAGAGTGTCAGTCCTCTTGTACTTAAGTCGGCATTGTGCCTTTTGTGTTAAATTCGGATGCAATTTCTGTGCTTCATCGCCAATAAGATGGTCCAAGGTATACAGTAAACCTGAAGTGAAGCGTCGGAATCTAAAACCCTGACTCACAGGAGAGGTTCAAATCATAGAAACATAGAGTGTCAGTCCTCTTGTACTTAAGTCGGCATTGTGCCTTTTGTATTAAATTCGGATGCAATTTCTGAGTTTCATCGTCAAAAAGAAAGTCCAAGGGATACATTAAACCTGAAATGAAGCATCGGAATCTAAAACTGGACTCACAGGAGAGGTTTAAATCATAGAAAGTTAGAGTGTCAGTCCTCTTGTACTTAAGTCGGCATTGTGCCTTTTGTATTAAATTCGGATGCAATTTCTGTGCTTCATTGCCAATAAGAAGGTCCAAGGTATACAGTTAACCTGAAGTGAATCATCGGAATCTAAAACTGGACTCACAGGAGAGGTTCAAATCATAGAAAGTTAGAGTTTCAGTCCTCTTGTACTTAAGTCGGCATTGTGCCTTTTGTATTAAATTCAGATGCAATTTCTGTGTGTCATCATCAATAAGAAGGTCCAAGGGATATAGTAAACCTGAAGTGAAGCAGCGGAATCTAAAACTGGACTCACAGCAGAGGCTCAATTCATAGAAAGTTAGAGTGTCAGTCCTCTTGTACTTAAGTCGGCATTGTGCCTTTTGTATTAAATTCGGATGCAATTTCTGAGTTTCATCATCAATATGAAGGTCCAAGGGAAACAGTAAACCTGAAGTGAAGCATCGGAATCTAAAACTGGACTAACAGGTGAGTTTCAAATCGTAGAAAGTTAGAGTGTCTGTCCTCTTGTACTTCAGTCGGCATTGTGCTTTTTATATTAAATTCGGATTCAATTTCTGTGCTTCATCATCATTAAGAAGGTCAAAGGAATACAGTAAACCTGAAGTGAAGCATCGGAATCTAAAACTGGACTCTCTGGAGAGGTTCAAATCATAGAGAGTGTCAGTCCTCTTGTTCCTAAGTCGGCATTGTTTCTTTTGTAATTTATTCGGATGCAATTTCTGTGTTTCACCCTTAGTATGTAGGTCCAAGGGATACAGTATACCTGAAGTGAAGCATCGGAATCTAAATCTGGACTCACAGGAGAGGTTCAAATCATAGAAATTTAGAGTGTCAGTCCTCTTGTACTTAAGTCGGCATTGTGCCTTTTGTATTAAATTCGGATGCAATTTCTGAGTTTCATCATCAATAAGAAGGTCCAAGGGATACAGTAAATCTGATGTGAAGCATCGGAATCTAAAACTGGACTCACAGGAGAGGTTCAAATCATAGAAAGTTAGAGTGTCAGTCCTGTTGTACTTAACTCGGCATGGTGCCTTTTGTATTAAATTCGGATGCAATTTCTGTGTTTCATCGTCAACAAGAAGGTCCAAGGGATTCAGTAAACCTGAAGTGAAGCATCGGAATCTAAAACTGGACTCAAAGGAGAGGTTCAAAACATAGAAAGTAAGAGAGTCCTCTTGTACTTCAGTCGGCATTGTGCCTTTTGTAATAAATTCGGATGCATTTTCTGTGTATCATCGTAAATAAGAATGTCCAAGGGAGACAGTAAACCTGAAGTGAAGCATCGGAATCTAAAACTGGACTCACAGGAGAGGTTCAAATCATAGAAAGTTAGAGTGTAGAGTCCTCTTGTACTTAAATCGGCATTGTGCCTTTTGTATTAAATTCGGATGCAATTTCTGTGTTTCATCGTCAATAAGAGGGTCCAAGATATACAGTAAACCTGAAGTGAAGCATCGGAACTTAAATCTGGACTCACAGGTGAGGTTCAAATCATAGAAAGTTAGAGTGTCAGTCCTCTTGTACTTAGGTCGGCATTGTGCCTTTTGTATTAAATTCGGATGCAATTTCAGGGCTTCATCATCAATAAGAAGGTCCAAGGGTTACAATAAACCTGAAGTGAAGCATTGGAATCTAAAACTGGACTCACAGCAGAGGTTCAAATCATAGAATGATAGAGTGCCAGTCCTCTTGTACTTAAGTCGGCATTCTGCCTTTTGTATTAAATTCGGGTGCAATTTCTGTGCTTCATGGTCAATAAGACGGTCCAAGGTATAGACTAAACCTGAAGTGAAGCATCGGAATCTAAAACTGGTCTCACCGGAGAGGTTCATATCATAGAAAGTTAGAGTGTCTGTCCTCTTGTACTTAAGTCGGCATTGTGCCTTTTGTATTAAATTCGGATTCAACTTCTGTGTTTCATCGTCAATAAGAAGGTCCAAGGTATACAGTAAACCTGAAGTCAAGGATCGGAATCTATAACTGGACTAACAGGTGAGGTTCAAATTATAGATAGTTTGGGTGTCAGTCCTCTTGTACCTCAGTCGGCATTGAGCTTTTTATATTAATTTCGGATTCAATTTCTGTGTTTCATCATCAATAAGAAGGTCCAAGGGATACAGTAAACCTGAAGTGAAGCATCGGAATCTAAAACTGGACTCACAGGAGAGGTTCAAATCATAGAGAGTTAGAGTGTCAGTCCCCTAGTAATTAAGTCGGAATTATTTCTTTTGTAATAAATTCGGATGCAATTTCTGTGTCTCATCGTTAATAAGAAGGTCCAAGGGATACAGTAAACCTGAAGTGGAGTATCGGAATCTAAAACTGGACTCTTAGGAGTGGTTCAAATCATAGAAATTTAGTGTGTCAGTCCTCTTGTACTTAAGTCGGCATTGTGCCTTTTGTATTATAGTCGGATGCAATTTCTGAGTTTCATCATCAATAAGAAGGTCCAAGGGATACAGTAAACCTGAAGTGAAGCATCGGAATATAAAACTGGACTCACAGGAGAGGTTCAAATCATAGAAAGTTAGAGTGTCAGTCCTGTTGTACTTAAGTCGGCATTGTGCCTTTTATATTAAATTCGGATGCAATTTCTGTGTTTCATCGTCAATAAGATGGTCCAAGGGATACAGTAAACCTGAAGTGAAGCATCGGAATCTAAAACTGGAGTCACAGGAGAGGTTCAATTCATAGAAAGTTAGAGTGTCAGTCCTCTTGTACTTAAGTCGGCATTGTGCCTTTTGTGTTAAATTCGGATGCAATTTCTGTGCTTCATCGCCAATAAGATGGTCCAAGGTATACAGTAAACCTGAAGTGAAGCGTCGGAATCTAAAACCCTGACTCACAGGAGATGTTCAAATCATAGAAACATAGAGTGTCAGTCCTCTTGTACTTATGTCGGCATTGTGCCTTTTGAATTTAATTCCGATGCAATTTCTGTGTTTCATCGTCAAAAAGAAAGTCCAAGGGATACATTAAACCTGAAATGAAGCATCGGAATCTAAAACTGGACTCACAGGAGAGGTTTAAATCATAGAAAGTTAGAGTGTCAGTCCTCTTGTACTTAAGTCGGCATTGTGCCTTTTGTATTAAATTCGGATGCAATTTCTGTGCTTCATTGCCAATAAGAAGGTCCAAGGTATACAGTTAACCTGAAGTGAATCATCGGAATCTAAAACTGGACTCACAGGAGAGGTTCAAATCATAGAAAGTTAGAGTTTCAGTCCTCTTGTACTTAAGTCGGCATTGTGCCTTTTGTATTAAATTCAGATGCAATTTCTGTGTGTCATCATCAATAAGAAGGTCCAAGGGATATAGTAAACCTGAAGTGAAGCAGCGGAATCTAAAACTGGACTCACAGCAGAGGCTCAATTCATAGAAAGTTAGAGTGTCAGTTCTCTTGTACTTAAGTCGGCATTGTGCCTCTTGTATTGAATTCGGATGCAATTTCTGTGTTTCATCGTCAATAAGGAGGTCCAAGGGATACAGTAAACCTGAAGTGAAGCATCGGAATCTAAAACTGGACTCACAGGAGAGGATCAAATCATTGAAAGTTAGAGTGTCAGTCCTCATGTACTTAAGTCGGCAGTATCCCTATTGTATTAAATTCGGATGCAAATTCTGTGTTTCATCATCAATAAGAAGGTCCAAGGGATACAGTAAACCTGAAGTGAAGCATCGGAATCTAAAACTGGACTCCAAGGTGAGGTTAAATCATAGAAAGTTTGAGTGTCAGTCCTCTTGTACTTCAGTCGGCATTGTGCCTTTTGTATTAAATTCCGATGCAATTTCTGTGTTTCATCATCAATAAGAAGGTCCAAGGGATACGGTAAACCAGAAGTGAAGCATCGGAATCTAAAACTGGACTCACGGGAGACGTTCAAATCATAGAAAATTAGAGTGTCAGTCCTCTTGTACTTAAGTCGGCATTGTGCCTTTTGTATTAAATTCGGATGCAATTTCTGTGTTTCATCATCAATATGAAGGTCCAAGGGATACAGTAAACCTGAAGTGAAGAATCGGAATCTAAAACTGGACTCACAGGTGAGGTTCAAATCATAGATAGTTAGAGTGTCAGTCCTCTTGTACTTAAGTCGGCATTGTGCCATTTGTATTAAATTCGGATGCAATTTCTGTGTGTCATCATCAATAAGAAGGTCCAAGGGATATAGTAAACCTGAAGTGAAGAATCGGAATCTAAAACTGGACTCACAGGTGAGGTTCAAATCATAGATAGTTAGAGTGTCAGTCCTCTTGTACTTAAGTCGGCATTGTGCCATTTGTATTAAATTCGGATGCAATTTCTGTGTGTCATCATCAATAAGAAGGTCCAAGGGATATAGTAAACCTGAAGTGAAGCATCGGAATCTAAAACTGGACTCACAGGAGAGGATCAAATAATTGAAAGTTAGAGTGTCAGTCCTCTTGTACTTAAGTCGGCATTGTGCCTTTTGTATTAATTTCGGATGCAATTTCAGTGCTTCATCGTCAATAAGAAGGTCCAAGGGACACAGTAAACCTGTAGTGAAGCATCGGAATCTAAAACTGGACTCACAGGAGAGGATCAAATAATTGAAAGTTAGAGTGTCAGTCCTCTTGTACTTAAGTCGGCATTGTGCCTTTTGTATTAAATTCGGATGCAATTTCAGGGCTTCATCATCAATAAGAAGGTCCAAGGGTTACAATAAACCTGAAGTGAAGCATTGGAATCTAAAACTGGACTCACAGCAGCGGTTCAAATCATAGAATGATAGAGTGTCAGTCCTCTTGTACTTAAGTCGGCATTCTGCCTTTTGTATTAAATTCGGATGCAATTTCTGTGCTTCATGGTCAATAAGACGGTCCAAGGTATACACTAAACCTGAAGTGAAGCATCGGAATCTAAAACTGGTCTCACAATAGAGGTTCAAATCATAGAAAGTTAGAGTGTCTGTCCTCTTGTACTTAAGTCGGCTTTGTGCCTTTTGTATTAAATTCGGATTCAACTTCTGTGTTTCATCGTCAATAAGAAGGTCCAAGGTATACAGTAAACCTGAAGTGAAGCATCGGAATCTACAACTGGACTAACAGGTGAGGTTCAAATTATAGAAAGTTAGGGTGTCAGTCCTCTTGTACTTCAGTCGGCATTGAGCTTTTTATATTAAATTCGGATTCAATTTCTGTGTTTCATCATCAATAAGAAGGTCCAAAAGATACAGTAAACCTGAAGTGAAGCATCGGAATCCAAAACTGGACTCACAGGAGAGGTTCAAATCATAGAGAGTTAGAGTGTCAGTCCTCTAGTAATTAAGTCGGAATTATTTCTTTTGTAATTAATTCGGATGCAATTTCTGTGTCTCATCGTTAATAAGAAGGTCCAAGGGATACAGTAAACCTGAAGTGGAGTATCGGAATCTAAAACTGGACTCACAGGAGTGGTTCAAATCATAGAAATTTAGAGTGTCAGTCCTCTTGTACTTAAGTCGGCATTGTGCCTTTTGTATTAAAGTCGGATGCAATTTCTGAGTTTCATCATCAATAAGAAGGTCCAAGGGTTACAGTAAACCTGAAGTGAAGCATCGGATTCTAAAACTGGACTCACAGGAGAGGTTCAAATCATAGAAAGTTAGAGTGTCAGTCCTGTTGTACTTAAGTCAGCATTGTGCCCTTTATATTAAATTCGGATGCAATTTCTGTGTTTCATCGTCAATAAGATGGTCCAAGGGATACAGTATACCTGAAGTGAAGCATCGGAATCTAAAACTGGAGTCGCAGGAGAGGTTCAATTCATAGAAAGTTAGAGTGTCAGTCCTCTTGTACTTAAGTCGGCATTGTGCCTTTTGTGTTAAATTCGGATGCAATTTCTGTGCTTCATCGCCAATAAGATGGTCCAAGGTATACAGTAAACCTGAAGTGAAGCGTCGGAATCTAAAACCCTGACTCACAGGAGAGGTTCAAATCATAGAAACATAGAGTGTCAGTCCTCTTGTACTTAAGTCGGCATTGTGCCTTTTGCATTTAATTCCGGTGCAATTTCTGTGTTTCATCGTCAATAAGAAAGTCCAAGGAATGCATTAAACCTGAAATGAAGCATCGGAATCTAAAACTGGACTCACAGGAGAGGTTTAAATCATAGAAAGTTAGAGTGTCAGTCCTCTTGTACTTAAGTCGGCATTGTGCCTTTTGCATTTAATTCCGGTGCAATTTCTGTGTTTCATCGTCAATAAGAAAGTCCAAGGAATGCATTAAACCTGAAATGAAGCATCGGAATCTAAAACTGGACTCACAGGAGAGGTTCAAATCATAGAAAGTTAGAGTTTCAGTCCTCATGTACTTAAGTCGGCATTGTGCCTTTTGTATTAAATTCGGATGCAATTTCTGTGTTTCATCGTCAATAAGAAGGTCCAAGGGATACATTAAACCTGAAGTGAAGCATCGGAATCTAAAACTGGACTCACAGGAGAGGTTCAAATCATAGAAAGTTATAGTGTCAGTTCACTTGTACTTAAGTCAGCATTGTGCCTTTCGTATTAAATTCGGATGCATTTTCTGTGTTTCATCGTCAATAAGGATGTCCAAGGGAAACAGTAAACCTGATGTGAAGCATCGGAATCTAAAACTGGACTCACAGGAGAGGTTCAAATCATAGAAAGTTAGAGTGTAGAGTCCTCTTGTACTTAAATCGGCATTGTGCCTTTTGTATTAAATTCGGATGCAATTTCTGTGTTTCATCGTCAATAAGAGGGTCCAAGATATACAGTAAACCTGAAGTGAAGCATCGGAACTTAAAACTGGACTCACAGGTGAGGTTCAAATCATAGAAAGTTAGAGTGTCAGTCCTCTTGTACTTAAGTCGGCATTGTGCCTTTTGTATTAAATTCGGATGCAATTTCAGGGCTTCATCATCAATAACAAGGTGCAAGGGTTACAATAAACCTGAAGTGAAGCATTGGAATCTAAAACTGGACTCACAGCAGCGGTTCAAATCATAGAATGATAGAGTGTCAGTCCTCTTGTACTTAAGTCGGCATTCTGCCTTTTGTATTAAATTCGAATGCAATTTCTGTGCTTCATGGTCAATAAGACGGTCCAAGGTATACACTAAACCTGAAGTGAAGCATCCGAATCTAAAACTGGTCTCACAATAGAGGTTCAAATCATAGAAAGTTAGAGTGTCTGTCCTCTTGTACTTAAGTCGGCATTGTGCCTTTTGTATTAAATTCGGATTCAACTTCTGTGTTTCATCGTCAATAAGAAGGTCCAAGGTATACAGTAAACCTGAAGTGAAGCATCGGAATCTATAACTGGACTAACAGGTGAGGTTCAAATTATCGAAAGTTAGGGTGTCAGTCCTCTTGTACTTCAGTCGGCATTGAGCTTTTTATATTAAATTCGGATTCAATTTTTGTGTTCATCATCAATAAGAAGGTCCAAGGGATACAGTAAACCTGAAGTGAGGCATCGGAATCTAAAACTGGACACACAGGAGAGGTTCAAATCGTAGAGAGTTAGAGTGTCAGTCCTCTAGTAATTAAGTCGGAATTATTTCTTATATAATTAATTCGGATGCAATTTCTGTGTCTCATCGTTAATAAGAAGGTACAAGGGATACAGTAAACCTGAAGTGGAGTATCGGAATCTAAAACTGGACTCACAGGAGTGGTTCAAATCATAGATATTTAGAGTGTCAGTCCTCTTGTACTTAAGTCGGCATTGTGCCTTTTGTATTAAAGTCGGATGCAAATTCTGAGTTTCATCATCAATAAGAAGGTCCAAGGGATACAGTAAACCTGAAGTGAAGCTTCGGATTCTAAAACTGGACTCACAGGAGAGGTTCAAATCATAGAAAGTTAGAGTGTCAGTCCTGTTGTACTTAAGTCGGCATTGTGCCTTTTATATTAAATTCGGATGCAATTTCTGTGTTTCATCGTCAATAAGATGGTCCAAGGGATACAGTATACCTGAAGTGAAGCATCGGAATCTAAACCTGGAGTCGCAGGAGAGGTTCAATTCATAGAAAGTTAGAGTGTCAGTCCTCTTGTACTTAAGTCGGCATTGTGCCTTTTGTGTTAAATTCGGATGCAATTTCTGTGCTTCATCGCCAATAAGATGGTCCAAGGTATACAGTAAACCTGAAGTGAAGCGTCGGAATCTAAAACCCTGACTCACAGGAGAGGTTCAAATCATAGAAACTTAGAGTGTCAGTCCTCTTGTACTTAAGTCGTCATTGTGCCTTTAGAATTTAATTCCGATGCAATTTCTGTGTTTCATCGTCAATAAGAAAGTCCAAGGGATGCATTAAACCTGAAATGAAGCATCGGAATCTAAAACTGGACTCACAGGAGAGGTTTAAATCATAGAAAGTTAGAGTGTCAGTCCTCTTGTACTTAAGTCGGCTTTGTGCCTTTTGTGTTAAATTCGGATGCAATTTCTGTGCTTCATTGCCAATAAGAAGGTCCACGGTATACAGTTAGCCTGAAGTGAAACATCGGAATCTAAAACTGGACTCACAGGAGAGGTTCAAATCATAGAAAGTTAGAGTTTCAGTCCTCATGTACTTAAGTCGGCATTGTGCCTTTTGTATTAAATTCGGATGCAATTTCTGTGTTTCATCGTCAATAAGAAGGTCCAAGGGATACAGTAAACCTGAAGTGAAGCATCGGAATCTAAAACTGGACTCACAGGAGAGGTTCAAATCATAGAAAGTTATAGTGTCAGTTCTCTTGTACTTAAGTCAGCATTGTGCCTTTCGTATTAAATTCGAATGCAATTTCTGTGTTTCATCGTGAATAAGAAGGTCCATGGGATACAGTACACCTGAAGTGAAGCATCGGAATCTAAAACTGGACTCACAGGAGAGGATCAAATAATAGAAAGTTAGAGTGTCAGTCCTCTTGTACTTAAGTCGGCATTGTGCCTTTTGTATTGAACTCGGATGCAATTTCTCTGCTTCATCGCCAATAAGAGGGTCCAAGGTATACGGTAAACCTGAAGTGAAGCATCGGAATCTAAAACTGGACTCACAGGAGAGGATCAAATCATAGAAAGTTAGAGTGTCAGTCCTCTTGTACTTAAGTCGGCATTGTGCCTTTGGAATTTAATTCCGAAGCAATTTCTGTATTTCATCGTCAATATGAAGGTCCAAGGGATACAGTAAACCTAAAGTGAAGCGTCGGAATCTAAAACAGGACTCACAGGAGAGGTTCAAATCATTGAAAGATGGTGTGTCAGTCCTCTTGTACTTAAGTCGGCAGTATCCCTATTGTATTAAATTCGGATGCAAATTCTGTGTTTCATCATCAATAAGAAGGTCCAAGGGATACAGTAAACCTGAAGTGAAGCATCGGAATCTAAAACTGGACTCCCAGGTGAGGATCAAATAATAGAAAGTTTGAGTGTCAGTCCTCTTGTACTTCAGTCGGCATTGTGCCTTTTGTATTAAATTCGGATGCAATTTCTGTGTTTCATCATCAATAAGAAGGTCCAAGGTATACAGTGAACCTGAAGTGAAGCATCGGAATCTAAAACAGGACTCACAGGAGAGGTTCAAATCATTGAAAGATGGAGTGTCAGTCCTCTTGTACTTAAGTCGGCAGTATCCCTATTGTATTAAATTCGGATGGAAATTCTGTGTTTCATCATCAATAAGAAGGTCCAAGGGATACAGTAAACCTGAAGTGAAGCATCGGAATCTAAAACTGGACTCCCAGGTGAGGTTAAATCATAGAAAGTTTGAGTGTCAGTCCTCTTGTACTTCAGTCGGCATTGTGCCTTTTGTATTAAATTTGGATGCAATTTCTGTGTTTCATCATCAATAAGAAGGTCCAAGGGATACGGCAAACCAGAAGTGCAGCATTGGAATCTAAAACTGGACTCACGGGAGAGGTTCAAATCATAGAAAATTAGAGTGTCTGCCTCTTGTACTTAAGTCGGCATTGTGCCTTTTGTATTAAATTCGGATGCAATTTCTGTGTTTCATCATCAATATGAAGGTCCAAGGGATACTGTAAAATTGAAGTGAAGCATCGTAATCTAAAACTGGACTCACAGGTGAGGTTCAAATCATAGATAGTTAGAGTGTCAGTCCTCTTGTACTTAAGTCGGCATTGTGCCATTTGTATTAAATTCGGATGCAATTTCTGTGTGTCATCATCAATAAGAAGGTCCAAGGGATATAGTAAACCTGAAGTGAAGCAACGGAATCTGAAACTGGACTCACAGCAGAGGCTCAATTCATAGAAAGTTAGAGTGTCAGTCCTCTTGTACTTAAGTCGGCATTGTGCCTTTTGTATTAAATTCGGATGCAATTTCTGTGTTTCATCGTCAATAAGAAGGTCCAAGGGATACAGTAAACCAGAAGTGAAGCATCGGAATCTAAAACTGGACTAAAATGGGAAGGTTAAAATCATAGAAAATTAGAGTGTCAGTCATCTTGTACTTAAGTCGCCATTGTGCCATTTGTATTAAATTCGGATGCAATATCTGTGTTTCATCATCAATAAGAAGGTCCAAGGGATATAGTAAACCTGAAGTGGAGCAGCGGAATCTAAAACTGGACTCGCAGCAGAGGTTCAATTCATAGAAAGTTAGAGAGTCCTCTTGTACTTCAGTCGGCATTGTGCCTTTTGTATTAAATTCGGATGCATTTTCTGTGTTTCATCGTCAATAAGAATGTCCAAGGGAAACAGTAAACCTGAAGTGAAGCATCGGAATCTAAAACTGGACTCACAGGAGAGGTTCAAATCATAGACAGTTAGAGTGTAGAGTCCTCTTGTACTTAAATCGGCATTGTGCCTTTTGTATTAAATTCGGATGCAATTTCTGTGTTTCATCGTCAATAAGGGGGTCCAAGATATACAGTAAACCTGAAGTGAAGCATCGGAACTTAAAACTGGACTCACAGGTGAGGTTCAAATCATAGAAAGTTAGAGTGTCAGTCCTCTTGTACTTAAGTCGGCATTGTGCCTTTTGTATTAAATTCGGATGCAATTTCAGGGCTACATCATCAATAAGAAGGTCCAAGGGTTACAATAAACCTGAAGTGAAGCATTGGAATCTAAAACTGGACTCACAGCAGAGGTTCAAATCATAGAATGATAGAGTGTCAGTCCTCTTGTACTTAAGCCGGCATTCTGCCTTTTGTATTAAATTCGGATGCAATTTCTGTGCTTCATGGTCAATAAGACGGTCCAAGGTATACACTAAACCTGAAGTGAAGCATCGGAATCTAAAACTGGTTTCACAGGAGAGGTTCAAATCATAGAAAGTTAGAGTGTCTGTCCTCTTGTACTTAAGTCGGCATTGAGCTTTTTACATTAAATTCGGATTCAATTTCTGTGTTTCATCATCAATAAGAAGGTCCAAGGGATACAGTAAACCTGAAGTGAAGCATCGGAATCTAAAAACTGGACTCGCAGGAGAGGTTCAAATCATAGAGAGTAACAGTGTCAGTCCTCTAGTAATTAAGTCGGAATTATTTCTTTTGTAATTAATTCGGATGCAATTTCTGTGTCTCATCGTTAATAAGAAGGTCCAAGGAATACAGTAAACCTGAAGTGGAGTATCGGAATCTAAAACTGGACTCACAGGAGTGGTTCAAATCATAGAAATTTAGAGTGTCAGTCCTCTTGTACTTAAGTCGGCATTGTGCCTTTTGTATTAAAGTCGGATGCTACTTCTGAGTTTCATCATCAATAAGAAGGTCCAAGGGAGACAGTAAACCTGAAGTGAAGCATCGGAATCTAAAACTGGACTCACAAGAGAGGTTCAAATCATAGAAAGTTAGAGTGTCAGTCCTGTTGTACTTAAGTCGGCATTGTGCCTTTTGTGTTAAATTCGGATGCAATTTCTGTGCTTCATCGCCAATAAGATGGTCCAAGGTATACAGTAAACCTGAAGTGAAGCGTCGGAATCTAAAACCCTGACTCACAGGAGAGGTTCAAACCATAGAAACATAGTGTGTCAGTCCTCTTGTACTTAAGTCGGCATTGTGCCTTTCGTATTAAATTCGGATGCAATTTCTGTGTTTCATCGTGAATAAGAAGGTCCATGGGATACAGTACACCTGAAGTGAAGCATCGGAATCTAAAACTGGACTCACAGGAGAGGATCAAATAATAGAAAGTTAGAGTGTCAGTCCTCTTGTACTTAAGTCGGCATTGTGCCTTTTGTATTGAACTCGGATGCAATTTTTCTGTTTCATCGCCAATAAGAAGGTCCAAGGTATACAGTAAACCTGAAGTGAAGCGTCGGAATCCAAAACAGGACTCACAGGAGAGGTTCAAATCATTGAAAGATGGAGTGTCAGTCCTCTTGTACTTAAGTCGGCAGTATCCCTATTGTATTAAATTCGGATGCAAATTCTGTGTTTCATCATCAATAAGAAGGTCCAAGAGATACAGTAAACCCGAAGTGAAGCATCGGAATCTAAAACTGGACTCCCAGGTGAGGTTAAATCATAGAAAGTTTGAGTGTCAGTCCTCTTGTACTACAGTCGGCTTTGTGCCTTTTGTATTAAATTCGGATGCAATTTCTGTGTTTCGTCATCAATAAGAAGGTCCAAGGGATACGGTAAACCAATAGTGAAGCATCGGAATCTAAAACTGGACTCACGGGAGAGGTTCAAATCATAGAAAGTTAGAGTGTAGAGTCCTCTTGTACTTAAATCGGCATTGTGCCTTTTGTATTAAATTCGGATGCAATTTCTGTGTTTCATCGTCAATAAGAGGATCCAAGATATACAGTAAACCTGAAGTGAAGCATCGGAACTTAAAACTGGACTCACAGGTGAGGTTCAAATCATGGAATGATAGAGTGTCAGTCCTCTTGTACTTAAGCCGGCATTCTGCCTTTTGTATTAAATTCGGATGCAATTTCTGTGCTTCATGGTCAATAAGACGGTCCAAGGTATACACTAAACCTGAAGTGAAGCATCGGAATCTAAAACTGGTCTCACAGGAGAGGTTCAAATCATAGAAAGTTAGAGTGTCTGTCCTCTTGTACTTAAGTCGGCATTGTGCCTTTTGTATTAAATTCGGATTCAACTTCTGTGTTTCATCGTCAATAAGAAGGTCCAAGGTATAAAGTAAACCTGAAGTGAAGCATCGGAATCTATAACTGGACTAACAGGTGAGGTTCAAATTATAGAAAGTTAGGGTGTCAGTCCTCTTGTACTTCAGTCGGCATTGAGCTTTTTATATTAAATTCGGATTCAATTTCTGTGTTTCATCATCAATAACAAGGTCCAAGGGATACAGTAAACCTTCAGTGAAGCATCGGAATCTAAACCTGGACTCACAGGAGAGGTTCAAATCATAGAGAGTAAGAGTGTCAGTCCTCTAGTAATTAAGTCGGAATTATTTCTTTTTTAATTAATTTGGATGCAATTTCTGTGTCTCATCGTTAATAAGAAGGTCCAAGGAATACAGTAAACCTGAAGTGGAGTATCGGAATCTAAAACTGGACTCACAGGAGTGGTTCAAAGCATAGAAATTTTTGAGTGTCAGTCCTCTTGTACTTAAGTCGGCATTGTGCCTTTTGTATTAAAGTCGGATGCTATTACTGAGTTTCATCATCAATAAGAAAGTCCAAGGGAGACAGTAAACCTGAAGTGAAGCATCGGAATCTAAAACTGGACTCACAGGAGAGGTTCAAATCATAGAAAGTTAGAGTGTCAGTCCTGTTGTACTTAAGTCGGCATTGTGCCTTTTATATTAAATTCGGATGCAATTTCTGTGTTTCATCGTCAATAAGATGGTCCAAGGGATACAGTAAACCTGATGTGAAGCATCGGAATCTAAAACTGGAGTCACAGGAGAGGTTCAATTCATAGAAAGTTAGAGTGTCAGTCCTCTTGTACTTAAGTCGGCATTGTGCCTTTTGTGTTAAATTCGGATGCAATTTCTGTGCTTCATCGCCAATAAGATGGTCCAAGCTATACAGTAAACCTGAAGTGAAGCGTCGGAATCTAAAACCCTGACTCACAGGAGAGGTTCAAACCATAGAAACATAGTGTGTCAGTCCTCTTGTACTTAAGTCGGCATTGTGCCTTTTGAATTTAATTCCGATGCAATTTCTGTGTTTCATCGTCAATAAGAAAGTCCAAGGGATGCATTAAACCTGAAATGAAGCATCGGAATCTAAAACTGGACTCACAGGAGAGGTTTAAATCATAGAAAGTTAGAGTGTCAGTCCTCTTGTACTTAAGTCGGCATTGTGCCTTTTGTATTAAATTCGGATGCAATTTCTGTGCTTCATTGCCAATAAGATGGTCCAAGGTATACAGTTAACCTGAAGTGAAACATCGGAATCTAAAACTGGACTCACAGGAGAGGTTCAAACCATAGAAAGTTAGAGCTTCAGTCCTCTTGTACTTAAGTCGGCAGTGTGCCTTTTGTATTAAATTCGGATGCAATTTCTGTGTTTCATCGTCAATAAGAAGGTCCAAGGGATACAGTAAACCTGAAGTGAAGCATCGGAATCTAAAACTGGACTCACAGGAGAGGTTCAAATCATAGAATTTTTATAGTGTCAGTTCTCTTGTACTTAAGTCAGCATTGTGCCTTTCGTATTAAATTCGGATGCAATTTCTGTGTTTCATCGTGAATAAGAAGGTCCATGGGATACAGTACACCTGAAGTGAAGCATCGGAATCTAAAAGTGGACTCACAGGAGAGGATCAAATAATAGAAAGTTGGAGTGTCAGTCCTCTTGTACTTAAGTCGGCATTGTGCCTTTTGTATTGAACTCGGATGCAATTTCTCTGCTTCATCGCCAATAAGAAGGTCCAAGGTATACAGTAAACCTGAAGTGGAGCGTCGGAATCTAAAACAGGGCTCACAGGAGAGGTTCAAATCATTGAAAGATGGAGTGTCAGTCCTCTTGTACTTAAGTCGGCAGTATCCCTATTGTATTAAATTCGGATGCAAATTCTGTGTTTCATCATCAATAAGAAGGTCCAAGGGATACAGTAAACCTGAAGTGAAGCATCGGAATCTAAAACTGGACTCCCAGGTGAGGTTAAATCATAGAAAGTTCGAGTGTCAGTCCTCTTGTACTTCAGTCGGCATTGTGCCTTTGTATTAAATTCGGATGCAATTTCTGTTTTTCATCATCAATAAGAAGGTCCAAGGGATACGGTAAACCAGTAGTGAAGCATCGGAATCTAAAACTGGACTCACGGGAGAGGTTCAAATCATAGAAAATTAGAGAGTCAGTCCTCTTGTACTTAAGTCGGCATTGTGCCTTTTGTATTAAATTCGGATGCAATATCTGTGTTTAATCATCAATATGAAGGTCCAAGGGATACAGTAAACCTGAAGTGAAGCATCGAAATCTAAAACTGGACACACAGGAGAGGTTCAAATCATAGAAAGTTAGAGTTTCAGTCCTCTTGTACTTAAGTCGGCATTGTGATTTTTGTATTAAATTCGGATGCAATTTCTGTGTTTCATCGTCAATAAGAAGGTCCAAGGGATACAGTAAACCTGAAGTGAAGCATCGGAATTTAAACTGGACTCACAGGAGAGGTTCAAATCTTAGAAAGTTATCGTGTCAGTTCTCTTGTACTTAAGTCAGCATTGTGCCTTTCGTATTAAATTCGGATGCAATTTCTGTGTTTCATCGTGAATAAGAAGGTCCATGGGATACAGTACACCCGAAGTGAAGCATCGGAATCTAAAACTGGACTCACATTACAGGTTCAAATCATAGAAAGTTAGAGTGTCAGTCACTTGTACTTAAGTCGGCATTGTGCCTTTGGAATTTAATTCCGATGCAATTTCTGTGTTTCATCGTCAATATGAAGGTCCAAGGGATACAGTAAACCTGAAGTGAAGCATCGGAATCTAAAACAGGACTCACAGGAGAGGTTCAAATCATTGAAAGATGGAGTGTCAGTCCTCTTGTACTTAAGTGGGCAGTATCCCTATTGTATTAAATTCGGATGCAATTTCTGTGTTTCATCATCAATAAGAAGGTCCAAGGGATACGGTAAACCAGAAGTGAAGCATCGGAATCTAAAACTGGACTCACGGGAGAGGTCCAAATCATAGAAAATTAGAGTGTCAGTCCTCTTGTACTTAAGTCGGCATTGTGCCTTTTGTATTAAATTCGGATGCAATTTCTGTGTTTCATCGTCAATATGAAGGTCCAAGGGATACAGTAAACCTGAAGTGAAGCATTGGAATCTAAAACTGGACTCGCAGGTGAGGTTAAAATCATAGATAGTTAGAGTGTCAGTCCTCTTGTACTTAAGTCGGCATTGTGCCATTTGTATTAAATTCGGATGCAATTTCTTTGTGTCTTCATCAATAAGAAGGTCCAAGGGATATAGTAAACCTGAAGTGAAGCAGCGCAATCTAAAACTGGACTCACAGCAGAGGCTCAATTCATAGAAAGTTAGAGTGTCAGTCCTCTTGTACTTAAGTCGGCATTGTGCCTCTTGTATTGAATTCGGATGCAATTTCTGTGTTTCATCGTCAATAAGAAGGTCCAAGGGATACAGTAAACCTGAAGTGAAGCATCGGAATCTAAAACTGGACTCACAGGAGAGGATCAAATAATTGAAAGTTAGAGTGTCAGTCCTCTTGTACTTAAGTCGGCATTGTGCCTTTTGTATTAAATTCGGATGCAATTTCTGTGCTTCATCGTCAATAAGAAGGTCCAAGGGATACAGCAAACCTAAAGTGAAGCATCGGAATCTAAAACTGGACTCACAGGAGAGGTACAAATTATAGAAAGTTAGAGCATCAGTCCTCTTGTACTTAAGTCGGCATTGTGCCTTTTGTAATTAATTCGGATGCAATTTCTGTGTTTCATCGTCAATAAGAAGGTCCAAGGGATTCAGTAAGCCTGAAGTGAAGCATCGGAATCTAAAACTGGACTCACAGGAGAGGTACAAATTATAGAAAGTTAGAGCATCAGTCCTCTTTTACTTAAGTCGGCATTGTGCCTTTTGTATTAAATTCAGATGCAAATTCTGTGTTTCATCATCAATAAGAAGGTCCAAGGGATACAGTAAGCCAGAAGTGAAGCATCGGAATCTAAAACTGGACTAACAGGGGAGGTTAAAATCATAGAAAATTAGAGTGTCAGTCATCTTGTACTAAAGTCGGCATTGTGCCTTTTGTATTATATTCGGATGCAATTACAGTGCTTCATCGCCAATAAGAAGGTCCACGGGATACAGTAAGCCTGAAGTGAAGCATCGGAATCTAAAACTGGACTCACAGGAGAGGTACAAATTATAGAAAGTTAGAGCATCAGTCCTCTTGTACTTAAGTCGGCATTGTGCCTTTTGTATTAAATTCGGATGCAAATTCTGTGTTTCATCATCAATAAGAAGGTCCAAGGGATACAGTAAACCTGAAGTGAAGCATCGGAATCTAAAACTGGACTAAAATGGGAAGGTTAAAATCATAGAAAATTAGAGTGTCAGTCATCTTGTACTTAAGTCGGCATTGTGCCTTTTGTATTTAATTTGGATGCAATTACTGTGCTTCATCGCCAATAAGAAGGTCCAATGTATACAGTAAACCTGAAGTGAAGCATCGGAAACTAAAGCTGGACTCACAGGAGAGGTTCAGATCATATAAAGTTAGAGTGACAGTCCACTTGTACCTAAGTCGGCATTGTGCCTTTAGAATTTAATTCCGATGCAATTTCTGTGTTTCATCGTCAATACGAAGGTCCAAGGGATACAGTAAAAATGAAGTGAAGAATCGGAATCTAAAACTGGACTCGCAGGAGATGTTCAAAAATAGAAAGTTAGAGTGTCAGTCGTCTTGTACTTAAGTCGGCATTGTGCCTTTTGTATTAAATTCGGATGCAATTTCTGTGCTTCATCGCCAAAGTGAAGGTTCAAGGTATACAGTAACCCTGAAGTGAAGCATCGGAATATAAAACTGGACTCACAGGAGGGGTACAAATTATAGAAAGTTAGAGCATCAGTCCTCTTGTACTTAAGTCGTCATTGTGCCTTTTGTATTAAATTCGGATGCAATTACTGTGTTTCATCGTCAACAAGAAGGTCCAAGGGATACAGTAAGCCTGAAGTGAAGCATCGGAATCTAAAACTGGACTCACAGGAGAGGTTCAAATCATAGAAAGTTAGAGTGTCAGTCCTCTTGTACTTAAGTCGGTATTGTGCCCTTTGTATTAAATTCGGACGCAATTTCTGTCTTTCATCATCAATAAGAAGGTCCAAGGGATACAGTGAACCTGAAGTGAAGCATCGGAATCTAAAACTGGACTCACAGGAGAGGTTCAAATCATAGAAAGTTAGAGTGTCAGTCCTCTTGTACTTAAGTCGGCATTGTGCCTTTTGTATTAAATTCGGATGCAATTTCTGAGTTTCATCGTCAATAAGAAAATCCAAGGGATGCAGTAAACCTGAAGTGAAGCATCGGAATCTAAAACTGGACTAACAGGTGAGGTTCAAATCATAGAAAGTTAAAGTGTCAGTCCTCTTGTACTTAAGTCGGCATTGTGCCATTTGTATTAAATTCGGATGCAATATCTGTGTTTCATCATCAATAAGAAGGTCCAAGGGATACAGTAAACCTGAAGTGAAGAATCGAAATCTAAAACTGGACTCGCAGGAGAGGTTAAAATCATAGATGGTTAGAGTGTCAGTCCTCTTGTACTTAAGCCGGTATTGTGCATTTTGTATTAAATTCGGATGCAATTTCTGTGTTTCATCGTCAATAAGAAGGTCCAAGGGATACAGTAAACCTGAAGTGAAGCATCGGAATCTAAAACTGGACTCACAGGAGAGGTTCAAATCATAGAAAGTTAGAGTGTCAGTCGTCTTGTACTTATGTCGGCATTGTGCCGTTTGTTTTAAATTGGGATCCAATTTCTATGCTTCATCGCTAATAAGAAGGTACAAGGTATACAGTAAACCTGAAGTGTAGCATCGGAATCTAAAACGGGACTCACAGGACAGGTACAAATTATAGAAAGTTAGAGTGTAAGTCCTCTTGTACTTAAGTCGGCATTGTGCCTTTTGTATTAAATTCGGATGCAATTTCTGTGTTTCATCGTCAATAAGATGGTCCAAGGGATTCAGTAAACCTGAATTAAAGCATCGGAATCTAAAACTGGACTCACAGGAGAGGTTCAAATCATAGAAAATTAGAGTGTCAGTCCTCTTGTACTTAAGTCGGCATTATGCCTTTTGTCTTAAATTCGGATGCAATTTCTGTGTTTCATCGTCAATAAGAACTTCCAAGGGATACAGTGAACCTGAAGTGAAGCATCGGAATCTAAAACTGGACTCACAGGTGAGGTTCAAATCATAGAAAGTTAGAGTGTCTGTCCTCTTGTACTTAAGTCATCATTGTGGCTTTTGTATTAAATTCGGATGCAATTTCTGTGTTTCATCGTCAATAAGAAGGTCCAAGGGATACAGTAAACCTGAAGTGAAGCATCGGAATCCAAAACTGGACTCACAGGAGAGGTTCAAATCATAGAAAGTTAGAGTGTCAGTCCTCTTGTTCTTCAGTCGGCATTGTGCCTTTTGTATTAAATTCGGATGCAATTTCTGTGTTTCATCATCAATAAGATGGTCCAAGGGATATAGTAAACCTGAAGTGAAGCATCGGAATCTAAAACTGGACTCACAGGAGAGGTTCAAATCATATAAAATTAGAGTGTCAGTCCTCTTGTTCTTCAGTCGGCATTGTGCCTTTTGTATTAAATTCAGAAGCATATTCTGTGTTTCATCGTCAATGAGATGGTCCAAGAGATACAGTAAACCTGAAGTGAAAAATCAGAATCTAAAACTGGACTCACAGGAGAGGTTCAAATCATAGAAAGTTAGAGTGTGGAGTCCTCTTGTACTTAAGTCGGCATTGAGTCTTTTGTATTAAATTCGGATGCAATTTCTGTGTTTCATCGTGAATAAGAGGGTCCAAGGGATACAGTAAACCTGAAGTGAAGCATCGGAACTTAAAACTGGACGCACAGGTGAGGTTCAAAACAAAGAAAGTTAGAGTGTCAGTCCTCTTGTACTTTACTCGGCTTTGTGCCTTTTGTATTACATTCGGATGCAATTTTTGTGTTTCATCAGCAATAAGAAGGTCCAAGGGATACAGTAAACCTGAAGTGAAGCATTGGAATCCAAAACTGGACTCACAGCAGAGGTTCAAATCATAGAATGATAGAGTGTCAGTCCTCTTGTACTTAAGTCGGCATTGTGCATTTTGTATTAAATTCAGATGGATATTCTGAGTTTCATCATCAATAAGAAGGTCCAAGGGATACAGGAAACCTGAAGTGAAGCATCGGAATCTAAAACTGGACTCACAGGAGAGGTTCAAGTCATAGAAAATTAGAGTATCAGTCCTCTTGTACTTAAGCCGGCATTGTGCCTTTTGTATTAAATTCGGATGCAATTTCTGTGTTTCATCATCAATAAGAATGTCCAAGGGATACAGTGAAGCTGAAGTGAAGCATCGGAATCTAAAACAGGACTCACAGGTGAGGTTCAAATCATAGAAAGTTAGAGTATCTGTCCACTTGTACTTAAGTCATCATTGTGGCTTTTGTATTAAATTCGGATGCAATTTCTGTGTTTCATCGTCAATAAGAAGGTCCAAGGGATACAGTAAACCTGACGTGAAGCATCAGAAGCTAAAACTGGACTCACAGGAGAGGTTGAAATCATAGATATGTAGAGTGTCAGTCCTTTTGTTCTTCAGTCGGCATTGTGCCTTTTGTAGTAAATTCGGATGCAATTTCTGTGTTTCATCGTCAATAAGATGGTCCAAGGGATACAGTAAACCTGAAGTGAAGCATCGGAATTTAGAACTGTACTCACAGGAGACGTTCAAATCATAGAAAGTTAGAGTGTAAGTCCTCTTGTACTTAAGTCGGCATTGTACCTTTTGTATTAAATTCGGATGCAATTTCTGTGTTTCATCGTCAATAAGATGGTCCAAGGGATTCAGTAAACCTGAATTAAAGCATCGGAATCTAAAACTGGACTCACAGGAGAGGTTCAAATCGTAGAAAGTTAGAGTATCAGTCCTCTTGTACTTAAGTCGGCATTGTGCATTTTATATTAAATTCGGATGGAAACTCTGTCTTTCATCATCAATAAGAAGGTCCAAGGGATACAGTAAACCTGAAGTGATGCATCGGAATCTAAAACTGGACTCACAGGAGAGGTTCAAATCATATAAAATTAGAGTATAAGTCCTCTTGTACTTAAGCCGGCATTGTGCCTTTTGTATTAAATTCGGATGAAATTTCTGTGTTTCATCATCAATAAGATGGTCCAAGGGATATAGTAAACCTGAAGTGAAGCATCGGAATCTAATAGTGGACTCACAGGAGAGGTTCAAACCATATAAAATTAGAGTGTCAGTCCTCTTGTTCTTCAGTCGGCATTGTGCCTTTTGTATTAAATTCAGAAGCATATTCTGTGTTTCATCGTCAATGAGATGGTCCAAGAGATACAGTAAACCTGAAGTGAAGCATCAGAATCTAAAACTGGACTCACAGGAGAGGTTCAAATCATAGAAAGTTAGAGTGTGGAGTCCTCTTGTACTTAAGTCGGCATTGAGCCTTTTGTATTAAATTCGGATGCAATTTCTGTGTTTCATCGTGAATAAGAGGGTCCAAGGGATACAGTAAACCTGAAGTCAAGCATCGGAACTTAAAACTGGACGCACAGGTGAGGTTCAAAGCATAGAAAGTTAGAGTGTCAGTCCTCTTGTACTTAACTCGGCTTTGTGCCTTTTGTATTACATTCGGATGCAATTTTTGTGTTTCATCAGCAATAAGAAGGTCCAAGGGATACAGTAAACCTGAAGTGAAGCATTGGAATCTAAAACTGGACTCACAGCAGAGGTTCAAATCATAGAATGATAGAGTGTCAGTCCTCTTGAACTTAAGTCGGCATTGTGCATTTTGTATTAAATTCGGATGGATATTCTGTGTTTCATCGTCAATAAGAAGAACCAAGGGTTACAGTATATCTGAAGGGAAGCATCGGAATCTAAAACTGGACTCACAGGAGACGTTCAAATCATAGAAAGTTTGAGTGTGAGTCCTCTTGTACTTAAGTCGGCATTGTGCCTTTTGTATTAAATTCGGATGCAAATTCTGTGTTTCATCAACAACAATAAGGTCCAAGGGATACAGTAAACCTGAAGTGAAGCATCGGAATCTAAAACTGGACTCACAGGAGAGGTTCAAATCATAGAAAATTACAGTATCAGTCCTCTTGTACTTAAGCCGGCATTATGCCTTTTGTATTAAATTCGTATGCAATTTCTGTGTTTCATCATCAATAAGAAGGTCCAAGGGATACAGTAAACCTGAAGTGAAGCATCGGAATCTAAAACTGGACTCACAGGTGAGGTTCAAATCATTGAAAGTTAGAGTGTCTGTCCTCTTGTACTTAAGTCATCATTGTGTCTTTGTATTAAATTCGGATGCAATTTCTGTGTTTCATCGTCAATAAGAAGGTCCAAGGGATAAAGTAAACCTGAAGTGAAGCATCGGAATCTAAACCTGGACTCACAGGAGTGGTTCAAATCATAGAAAGTTAGAGTGTCAGTCCTCTTGTACTTAAGTCGGCATTGTGCTTTTTGTATTAAATTCCGATGCAATTTCTGTGTTTCATCGTCGATACGAATGTCCAAGGGATACAGTAAACCTGAAGTGAAGCATCGGAATCTAAAACTGGACTCACCGGAGTGGTTCAAATCATAGAAAGTTAGACTGTCAGTCCTCTTGTACTTAAGTCGGCATTGTGCCTTTTGTATTAAATTCGGATGCAAATTCTGTGCTTCATCAACAACAATAAGGTCCAAGGGATACAGTAAACCTGAAGTGAAGCATCGGAATCTAAAACTGGACTTACAGGAGAGGTTTAAATCATAGAAAGTTAGACTGTCAGTCCTCTTGTACTTAAGTCGGCATTGTGCCTTTTGTATTAAATTCGGATGCAAATTCTGTGTTTCATCAACAACAAGAAGGTCCAAGGGATACAGTTAACCTGAAGTGAAGCATCGGAATCTAAAACTGGACTCACAGGAGAGGTTCAAATCATAGAAAATTAGAGTGTCAGTCCTCTTGTACTTAAGTCGGCATTGTGCCTTTTGTCTTAAATTCGGATGCAATTTCTGTGTTTCATCGTCAATAAGAACTTCCAAGGGATACAGTGAACCTGAAGTGAAGCATCGGAATCTAAAACTGGACTCACAGGTGAGGTTCAAATCATAGAAAGTTAGAGTGTCTGTCCTCTTGTACTTAAGTCATCATTGTGGCTTTTGTATTAAATTCGGATGCAATTTCTGTGTTTCATCGTCAATAAGAAGGTCCAAGGGATACAGTAAACCTGAAGTGAAGCATCGGAATCCAAAACTGGACTCACAGGAGAGGTTCAAATCATAGAAAGTTAGAGTGTGAGTCCTCTTGTTCTTCAGTCGGCATTGTGCCTTTTGTATTAAATTCGGATGCAATTTCTGTGTTTCATCGTCAATAAGATAGTCCAAGGGATACTGTAAACCTGAAGTGAAGCATCGGAATCTAAAACTGGACTCACAGGAGAGGTTCAAATCATAGAAAGTTAGAGTGTCAGTCCTCTTGTACTTAAGTCGGCATTGTGCCTTTTGTATTAAATTCGGATGCAATTTCTGTGTTTCATCGTCAATAAGAAGGTCCAAGGGATACATTAAACCTGAAGTGAAGCATCGGAATCTAAAACTGGACTCACAGGAGAGGATCAAATCATAGAAAGTTAGAGTGTCTGTCCTATTGTACTTAAGTCATCTTTGTGGCATTTGTATTAAATTCGGATGCAATTTCTGCGTTTCATCATCAATAAGAATGTCCAAGGGATACAGTGAAGCTGAAGTGAAGCATCGGAATCTAAAACAGGACTCACAGGTGAGGTTCAAATCATAGAAAGTTAGAGTATCTGTCCACTTGTACTTAAGTCATCATTGTGGCTTTTGTATTAAATTCAGATGCAATTTCTGTGTTTCATCGTCAATAAGAAGGTCCAAGGGATACAGTAAACCTGACGTGAAGCATCAGAAGCTAAAACTGGACTCACAGGAGAGGTTCAAATCATAGATATGTAGAGTGTCAGTCCTTTTGTTCTTCAGTCGGCATTGTGCCTTTTGTAGTAAATGCGGATGCAATTTCTGTGTTTCATCGTCAATAAGATGGTCCAAGGGATTCAGTAAACCTGAATTAAAGCATCGGAATCTAAAACTGGACTCACAGGAGAGGTTCAAATCGTAGAAAGTTAGAGTATCAGTCCTCTTGTACTTAAGTCGGCATTGTGCATTTTATATTAAATTCGGATGGAAACTCTGTCTTTCATCATCAATAAGAAGGTCCAAGGGATACAGTAAACCTGAAGTGATGCATCGGAATCTAAAACTGGACTCACAGGAGAGGTTCAAATCATATAAAATTAGAGTATAAGTCCTCTTGTACTTAAGCCGGCATTGTGCCTTTTGTATTAAATTCGGATGAAATTTCTGTGTTTCATCATCAATAAGATGGTCCAAGGGATATAGTAAACCTGAAGTGAAGCATCGGAATCTAATAGTGGACTCACAGGAGAGGTTCAAACCTTATAAAATTAGAGTGTCAGTCCTCTTGTTCTTCAGTCGGCATTGTGCCTTTTGTATTAAATTCAGAAGCATATTCTGTGTTTCATCGTCAATGAGATGGTCCAAGAGATACAGTAAACCTGAAGTGAAGCATCAGAATCTAAAACTGGACTCACAGGAGAGGTTCAAATCATAGAAAGTTAGAGTGTGGAGTCCTCTTGTACTTAAGTCGGCATTGAGCCTTTTGGATTAAATTCGGATGCAATTTCTGTGTTTCATCGTGAATAAGAGGGTCCAAGGGATACAGTAAACCTGAAGTCAAGCATCGGAACTTAAAACTGGACGCACAGGTGAGGTTCAAAACATAGAAAGTTAGAGTGTCAGTCCTCTTGTACTTAACTCGGCTTTGTGCCTTTTGTATTACATTCGGATGCAATTTTTGTGTTTCATCAGCAATAAGAAGGTCCAAGGGATACAGTAAACCTGAAGTGAAGCATTGGAATCTAAAACTGGACTCACAGCAGAGGTTCAAATCATAGAATGATAGAGTGTCAGTCCTCTTGAACCTAAGTCGGCATTGTGCATTTTGTATTAAATTCGGATGGATATTCTGTGTTTCATCGTCAATAAGAAGAACCAAGGGTTACAGTATACCTGAAGGGAAGCATCGGAATCTAAAACTGGACTCACAGGAGACGTTCAAATCATAGAAAGTTTGAGTGTGAGTCCTCTTGTACTTAAGTCGGCATTGTGCCTTTTGTATTAAATTCGGATGCAATTTCTGTGTTTCATCGTCAATAAGATGGTCCAAGGGATTCAGTAAACCTGAAGTGAAGCATCGGAATCTAAAACTGGACTCACAGGAGAGGTTCAAATCATAGAAAGTTAGAGTGTCAGTCCTCTTGTACTTAAGTCGGCATTGTGCATTTTGTACTAAATTCCAATGGAAACTCTGTCTTTCATCATCAATAAGAAGGTCCAAAGGATACAGTAAACCTGAAGTGATGCATCGGAATCTAAAACTGGACTCACAGGAGAGGTTCAAATCATATAAAATTTGAGTATCAGTACTCTTGTACTTAAGCCGGCATTGTGCCTTTTGTATTAAATTCGGATGAAATTTCTGTGTTTCATCATCAATAAGAAGGTCCAAGGGATACAGTAAACCTGAAGTGAAGCATCGAAATCTAAAACTGGACTTACAGGTGAGGATCAAATCATGGAAAGTTAGAGTGTCTGTCCTCTTTTACTTAAGTCATCATTGTGGCTTTTGTATTAAATTCGGATGCAATATCTGTGTTTCATCGTCAATAAGAAGGTCCAAGGGATACAGTAAACCTGAAGTGAAGCATCGGAATCTAAAACTGGACTCACCGGAGTGGTTCAAATCATAGAAAGTTAGAGTGTCAGTCCTCTTGTACTTAAGTCGGCATTGTGCCTTTTGTATCAAATTCGGATGCAATTTCTGTGTTTCATCGTCAATACGAATGTCCAAGGGATACAGTAAACCTGAAGTGAAGCATCGGAATCTAAAACTGGACTTACAGGAGAGGTTCAAATCATAGAAAGTTAGACTGTCAGTCCTCTTGTACTTAACTCGGCATTGTGCCTTTTGTATTAAATTCGGATGCAAATTCTGTGTTTCATCAACAACAATAAGGTCCAAGGGATACAGTAAACCTGAAGTGAAGCATCGGAATCTAAAACTGGACTCACAGGAGAGGTTCAAATCATAGAAAATTACAGTATCAGTCCTCTTGTACTTAAGCCGGCATTATGCCTTTTGTATTAAATTCGTATGCAATTTCTGTGTTTCATCATCAATAAGAAGGTCCAAGGGATACAGTAAACCTGAAGTGAAGCATCGGAATCTAAAACTGGACTCACAGGTGAGGTTCAAATCATTGAAAGTTAGAGTGTCTGTCCTCTTGTACTTAAGTCATCATTGTGTCTTTGTATTAAATTCGGATGCAATTTCTGTGTTTCATCGTCAATAAGAAGGTCCAAGGGATACAGTAAACCTGAAGTGAAGCATCGGAATCTAAACCTGGACTCACAGGAGTGGTTCAAATCATAGAAAAATAGAGTGTCAGTCCTCTTGTACTTAAGTCGGCATTGTGCTTTTTGTATTAAATTCCGATGCAATTTCTGTGTTTCATCGTCGATACGAATGTCCAAGGGATACAGTAAACCTGAAGTGAAGCATCGGAATCTAAAACTGGACTCACCGGAGTGGTTCAAATCATAGAAAGTTAGACTGTCAGTCCTCTTGTACTTAAGTCGGCATTGTGCCTTTTGTATTAAATTCGGATGCAAATTCTGTGTTTCATCAACAACAATAAGGTCCAAGGGATACAGTAAACCTGAAGTGAAGCATCGGAATCTAAAACTGGACTTACAGGAGAGGTTTAAATCATAGAAAGTTAGACTGTCAGTCCTCTTGTACTTAAGTCGGCATTGTGCCTTTTGTATTAAATTCGGTTGCAAATTCTGTGTTTCATCAACAACAAGAAGGTCCAAGGGATACAGTAAACCTGAAGTGAAGCATCGGAATCTAAAACTGGACTCACAGGAGAGGTTCAAATCATAGAAAATTAGAGTGTCAGTCCTCTTGTACTTAAGTCGGCATTGTGCCTTTTGTCTTAAATTCGGATGCAATTTCTGTGTTTCATCGTCAATAAGAACTTCCAAGGGATACAGTGAACCTGAAGTGAAGCATCGGAATCTAAAACTGGACTCACAGGTGAGGTTCAAATCATAGAAAGTTAGAGTGTCTGTCCTCTTGTACTTAAGTCATCATTGTGGCTTTTGTATTAAATTCGGATGCAATTTCTGTGTTTCATCGTCAATAAGAAGGTCCAAGGGATACAGTAAACCTGAAGTGAAGCATCGGAATCCAAAACTGGACTCACAGGAGAGGTTCAAATCATAGAAAGTTAGAGTGTGAGTCCTCTTGTTCTTCAGTCGGCATTGTGCCTTTTGTATTAAATTCGGATGCAATTTCTGTGTTTCATCGTCAATAAGATAGTCCAAGGGATACTGTAAACCTGAAGTGAAGCATCGGAATCTAAAACTGGACTCACAGGAGAGGTTCAAATCATAGAAAGTTAGAGTGTCAGTCCTCTTGTACTTAAGTCGGCATTGTGCCTTTTGTATTAAATTCGGATGCAATTTCTGTGTTTCATCGTCAATAAGAAGGTCCAAGGGATACATTAAACCTGAAGTGAAGCATCGGAATCTAAAACTGGACTCACAGGAGAGGATCAAATCATAGAAAGTTAGAGTGTCTGTCCTATTGTACTTAAGTCATCTTTGTGGCATTTGTATTAAATTCGGATGCAATTTCTGCGTTTCATCGTCAATAAGAAGGTCCAAGGGATACAGTAAACCTGAAGTGAAGCATCGGAATCTAAAACTGGACTTACAGGAGAGGTTCAAATCATAGAAAGTTAGACTGTCAGTCCTCTTGTACTTAAGTCGGCATTGTGCCTTTTGTATTAAATTCGGATGCAAATTCTGTGTTTCATCGACAACAAGAAGGTCCAAGGGATACAGTAAACCTGAAGTGAAGCATCGGAATCTAAAACTGGACTCACAGGAGAGGTTCAAATCATAGAAAATTAGAGTGTCAGTCCTCTTGTACTTAAGTCGGCATTGTGCCTTTTGTCTTAAATTCGGATGCAATTTCTGTGTTTCAACGTCAATAAGAACTTCCAAGGGATACAGTGAACCTGAAGTGAAGCATCGGAATCTAAAACTGGACTCACAGGTGAGGTTCAAATCATAGAAAGTTATAGTGTCTGTCCTCTTGTACTTAAGTCATCATTGTGGCTTTTGTATTAAATTCGGATGCAATTTCTGTGTTTCATCGTCAATAAGAAGGTCCAAGGGATACAGTAAACCTGAAGTGAAGCATCGGAATCTAAAACTGGACTCACAGGAGAGGTTCAAATCATAGAAAGTTAGAGTGTCAGTCCTCTTGTTCTTCAGTCGGCATTGTGCCTTTTGTATTAAATTCGGATGCAATTTCTGTGTTTCATCGTCAATAAGAACGTCCAAGGGATACACTAAACCTGAAGTGAAGCATCGGAATCTAAAACTGGACTCACAGGAGAGGTTCAAATCATAGAAAGTTAGATTGTCAGTCCTCTTGTACTTAAGTCGGCATTGTGCATTTTGTATTAAAATTGGATGGAAACTCTGTGTTTCATCATCAATAAGAAGGTCCAAGGGATACAGTAAACCTGAAGTGAAGCATCGGAATCTAAAACTGGACTCACAGGAGAGGTTCAAATCATAGAAAATTACAGTATCAGTCCCCTTGTACTTAAGCCGGCATTATGCCTTTTGTATTAAATTCGGATGCAATTTCTGTGTTTCATCATCAATAAGAAGGTCCAAGGGATACAGTAAACCTGAAGTGAAGCATCGGAATCTAAAACTGGACTCACAGGTGAGGTTCAAGTCATTGAAAGTTAGAGTGTCTGTCCACTTGTACTTAAGTCATCATTGTGGCATTTGTATTAAATTCGGATGCAATTTCTGTTTTTCATCGTCAATAAGAAGGTCCAAGGGATACAGTAAACCTGAAGTGAAGCATCGGAATCTAAAACTGGACTTACAGGAGAGGTTCAAATCATAGAAAGTTAGACTGTCAGTCCTCTTGTACTTAAGTCGGCATTATGCCTTTTGTATTAAATTCGGATGCATATTCTGTGTTTCATCAACAACAAGAAGGTCCAAGGGATACAGTAAACCTGAAGTGAAGCATCGGAATCTAAAACTGGACTCACAGGAGAGGTTCAAATCATAGAAAATTAGAGTGTCAGTCCTCTTGTACTTAAGCCGGCATTGTGCCTTTTGGCTTAAATTCGGATGCAATTTCTGTGTTTCATCGTCAATAAGAACTTCCAAGGGATACAGTAAACCTGAAGTGAAGCATCGGAATCTAAAACTAGACTCACAGGAGAGGTTCAAATCATAGAAAGTTAGAGTGTCAGTCCTCTTGTTCTTCAGTCGGCATTGTGCTTTTTGTACTAAATTCGGATGCAATTTCTGTGTTTCACCGTCAATAAGATAGTCCAAGGGATACTGTAAACCTGAAGTGAAGCATCGGAATCTAAAACTGGACTCACAGGTGAGGTTCAAATCATAGATAGTTCGAGTGTCAGTCCTCTTGTACTTAAGTCGGCATTGTGCCTTTTGTATTAAATTCGGATGCAATTTCTGTGTTTCATCGTCAATAAGAACGTCCAAGGGATACACTAAACCTGATGTGAAGCATCGGAATCTAAAACTGGACTCACAGGAGAGGTTCAAATCATAGAAAGTTTGATTGTCAGTCCTCTTGTACTTAAGTCGGCATTGTGCATTTTGTATTAAAATCGGATGGAAACTCTGTGTTTCATCATCAATAAGAAGGTCCAAGGGATACAGTAAACCTGAAGTGAAGCATCGGAATCTAAAACTGGACTCACAGGAGAGGTTCAAATCATAGAAAATTACAGTATCAGTCCCCTTGTACTTAAGCCGGCATTATGCCAAAGTATTAAATTCGGATGCAATTTCTGTGTTTCATCATCAATAAGAAGGTCCAAGGGATACAGTAAACCTGAAGTGAAGCATCGGAATCTAAAACTGGACTCACAGGTGAGGTTCAAATCTTTGAAAGTTAGAGTGACTGTCCTCTTGTACTTAAGTCATTATTGTGGCTTTGAATTAAATTCGGATGCAATATCTGTGTTCCATCGTCAATAAGAAGGTCCAAGGGATACAATAAACATGAAGTGAAGCATCGGAATCTAAAACTGGACTCACAGGTGAGGTTCAAATCATAGATAGTTCGAGTGTCAGTCCTCTTGTTCTTCAGACGACATTGTGCATTTTGTAGTACATTCGGATGCAATTTCTGTGTTTCATCGTCAATAAGAATGTCCAAGGGATACAGTAAACCTGAAGTGAAGCATCGGTATCTAAAACTGGCCTCACAGGAGAGGTTCAAATCATAGAAAGTTAGAGTGTCAGTCCTCTTGTACTTAAGTCGGCATTGTGCCTTTTGTATTATATTCGGATGCAATTTCTGTGTTTCATCATCAATAAGAAGGTCCAAGGGATACAGTAAACGTGAGGTGAAGCATCGGAATCTAAAACTGGACTCACAGGTGAGGTTCAAATCATAGATAGTTCGAGTGTCAGTCCTCTTGTACTTATGTCGGCATTGTGCCTTTTGTATTAAATTCGGATGCAATTTCTGTGTTTCATCGTCAATAAGAACGTCCAAGGGATACACTAAACCTGAAGTGAAGCATCGGAATCTAAAACTGGACTCACAGGAGAGGTTCAAATCATAGAAAGTTAGATTGTCAGTCCTCTTGTACTTAAGTCGGCATTGTGCATTTTGTATTAAAATTGGATGGAAACTCTGTGTTTCATCATCAATAAGAAGGTCCAAGGGATACAGTAAACCTGAAGTGAAGCATCGGAATCTAAAACTGGACTCACAGGAGAGGTTCAAATCATAGAAAATTACAGTATCAGTCCCCTTGTACTTAAGCCGGCATTATGCCTTTTGTATTAAATTCGGATGCAATTTCTGTGTTTCATCATCAATAAGAAGGTCCAAGGGATACAGTAAACCTGAAGTGAAGCATCGGAATCTAAAACTGGACTCACAGGTGAGGTTCAAATCATTGAAAGTTAGAGTGTCTGTCCACTTGTACTTAAGTCATCATTGTGGCATTTGTATTAAATTCGGATGCAATTTCTGTTTTTCATCGTCAATAAGAAGGTCCAAGGGATACAGTAAACCTGAAGTGAAGCATCGGAATCTAAAACTGGACTTACAGGAGAGGTTCAAATCATAGAAAGTTAGACTGTCAGTCCTCTTGTACTTAAGTCGGCATTATGCCTTTTGTATTAAATTCGGATGCATATTCTGTGTTTCATCAACAACAAGAAGGTCCAAGGGATACAGTAAACCTGAAGTGAAGCATCGGAATCTAAAACTGGACTCACAGGAGAGGTTCAAATCATAGAAAATTAGAGTGTCAGTCCTCTTGTACTTAAGCCGGCATTGTGCCTTTTGGCTTAAATTCGGATGCAATTTCTGTGTTTCATCGTCAATAAGAACTTCCAAGGGATACAGTAAACCTGAAGTGAAGCATCGGAATCTAAAACTAGACTCACAGTAGAGGTTCAAATCATAGAAAGTTAGAGTGTCAGTCCTCTTGTTCTTCAGTCGGCATTGTGCTTTTTGTACTAAATTCGGATGCAATTTCTGTGTTTCACCGTCAATAAGATAGTCCAAGGGATACTGTAAACCTGAAGTGAAGCATCGGAATCTAAAACTGGACTCACAGGTGAGGTTCAAATCATAGATAGTTCGAGTGTCAGTCCTCTTGTACTTAAGTCGGCATTGTGCCTTTTGTATTAAATTCGGATGCAATTTCTGTGTTTCATCGTCAATAAGAACGTCCAAGGGATACACTAAACCTGATGTGAAGCATCGGAATCTAAAACTGGACTCACAGGAGAGGTTCAAATCATAGAAAGTTTGATTGTCAGTCCTCTTGTACTTAAGTCGGCATTGTGCATTTTGTATTAAAATCGGATGGAAACTCTGTGTTTCATCATCAATAAGAAGGTCCAAGGGATACAGTAAACCTGAAGTGAAGCATCGGAATCTAAAACTGGACTCACAGGAGAGGTTCAAATCATAGAAAATTACAGTATCAGTCCCCTTGTACTTAAGCCGGCATTATGCCAAAGTATTAAATTCGGATGCAATTTCTGTGTTTCATCATCAATAAGAAGGTCCAAGGGATACAGTAAACCTGAAGTGAAGCATCGGAATCTAAAACTGGACTCACAGGTGAGGTTCAAATCATTGAAAGGTAGAGTGACTGTCCTCTTGTACTTAAGTCATTATTGTGGCTTTGAATTAAATTCGGATGCAATATCTGTGTTCCATCGTCAATAAGAAGGTCCAAGGGATACAATAAACATGAAGTGAAGCATCGGAATCTAAAACTGGACTCACAGGTGAGGTTCAAATCATAGATAGTTCGAGTGTCAGTCCTCTTGTTCTTCAGACGACATTGTGCCTTTTGTAGTACATTCGGATGCAATTTCTGTGTTTCATCGTCAATAAGAATGTCCAAGGGATACAGTAAACCTGAAGTGAAGCATCGGTATCTAAAACTGGCCTCACAGGAGAGGTTCAAATCATAGAAAGTTAGAGTGTCAGTCCTCTTGTACTTAAGTCGGCATTGTGCCTTTTGTATTATATTCGGATGCAATTTCTGTGTTTCATCATCAATAAGAACGTCCAAGGGATACAGTAAACGTGAGGTGAAGCATCGGAATCTAAAACTGGACTCACAGGAGAGGTTCAAAGCATAGAAAGTTAGAGTGTCAGTCCTCTCGTACTTAAATCGACATTGTGCCTTTTGTATTAAATTCGTATACTAATTCTGTGTTTCATCGTCAATAAGAAGGTCCAAGGGATGCAGTAAACCTGAAGTGAAGCATCGGAATCCAAAACTGGACTCACAGGAGAGGTTCAAATCATAGATAGTTAGAGTGTCAGTCCTCTTGTTCTTCAGACGACATTGTGCCTTTTGTAGTACATTCGGATGCAATTTCTGTGTTTCATCGTCAATAAGAATATCCAAGGGATACAGTAAACCTGAAGTGAAGCATCGGTATCTAAAACTGGCCTCGCAGGAGAGGTTCAAATCATAGAAAATTACAGTATCAGTCCCCTTGTACTTAAGCCGGCATTATGCCTTTTGTATTAAATTCGGATGCAATTTCTGTGTTTCATCATCAATAAGAAGGTCCAAGGGATACAGTAAACCTGAAGTGAAGCATCGGAATCTAAAACTGGACTCACAGGTGAGGTTCAAATCATTGAAAGTTAGAGTGTCTGTCCACTTGTACTTAAGTCATCATTGTGGCATTTGTATTAAATTCGGATGCAATTTCTGTTTTTCATCGTCAATAAGAAGGTCCAAGGGATACAGTAAACCTGAAGTGAAGCATCGGAATCTAAAACTGGACTTACAGGAGAGGTTCAAATCATAGAAAGTTAGACTGTCAGTCCTCTTGTACTTAAGTCGGCATTATGCCTTTTGTATTAAATTCGGATGCATATTCTGTGTTTCATCAACAACAAGAAGGTCCAAGGGATACAGTAAACCTGAAGTGAAGCATCGGAATCTAAAACTGGACTCACAGGAGAGGTTCAAATCATAGAAAATTAGAGTGTCAGTCCTCTTGTACTTAAGCCGGCATTGTGCCTTTTGGCTTAAATTCGGATGCAATTTCTGTGTTTCATCGTCAATAAGAACTTCCAAGGGATACAGTAAACCTGAAGTGAAGCATCGGAATCTAAAACTAGACTCACAGGAGAGGTTCAAATCATAGAAAGTTAGAGTGTCAGTCCTCTTGTTCTTCAGTCGGCATTGTGCTTTTTGTACTAAATTCGGATGCAATTTCTGTGTTTCACCGTCAATAAGATAGTCCAAGGGATACTGTAAACCTGAAGTGAAGCATCGGAATCTAAAACTGGACTCACAGGTGAGGTTCAAATCATAGATAGTTCGAGTGTCAGTCCTCTTGTACTTAAGTCGGCATTGTGCCTTTTGTATTAAATTCGGATGCAATTTCTGTGTTTCATCGTCAATAAGAACGTCCAAGGGATACACTAAACCTGATGTGAAGCATCGGAATCTAAAACTGGACTCACAGGAGAGGTTCAAATCATAGAAAGTTTGATTGTCAGTCCTCTTGTACTTAAGTCGGCATTGTGCATTTTGTATTAAAATCGGATGGAAACTCTGTGTTTCATCATCAATAAGAAGGTCCAAGGGATACAGTAAACCTGAAGTGAAGCATCGGAATCTAAAACTGGACTCACAGGAGACGTTCAAATCATAGAAAATTACAGTATCAGTCCCCTTGTACCTAAGCCGGCATTATGCCAAAGTATTAAATTCGGATGCAATTTCTGTGTTTCATCATCAATAAGAAGGTCCAAGGGATACAGTAAACCTGAAGTGAAGCATCGGAATCTAAAACTGGACTCACAGGTGAGGTTCAAATCATTGAAAGGTAGAGTGACTGTCCTCTTGTACTTAAGTCATTATTGTGGCTTCGAATTAAATTCGGATGCAATATCTGTGTTCCATCGTCAATAAGAAGGTCCAAGGGATACAATAAACATGAAGTGAAGCATCGGAAACTAAAACTGGACTCACAGGTGAGGTTCAAATCATAGATAGTTCGAGTGTCAGTCCTCTTGTTCTTCAGACGACATTGTGCCTTTTGTAGTACATTCGGATGCAATTTCTGTGTTTCATCGTCAATAAGAATGTCCAAGGGATACAGTAAACCTGAAGTGAAGCATCGGTATCTAAAACTGGCCTCACAGGAGAGGTTCAAATCATAGAAAGTTAGAGTGTCAGTCCTCTTGTACTTAAGTCGGCATTGTGCCTTTTGTATTATATTCGGATGCAATTTCTGTGTTTCATCATCAATAAGAAGGTCCAAGGGATACAGTAAACGTGAGGTGAAGCATCGGAATCTAAAACTGGACTCACAGGAGAGGTTCAAAGCATAGAAAGTTAGAGTGTCAGTCCTCTCGTACTTAAATCGACATTGTGCCTTTTGTATTAAATTCGTATACTAATTCTGTGTTTCATCGTCAATAAGAAGGTCCAAGGGATGCAGTAAACCTGAAGTGAAGCATCGGAATCCAAAACTGGACTCACAGGAGAGGTTCAAATCATAGATAGTTAGAGTGTCAGTCCTCTTGTTCTTCAGACGACATTGTGCCTTTTGTAGTACATTCGGATGCAATTTCTGTGTTTCATCGTCAATAAGAATATCCAAGGGATACAGTAAACCTGAAGTGAAGCATCGGTATCTAAAACTGGCCTCGCAGGAGAGGTTCAAATCATAGAAAGTTAGAGTGTCAGTCCTCTTGTACTTAAGTCGGCATTGTGCCTTTTGTATTATATTCGGATGCAATTTCTGTGTTCCATCATCAATAAGAAGGTCCAAGGGATACAGTAAACGTGAGGTGAAGCATCGGAATCTAAAACTGGACTCACAGGAGAGGTTCAAAGCATAGAAAGTTAGAGTGTCAGTCCTCTCGTACTTAAGTCGACATTGTGCCTTTTGTATTAAATTCGTATACTAATTCTGTGTTTCATCAACAACAAGAAGGTCCAAGGGATACAGTAAACCTGAAGTGAAGCATCGGAATCTAAAACTGGACTTACAAGAGAGGTTCAAATCATAGAAAATTAGAGTGTCAGTCATCTTGTACTTAAGTCGGCATTGTTCCTTTTGTATTAAATTCGGATGCAAATTCTGTGTTTCATCAACAACAATAAGGTCCAAGGGATACAGTAAACCTGAAGTGAAGCATCGGAATCTAAAACTGGACTCACAGGAGAGGTTCAAATCATAGAAAATTACAGTATCAGTCCTCTTGTACTTAAGCCGGCATTATGCCTTTTGTATTAAATTCGTATGCAATTTCTGTGTTTCATCATCAATAAGAAGGTCCAAGGGATACAGTAAACCTGAAGTGAAGCATCGGAATCTAAACCTGGACTCACAGGAGTGGTTCAAATCATA
This sequence comes from Schistocerca americana, assembly GCF_021461395.2. NCBI lineage: Eukaryota > Metazoa > Arthropoda > Insecta > Orthoptera > Acrididae > Schistocerca > Schistocerca americana. The sequence goes on from NC_060130.1 coordinate 73,367,247, forward strand.
GAAAGTTAGAGTGTCAGTCCTCTTGTACTTAAGTCGGCATTGTGCTTTTTGTATTAAATTCCGATGCAATTTCTGTGTTTCATCGTCGATACGAATGTCCAAGGGATACAGTAAACCTGAAGTGAAGCATCGGAATCTAAAACTGGACTCACCGGAGTGGTTCAAATCATAGAAAGTTAGACTGTCAGTCCTCTTGTACTTAAGTCGGCATTGTGCCTTTTGTATTAAATTCGGATGCAAATTCTGTGTTTCATCAACAACAATAAGGTCCAAGGGATACAGTAAACCTGAAGTGAAGCATCGGAATCTAAAACTGGACTTACAGGAGAGGTTTAAATCATAGAAAGTTAGACTGTCAGTCCTCTTGTACTTAAGTCGGCATTGTGCCTTTTGTATTAAATTCGGTTGCAAATTCTGTGTTTCATCAACAACAAGAAGGTCCAAGGGATACAGTAAACCTGAAGTGAAGCATCGGAATCTAAAACTGGACTCACAGGAGAGGTTCAAATCATAGAAAATTAGAGTGTCAGTCCTCTTGTACTTAAGTCGGCATTGTGCCTTTTGTCTTAAATTCGGATGCAATTTCTGTGTTTCATCGTCAATAAGAACTTCCAAGGGATACAGTGAACCTGAAGTGAAGCATCGGAATCTAAAACTGGACTCACAGGAGAGGTTCAAATTATAGAAAGTTAGAGTGTCTGTCCTCTTGTACTTAAGTCATCATTGTGGCTTTTGTATTAAATTCGGATGCAATTTCTGTGTTTCATCGTCAATAAGAAGGTAGAAGGGATACAGTAAACCTGAAGTGAAGCATCGGAATCCAAAACTGGACTCACAGGAGAGGTTCAAATCATAGAAAGTTAGAGTGTGAGTCCTCTTGTTCTTCAGTCGGCATTGTGCCTTTTGTATTAAATTCGGATGCAATTTCTGTGTTTCATCGTCAATAAGATAGTCCAAGGGATACTGTAAACCTGAAGTGAAGCATCGGAATCTAAAACTGGACTCACAGGAGAGGTTCAAATCATAGAAAGTTAGAGTGTCAGTCCTCTTGTACTTAAGTCGGCATTGTGCCTTTTGTATTAAATTCGGATGCAATTTCTGTGTTTCATCGTCAATAAGAAGGTCCAAGGGATACATTAAACCTGAAGTGAAGCATCGGAATCTAAAACTGGACTCACAGGAGAGGATCAAATCATAGAAAGTTAGAGTGTCTGTCCTATTGTACTTAAGTCATCTTTGTGGCATTTGTATTAAATTCGGATGCAATTTCTGCGTTTCATCGTCAATAAGAAGGTCCAAGGGATACAGTAAACCTGAAGTGAAGCATCGGAATCTAAAACTGGACTTACAGGAGAGGTTCAAATCATAGAAAGTTAGACTGTCAGTCCTCTTGTACTTAAGTCGGCATTGTGCCTTTTGTATTAAATTCGGATGCAAATTCTGTGTTTCATCGACAACAAGAAGGTCCAAGGGATACAGTAAACCTGAAGTGAAGCATCGGAATCTAAAACTGGACTCAAAGGAGAGGTTCAAATCATAGAAAATTAGAGTGTCAGTCCTCTTGTACTTAAGTCGGCATTGTGCCTTTTGTCTTAAATTCGGATGCAATTTCTGTGTTTCAACGTCAATAAGAACTTCCAAGGGATACAGTGTACCTGAAGCGAAGCATCTGAATCTAAAACTGGACTCACAGGTGAGGTTCAAATCATAGAAAGTTATAGTGTCTGTCCTCTTGTACTTAAGTCATCATTGTGGCTTTTGTATTAAATTCGGATGCAATTTCTGTGTTTCATCGTCAATAAGAAGGTCCAAGGGATACAGTAAACCTGAAGTGAAGCATCGGAATCTAAAACTGGACTCACAGGAGAGGTTCAAATCATAGAAAGTTAGAGTGTCAGTCCTCTTGTTCTTCAGTCGGCATTGTGCCTTTTGTATTAAATTCGGATGCAATTTCTGTGTTTCATCGTCAATAAGAACGTCCAAGGGATACACTAAACCTGAAGTGAAGCATCGGAATCTAAAACTGGACTCACAGGAGAGGTTCAAATCATAGAAAGTTTGATTGTCAGTCCTCTTGTACTTAAGTCGGCATTGTGCATTTTGTATTAAAATCGGATGGAAACTCTGTGTTTCATCATCAATAAGAAGGTCCAAGGGATACAGTAAACCTGAAGTGAAGCATCGGAATCTAAAACTGGACTCACAGGAGAGGTTCAAATCATAGAAAATTACAGTATCAGTCCCCTTGTACTTAAGCCGGCATTATGCCTTTTGTATTAAATTCGGATGCAATTTCTGTGTTTCATCATCAATAAGAAGGTCCAAGTGATACAGTAAACCTGAAGTGAAGCATCGGAATCTAAAACTGGACTCACAGGTGAGGTTCAAATCATTGAAAGTTAGAGTGTCTGTCCACTTGTACTTAAGTCATCATTGTGGCATTTGTATTAAATTCGGATGCAATTTCTGTTTTTCATCGTCAATAAGAAGGTCCAAGGGATACAGTAAACCTGAAGTGAAGCATTGGAATCTAAAACTGGACTTACAGGAGAGGTTCAAATCATAGAAAGTTAGACTGTCAGTCCTCTTGTACTGAAGTCGGCAATGTGCCTTTTGTATTAAATTCGGATGCAAATTCTGTGTTTCATCAACAACAAGAAGGTCCAAGGGATACAGTAAACCTGAAGTGAAGCATCGGAATCTAAAACTGGACTCACAGGAGAGGTTCAAATCATAGAAAATTAGAGTGTCAGTCCTCTTGTACTTAAGCCCGCATTGTGCCTTTTGGCTTAAATTCGGATGCAATTTCTGTGTTTCATCGTCAATAAGAACTTCCAAGGGATACAGTAAACTTGAAGTGAAGCATCGGAATCTAAAACTAGACTCACAGGAGAGGTTCAAATCATAGAAAGTTAGAGTGTCAGTCCTCTTGTTCTTCAGTCGGCATTGTGCTTTTTGTACTAAATTCGGATGCAATTTCTGTGTTTCACCGTCAATAAGATAGTCCAAGGGATACTGTAAACCTGAAGTGAAGCATCGGAATCTAAAACTGGACTCACAGGAGAGGTTCAAATCATAGAAAGTTAGAGTGTCAGTCCTCTTGTACTTAAGTCGGCATTGTGCCTTTTGTATTAAATTCGGATGCAATTTCTGTGTTTCATCGTCAATAAGAACGTCCAAGGGATACACTAAACCTGAAGTGAAGCATCGGAATCTAAAACTGGACTCACAGGAGAGGTTCAAATCATAGAAAGTTTGATTGTCAGTCCTCTTGTACTTAAGTCGGCATTGTGCATTTTGTATTAAAATCGGATGGAAACTCTGTGTTTCATCATCAATAAGAAGGTCCAAGGGATACAGTAAACCTGAAGTGAAGCATCGGAATCTAAAACTGGACTCACAGGAGAGGTTCAAATCATAGAAAATTACAGTATCAGTCCCCTTGTACTTAAGCCGGCATTATGCCTTTTGTATTAAATGCGGATGCAATTTCTGTGTTTCATCATCAATAAGAAGGTCCAAGGGATACAGTAAACCTGAAGTGAAGCATCGGAATCTAAAACTGGATTCACAGGTGAGGTTCAAATCATTGAAAGTTAGAGTGACTGTCCTCTTGTACTTAAGTCATTATTGTGGCTTTGAATTAAATTCGGATGCAATATCTGTGTTCCATCGTCAATAAGAAGGTCCAAGGGATACAATAAACATGAAGTGAAGCATCGGAATCTAAAACTGGACTCACAGGTGAGGTTCAAATCATAGATAGTTCGAGTGTCAGTCCTCTTGTTCTTCAGACGACATTGTGCCTTTTGTAGTACATTCGGATGCAATTTCTGTGTTTCATCGTCAATAAGAATGTCCAAGGGATACAGTAAACCTGAAGTGAAGCATCGGTATCTAAAACTGGCCTCACAGGAGAGGTTCAAATCATAGAAAGTTAGAGTGTCAGTCCTCTTGTACTTAAGTCGGCATTGTGCCTTTTGTATTATATTTGGATGCAATCTCTGTGTTTCATCATCAATAAGAAGGTCCAAGGGATACAGTAAACGTGAGGTGAAGCATCGGAATCTAAAACTGGACTCACAGGAGAGGTTCAAAGCATAGAAAGTTAGAGTGTCAGTCCTCTCGTACTTAAATCGACATTGTGCCTTTTGTATTAAATTCGTATACTAATTCTGTGTTTCATCGTCAATAAGAAGGTCCAAGGGATGCAGTAAACCTGAAGTGAAGCATCGGAATCCAAAACTGGACTCACAGGAGAGGTTCAAATCATAGATAGTTAGAGTGTCAGTCCTCTTGTTCTTCAGACGACATTGTGCCTTTTGTAGTACATTCGGATGCAATTTCTGTGTTTCATCGTCAATAAGAATATCCAAGGGATACAGTAAACCTGAAGTGAAGCATCGGTATCTAAAACTGGCCTCGCAGGAGAGGTTCAAATCATAGAAAGTTAGAGTGTCAGTCCTCTTGTACTTAAGTCGGCATTGTGCCTTTTGTATTATATTCGGATGCAATTTCTGTGTTTCATCATCAATAAGAAGGTCCAAGGGATACAGTAAACGTGAGGTGAAGCATCGGAATCTAAAACTGGACTCACAGGAGAGGTTCAAAGCATAGAAAGTTAGAGTGTCAGTCCTCTCGTACTTAAGTCGACATTGTGCCTTTTGTATTAAATTCGTATACTAATTCTGTGTTTCATCAACAACAAGAAGGTCCAAGCGATACAGTAAACCTGAAGTGAAGCATCGGAATCTAAAACTGGACTTACAAGAGAGGTTCAAATCATAGAAAATTAGAGTGTCAGTCATCTTGTACTTAAGTCGGCATTGTTCCTTTTTTATTAAATTCGGATGCAATTTCTGTGTTTCATCATCAATAAGAAGGTCCAATGGATACAATAAACCTGAAGTGCAGCATCGGAATCTAAAACTGGACTCACAGGTGAGGTTCAAATCATAGATAGTTCGAGTGTCAGTCCTCTTGTTCTTCAGACGACATTGTGCCTTTTGTAGTACATTCGGATGCAATTTCTGTGTTTCATCGACAATAAGAATGTCCAAGGGATACAGTAAACCTGAAGTGAAGCATCGGTATCTAAAACTGGCCTCACAGGAGAGGTTCAAACCATAGAAAGTTAGAGTGTCAGTCCTCTTGTACTTAAGTCGGCATTGTGCCTTTTGTATTATATTCGGATGCAATTTCTGTGTTTCATCATCAATAAGAAGGTCCAAGGGATACAGTAAACGTGAGGTGAAGCATCGGAATCAAAAACTGGTCTCACAGGAGAGGTTCAAAGCATAGAAAGTTAGAGTGTCAGTCCTCTCGTACTTAAGTCGACATTGTGCCTTTTGTATTAAATTCGTATACTAATTCTGTGTTTCATCGTCAATAAGAAGGTCCAAGGGATGCAGTAAACCTGAAGTGAAGCATCGGAATCCAAAACTGGACTCACAGGAGAGGTTCAAATCATAGAAAGTTAGAGTGTCAGTCCTCTTGTGCTTTAGTCGGCATTGTGCCTTTTGTATTAAATTCGGATGTAATTTCTGTGTTTCATCGTCAATTAGATAGTCCAAGGGATACTGTAAACCTGAAGTAAAGCATCGGAATCTAAAACTGGACTCACAGGAGAGGTTCAAATCATAGAAAGTTAGAGTGTCAGTCCTCTTGTACTTAAGTCGGCATTGTGCCTTTTGTATTAAATTCGGATGCAATGTCTGTGTTTCATCGTCAATAAGAAGGTCCAAGGGATACACTAAACCTGAAGTGAAGCATCGGAATCTAAAACTGGACTCACAGGAGAGGATCAAATCATAGAAAGTTAGAGTGTCTGTCCTCTTGTACTTAAGTCATTATTGTGGATTTTGTATTAAATTCGGATGCAAATTCTGTGTTTCATCGTCAATAAGATGGTCCAAGGGATACAGTGAACCTGAAGTGAAGCATCGGAATCTAAAACTGGACTCACAGGTGAGGTTCAAATCATAGAAAGTTAGAGTGTCTGTCCTCTTGTACTTAAGTCATCATTGTGGCTTTTGTATTAAATTCGGATGCAATTTCTGTGTTTCATCGTCAATAAGAAGGTCCAAGGGATACAGTAAACCTGAAGTGAAGCATCGGAATCTAAAACTGGACTCACAGGAGAGGTTCAAATCATAGAAATTTAGAGTGTCAGTCCTCTTTTTCTTCAGTCGGCATTGTGCCTTTTTTACTAAATTCGGATGCAATATCTGTGTTTCATCGTCAATAAGATAGTCCAAGGGAAACTGTAAACCTGAAGTGAAGCATCGGAATCTAAAACTGGACTCACAGGAGAGGTTCAAATCATAGAAAGTTGGAGTGTCAGTCCTCTTGTACTTAAGTCGGCATTATGCCTTTTGTATTAAATTCGGATGCAATTTCTGTGTTTCATCGTCAATAAGAACGTCCAAGGGATACACTAGACCTGAAGTGAAGCATCGGAATCTGAAACTGGACTCACAGGAGAGGTTCAAATCATAGAAAGTTAGATTGTCAGTCCTCTTGTACTTAAGTCGGCATTGTGCATTTTGTATTAAAATCGGATGGAAACTCTGTGTTTCATCATCAATAAGAAGGTCCAAGGGATACAGTAAACCTGAAGTGAAGCATCGGAATCTAAAACTGGACTCACAGGAGAGGTTCAAATCATAGAATATTACAGTATCAATCCCCTTGTACTTAAGCCGGCATTATGCCTTTTGTATTAAATTCGGATGCAATTTCTGTGTTTCATCATCAATAAGAAGGTTTAAGGGATACAGTAAACCTGAAGTGAAGCATCGGAATCGAAAACTGGACTCACAGGTGAGGTTCAAATCATAGATAGTTAGAGTGTCAGTCCTCTTGTTCTTCAGACGACATTGTGCCTTTTGTAGTACATTCGGATGCAATTTCTGTGTTTCATCGTCAATAAATATGTCCAAGGGATACAGTAAACCTGAAGTGAAGCATCGGAATCTAAAACTGGACTCACAGGTGAGGTTCAAATCATTGAAAGTTAGAGTGACTGTCCTCTTGTACTTAAGTCATTATTGTGGCTTTGAATTAAATTCGGATGCAATATCTGTGTTCCATCGTCAATAAGAAGGTCCAAGGGATACAATAAACCTGAAGTGAAGCAACGGAATCTAAAACTGGACTCACAGGTGTGGTTCAAATCATAGATAGTTCGAGTGTCAGTCCTCTTGTTCTTCAGACGACATTGTGCCTTTTGTAGTACATTCGTATGCAATTTCTGTGTTTCATCATCAATAAGAAGGTCCAAGGGATACAGTAAACCTGAAGTGAAGCATCGGAATCTAAAACTGGACTCACAGGTGAGGTTCAAATCATTGAAAGTTAGAGTGTCTGTCCTCTTGTACTTAAGTCATCATTGTGTCTTTGTATTAAATTCGGATGCAATTTCTGTGTTTCATCGTCAATAAGAAGGTCCAAGGGATACAGTAAACCTGAAGTGAAGCATCGGAATCTAAACCTGGACTCACAGGAGTGGTTCAAATCATAGAAAGTTAGAGTGTCAGTCCTCTTGTACTTAAGTCGGCATTGTGCTTTTTGTATTAAATTCCGATGCAATTTCTGTGTTTCATCATCGATACGAATGTCCAAGGGATACAGTAAACCTGAAGTGAAGCATCGGAATCTAAAACTGGACTCACCGGAGTGGTTCAAATCATAGAAAGTTAGACTGTCAGTCCTCTTGTACTTAAGTCGGCATTGTGCCTTTTGTATTAAATTCGGATGCAAATTTTGTGTTTCATCAACAACAATAAGGTCCAAGGGATACAGTAAACCTGAAGTGAAGCATCGGAATCTAAAACTGGACTTACAGGAGAGGTTTAAATCATAGAAAGTTAGACTGTCAGTCCTCTTGTACTTAAGTCGGCATTGTGCCTTTTGTATTAAATTCGGTTGCAAATTCTGTGTTTCATCAACAACAAGAAGGTCCAAGGGATACAGTAAACCTGAAGTGAAGCATCGGAATCTAAAACTGGACTCACAGGAGAGGTTCAAATCATAGAAAATTAGAGTGTCAGTCCTCTTGTACTTAAGTCGGCATTGTGCCTTTTGTCTTAAATTCGGATGCAATTTCTGTGTTTCATCGTCGATAAGAACTTCCAAGGGATACAGTGAACCTGAAGTGAAGCATCGGAATCTAAAACTGGACTCACAGGAGAGGTTCAAATCATAGAAAGTTAGAGTGTCTGTCCTCTTGTACTTAAGTCATCATTGTGGCTTTTGTATTAAATTCGGATGCAATTTCTGTGTTTCATCGTCAATAAGAAGGTAGAAGGGATACAGTAAACCTGAAGTGAAGCATCGGAATCCAAAACTGGACTCACAGGAGAGGTTCAAATCATAGAAAGTTAGAGTGTGAGTCCTCTTGTTCTTCAGTCGGCATTGTGCCTTTTGTATTAAATTCGGATGCAATTTCTGTGTTTCATCGTCAATAAGATAGTCCAAGGGATACTGTAAACCTGAAGTGAAGCATCGGAATCTAAAACTGGACTCACAGGAGAGGTTCAAATCATAGAAAGATAGAGTGTCAGTCCTCTTGTACTTAAGTCGGCATTGTGCCTTTTGTATTAAATTCGGATGCAATTTCTGTGTTTCATCGTCAATAAGAAGGTCCAAGGGATACATTAAACCTGAAGTGAAGCATCGGAATCTAAAACTGGACTCACAGGAGAGGATCAAATCATAGAAAGTTAGAGTGTCTGTCCTACTGTACTTAAGTCATCTTTGTGGCATTTGTATTAAATTCGGATGCAATTTCTGCGTTTCATCGTCAATAAGAAGGTCCAAGGGATACAGTAAACCTGAAGTGAAGCATCGGAATCTAAAACTGGACTTACAGGAGAGGTTCAAATCATAGAAAGTTAGACTGTCAGTCCTCTTGTACTTAAGTCGGCATTGTGCCTTTTGTATTAAATTCGGATGCAAATTCTGTGTTTCATCGACAACAAGAAGGTCCAAGGGATACAGTAAACCTGAAGTGAAGCATCGGAATCTAAAACTGGACTCACAGGAGAGGTTCAAATCATAGAAAATTAGAGTGTCAGTCCTCTTGTACTTAAGTCGGCATTGTGCCTTTTGTCTTAAATTCGGATGCAATTTCTGTGTTTCAACGTCAATAAGAACTTCCAAGGGATACAGTGTACCTGAAGTGAAGCATCGGAATCTAAAACTGGACTCACAGGTGAGGTTCAAATCATAGAAAGTTATAGTGTCTGTCCTCTTGTACTTAAGTCATCATTGTGGCTTTTGTATTAAATTCGGATGCAATTTCTGTGTTTCATCGTCAATAAGAAGGTCCAAGGGATACAGTAAACCTGAAGTGAAGCATCGGAATCTAAAACTGGACTCACAGGAGAGGTTCAAATCATAGAAAGTTAGAGTGTCAGTCCTCTTGTTCTTCAGTCGGCATTGTGCCTTTTGTATTAAATTCGGATGCAATTTCTGTGTTTCATCGTCAATAAGAACGTCCAAGGGATACACTAAACCTGAAGTGAAGCATCGGAATCTAAAACTGGACTCACAGGAGAGGTTCAAATCATAGAAAGTCAGATTGTCAGTCCTCTTGTACTTAAGTCGGCATTGTGCATTTTGTATTAAAATCGGATGGAAACTCTGTGTTTCATCATCAATAAGAAGGTCCAAGGGATACAGTAAACCTGAAGTGAAGCATCGGAATCTAAAACTGGACTCACAGGAGAGGTTCAAATCATAGAAAATTACAGTATCAGTCCCCTTGTACTTAAGCCGGCATTATGCCTTTTGTATTAAATTCGGATGCAATTTCTGTGTTTCATCATCAATAAGAAGGTCCAAGGGATACAGTAAACCTGAAGTGAAGCATCGGAATCTAAAACTGGACTCACAGGTGAGGTTCAAATCATTGAAAGTTAGAGTGTCTGTCCACTTGTACTTAAGTCATCATTGTGGCATTTGTATTAAATTCGGATGCAATTTCTGTTTTTCATCGTCAATAAGAAGGTCCAAGGGATACAGTAAACCTGAAGTGAAGCATCGGAATCTAAAACTGGACTTACAGGAGAGGTTCAAATCATAGAAAGTTAGACTGTCAGTCCTCTTGTACTTAAGGCGGCATTGTGCCTTTTGTATTAAATTCGGATGCAAATTCTGTGTTTCATCAACAACAAGAAGGTCCAAGGGATACAGTAAACCTGAAGTGAAGCATCGGAATCTAAAACTGGACTCACAGGAGAGGTTCAAATCATAGAAAATTAGAGTGTCAGGCCTCTTGTACTTAAGCCGGCATTGTGCCTTTTGGCTTAAATTCGGATGCAATTTCTGTGTTTCATCGTCAATAAGATAGTCCAAGGGAAACTGTAAACCTGAAGTGAAGCATCGGAATCTAAAACTGGACTCACAGGAGAGGTTCAAATCATAGAAAGTTGGAGTGTCAGTCCTCTTGTACTTAAGTCGGCATTGTGCCTTTTGTATTAAATTCGGATGCAATTTCTGTGTTTCATCGTCAATAAGAACGTCCAAGGGATACACTAAACCTGAAGTGAAGCATCGGAATCTAAAACTGGACTCACAGGAGAGGTTCAAATTATAGAAAGTTAGATTGTCAGTCCTCTTGTACTTAAGTCGGCATTGTGCATTTTGTATTAAAATCGGATGGAAACTCTGTGTTTCATCATCAATAAGAAGGTCCAAGGGATACAGTAAACCTGAAGTGAAGCATCGGAATCTAAAACTGGACTCACAGGAGAGGTTCAAATCATAGAAAATTACAGTATCAGTCCCCTTGTACTTAAGCCGGCATTATGCCTTTTGTATTAAATTCGGATGCAATTTCTGTGTTTCATCATCAATAAGAAGGTCCAAGGGATTCAGTAAACCTGAAGTGAAGCATCGGAATCTAAAACTGGACTCACAAGTGAGGTTCAAATCATTGAAAGTTAGAGTGTCTGTCCTCTTGTACTTAAGTCATTATTGTGGTTTTGAATTAAATTCGGATGCAATATCTGTGTTCCATCGTCAATAAGAAGGTCCAAGGGATACAATAAACCTGAAGTGAAGCATCGGAATCGAAAACTGGACTCACAGGTGAGGTTCAAATCATAGATAGTTAGAGTGTCAGTCCTCTTGTTCTTCAGACGACATTGTGCCTTTTGTAGTACATTCGGATGCAATTTCTGTGTTTCATCATCAATAAGAAGGTCCAAGGGATACAGTAAACGTGAGGTGAAGCATCGGAATCTAAAACTGGACTCACAGGAGAGGTTCAAAGCATAGAAAGTTAGAGTGTCAGTCCTCTCGTACTTAAGTCGACATTGTGCCTTTTGTATTAAATTCGTATACTAATTCTGTGTTTCATCAACAACAAGAAGGTCCAAGGGATACAGTAAACCTGAAGTGAAGCATCGGAATCTAAAACTGGACTTACAAGAGAGGTTCAAATCATAGAAAATTAGAGTGTCAGTCATCTTGTACTTAAGTCGGCATTGTTCCTTTTGTATTAAATTCGGATGCAATTTCTGTGTTTCATCATCAATAAGAAGGTCCAAGGAATACAGTAAACCTGAAGTGAAGCAGCGGAATCTAAAACTGGACTCACAGGTGAGGTTCAAATCGTAGAAAGTTAGAGTGTCTGTCCTCTTGTACTTAAGTCATTATTGTGGATTTTGTATTAAATTCGGATGCAAATTCTGTGTTTCATCGAGAATATGAGGGTCCAAGGGAAACAGTAAACCTGAAGTGAAGCATCGGAACTTAAAACTGGACTCACAGGAGAGGATCAAATCATAGAAAGTTAGAGTGTCTGTCCTCTTGTACTTAAGTCATTATTGTGGATTTTGTATTAAATGCCGATGCAAATTCTGTGTTTCATCGAGAATATGAGGGTCCAAGGGATACACTAAACCTGAAGTGAAGCATCGGAATCTAAAACTGGACTCACAGGAGAGGATCAAATCATAGAAAGTTAGAGTGTCTGTCCTCTTGTACTTAAGTCATTATTGTGGATTTTGTATTAAATTCGGATGCAAATTCTGTGTTTCATCGAGAATATAAGGGTCCAAGGGAAACAGTAAACCTGAAGTGAAGCATCGGAACTTAAAACTGGACTCACAGGTGAGGTTCAAATCATAGAAAGTTAGAGTGTCAGTCCTCTTGTACTTAAGCCGGCATTGCGCCTTTTGTATTAAATTCGGTTGCAATTTCTGTGTCATCATCAATAAGAAGGTCCAAGGGATACAGTAAAACAGAAGTGAAGCATCGGAATCTAAAACTGGACTCACAGGAGAGGATCAAATCATAGAAAGTTAGAGTGTCTGTCCTCTTGTACTTAAGTCATTATTGTGGATTTTGTATTAAATGCCGATGCAAATTCTGTGTTTCATCGAGAATATGAGGGTCCAAGGGATACACTAAACCTGAAGTGAAGCATCGGAATCTAAAACTGGACTCACAGGAGAGGATCAAATCATAGAAAGTTAGAGTGTCTGTCCTCTTGTACTTAAGTCATTATTGTGGATTTTGTATTAAATTCGGATGCAAATTCTGTGTTTCATCGAGAATATAAGGGTCCAAGGGAAACAGTAAACCTGAAGTGAAGCATCGGAACTTAAAACTGGACTCACAGGTGAGGTTCAAATCATAGAAAGTTAGAGTGTCAGTCCTCTTGTACTTAAGCCGGCATTGCGCCTTTTGTATTAAATTCGGTTGCAATTTCTGTGTCATCATCAATAAGAAGGTCCAAGGGATACAGTAAAACAGAAGTGAAGCATCGGAATCTAAAACTGGACTCACAGGTGAGGTTCAAATCATAGAAAGTTAGAGTGTCTGTCCTCTTGTACTTAAGTCATCATTGTGCCTTTTGTATTAAATTCGGATGCAATTTCTGTGTGTCATCGCCAATAAGATGGTCCAAGGGATACAGTAAACCTGAAGTGAAGCATCGGAATCTAAAACTGGACTCACAGGTGATGTTCAAATCATAGAAAGTTAGAGTGTAGAGTCCTCTTGTACTTAAGTCGGCATTGTGCTTTTTGTATTAAATACGGATGCAATTTCTGTATTTCATCGAGAGTAAGAGGGTCCAAGGGAAACAGTAAACCTGAAGTGAAGCATCGGAACTTAAAACTGGACTCACAGGTGAGGTTCAAATCATAGAAAGTTAGAATGTCAGTTCCCTTGTAGTTAAGTCGGCATTGTGCCTTTTGTATGAAATCCGGATGCAACTTCTGTGTTTCATCATCAATAAGAAGGTCTAAGGGATACAGCAAACCTGAAGTGAAGCATTGGAATCTAAAACTGGACTCACAGCAGAGGTTCAAATCATAGAATGATAGATTGTCAGTCCTCTTGTACTTAAGACGGCATTTTGCCTTTTGTATTAAATTCGGATGCAATTTCTGTGCTTCATCGTCAATAAGAAGGTCCAAGGTATACACTAAACCTGAAGTGAAGCATCGGAATCTAAAACTGGACTCACAGGAGAGGTTCAAATCATAGAAAGCTAGAGTCTCAGTCCTCTTGTACTTAAGTCGGCATTGTGCCTTTTGTATTAAATTCGGATGCAATTTCTGTGTTTCATCGTCAATAAGAAGGTCCTAGGGATACAGTAAACCTGAAGTGAAGCATCGGAATCTAAAAGTGGACTCACAGGAGAGGATCAAATCATAGAAAGTTAGAGTGTCGGTCCTCTTGTACTTAGGTCGGCATTGTGCATTTTGTATTAAATTCGGATGGAAATTCTATGTTTCATCATCAATTAGAAGCACCAAGGGATACAGTAAACCCAAAGTGAAGCATCGGAATCTAAAACTGGACTCACAGGAGAGGTTCAAATCACAGAAAGTTAGAGTATCAGTCCTCTTGTACTTAAGCCGGCATTGCGCCTTTTGTATTAAATTCGGTTGCAGTTTCTGTGTTTCATCATCAATAAGAAGGTCCAAGGGATACAGTAAACCAGAAGTGATGCATCGGAATCTAAAACTGGACTCACAGGTGAGGTTCAAATCATAGAAAGTTAGAGTGTCGGTCCTCTTGTACATAAGTCATCATTGTGCCTTTTGTATTAAATTCGGATGCAATTTCTGTGTGTCATCGTCAATAAGATGGTCCAAGGGATACAGTAAACCTGAAGTGAAGCATCGGAATCTAAAACTGGACTCACAGGTGATGTGCAAATCATAGAAAGTTAGAGTGTAGGGTCCTCTTGCACTTAAGTCGGCATTGTGCTTTTTGTATTAAATACGGATGCAATTTATGTATTTCATCGAGAGTAAGAGGGTCCAAGGGAAACAGTAAACCTGAAGTGAAGCATCGGAACTTAAAACTGGACTCACAGGTGAGGTTCAAATCATAGAAAGTTAGAATGTCAGTCCTCTTGTACTTAAGTCGGCATTGTGCCTTTTGTATGAAATTCGGATGCAACTTCTGTGTTTCATCATCAATAAGAAGGTCTAAGGGATACAGTAAACCTGAAGTGAAGCATTGGAATCTAAAACTGGACTCACAGCAGAGGTTCAAATCATAGAATGATAGATTGTCAGTCCTCTTGTACTTAAGACGGCATTGTGCCTTTTGTATTAAATTCGGATGCAATTTCTGTGCTTCATCGTCAATAAGAAGGTCCAAGGTATACACTAAACCTGAAGTGAAGCATCGGAATCTAAAAGTGGACTCACAGGTGAGGTTCAAATCATAGAAAGTTAGAGTGACTGTCCTCTTGTACTTAAGTCATCATTGTGCCTATTGTATTAAATTCGTATGCATTTTCTGTGTTTAATCGTCAATAAGCAGGTCCAAGGGATACAGTAAACCTGAAGTGGAGCATCGGACTCTAAAACTCGACTCACAGGAGAGGTTCAAATCATAGATAGTTAGAGTGTCAGTCCTCTAGTTTTTCAGTCGGCATTGTGCCTTTTGTATTAAATTCGGATGCAATTTCTGTGCTTCATCGCCAATAAGAAGGTCCAATTTAAACAGTAAACCTGAAGTGCAGCGTCGGAATCTAAAACTGGACTCACAGGAGAGGTTCAAATCATAGAAAGTGAGAGTGTCAGTCCTCTTGTACTTACGTCGGCATTGTGCATTTTGAATTTAATTCCGATGCAATATCTGTGTTTCATCGTAAATAAGAAGGTCCAAGGGATACATTAAACCTGAAGTGAAGCATCGGAATTTAAATCTGGACTCACAGGAGAGGTTTAAATCATTGAAAGTTAGAGTGTCAGTCCTCTTGTACTTAAGTCGGCATTGTGATTTTGTATTAAATTCGGATGCAATTTCTGTGTTTCATCATCAATAAGAAGGTCCAAGGGATACAGTAAACCTGAAGTGAAGCATTGGAACCTAAAACTGGACTCAGAGCAGAGGCTCAAATCGTAGAACGATAGAGTGTCAGTCCTCTTGTACTTAAGTCGGCATTGTGCCGTTTGTATTAAATTCGGATGCAATTTCTGTGTTTCATCGTGAATAAGAGGGTCCAAGGGATACAGTAAACCTGAAGTGAAGCATCGGAACTTAAAACTGGACTCACAGGTGAGGTTCAAATCATAGAAATTTAGAGTGTCAGTCCTCTTGTACTTAGGTCGGCATTGTGCCTTTTGTATTAAATTCGGATGCAATTTCTGTGTTTCATCGTCAATAAGAAGATCCCAGGGATACAGTAAACCTGAAGTGAAGCATCGGAAACAAAAAGTGGACTCACAGGAGAGGTTTAAATCTTAGATAGTTAGAGTGTCAGTCCTCTTGTTCTTCAGTCGGCATTGTGCCTTTTGTAGTAAATTCGGATGGAATTTCTGTGTTTCATCGTCAATAAGAAGGTCCAAGGTATACACTAAACCTGAAGTGAAGCATCGGAATCTAAAACTGGACTCACAGGAGAGGTTCAAATCATAGAAAGTTAGAGTCTAAATCCTCTTGTACTTAAGTCGGCATTGTGCCTTTTGTATTACATTCGGATGCAATTTCTGTGTTTCGTCGTCAATAAGAAGGTCCAAGGGATACAGTAAACCTGAAGTGAAGCATCGGAATCTGAAACTGGGCTCACAGAAGAGGTTCAAATCATCGAAAGTAAGATTGTCAGTCCTCTTGTACTTACGTCGGCATTGTGCATTTTGTATTAAATTCGGATGGAAATTCTATATTTCATCATCAATAAGAAGCTCCAAGGG
Organism: Schistocerca americana; assembly: GCF_021461395.2. Classification (NCBI taxonomy): domain Eukaryota; kingdom Metazoa; phylum Arthropoda; class Insecta; order Orthoptera; family Acrididae; genus Schistocerca; species Schistocerca americana. Next base: position 73,383,419 of record NC_060130.1, read on the forward strand.
ATACAGTAAACCAGAAGTGTAGCATCGGAATCTAAAACTGGATTCACAGGAGAGGTTCAAATCATAGAAAATTAGAATATCAGTCCTCTTGTACTTAAGCTGGCATTGTGCCTTTTGTATTAAATTCGGATGCAATTTCTCTATTTCATCATCAATAAGAAGGTCCAAGGGATACAGTAAACCTGAGGTGAAGCATCGGTATCTAAAACTGGACTCACAGGAGAGGTTCAAATCATAGAAAGTTAGAGTGTCAGTCCTCTTGTCGGCATTGTGCCTCTTGTATTAAATTCGGATGCAATTTCTGTGTTTCATCGGCAATAAGAAGGTCCAAGGGATACAGTAAACCTGAAGTGAAGCGTCGGTGTCTAAAACTGGACTCACAGGAGAGGTTCAAATGATAGAAAGTTAGAGTGTCAGTGCTCTTGAACTTGAGACGGCATTGTGCCTTTTGTATTAAATTCGGATGCAATTTCTGTGCTTCATCGCCAATAAGAGGGTCCAAGGTATACAATAAACCTGAAGTGAAGCATCCGAATCTAAAACTGGACTCACAGGAGAGGTTCAAATCATAGAAAGTGAGAGTGTCAGTCCTCTTGTACTTAAGTCGGCATTGTACCTTTTAAATTCAATTCCGATCAATTTCTGTGTTTCATCGCCAATAAGAAGGTCCAAGGGATACATTAAACCTGAAGTGAAGCATCGGAATCTAAATCTGGTCTCACAGGAGAGGTTTAAATCATTGAAAGTTAGAGTGTCAGTCCTCTTGTACTTAAGTCGGCATTGTGCCTTTTGTATTAAATTCGGATGCAATTTCTGTGTTTCATCATCAATAAGAAGGTCAACGGATACAGTAAACCTGAAGTGAAGCATTGGAATCTAAATCTGGACTCACAGCAGAGGCTCCAATCGTAGAATGATTGAGTGTCAGTCCTCTTGTACTTAAGTCGGCATTGTGCCTTTGTATTAAAATCGGATGCAATTTCTGCGCTTCATCGTCAATAAGACGGTCCAAGGTATACACTAAACCTGAAGTGAAGCATCGGAAGCTGAAACTGGACTCACAGGAGAGGTTCAAATCATAGAAAGTTAGAGTGTCAGTCCTCTTGTACTTAAGTCGGCATAGTGCCTTTTGTATTAAATTAGGATGCAATTTCTGTGTTTCATCGTAAATAAGAAGGTCCAAGCGATACAGTAAACCTGAAATGAAGCATCGGAGTCTAAAACTGGACTCACAGGAGTGGTTCAAATCATAGAAAGTTAGAGTGTCAGTTCTCTTGTACTTACGTCGGCATTGTGCCTTTTGTATCATATTCGGTTGGAATTTCTGTGTTTCATCGTCAATAAGAATGTCCAAGGGATACAGTAAACCTGAAGTGAAGCATCGGAATCTAAAACTGGACTCACAGGAAAGGTTTAAGTCATAGAAAGTGAGAGAGTCACTCCTCTTGTACTTAAGCCGGCATTGTGTCTTTTAAATTCAATTCCGATGCAAATTCTGTGTTTCATCGCCAATAAGAAGGTCCAAGGGATACATTAAACCTGAAGTGAAGCATCGGAATCTAAATCTGGACTCACAGGAGAGGTCTAAATCATTGAAAGTTAGAGTGTCAGTCCTCTTGTACTTATGTCGGCATTGTGCCTTTTGTATTAAATTGGGATGCACTTTCTGTGTTTCATCATCAATAAGAAGGTCCAAGGGATACAGTGAACCTGAAGCGAAGCATTGGAATCTAAAACTGGACTCACAGCAGAGGCTCAAATCGTAGAATGATAGAGTGTCCGTCCTCTTGTACTTAAGTCGGCATTGTGCCTTTGTATTAAATTCGGATGCAATTTCTGCGCTTCATCGTCAATAAGACGGTCCAAGGTATACACTAAACCTGAAGTGAAGCATCGAAAGCTGAAACTGGACTCACTGGAGAGGTTCATATCTAAGAAAGTTAGAGTGTCAGTCCTCTTGTACTTAAGTCGGCATAGTGCCTTTTGTACTAAATTAGGATGCAATTTCTGTGTTTCATCATCAATAAGAAGGTCCAAGGGATACAGTAGACCTGAAGTGAAGCATCGGAATCTAAAACTGGACTCACAGGTGAGGTTCAAATCATAGAAAGTTAGAGTGTCTGTCCTCTTGTACTTAAGTCATCATTGTGCCTTTTGTATTAAATTCGGATGCAATTTCTGTGTTTCATCGTCAATAAGAAGGTCCTAGGGATACAGTAAACCTGAAGTGAAGCATCGGAATCTAAAAGTGGACTCACAGGAGAGGTTCAAATCATAGAAAGCTAGAGTATCAGTCCTCTTGTACTTAAGTCGGCATTGTGCCTTTTGTATGAAATTCGGATGCAACTTCTGTGTTTCATCATCAATAAGAAGGTCTAAGGGATACAGTAAACCTGAAGTGAAGCATTGGAATCTAAAACTGGACTCACAGCAGAGGTTCAAATCATAGAATGATAGATTGTCAGTCCTCTTGTACTTAAGACGGCATTGTGCCTTTTGTATGAAATTCGGATGCAATTTCTGTGCTTCATCGTCAATAAGAAGGTCCAAGGTATACACTAAACCTGAAGTGAAGCATCGGAATCTAAAACTGGACTCACAGGAGAGGTTCAAATCATAGAAAGCTAGAGTCTCAGTCCTCTTGTACTTAAGTCGGCATTGTGCCTTTTGTATTAAATTCGGATGCAATTTCTGTGTTTCATCGTCAATAAGAAGGTCCTAGGGATACAGTAAACCTGAAGTGAAGCATCGGAATCTAAAAGTGGACTCACAGGAGAGGATCAAATCATAGAAAATTAGAGTGTCAGTCCTCTTGTACTTAGGTCGGCATTGTGCATTTTGTATTAAATTCGGATGGAAATTCTATGTTTCATCATCAATAGGAAGCACCAAGGGATACAGTAATCCCAAAGTGAAGCATCGGAATCTAAAACTGGACTCACAGGAGAGGTTCAAATCACAGAAAATTAGAGTATCAGACCTCTTGTACTTAAGCCGGCATTGCGCCTATTGTATTAAATTCGGTTGCAATTTCTGTGTTTCATCATCAATAAGAAGGTCCAAGGGATACAGTAAACCAGAAGTGAAGCATCGGAATCTCAAACTGGACTCACAGGTGAGGTTCAAATCATAGAAAGTTAGAGTGTCTGTCCTCTTGTACTTAAGTCATCATTGTGCCTTTTGTATTAAATTCAGATGCATTTTCTGTGTTTAATCGTCAATAAGCAGGTCCAAGGGATACAGTAAACCTGAAGTGGAGCATCGGACTCTAAAACTCGACTCACAGGAGAGGTTCAAATCATAGATAGTTAGAGTGTCAGTCCTCTAGTTTTTCAGTCGGCATTGTGCCTTTTGTATTAAATTCGGATGCAATTTCTGTGCTTCATCGCCAATAAGAAGGTCCAGTTTAAACAGTAAACCTGAAGTGAAGAGTCGGAATCTAAAACTGGACTCACAGGAGAGGTTCAAATCATAGAAAGTGAGAGTGTCAGTCCTCTTGTACTTACGTCGGCATTGTGCATTTTGAATTTAATTCCGATGCAATATCTGTGTTTCATCGTAAATAAGAAGGTCCAAGGGATACATTAAGCCTGAAGTGAAGCATCGGAATCTAAATCTGGACTCACAGGAGAGGTTTAAATCTTAGATAGTTAGAGTGTCAGTCCTCTTGTTCTTCAGTCGGCATTGTACCTTTTGTAGTAAATTCGGATGGAATTTCTGTGTTTCATCGTCAATAAGAAGGTCCAAGGTATACACTAAACCTGAAGTGAAGCATCGGAATCTAAAACTGGACTCACAGGAGAGGTTCAAATCATAGAAAGTTAGAGTGTCAGTCCTCTTGTTCTTAAGTCGGCATTGTGCCTTTTGTATTACATTCGGATGCAATTTCTGTGTTTCATCGTCAATAAGAAGGTCCAAGGGATACAGTAAACCTGAAGTGAAGCATCGGAATCTGAAACTGGGCTCACAGAAGAGGTTCAAATCATAGAAAGTAAGAATGTCAGTCCTCTTGTGTTTACGTCGGCATTGTGCATTTTGCATTAAATTCGGATGGAAATTCTATGTTTCATCATCAATAAGAAGCTCCAAGGGATACAGTAAACCAGAAGTGTAGCATCGGAATCTAAAACTGGATTCACAGGAGAGGTTCAAATCATAGAAAATTAGAATATCAGTCCTCTTGTACTTAAGCTGGCATTGTGCCTTTTGTATTAAATTCGGATGCAATTTCTCTGTTTCATCATCAATAAGAAGGTCCAAGGGATACAGTAAACCTGAGGTGAAGCATCGGAATCTAAAACTGGACTCACAGGAGAGGTTCAAATCATAGAAAGTTAGAGTGTCAGTCCTCTTGTCGGCATTGTGCCTTTTGTATTAAATTCGGATGCAATTTCTGTGTTTCATCGGCAATAAGAAGGTCCAAGGGATACAGTAAACCTGAAGTGAAGCGTCGGTGTCTAAAACTGGACTCACAGGAGAGGTTCAAATGATAGAAAGTTAGAGTGTCAGTGCTCTTGAACTTGAGACGGCATTGTGCCTTTTGTATTAAATTCGGATGCAATTTCTGTGCTTCATCGCCAATAAGAGGGTCCAAGGTATACAGTAAACCTGAAGTGAAGCGTCCGAATCTAAAACTGGACTCACAGGAGAGGTTCAAATCATAGAAAGTGAGAGTGTCAGTCCTCTTGTACTTAAGTCGGCATTGTACCTTTTAAATTCAATTCCGATGCAATTTCTGTGTTTCATCGCCAATAAGAAGGTCCAAGGGATACATTAAACCTGAAGAGAAGCATTGGAATCTAAATCTGGTCTCACAGGAGAGGTTTAAATAATTGAAAGTTAGAGTGTCAGTTCTCTTGTACTTAAGTCGGCATTGTGCCTTTTGTATTAAATTCGGATGCAATTTCTGTGTTTCATCATCAATAAGGAGGTCCAACGGATACAGTAAACCTGAAGTGAAGCATTGGAATCTTAAACTAAACTCACAGCAGAGGCTCCAATCGTAGAATGATAGAGTGTCAGTCCTCTTGTACTTAAGTCGGCATTGTGCCTTTGTATTAAATTCGGATGCAATTTCTGCGCTTCATCGTCAATAAGACGGTCCAAGGTATACACTAAACCTGAAGTGAAGCATCGGAAGCTAAAACTGGACTCACAGGAGAGGTTCAAATCATAGAAAGTTAGAGTGTCAGTCCTCTTGTTCTTAAGTCGGCATAGTGCCTTTTGTATTAAATTAGGATGCAATTTCTGTGTTTCATCGTAAATAAGAAGGTCCAAGGGATACAGTAAACCTGAAATGAAGCATCGGAGTCTAAAACTGGACTCACAGGAGTGGTTCAAATCATAGAAAGTTAGAGTGTCAGTCCTCTTGTACTTACGTCGGCATTGTGCCTTTTGTATCAAATTCGGTTGCAATTTCTGTGTTTCATCGTCAATAAGAATGTCCAAGGGATACAGTAAACCTGAAGTGAAGCATCGGAATCTAAAACTGGACTCACAGGAGAGGTTTAAGTCATAGAAAGTGAGAGAGTCACTCCTCTTGTACTTAAGCCGGCATTGTGTCTTTTAAATTCAATTTCGATGCAAATTCTGTGTTTCATCGCCAATTAGAAGGTCCAAGGGATACATTAAACCTGAAGTGAAGCATCGGAATCTAAATCTGGACTCACAGGAGAGGTTTAAATCATTGAAAGTTAGAGTGTCAGTCCTCTTGTACTTAAGTCGGCATTGTGCCTTTTGTATGAAATTGGGATGCAATTTCTGTGTTTCATCATCAATAAGAAGGTCCAATTGATACAGTAAACCTGAAGTGAAGCATTGGAATCTAAAACTGGACTCACAGCAGAGGCTCAAATCGTAGAATGATAGAGTGTCCGTCCTCTTGTACTTAAGTCGGCATTGTGCCTTTGTATTAAATTCGGATGCAATTTCTGCGCTTCATCGTCAATAAGACGGTCCAAGGTATACACTAAACCTGAAGTGAAGCATCGAAAGCTGAAACTGGACTCACTGGAGAGGTTCATATCTAAGAAAGTTAGAGTGTCAGTCCTCTTGTACTTAAATCGGCATAGTGCCTTTTGTACTAAATTAGGATGCAATTTCTGTGTTTCATCGTCAATGAGATGGTCCAAGGGATACAGTAAACCTGATGTGAAGCATCGGAGTCTAAAACTAGACACACAGGAGAGGTTCAAATCATAGAAAGTTAGAGTGTAAAGTCCTCTTGTACTTAAGTCGGCATTGTGCCTTTTGTATTAAATTCAGATGCAATATCTGTGTTTCATCGTTAATAAGAAGGTCCAAGGGATACATTAAACCTGAAGTGAAGCATCGGAATCTAAAACTGGACTCACAGGTGAGGTTCAAATCATAGAAAGTTAGAGTGTCTGTCCTCTTGTACTTAAGTCATCATTGTGGCTTTTTATTTAATTCGGATGCAATTTCTGTGTTTCATCGTCAATAAGAAGGTCGAAGGGATACAGTAAACCTGAAGTGTAGCATCGGAATCTAAAACTGGACTCACAGGAGAGGTTCAAATCATAGAAAGTTAGAGTGTCAGTCCTCTTGTCCTTCAGTCGGCATTGTGCCTTTTGTATTAAATTCAGATGCAATTTCTGTGTTTCATCGTCATTGAGATGGTCCAAGGGATACAGTAAACCTGATGTGAAGCATCGGAATCTAAAACTGGACACACAGGAGAGGTTCAAATCATAGAAAGTTAGAGTGTAGAGTCCTCTTGTACTTAAGTCGGCATTGTGCCTTTTGTATTAAATTTAGATGCAATTTCTGTGTTTCATCGTTAATAAGAGGGTCCAATTTATACAGTAAACCTGAAGTGAAGCATCGGTACTTAAAACTGGACGCACAGGTGAGGTTCAAAACATAGAAAGTTAGAGTGTCAGTCCTCTTGTACTTAAGTCGGCTTTGTGCCTTTTGTATTACATTCGGATGCAATTTTTGTGTTTCATCATCAATAAGAAGGTCCAAGGGATACAGTAAACCTGAAGTGAAGCATTGGAATCTAAAACTGGACTCACAGCAGAGGTTCAAATCATAGAATGATAGTGTGTCACTCGTCTTGTACTTAAGTCGGCATTGTGCCTTTTGTATTAAATTCGGATGCAATTTCTGTGCTTCATCGTCAATAAGAAGGTCCAAGGTATACACTAAACCTGAAGAGAAGCATCGGAATCTAAAACTGGACTCACAGGAGAGGTTCAGATCATAGAAAGTTAGAGTGTCAGTCCTCTTGTACTTAAGTCGGCATTGTGCCTTTTGTATTAAATTTGGATGCAATTTCTGTGTTACATCGTCAATAAGAAGGTCCAAGGGATACAGTAAACCTGAACTGAAGCATCGGAATCTAAAACTGGACTCACAGGAGAGGTTCAAATCATAGAAAGTTTAAGTGTCAGTCCCCTTGTACTTAAGTCGGCATTGTGCATTTTGTATTAAATTCGGATGGATATTCTGTGTTTCATCATCAATAAGAAGGTTCAAGGGATACAGGAAACCTGAAGTGAAGCATCAGAATCTAAAACTGGACTCACAGGAGAGGTTCAAATCATAGAAAATTAGAATATCAGTCCTCTTGTACTTAAGCCGGCATTGTGCCTTTTGTATTAAATTCGGATGCAATTTCTCTGTTTCATCATCAATAAGAAGGTCCAAGGGACACAGTAAACCTGAGGTGAAGCATCGGAATCTAAAACTGGACTCACAGGAGAGCTTCAAATCATAGATAGTTAGAGTGTCAGTCCTCTTGTCGGCATTGTGCCTTTTGTATTAAATTCGGATGCAATTTCTGTGTTTCATCGGCAATAAGAAGTTCCAAGGGATACAGTAAACCTGAAGTGAAGCATCGGTGTCTAAAACTGGACTCACAGGAGAGGTTCAAATGATAGAAAGTTAGAGTGTCAGTGCTCTTGAACTTGAGACGGCATTGTGCCTTTTGTATTAAATTCGGATGCAATTTCTGTGCTTCATCGGCAATAAGAAGGTCCAAGGTATACAGTAAACCTGAAGTGAAGCGTCCGAATCTAAAACTGGACTCACAGGAGAGGTTCAAATAATAGAAAGTGAGAGTGTCAGTCCTCTTGTACTTAAGTCGGCATTGTACCTTTCAAATTCAATTCCGATGCAATTTCTGTGTTTCATCGCCAATAAGAAGGTCCAAGGAATACATTAAACCTGAAGTGAAGCATCGGAATCTAAATCTGGTCTCACAGGAGAGGTTTAAATCATTGAAAGTTAGAGTGTTAGTCCTCCTGTACTTAAGTCGGCATTGTGCCTTTTGTATTAAATTCGGATGCAATTTCTGTGTTTCATCATCAATAAGAAGGTCCAACGGATACAGTAAACCTGAAGTGAAGCATTGGAATCTAAAACTGGACTCACAGCAGAGGCTCCAATCGTAGAATGATAGAGTGTCAGTCCTCTTGTACTTAAGTCGGCATTGTGCCTTTGTATTAAATTCGGATGCAATTTCTGCGCTTCATCGTCAATAAGACGGTCCAAGGTATACACTAAACCTGAAGTGAAGCATCGGAAGCTAAAACTGGACTCACAGGAGAGGTTCAAATCATAGAAAGTTAGAGTGTCAGTCCTCTTGTACTTAAGTCGGCATAGTGCCTTTTGTATTAAATTAGGATGTAATTTCTGTGTTTCATCGTAAATAAGAAGGTCCAAGGGATACAGTAAACCTGAAATGAAGCATCGGAATCTAAAACTGGACTCACAGGAGTGGTTCAAATCATAGAAAGTTAGAGTGTCAGTCCTCTTGTACTTACGTCGGCATTGTGCCATTTGTATCAAATTCGGTTGCAATTTCTGTGTTTCATCGTCAATAAGAATGTCCAAGGGATACAGTAAACCTGAAGTGAAGCATCGGAATCTAAAACTGGACTCACAGGAGAGGTTTAAGTCATAGAAAGTGAGAGTGTCAGTCCTCTTGTACTTAAGTCGGCATTGTGTCTTTTAAATTCAATTCCGATGCAAATTCTGTGTTTCATCGCCAATAAGAAGGTCCAAGGGATACATTAAACCTGAAGTGAAGCATCGGAATCTAAATCTGGACTCACAGGAGAGGTTTAAATCATTGAAAGTTAGAGTGTCAGTCCTCTTGTACTTAAGTCGGCATTGTGCCTTTTGTATTAAATTCGGATGCAATTTCTGTGTTTCATCATCAATAAGAAGGTCCAAGGGTTACACTAAACCTGTAGTGAAGCATCGGAAGCTAAAACTGGACTCACTGGAGAGGTTCATATCTAAGAAAGTTAGAGTGTCAGTCCACTTGTACTTAAGTCGGCATAGTGCCCTTTGTACTAAATTAGGATGCAATTTCTGTGTTTCATCGTAAATAAGAAGGTCCAAGGGATACAGTAAACCTGAAATGAAGCATCGGAATCTAAAACTGGACTCACAGGAGTGGTTCAAATCATAGAAAGTTAGAGTGCCAATCCTCTTGTACTTACGTCGGCATTGTGCCTTTTGTATCAAATTCGGTTGCAATTTCTGTGTTTCATAGTCAATAAGAATGTCCAAGGGATACAGTAAACCTGAAGTTAAGCATCGGAATCTAAAATTGGACTCACAGGAGAGGTTCAAATCATAGAGAGTTAGAGTGTCAGTCGTCTTGTACGTAAGTCGGCATTTGGCTTTTGTATTATATTCGGATGCAATTTCTGTGTTTCATCTTCAATACGAGGGTCCTAGGGATCCAGTAAACCTGAAGTGAAGCATCGGAATCTAAAACTGGACTCACAAGAGAGGTTCAAATCGTAGAAAGTTAGAGTGTCAGTCCTCTTGTACTTAAGTCGGCATTTTGCCTTTTGTATTAATTTCGGATGCAAATTCTGTGTTTCATCAACAACAAGAAGGTCCAAGGGATACAGCAAACCTGAAGTGAAGCATCGGAATCAAAAACTGGACTCACAGGAGAGGTTCAAATCATAGAAAATTAGAGTGTCAGTCCTCTTGTACTTAAGTCGGCATTGTGCCTTTTGTATTAAATTCGGATGCAATTTCTGTGTTTCATCATTAATAAGAAGGTCCAAGGGATACAGTAAACCTGAAGTGAAGCATCGGAATCTAAAACTGGACTCACAGGTGAGGTTCAAATCATAGAAAGTTAGAGTGTCTGTCCTCTTGTACTTAAGTCATCATTGTGGGTTTTTTATTTAATTCGGATGCAATTTCTGTGTTTCATCGTCAATTAGAAGGTCGAAGGGATACAGTAAACCTGAAGTGTAGCATCGGAATCTAAAACTGGATTCACAGGAGAGGTTCAATTCTTAGAAAGTTAGAGTGTCAGTCCTCTTGGCCTTCAGTCGGCATTGTGCCTTTTGTATTAAATTCAGATGCAATTTCTGTGTTTCATCGTCAATGAGATGGTCCAAGGGATACAGTAAACTTGATGTGAAGCATCGGAATCTAAAACTGGACACACAGGAGAGGTTCAAATCATAGAAATTTAGGGTGTAGAGTCCTCTTGTACTTAAGTCGGCATTGTGCCTTTTGTATTAAATTCAGATGCAATTTCTGTGTTTCATCGTTAATAAGAGGGTCCAAGTTATACAGTAAACCTGTTGTGAAGCATCGGAACTTAAAACTGGACGCACAGGTGAGGTTCAAAACATAGAAAGTTAGAGTGTCAGTCCTCTTGTACTTAAGTCGGCTTTGTGCCTTTTGTATTACATTCGGATGCAATTCTTGTGTTTCATCATCAATAAGAAGGTCCAAGGGATACAGTAAACCTGAAGTGAAGCATTGGAATCTAAAACTGGACTCACAGCAGAGGTTCAAATCATAGAATGATAGAGTGTCACTCGTCTTGTACTTAAGTCGGCATTGTGCCTTTTGTATTAAATTCGGATGCAATTTCTGTGCTTCATCGTCAATAAGAAGGTCCAAGGTATACACTAAACCTGGAGTGAAGCATCGGAATCTAAAACTGGACTCACAGGAGAGGTTCAGATCATAGAAAGTTAGAGTGTCAGTCCTCTTGTACTTAAGTCGGCATTGTGCCTTTTGTATTAAATTCGGATGCAATTTCTGTGTTTCATCGTCAATAAGAAGGTCCAAGGGATACAGTAAACCTGAAGTGAAGCATCGGAATCTAAAACTGGATTCACAGGAGGGTTCAAATCATAGAATGTTTAAGTGTCAGTCCTCTTGTACTTAAGTCGGCATTGTGCATTTTGTATTAAATTCGGATGGATATTCTGTGTTTCATCATCAATAAGAAGGTTCAAGGGATACAGGAAACCTGAAGTGAAGCATCAGAATCTAAAACTGGACTCACAGGAGAGGTTCAAATCATAGAAAATAAGAGTATCAGTCCTCTTGTACTTAAGCCGGTATTGTGCCTTTTGTATTAAATTCGGATGCAATTTCTGTGTTTCATCATCAATAAGAATGTCCAAGGGATACAGTAAACCTGAAGTGAAGCATCGGAATCTAAAACTGGACTCACAGGTGAGGTACACATCATAGAAAGTTATATTGTCTGCCCTCTTGTACGTAAGTCATCATTGTGGCTTTTGTATTAAATTCGGATGCAATTTCTGTGTTTCATCTTCATTAAGAAGGTCCAAGGGATACAGTAAACCTGAAGTGAAGCATCGGAATCTAAAACTGGACTCTCAGGAGAGGTTCAAATCATAGATAGTTAGAGTGTCAGTCCTCCTGTTCTTCAGTCGGCATTGTTCCTTTTGTAGTAAATTCGGATGCAATTTCTGAGTATCATCGTCAATAAGATGGTCCAAGGGATACAGTAAACCTGAAGTGAAGCATCAGAATCTAAAATTGTACTCACAGGAGAGGTTTAAATCATAGAAAGTTAGAGTGTAGAGTCCTCTTGTACTTAAGTCGACATTGTGCCTTTTGTATTAAATTCGGATGCAATTTCTGTGTTTTTATCGTGAATAAGTGGGTCCAAGGGATACAGTAAACCTGAAGTGAAGTATCGGAACTTAAAACTGGACGTACTGGTGAGGATCAAATCATAGACAGTTAGATTGTCAGTCCTCTTGTACTTAAGTCGGCATTATGCCTTTTGTATTAAATTAGGATGCAATTTCTGTGTTTCATCTTCAATAAGAAGGTCCAAGGGATACAGTAAACCTGAAGTGAAGCATTGGGATCTAAAACTGAACTCACAGCAGAGGTTCAAATCATAGAATGATAGAGTGTCAGTGCTCTTGTACTTAAGTCGGCATTGTGCCTTTTTTATTAAATTCGGATGCAATATCTGAGCTTCATCGTCAATAAGAAGGTCCAAGGTATACACTAAACCTGAAGTGAAGCATCGGAATCTAAAACTGGACTCACAGGAGAGATTCAAGTTACAGAAAATTTGAGTGTCAGTCCTCTTGTACTTAAGTCGGCATTGTGCCTTTTGTATTAAATTCGGATGCAATTTCTGTGTTTCATCGTCAATAAGAAGGTCCAAGGGATACAGTAATCCTGAAGTGAAGCATCGGAATCTAAAACTGGACTCACAGGAGAGGTTCAAATCATAGAAAGTTAGAGTGTCAGTCCTCTTGTACTTAAGTCGGCATTGTGCCTTTTGTATTAAATTCGGATGCAAATTCTGTGTTTCATCAACAACAAGAAGGTCCAAGGGATACAGTAAACCTGAGGTGAAGCATCGGAATATAAAACTTTACTCACAGGAGAGGTTCAAAACATAGAAAATTAGAGTGTCAGTCCTCTTGTATTTAAGTCGGCATTGTGCCTTTTGTATTAAATTCCGATGCAATTTCTGTGTTTCATCATCGATAAGAAGGTCCAAGGGATACAGTAAATCTGAAGTGAAGCATCGGAATCTAAAACTTGACTCACAGGTGAGGTTCAAATCATAGAATGTTAGAGTGTTAGTCCTCTTGTACTTAAGTCATCATTGTGGCTTTTGTATTTAATTCAGATGCAATTTCTGTGTTTCATCGTCAATAAGAAGGTCGAAGGGATTCAGTAAATCTGAAGTGAAGCATCGGAATCTAAAACTGTACTCACAGGAGAGGTTCAAATCATAGAATGATAGAGTGTCAGTCCTCTTGTACTTAAGTCGGCATTGTGCCTTTTGTATCAGATTCGGATGCAATTTCTGTGTTTCATCATCAATAAGAAGGTCCAAGGGATACTGTAAACCTGAAGTGATGCATTGGAATCTAAAACTGGACTCACAGCAGAGGTTCAAATCATAGAATGATAGAGTGTCAGTCCTCTTGTACTTAAGTCGGCATTGTGCATTTGGTATTAAATTCGGATTCAATTTCTGTGCTTCATCGTCAATAAGAAGGTCCAAGGTATACACTAAACCTGAAGTGAAGCCTCGGATTCTAAAACTCGACTCACAGCAGAGGTTCAAAACATAGAAAGTTAGAGTGACAGTCCTCGTGTACTTGAGACGGCATAGTGCGTTTTGTATGAAATTCGGATGCAATTTCTGTGTTTCATCGTCAATAAGAAGGTCCAAGGGATACAGTAAACCTGAAGTGAAGCATCGGAATCTAAAACTGGACTCACACGGGGAAGTTCAATTCAAAGAATGTTAGAGTGTCAGTCCTGTTGTATTTAAGTCGGCATTGTGCATTTTGTATTAAATTCGGATGGAAATTCTGTGTTTCATCATCAATAAGAAGGTCCAAGGGATACAGTAAACCTGAAGTGAAGCATCGGAAACTAAAACTGGACTCACAGGAGAGGTTCAAATCAAAGAAAGTTAGAGTATCAGTCCTCTTGTACTTAAGCCGGCATTGTGCCTTTTGTATCAAATTCGGATACAATTTCTGTGTTTCATCATCAATAAGAAGGTCCAAGGGCTACAGTAAACCTGAAGTGAAGCATCGGAATCTAAAACTGGACTCACAGGTGAGGTTCAAATCATAGAAAGTGAGAGTGTCAGTCCTCTTGTACTTAAGTCGTCATTGTGCCTTTTGAATTTAATTCCGATGCAATTTCTGTGTTTCATCGTCAATAAGAAGGTCCAAGGGATACATTAAACCAGAAGTGAAGCATCGGAATCCAAAACTGGACTCAAAGGAGAGGCTTAAATCATTGAAAGTTAGAGTGTCAGTCCTCTTGTACTTAAGTCGGCATTGTGCCTTTTGTATTAAATTCGGATGCAATTTCTGTGTTTCATCATCAGTAAGAAGGTCCAAGTAATACAGTAAACCTGAAGTGAAGCATTGGAATCTAAAACTGGACTCACAGCAGAGGCTCAAATCGTAGAATGATAGAGTGTCAGTCCTCTTGTACTTAAGTCTGCATTGTGCCTTTTGTATTAATTTCGGATGCAATTTCTGTGCTTCATCGTCAATAAGTCGGTCCAAGGTATACACTAAACCTGAAGTGAAGCATCGGAAGCTAAAACTGGACTCACAGGAGAGGTTCAAATCATAGAAAGTGAGAGTGTCAGTCCTCTTGTACTTAAGTCGTCATTGTGCCTTTTGAATTTAATTCCGATGCAATTTCTGTGTTCCGTCATCAATAAGAAGGTCCAAGTAATACAGTAAACCTGAAGTGAAGCATCGGAATCTAAAACTGGACTCACAGGAGTGGTTCAACTCACAGGAAGTTAGAGTGTCAGTCCTCTTGTACTTAAGTCGGCATTGTGTCTTTTTTATCAAATTCGGATGCAATTTCTGTGTATCATAGTCAATAAGAATGTCCAAGGGATACAGTAAACCTGAAGTGAAGCATCGGAATCTAAAACTGGACTCACTGGAGAGGTTCAAATAATAGAAAGTTAGAGTGTCAGTCCTCTTGTACTTAAGTCGGCAATGTGCCTTTTTTATTAAATTCGGATTCCATTTCTGTGTTTCATCATCAATAAGAAGGTCCAAGGTATACACTAAACCTGAACTGAAGCATCGGAATATAAAACTGGACTCACAGGAGAGGTTCAAATAATAGAAAGTTAGAGTCTCAGTCCTCTTGTACTTAAGTCGGCATTGTGCCTTTTGTATTAAATTCGGATGCAAATTCTGTGTTTCATCAACAACAAGAAGGTCCAAGGGATACAGTAAACCTGAAGTGAAGCATCGGAATCTAAAACTGGACTCACAGGAGAGGTTCAAATCATAGAAAATTAGAGTGTCAGTCCTCTTGTACTTAAGTCGGCATTGTGCCTTTTGTATTAAATTCGGATGCAATTTCTGTGTTTCATCGTCAATAAGAAGGTCGAAGGGATACAGTAATCCTGAAGTGAAGCATCGGAATCTAAAACTGGACTCACAGGAGAGGTTCAAGTCATAGAAAGTCAGAGTGTCTGTCCTGTTGTACTTAAGTCGGCATTGTGCCTATTGTATGAAATTCGGATGCAATTTCTGTGTTTCATCGTCAATAAGATGGTCCAAGGGATACAGTAAACCTGAAGTGAAGCATCGGAATCTAAAACTGGACTCACAGGAGAGGTTCAAACCATAGGAAGTTAGAGTGTCAGTCCTCTTGTGCTTCAGTCGGCTTTGTGCCTTTTTTATTAAATTCGGATGCAATTTCTGTGTTTCATCGTCAATAAGAAGGTCCAAGGGATACAGTAAACCTGAAGTGAAGCATCGGAATCGAAAACTGGACTCACAGGAGAAGTTCAAATCATAGAAAGTTAGAGTGTCAGTCCTCTTGTACTTAAGTCTTCATTGTGCATTTGTATTAAATTCGGATGCAATTTCTATGTTTCATCATCAATAAGAAGGTCCAAGGGATACAGTAAACCTGAAGTGAAGCATTGGAAACTAAAACTGGACTCACAGCAGAGGCTCAAATCGTAGAATGATAGAGTGTCAGTCCTCTTGTACTTAAGTCGGCATTGTGCCTTTTGTATTACATTCGGATCCAATTTCAGTGCTTCATCGTCAATATGACGGTCGAAGGTATACACTAAACCTGAAGTGAAGCATGGGAATGTAAAACTGAACTCACAGGTGTGGTTCAAATCATAGGAAGTTAGAGTGTCAGTCCTCTTGTACTTAAGTCGGCATTGTGCCTTTTGTATCAAATTCGGATGCAATTTCTGTGTTTCATCGTCAATAAGAATGTCCAAGGGATACAGTAAACCTGAAGTGAAGCATCGGAGTCTAAAACTGAACTCACAGGAGCGGTTCAAATCATAGAAAGTTAGAGTGTCAGTCCTCTTGGCCTTAAGTCGGCGTTGTGCCTTTTGTATTACATTCGGATGCAATTTCTGTGTTTCATCATCAATAAGAGGGTCCAAGGGATACAGTAAAATTGATGTGAACCATCGGAATCTAAAACTAGACTCACAGTAGAGGTTCAAATCATAGAAAGTTAGAGTGTCAGTCCTCTTGTACTTAAGTCGGCATTGTGCCTTTTGTATTAAATTCGGATGCCATTTCTGTGTTTCATCATCAGTAAGAAGGTCCAAGTAATACAGTAAACCTGAAGTGAAGCATTGGAATCTAAAACTGGACTCACAGCAGAGGCTCAAATCGTAGAATGATAGAGTGTCAGTCCTCTTGTACTTAAGTCGGCATTGTGCCTTTTGTATTAAATTCGGATGCAATGTCTGTGCTTCATCGTCAATAAGTCGGTCCAAGGTATACACTAAACCTGAAGTGAAGCATCGGAAGCTAAAACTGGACTCACAGGAGAGGTTCAAATCATAGAAAGTGAGAGTGTCAGTCCTCTTGTACTTAAGTCGTCATTGTGCCTTTTGAATTTAATTCCGGTGCAATTTCTGAGTTTCATCATCAATCAGAAGGTCCAAGTAATACAGTAAACCTGAAGTGAAGCATCGGAATCTAAAACTGGACTCACAGGAGTGGTTCAAATCACAGGAAGTTAGAGTGTCAGTCCTCTTGTACTTAAGTCGGCACTGTGTCTTTTGTATCATATTCGGATGCAATTTCTGTGTATCATAGTCAATAAGAATGTCCAAGGGATACAGTAAACCTGAAGTGAAGCATCGGAATCTAAAACTGGACTCACTGGAGAGGTTCAAATAATAGAAAGTTAGAGTGTCAGTCCTCTTGTACTTAAGTCGGCAATGTGCCTTTTTTATTAAATTCGGATGCCATTTCTGTGTTTCATCATAAATAAGAAGGTCCAAGGTATACACTAAACCTGAACTGAAGCATCGGAATATAAAACTGGACTCACAGGAGAGGTTCAAATAATAGAAAGTTAGAGTCTCAGTCCTCTTGTACTTAAGTCGGCATTGTGCCTTTTGTATTAAATTCGGATGCAAATTCTGTGTTTCATCAACAACAAGAAGGTCCAAGGGATACAGTAAACCTGAAGTGAAGCATCGGAATCTAAAACTGGACTCACAAAAGGTTCAAATCATAGAAAATTAGAGTGTCAGTCCTCTTGTACTTAAGTCGGCATTGTGCCTTTTGTATTAAATTCGGATGCAATTTCTGTGTTTCATCGTCAATAAGAAGGTCGAAGGGATACAGTAATCCTGAAGTGAAGCATCGGAATCTAAAACTGGACTCACAGGAGAGGTTCAAGTCATAGAAAGTCAGAGTGTCTGTCCTGTTGTACTTAAGTCGGCATTGTGCCTATTGTATGAAATCCGGATGCAATTTCTGTGTTTCATCGTCAATAAGATGGTCCAAGGGATACAGTAAACCTGAAGTGAAGCATCGGAATCTAAAACTGGACTCACAGGAGAGGTTCAAACCATAGGAAGTTAGAGTGTCAGTCCTCTTGTGCTTCAGTCGGCTTTGTGCCTTTTTTATTAAATTCGGATGCAATTTCTGTGTTTCATCGTCAATAAGAAGGTCCAAGGGATACAGTAAACCTGAAGTGAAGCATCGGAATCGAAAACTGGACTCACAGGAGAGGTTCAAATCATAGAAAGTTAGAGTGTCAGTCCTCTTGTACTTAAGTCTTCATTGTGCCTTTTGTATTAAATTCGGATGCAATTTCTATGTTTCATCATCAATAAGAAGGTCCAAGGGATACAGTAAACCTGAAGTGAAGCATTGGAAACTAAAACTGGACTCACAGCAGAGGCTCAAATCGTAGAATGATAGAGTGTCAGTCCTCTTGTACTTAAGTCGGCATTGTGCCTTTTGTATTACATTCGGATCCAATTTCAGTGCTTCATCGTCAATATGACGGTCGAAGGTATACACTAAACCTGAAGTGAAGCATGGGAATGTAAAACTGAACTCACAGGTGCGGTTCAAATCATAGGAAGTTAGAGTGTCAGTCCTCTTGTACTTAAGTCGGCATTGTGCCTTTTGTATCAAATTCGGATGCAATTTCTGTGTTTCATCGTCAATAAGAATGTCCAAGGGATACAGTAAACCTGAAGTGAAGCATCGGAGTCTAAAACTGAACTCACAGGAGCGGTTCAAATCATAGAAAGTTAGAGTGTCAGTCCTCTTGGCCTTAAGTCGGCGTTGTGCCTTTTGTATTACATTCGGATGCAATTTCTGTGTTTCATCATCAATAAGAGGGTCCAAGGGATACAGTAAAATTGATGTGAACCATCGGAATCTAAAACTAGACTCACAGTAGAGGTTCAAATCATAGAAAGTTAGAGTGTCAGTCCTCTTGTACTTAAGTCGGCATTGTGCCTTTTGCATTAAATTCGGATGCCATTTCTGTGTTTCATCATCAGTAAGAAGGTCCAAGTAATACAGTAAACCTGAAGTGAAGCATTGGAATCTAAAACTGGACTCACAGCAGAGGCTCAAATCGTAGAATGATAGAGTGTCAGTCCTCTTGTACTTAAGTCGGCATTGTGCCTTTTGTATTAAATTCGGATGCAATGTCTGTGCTTCATCGTCAATAAGTCGGTCCAAGGTATACACTAAACCTGAAGTGAAGCATCGGAAGCTAAAACTGGACTCACAGGAGAGGTTCAAATCATAGAAAGTGAGAGTGTCAGTCCTCTTGTACTTAAGTCGTCATTGTGCCTTTTGAATTTAATTCCGGTGCAATTTCTGAGTTTCATCATCAATAAGAAGGTCCAAGTAATACAGTAAACCTGAAGTGAAGCATCGGAATCTAAAACTGGACTCACAGGAGTGGTTCAAATCACAGGAAGTTAGAGTGTCAGTCCTCTTGTACTTAAGTCGGCACTGTGTCTTTTGTATCATATTCGGATGCAATTTCTGTGTATCATAGTCAATAAGAATGTCCAAGGGATACAGTAAACCTGAAGTGAAGCATCGGAATCTAAAACTGGACTCACTGGAGAGGTTCAAATAATAGAAAGTTAGAGTGTCAGTCCTCTTGTACTTAAGTCGGCAATGTGCCTTTTTTATTAAATTCGGATGCCATTTCTGTGTTTCATCATAAATAAGAAGGTCCAAGGTATACACTAAACCTGAACTGAAGCATCGGAATATAAAACTGGACTCACAGGAGAGGTTCAAATAATAGAAAGTTAGAGTCTCAGTCCTCTTGTACTTAAGTCGGCATTGTGCCTTTTGTATTAAATTCGGATGCAAATTCTGTGTTTCATCAACAACAAGAAGGTCCAAGGGATACAGTAAACCTGAAGTGAAGCATCGGAATCTAAAACTGGACTCACAGGAGAGGTTCAAATCATAGAAAATTAGAGTGTCAGTCCTCTTGTACTTAAGTCGGCATTGTGCCTTTTGTATTAAATTCGGATGCAATTTCTGTGTTTCATCGTCAATAAGAAGGTCGAAGGGATACAGTAATCCTGAAGTGAAGCATCGGAATCTAAAACTGGACTCACAGGAGAGGTTCAAGTCATAGAAAGTCAGAGTGTCTGTCCTGTTGTACTTAAGTCGGCATTGTGCCTATTGTATGAAATTCGGATGCAATTTCTGTGTTTCATCGTCAATAAGATGGTCCAAGGGATACAGTAAACCTGAAGTGAAGCATCGGAATCTAAAACTGGACTCACAGGAGAGGTTCAAATCATAGGAAGTTAGAGTGTCAGTCCTCTTGTGCTTCAGTCGGCTTTGTGCCTTTTTTAGTAAATTCGGATGGAATTTCAGTGTTTCATCGTCAATAAGAAGGTCCAAGGGATACAGTAAACCTGAAGTGAAGCATCGGAATCGAAAACTGGACTCACAGGAGAGGTTCAAATCATAGAAAGTTAGAGTGTCAGTCCTCTTGTACTTAAGTCTTCATTGTGCCTTTTGTATTAAATTCGGATGCAATTTCTGTGTTTCATCATCAAGAAGAAGGTCCAAGGGATACAGTAAACCTGAAGTGAAGCATTGGAAACTAAAACTGGACTCACAGCAGAGGCTCAAATCGTAGAATGATAGAGTGTCAGTCCTCTTGTACTTAAGTCGGCATTGTGCCTTTTGTATTACATTCGGATGCAATTTCAGCGCTTCATCGTCAATATGACGGTCGAAGGTATACACTAAACCTGAAGTGAAGCATGGGAATGTAAAACTGAACTCACAGGTGTGGTTCAAATCATTGGAAGTTAAAGTGTCGGTCCTCTTGTACTTAAGTCGGCATTGTGCCTTTTGTATCAAATTCGGATGCAATTTCTGTGTTTCATCGTCAATAAGAATGTCCAAGGGATACAGTAAACCTGAAGTGAAGCATCGGAGTCTAAAACTGGACTCACAGGAGAGGTTCAAATCATAGAAAGTTAGAGTGTCAGTCCTCTTGGCCTTAAGTCGGCGTTGTGCCTTTTGTATTACATTCGGATGCAATTTCTGTGTTTCATCATCAATAAGAGGGTCCAAGGGATACAGTAAAATTGATGTGAACCATCGGAATCTAAAACTAGACTCACAGTAGAGGTTCAAATCATAGAAAGTTAGAGTGTCAGTCCTCTTGTACTTAAGTCGGCAATGTGCCTTTTTTATTAAATTCGGATGCCATTTCTGTGTTTCATCATCAATAAGAAGGTCCAAGGTATACACTAAACCTGAACTGAAGCATCGGAATATAAAACTGGACTCACAGGTGAGGTTCAAATCATAGAAAGTTAGAGTGTCTGTCCTCTTGTACTTAAGTCATCATTGTGGCTTTTGTATTAAATTCGGATGCAATTTCTGTGTGTCATCGTCAATAAGAAGGTCCAAGGGATACAGTTAACCTGAAGTGAAGCATCGGAATCTAAAACTGGACTCACAGGAGAGGTTCAAATCATAGATAGTTAGAGTGTCAGGCCTCTTGTTCTTCAGTCGGCATTGTGCCTTTTGTAGTAATTTCGGATGCAATTTCTGTGTTTCATCGTCAATAAGATGGTCCAAGGGATGCAGTAATCCTGAAGTGAAGCATCGGAATCTAAAACTGGACTCACAGGAGAGGTTCAAATCATAGAAAGTTAGAGTGTCAGTCCTCTTGTACTTAAGTCGGCATTGTGCCTTTTGTATTAAATTCGGATGCAAATTCTGTGTTTCATCAACAACAAGAAGGTCCAAGGGATACAGTAAACCTGAAGTGAAGCATCGGAATCTAAAACTGGACTCACAGGAGAGGTTCAAATCATAGAAAATTAGAGTGTCAGTCCTCTTGTACTTAAGTCAGCATTGTGCCTTTTGTATCAAATTCGGATGCAATTTCTGTGTTTCATCGTCAATAAGATTGTCCAAGGGATACAGTAAACCTGAAGTGAAGCATCGGAGTCTAAAACTGGACTCACAGGAGAGGTTCAAATCATAGAAAGTTAGAGTGTCAGTCCTCTTGGTCTTAAGTCGGCGTTGTGCCTTTTGTATTATATTCGGATGCAATTTCTGTGTTTCATCATCAATAAGAGGGTCCAAGGGATACAGTAAAATTGATGTGAAGCATCGGAATCGAAAACTGGACTCACAGGAGAGGTTCAAATCATAGAAAGTTAGAGTGTCAGTCCTCTTGTACTTAAGTCTTCATTGTGCCTTTTGTATTAAATTCAGATGCAATTTCTGTGTTTCATCGTCAATGAGATGGTCCAAGGGATACAGTAAACCTGATGTGAAGCATCGGAATCTAAAACTGGACACACAGGAGAGGTTCAAATCATAGAAAGTTAGAGTGTAGAGTCCTCTTGTACTTAAGTCGGCATTGTGCCTTTTGTATTAAATTCAGATGCAATTTCTGTGTTTCATCGTTAATAAGAGGGTCCAAGTTATACAGTAAACCTGAAGTGAAGCATCGGAACTTAAAACTGGACGCACAGGTGAGGTTCAAAACATAGAAAGTTAGAGTGTCAGTCCTCTTGTACTTAAGTCGGCTTTGTGCCTTTTGTATTACATTCGAATGCAATTTTTGTGTTTCATCATCAATAAGAAGGTCCAAGGGATACAGTAAACCTGAAGTGAAGCATTGGAATCTAAAACTGGACTCACAGCAGAGGTTCAAATCATAGAATGATAGAGTGTCACTCGTCTTGTACTTAAGTCGGCATTGTGCCTTTTGTATTAAATTCGGATGCAATATCTGTGCTTCATCGTCAATAAGAAGGTCCAAGGTATACACTAAACCTGAAGTGAAGCATCGGAATCTAAAACTGGACTCACAGGAGAGGTTCAGATCATAGAAAGTTAGAGTGTCAGTCCTCTTGTACTTAAGTCGGCATTGTGCCTTTTGTATTAAATTCGGATGCAATTTCTGTGTTTCATCGTCAATAAGAAGGTCCAAGGTATACAGTAAACCTGAAGTGAAGCATCGGAATCTAAAACTGGACGCACAGGAGAGGTTCAAATCATAGAAAGTTTAAGTGTCAGTCCTCTTGTACTTAAGTCGGCATTGTGCATTTTGTATTAAATTCGGATGGATATTCTGTGTTTCATCATCAATAAGAAGGTTCAAGGGATACAGGAAACCTGAAGTGAAGCATCAGAATCTAAAACAGGACTCACAGGAGAGGTTCAAATCATAGAAAATTAGAGTATCAGTCCTCTTGTACTTAAGCCGGTATTGTGCCTTTTGTATTAAATTCGGATGCAATTTCTGTGTTTCATCATCAATAAGAATGTCCAAGGGATACAGTAAACCTGAAGTGAAGCATCGGAATCTAAAACTGGACTCACAGGTGAGGTTCACATCATAGAAAGTTATATTGTCTGCCCTCTTGTACGTAAGTCATCATTGTGGCTTTTGTATTAAATTCGGATGCAATTTCTGTGTTTCATCTTCATTAAGAAGGTCCAAGGGATACAGTAAACCTGAAGTGAAGCATCGGAATCTAAAATTGGACTCACAGGAGAGGTTCAAATCATAGATAGTTAGAGTGTCAGTCCTCTTGTTCTTCAGTCGGCATTGTTCCTTTTGTAGTAAATTCGGATGCAATTTCTGAGTATCATCGTCAATAAGATGGTCCAAGGGATACAGTAAACCTGAAGTGAAGCATCAGAATCTAAAACTGTACTCACAGGAGAGGTTTAAATCATAGAAAGTTAGAGTGTAGAGTCCTCTTGTACTTAAGTCGGCATTGTGCCTTTTGTATTAAATTCGGATGCAATTTCTGTGTTTTTATCGTGAATAAGTGGGTCCAAGGGATACAGTAAACCCGAAGTGAAGTATCGGAACTTAAAACTGGACGTCCTGGTGGGGTTCAAATCATAGACAGTTAGAGTCTCAGTCCTCTTGTACTTAAGTCGGCATTGTGCCTTTTGTATTAAATTCGGATGCAATTTCTGTGTTTCATCTTCAATAAGAAGGTCCAAGGGATACAGTAAACCTGAAGTGAAGCATTGGGATCTAAAACTGGACTCACAGCAGAGGTTCAAATCATAGAATGATAGAGTGTCAGTGCTCTTGTACTTAAGTCGGCATTGTGCCTTTTTTATTAAATTCGGATGCAATATCTGAGCTTCATCGTCAATAAGAAGGTCCAAGGTATACCCTAAACCTGAAGTGAAGCATCGGAATCTAAAACTGGACTCACAGGAGAGATTCAAGTTACAGAAAGTTAGAGTGTCAGTCCTCTTGTACTTAAGTCGGCATTGTGCCTTTTGTATTAAATTCGGATGCAATTTCTGTGTTTCATCGTCAATAAGAAGGTCCAAGGGATACAGTAATCCTGAAATGAAGCATCGGAATCTAAAACTGGACTCACAGGAGAGGTTCAAATCATAGAAAGTTAGAGTGTCAGTCCTCTTGTACTTAAGTCGGCATTGTGCCTTTTGTATTAAATTAGGATGCAAATTCTGTGTTTCATCAACAACAAGAAGGTCCAAGGGATACAGTAAACCTGAGGTGAAGCATCGGAATATAAATCTTTACTCACAGGAGAGGTTCAAAACATAGAAAATTAGAGTGTCAGTCCTCTTGTATTTAAGTCGGCATTGTGCCTTTTGTATTAAATTCCGATGCAATTTCTGTGTTTCATCATCAATAAGAAGGTCCAAGGGATACAGTAAATCTGAAGTGAAGCATCGGAATCTAAAACTGGACTCACAGGTGAGGTTCAAATCATAGAATGTTAGAGTGTTTGCCCTCTTGTACTTAAGTCATCATTGTGGCTTTTGTATTTAATTCAGGTGCAATTTGTGTGTTTCATCGTCAATAAGAAGGTCGAAGGGATTCAGTAAATCTGAAGTGAAGCATCGGAATCTAAAACTGTACTCACAGGAGAGGTTCAAATCATAGAAAGTTAGAGTGTAGAGTCCTCTTGTACTTAAGTCGACATTGTGCCTTTTGTATTAAATTCGAATGCAATTTCTGTGTTTCATCGTGAATAAGAGGGTCCAAGGGATACAGTGAACCATAAGTGAAGCATCGGAACTTAAAACTGGACGCACAGTTGAGGTTTAAATCATAGAATGATAGAGTGTCAGTCCTCTTGTACTTAAGTCGGCATTGTGCCTTTTGTATCAAATTCGGATGCAATTTCTGTGTTTCATCGTCAATAAGAAGGTCCAAGGGATACTGTAAACCTGAAGTGATGCATTGGAATCTAAAACTGGACTCACAGAGAGGTTCAAATCATAGAATGATAGAGTGTCAGTCCTCTTGTACTTAAGTCGGCATTGTGCATTTTGTATTAAATTCGGATTCAATTTCTGTGCTTCATCGTCAATAAGAAGGTCCAAGGTATACACTAAACCTGAAGTGAAGCATCGGAATCTAAAACTCGACTCACAGCAGTAGTTCAAAACATAGAAAGTTAGAGTGACAGTCCTCGTGTACTTGAGACGGCATTGTGCGTTTTGTATGAAATTCGGATGCAATTTCTGTGTTTCATCGTCAATAAGAAGGTCCAAGGGATACAGTAAACCTGAAGTGAAGCATCGGAATCTAAAACTGGACTCACAGGAGAGGTTCAAATCATAGAAAGTTAGAGTGTCTGTTATCTTGTACTTAAGTCATCATTGTGGCTTTTGTATTAAATTCGGATGCAATTTCTGTGTTTCATCGTCAATAAGAAGGTCCAAGGGCTACAGTAAACCTGAAGTGAAGCATCGCAATCTAAAACTGGAGTCACAGGAGAGGTTCAAAAAATAGAAAGTTAGAGTGACAGTCCTCTTGTACATGAGACGGCATTGTGCCTTTTGTATTAAATTCGGATGCAATTTCTGTGCTTCATCGCCAATAAGAAGGTCCAAGGTATACAGCAAACCTGAAGTGAAGCGTCGGAATCTAAAACTGTACTCACAGGAGAGGTTCAAATCATAGAAAGTGAGAGTGTCAGTCCTCTTGTACTTAAGTCGTCATTGTGCCTTTTGAATTTAATTCCGATGCAATTTCTGTGTTTCATCGTCAATAAGAAGGTCCAAGGGATACATTAAACCAGAAGTGAAGCATCGGAATCCAAAACTGGACTCACAGGAGAGGCTTAAATCATTGAAAGTTAGAGTGTCAGTCCAATTGTACTTAAGTCGGCATTGTGCCTTTTGTATTAAATTCGGATGCAATTTCTGTGTTTCATCATCAGTAAGAGGGTCCAAGTAATACAGTAAACCTGAAGTGAAGCATTGGAATCTAAAACTGGACTCACAGCAGAGGCTCAAATCGTAGAATGATAGAGTGTCAGTCCTCTTGTACTTAAGTCGGCATTGTGCCTTTTGTATTAAATTCGGATGCAATTTCTGTGCTTCATCGTCAATAAGTCGGTCCAAGGTATACACTAAACCTGAAGTGAAGCATCGGAAGCTAAAACTGGACTCACAGGAGAGGTTCAAATCATAGAAAGTGAGAGTGTCAGTCTTCTTGTACTTAAGTCGTCATTGTGCCTTTTGAATTTAATTCCGATGCAATTTCTGTGTTTCATCATCAATAAGAAGGTCCAAGTAATGCAGTAAACCTGAAGTGAAGCATCGGAATCTAAAACTGGACTCACAGGAGTGGTTCAAACCACAGGAAGTTAGAGTGTCAGTCCTCTTGTACTTAAGTCGGCATTGTGTCTTTTGTATCAAATTCGGATGCAATTTCTGTGTATCATAGTCAATAAGAATGTCCAAGGGATACAGTAAACCTCAAGTGAAGCATCGGAATCTAAAACTGGACTCACTGGAGAGGTTCAAATAATAGAAAGTTAGAGTGTCAGTCCTCTTGTACTTAAGTCGGCAATGTGACTTTTTTATTAAATTCGGATGCAAATTCTGTGTTTCATCAACAACAAGAAGGTCCAAGGGATACAGTAAATCTGAAGTGAAGCATCGGAATCTAAAACTGGACTCACAGGTGAGGTTCAAATCATAGAATGTTAGAGTGTTAGTCCTCTTGTACTTAAGTCATCATTGTGGCTTTTGTATTTAATTCAGATGCAATTTCTGTGTTTCATCGTCAATAAGAAGGTCGAAGGGATTCAGTAAATCTGAAGTGAAGCATCGGAATCTAAAACTGTACTCACAGGAGAGGTTCAAATCATAGAAAGTTAGAGTGTAGAGTCCTCTTGTACTTAAGTCGACATTGTGCCTTTTGTATTAAATTCGAATGCAATTTCTGTGTTTCATCGTGAATAAGAGGGTCCAAGGGATACAGTGAACCATAAGTGAAACATCGGAACTTAAAACTGGACGCACAGTTGAGGTTCAAATCATAGAATGATAGAGTGTCAGTCCTCTGGTACTTAAGTCGGCATTGTGCATTTTGTATTAAATTCGGATTCAATTTCTGTGCTTCATCGTCAATAAGAAGGTCCAAGGTATACACTAAACCTGAAGTGAAGCATCGGAATCTAAAACTCGACTCACAGCAGAGGTTCAAAACATAGAAAGTTAGAGTGACAGTCCTCGTGTACTTGAGACGGCATTGTGCGTTTTGTATGAAATTCGGATGCAATTTCTGTGTTTCATCGTCAATAAGAAGGTCCAAGGGGTACAGTAAACCTGAAGTGAAGCATCGGAATCTAAAACTGGACTCACACGGGGAAGTTCAAATCAAAGAATGTTAGAGTGTCAGTCCTGTTGTATTTAAGTCGGCATTGTGCATTTTGTATTAAATTCGGATGGAAATTCTGTGTTTCATCATCAATAAGAAGGTCCAAGGGATACAGTAAACCTGAAGTGAAGCATCGGAAACTAAAACTGGACTCACAGGAGAGGTTCAAAAAATAGAAAGTTAGAGTGACAGTCCTCTTGAACATGAGACGGCATTGTGCCTTTTGTATTAAATTCGGATGCAATTTCTGTGCTTCATCGCCAATAAGAAGGTCCAAGGGCTACAGTAAACCTGAAGTGAAGCATCGGAATCTAAAACTGGACTCACAGGTGAGGTTCAAATCATAGAAAGTGAGAGTGTCAGTCCTTTTGTACTTAAGTCGTCATTGTGCCTTTTGAATTTAATTCCGATGCAATTTCTGTGTTTCATCGTCAATAAGAAGGTCCAAGGGATACATTAAACCAGAAGTGAAGCATCGGAATCCAAAACTGGACTCACAGGAGAGGCTTAAATCATTGAAAGTTAGAGTGTCAGTCCTCTTGTACTTAAGTCGGCATTGTGCCTTTTGTATTAAATTCGGATGCAATTTCTGTGTTTCATCATCAGTAAGAAGGTCCAAGTAATGCAGTAAACCTGAAGTGAAGCATTGGAATCTAAAACTGGACTCACAGCAGAGGCTCAAATCGTAGAATGATAGAGTGTCAGTCCTCTTGTACTTAAGTCGGCATTGTGCCTGTTGCATTAAATTCTGATGCAATTTCTGTGCTTCATCGTCAATAAGTCGGTCCAAGGTATACACTAAACCTGAAGTGAAGCATCGGAAGCTAAAACTGGACTCACCGGAGAGGTTCAAATCATAGAAAGTGAGAGTGTCAGTCCTCTTGTACTTAAGACGTCATTGTGCCTTTTGAATTTAATTCCGATGCAATTTCTGTGTTTCATCATCAATAAGAAGGTCCAAGTAATACAGTAAACCTGAAGTGAAGCATCGGAATCTAAAACTGGACTCACAGGAGTAGTTCAAATCACAGGAAGTTAGAGTGTCAGTCCTCTTGTACTTAAGTCGGCATTGTGTCTTTTGTATCAAATTCGGATGCAATTTCTGTGTATCATTGTCAATAAGAATGTCCAAGGGATACAGTAAACCTGAAGTGTAGCATCGGAATCTAAAACTGGACTCACTGGAGAGGTTCAAATAATAGAAAGTTAGAGTGTCAGTCCTCTTGTACTTAAGTCGGCAATGTGCCTTTTGTATTAAATTCGGATGCCATTTCTGTGTTTCATCATCAATAAGAAGGTCCAAGGTATACACTAAACCTGAACTGAAGCATCGGAATCTAAAACTGGACTCACAGGAGAGGTTCAAATAATAGAAAGTTAGAGTCTCAGTCCTCTTGTACTTAAGTCGGCATTGTGCCTTTTGTATTAAATTCCGATGCAAATTCTGTGTTTCATCAACAACAAGAAGGTCCAAGGGATACAGTAAACCTGAAGTGAAGCATCGGAATCTAAAACTGGACTCACAGGAGAGGTTCAAATCATAGAAAATTAGAGTGTCAGTCCTCTTGTACTTAAGTCGGCATTGTGCCTTTTGTATTAAATTTGGATGCAATTTCAGTGTTTCATCGTCAATAAGAAGGTCGAAGGGATACAGTAATCCTGAAGTGAAGCATCGGAATCTAAAACTGGACTCACAGGAGAGGTTCAAGTCATAGAAAGTCAGAGTGTCTGTCCTGTTGTACTTATCTCGGCATTGTGCCTATTGTATGAAATTCGGATGCAATTTCTGTGTTTCATCGTCAAGAAGATGGTCCAAGGGATACAGTAAACCTGAAGTGAAGCATCGGAATCTAAAACTGGACTCACAGGATAGGTTCAAATCATAGGAAGTTAGAGTGTCAGTCCTCTTGTGCTTCAGTCGGCTTTGTGCCTTTTTTATTAAATTCGGATGCAATTTCTGTGTTTCATCGTCAATAAGAAGGTCCAAGGGATACAGTAAACCTGAAGTGAAGCATCGGAATCTAAAACTGGACTCACAGGAGAGGTTCAAATCATAGGAAGTTAGAGTGTCAGTCCTCTTGTACTTAAGTCGGCATTGTGCCTTTTGTATCAAATTCGGATGCAATTTCTGTGTTTCATCGTCAATAAGAATGTCCAAGGGATACAGTAAACCTGAAGTGAAGCATCGGAGTCTAAAACTGGACTCACAGGAGAGGTTCAAATCATAGAAAGTTTGAGTGTCAGTCCTCTTGGTCTTATGTCGGCGTTGTGCCTTTTGTATTATATTCGGATGCAATTTCTGTGTTTCATCATCAATAAGAGGGTCCAAGGGATACAGTAAAGTTGATGTGAAGCATCGTAATCTAAAACTAGACTCACAGTAGAGGTTCAAATCATAGAAAGTTAGAGTGTCAGTCCTCTTGTACTTAAGTCGGCAATGTGCCTTTTTTATTAAATTCGGATGCCATTTCTGTGTTTCATCTTCAATAAGAAAGTCCAAGGTATACACTAAACCTGAACTGAAGCATCGGAATATAAAACTGGACTCACAGGTGAGGCTCAAATCATAGAAAGTTAGAGTGTCTGTCCTCTTGTACTTAAGTGATCATTGTGGCTTTAATATTAAATTCGGATGCAATTTCTGTGTGTCATCGTCAATAAGAAGGTCCAAGGGATACAGTATACCTGAAGTGAAGCATCGGAATCTAAAACTGGACTCACAGGAGAGGTACAAATCATAGAAAGTTAGAGTGTCAGTCCTCTTGTACTTAAGTCGGCATTGTGCCTTTTGTATTAAATTCGGATGCAAATTCTGTGTTTCATCAACAACAAGAAGGTCCAAGGGATACAGTAAACATGAAGTGAAGCATCGGAATCTAAAACTGGACTCACAGGAGAGGTTCAAATCATAGAAAATTAGAGTGTCAGTCCTCTTGTACTTACGTCGGCATTGTGCCTTTTGTATCAAATTCGGATGCAATTTCTGTGTTTCATCGTCAATAAGAATGTCCAAGGGATACAGTAAACCTGAAGTGAAGCATCGGAGTCTAAAACTGGACTCACAGGAGAGGTTCAAATCATAGAAAGTTAGAGTGTCAGTCCTCTTGGTCTTAAGTCAGCGTTGTGCCTTTTGTATTATATTCGGATGCAATTTCTGTGTTTCATCATCAATAAGAGGGTCCAAGGGATACAGTAAAATTGATGTGAAGCATCGGAATCGAAAACTGGACTCACAGGAGAGGTTCAAATCATAGAAAGTTAGAGTGTCAGTCCTCTTGTACTTAAGTCTTCATTGTGCCTTTTGTATTAAATTCTGATGCAATTTCTGTGTTTCATCATCAATAAGAAGGTCCAAGGGATACAGTAAACCTGAAGTGAAGCATTGGAAACTAAAACTGGACTCACAGCAGAGGCTCAAATCGTAGAATGATAGAGTGTCAGTCCTCTTGTACTTAAGTCGGCATTGTGCCTTTTGTATTACATTCGGATGCAATTTCAGTGCCTCATCGTCAATATGACGGTCCAAGGTATACACTAAACCTGAAGTGAAGCATCGGAATCTGAAACTGAACTCACAGGAGTGGTTAAAATCATAGGAAGTTAGAGTGTCAGTCCTCTTGTACTTAAGTCGGCATTGTGCCTTTTGTATCAAATTCGGATGCAATTTCTGTGTTTCATCGTCAGTAAGAATGTCCAAGGGATACAGTAAACCTGAAGTGAAGCATCGGAGTCTAAAACTGGACTCACAGGAGAGGTTCAAATCATAGAAAGTTAGAGTGTCAGTCCTCTTGTACTTAAGTCGGCATTGTGTCTTTTGTATCAAATTCGGATGCAATTTCTGTGTATCATTGTCAATAAGAATGTCCAAGGGATACAGTAAACCTCAAGTGTAGCATCGGAATCTAAAACTGGACTCACTGGAGAGGTTCAAATAATAGAAAGTTAGAGTGTCAGTCCTCTTGTACTTAAGTCGGCAATGTGCCTTTTGTATTAAATTCGGATGCCATTTCTGTGTTTCATCATCAATAAGAAGGTCCAAGGTATACACTAAACCTGAACTGAAGCATCGGAATCTAAAACTGGACTCACAGGAGAGGTTCAAATAATAGAAAGTTAGAGTCTCAGTCCTCTTGTACTTAAGTCGGCATTGTGCCTTTTGTATTAAATTCCGATGCAAATTCTGTGTTTCATCAACAACAAGAAGGTCCAAGGGATACAGTAAACCTGAAGTGAAGCATCGGAATCTAAAACTGGACTCACAGGAGAGGTTCAAATCATAGAAAATTAGAGTGTCAGTCCTCTTGTACTTAAGTCGGCATTGTGCCTTTTGTATTAAATTTGGATGCAATTTCTGTGTTTCATCGTCAATAAGAAGGTCGAAGGGATACAGTAATCCTGAAGTGAAGCATCGGAATCTAAAACTGGACTCACAGGAGAGGTTCAAGTCATAGAAAGTCAGAGTGTCTGTCCTGTTGTACTTATCTCGGCATTGTGCCTATTGTATGAAATTCGGATGCAATTTCTGTGTTTCATCGTCAAGAAGATGGTCCAAGGGATACAGTAAACCTGAAGTGAAGCATCGGAATCTAAAACTGGACTCACAGGAGAGGTTCAAATCATAGGAAGTTAGAGTGTCAGTCCTCTTGTGCTTCAGTCGGCTTTGTGCCTTTTTTATTAAATTCGGATGCAATTTCTGTGTTTCATCGTCAATAAGAAGGTCCAAGGGATACAGTAAACCTGAAGTGAAGCATCGGAATCTAAAACTGGACTCACAGGAGAGGTTCAAATCATAGGAAGTTAGAGTGTCAGTCCTCTTGTACTTAAGTCGGCATTGTGCCTTTTGTATCAAATTCGGATGCAATTTCTGTGTTTCATCGTCAATAAGAATGTCCAAG
Source organism: Schistocerca americana (assembly GCF_021461395.2). Classification (NCBI taxonomy): domain Eukaryota; kingdom Metazoa; phylum Arthropoda; class Insecta; order Orthoptera; family Acrididae; genus Schistocerca; species Schistocerca americana. The sequence continues at coordinate 73,415,539 of NC_060130.1, forward strand.
GGATACAGTAAACCTGAAGTGAAGCATCGGAGTCTAAAACTGGACTCACAGGAGAGGTTCAAATCATAGAAAGTTAGAGTGTCAGTCCTGTTGGTCTTAAGTCGGCGTTGTGCCTTTTGTATTATATTCGGATGCAATTTCTGTGTTTCATCATCAATAAGGGAGGTCCAAGGGATACAGTAAAGTTGATGTGAAGCATCGTAATCTAAAACTAGACTCACAGTAGAGGTTCAAATCATAGAAAGTTAGAGTGTCAGTCCTCTTGTACTTAAGTCGGCAATGTGCCTTTTTTATTAAATTCGGATGCCATTTCTGTGTTTCAGCTTCAATAAGAAAGTCCAAGGTATACACTAAACCTGAACTGAAGCATCGGAATATAAAACTGGACTCACAGGTGAGGCTCAAATCATAGAAAGTTAGAGTGTCTGTCCTCTTGTACTTAAGTGATCATTGTGGCTTTAATATTAAATTCGGATGCAATTTCTGTGTGTCATCGTCAATAAGAAGGTCCAAGGGATACAGTATACCTGAAGTGAAGCATCGGAATCTAAAACTGGACTCACAGGAGAGGTACAAATCATAGAAAGTTAGAGTGTCAGTCCTCTTGTACTTAAGTCGGCATTGTGCCTTTTGTATTAAATTCGGATGCAAATTCTGTGTTTCATCAACAACAAGAAGGTCCAAGGGATACAGTAAACATGAAGTGAAGCATCGGAATCTAAAACTGGACTCACAGGAGAGGTTCAAATCATAGAAAATTAGAGTGTCAGTCCTCTTGTACTTACGTCGGCATTGTGCCTTTTGTATCAAATTCGGATGCAATTTCTGTGTTTCATCGTCAATAAGAATGTCCAAGGGATACAGTAAACCTGAAGTGAAGCATCGGAGTCTAAAACTGGACTCACAGGAAGGTTCAAATCATAGAAAGTTAGAGTGTCAGTCCTCTTGGTCTTAAGTCAGCGTTGTGCCTTTTGTATAATATTCGGATGCAATTTCTGTGTTTCATCATCAATAAGAGGGTCCAAGGGATACAGTAAAATTGATGTGAAGCATCGGAATCGAAAACTGGACTCACAGGAGAGGTTCAAATCATAGAAAGTTAGAGTGTCAGTCCTCTTGTACTTAAGTCTTCATTGTGCCTTTTGTATTAAATTCTGATGCAATTTCTGTGTTTCATCATCAATAAGAAGGTCCAAGGGATACAGTAAACCTGAAGTGAAGCATTGGAAACTAAAACTGGACTCACAGCAGAGGCTCAAATCGTAGAATGATAGAGTGTCAGTCCTCTTGTACTTAAGTCGGCATTGTGCCTTTTGTATTACATTCGGATGCAATTTCAGTGCCTCATCGTCAATATGACGGTCCAAGGTATACACTAAACCTGAAGTGAAGCATCGGAATCTGAAACTGAACTCACAGGAGTGGTTAAAATCATAGGAAGTTAGAGTGTCAGTCCTCTTGTACTTAAGTCGGCATTGTGCCTTTTGTATCAAATTCGGATGCAATTTCTGTGTTTCATCGTCAGTAAGAATGTCCAAGGGATACAGTAAACCTGAAGTGAAGCATCGGAGTCTAAAACTGGACTCACAGGAGAGGTTCAAATCATAGAAAGTTAGAGTGTCAGTCCTCTTGGACTTAAGTCGGCGTTGTGCCTTCTGTATTATATTCGGATGCAATTTCTGTGTTTCATCATCAATAAGAGGGTCCAAGGGATACAGTAAAATTGATGTGCAGCATCGGAATCTAAAACTAGACTCACAGTAGAGGTTCAAATCATAGAAAGTTAGAGTGTCAGTCCTCTTGTACTTAAGTCGGCATTGTGCCTTTTGTATTAAATTCGGATGTAATTTCTGTGTTTCATCATCAATAAGAAGGTCCAAGTAATACAGTAAACCTGAAGTGAAGCATCGGAATCTAAAACTGGACTCACAGGAGTGGTTCAAATCACAGGAAGTTAGAGTGTCAGTCCTCTTGTACTTAAGTCGGCATTGTGTCTTTAGTATCAAATTCGGATGCAATTTCTGTGTTTCTTCGTCAATAAGAATGTCCAAGGGATACAGTAAACCTGAAGTGAAGCATCGGAATCTAAAACTGGACTCACTGGAGAGGTTCAAATCATAGAAAGCTAGAGTGTCAGTCCTCTTGCACTTAAGTCGGCATTGTGCTTTTGTGTTAAATTCGGATGCCATTTCTGTGTTTCATCATCAATAAGAAGGTCCAAGGTATACTCTAAACCTGAAGTGAAGCATCGGAATATAAAACTTTACTCACAGGTGAGGTTCAAATCATAGAAAGTTAGAGTGTCTGTCCTCTTGTACTTAAGTCATCATTGTGGCTTTTGTATTAAATTCGGATGCAATTTCTGTGTGTCATCGTCAATAAGAAGGTCCTAGGGATACAGTAAACCTGAAGTGAAGCATCGGAATCTAAAACTGGACTCACAGGAGAGGTTCAAATCATAGATAGTTAGAGTGTCAGTCCTCTTGTTCTTCAGTCGGCATTGTGCCTTTTGTAGTAAATTCGGATGCAATTTCTGTGTTTCATCGTCGATAAGATGGTCCAAGGGATACAGTAATCCTGAAGTGAAGCATCGGAATCTAAAACTGGACTCACAGGAGAGGTTCAAATCATAGAAAGTTAGAGTGTCAGTCCTCTTGTACTTAAGTCGGCATAGTGCGTTTTGTATGAAATTCGGATGCAAATTCTGTGTTTCATCAACAACAAGAAGGTCCAAGGGATACAGTAAACCTGAAGTGAAGCATCGGAATCTAAAACTGGACTCACAGGAGAGGTTCAAATCATAGATAGTTAGAGTGTCAGGCCTCTTGTTCTTCAGTCGGCATTGTGCCTTTTGTAGTAAATTCGGATGCAATTTCTGTGTTTCATCGTCAATAAGATGGTCTATGGGATGCAGTAATCCTGAAGTGAAGCATCGGAATCTAAAACTGGACTCACAGGAGAGGTTCAAATCATAGAAAGTTAGAGTGTCAGTCCTCTTGTACTTCAGTCGGCATTGTGCCTTTTGTATTAAATTCGGATGCAAATTCTGTGTTTCATCAACAACAAGAAGGTCCAAGGGATACAGTAAACCTGAAGTGAAGCATCGGAGTCCAAAACTGGACTCACAGGAGAGGTTCAAATCATAGAAAGTTAGAGTGTCAGTCCTCTTGGTCTTAAGTCGGCGTTGTGCCTTTTGTATTATATTCGGATGCAATTTCTGTGTTTCATCATCAATAAGAGGGTCCAAGGGATACAGTAAAATTGATGTGAAGCATCGGAATCGAAAACTGGACTCACAGGAGAGGTTCAAAGCATAGAAAGTTAGAGTGTCAGTCCTCTTGTACTTAAGTCTTCATTGTGCCTTTTGTATTAAATTCTGATGCAATTTCTGTGTTTCATCATTAATAAGAAGTTCCAAGGGATACAGTAAACCTGAAGTGAAGCATTGGAAACTAAAACTGGACTCACAGCAGAGGCTCAAATCGTAGAATGATAGAGTGTCAGTCCTCTTGTACTTAAGTCGGCATTGTGCCTTTTGTATTACATTCGGATGCAATTTCAGTGCTTCATCGTCAATATGACGGTCCAAGGTATACACTAAACCTGAAGTGAAGCATCGGAATCTAAAACTTAACTCACAGGAGTGGTTAAAATCATAGGAAGTTAGAGTGTCAGTCCTCTTGTACTTAAGTCGGCATTGTGCCTTTTGTATCAAATTCGGATGCAATTTCTGTGTTTCATCGTCAATAAGAATGTCCAAGGGATACAGTAAACCTGAAGTGAAGCATCGGAGTCTAAAACTGGACTCACAGGAGAGGTTCAAATCATAGAAAGTTAGAGTGTCAGTCCTCTTGTCTTAAGTCGGCGTTGAGCCTTTTGTATTATATTCGGATGCAATTTCTGTGTTTCATCATCAATAAGAGGGTCCAAGGGATACAGTAAAATTGATGTGAAGCATCGGAATCTAAAACTAGACTCACAGTAGAGGTTCAAATCATAGAAAGTTAGAGTGTCAGTCCTCTTGTACTTAAGTCGGCATTGTGCCTTTTGTATTAAATTCGGATGAAATTTCTGTGTTTCATCATCAATAAGAAGGTCCTAGTAATACAGTAAACCTAAAGTGAAGCATCGGAATCTAAAACTGGACTCACAGGAGTGGTTCAAATCACAGGAAGTTAGAGTGTCAGTCCTCTTGTACTTAAGTCGGCATTGTGTCTTTAGTATCAAATTCGGATGCAATTTCTGTGTTTCATCGTCAATAAGAATGTCCAAGGGATACAGTAAACCTGAAGTGAAGCATCGGAATCTAAAACTGGACTCACTGGAGAGGTTCAAATCATAGAAAGCTAGAGTGTCAGTCCTCTTGCACTTAAGTCGGCATTGTGCCTTTTGTATTAAATTCGGATGCCATTTCTGTGTTTCATCATCAATAAGAAGGTCCAAGGTATACACTAAACCTGAAGTGAAGCATCGGAATATAAAACTGGACTCACAGGTGAGGTTCAAATCATAGAAAGTTAGAGTGTCTGTCCTCTTATACTTAAGTCATCATTGTGGCTTTTGTATTAAATTCGGATGCAATTTCTGTGTGTCATCGTCAATAAGAAGGTCCTAGGGATACAGTAAACCTGAAGTGAAGCATCGGAATCTAAAACTGGACTCACAGGAGAGGTTCAAATCATAGAAAGTTAGAGTGTCAGTCCTCTTGTTCTTCAGTCGGCATTGTGCCTTTTGAAGTAAATTGGGATGCAATTTCTGTGTTTCATCGTCAATAAGATGGTCCAAGGGATACAGTAATCCTGAAGTGAAGCATCGGAATCTAAAAAAGGCCTCACAAGTGTGGTTCAAATCATAGGAAGTTAGAGTGTCAGTCCTCTTGTGCTTCAGTCGGCATTGTGCCTTTTGTATTAAATTCCGATGCAATTTCTGTGTTTTATCATCAATAAGAAGGTCCAAGGGATACAGTAAACCTGAAGTGAAGCATCGGAATCTAAAAATCAACTCACTGGAGAGGTTCAAACCATAGAAAGTTAGAGTGTCGGTCCTCTTGTACTTAAGTCGTCATTGTGCCTTTTGAATTTAATTCCAATGCAATTTCTGTGTTTCATCGTCAATAAGAAAGTCCAAGGGATACATTAAACCAGAAGTGAAGCATCGGAATCTAAAACTCGACTCACAGGAGAGGTTTAAATCATTGAAAGTTAGAGTGTCAGTCCTCTTGTACATAAGTCTTCATTGTGCCTTTTGTATTAAATTCGGATGCAATTTCTGTGGTTCATCATCAAAAAGAAGGTCCAAGGGATACAGTAAACCTGAAGTGAAGCATTGGAATCCAAAACTGGACTCACAGCAGAGGGTCAAATCGTAGAATGATAGAGTGTCAGTCCTCTTGTACTTAAGTCGGCATTGTGCCTTTTGTATTACATTCGGATGCAATTTCAGTGCTTCATCGTCAATATGACGGTCCAAGGTATACACTAAACCTGAAGTGAAGCATCGGAATCTAAAACTGAACTCACAGGAGTGGTTGAAATCATAGGAAGTTAGTCAGTCCTCTCGTACTTAAGTCGGCATTGTGCCTTTTGTATCAAATTCGGATGCAATTTCTGTGTTTCATCGTCAATAAGAATGTCCAAGAGATACAGTAAACCTGAAGTGAAGCATCGGAATCTAAAACTGGACTCACAGGAGAGGTTCAAATCATAGAAAGTTAGAGTGTCAGTCCTCTTGGTCTTAAGTTGGCGTTGTGCCTTTTGTATTATATTCGGATGCAATTTCTGTGTTTCATCATCAATAAGAGGATCCAAGGGATACAGTAAAATTGATGTGAAGCATCGGAATGTAAAACTAGACTCACAGTAGAGGTTCAAATCATAGAAAGTTAGAGTGTCAGTCCTCTTGTACTTATGTCGGCATTGTGCCTTTTGTATTAAATTCGGATGCAATTTCTGTGTTTCATCATCAATAAGAAGGTCCAAGTAATACAGTAAACCTAAAGTGAAGCATCGGAATCTAAAACTGGACTCACAGGAGTGTTTCAAATCACAGGAAGTTAGAGTGTCAGTCCTCTTGTACTTAAGTCGGCATTGTGTCTTTAGTATCAAATTCGGATGCAATTTCTGTGTTTCATCGTCAATAAGAATGTCCAAGGGATGCAGTAAACCTGAAGTGAAGCACCGGAATCTAAAACTGGACTCACAGGAGAGGTTCAAATCATAGAAAGCTAGAGTGTCAGTCCTCTTGTACTTAAGTCGGCATTGTGCCTTTTGTATTAAATTCGGATGCCATTTCTGTGTTTCATCATCAATAAGAAGGTCCAAGGTATACACTAAACCTGAAGTGAAGCATCGGAATATAAAACTGGACTCACAGGTGAGGTTCAAATCATAGAAAGTTAGAGTGTCTGTCCTCTTGTACTTAAGTCATCATTGTGGCTTTTGTATTAAATTCGGATGCAATTTCTGTGTGTCATCGTCAATAAGAAGGTCCTAGGGATACAGTAAACCTGAAGTGAAGCATCGGAATCTAATACTGGACTCACAGGAGAGGTTCAAATCATAGATAGTTAGAGTGTCAGTCGTCTTGTTCTTCAGTCGGCATTGTGCCTTTTGTAGCAAATTCGGATGCAATTTCTGTGTTTCATCGTCAATAAGATGGTCCAAGGGATTCAGTAATCCTGAAGTGAAGCATCGGAATCTAAAACTGGACTCACAGGAGAGGTTCAAATCATAGAAAGTTAGAGTGTCAGTCCTCTTGTACTTAAGTCGGCATTGTGCGTTTTGTATGAAATTCGGATGCAAATTCTGTGTTTCATCAACAACAAGAAGGTCCAAGGGATACAGTAAACCTGAAGTGAAGCATTGGAAACTAAAACTGGACTCACAGCAGAGGCTCAAATCGTAGAATGATAGAGTGTCAGTCCTCTTGTACTTAAGTCGGCATTGTGCCTTTTGTATTACATTCGGATGCAATTTCAGTGCTTCATTGTCAATATGACGGTCCAAGGTATACACTAAACCTGAAGTGAAGCATCGGAATGTAAAACTGAACTCACAGGAGTGGTTAAAATCATAGGAAGTTAGAGTGTCAGTCCTCTTGTACTTAAGTCGGCATTGTGCCTTTTGTATCAAATTCGGATGCAATTTCTGTGTTTCATCGCCAATAAGAATGTCCAAGGGATACAGTAAACCTGAAGTGAAGCATCGGAGTCTAAAACTGGACTCACAGGAGAGGTTCAAATCATAGAAAGTTAGAGTGTCAGTCCTCTTGGTCTTAAGTCAGCGTTGTGCCTTTTGTATTATATTCGGATGCAATTTCTGTGTTTCATCATCAATAAGAGGGTCCAAGGGATACAGTAAAATTGATGTGTAGCATCGGAATGTAAAACTAGACTCACAGTAGAGGTTCAAATCATAGAAAGCTAGAGTGTCAGTCCTCTTGTACTTAAGTCGGCAATGTGCCTTTTTTATTAAATTCGGATGCCATTTCTGTGTTTCATCATCAATAAGAAGGTCCAAGGTATACACTAAACCTGTACTGAAGCATCGGAATATGAAACTGGACTCACAGCTGAGGTTCAAATCATAGAAAGTTAGAGTGTCTGTCCTCTTGTACTTAAGTCATCATTGTGGCTTTAGTATTAAATTCGGATGCAATTTCTGTGTGTCATCGTCAATAAGAAGGTCCAAGGGATACAGTAAACCTGAAGTGAAGCATCGGAATCTAAAACTGGACTCACAGGAGAGGTTCAAATCATAGATAGTTAGAGTGTCAGGCCTCTTGTTCTTCAGTCGGCATTGTGCCTTTTGTAGTAAATTCGGATGCAATTTCTGTGTTTCATCGTCAATAAGATATTCCATGGGATGCAGTAATCCTGAAGTGAAGCATCGGAATCTAAAACTGGACTCACAGGAGAGGTTCAAATCATAGAAAGTTAGAGTGTCAGTCCTCTTGTACTTCAGTCGCCATTGTGCCTTTTATATTAAATTCGGATGCAAATTCTGTGTTTCATCAACAACAAGAAGGTCCAAGGGATACAGTAAACCTGAAGTGAAGCATCGGAATCTAAAACTGGACTCACAGGAGAGGTTCAAATCATAGAAAATTAGAGTGTCAGTCCTCTTGTACTTAAGTCGGCATTGTGCCTTTTGTATCAAATTCGGATGCAATTTCTGTGTTTCATCGTCAATAAGAATGTCCAAGGGATACAGTAAACCTGAAGTGATGCATCGGAGTCTAAAACTGGACTCACAGGAGAGGTTCAAATCATAGAAAGTTAGAGTGTCAGTCGTCTTGGTCTTAAGTCGGCGTTGTGCCTTTTGTATTATATTCGGATGCAATTTCTGTGTTTCATCATCAATAAGAGGGTCCAAGGGATACAGTAAAATTGATGTGAAGCATCGGAATCGAAAACTGGACTCACAGGAGAGGTTCAAAGCATAGAAAGTTAGAGTGTCAGTCCTCTTGTACTTAAGTCTTCATTGTGCCTTTTGTATTAAATTCTGATGCAATTTCTGTGTTTCATCATCAATAAGAAGTTCCAAGGGATACAGTAAACCTGAAGTGAAGCATTGGAAACTAAAACTGGACTCACAGCAGAGGCTCAAATCGTAGAATGATAGAGTGTCAGTCCTCTTGTACTTAAGTCGGCATTGTGCCTTTTGTATTACATTCGGATGCAATTTCAGTGCTTCATCGTCAATATGACGGTCCAAGGTATACACTAAACCTGAAGTGAAGCATCGGAATCTAAAACTGAACTCACAGGAGTGGTTAAAATCATAGGAAGTTAGAGTGTCAGTCCTCTTGTACTTAAGTCGGCATTGTGCCTTTTGTATCAAATTCGGATGCAATTTCTGTGTTTCATCGTCAATAAGAATGTCCAAGGGATACAGTAAACCTGAAGTGAAGCATCGGAATCTAAAACTGGACTCACAGGAGAGGTTCAAATCATAGATAGTTAGAGTGTCAGTCCTCTTGTTCTTCAGTCGGCATTGTGCCTTTTGTAGCAAATTCGGATGCAATTTCTGTGTTTCATCGTCAATAAGATGGTCCAAGGGATTCAGTAATCCTGAAGTGAAGCATCGGAATCTAAAACTGGACTCACAGGAGAGGTACAAATCATAGAAAGTTAGAGTGTCAGTCCTCTTGTACTTAAGTCGGCATTGTGCGTTTTGTATGAAATTCGAATGCAAATTCTGTGTTTCAGCAACAACAAGAAGGTCCAAGGGATACAGTAAACCTGAAGTGAAACATTGGAAACTAAAACTGGACACAGCAGAGGCTCAAATCGTAGAATGATAGAGTGTCAGTCCTCTTGTACTTAAGTCGGCATTGTGCCTTTTGTATTACATTCGGATGCAATTTCAGTGCTTCATTGTCAATATGACGGTCCAAGGTATACACTAAACCTGAAGTGAAGCATCGGAATGTAAAACTGAACTCACAGGAGTGGTTAAAATCACAGGAAGTTAGAGTGTCAGTCCTCTTGTACTTAAGTCGGCATTGTGCCTTTTGTATCAAATTCGGATGCAATTTCTGTGTTTCATCGTCAATAAGAATGTCCAAGGGATACAGTAAACCTGAAGTGAAGCATCGGAATCTAAAACTGGACTCACAGGAGAGGTTCAAATCATAGAAAGTTAGAGTGTCAGTCCTCTTGGTCTTAAGTCGGCGTTGTGCCTTTTGTATTATATTCGGATGCAATTTCTGTGTTTCATCATCAATAAGAGGATCCAAGGGATACTGTAAAATTGATGTGAAGCATCGGAATGTAAAACTAGACTCACAGTAGAGGTTCAAATCATAGAAAGTTAGAGTGTCAGTCCTCTTGTACTTATGTCGGCATTGTGCCTTTTGTATTAAATTCGGATGCAATTTCTGTGTTTCATCATCAATAAGAAGGTCCAAGTAATACAGTAAACCTAAAGTGAAGCATCGGAATCTAAAACTGGACTCACAGGAGTGTTTCAAATCACAGGAAGTTAGAGTGTCAGTCCTCTTGTACTTAAGTCGGCATTGTGTCTTTAGTATCAAATTCGGATGCAATTTCTGTGTTTCATCGTCAATAAGAATGTCCAAGGGATACAGTAAACCTGAAGTGAAGCATCGGAATCTAAAACTGGACTCACAGGAGAGGTTCAAATCATAGAAAGCTAGAGTGTCAGTCCTCTTGTACTTAAGTCGGCATTGTGCCTTTTGTATTAAATTCGGATGCCATTTCTGTGTTTCATCATCAATAAGAAGTTCCAAGGTATACACTAAACCTGAAGTGAAGCATCGGAATAAAAAACTGGACTCACAGGTGAGGTTCAAATCATAGAAAGTTAGAGTGTCTGTCCTCTTGTACTTAAGTCATCATTGTGGCTTTTGTATTAAATTCGGATGCAATTTCTGTGTGTCATCGTCAATAAGAAGGTCCTAGGGATACAGTAAACCTGAAGTGAAGCATCGGAATCTAATACTGGACTCACAGGAGAGGTTCAAATCATAGATAGTTAGAGTGTCAGTCGTCTTGTTCTTCAGTCGGCATTGTGCCTTTTGTAGCAAATTCGGATGCAATTTCTGTGTTTCATCGTCAATAAGATGGTCCAAGGGATTCAGTAATCCTGAAGTGAAGCATCGGAATCTAAAACTGGACTCACAGGAGAGGTTCAAATCATAGAAAGTTAGAGTGTCAGTCCTCTTGTACTTAAAACGGCATTGTGCGTTTTGTATGAAATTCGGATGCAAATTCTGTGTTTCATCAACAACAAGAAGGTCCAAGGGATACAGTAAACCTGAAGTGAAGCATTGGAAACTAAAACTGGACTCACAGCAGAGGCTCAAATCGTAGAATGATAGAGTGTCAGTCCTCTTGTACTTAAGTCGGCATTGTGCCTTTTGTATTACATTCGGATGCAATTTCAGTGCTTCATTGTCAATATGACGGTCCAAGGTATACATTAAACCTGAAGTGAAGCATCGGAATGTAAAACTGAACTCACAGGAGTGGTTAAAATCATAGGAAGTTAGAGTGTCAGTCCTCTTGTACTTAAGTCGGCATTGTGCCTTTTGTATCAAATTCGGATGCAATTTCTGTGTTTCATCGCCAATAAGAATGTCCAAGGGATACAGTAAACCTGAAGTGAAGCATCGGAGTCTAAAACTGGACTCACAGGAGAGGTTCAAATCATAGAAAGTTAGAGTGTCAGTCCTCTTGGTCTTAAGTCAGCGTTGTGCCTTTTGTATTATATTCGGATGCAATTTCTGTGTTTCATCATCAATAAGAGGGTCCAAGGGATACAGTAAAATTGATGTGAAGCATCGGAATGTAAAACTAGACTCACAGTAGAGGTTCAAATCATAGAAAGCTAGAGTGTCAGTCCTCTTGTACTTAAGTCGGCAATGTGCCTTTTTTATTAAATTCGGATGCCATTTCTGTGTTTCATCATCAATAAGAAGGTCCAAGGTATACACTAAACCTGTACTGAAGCATCGGAATATGAAACTGGACTCACAGCTGAGGTTCAAATCATAGAAAGTTAGAGTGTCTGTCCTCTTGTACTTAAGTCATCATTGTGGCTTTAGTATTAAATTCGGATGCAATTTCTGTGTGTCATCGTCAATAAGAAGGTCCAAGGGATACAGTAAACCTGAAGTGAAGCATCGGAATCTAAAACTGGACTCACAGGAGAGGTTCAAATCATAGAAAGTTAGAGTGTCAGTCCTCTTGTACTTCAGTCGCCATTGTGCCTTTTATATTAAATTCGGATGCAAATTCTGTGTTTCATCAACAACAAGAAGGTCCAAGGGATACAGTAAACCTGAAGTGAAGCATCGGAATCTAAAACTGGACTCACAGGAGAGGTTCAAATCATAGAAAATTAGAGTGTCAGTCCTCTTGTACTTAAGTCGGCATTGTGCCTTTTGTAGCAAATTCGGATGCAATTTCTGTGTTTCATCGTCAATAAGATGGTCCAAGGGATTCAGTAATCCTGAAGTGAAGCATCGGAATCTAAAACTGGACTCACAGGAGAGGTTCAAATCATAGAAAGTTAGAGTGTCAGTCCTCTTGTACTTAAGTCCTCATTGTGCGTTTTGTATGAAATTCGGATGCAAATTCTGTGTTTCAGCAACAACAAGAAGGTCCAAGGGATACAGTAAACCTGAAGTGAAGCATTGGAAACTAAAACTGGACTCACAGCAGAGGCTCAAATCGTAGAATGATAGAGTGTCAGTCCTCTTGTACTTAAGTCGGCGTTGTGCCTTTTGTATTACATTCGGATGCAATTTCAGTGCTTCATTGTCAATATGACGGTCCAAGGTATACACTAAACCTGAAGTGAAGCATCGGAATGTAAAACTGAACTCACAGGAGTGGTTAAAATCATAGGAAGTTAGAGTGTCAGTCCTCTTGTACTTAAGTCGGCATTGTGTCTTTTGTATCAAATTCGGATGCAATTTCTGTGTTTCATCGTCAATAAGAATGTCCAAGGGATACAGTAAACCTGAAGTGAAGCATCGGAGTCTAAAACTGGACTCACAGGAGATGTTCAAATCATAGAAAGTTAGAGTGTCAGTCCTCTTGGTCTTAAGTCGGCGTTGTGCCTTTTGTATTATATTCGGATGCAATTTCTGTGTTTCATCATCAATAAGAGGGTCCAAGGGATACAGTAAAATTGATGTGAAGCATCGGAATCTAAAACTAGACTCACAGTAGAGGTTCAAATCCTAGAAAGCTAGAGTGTCAGTCCTCTTGTACTTAAGTCGGCAATGTGCCTTTTTTATTAAATTATGATGCCATTTCTGTGTTTCATCATCAATAAGAAGGTCCAAGGTATACACTAAACCTGTACTGAAGCATCGGAATATGAAACTGGACTCACAGCTGAGGTTCAAATCATAGAAAGTTAGAGTGTCTGTCCTCTTGTACTTAAGTCATCATTGTGGCTTTAGTATTAAATTCGGATGCAATTTCTGTGTGTCATCGTCAATAAGAAGGTCCAAGGGATACAGTAAACCTGAAGTGAAGCATCGGAATCTAAAACTGGACTCACAGGAGAGGTTCAAATCATAGATAGTTAGAGTGTCAGGCCTCTTGTTCTTCAGTCGGCATTGTGCCTTTTGTAGTAAATTCGGATGCAATTTCTGTGTTTCATCGTCAATAAGATGGTCCATGGGATGCAGTAATCCTGAAGTGAAGCATCGGAATCTAAAACTGGACTCACAGGAGAGGTTCAAATCATAGAAAGTTAGAGTGTCAGTCCTCTTGTACTTCAGTCGGCATTGTGCCTTTTATATTAAATTCGGATGCAAATTCTGTGTTTCATCAACAACAAGAAGGTCCAAGGGATACAGTAAACCTGAAGTGAAGCATCGGAATCTAAAACTGGACTCACAGGAGAGGTTCAAATCATAGAAAACTAGAGTGTCAGTCCTCTTGTACTTAAGTCGGCATTGTGCCTTTTGTATCAAATTCGGATGCAATTTCTGTGTTTCATCGTCAATAAGAATGTCCAAGGGATACAGTAAACCTGAAGTGAAGCATCGGAGTCTAAAACTGGACTCACAGGAGAGGTTCAAATCATAGAAAGTTAGAGTGTCAGTCCTCTTGGTCTTAAGTCGGCGTTGTGCCTTTTGTATTATATTCGGATGCAATTTCTGTGTTTCATCATCAATAAGAGGGTCCAAGGGATACAGTAAAATTGATGTGAAGCATCGGAATCGAAAACTGGACTCACAGGAGAGGTTCAAAGCATAGAAAGTTAGAGTGTCAGTCCTCTTGTACTTAAGTCTTCATTGTGCCTTTTGTATTAAATTCTGATGCAATTTCTGTGTTTCATCATCAATAAGAAGTTCCAAGGGATACAGTAAACCTGAAGTGAAGCATTGGAAACTAAAACTGGACTCACAGCAGAGGCTCAAATCGTAGAATGATAGAGTGTCAGTCCTCTTGTACTTAAGTCGGCATTGTGCCTTTTGTATTACATTCGGATGCAATTTCAGTGCTTCATCGTCAATATGACGGTCCAAGGTATACACTAAACCTGAAGTGAAGCATCGGAATCTAAAACTGAGCTCACAGGAGTGGTTAAAATCATAGGAAGTTAGAGTGTCAGTCCTCTTGTACTTAAGTCGGCATTGTGCCTTTTGTATCAAATTCGGATGCAATTTCTGTGTTTCATCGTCAATAAGAATGTCCAAGGGATACAGTAAACCTGAAGAGAAGCATCGGAGTCTAAAACTGGACTCACAGGAGAGGTTCGAATCATAGAAAGTTAGAGTGTCAGTCCTCTTGTCTTAAGTGGGCGTTGTGCCTTTTGTATTAAATTCGGATGCAATTTCTGTGTTTCATCATCAATAAGAGGGTCCAAGGGATACAGTAAAATTGATGTGAAGCATCGGAATCTAAAACTAAACTCACAGTAGAGGTTCAAATCATAGAAAGTTAGAGTGTCAGTCCTCTTGTACTTAAGTCGGCATTGTGCCTTTTGTATTAAATTCGGATGCAATTTCTGTGTTTCATCATCAATAAGAAGGTCCAAGTAATACAGTAAACCTGAAGTGAAGCATCGGAATCTAAAACTGGACTCACAGGAGTGGTTCAAATCACAGGAAGTTAGAGTGTCAGTCCTCTTGTACTTAAGTCGGCATTGTGTCTTTAGTATCAAATTCGGATGCAATTTCTGTGTTTCATCGTCAATAAGAATGTCCAAGGGATACAGTAAACCTGAAGTGAAGCATCGGAATCTAAAACTGGACTCACTGGAGAGGTTCAAATCATAGAAAGCTAGAGTGTCAGTCCTCTTGCACTTAAGTCGGCATTGTGCCTTTTGTATTAAATTCGGATGCCATTTCTGTGTTTCATCATCAATAAGAAGGTCCAAGGTATACACTAAACCTGAAGTGAAGCATCGGAATATAAAACTGGACTCACAGGTGAGGTTCAAATCATAGAAAGTTAGAGTGTCTGTCCTCTTATACTTAAGTCATCATTGTGGCTTTTGTATTAAATTCGGATGCAATTTCTGTGTGTCATCGTCAATAAGAAAATCCTAGGGATACAGTAAACCTGAAGTGAAGCATCGGAATCTAAAACTGGACTCACAGGAGAGGTTCAAATCATAGAAAGTTAGAGTGTCAGTCCTCTTGTTCTTCAGTCGGCATTGTGCCTTTTGTAGTAAATTGGGATGCAATTTCTGTGTTTCATCGTCAATAAGATGGTCCAAGGGATACAGTAATCCTGAAGTGAAGCATCGGAATCTAAAACTGGACTCACAGGAGAGGTTCAAATCATAGAAAGTTAGAGTGTCAGTCCCCTTGTACTTAAGTCGGCATTGTGCGTTTTGTATGAAATTCGGATGCAAATTCTGTGTTTCATCATCAATAAGAAGGTCCAAGGGATACAGTAAACCTGAAGTGAAGCATTGGAATCTAAAAAAGGCCTCACAGGTGTGGTTCAAATCATAGGAAGTTAGAGTGTCAGTCCTCTTGTGCTTCAGTCGGCATTGTGCCTTTTGTATTAAATTCCGATGCAATTTCTGTGTTTTATCATCAATAAGAAGGTCCAAGGGATACAGTAAACCTGAAGTGAAGCATCGGAATCTAAAAATCAACTCACTGGAGAGGTTCAAACCATAGAAAGATAGAGTGTCGGTCCTCTTGTACTTAAGTCGTCATTGTGCCTTTTGAATTTAATTCCAATGCAATTTCTGTGTTTCATCGTCAATGAGAAAGTCCAAGGGATACATTAAACCTGAAGTGAAGCATCGGAATCTAAAACTCGACTCACAGGAGAGGTTTAAATCATTGAAAGTTAGAGTGTCAGTCCTCTTGTACATAAGTCTTCATTGTGCCTTTTGTATTAAATTCGGATGCAATTTCTGTGGTTCATCATCAAAAAGAAGGTCCAAGGGATACAGTAAACCTGAAGTGAAGCATTGGAATCCAAAACTGGACTCACAGCAGAGGCTTAAATCGTAGAATGATAGAGTGTCAGTCCTCTTGTACTTAAGTCGGCATTGTGCCTTTTGTATTACATTCGGATGCAATTTCAGTGCTTCATCGTCAATATGACGGTCCAAGGTATACACTAAACCTGAAGTGAAGCATCGGAATCTAAAACTGAACTCACAGGAGTGGTTGAAATCATAGGAAGTTAGTCAGTCCTCTTGTACTTAAGTCGGCATTGTGCCTTTTGTATCAAATTCGGATGCAATTTCTGTGTTTCATCGTCAATAAGAATGTCCAAGGGATACAGTAAACCTGAAGTGAAGCATCGGAGTCTAAAACTGGACTCACAGGAGAGGTTCAAATCATAGAAAGTTAGAGTGTCAGTCCTCTTGGTCCTAAGTCGGCGTTGTGCCTTTTGTATTATATTCGGATGCAATTTCTGTGTTTCATCATCAATAAGAGGGTCCAAGGGATACAGTAAAATTGATGTGAAGCATCGGAATCTAAAACTAGACTCACAGTAGAGGTTCAAATCATAGAAAGTTAGAGTGTCAGTCCTCTTGTACTTATGTGGGCATTGTGCCTTTTGTATTAAATTCGGATGCAATTTCTGTGTTTCATCATCAATAAGAAGGTCCAAGTAATACAGTAAACCTAAAGTGAAGCATCGGAATCTAAAACTGGACTCACAGGAGTGTTTCAAATCACAGGAAGTTAGAGTGTCAGTCCTCTTGTACTTAAGTCGGCATTGTGTCTTTAGTATCAAATTCGGATGCAATTTCTGTGTTTCATCGTCAATAAGAATGTCCAAGGGATACAGTAAACCTGAAGTGAAGCATCGGAATCTAAAACTGGACTCACAGGAGAGGTTCAAATCATAGAAAGCTAGAGTGTCAGTCCTCTTGTACTTAAGTCGGCATTGTGCCTTTTGTATTAAATTCGGATGCCATTTCTGTGTTTCATCATCAATAAGAAGGTCCAAGGTATACACTAAACCTGAAGTGAAACATCGGAATATAAAACTGGACTCACAGGTGAGGTTCAAATCATAGAAAGTAATAGTGTCAGTCCTCTTGTACTTAAGTCATCATTGTGGCCTTTGTATTAAATTCGGATGCAATTTCTGTGTGTCATCGTCAATAAGAAGGTCCTAGGGATACAGTAAACCTGAAGTGAAGCATCGGAATCTAAAACTGGACTCACAGGTGAGGTTCAAATCATAGATAGTTAGAGTGTCAGTCCTCTTGTTCTTCAGTCGGCATTGTGCCTTTTGTAGTAAATTCGGATGCAATTTCTGTGTTTCATCGTCAATAAGATGGTCCAAGGGATACAGTAATCCTGAAGTGAAGCATCGGAATCTAAAACTGGACTCACAGGAGAGGTTCAAATCATAGAAAGTTAGAGTGTCAGTCCTCTTGTACTTAAGTCGGCATTGTGCGTTTTGTATGCAATTCGGATGCAAATTCTGTGTTTCATCATCAATAAGAAGGTCCAAGGGATACAGTGAACCTGAAGTGAAGCATCGGAATCTAAAAAAGGCCTCACAGGTGAGGTTCAAATCATAGGAAGTTAGAGTGTCAGTCGTCTTGTGCTTCAGTCGGCATTGTGCCTTTTGTATTAAATTCCGATGCAATTTCTGTGTTTTATCATCAATAAGAAGGTCCAAGGGATACAGTAAACCTGAAGTGAAGCATCGGAATCTAAAAATCAACTCACTGGAGAGGTTGAAATCATAGAAAGTTAGAGTGTCGGTCCTCTTGTACTTAAGTCGTCATTGTGTATTTTAAATTTAATTCCAATGCAATTTCTGTGTTTCATCGTCAATAAGAAAGTCCAAGGGATACATTAAACCTGAAGTGAAGCATCGGAATCTAAAACTCGACTCACAGGAGAGGTTTAAATCATTGAAAGTTAGAGTGTCAGTCCTCTTGTACTTAAGTCTTCATTGTGCCTTTTGTATTAAATTCGGATGCAATTTCTGTGGTTCATCATCAAAAAGAAGGTCCAAGGGATACAGTAAACTTGAAGTGAAGCACTGGAATCCAAAACTGGACTCACAGCAGAGGCTCAAATCGTAGAATGATAGAGTGTCAGTCCTCTTGTACTTAAGTCGGCATTGTGCCTTTTGTATTATATTCGGATGCAATTTCAGTGCTTCATCGTCAATATGACGGTCCAAGGTATACACTAAACCTGAAGTGAAGCATCGGAATCTAAAACTGGACTCACAGGAGTGGTTCAAATCATAGGAAGTTAGAGTGTCAGTCCTCTTGTACTTAAGTCGGCATTGTGCCTTTTGTATTAAATTCGGATGCAATTTCTGTGTTTCATCATCAATAAGAAGGTCCAAGTAATACAGTAAACCTGAAGTGAAGCATCGGATTCTAAAACTGGACTCACAGGAGTGGTTCAAATCACAGGAAGTTAGAGTGTCAGTCCTCTTGTACTTAAGTCGGCATTGTGCCTTTTGTATTACATTCGGATGCAATTTCAGTGCTTCATCGTCAATATGACGGTCCAAGGAATACACTAAACCTGAAGTGAAGCATCGGAATCTAAAACTGGTCTCACAGGAGTGGTTCAAATCATAGGATGTTAGAGTGTCAGTCTTCTTGTACTTAAGTTGGCATTGCGCCTTTTGTATTAAATTCGGATGCAATTTCTGTGTGTCATCGTCAATAAGAAGGTCCTAGGGAAACAGTAATCCTGAAGTGAAGCATCGGAATCTAAAACTGGACTCACAGGAGAGGTTCAAATCATAAAAAGTTAGAGTGTCAGTCCTATGTACTTAAGTCGGCTTTGTGCGTTTTGTATGACATTCGGATGCAAATTCCGCGTTTCATCATCAATAAGAAGGTCCAAGGGATACAGTAAACCTGAAGTGAAGCATCGGAATCTAAAAAAGGCCTCACAGGTGAGGTTCAAACCATAGGAAGTTAGAGTGTCAGTCCTCTTGTGCTTCAGTCGGCATTGTGCCTTTTGTATTAAATTCCGATGCTATTTCTGTGTTTTATCATCAATAAGAAGGTCCAAGGGATACAGTAAACCTGAAGTGAAGCATCGGAATCTAAAAATCAACTCACTGGAGAGGTTGAAATCATAGAAAGTTAGAGTGTCGGTCCTCTTGTACTTAAGTCGTCATTGTGTATTTTAAATTTAATTCCAATGCAATTTCTGTGTTTCATCGTCAATAAGAAAGACCAAGGGATACATTAAACCTGAAGTGAAGCATCGGAATCTAAAACTCGACTCACAGGAGAGGTTTAAATCATTGAAAGTTAGAGTGTCAGTCCTCTTGTACTTAAGTCTTCATTGTGCATTTTGTATTAAGTTCGGATGCAATTTCTGTGGTTCATCATCAAAAAGAAGGTCCAAGGGATACAGTAAACTTGAAGTGAAGCATTGGAATCCAAAACTGGACTCACAGCAGAGGCTCAAATCGTAGAATGATAGAGTGTCAGTCCTCTTGTACTTAAGTCGGCATTGTGCCTTTTGTATTATATTCGGATGCAATTTCAGTGCTTCATCGTCAATATGACGGTCCAAGGTATACACTAAACCTGAAGTGAAGCATCGGAATCTAAAACTGGACTCACAGGAGTGGTTCAAATCAAAGGAAGTTAGAGTGTCAGTCCTCTTGTACTTAAGTCGGCATTGTGCCTTTTGTATTAAATTCGGATGCAATTTCTGTGTTTCATCATCAATAAGAAGGTCCAAGTAATACAGTAAACCTGAAGTGAAGCATCGGATTCTAAAACTGGACTCACAGGAGTGGTTCAAATCACAGGAAGTTAGAGTGTCAGTCCTCTTGTACTTAAGTCGGCATTGTGCCTTTTGTATTACATTCGGATGCAATTTCAGTGCTTCATCGTCAATATGACGGTCCAAGGAATACACTAAACCTGAAGTGAAGCATCGGAATCTAAAACTGGACTCACAGGAGTGGTTCAAATCATAGGATGTTAGAGTGTCAGTCTTCTTGTACTTAAGTCGGCATTGCGCCTTTTGTATTAAATTCGGATTCAATTTCTGTGTGTCATCGTCAATAAGAAGGTCCTAGGGAAACAGTAATCCTGAAGTGAAGCATCGGAATCTAAAACTGGACTCACAGGAGAGGTTCAAATCATAGAAAGTTAGAGTGTCAGTCCTATGTACTTAAGTCGGCTTTGTGCGTTTTGTATGACATTCGGATGCAAATTCTGCGTTTCATCATCAATAAGAAGGTCCAAGGGATACAGTAAACCTGAAGTGAAGCATCGGAATCTAAAAAAGGCCTCACAGGTGAGGTTCAAATCATAGGAAGTTAGAGTGTCAGTCCTCTTTTGCTTCAGTCGGCATTGTGCCTTTTGTATTAAATTCCGATGCTATTTCTTTGTTTTATCATCAATAAGAAGGTCCAAGGGTACAGTAAACCTGAAGTGAAGCATCGGAATCTAAAACTCAACTCACTGGAGAGGTTCAAATCATAGAAAGTTAGAGTGTCGGTCCTCTTGTACATAAGTCGTCATTGTGCCTTTTGAATTTAATTCCAATGCAATTTCTGTGTTTCATCGTCAATAAGAAAGTCCAAGGGATACATTAAACCTGAAGTGAAGCATCGGAATCTAAAACTCGACTCACAGGAGAGGTTTAAATCATTGAAAGTTAGAGTGTCAGTCCTCTTGTACTTAAGTCTTCATTGTGCCTTTTGTATTAAATTCGGATGCAATTTCTGTGTTTCATCATCAAAAAGAAGGTCCAAGGGTTACAGTAAACCTGAAGTGAAGCATTGGAATCTAAAACTGGACTCACAGCAGAGGCTCATACCGTAGAATGATAGAGTGTCAGTCCTCTTGTACTTAAGTCGGCATTGTGCCTTTTGTATTACATTCGGATGCAATTTCAGTGCTTCATCGTCAATATGACGGTCCAAGGAATACACTAAACCTGAAGTGAAGCATCGGAATCTAAAACTGGACTCACAGGAGTGGTTCAAATCATAGGATGTTAGAGTGTCAGTCTTCTTGTACTTAAGTCGGCATTGCGCCTTTTGTATCAAATTCGGATGCAATTTCTGTGCTTCATCGTCAATAAGAATGTCCAAGGGATACAGCAAAAGTGACGTGAAGCATCGGAGTCTAAAACTGGACTCACAGGAGAGGTTCAAATCATAGAAAGTTAGAGTGTCAGTCCTCTTGCTCTTAAGTCGGCGTTGTGGATTTTGTATTATATTCGGATGCAATTTCTGTGTTTCATCATCAATAAGAGGGTCCAAGGGATACAGTAAAATTGAAGTGAAGCATCGGAATCTAAAACTAGACTCACAGTAGAGGTTCAAATCATAGAAAGTTAGAGTGTCAGTCCACTTCTACTTAAGTCGGCATTGTGCCTTTTGTATTAAATTCGGATGCAAATTCTGTGTTTCATCAACAACAAGAAGGTCCAAGGGATACAGTAAACCTGAAGTGAAGCATCGGAATCTAAAACTGGACTCACAGGAGAGGTTCAAATCATAGAAAATTAGAGTGTCAGTCCTCTTGTACTTAAGTCGGCATTGTGCCTTTTGTATTAAATTCGGATGCAATTTCTGTGTTTCATCGTCAATAAGAAGGTCGAAGGGATACAGTAATCCTGAAGTGAAGCATCGGAATCTAAAACTGGACTTACAGGAGAGGTTCAAGTCATAGAAAGTAAGTGTGTCTGTCCTGTTGTACTTAAGTCGGCATTGTGCCTATTGTATGAAATTCGGATGCAATTTCTGTGTTTCATCGAAAATAAGATGTTCCAAGGGATTCAGTAAACCTTAAGTGAAGCATCGGAATCTAAAACTGCACTCACAGGAGAGGTTCAAATCATAGAAAGTTAGAGTGTCAGTCCTCTTGTACTTAAGTCGGCATTGTGCCTTTTGTATTAAATTCGGATGCAATTTCTGTGTTTCATCGTCAAAATGATGGTCCAAGAGATACAGTAAACCTGAAGTGAAGCATCGGAATCTAAAACTGGACTCACAGGAGAGGATCAAATCATAGAAAGTTACAGCGTCAGTCCTCTTGTACTTAAGGCGGTATTTTGCATTTGGTATTAAATTCGGATGGAAATTCTGTGTTTCATCGTCAATAAGAAGGTCCAAGGGATACAGTAAACCATAAGTGAAGCATCGGAATCTAAACCTGGTCTCACAGGAGAGGTTCAAATCATAGAAGGTTAGAGTTTCAGACCTCTTACATTTAAGTCGGCATTGTGCCTTTTGTATTAAATTCGGATGCAATTTCTGTGTTTCATTATCATTAAGAATGTAAAAGGGATACAGTAAACCTGACGTGAATCATCGGAATCTAAAACTGGACCCACAGGAGAGGTTCAAATCATAGAATGTTATAGTGTCAGTCCTCTTGTACTTAAGTCGGCATCGTGCCTTTTGTATTATATTCGGATGCAAGTTCTGTGTTTCATCATCAATAAGAAGGTGCAAGGGATACAGTAAACCTGAAGTGAAGCATCGGAATCCAAAAGTGGACTCACAGGAGAGGTTCAAATCATAGAAAGTTAGAGTGTCAGTCCTCTTGTTCTTAAGTCGGCATTGTGCCTTTTGTATTAAATTCGGATGCAAATTCTGTGTTTCATCATCAATAAAAAGGTCCAAGGGATACAGTAAACCTGAAGTGAAGCATCGGAACTTAAAACTGGACGCACAGGTAAGGTTCAAAGCATAGAAAGTTAGAGTGTCAGTCGTCTTGTACTTAAGTCGGCATTGTGCCTTTTGTATTAAATTCTGATGCAATTTCTGTGTTTCATCGTCAATAAGAAGGTGTAAGAGATACAGTAAACCTGAAGTGAAGCATTGGAAACTAAAACTGGACTCACAGCAGAGGCTCAAATCGTAGAATGATAGAGTGTCAGTCCTCTTGTACTTAAGTCGGCATTGTGCCTTTTGTATTACATTCGGATGCAATTTCAGTGCTTCATCGTCAATATGACGGTCCAAGGTATACACTAAACCTGTAGTGAAGCATCGGAATCTAAAACTGAGCTCACAGGAGTGGTTCAAAACATAGGAAGTTAGAGTGTCAGTCCTCTTGTACTTAAGTCGGCATTGTGCCTTTTGTATTAAATTCGGATGCCATTTCTGTGTTTCATCGTCAATAAGAAGGTCCAAGGTATACACTAAACCTGAAGTGAAGCATCGGAATATAAAACTGGACTCACAGGTGAGGTTCAAATCATAGAAAGTTAGAGTGTCTGTCCTCTTGTACTTAAGTCATCATTGTGGCTTTTGTATTAAATTCGGATGCAATTTCTGTGTCTCATCGTCAATAAGAAGGTCCTAGGGATACAGTAAACCTGAAGTGAAGCATCGGAATCTAAAACTGGACTCACAGGAGGGGTTCAAATCATAGATAGTTAGAGTGTCAGTCCTCTTGTTCTTCAGTCGGCATTGTCCCTTTTGTAGTAAATTCGGATGCAATTTCTGTGTTTCATCGTCAATAAGAAGGTCCTAGGGATACTGTAAACCTGAAGTGAAGCATCGGAATCTAAAACTGGACTCACAGGAGAGGTTCAAATCATAGAAAGTTAGAGTGTCAGTCCTCTTGGTCTTAAGTCGGCGTTGTGCCTTTTGTAATATATTCGGATGCAATTTCTGTGTTTCATCATCAATAAGAGGGTCCAAGGGATACAGTAAAATTGAAGTGAAGCATCGGAATCTAAAACTAGACTCACAGTAGAGGTTCAAATCATAGAAAGTTAGAGTGTCAGTCCTCTTGGTCTTAAGTCGGCGTTGTGCCTTTTGTAATATATTCGGATGCAATTTCTGTGTTTCATCGTCAATAAGATGGTCCAAGGGATACAGTAATCCTGAAGTGAAGCATCGGAAT
Organism: Schistocerca americana; assembly: GCF_021461395.2. Lineage (NCBI taxonomy): Eukaryota > Metazoa > Arthropoda > Insecta > Orthoptera > Acrididae > Schistocerca > Schistocerca americana. The sequence continues at coordinate 73,439,325 of NC_060130.1, forward strand.
CTAAAACTGGACTCACAGGACAGGTTCAAATCATAGAAAGTTAGAGTGTCAGTCCTCTTGTACTTAAGTCGGCATTGTGCATTTTGTATGATATTCGGATGCAAATTCTGTGTTTCATCATCAATAAGAAGGTCCAAGGCATACAGTAAACCTGAAGTGAAGCATCGGAATCTAAAAAAGGCCTCACAGTTGAGGTTCAAATCATACGAAGTTAGAGTGTCAGTCCTCTTGTGCATTAGTCGGCATTGAGCCTTTTGTATTAAATTCCGATGCAATTTCTGTGTTTTATCATCAATAAGAAGGTCCAAGGGATACAGTAAACCTGAAGTGAAGCATCGGAATCTAAAAATCAACTCACTGGAGAGGTTCAAATCATAGAAAGTTAGAGTGTCGGTCCTCTTGTACTTAAGTCGTCATTGTGCCTTTTGAATTTAATTCCAATGCAATTTCTGTGTTTCATCGTCAATAAGAAAATCCAAGGGATACATTAAACCTGAAGTGAAGCATCGGAATCTAAAACTCGACTCACAGGAGAGGTTTAAATCATTGAAAGTTACAGTGTCAGTCCTCTTGTACTTAAGTCTTCATTGTGCCTTTTGTATTAAATTCGGATGCAATTTCTGTGGTTCATCATCAAAAAGATGGTCCAAGGGATACAGTAAACCTGAAGTGAAGCATTGGAATCCAAAACTGGACTCACAGCAGAGGCTCAAATCGTAGAATGATAGAGTGTCAGTCCTCTTGTACTTAAGTCGGCATTGTGCCTTTTGTATTACATTCGGATGCAATTTCAGTGCTTCATCGTCATTATGACGGTCCAAGGTATACACTAAACCTGAAGTGAAGCATCGGAATGTAAAACTGAACTCACAGGAGTGGTTCAAATCATAGGAAGTTAGAGTGTCAGTCCTCTTGTACTTAAGTCGGCATTGTGCCTTTTGTATCAAATTCGGATGCAATTTCTGTGTTTCATCGTCAATAAGAATGTCCAAGGGATACAGTAAACCTGAAGTGAAGCATCGGAGTCTAAAACTGGACTCACAGGAGAGGTTCAAATCATAGAAAGTTAGAGTGTCAGTCCTCTTGGTCTTAAGTCGGCGTTGTGCCTTTTGTATTATATTCGGATGCAATTTCTGTGTTTCATCATCAATAAGAGGGTCCAAGGGATACAGTAAAATTGATGTGAAGCATCGGAATCTAAAACTAGACTCACAGTAGAGGTTCAAATCATAGAAAGCTAGAGTGTCAGTCATCTTGTACATAAGTAGGCATTGTGCCTTTTGTATTAAATTCGGATGCCATTTCTGTGTTTCATCATCAATAAGAAGGTCCAAGGTATACACTAAACCTGAAGTGAAGCATCGGAATATAAAACTGGACTCACAGGTGAGGTTCAAATCACAGAAAGTTAGAGTGTCTGTCCTCTTGTACTTAAGTCATCATTGTGGCTTTTGTATTAAATTCGGATGCAATTTCTGTGTGTCATCGTCAATAAGAAGGTCCTAGGGAAACAGTAATCCTGAACTGAAGCATCGGAGTCTAAAACTGGACTCACAGGAGAGGTTCAAATCATAGGAATTTAGAGTGTCAGTCCTATTGTACTTAAGTCGGCATTGTGCCTTTTGTATCAAATTCGGATGCAATTTCTGTGTTTCATCGTCAATAAGGATGTCCAAGGGATACAGTAAACCTGAAGTGAAGAATCGGAGTCTAAAACTGGACTCACAGGAGAGGTTCAAATCATAGAAAGTTAGAGTGTCAGTCCTCTTGGTCTTAAGTCGGCGTTGTGCCTTTTGTAATATATTCGGATGCAATTTCTGTGTTTCATCATCAATAAGAGGGTCCAAGGGATACAGTAAAATTGAAGTGAAGCATCGGAAACTAAAACTAGACTCACAGTAGAGGTTCAAATCATAGAAAGTTAGAGTGTCAGTCCTCTTGTATTTAAGTCGGCATTGTGCCTTTTGTATTAAATTCGGATGCCATTTCTGTGTTTCATCATCAATAAGAAGGTCCAAGGTATACACTAAACCTGAAGTGAAGCATCGGAATGTAAAACTGGACTCACAGGTGAGGTTCAAATCATAGAAAGTTGGAGTGTCAGTCCTCTTGTACTTAAGTCATCATTGTGGCTTTTTTATTAAATTCGGATGCAATTTCTGTGTGTCATCGTCAATAAGAAAGTCCTAGGGATACAGTAAACCTGAAGTGAAGCATCGGAATCTAAAAGTGGACTCACAGGAGAGGTTCAAATCATAGAAAGTTAGAGTGTCAGTCCTCTTGTTCTTCAGTCGGCATTGTGCCTTTTGTAGTAAATTCGGATGCAATTTCTGTGTTTCATCGTCAATAAGATGGTCCAAGGTATACAGTAATCCTGAAGTGAAGTATCGGAATCTAAAACTGGGCTCACAGGAGAGGTTCAAATCATAGAAAGTTAAAGTGTCAGTCTTCTTGTACTTAAGTCGGCATTGTGCCTTTTGTATCAAATTCGGATGCAATTTCTGTGTTTCATCGTCAATAAGAATGTCCAAGGGATACATTAAACCTGAAGGGAAGCATCGGAATCTAAAACTGGACTCACAGGAGTGGTTCAAATCATAGAAAGTTAGAGTGTCAGTCTTCTTGTACTTAAGTCGGCATTGTGCCTTTTGTATCAAATTCGGATGCAATTTCTGTGTTTCATCGTCAATAAGAATGTCCAAGGGATACAGTAAACCTGACGTGAAGCATCGGAGTCTAAAACTGGACTCACAGGAGAGGTTCAAATCATAGAAAGTTAGAGTGTCAGTCCTCTTGCTCTTAAGTCGGCGTTGTGGATTTTGTATTATATTCGGATGCAATTTCTGTGTTTCATCATCAATAAGAGGGTCCAAGGGATACAGTAAAATACAAGTGAAGCATCGGAATCTAAAACTAGACTCACAGTAGAGGTTCAAATCATAGAAAGTTAGAGTGTCAGTCCACTTGTACTTAAGTCGGCATTGTGCCTTTTGTATTAAATTCGGATGCAAATTCTGTGTTTCATCAACAACAAGAAGGTCCAAGGGATACAGTAAACCTGAAGTGAAGCATCGGAATCTAAAACTGGACTCACAGGAGAGGTTCAAATCATAGAAAATTAGAATGTCAGTCCTCTTGTACTTAAGTCGGCATTGTGCCTTTTGTATTAAATTCGGATGCAATTTCTGTGTTTCATCGTCAATAAGAAGGTCGAAGGGATGCAGTAATCCTGAAGTGAAGCATCGGAATCTAAAACTGGACTCACAGGAGAGGTTCCAGTGATAGAACGTCAAAGTGTCTGTCCTGTTGTACTTAAGTCGGCATTGTGCCTATTGTATGAAATTCGGATGCAATTTCTGTGTTTCATCGTCAATAAGATGGTCCAAGGGATACAGTAAACCTGAAGTGAAGCATCGGAATCTAAAACTGGACTCACAGGAGAGGTTCAAATCATAGAAAGTTAGAGTGTCAGTCCTCTTGTACTTAAGTCGGCATTGTGCCTTTTGTATTAAATTTGGATGCAATTTCTGTGTTTCATCGTCAAAATGATGGTCCAAGAGATACAGTAATCTTGAAGTGAAGCATCGGAATCTAAAACTGGACTCACAGGAGAGGTTCAAATCATAGAAAGTTACAGCGTCAGTCCTATTGTACTTAAGGCGGCATTGTGCATTTTGTATTAAATTCGGATGGAAATTCTGTGTTTCATCGTCAATAAGAAGGTCCAAGGGATACAGTAAACCTGAAGTGAAGCATCGGAATCTAAAACTGGACTCACAGGAGAGGTTCAAATCATAGAAAATTAGAGTGTCAGTCCTCTTGTTTTTAAGTCGGCATTGTGCCTCTTGTATTAAATTCGGATGCAATTTCTGTGTTTCATCATCGATAAGAAGGTCCAAGGGATACAGTAAACCTGAAGTGAAGCATCGGAATCTAAAACTGGACTCACAAGTGAGGATCAAATCATAGAAAGTTAGAGTGTCAGTCCCCTTGTACTTCAGTCGGCATTGTGCCTTTTGTATTAAATTCGGATGCAATTTCTGTGTTTCATCATCAATATGAAGGTCCAAGGGATTCAGTAAACCTGAAGTGAAGCATCGGAATCTAAAACTGGACTCACATGAGAGGTTCAAATCATAGAATGTTAGAGTGTCAGTCCTTTTGTACTTAAGTCACCATTGTGTCTTTTGTATTAAATTCGGTTGCAATTTCTGTGTTTCATCGTCAATAAGGAGGTCCAAGGGATACAGTAAACCTGAAGTGAAGCATCGAATCTAAAACTGGACTCACAGGAAAGGTTCAAATCATAGAAAGTTAGAGTGTCAGTCCTTATGTACTTAAGTCGGCATTGTGCCTTTTGTATTAAATTCGGATGCAATTTCTGTGCTTCATCGCCAATAAGAAGGTCCAACGTATACAGTAATCCTGAAGTGAAGCGTCAGAATCTAAAACTGGACTCTCAGGAGAGGTTCAAATCTTAGAAAGTTAGAGTGTCAGTCCTCTTGTACTTAGGTCGGCATTGTGCATTTTGAATTTAATTCCGATGCAATTTCTGTGTTTCGTTGTCAATAAGAAGGTCCAAGGGAAACATTAAACCTGAAGTGAAGCATCGGAATCTAAAACTGGACTCACAGGAGACGTTTAAATCATAGAAAGTTCTAGTGTCAGTGCTCTTGTACTTAAGTCGGCATTGTGCCTTTTGTATTTAGTTTGGATGCAATTTCTGTGCTTCATCGCCAATAAGAAGGTCCAAAGTATACAGTAAACCTGAAGTGAAACATCGGAATCTAAAACTGGACTCACAGGAGAGGTTCAAATCATACAGAGTTAGAGTGTCAGTTCTCTTGTACTTAAGTCAGCATTGTGCCTTTTGTATTAAATTCGGATGCAATTTCTGTGCTTCCTCATCAATAAGAAGGTCCAAGGTATACAGTAAACCAGAATTGAAGCATCGGAATCTAAAACTGGAATCACAGGAGAGGTTCAATTCATAGAAAGTTAGAGTGTCAGTCCTCTTGTACTTAAGTCGGCATTGTGCCTTTTGTATGAAATTCAGATGTAAATTCTGTGTTTCATCATCAATACGAAGGTCCAAGGGATACAGTAAACCTGAAGTGAAGCATCGGAATCTAAAACTGGACTCACAGGAGAGGTTCAAATCATAGAAAATTGGAGTGTCAGTCCTCTTGTTTTTAAGTCGGCGTTGTGCCTCTTGTATTAAATTCGGATGCAATTTCTGTGTTTCATCGTCAATAAGAAGGTCGAAGGGATGCAGTAATCCTGAAGTGAAGCATCGGAATCTAAAACTGGACTCACAGGAGAGGTTCAAGTCATAGAAAGTCAGAGTGTCTGTCCTGTTGTACTTAAGTCGGCATTGTGCCTATTGTATGCAATTCGGATGCAATTTCTCTGTTTCATCGTCAATAAGATGGTCCAAGGGATACAGTAAACCTGAAGTGAAGCATCGGAATCTAAAACTGGACTCACAGGAGAGGTTCAAATCATAGACAGTTAGAGTGTCAGTCCTCTTGTACTTAAGTCGGCATTGTGCCTTTTGTATTAAATTTGGATGCAATTTCTGTGTTTCATCGTCAAAATGATGGTCGAAGAGATACAGTAAACCTGAAGTGAAGCATCGGAATCTAAAACTGGACTCACAGGAGAGGTTCAAATCATAGAAAGTTACAGCGTCAGTCCTCTTGTACTTAAGGCGGCAATGTGCATTTTGTATTAAATTCGGATGGAAATTCTGTGTTTCATCGTCAATAAGAAGGTAAAAGGGATACAGTAAACCATAAGTGAAGCATCGGAATCGAAACCTGGACTCACAGGAGAGGTTCAAATCATAGAAGGTTAGAGTGTCAGACCTCTTATATTTAAGTCGGCATTGTGCCTTTTGTATTAAATTCGGATGCAATTTCTGTGTTTCATTATCATTAAGAATGTCCAAGGGATACAGTAAACCTGAGGTGAAGCATCGGAATCTAAAACTGGACCCACAGGAGAGGTTCAAATTATAGAATGTTAGAGTGTCAGTCCTCTTGTACTTAAGTCGGCATCGTGCCTTTTGTATTATATTCGGATGCAAGTTCTGTGTTTCATCATCAATAAGAAGGTGCAAGGGATACAGTAAACCTGAAGTGAAGCATCGGAATCTAAAAGTGGACTCACAGGAGAGGTTCAAATCATAGAAAGTTAGAGTGTCAGTCCTCTTGTTCTTAAGTCGGCATTGTGCCTTTTGTATTAAATTCGGATGCAAATTCTGTGTTTCATCATCAATAAAAAGGTCCAAGGGATACAGTAAACCTGAAGTGAAGCATCGGAACTTAAAACTGGACGCACAGGTGAGGTTGAAAGCATAGAAAGTTAGAGTGTCAGTCGTCTTGTACTTAAGTCGGCATTGTGCCTTTTGTATTAAATTCTGATGCAATTTCTGTGTTTCATCGTCAATAAGAAGGTGCAAGGGATACAGTAAACCTGAAGTGAAGCATCGGAATCTACAACTGGACTCACAGGAGAGTTTCAAATCATAGAAAGTTAGAGTGTCAGTCATTTTGCACTTAAGTCGGCATTGTGCCTTTTGTATGAAATTCAGATGTAAATTCTGTGTTTCATCATCAATACGAAGGTCCAAGGGATACAGTAAACCTGAAGTGAAGCATCGGAATCTAAAACTGGACTCACAGGAGAGGTTCAAATCATAGAAAATTTGAGTGTCAGTCCTCTTGTTTTTAAGTCGGCGTTGTGCCTCTTGTATTAAATTCGGATGCAATTTCTGTGTTTCATCATCGATAAGAAGGTCCAAGGGATACAGTAAACCTGAAGTGAAGCATCGGAATCTAAAACTGGACTCACAAGTGAGGATCAAATCATAGAAAGTTAGAGTGTCAGTCCCCTTGTACTTCAGTCGGCATTGTGCCTTTTGTATTAAATTCGGATGCAAGTTCTGTGCTTCATCGCCAATAAGAAGGTCCAAGGGATACAGTAAACCTGAAGTGTAGCATCGGAATCTAAAACTGGACTCAAAGGAGAGGTTCAAATCATAGAAAGTTAGAGTGTCAGTCCATTTGTACTTAAGTCGCCATTGTGCCTTTTGTATTATATTCGGTTGTAATTTCTGTGTTTCATCGGCAATAAGGAGGTCCAAGGGATACAGTAAACCTGAAGTGAAGCATCGAATCTAAAACTGGACTCACAGGAAAGGTTCAAATCATAGAAAGTTAGAGTGTCAGTCCTTATGTACTTAAGTCGGCATTGTGCCTTTTGTATTAAATTCGGATGCAATTTCTGTGCTTCATCGCCAATAAGAAGGTCCAACGTATACAGTAATCCTGAAGTGAAGCGTCAGAATCTAAAACTGGACTCTCAGGAGAGGTTCAAATCTTAGAAAGTTAGAGTGTCAGTCCTCTTGTACTTAGGTCGGCATTGTGCCTTTTGAATTTAATTCCGATGCAATTTCTGTGTTTCGTTGTCAATAAGAAGGTCCAAGGGAAACATTAAACCTGAAGTGAAGCATCGGAATCTAAAACTGGACTCACAGGAGACGTTTAAATCATAGAAAGTTCTAGTGTCAGTGCTCTTGTACTTAAGTCGGCATTGTGCCTTTTGTATTTAGTTTGGATGCAATTTCTGTGCTTCATCGCCAATAAGAAGGTCCAAAGTATACAGTAAACCTGAAGTGAAACATCGGAATCTAAAACTGGACTCACAGGAGAGGTTCAAATCATACAGAGTTAGAGTGTCAGTTCTCTTGTACTTAAGTCAGCATTGTGCCTTTTGTATTAAATTCGGATGCAATTTCTGTGCTTCCTCATCAATAAGAAGGTCCAAGGTATACAGTAAACCAGAATTGAAGCATCGGAATCTAAAACTGGAATCACAGGAGAGGTTCAATTCATAGAAAGTTAGAGTGTCAGTCCTCTTGTACTTAAGTCGGCATTGTGCCTTTTGTATGAAATTCAGATGTAAATTCTGTGTTTCATCATCAATACGAAGGTCCAAGGGATACAGTAAACCTGAAGTGAAGCATCGGAATCTAAAACTGGACTCACAGGAGAGGTTCAAATCATAGAAAATTGGAGTGTCAGTCCTCTTGTTTTTAAGTCGGCGTTGTGCCTCTTGTATTAAATTCGGATGCAATTTCTGTGTTTCATCGTCAATAAGAAGGTCGAAGGGATGCAGTAATCCTGAAGTGAAGCATCGGAATCTAAAACTGGACTCACAGGAGAGGTTCAAGTCATAGAAAGTCATAGTGTCTGTCCTGTTGCACTTAAGTCGGCATTGTGCCTATTGTATGCAATTCGGATGCAATTTCTCTGTTTCATCGTCAATAAGATGGTCCAAGGGATACAGTAAACCTGAAGTGAAGCATCGGAATCTAAAACTGGACTCACAGGAGAGGTTCAAATCATAGACAGTTAGAGTGTCAGTCCTCTTGTACTTAAGTTGGCATTGTGCCTTTTGTATTAAATTTGGATGCAATTTCTGTGTTTCATCGTCAAAATGATGGTCGAAGAGATACAGTAAACCTGAAGTGAAGCATCGGAATCTAAAACTGGACTCACAGGAGAGGTTCAAATCATAGAAAGTTACAGCGTCAGTCCTCTTGTACTTAAGGCGGCAATGTGCATTTTGTATTAAATTCGGATGGAAATTCTGTGTTTCATCGTCAATAAGAAGGTCCAAGGGATACAGTAAACCATAAGTGAAGCATCGGAATCGAAACCTGGACTCACAGGAGAGGTTCAAATCATAGAAGGTTAGAGTGTCAGACCTCTTATATTTAAGTCGGCATTGTGCCATTTGTATTAAATTCGGATGCAATTTCTGTGTTTCATTATCATTAAGAATGTCCAAGGGATACAGTAAACCTGAGGTGAAGCATCGGAATCTAAAACTGGACCCACAGGAGAGGTTCAAATCATAGCATGTTAGAGTGTCAGTCCTCTTGTACTTAAGTCGGCATCGTGCCTTTTGTATTATATTCGGATGCAAGTTCTGTGTTTCATCATCAATAAGAAGGTGCAAGGGATACAGTAAACCTGAAGTGAAGCATCGGAATCTAAAAGTGGACTCACAGGAGAGGTTCAAATCATAGAAAGTTAGAGTGTCAGTCCTCTTGTTCTTAAGTCGGCATTGTGCCTTTTGTATTAAATTCGGATGCAAATTCTGTGTTTCATCATCAATAAAAAGGTCCAAGGGATACAGTAAACCTGAAGTGAAGCATCGGAACTTAAAACTGGACGCACAGGTGAGGTTGAAAGCATAGAAAGTTAGAGTGTCAGTCGTCTTGTACTTAAGTCGGCATTGTGCCTTTTGTATTAAATTCTGATGCAATTTCTGTGTTTCATCGTCAATAAGAAGGTGCAAGGGATACAGTAAACCTGAAGTGAAGCATCGGAATCTACAACTGGACTCACAGGAGAGTTTCAAATCATAGAAAGTTAGAGTGTCAGTCATTTTGCACTTAAGTCGGCATTGTGCCTTTTGTATGAAATTCAGATGTAAATTCTGTGTTTCATCATCAATACGAAGGTCCAAGGGATACAGTAAACCTGAAGTGAAGCATCGGAATCTAAAACTGGACTCACAGGAGAGGTTCAAATCATAGAAAATTTGAGTGTCAGTCCTCTTGTTTTTAAGTCGGCGTTGTGCCTCTTGTATTAAATTCGGATGCAATTTCTGTGTTTCATCATCGATAAGAAGGTCCAAGGGATACAGTAAACCTGAAGTGAAGCATCGGAATCTAAAACTGGACTCACAAGTGAGGATCAAATCATAGAAAGTTAGAGTGTCAGTCCCCTTGTACTTCAGTCGGCATTGTGCCTTTTGTATTAAATTCGGATGCAATTTCTGTGCTTCATCGCCAATAAGAAGGTCCAAGGGATACAGTAAACCTGAAGTGAAGCATCGGAATCTAAAACTGGACTCAAAGGAGAGGTTCAAATCATAGAAAGTTAGAGTGTCAGTCCTTATGTACTTAAGTCGGCATTGTGCCTTTTGTATTAAATTCGGATGCAATTTCTGTGCTTCATCGCCAATAAGAAGGTCCAACGTATACAGTAATCCTGAAGTGAAGCGTCAGAATCTAAAACTGGACTCTCAGGAGAGGTTCAAATCTTAGAAAGTTAGAGTGTCAGTCCTCTTGTACTTAGGTCGGCATTGTGCCTTTTGAATTTATTTCCGATGCAATTTCTGTGTATCGTTGTCAATAAGAAGGTCGAAGGGAAACATTAAATCTGAAGTGAAGCATCGGAATCTAAAACTGGACTCACAGGAGAGGTTTAAATCATAGAAAGTTCTAGTGTCAGTGCTCTTGTACTTAAGTCGGCATTGTGAATTTTGTATCAAATTCGGATGCAATTTCTCTGTTTCATCGTCAATAAGATGGTCCAAGGGATGCAGTAAACCTGAAGTGAAGCATCGGAATCTAAAACTGGACTCACAGGAGAGGTTCAAATCATAGACAGTTAGAGTGTCAGTCCTCTTGTACTTAAGTCGGCATTGTGCCTTTGGTATTAAATTTGGATGCAATTTCTGTGTTTCATCGTCAAAATGATGGTCCAAGAGATACAGTAAACCTGAAGTGAAGCATCGGAATCTAAAACTGGACTCACAGGAGAGGTTCAAATCATAGAAAGTTACAGCGTCAGTCCTCTTGTACTTAAGGCGGCATTGTGCATTTTGTATTAAATTCGGATGGAAATTCTGTGTTTCATTATCATTAAGAATGTCCAAGGGATACAGTATACCTGAGGTGAAGCATCGGAATCTAAAACTGGACCCACAGGAGAGGTTCAAATCATAGAATGTTAGAGTGTCAGTCCTCTTGTACTTAAGTCGGCATCGTGCCTTTTGTATTATATTCGGATGCAAGTTCTGTGTTTCATCATCAATAAGAAGGTGCAAGGGATACAGTAAACCTGAAGTGAAGCATCGAAATCTAAAAGTGGACTCACAGGAGAGGTTCAAATCATAGAAAGTTAGAGTGTCAGGCCTCTTGTTCTTAAGTCGGCATTGTGCCTTTTGTATTAAATTCGGATGCAAATTCTGTGTTTCATCATCAATAAAAAGGTCCAAGGGATACAGTAAACCTGAAGTGAAGCATCGGAACTTAAAACTGGACGCACAGGTGAGGTTCAAAGCATAGAAAGTTAGAGTGTCAGTCGTCTTGTACTTAAGTCGGCATTGTGCCTTTTGTATTAAATTCTGATGCAATTTCTGTGTTTCATCGTCAATAAGAAGGTGCAAGGGATACAGTAAACCTGAAGTGAACCATCGGAATCTACAACTGGACTCACAGGAGAGTTTCAAATCATAGAAAGTTAGAGTGTCAGTCATTTTGCACTTAAGTCGGCATTGTGCCTTTTGTATGAAATTCAGATGTAAATTCTGTGTTTCATCATCAATAAGAAGGTCCAAGGGATACAGTAAACCTGAAGTGAAGCATCGGAATCTAAAACTGGACTCACAGGAGAGGTTCAAATCATAGAAAATTAGAGTGTCAGTCCTCTTGTTTTTAAGTCGGCATTGTGCCTCTTGTATTAAATTCGGGTGCAATTTCTGTGTTTCATCATCGATAAGAAGGTCCAAGGGATACAGTAAACCTGAAGTGAAGCATCGGAATCTAAAACTGGACTCACAAGTGAGGATAAAATCATAGAAAGTTAGAGTGTCAGTCCCCTTGTACTTCAGTCGGCATTGTGCCTTTTGTATTAAATTCGGATGCAATTTCTGTGTTTCATCATCAATATGAAGGTCCAAGGGATACAGTAAACCTAAAGTGAAGCATCGGAATCTAAAACTGGATTCACAGGAGAGGTTCAAATCATAGAAAGTTAGAATGTCAGTCCTTTTGTACTTAAGTCGCCATTGTGCATTTTGTATTTCATTCGGTTGCAATTTCTGTGTTTCAACTTCAATAAGGAGGTCCAAGGGATACAGTAAACCTGAAGTGAAGCATCGAATCTAAAACTGGACTCACAGGAAAGGTTCAAATCATAGATAGTTAGAGTGTCAGTCCTTATGTACTTAAGTCGGCATTGTGCCTTTTGTATTAAATTCGGATGCAATTTCTGTGTTTCATCGTCAATAAGAAGGTCCAAGGGATACAGTAAACCTGAAGTGAAGCATTGGAATCTAACACTGGACTCACAGGAGAGGTTCAAATCATAGAAAGTTAGAGTGTCAGTAGTCTTGTACTTAAGTCGGCATTGTGCCTTTTGTATTAACTTCGGATGCAATTTCTGTGCTTCATCGCCACTAAGAAGGTCCAAGGTATACAGTAAACCAGAAGTGAAGCGTCGGAATCTAAAACTGGACTCACAGGAGAGGTTCAAATCATAGGAAATTAGAGTGTCCGTCTTCTTGTACTTAAGTTGGCATTGTGCTTTTGTATTAAATTCGGATGCAATTTCTGTGCTTCATCGCCAATAAGAAGGTCCAAGGTATACAGTAAACCTGAAGTGAAGCATCGGAATCTAACACTGGACTCACAGGAGAGGTTTAAATCATAGGAAGTTAGAGTGTCAGTCTTCTTGTACTTAAGTCGGCATTGTGAATTTTGTATCAAATTCGGATGCAATTTCTCTGTTTCATCGTCAATAAGATGGTCCAAGGGATGCAGTAAACCTGAAGTGAAGCATCGGAATCTAAAACTGGACTCACAGGAGAGGTTCAAATCATAGACAGTTAGAGTGTCAGTCCTCTTGTACTTAAGTCAGCATTGTGCCTTTGGTATTAAATTTGGATGCAATTTCTGTGTTTCATCGTCAAAATGATGGTCCAAGAGATACAGTAAACCTGAAGTGAAGCATCGGAATCTAAAACTGGACTCACAGGAGAGGTTCAAATCATAGAAAGTTACAGCGTCAGTCCTCTTGTACTTAAGGCGGCATTGTGCATTTTGTATTAAATTCGGATGGAAATTCTGTGTTTCATTATCATTAAGAATGTCCCAAGGGATACAGTAAACCTGAGGTGAAGCATCGGAATCTAAAACTGGACCCACAGGAGAGGTTCAAATCATAGAATGTTAGAGTGTCAGTCCTCTTGTACTTAAGTCGGCATCGTGCCTTTTGTATTATATTCGGATGCAAGTTCTGTGTTTCATCATCAATAAGAAGGTGCAAGGGATACAGTAAACCTGAAGTGAAGCATCGAAATCTAAAAGTGGACTCACAGGAGAGGTTCAAATCATAGAAAGTTAGAGTGTCAGGCCTCTTGTTCTTAAGTCGGCATTGTGCCTTTTGTATTAAATTCGGATGCAAATTCAGTGTTTCATCATCAATAAAAAGGTCCAAGGGATACAGTAAACCTGAAGTGAAGCATCGGAACTTAAAACTGGACGCACAGGTGAGGTTCAAAGCATAGAAAGTTAGAGTGTCAGTCGTCTTGTACTTAAGTCGGCATTGTGCCTTTTGTATTAAATTCTGATGCAATTTCTGTGTTTCATCGTCAATAAGAAGGTGCAAGGGATACAGTAAACCTGAAGTGAACCATCGGAATCTACAACTGGACTCACAGGAGAGTTTCAAATCATAGAAAGTTAGAGTGTCAGTCATTTTGCACTTAAGTCGGCATTGTGCCTTTTGTATGAAATTCAGATGTAAATTCTGTGTTTCATCATCAATAAGAAGGTCCAAGGGATACAGTAAACCTGAAGTGAAGCATCGGAATCTAAAACTGGACTCACAGGAGAGGTTCAAATCATAGAAAATTAGAGTGTCAGTCCTCTTGTTTTTAAGTCGGCATTGTGCCTCTTGTATTAAATTCGGGTGCAATTTCTGTGTTTCATCATCGATAAGAAGGTCCAAGGGATACAGTAAACCTGAAGTGAAGCATCGGAATCTAAAACTGGACTCACAAGTGAGGATCAAATCATAGAAAGTTAGAGTGTCAGTCCCCTTGTACTTCAGTCGGCATTGTGCCTTTTGTATTAAATTCGGATGCAATTTCTGTGTTTCATCATCAATATGAAGGTCCAAGGGATACAGTAAACCTAAAGTGAAGCATCGGAATCTAAAACTGGACTCACAGGAGAGGTTCAAATCATAGAAAGTTAGAATGTCAGTCCTTTTGTACTTAAGTCGCCATTGTGCATTTTGTATTTCATTCGGTTGCAATTTCTGTGTTTCAACTTCAATAAGGAGGTCCAAGGGATACAGTAAACCTGAAGTGAAGCATCGAATCTAAAACTGGACTCACAGGAAAGGTTCAAATCATAGATAGTTAGAGTGTCAGTCCTTATGTACTTAAGTCGGCATTGTGCCTTTTGTATTAAATTCGGATGCAATTTCTGTGCTTCATCGCCAATAAGAAGGTCCAACGTATACAGTAATCCTGAAGTGAAGCGTCAGAATCTAAAACTGGACTCTCAGGAGAGGTTCAAATCTTAGAAAGTTAGAGTGTCAGTCCTGTTGTACTTAAGTCGGCATTGTGCCTTTTGAATTTAATTCCGATGCAATTTCTGTGTTTCGTTGTCAATAAGAAGGTCCAAGGGAAACATTAAACCTGAAGTGAAGCATCAGAATCTAAAACTGAACTCACAGGAGAGGTTTAAATCATAGAAATTTCTAGTGTCAGTGCTCTTGTACTTAAGTCGGCATTGTGCCTTTTGTATTAAGTTTGGATGCAATTTCTGTGCTTCATCGCCAATAAGAAGGTCCAAAGTATACAGTAAACCTGAAGTGAAGCATCGGAATCTAAAACTGGAATCACAAGAGAGGTTCAATTCATAGAAAGTTAGAGTGTCAGTCCTCTTGTACTTAAGTCGGCATTGTGCCTTTTGTATTAAATTCGGATGCAATATCTGTGTTTCATCGTCAATAAGAAGGTCCAAGGGATACAGTAAACCTGATGTGTAGCATTGGAATCTAAAACTGGACTCACAGGAGAGGTTCAAATCATAGAAAGTTAGAGTGTCAGTAGTCTTGTACTTAAGTCGGCATTGTGCCTTTTGTATTAAATTCGGATGCAATTTCTGTGCTTCATCGCCACTAAGAAGGTCCAAGGTATACAGTAAACCAGAAGTGAAGCGTCGGAATCTAAAACTGGACTCACAGGAGAGGTTCAAATCATCGGAAATTAGAGTGTCCGTCTTCTTGTACTTAAGTTGGCATTGTGCTTTTGTATTAAATTCGGATGCAAATTCTGTGCTTCATCGCCAATAAGAAGGTCCAAGGTATACAGTAAACGTGAAGTGAAGCATCGGAATCTAACACTGGACTCACAGGAGAGGTTTAAATCATAGAAAGTTAGAGTGTCAGTCCTCTTGTACTTAAGTCGGCATTGTGCCTTTTGTATTAAATTTGGATGCAATTTCTGTGCTTCATCACCAATAAGATGTTCCGAGGTATACAGTAAACCTGAAGTGAAGCATCGGAATCTAAAACTGGAATCACAGGAGAGGTTCAAATCATAGAAAGTTAGAGTGTCAGTCCTCTTGTACTTAAGTCGGCATTGTGCCTTTTGTATTAAATTTGGATGCAATTTCTGTGTTTCATCATCAATAAGTGGGTCCAAGGGATACAGTAAACCTGAAGTGAAGCATCGGAATCTAAAACTGGACTAACAGGTGAGGTTCAAATCATAGAATGTTGGAGTGTCAGTCCTCTTGTACTTCAGTCGGCATTGTGCCTTTTGTATTAAATTCGGATGCAATTTCTGTGTTTCATCATCAATAAGAAGGTCCAAGGGATACAGTAAACCTGAAGTGAAGCATCGGAATCCAAAACTGGACTCACATTAGAGGTTCAAATCATAGAAAGTTAGAGTGTCAGTCCTCTTGTACTTAAGTCGGCCATGTGCCTCTTGTATTAAATTCGGATGCAATTTCTGTGTTTCATCGTCAATGAGAAGGTCCAAGGGATACAGTAAACATGAAGTGAAGCATCGGAAGCTAAAACTGGACTCACAGGAGAGGTTCAAATCATAGAAAATTAGAGTGTCCGTCTTCTTGTACTTAAGTTGGCATTGTGCCTTTTGTATTGAATTCGGATGCAATTTCTGTGTTTCATCATCAATAAGTGGGTCCAAGGGATACAGTAAACCTGAAGTGAAGCATCGGAATCTAAAACTGGACTAACAGGTGAGGTTCAAATCATAGAATGTTGGAGTGTCTGTCCTCTTGTACTTCAGTCGGCATTGTGCCTTTTGTATTAAATTCGGATGCAATTTCTGTGTTTCATCATCAATAAGAAGGTACAAGGGATACATTAAACCTGAAGTGAAGCATCGGAATCTAAAACTGGACTCACAGGAGATGTTCAAATCATAGAAACTTAGAGTGTTAGTCCTTTTGTACTTAAACCGGTATTCGGCCTCTTGTATTAAATTCGGATGCGATTTCTGTGTTTCACCGTCAATTAGAAGGTACAACAGATACAGTAAACCTGAAGTGAAGCATCGGAATCTTAAACTGGACCCACAGTAGAGGATCAAATCATGGAAAGCTGGAGTGTCAGTCCTCTTGTAATTAAGTCGGCATTGTGCCTTTCGTATTAAATTCGGATGCAATTTCTGTGCTTCAAGGCCATAAGAAGGTCCAAGGTATACAGTAAACCTTAAGTGAAGCATCGGAATCTAAAACTGGACTCACAGCAGAGGTTTAAATCATAGAAAGTTAGAGTGTCAGTCCTCTTGTACTTAAGTTGGCCTTGTGCCTTTTGTATTAAATTCAGATGCAATTTCTGTGCTTCATCGCCAATAAGAAGGTCCAAGGTATACAGTAAACCTGAAGTGAAGCATCGGAATCCAAAACTGGACTCACAGGAGAGGTTCAAATCATAGAAAGTTAGAGTGTCAGTCTTCTTGTACTTAAGTCGGCATTGTGCCTTTTGTATTAAATTCGGATGCAATTTCTGTGTTTCATCGTCAATAAGAAGGTCCAAGGGATACAGTAAACCTGAGGTGAAGCATCGGATGCTAAAACTGGACTCACAGGAGAGGTTCAAATCATAGAAAGTTAGAGTGTCAGTCACCTTGTACTTAAGTCGGCACTGTGCCTCTTGAATTTAATTTGGATGCAATTTCTGTGTTTCTTCGTCAATAAGAAGGTTCAAGGGATACAGTAAACCTGAAGTGAAGCATCGGAATCTAAAACTGTACTCGAAGTAGAGGTTTAAATCATAGAAAGTTGAAGTGTCAGTCCTCTTGTACTGAAGTCGGCATTGTGACATTTGTATTAAATTCGGAAGCAATTTCTGTGCTTTATCGCCAATAAGAAGGTCCAAGGGATACAGTAAACCTGAAGTGAAGCATCGGAATCCAAAACTGGACTCACAGGAGAGGTTCAAATCATAGAATATTAGAGTGTCAGTCCTCTTGTAGTTATTTCGGCATTGTGCCTTTTGTATTAAATTCGGATGCAATTTCTGTGTTTCATCTTCAATAAGAAGGTCCAAGGGATACAGTAAACCTGAAGTGAAGCAAAGGAATCTAAAACTGGACTCACAGGAGAGGTTCAATCATAGAAATTTAGAGTGTCAATCCTCTTGTACTTAAGTCGGCCATGTGCCTTTTGTATTAAATTCGGATGCAATTTCTGTTTTTCATCGTCAATAAGAAGGTCCAAGGTATACGGTAAACCTGAAGTGAAGCATCTGAAGCTAAAACTGGACTCAAAGGAGAGGTTCAAATCATAGAAAGTTAGAGTGTCAGTCCACTTGTACTTAAGTCGGCACTGTGCCTCTTGAATTTAATTCTGATGCAATATCTGTGTTTCATCGTCAATAAGAAGGTCCAAGGGATACAGTAAACCTGAGGTGAAGCATCGGAATCTAGAACTGGACTCGAAGTACAGGTTTAAATCATAGAAAGTTTAAGTGTCAGTCCTGTTGCACTTAAGTCGGCATTGTGACTTTTGTATTAAATTCGGATGCAATATCTGTGCTTTATCGCCAATAAGAAGGTCCAAGGGATACAGTGAACCTGAAGTGAAGCATCGGAATCCAAAACTGGACTCACAGGAGAGGTTCAAATCATTATAAGTTAGAGTGTCAGTCCTCTTGTACTTATTTCGGCATTGTGCCTTTTGTATTAAATTCGGATGCAATTTCTGTGCTTTATCGCCAATAAGAAGGTCCAAGGGATACAGTGAACCTGAAGTGAAGCATCGGAATCCAAAACTGGACTCACAGGAAAGGTTCAAATCATAGAAAGTTAGAGTGTCAGTCCTCTTGTACTTATTTCGGCATTGTGCCGTTTGTATTAAATTCGGATGCAATTTCTGTGTTTCATCGTCAATATGAATGTCAAAGGGAAACAGTAAACCTGAAGTGAAGCATCGGAATCTAAAACTGGACTCACAGGAGAGGTTCAAGTCATAGAAAGATAGAGTGTAGAGTCCTCTTGTACTTAAATCGACATTGTGCCTTTTGTATTAAATTCGGATGCAATTTCTGTGTTTCATCGCCACTAAGAAGGTCCAAGGTATACAGTAAACCAGAAGTGAAGCGTCGGAATCTAAAACTGGACTCACAGGTGAGGTTCAAATCATAGAAAGTTAAAGTGTCAGTCCTCTTGTACTTAAGTCGGCATTGTGCCTTTTGTATAAAATTCGGATGCAATTTCTGTGTTTCATCATCAATAAGAAGGTCCAAGGGTTACAGTAAACCTGAAATGAAGCATTGGAATCTAAAACTGGACTCGCAGGAGAGGTTCAAATCATAGAAAGTTCGAGTGTCAGTACTCTTGTACATAAGTCGGCATTGTGCCTTTTGTATAAAATTCGATGCAATTTCTGTGCTTCATCGCCACTAAGAAGGTCCAAGGTATACAGTAAACCAGAAGTGAAGCGTCGGAATCTAAAACTGGACTCACAGGAGAGGTTCAAATCATAGAAAATTAGAGTGTCCGTCCTCTTGTACTTAAGTTGGCATTGTGCCTTTTGTATTGAATTCGGATGCAATTTCTGTGTTTCATCATCATTAAGTGGGTCCAAGGGATACAGTAAACCTGAAGTGGAGCATCGGAATCTAAAACTGGACTAACAGGTGAGGTTCAAATCATAGAATGTTGGAGTGTCAGTCCTCTTGTACTTCAGTCGGCATTGTGCCTTTTGTATTAAATTCGGATGCAATTTCTGTGTTTCATCATCAATAAGAAGGTCCAAGGGATACAGTAAACCTGAAGTGAAGCATCGGAATCTAAAACTGGACTCACAGAAGAGGTTTAAATCATAGAGAGTTATAGTGTCAGTCCTCTTCTAGTTAAGTTGGCCTTGTGCCTTTTGTATTAAATTCAGATGCAATTTATGTGCTTCATCGCCAATAAGAAGATCCAAGGTATACAGTTAACCTGAAGTGAAGCATCGGAATCCAAAACTGGACTCACAGGAGAGGTTCAAATCATAGAAAGTTAGAGTATCAGTCTTCTTGTACTTAAGTCGGCATTGTGCCTTTTGTATTAAATTCGGATGCAATTTCTGTGTTTCATCGTCAATAAGAAGGTCCAAGGGATACAGTAAACCTGAAGTGAAGCATCGGATGCTAAAACTGGACTCACAGGAGAGGTTCAAATCATAAAAAGTTAGAGTGTCAGTCACCTTGTACTTAAGTCGGCACTGGGCCTCTTGAATTTAATTCGGATGCAATTTCTGTGTTTCATCGTCAATAAGAAGGTCCAAGGGATACAGTAAACCTGAAGTGAAGCATCGGAATCTAAAACTGTACTCGAAGTAGAGGTTTAAATCATAGAAAGTTGAAGTGTCAGTCCTCTTGTACTTAAGTCGGCATTGTGACTTTTGTATTAAATTCGGATGCAATTTCTGTGCTTTATCGCCAATAAGAAGGTCCAAGGGATACAGTAAACCTGAAGTGAAGCATCGGAATCTAAAACTGGACTCACAGGAGAGGTTCAAATCATAGAAATTTAGAGTGTCAATCCTCTTGTACTTAAGTCGGCCATGTGCCTTTTGTATTAAATTCGGATGCAATTTCTGTTTTTCATCGTCAATAAGAAGGTCCAAGGGATACAGTAAACCTGAAGTGAAGCATCGGAAGCTAAAACTGGACTCACAGGAGAGGTTCAAATCATGGAAAGTTAGAGTGTCAGTCCACTTGTACTTAAGTCGGCACTGTGCCTCTTGAATTTAATTCCGATGCAATATCTGTGTTTCATCGTCAATAAGAAGGTCCAAGGGATACAGTAAACCTGAGGTGAAGCATCGGAATCTAGAACTGGACTCGAAGTACAGGTTTAAATCATAGAAAGTTAAAGTGTCAGTCCTCTTGTACTTAAGTCGGCATTGTAACTTTTGTATTAAATTCGGTTGCAATTTCTGTGCTTTATCGCCAATAAGAAGTTCCAAGGGATACAGTAAACCTGAAGTGAAGCATCGGAATCCAAAACTGGACTCACAGGAGAGGTTCAAATCATTATAAGTTAGAGTGTCAGTCCTCTTGTACTTATTTCGGCATTGTGCCTTTTGTATTAAATTCGGATGCAATTTCTGTGCTTTATCGCCAATAAGAAGGTCCAAGGGATACAGTAAACCTGAAGTGAAGCATCGGAATCCAAAAGTGGACTCACAGGAGAGGTTTAAATCATAGAAAGTTAGAGTGTCAGTCCTCTTGTACTTATTTCGGCATTGTGCCGTTTGTATTAAATTCGGATGCAATTTCTGTGTTTCATCGTCAATATGAATGTCAAAGGGAAACAGTAAACCTGAAGTGAAGCATCGGAATCTAAAACTGGACTTACAGGAGAGGTTCAAATCATAGAAAGATAGAGTGTAGAGTCCTCTTGTACTTAAATCGACATTGTGCCTTTTGTATTAAATTCGGATGCAATTTCTGTGTTTCATCCTCAATTATAGGGTCTAAGGGATACAGTAAACCTGAAGTGAAGCATCGGAATCTAAAACTGGACTCACAGGTGAGGTTCAAATCATAGAAAGTTAGAGTGTCAGTCCTCTTGAACTTAAGTCGGCATTGTGCCTTTTGTATAAACTTCGGATGCAATTTCTGTGTTTCATCATCAATAAGAATGTCCAAGGGTTACAGTAAATTTGAAATGAAGCATTGGAATCTAAAACTGGACTCGCAGGAGAGGGTCAAATCATAGAAAGTTCGAGTGTCAGTACTCTTGTACTTAAGTCGGCATTGTGCCTTTTGTATTAAATTCGATGCAATTTCTGTGCTTCATCGCCACTAAGAAGGTCCAAGGTATACAGTAAACCAGAAGTGAAGGGTCGGAATCTAAAACTGGACTCACAGGAGAGGTTCAAATCATAGAAAATTAGAGTGTCCGTCCTCTTGTACTTAAGTTGGCATTGTGCCTTTTGTATTGAATTCGGATGCAATTTCTGTGTTTCATCATCAATTAGTGGGTCCAAGGGATACAGTAAACCAGAAGTGGAGCATCGGAATCTAAAACTGGACTAACAGGTGAGGTTCAAATCATAGAATGTTGGAGTGTCAGTCCTCTTGTACTTCAGTCGGCATGTTGCCTTTTGTATTAAATTCGGATGCAATTTCTGTGTTTCATCATCAATAAGAAGGTCCAAGGGATACACTAAACCTGAAGTGAAGCATCGGAATCTAAAACTGGACTCATAGGAGAGGTTCAAATCATAGAAAGTTAGAGTGTCAGTCCTCTTGTACTTAAGTCGGCCATGTGCCTCTTGTATTAAATTCGGATGCAATTTCTGTGTTTCATCGTCAATGAGAAGGTCCAAGGGATACAGTAAACCTGAAGTGAAGCATCGGAAGCTAAAACTGGACTCACAGGATAGGTTCAAATCACAGAAAGTTAGAGTGTCAGTCCTCTTGTACTTAAGTCGCCATTGTGCCTTTTGTATTAATTTTGGATGCAATTTCTGTGCTTCATCGCCAATAAGAAGGTCCAAGGTATACAGTAAACCTGAAGTGATGCATCGGAATCTAAAACTGGACTCACAGGAGATGTTCAAATCATAGAAACTTAGAGTGTTAGTCCTTTTGTCCTTAAGTCGGTATTCGGCCTCTTGTATTAAATTCGGATGCGATTTCTGTGTTTCACCGTCAATTAGAAGGTCCTACAGATACAGTAAACCTGAAGTGAAGCATCGGAATCTAAAACTGGACTCACAGGAGAGGTTCAAATCATAGAAAGTTCTCTTGTACTTAAGTCGGCATTGTGTCTTTCGTATTAAATTCAAATGCAATTTCTGTGTTTCATCGTCAATAAGAACGTCCAAGGGATACAGTAAATCTGAAGTGAAGCATCGGAATCTAAAACTGGACCCACAGTAGAGGATCAAATCATGGAAAGCTGGACTGTCAGTCCTCTTGTACTTAAGTCGGCATTGTGCCTTTTGTATTAAATTCGGATGCAATTTCTGTGCTTCAAGGCCATAAGAAGGTCCAAGGTATACAGTAAACCTGAAGTGAAGCATCGGAATCTGAAACTGGACTCACAGCAGAGGTTTAAATCATAGAAAGTTAGAGTGTCAGTCCTCTTGTACTTAAGTTGGCCTTGTGCCTTTTGTATTAAATTCAGATGCAATTTCTGTGCTTCATCGCCAATAAGAAGGTCCAAGGTATACAGTAAACCTGAAGTGAAGCATCGGAATCCAAAACTGGACTCACAGGAGAGGTTCAAATCATAGAAATTTAGAGTGTCAGTACTCTTGTACATAAGTCGGCATTGTGCCTTTTGTATTAAATTCGATGCAATTTCTGTGCTTCATCGCCACTAAGAAGGTCCAAGGTATACAGTAAACCAGAAGTGAAGCGTCGGAATCTAAAACTGGACTCACAGGAGAGGTTCAAATCATAGAAAATTAGAGTGTCCGTCCTCTTGTACTTAAGTTGGCATTGTGCCTTTTGTATTGAATTCGGATGCAATTTCTGTGTTTCATCATCATTAAGTGGGTCCAAGGGATACAGTAAACCTGAAGTGGAGCATCGGAATCTAAAACTGGACTAACAGGTGAGGTTCAAATCATAGAATGTTGGAGTGTCAGTCCTCTTGTACTTCAGTCGGCATTGTGCCTTTTGTATTAAATTTGGATGCAATTTCTGTGTTTCATCATCAATAAGAAGGTCCAAGGGATACAGTAAACCTGAAGTGAAGCATCGGAATCTAAAACTGGACTCACAGGAGAGGTTTAAATCATGGAAAGTTATAGTGTCAGTCCTCTTCTAGTTAAGTTGGCCTTGTGCCTTTTGTATTAAATTCAGATGCAATTTCTGTGCTTCATCGCCAATAAGAAGGTCCAAGGTATACAGTTAACCTGAAGTGAAGCATCGGAATCCAAAACTGGACTCACAGGAGAGGTTCAAATCATAGAAAGTTAGAGTGTCAGTCTTCTTGTACTTAAGTCGGCATTGTGCCTTTTGTATTAAATTCGGATGCAATTTCTGTGTTTCATCGTCAATAAGAAGGTCCAAGGGATACAGTAAACCTGAAGTGAAGCATCGGATGCTAAAACTGGACTCACAGGAGAGGTTCAAATCATAGAAAGTTAGAGTGTCAGTCCACTTCTACTTAAGTCGGCACTGTGCCTCTTGAATTTAATTCCGATGCAATATCTGTGTTTCATCGTCAATAAGAAGGTCCAAGGGATACAGTAAACCTGAGGTGAAGCATCGGAATCTAGAACTGGACTCGAAGTACAGGTTTAAATCATAGAAAGTTAAAGTGTCAGTCCTCTTGTACTTAAGTCGGCATTGTGACTTTTGTATTAAATTCGGATGCAATTTCTGTGCTTTATCGCCAATAAGAAGTTCCAAGGGATACAGTAAACCTGAAGTGAAGCATCGGAATCCAAAACTGGACTCACAGGAGAGGTTCAAATCATTATAAGTTAGAGTGTCAGTCCTCTTGTACTTATTTCGGCATTGTGCCTTTTGTATTAAATTCGGATGCAATTTCTGTGCTTTATCGCCAATAAGAAGGTCCAAGGGATACAGTAAACCTGAAGTGAAGCATCGGAATCCAAAACTGGACTCACAGGAGAGGTTCAAATCATAGAAAGTTAGAGTGTCAGTCCTCTTGTACTTGTTTCGGCATTGTGCCGTTTGTATTAAATTCGGATGCAATTTCTGTGTTTCATCG
Source organism: Schistocerca americana (assembly GCF_021461395.2). Taxonomy (NCBI): domain Eukaryota; kingdom Metazoa; phylum Arthropoda; class Insecta; order Orthoptera; family Acrididae; genus Schistocerca; species Schistocerca americana. The sequence goes on from NC_060130.1 coordinate 73,463,364, forward strand.
TCAATATGAATGTCAAAGGGAAACAGTAAACCTGAAGTGAAGCATCGGAATCTAAAACTGGACTCACAGGAGAGGTTCAAATCATAGAAAGATAGAGTGTAGAGTCCTCTTGTACTTAAATCGACATTGTGCCTTTTGTATTAAATTCGGATGCAATTTCTGTGTTTCATCCTCAATTATAGGGTCTAAGGGATACAGTAAACCTGAAGTGAAGCATCGGAATCTAAAACTGGACTCACAGGTGAGGTTCAAATCATAGAAAGTTAGAGTGTCAGTCCTCTTGAACTTAAGTCGGCATTGTGCCTTTTGTATAAAATTCGGATGCAATTTCTGTGTTTCATCATCAATAAGAAGGTCCAAGGGTTACAGTAAATTTGAAATGAAGCATTGGAATCTAAAACTGGACTCGCAGGAGAGGTTCAAATCATAGAAAGTTCGAGTGTCAGTACTCTTGTACTTAAGTCGGCATTGTGCCTTTTGTATTAAATTCGATGCAATTTCTGTGCTTCATCGCCACTAAGAAGGTCCAAGGTATACAGTAAACCAGAAGTGAAGCGTCGGAATCTAAAACTGGACTCACAGGAGAGGTTCAAATCATAGAAAATTAGAAAGTCCGTCCTCTTGTACTTATGTTGGCATTGTGCCTTTTGTATTGAATTCGGATGCAATTTCTGTGTTTCATCATCAATTAGTGGGTCCAAGGGATACAGTAAACCAGAAGTGGAGCAACGGAATCTAAAACTGGACTAACAGGTGAGGTTCAAAACATAGAATGTTGGAGTGTCAGTCCTCTTGTACTTCAGTCGGCATGTTGCCTTTTGTATTAAATTCGGATGCAATTTCTGTGTTTCATCATCTATAAGAAGGTCCAAGGGATACAGTAAACCTGAAGTGAAGCATCGGAATCTAAAACTGGACTCACAGGAGAGGTTCAAATCATAGAAAGTTAGAGTGTCAGTCCTCTTGTACTTAAGTCGGCCATTTGCCTCTTGTATTAAATTCGGATGCAATTTCTGTGTTTCATCGTCAATGAGAAGGTCCAAGGGATACAGTAAACCTGAAGTGAAGCATCGGAAGCTAAAACTGGACTCACAGGATAGGTTCAAATCACAGAAAGTTAGAGTGTCAGTCCTCTTGTACTTAAGTCGCCATTGTGCCTTTTGTATTAATTTTGGATGCAATTTCTGTGCTTCATCGCCAATAAGAAGGTCCAAGGTATACAGTAAACCTGAAGTGATGCATCGGAATCTAAAACTGGACTCACAGGAGATGTTCAAATCATAGAAACTTAGAGTGTTAGTCCTTTTGTCCTTAAGTCGGTATTCGGCCTCTTGTATTAAATTTGGATGCGATTTCTGTGTTTCACCGTCAATTAGAAGGTCCTACAGATACAGTAAACCTGAAGTGAAGCATCGGAATCTAAAACTGGACTCACAGAAGAGGTTCAAATCATAGAAAGTTCTCTTGTACTTAAGTCGGCATTGTGTCTTTCGTATTAAATTCAAATGCAATTTCTGTGTTTCATCGTCAATAAGAACGTCCAAGGGATACAGTAAATCTGAAGTGAAGCATCGGAATCTAAAACTGGACCCACAGTAGAGGATCAAATCATGGAAAGCTGGAGTGTCAGTCCTCTTGTACTTAAGTCGGCCATGTGCCTTTTGTATTAAATTCGGATGCAATTTCTGTGTTTCATCGTCAATAAGAAGGTCCAAGGGATACAGTAAACCTGAGGTGAAGCATCGGAATCTAGAACTGGACTCGAAGTACTGGTTTAAATCATAGAAAGTTAAAGTGTCAGTCCTCTTGTACCTAAGTCGGCATTGTGACTTTCGTATTAAATTCGGATGCAATTTCTGTGCTTTATCGCCAATAAGAAGTTCCAAGGGATACAGTAAACCTGAAGTGAAGCATCGGAATCCAAAACTGGACTCACAGGAGAGGTTCAAATCATAGAAAGTTAGAGTGTCAGTCCTCTTGTACTTCAGTCGGCATTGTGCCTTTTGTATTAAATTCGGATGCAATTTCTGTGCTTCATCGTCAATATGAATGTCAAAGGGAAACAGTAAACCTGAGTGAAGCATCGGAATCTAAAACTGGACTCACAGGAGAGGTTCAAATCATAGAAAGATAGAGTGTAGAGTCCTCTTGTACTTAAATCGACATTGTGCCTTTTGTATTAAATTCGGATGCAATTTCTGTGTTTCATCGCCAATTAGAGGGTCTAAGGCATACAGTAAACCTGAAGTGAAGCATCGGAATCTAAAACTGGACCCACAGGTGAGGTTCAAATCATAGAAAGTTAGAGTGTCAGTCCTCTTGTACTTAAGTCGGCATTGTGCCTTTTGTATAAAATTCGGATGCAATTTCTTTGTTTCATCATCAATAAGAAGGTTCAAGGGTTACAGTAAACCTGAAGTGAAGCATTGGAATCTAAAACTGGACTCACAGCAGAGGTTCAAATCATAGAATGATAGAGTGTCAGTCCTCTTGCACTTAAGTCGGCATTGTGCCTTTTGTATTACAATTCGGATGCAATTTCTGTGCTTCATCGTCAATGAGACAGTCCAAGGTATACACTAAACCTGAAGTGAAGCATCAGAATCTAAAACTGGACTCACAGGAGGGGTTCAACCCATAGAAAGTTAGAGTGTCCGTCCTCTTGTACTTAAGTCGGCATTGTGCCTTTTGTATTAAATTCGGATTCAACTTCTGTGTTTCATCGTCAATAAGAAGGTCCAAGGTATACAGTAAACCTGAAGTGAAGCATCGGAATCTAAAACTGGACTCACAGGAGTGGTTCAAATCATAGAAAGTTAGGGTGTCAGTGCTCTTTTACTTAAGTCGGCATTGTGCATTTTGTATTAAATTCGAATGGAAATTCTGTGTTTCATCGTCTATAAGACGGTCCAAGGGATACAGTAAACCTGAAGTGAAGCATCGGAATCCAAAACTGGACTCTCAGGAGAGGTTCAAATCATAGAAAGTTAGAGTGTCAGTCCTCTTGTACTTAAGTCGGCATTGTGCCTTTTGTATTTAATTCGGATGCAATTTCTGTGCTTCAAGGCCATAAGAAGGTCCAAGGTATACAGTAAACCTGAAGTGAAGCATCGGAATCTAAAACTGGACTCACAGCAGAGGTTTAAATCATAGAAAGTTAGAGTGTCAGTTCTCTTGTACTTAAGTTGGCCTTGTGCCTTTTGTATTAAATTCAGATGCAATTTCTGTGCTTCATCGCCAATAAGGAGGTCCAAGGTATACAGTAAACCTGAAGTGAAGCATCGGAATCCAAAACTGGACTCACAGGAGAGGTTCAAATCATAGAAAGTTAAAGTGTCAGTCACCTTGTACTTAAATCGGCACTGTGCCTCTTGAATTTAATTTCGATGCAATTTCTGTGTTTCATCGTCAATAAGAAGGTCCAAGGGATACAGTAAACCTGAAGTGAAGCATCGGAAACTAAAACTGTACTCGAAGTAGAGGTTTAAATCATAGAAAGTTTAAGTGTCAGTACTCTTGTACGTAAGTCTGCATTGTGCCTTTTGTATTAAATTCGGATGCAATTTCTGTGCTTTATCGCCAATAAGAAGGTCCAAGGGATACAGTAAACCTGAAGTGAAGCATCGGAATCCAAAACTGGACTCTCAGGAGAGGTTCAAATCATAGAAAGTTAGAGTGTCAGTCCTCTTGTACTTACTTCGGCATTGTGCCTTTTGTATTAAATTCGGATGCAATTTCTGTGTTTCATCTTCAATAAGAAGGTCCAAGGGATACAGTAAACCTGAAGTGAAGCATCGGATTCTAAAACTGGACTCACAGGAGAGGTTCAAATCATAGAAATTTAGAGTGTCAGTCCTCTTGTACTTAAGTCTTCCATGTGCCTTTTGTATTAAATTCGGATGCAATTTCTGTGTTTCATCGTCAATAAGAAGGTCCAAGGGATACAGTAAACCTGAAGTGAAGCATCGGAAGCTAAAACTGGACTCACAGGAGAGGTTCAAATCATAGAAAATTAGAGTGTCAGTCACCTTGTACTTAAGTCGGCACTGTGTCTCCTGAATTTAATTCCGATGCAATTTCTGTGTTTCATCGTCAATAAGAAGGTCCAAGGGTTACAGTAAACCTGAAGTGAAGCATTGGAATCTAAAACTGGACTCACAGCAGAGGTTCAAATCATAGAATGATAGAGTGTCAGTCCTCTTGCACTTAAGTCGGCATCGTGCCTTTTGTATTAAATTCGGATGCAATTTCTGTGCTTCATCGTCAATGAGACGGTCCAAGGTATACACTAAACCTGAAGTGAAGCATCGGAATCTAAAACTGGACTCACAGGAGGGGTTCAACCCATAGAAAGTTAGAGTGTCCGTCCTCTTGTACTTAAGTCGGCATTGTGCCTTTTGTATTAAATTCGGATTCAACTTCTGTGTTTCATCGTCAATAAGAAGGTCCAAGGTATACAGTAAACCTGAAGTGAAGCATCGGAATCTAAAACTGGACTCACAGGAGTGGTTCAAGTCATAGAAAGTTAGGGTGTCAGTGCTCTTTTACTTAAGTCGGCATTGTGCATTTTGTATTAAATTCGAATGGAAATTCTGTGTTTCATCGTCAATAAGACGGTCCAAGGGATACAGTAAACCTGAAGTGAAGCATCGGAATCTAAAACTGGACTCACAGGAGAGGTTCAAATCATAGAAAGTTAGAGTGTCAGTCCTCTTGTACTTAAGTCGGCATTGTGCCTTTTGTATTATGTTCGGATGCAATTTCTGAGTTTCATCATCAATAAGAAGGTCCAAGGCATACAGTAAACCTGAAGTGAAGCGTCGGAATCTAAAACTGGACTCACAGGAGAGGTTCAAATCATAGAAAGTTAGAGTGTCAGTCCGGTCGTACTTAATTCGGCATTGTGCCTTTTGTATTAAATTCGGATGTAATTTCTGTGTTTCATCGTCAATAAGAATGTCCAAGGGAAACAGTAAACCTGAAGTGAAGCATCGGAATCTTAAACTGGACTCACAGGAGAGGTTCAAATCATAGAAAGTTAGAGTGTAGAGTCCTCTTGTACTTAAGTCGGCATTGTGCCTTTTGTATTAAATTCGGATGCAATTTCTGTGTTTCATCGTCAATAAGAGGGTCCAAGGGATACAGTAAACATGAAGTGAAGCATCGGAACTTAAAACTGGACTCACAGGTGAGGTTCAAATCATAGAAAGTTAGAGTGTCAGTCCTCTTGTACTTAAGTCGGCATTGTGCCTTTTGTATTAAATTCGGATGCAATTTCTGTGCTTCATCGCCAATAAGAAGGTCCAACGTATACAGTAATCCTGAAGTGAAGCGTCAGAATCTAAAACTGGACTCTCAGGAGAGGTTCAAATCTTAGAAACTTAGAGTGTCAGTCCTCTTGTACTTAGGTCGGCATTGTGCCTTTTGAATTTAATTCCGATGCAATTTCTGTGTTTCGTTGTCAATAAGAAGGTCCAAGGGAAACATTAAACCTGAAGTGAAGCATCGGAATCTAAAATTGGACTCACAGGAGAGGTTTAAATCATAGAAAGTTCTAGTGTCAGTGCTCTTGTACTTAAGTCGGCATTGTGCCTTTTGTATTAAATTCGGATGCAATATCTGTGTTTCATCGTCAATAAGAAGGTCCAAGGGATACAGTAAACCTGAAGTGAAGCATCGGAATCTAAAACTGGAATCACAGGAGAGGTTCAATTCATAGAAAGTTAGAGTGTCAGTCCTCTTGTACTTAAGTCGGCATTGTGCCTTTTGTATTAAATTCGGATGCAATATCTGTGTTTCATCGTCAATAAGAAGGTCCAAGGGATACAGTAAACCTGAAGTGAAGCGTCGGAATCTAAAACTGGACTCACAGGAGAGGTTCAAATCATAGAAAGTTAGAGTGTCAGTCCGGTCGTACTTAATTCGGCATTGTGCCTTTTGTATTAAATTCGGATGTAATTTCTGTGTTTCATCGTCAATAAGAATGTCCAAGGGAAACAGTAAATCTGAAGTGAAGCATCGGAATCTTAAACTGGACTCACAGGAGAGGTTCAAATCATAGAAAGTTAGAGTGTAGAGTCCTCTTGTACTTAAGTCGGCATTGTGCCTTTTGTATTAAATTCGGATGCAATTTCTGTGTTTCATCGTCAATAAGAGGGTCCAAGGGATACAGTAAACATGAAGTGAAGCATCGGAACTTAAAACTGGACTCACAGGTGAGGTTCAAATCATAGAAAGTTAGAGTGTCAGTCCTCTTGTACTTAAGTCGGCATTGTGCCTTTTGTATTAAATTCGGATGCAATTTCTGTGCTTCATCGCCAATAAGAAGGTCCAACGTATACAGTAATCCTGAAGTGAAGCGTCAGAATCTAAAACTGGACTCTCAGGAGAGGTTCAAATCTTAGAAACTTAGAGTGTCAGTCCTCTTGTACTTAGGTCGGCATTGTGCCTTTTGAATTTAATTCCGATGCAATTTCTGTGTTTCGTTGTCAATAAGAAGGTCCAAGGGAAACATTAAACCTGAAGTGAAGCATCGGAATCTAAAATTGGACTCACAGGAGAGGTTTAAATCATAGAAAGTTCTAGTGTCAGTGCTCTTGTACTTAAGTCGGCATTGTGCCTTTTGTATTAATTTTGGATGCAATTTCTGTGCTTCATCGCCAATAAGAAGGTCCAAGGTATACAGTAAACCTGAAGTGATGCATCGGAATCTAAAACTGGACTCACAGGAGATGTTCAAATCATAGAAACTTAGAGTGTTAGTCCTTTTGTCCTTAAGTCGGTATTCGGCCTCTTGTATTAAATTTGGATGCGATTTCTGTGTTTCACCGTCAATTAGAAGGTCCTACAGATACAGTAAACCTGAAGTGAAGCATCGGAATCTAAAACTGGACTCACAGAAGAGGTTCAAATCATAGAAAGTTCTCTTGTACTTAAGTCGGCATTGTGCCTTTTGTATTAAATTCGGATGCAATATCTGTGTTTCATCGTCATTAAGAAGGTCCAAGGGATACAGTAAACCTGAAGTGAAGCATCGGAATCTAAAACTGGAATCACAGGAGAGGTTCAATTCATAGAAAGTTAGAGTGTCAGTCCTCTTGTACTTAAGTCGGCATTGTGCCTTTTGTATTAAATTCGGATGCAATATCTGTGTTTCATCGTCAATAAGAAGGTCCAAGGGATACAGTAAACCTGAAGTGAAGCATTGGAATCTAAAACTGGACTCACAGGAGGGGTTCAAATCATAGAAAATTAGAGTGTCAGTAGTCTTGTACTTAAGTCGGCATTGTGCCTTTCGTATTAAATTCGGATGCAATTTCTGTGCTTCATCGCCACTAAGAAGGTCCAAGGTATACAGTAAACCAGAAGTGAAGCGTCGGAATCTAAAACTGGACTCACAGGAGAGGTTCAAATCATAGGAAATTAGAGTGTCCGTCTTCTTGTACTTAAGTTGGCATTGTGCTGTTGTATTAAATTCGGATGCAATTTCTGTGCTTCATCGCCAATAAGAAGGTCCAAGGAATACAGTAAACCTGAAGTGAAGCATCGGAATCTAACACTGGACTCACAGGAGAGGTTTAAATCATAGAAAGTTAGAGTGTCAGTCCTCTTGTACTTAAGTCGGCATTGTGCCTTTTGTATTAAATTCGGATGCAATTTCTGTGCTTCATCACCAATAAGAAGTTCCGAGGTATACAGTAAACCTGAAGTGAAGCATCGGAATCTAAAACTGGAATCACAGGAGAGGTTCAAATCATAGAAAGTTAGAGTGTCAGTCCTCTTGTACTTAAGTCGGCATTGTGCCTTTTGTATTAAATTTGGATGCAATTTCTGTGTTTCATCATCAATAAGTGGGTCCAAGGGATACAGTAAACCTGAAGTGAAGCATCGGAATCTAAAACTGGACTAACAGGTGAGGTTCAAATAATAGAATGTTGGAGTGTCAGTCCTCTTGTACTTCAGTCGGCATTGTGCCTTTTGTATTAAATTCGGATGCAATTTCTGTGTTTCATCATCAATAAGAAGGTCCAAGGGATACAGTAAACCTGAAGTGAAGCATCGGAATCTAAAACTGGACTCACAGGAGAGGTTCAAATCATAGAAAGTTAGAGTGTCAGTCCTCTTGTACTTAAGTCGGCCATGTGCCTCTTGTATTAAATTCGGATGCAATTTCTGTGTTTCATCGTCAATGAAAAGGTCCAAGGGATACAGTAAACATGAAGTGAAGCATCGGAAGCTAAAACTGGACTCACAAGAGAGGTTCAAATCATAGAAAATTAGAGTGTCCGTCCTCTTGTACTTAAGTTGGCATTGTGCCTTTTGTATTGAATTCGGATGCAATTTCTGTGTTTCATCATCAATAAGTGGGTCCAAGGGATACAGTAAGCCTGAAGTGAAGCATCGGAATCTAAAACTGGACTAACAGGTGAGGTTCAAATCATAGAATGTTGGAGTGTCTGTCCTCTTGTACTTCAGTCGGCATTGTGCCTTTTGTATTAAATTCGGATGCAATTTCTGTGTTTCATCATCAATAAGAAGGTACAAGGGATACATTAAACCTGAAGTGAAGCATCGGAATCTAAAACTGGACTCACAGGAGATGTTCAAATCATAGAAACTTAGAGTGTTAGTCCTTTTGTACTTAAGTCGGTATTCGGCTTCTTGTATTAAATTCGGATGCGATTTCTGTGTTTCACCGTCAATTAGAAGGTACAACAGATACAGTAAACCTGAAGTGAAGCATCGGAATCTTAAACTGGACCCACAGTAGAGGATCAAATCATGGAAAGCTGGAGTGTCAGTCCTCTTGTACTTAAGTCGGCATTGTGCCTTTTGTATTAAATTCGGATGCAATTTCTGTGCTTCAAGGCCATAAGAAGGTCCAAGTTATACAGTAAACCTTAAGTGAAGCATCGGAATCTAAAACTGGACTCACAGCAGAGGTTTAAATCATAGAAAGTTAGAGTGTCAGTCCTCTTGTACTTAAGTTGGCCTTGTGCCTTTTGTATTAACTTCAGATGCAATTTCTGTGCTTCATCGCCAATAAGAAGGTCCAAGGTATACAGTAAACCTGAAGTGAAGCATCGGAATCCAAAACTGGACTCACAGGAGAGGTTCAAATCATAGAAAGTTATAGTGTCAGTCTTCTTGTACTTAAGTCGGCATTGTGCCTTTTGTATTAAATTCGGATGCAATTTCTGTGCTTTATCGCCAATAAGAAGGTCCAAGGGATACAGTAAACCTGAAGTGAAGCATCGGAATCCAAAACTGGACTCACAGGAGAGGTTCAAGTCATAGAAAGTAAGAGTGTCAGTCCTCTTGTAGTTATTTCGGCATTGTGCCTTTTGTATTACATTCGGATGCAATTTCTATTTTTCATCGTCAATAAGAAGGTCCAAGGGATACAGTAAACCTGAAGTGAAGCATCGGAAGCTAAAACTGGACTCACAGGAGAGGTTCAAATCATAGAAAGTTAGAGTGTCAGTCCACTTGTACTTAAGTCGGCACTGTGCCTCTTGAATTTAATTCCGATGCAATATCTGTGTTTCATCGTCAATAAGAAGGTCCAAGGGATACAGTAAACCTGAGGTGAAGCATCGGAATCTAGAACTGGACTCGAAGTACAGGTTTAAATCATAGAAAGTTAAAGTGTCAGTCCTCTTGTACTTAAGTCGGCATTGTGACTTTTGTATTAAATTCAGATGCAATTTCTGTGCTTTATCGCCAATAAGAAGTTCTAAGGGATACAGTAAACCTGAAGTGAAGCATCGGAATCCAAAACTGGACTCACAGGAGAGGTTCAAATCATTATAAGTTAGAGTGTCAGTCCTCTTGTACTTATTTCGGCATTGTGCCTTTTGTATTAAATTCGGATGCAATTTCTGTGCTTTATCGCCAATAAGAAGGTCCAAGGGATACAGTAAACCTGAAGTGAAGCATCGGAATCCAAAACTGGACTCACAGGAGAGGTTCAAATCATAGAAAGTTAGAGTGTCAGTCCTCTTGTACTTATTTCGGCATTGTGCCGTTTGTATTAAATTCGGATGCAATTTCTGTGTTTCATCGTCAATATGAATGTCAAAGGGAAACAGTAAACCTGAAGTGAAGCATCGGAATCTAAAACTGGACTCACAGGAGTGGTTCAAATCATAGAAAGATAGAGTGTAGGGTCCTCTTGTACTTAAATCGACATTGTGCCTTTTGTATTAAATTCGGATGCAATTTCTGTGTTTCATCGTCAATTAGAGGGTCTAAGGGATACAGTAAACCTGAAGTGAAGCATCGGAATCTAAAACTGGACTCACAGGTGAGGTTCAAATCATAGAAAGTTAAAGTGTCAGTCCTCTTGTACTTAAGTCGGCATTGTGCCTTTTGTATAAAATTCGGATGCAATTTCTGTGTTTCATCATCAATAAGAAGGTCCAAGGGTTACAGTAAACCTGAAATGAAGCATTGGAATCCAAAACTGGACTCGCAGGAGATGTTCAAATCATAGAAAGTTCGAGTGTCAGTACTCTTGTACTTAAGTCGGCATTGTGCCTATTGTATTAAATTCGATGCAATTTCTGTGCTTCATCGCCACTAAGAAGGTCCAAGGTATACAGTAAACCAGAAGTGAAGCGTCGGAATCTAAAACTGGACTCACAGGAGAGGTTCAAATCATAGATAATTAGAGTGTCCGTCCTCTTGTACTTAAGTTGGCATTGTGCCTTTTGTATTGAATTCGGATGCAATTTCTGTGTTTCATCATCAATAAGTGGGTCCAAGGGATACAGTAAACCTGAAGTGGAGCATCGGAATCTAAAACTGGACTAACAGGTGAGGTTCAAATCATAGAATGTTGGAGTGTCAGTCCTCTTGTACTTCAGTCGGCATTGTGCCTTTTGTATTAAATTCGGATGCAATTTCTGTGTTTCATCATCAATAAGAAGGTCCAAGGGATACAGTAAACCTGAAGTGAAGCATCGGAATCTAAAACTGGACTCACAGGAGAGGTTCAAATCATAGAAAGTTAGAGTGTCAGTCCTCTTGTACTTAAGTCGGCCATGTGCCTCTTGTATTAAATTCGGATGCAATTTCTGTGTTTCATCGTCAATGAGAAGGTCCAAGGGATACAGTAAACCTGAAGTGAAGCATCGGAAGCTAAAACTGGACTCACAGGATAGGTTCAAATCACAGAAAGTTAGAGTGTCAGTCCTCTTGTACTTAAGTCGCCATTGTGCCTTTTGTATTAATTTTGGATGCAATTTCTGTGCTTCATCGCCAATAAGAAGGTCCAAGGGATACAGTAAACCTGAAGTGAAGCATCGGAATCTAAAACTGGACTCACAGGAGAGGTTCAAATCATAGAAAGTTAGAGTGTCAGTTCTCTTGTACTTAAGTAGGCATTGTGTCTTTCGTATTAAATTCGGATGCAATTTCTGTGTTTCATCGTCAATAAGAACGTCCAAGGGATACAGTAAATCTGAAGTGAAGCATCGGAATCTAAAACTGGACCCACAGTAGAGGATCAAATCATGGAAAGCTGGAGTGTCAGTCCTCTTGTACTTAAGTCGGCATTGTGCCTTTTGTATTAAATTCGGATGCAATTTCTGTGCTTCAAGGCCATAAGAAGGTCCAAGTTATACAGTAAACCTTAAGTGAAGCATCGGAATCTAAAACTGGACTCACAGCAGAGGTTTAAATCATAGAAAGTTAGAGTGTCAGTCCTCTTGTACTTAAGTTGGCCTTGTGCCTTTTGTATTAAATTCAGATGCAAATTCTGTGCTTCATCGCCAATAAGAAGGTCCAAGGTATACAGTAAACCTGAAGTGAAGCATCGGAATCCAAAACTGGACTCACAGGAGAGGTTCAAATCATAGAAAGTTATAGTGTCAGTCTTCTTGTACTTAAGTCGGCATTGTGCCTTTTGTATTAAATTCGGATGCAATTTCTGTGTTTCATCGTCAATAAGAAGGTTCAAGGGATTCAGTAAACCTGAAGTGAAGCATCGGATGCTAAAACTGGACTCACAGGAGAGGTTCAAATCATAGAAAGTTAGAGTGTCAGTCACCTTGTACTTAAGTCGGCACTGTGCCTCTTGAATTTAATTCGGATGCAATTTCTGTGTTTCATCGTCAATAAGAAGGTCCAAGAGATACAGTAAACCTGAAGTGAAGCATCGGAATCTAAAACTGTACTCGAAGTAGAGGTTTAAATCATAGAAAGTTGAAGTGTCAGTCCTCTTGTACTTAAGTCGGCATTGTGACTTTTGTATTAAATTCGGATGCAATTTCTGTGCTTTATCGCCAATAAGAAGGTCCAAGGGATACAGTAAACCTGAAGTGAAGCATCGGAATCCAAAACTGGACTCACAGGAGAGGTTCAAGTCATAGAAAGTAAGAGTGTCAGTCCTCTTGTAGTTATTTCGGCATTGTGCCTTTTGTATTAAATTCGGATGCAATTTCTATTTTTCATCGTCAATAAGAAGATCCAAGGGATACAGTAAACCTGAAGTGAAGCATCGGAAGCTAAAACTGGACTCACAGGAGAGGTTCAAATCATAGAAAGTTAGAGTGTCAGTCCACTTGTACTTAAGACGGCACTGTGAATCTTGAATTTAATTCCGATGCAATATCTGTGTTTCATCGTCAATAAGAAGGTCCAAGGGATACAGTAAACCTGAGGTGAAGCATCGGAATCTAGAACTGGACTCGAAGTACAGGTTTAAATCATAGAAAGTTAAAGTGTCAGTCCTCTTGTACTTAAGTCGGCATTGTGACTTTTGTATTAAATTCAGATGCAATTTCTGTGCTTTATCGCCAATAAGAAGTTCCAAGGGATACAGTAAACCTGAAGTGAAGCATCGGAATCCAAAACTGGACTCACAGGAGAAGTTCAAATCATTATAAGTTAGAGTGTCAGTCCTCTTGTACTTATTTCGGCATTGTGCCTTTTGTATTAAATTCGGATGCAATTTCTGTGCTTTATCGCCAATAAGAAGGTCCAAGGGATACAGTAAACCTGAAGTGAAGCATCGGAATCCAAAACTGGACTCACAGGAGAGGTTCAAATCATAGAAAGTTAGAGTGTCAGTCCTCTTGTACTTATTTCGGCATTGTGCCGTTTGTATTAAATTGGGATGCAATTTCTGTGTTTCATCGTCAATATGAATGTCAAAGGGAAACAGTAAACCTGAAGTGAAGCATCGGAATCTAAAACTGGACTCACAGGAGTGGTTCAAATCATAGAAAGATAGAGTGTAGAGTCCTCTTGTACTTAAATCGACATTGTGCCTTTTGTATTAAATTCGGATGCAATTTCTGTGTTTCATCGTCAATTAGAGGGTCTAAGGGATACAGTAAACCTGAAGTGAAGCATCGGAATCGAAAACTGGACTCACAGGTGAGGTTCAAATCATAGAAAGTTAAAGTGTCAGTCCTCTTGTACTTAAGTCGGCATTGTGCCTTTTGTATAAAATTCGGATGCAATTTCTGTGTTTCATCATCAATAAGAAGGTCCAAGGGTTACAGTAAACCTGAAATGAAGCATTGGAATCCAAAACTGGACTCGCAGGAGATGTTCAAATCATAGAAAGTTCGAGTGTCAGTACTCTTGTACTTAAGTCGGCATTGTGCCTATTGTATTAAATTCGATGCAATTTCTGTGCTTCATCGCCACTAAGAAGGTCCAAGGTATACAGTAAACCAGAAGTGGAGCGTCGGAATCTAAAACTGGACTCACAGGAGAGGTTCAAATCATAGATAATTAGAGTGTCCGTCCTCTTGTACTTAAGTTGGCATTGTGCCTTTTGTATTGAATTCGGATGCAATTTCTGTGTTTCATCATCAATAAGTGGGTCCAAGGGATACAGTAAACCTGAAGTGGAGCATCGGAATCTAAAACTGGACTAACAGGTGAGGTTCAAATCATAGAATGTTGGAGTGTCAGTCCACTTGTACTTCAGTCGGCATTGTGCCTTTTGTATTAAATTCGGATGCAATTTCTGTGTTTCATCATCAATAAGAAGGTCCAAGGGATACAGTAAACCTGAAGTGAAGCATCGGAATCTAAAACTGGACTCACAGGAGAGGTTCAAATCATAGAAAGTTAGAGTGTCAGTCCTCTTGTACTTAAGTCGGCCATGTGCCTCTTGTATTAAATTCGGATGCAATTTCTGTGTTTCATCGTCAATGAGAAGGTCCAAGGGATACAGTAAACCTGAAGTGAAGTATCGGAATCTAAAACTGGACCCACAGGTGTGGTTCAAATCATAGAAAGTTAGAGTGTCAGTCCTCTTGTACTTAAATCGGCATTGTGCCTTTTGTATAAAATTCGGATGCAATTTCTGTGTTTCATCATCAATAAGAAGGTCCAAGGGTTACAGTAAACCTGAAGTGAAGCATTGGAATCTAAAACTGGACCCACAGCAGAGGTTCAAATCATAGAATGATAGAGTGTCAGTCCTCTTGCACTTAAGTCGGCATCGTGCCTTTTGTATTAAATTCGGATGCAATTTCTGTGCTTCATCGTCAATGAGGCGGTCCAAGGTATACACTAAACCTGAAGTGAAGCATCGGAATCTAAAACTGGACTCACAGGAGGGGTTCAACCCATAGAAAGTTAGAGTGTCCGTCCTCTTGTACTTAAGTCAGCATTGTGCCTTTTGTATTAAATTCGGATTCAACTTCTGTGTTTCATCGTCAATAAGAAGGTCCAAGGTATACAGTAAACCTGAAGTGAAGCATCGGAATCTAAAACTGGACTCACAGGAGTGGTTCAAATCATAGAAAGTTAGGGTGTCAGTGCTCTTTTACTTAAGTCGGCATTGTGCATTTTGTATTAAATTCGAATGGAAATTCTGTGTTTCATCGTCAATAAGACGGTCCAAGGGATACAGTAAACCTGAAGTGAAGCATCGGAATCTAAAACTGGACTCACAGGAGAGGTTCAAATCATAGAAAGTTAGAGTGTCAGTCCGGTCGTACTTAATTCGGCATTGTGCCTTTTGTATTAAATTCGGATGCAATTTCTGTGTTTCATCGTCAACAAGAAGGTCCAAGGGATACAGTAAACCTGAAGTGAAGCATCGGAATCTAAAACTGGACTCAAAGGTGAGGTTCAAATCATAGAAAGTTAGAGAGTCCTCTTGTACTTCAGCCGGCATTGTGCCGTTTGTATTAAATTCGGATGTAATTTCTGTGTTTCATCGTCAATAAGAATGTCCAAGGGAAACAGTAAACCTGAAGTGAACCATCGGAATCTTAAACTGGACTCACAGGAGAGGTTCAAATCATAGAAAGTTAGAGTGTAGAGTCCTCTTGTACATAAATCGGCATTGTGCCTTTTGTATTAAATTCGGATGCAATTTCTGTGTTTCATCGTCAATAAGAGGGTCCAAGGGATACAGTAAACATGAAGTGAAGCATCGGAACTTAAAACTGGACTCACAGGTGAGGTTCAAATCATAGAAAGTTAGAGTGTCAGTCCTCTTGTACTTAAGTCGGCATTGTGCCTTTTGTATTAAATTCGGATGCAATTTCTGTGCTTCATCGCCAATAAGAAGGTCCAACGTATACAGTAATCCTGAAGTGAAGTGTCAGAATCTAAAACTGGACTCTCAGGAGAGGTTCAAATCTTAGAAACTTAGAGTGTCAGTCCTCTTGTACTTAGGTCGGCATTGTGCCTTTTGAATTTAATTCCGATGCAATTTCTTTGTTTCGTTGTCAATAAGAAGGTCCAAGGGAAACATTAACCCTGAAGTGAAGCATCGGAATCTAAAACTGTACTCAAAGTAGAGGTTTAAATCATAGAAAGTTCTAGTGTCAGTGCTCTTGTACTTAAGTCGGCATTGTGCCTTTTGTATTAAGTTTGGATGCAATTTCTGTGCTTCATCGCCAATAAGAAGGTCCAAAGTATACAGTAAACCTGAAGTGAAGCATCGGAATCTAAAACTGGACTCACAGGAGAGGTTCAAATCATACAGAGTTAGAGTGTCAGATCTCTTGTACTTAAGTCAGCATTGTGCCTTTTGTATTAAATTCGGATGCAATTTCTGTGCTTCATCGCCAATAAGAAGGTCCAAGGTATACAGTAAACCTGAAGTGAAGCATCGGAATCTAAAACTGGAATCACAGGAGAGCTTCAATTCATAGAAAGTTAGAGTGTCAGTCCTCTTGTACTTAAGTCGGCATTGTGCCTTTTGTATTAAATTCGGATGCAATATCTGTGTTTCATCGTCAATAAGAAGGTCCAAGGGATACAGTAAACCTGAAGTGAAGCATTGGAATCTAAAACTGGACTCACAGGAGAGGTTCAAATCATAGAAAGTTAGAGTGTCAGTAGTCTTGTACTTAAGTTGGCATTGTGCTTTTGTATTAAATTCGGATGCAATTTCTGTGCTTCATCGCCAATAAGAAGGTCCAAGGTATACAGTAAACCTGAAGTGAAGCATCGGAATCTAACACTGGACTCACAGGAGAGGTTTAAATCATAGAAAGTTAGAGTGTCAGTCCTCTTGTACTTAAGTCGGCATTGTGCCTTTTGTATTAAATTCGGATGCAATTTCTGTGCTTCATCACCAATAAGAAGTTCCGAGGTATACAGTAAACCTGAAGTGAAGCATCGGAATCTAAAACTGGAATCACAGGAGAGGTTCAAATCATAGAAAGTTAGAGTGTCAGTCCTCTTGTACTTAAGTCGGCATTGTGCCTTTTGTATTAAATTTGGATGCAATTTCTGTGTTTCATCATCAATAAGTGGGTCCAAGGGATACAGTAAACCTGAAGTGAAGCATCGGAATCCAAAACTGGACTAACAGGTGAGGTTCAAATCATAGAATGTTGGAGTGTCAGTCCTCTTGTACTTCAGTCGGCATTGTGCCTTTTGTATTAAATTCGGATGCAATTTCTGTGTTTCATCATCAATAAGAAGGTCCAAGGGATACAGTAAACCTGAAGTGAAGCATCGGAATCTAAAACTGGACTCACAGGAGATGTTCAAATCATAGAAACTTAGAGTGTTAGTCCTTTTGTACTTAAGTCGGTATTCGGCCTCTTGTATTAAATTCGGATGCGATTTCTGTGTTTCACCGTCAATTAGAAGGTACAACAGATACAGTAAACCTGAAGTGAAGCATCGGAATCTTAAACTGGACCCACAGTAGAGGATCAAATCATGGAAAGCTGGAGTGTCAGTCCTCTTGTACTTAAGTCGGCATTGTGCCTTTTGTATTAAATTCGGATGCAATTTCTGTGCTTCAAGGCCATAAGAAGGTCCAAGTTATACAGTAAACCTTAAGTGAAGCATCGGAATCTAAAACTGGACTCACAGCAGAGGTTTAAATCATAGAAAGTTAGAGTGTCAGTCCTCTTGTACTTAAGTTGGCCTTGTGCCTTTTGTATTAAATTCAGATGCAATTTCTGTGCTTCATCGCCAATAAGAAGGTCCAAGGTATACAGTAAACCTGAAGTGAAGCATCGGAATCCAAAACTGGACTCACAGGAGAGGTTCATATCATAGAAAGTTATAGTGTCAGTCTTCTTGTACTTAAGTCGGCATTGTGCCTTTTGTATTAAATTCGGATGCAATTTCTGTGTTTCATCGTCAATAAGAAGGTCCAAGGGATTCAGTAAACCTGAAGTGAAGCATCGGATGCTAAAACTGGACTCACAGGAGAGGTTCAAATCATAGAAAGTTAGAGTGTCAGTCACCTTGTACTTAAGTCGGCACTGTGCCTCTTGAATTTAATTCGGATGCAATTTCTGTGTTTCATCGTCAATAAGAAGGTCCAAGAGATACAGTAAACCTGAAGTGAAGCATCGGAATCTAAAACTGTACTCGAAGTAGAGGTTTAAATTATAGAAAGTTGAAGTGTCAGTCCTCTTGTACTTAAGTCGGCATTGTGACTTTTGTATTAAATTCGGATGCAATTTCTGTGCTTTATCGCCAATAAGAAGGTCCAAGGGATACAGTAAACCTGAAGTGAAGCATCGGAATCCAAAACTGGACTCACAGGACAGGTTCAAGTCATAGAAAAAAAGAGTGTCAGTCCTCTTGTAGTTATTTCGGCATTGTGCCTTTTGTATTAAATTCGGATGCAATTTCTATTTTTCATCGTCAATAAGAAGGTCCAAGGGATACAGTAAACCTGAAGTGAAGCATCGGAAGCTAAAACTGGACTCACAGGAGCGGTTCAAATCATAGAAAGTTAGAGTGTCAGTCCACTTGTACTTAAGTCGGCACTGTGCCTCTTGAATTTAATTCCGATGCAATATCTGTGTTTCATCGTCAATAAGAAGGTCCAAGGGATACAGTAAACCTGAGGTGAAGCATCGGAATCTAGAACTGGACTCGAAGTACAGGTTTAAATCATAGAAAGTTAAAGTGTCAGTCCTCTTGTACTTATTTCGGCATTGTGCCGTTTGTATTAAATTCGGATGCAATTTCTGTGTTTCATCGTCAATATGAATGTCAAAGGGAAACAGTAAACCTGAAGTGAAACATCGGAATCTAAAACTGGACTCACAGGAGAGGTTCAAATCATAGAAAGTTAGAGTGTCAGTCCTCTTGTACTTAAGTCGGCCATGTGCCTCTTGTATTAAATTCGGATGCAATTTCTGTGTTCCATCATCAATAAGAAGGTCCAAGGGTTACAGTAAACCTGAAATGAAGCATTGGAATCCAAAACTGGACTCGCAGGAGATGTTCAAATCATAGTTAGTTCGAGTGTCAGTACTCTTGTACTTAAGTCG
Source organism: Schistocerca americana (assembly GCF_021461395.2). Taxonomy (NCBI): domain Eukaryota; kingdom Metazoa; phylum Arthropoda; class Insecta; order Orthoptera; family Acrididae; genus Schistocerca; species Schistocerca americana. The sequence goes on from NC_060130.1 coordinate 73,482,095, forward strand.
GCATTGTGCCTATTGTATTAAATTCGATGCAATTTCTGTGCTTCATCGCCACTAAGAAGGTCCAAGGTATACAGTAAACCAGAAGTGAAGCGTCGGAATCTAAAACTGGACTCACAGGAGAGGTTCAAATCATAGATAATTAGAGTGTCCGTCCTCTTGTACTTAAGTTGGCATTGTGCCTTTTGTATTGAATTCGGATGCAATTTCTGTGTTTCATCATCAATAAGTGGGTCCAAGGGATACAGTAAACCTGAAGTGGAGTATCGGAATCTAAAACTGGACTAACAGGTGAGGTTCAAATCATAGAATGTTGGAGTGTCAGTCCTCTTGTACTTCAGTCGGCATTGTGCCTTTTGTATTAAATTCGGATGCAATTTCTGTGTTTCATCATCAATAAGAAGGTCCAAGGGATACAGTAAATCTGAAGTGAAGCATCGGAATCTAAAACTGGACTCACAGGAGAGGTTCAAATCATAGAAAGTTAGAGTGTCAGTCCTCTTGTACTTAAGTCGGCCATGTGCATCTTGTATTAAATTCGGATGCAATTTCTGTGTTTCATCGTCAATGAGAAGGTCCAAGGGATACAGTAAACCTGAAGTGAAGCATCGGAAGCTAAAACTGGACTCACAGGATAGGTTCAAATCACAGAAAGTTAGAGTGTCAGTCCTCTTGTACTTAAGTCGCCATTGTGCCTTTTGTATTAATTTTGGATGCAATTTCTGTGCTTCATCGCCAATAAGAAGGTCCAAGGGATACAGTAAACCTGAAGTGAAGCATCGGAATCTAAAACTGGACTCACAGGAGAGGTTCAAATCATAGAAAGTTAGAGTGTCAGTTCTCTTGTACTTAAGTAGGCATTGTGTCTTTCGTATTAAATTCGGATGCAATTTCTGTGTTTCATCGTCAATAAGAAGGTCCAAGGGATACAGTAAATCTGAAGTGAAGCATCGGAATCTAAAACTGGACTCACAGGAGAGGTTTAAATCATAGAAAGTTAGAGTGTCAGTCCTCTTGTACTTAAGTCGGCATTGTGCCTTTTGTATTAAATTCGGATGCAATTTCTGTGCTTCATCACCAATAAGAAGTTCCGAGGTATACAGTAAACCTGAAGTGAAGCATCGGAATCTAAAACTGGAATCACAGGAGAGGTTCAAATCATAGAAAGTTAGAGTGTCAGTCCTCTTGTACTTAAGTCGGCATTGTGCCTTTTGTATTAAATTTGGATGCAATTTCTGTGTTTCATCATCAATAAGTGGGTCCAAGGGATACAGTAAACCTGAAGTGAAGCATCGGAATCCAAAACTGGACTAACAGGTGAGGTTCAAATCATAGAATGTTGGAGTGTCAGTCCTCTTGTACTTCAGTCGGCATTGTGCCTTTTGTATTAAATTCGGATGCAATTTCTGTGTTTCATCATCAATAAGAAGGTCCAAGGGATACAGTAAACCTGAAGTGAAGCATCGGAATCTAAAACTGGACTCACAGGAGATGTTCAAATCATAGAAACTTAGAGTGTTAGTCCTTTTGTACTTAAGTCGGTATTCGGCCTCTTGTATTAAATTCGGATGCGATTTCTGTGTTTCACCGTCAATTAGAAGGTACAACAGATACAGTAAACCTGAAGTGAAGCATCGGAATCTTAAACTGGACCCACAGTAGAGGATCAAATCATGGAAAGCTGGAGTGTCAGTCCTCTTGTACTTAAGTCGGCATTGTGCCTTTTGTATTAAATTCGGATGCAATTTCTGTGCTTCAAGGCCATAAGAAGGTCCAAGTTATACAGTAAACCTTAAGTGAAGCATCGGAATCTAAAACTGGACTCACAGCAGAGGTTTAAATCATAGAAAGTTAGAGTGTCAGTCCTCTTGTACTTAAGTTGGCCTTGTGCCTTTTGTATTAAATTCAGATGCAATTTCTGTGCTTCATCGCCAATAAGAAGGTCCAAGGTATACAGTAAACCTGAAGTGAAGCATCGGAATCCAAAACTGGACTCACAGGAGAGGTTCATATCATAGAAAGTTATAGTGTCAGTCTTCTTGTACTTAAGTCGGCATTGTGCCTTTTGTATTAAATTCGGATGCAATTTCTGTGTTTCATCGTCAATAAGAAGGTCCAAGGGATTCAGTAAACCTGAAGTGAAGCATCGGATGCTAAAACTGGACTCACAGGAGAGGTTCAAATCATAGAAAGTTAGAGTGTCAGTCACCTTGTACTTAAGTCGGCACTGTGCCTCTTGAATTTAATTCGGATGCAATTTCTGTGTTTCATCGTCAATAAGAAGGTCCAAGAGATACAGTAAACCTGAAGTGAAGCATCGGAATCTAAAACTGTACTCGAAGTAGAGGTTTAAATTATAGAAAGTTGAAGTGTCAGTCCTCTTGTACTTAAGTCGGCATTGTGACTTTTGTATTAAATTCGGATGCAATTTCTGTGCTTTATCGCCAATAAGAAGGTCCAAGGGATACAGTAAACCTGAAGTGAAGCATCGGAATCCAAAACTGGACTCACAGGACAGGTTCAAGTCATAGAAAAAAAGAGTGTCAGTCCTCTTGTAGTTATTTCGGCATTGTGCCTTTTGTATTAAATTCGGATGCAATTTCTATTTTTCATCGTCAATAAGAAGGTCCAAGGGATACAGTAAACCTGAAGTGAAGCATCGGAAGCTAAAACTGGACTCACAGGAGCGGTTCAAATCATAGAAAGTTAGAGTGTCAGTCCACTTGTACTTAAGTCGGCACTGTGCCTCTTGAATTTAATTCCGATGCAATATCTGTGTTTCATCGTCAATAAGAAGGTCCAAGGGATACAGTAAACCTGAGGTGAAGCATCGGAATCTAGAACTGGACTCGAAGTACAGGTTTAAATCATAGAAAGTTAAAGTGTCAGTCCTCTTGTACTTATTTCGGCATTGTGCCGTTTGTATTAAATTCGGATGCAATTTCTGTGTTTCATCGTCAATATGAATGTCAAAGGGAAACAGTAAACCTGAAGTGAAACATCGGAATCTAAAACTGGACTCACAGGAGAGGTTCAAATCATAGAAAGTTAGAGTGTCAGTCCTCTTGTACTTAAGTCGGCCATGTGCCTCTTGTATTAAATTCGGATGCAATTTCTGTGTTCCATCATCAATAAGAAGGTCCAAGGGTTACAGTAAACCTGAAATGAAGCATTGGAATCCAAAACTGGACTCGCAGGAGATGTTCAAATCATAGTTAGTTCGAGTGTCAGTACTCTTGTACTTAAGTCGGCATTGTGCCTATTGTATTAAATTCGATGCAATTTCTGTGCTTCATCGCCACTAAGAAGGTCCAAGGTATACAGTAAACCAGAAGTGAAGCGTCGGAATCTAAAACTGGACTCACAGGAGAGGTTCAAATCATAGATAATTAGAGTGTCCGTCCTCTTGTACTTAAGTTGGCATTGTGCCTTTTGTATTGAATTCGGATGCAATTTCTGTGTTTCATCATCAATAAGTGGGTCCAAGGGATACAGTAAACCTGAAGTGGAGTATCGGAATCTAAAACTGGACTAACAGGTGAGGTTCAAATCATAGAATGTTGGAGTGTCAGTCCTCTTGTACTTCAGTCGGCATTGTGCCTTTTGTATTAAATTCGGATGCAATTTCTGTGTTTCATCATCAATAAGAAGGTCCAAGGGATACAGTAAATCTGAAGTGAAGCATCGGAATCTAAAACTGGACTCACAGGAGAGGTTCAAATCATAGAAAGTTAGAGTGTCAGTCCTCTTGTACTTAAGTCGGCCATGTGCATCTTGTATTAAATTCGGATGCAATTTCTGTGTTTCATCGTCAATGAGAAGGTCCAAGGGATACAGTAAACCTGAAGTGAAGCATCGGAAGCTAAAACTGGACTCACAGGATAGGTTCAAATCACAGAAAGTTAGAGTGTCAGTCCTCTTGTACTTAAGTCGCCATTGTGCCTTTTGTATTAATTTTGGATGCAATTTCTGTGCTTCATCGCCAATAAGAAGGTCCAAGGGATACAGTAAACCTGAAGTGAAGCATCGGAATCTAAAACTGGACTCACAGGAGAGGTTCAAATCATAGAAAGTTAGAGTGTCAGTTCTCTTGTACTTAAGTAGGCATTGTGTCTTTCGTATTAAATTCGGATGCAATTTCTGTGTTTCATCGTCAATAAGAAGGTCCAAGGGATACAGTAAATCTGAAGTGAAGCATCGGAATCTAAAACTGGACCCACAGTAGAGGATCAAATCATGGAAAGCTGGAGTGTCAGTCCTCTTGTACTTAAGTCGGCATTGTGCCTTTTGTATTAAATTCGGATGCAATTTCTGTGCTTCAAGGCCATAAGAAGGTCCAAGGTATACAGTAAACCTGAAGTGAAGCATCGGTATCTAAAACTGGACTCACAGCAGAGGTTTAAATCATAGAAAGTTAGAGTGTCAGTCCTCTTGTACTTAAGTTGGCCTTGTGACTTTTGTATTAAATTCAGATGCAATTTCGGTGCTTCATCGCCAATAAGAAGGTCCAAGGTATACAGTAAACCTGAAGTGAAGCATCGGAATCCAAAACTGGACTCACAGGAGAGGTTCAAATCATAGAAAGTTAGAGTGTCAGTCACCTTGTACTTAAATCGGCACTGTGCCTCTTGAATTTAATTCCGATGCAATTTCTGTGTTTCATCGTCAATAAGAAGGTCCAAGGGATACAGTAAACCTGAAGTGAAGCATCGGAATCTAAAACTGTACTCGAAGTAGAGGTTTAAATCATAGAAAGTTGAAGTGTCAGTCCTCTTGTACGTAAGTCTGCATTGTGCCTTTTGTATTAAATTCGGATGCAATTTCTGTGCTTTATCGCCAATAAGAAGGTCCAAGGGATACAGTAAACCTGAAGTGAAGCATCGGAATCTAAAACTGGACTCACAGGAGTGGTTCAAATCATAGAAAGTTAGGGTGTCAGTGCTCTTTTACTTAAGTCGGCACTGTGCATTTTGTATTAAATTCGAATGGAAATTCTGTGTTTCATCGTCAATAAGACGGTCCAAGGGATACAGTAAACCTGAAGTGAAGCATCGGAATCTAAGACTGGACTCACAGGAGAGGTTCAAATCATAGAAAGTTAGAGTGTCAGTCCTCTTGTACTTAAGTCGGCACTGTGCCTTTTGTTTTAAGTTCGGATGCAATTTCTGAGTTTCATCATCAATAAGAAGGTCCAAGGGATACAGTAAACCTGAAGTGAAGCATCGGAATCTAAAACTGGACTCACAGGAGAGGTTCAAATCATAGAAAGTTAGAGTGTCAGTCCGGTCGTACTTAATTCGGCATTGTGCCTTTTGTATTAAATTCGGATGCAATTTCTGTGTTTAATCGTCAACGAGAAGGTCAAAGGGATACAGTAAACCTGACGTGAAGCATCGGAATCTAAAACTGGACTAACAGGTGAGGTTCAAATCATAGAATGTTGGAGTGTCAGTCCTCTTGTACTTCAGTCGGCATTGTGCCTTTTGTATTAAATTCGGATGCAATTTCTGTGTTTCATCATCAGTAAGAAGTTCCAAGGGATACAGTAAACCTGAAGTGAAGCATCGGAATCTAAAACTGGACTCACAGGAGAGGTTCAAATCATAGAAAGTTAGAGTGTCAGTCCTCTTGTACTTAAGTCGGCCATGTGCCTCTTGTATTAATTTCGGATGCAATTTCTGTATTTCGTCGTCAATGAGAAGGTCCAAGGGATACAGTAAACCTGAAGTGAAGCATCGGAAGCTAAAACTGGACTCACAGGATAGGTTCAAATCACAGAAAGTTAGAGTGTCAGTCCTCTTGTACTTAAGTCGCCATTGTGCCTTTTGTATTAATTTTGGATGCAATTTCTGTGCTTCATCGCCAATAAGAAGGTCCAAGGTATACAGTAAACCTGAAGTGAAGCATCGGAATCTAAAACTGGACTCACAGGAGATGTTCAAATCATAGAAACTTAGAGTGTTAGTCCTTTTGTACTTAAGTCGGTATTCGGCCTCTTGTATTAAATTCGCATGCGATTTCTGTGTTTCACCGTTACTTAGAAGGTCCAACAGATACAGTAAACCTGAAGTGAAGCATCGGAATCTAAAACTGGACTCACAGGAGAGGTTCAAATCATAGAAAGTTAGAGTGTCAGTTCTCTTGTACTTAAGTCGGCATTGTGGCTTTCGTATTAAATTCGGATGCAATTTCTGTGTTTCATCGTCAATAAGAAGGTCCAAGGGATACAGTAAATCTGAAGTGAAGCATCGGAATCTGAAACTGGACCCACAGTAGAGGATCAAATCATGGAAAGCTGGAGTGTCAGTCCTCTTGTACTTAAGTCGGCATTGTGCCTTTTGTATTAAATTCGGATGCAATTTCTGTGCTTCAAGGCCATAAGAAGGTCCAAGGTATACAGTAAACCTGAAGTGAAGCATCGGAATCTAAAACTGGACTCACAGCAGAGGTTTAAATCATAGAAAGTTAGAGTGTCAGTCCTCTTGTACTTAAGTTGGCCTTGTGCCTTTTGTATTAAATTCAGATGCAATTTCTGTGCTTCATCGCCAATAAGAAGGTCCAAGGTATACAGTAAACCTGAAGTGAAGCATCGGAATCCAAAACTGGACTCACAGGCGAGGTTCAAATCATAGAAAGTTAGAGTGTCAGTCCTGTTGTACTTAAGTCGGCATTGTGCCTTTTGTATTAAATTCGGATGCAATTTCTCTGTTTCATCGTCAATAAGAAGGTCCAAGGGATACAGTAAACCTGAAGTGAATCATCGGAAGCTAAAACTGGACTCACAGGAGGGGTTCAAATCATAGAAAATTAGAGTGTCAGTCACCTTGTACTTAAGTCGGCACTGTGCCTCCTGAATTTAATTCCGATGCAATTTCTGTGTTTCATCGTCAATAAGAAGGTCCAAGGGATACAGTAAACCTGAGGTGAAGCATCGGAATCTAGAACTGGACTCGAAGTACTGGTTTAAATCATAGAAAGTTAAAGTGTCAGTCCTCTTGTGCCTAAGTCGGCATTGTGCCTTTCGTATTAAATTCGGATGCAATTTCTGTGCTTTATCGCCAATAAGAAGTTCCAAGGGATACAGTAAACCTGAAGTGAAGCATCGGATTCCAAAACTGGACTCACAGGAGAGGTTCAAATCATAGAAAGTTAGAGTGTCAGTCCTCTTGTACTTATTTCGACATTGTGCCTTTTGTATTAAATTCGGATGCAATTTCTGTGATTAATCGTCAATAAGAAGGTCCAAGGGATACAGTAAACCTGATGTGAAGCATCGGAAGCTAAAACTGGACTCAAAGGAGAGGTTCAAATCAAAAGTTAGAGTGTCAGTCCTCTTGTACTTCAGTCGGCATTGTGCCTTTTGTACTAAATTCGGATGCAATTTCTGTGTTTCATCGTCAATAAGAAGGTCCAAGGGATACAGTAAACCTGAGGTGAAGCATCGGAATCTAGAACTAGACTCGAAGTACTGGTTTAAATCATGGAAAGTTAAAGTGTCAGTCCTCTTGTACCTAAGTCGGCATTGTGACTTTCGTATTAAATTCGGATGCAATTTCTGTGCTTTATCGCCAATAAGAAGTTCCAAGGGATACAGTAAACCTGAAGTGAAGCATCGGAATCCAAAACTGGACTCACAGGAGAGGTTCAAATCATAGAGAGTTAGAGTGTCTGTCCTCTTGTACTTATTTCGACATTGTGCCTTTTGTATTAAATTCGGATGCAATTTCTGTGTTTAATCGTCAATAAGAAGGTCCAAGCGATACAGTAAACCTGATGTGAAGCATCGGAAGCTAAAACTGGACTCAAAGGAGAGGTTCAAATCAAAATTTAGAGTGTCAGTCCTCTTGTACTTCAGTCGGCATTGTGCCTTTTGTATTAAATTCGGATGCAATTTCTGTGCTTCATCGTCAATATGAATGTCAAAGGGAAACAGTAAACCTGAGTGAAGCATCGGAATCTAAAACTGGACCCACAGGAGAGGTTCAAATCATAGAAAGATAGAGTGTAGAGTCCTCTTGTACTTAAATCGACATTGTGCCTTTTGTATATAATTCGGATGCAATTTCTGTGTTTCATCGTCAATTAGGGGGTCTAAGGGATACAGTAAACCTGAAGTGAAGCATCGGAATCTAAAACTGGACCCACAGGCGAGGTTCAAATCATAGAAAGTTAGAGTGTCAGTCCTCTTGTACTTAAGTCGGCATTGTGCCTTTTGTATAAAATTCGGATGCAATTTCTGTGTTTCATCATCAATAAGAAGGTCCAAGGGTTACAGTAAACCTGAAGTGAAGCATTGGAATCTAAAACTGGACTCACAGCAGAGGTTCAAATCATAGAATGATAGAGTGTCAGTCCTCTTGCACTTAAGTCGGCATTGTGCCTTTTGTATTAAATTCGGATGCAATTTCTGTGCTTCATTGTCAATGAGACGGTCCCAGGTATACACTAAACCTGAAGTGAAGCATCGGAATCTAAAACTGGACTCAAAGGAGGGGTTCAACCCATAGAAAGTTAGAGTGTCCGTCCTCTTGTACTTAAGTCGGCATTGTGCCTTTTGTATTAAATTCGGATTCAACTTCTGTGTTTCATCGTCAATAAGAAGGTCCAAGGTATACAGTAAACCTGAAGTGAAGCATCGGAATCTAAAACTGGACTCACAGGAGTGGTTCAAATCATAGAAAGTTAGGGAGTCAGTGCTCTTTTACTTAAGTCGGCATTGTGCATTTTGTATTAAATTCGAATGGAAATTCTGTGTTTCATCGTCAATAAGACGGTCCAAGTGATACAGTAAACCTGAAGTGAAGCATCGGAATCTAAGACTGGACTCACAGGAGAGGTTCAAATCATAGAAAGTTAGAGTGTCAGTCCTCTTGTACTTAAGTCGGCATTGTGCCTTTTGTTTTAAGTTCGGATGCAATTTCTGAGTTTCATCATCAATAAGAAGGTCCAAGGGATACAGTAAACCTGAAGTGAAGCATCGGAATCTAAAACTGGACTCACAGGAGAGGTTCAAATCATAGAAAGTTAGAGTGTCAGTCCGGTCGTACTTAATTCGGCATTGTGCCTTTTGTATTAAATTCGGATGCAATTCCTGTGTTTCATCGTCAACGAGAAGGTCCAAGGGATACAGTAAACCTGAAGTGAAGCATCGGAATCTAAAACTGGACTAACAGGTGAGGTTCAAATCATAGAATGTTGGAGTGTCAGTCCTCTTGTACTTCAGTCGGCATTGTGCCTTTTGTATTAAATTCGGATGTAATTTCTGTGTTTCATCATCAGTAAGACGTTCCAAGGGATACAGTAAACCTGAAGTGAAGCATCGGAATCTAAAACTGGACTCACAGGAGAGGTTCAAATCATAGAAAGTTAGAGTGTCAGTCCTCTTGTACTTAAGTCGGCCATGTGCCTCTTGTATTAATTTCGGATGCAATTTCTGCATTTCGTCGTCAATGAGAAGGTCCAAGGGATACAGTAAACCTGAAGTGAAGCATCGGAAGCTAAAACTGGACTCACAGGATAGGTTCAAATCACAGAAAGTTAGAGTGTCAGTCCTCTAGTACTTAAGTCGCCATTGTGCCTTTTGTATTAATTTTGGATGCAATTTCTGTGCTTCATCGCCAATAAGAAGGTCCAAGGTATGCAGTAAACCTGAAGTGAAGCATCGGAATCTAAAACTGGACTCACAGGAGATGTTCAAATCATAGAAACTTAGAGTGTTAGTCCTTTTGTACTTAAGTCGGTATTCGGCCTCTTGTATTAAATTCGGATGCGATTTCTGTGTTTCACCGTTACTTAGAAGGTCCAACAGATACAGTAAACCTGAAGTGAAGCATCGGAATCTAAAACTGGACTCACAGGAGAGGTTCAAATCATAGAAAGTTAGAGTGTCAGTTCTCTTGTACTTAAGTTGGCCTTGTGCCTTTTGTATTAAATTCGGATGCAATTTCTGTGCTTCAAGGCCATAAGAAGGTCCAAGGTATACAGTAAACCTGAAGTGAAGCATCGGAATCTAAAACTGGACTCACAGCAGAGGTTTAAATCTTAGAAAGTTAGAGTGTCAGTCCTCTTGTACTTAAGTTGGCCTTGTGCCTTTTGTATTAAATTCAGATGCAATTTCTGTGCTTCATCGCCAATAAGAAGGTCCAAGGTATACAGTAAACCTGAAGTGAAGCATCGGAATCCAAAACTGGACTCACAGGTGAGGTTCAAATCATAGAAAGTTAGAGTGTCAGTCCTCTTGTATTTAAGTCGGCATTGTGCCTTTGGTATTAAATTCGGATGCAATTTCTCTGTTTCATCGTCAATAAGAAGGTCCAAGGGATACAGTAAACCTGAAGTGAAGCATCGGAAGCTAAAACTGGACTCACAGGAGGGGTTCAAATCATAGAAAATTAGAGTGTCAGTCACCTTGTACTTAAGTCGGCACTGTGCCTCCTGAATTTAATTCCGATGCAATTTCTGTGTTTCATCGTCAATAAGAAGGTCCAAGGGATACAGTAAACCTGAGGTGAAGCATCGGAATCTAGAACTGGACTCGAAGTACTGGTTTAAATCATAGAAAGTTAAAGTGTCAGTCCTCTTGTACCTAAGTCGGCATTGTGCCTTTCGTATTAAATTCGGATGCAATTTCTGTGCTTTATCGCCAATAAGAAGTTCCAAGGGATACAGTAAACCTGAAGTGAAGCATCGGAATCCAAAACTGGACTCACAGGAGAGGTTCAAATCATAGAAAGTTAGAGTGTCAGTCCTCTTGTACTTATTTCGACATTGTGCCTTTTGTATTAAATTCGGATGCAATTTCTGTGTTTAATCGTCAATAAGAAGGTCCAAGCGATACAGTAAACCTGATGTGAAGCATCGGAAGCTAAAACTGGACTCAAAGGAGAGGTTCAAATCAAAATTTAGAGTGTCAGTCCTCTTGTACTTCAGTCGGCATTGTGCCTTTTGTATTAAATTCGGATGCAATTTCTGTGCTTCATCGTCAATATGAATGTCAAAGGGAAACAGTAAACCTGAGTGAAGCATCGGAATCTAAAACTGGACTCACAGGAGAGGTTCAAATCATAGAAAGATAGAGTGTAGAGTCCTCTTGTACTTAAATCGACATTGTGCCTTTTGTATATAATTCGGATGCAATTTCTGTGTTTCATCGTCAATTAGAGGGTCTAAGGGATACAGTAAACCTGAAGTGAAGCATCGGAATCTAAAACTGGACCCACAGGTGAGGTTCAAATCATAGAAAGTTAGAGTGTCAGTCCTCTTGTACTTAAGTCTGCATTGTGCCTTTTGTATAAAATTCGGATGCAATTTCTGTGTTTCATCATCAATAAGAAGGTCCAAGGGTTACAGTAAACCTGAAGTGAAGCATTGGAATCTAAAACTGGACTCACAGCAGAGGTTCAAATCATAGAATGATAGAGTGTCAGTCCTCTTGCACTTAAGTCGGCATTGTGCCTTTTGTATTAAATTCGGATGCAATTTCTGTGCTTCATTGTCAATGAGACGGTCCAAGGTATACACTAAACCTGAAGTGAAGCATCGGAATCTAAAACTGGACTCAAAGGAGGGGTTCAACCCATAGAAAGTTAGAGTGTCCGTCCTCTTGTACTTAAGTCGGCATTGTGCCTTTTGTATTAAATTCGGATTCAACTTCTGTGTTTCATCGTCAATAAGAAGGTCCAAGGTATACAGTAAACCTGAAGTGAAGCATCGGAATCTAAAACTGGACTCACAGGAGTGGTTCAAATCATAGAAAGTTAGGGAGTCAGTGCTCTTTTACTTAAGTCGGCATTGTGCATTTTGTATTAAATTCGAATGGAAATTCTGTGTTTCATCGTCAATAAGACGGTCCAAGTGATACAGTAAACCTGAAGTGAAGCATCGGAATCTAAGACTGGACTCACAGGAGAGGTTCAAATCATAGAAAGTTAGAGTGTCAGTCCTCTTGTACTTAAGTCGGCATTGTGCCTTTTGTTTTAAGTTCGGATGCAATTTCTGAGTTTCATCATCAATAAGAAGGTCCAAGGGATACAGTAAACCTGAAGTGAAGCATCGGAATCTAAAACTGGACTCACAGGAGAGGTTCAAATCATAGAAAGTTAGAGTGTCAGTCCGGTCGTACTTAATTCGGCATTGTGCCTTTTGTATTAAATTCGGATGCAATATCTGTGTTTCATCGTCAACGAGAAGGTCCAAGGGATACAGTAAACCTGAAGTGAAGCATCGGAATCTAAAACTGGACTAACAGGTGAGGTTCAAATCATAGAATGTTGGAGTGTCAGTCCTCTTGTACTTCAGTCGGCATTGTGCCTTTTGTATTAAATTCGGATGCAATTTCTGTGTTTCATCATCAGTAAGACGTTCCAAGGGATACAGTAAACCTGAAGTGAAGCATCGGAATCTAAAACTGGACTCACAGGAGAGGTTCAAATCATAGAAAGTTAGAGTGTCAGTCCTCTTGTACTTAAGTCGGCCATGTGCCTCTTGTATTAATTTCGGATGCAATTTCTGCATTTCGTCGTCAATGAGAAGGTCCAAGGGATACAGTAAACCTGAAGTGAAGCATCGGAAGCTAAAACTGGACTCACAGGATAGGTTCAAATCACAGAAAGTTAGAGTGTCAGTCCTCTTGTACTTAAGTCGCCATTGTGCCTTTTGTATTAATTTTGGATGCAATTTCTGTGCTTCATCGCCAATAAGAAGGTCCAAGGTATACAGTAAACCTGAAGTGAAGCATCGGAATCTAAAACTGGACTCACAGGAGATGTTCAAATCATAGAAACTTAGAGTGTTAGTCCTTTTGTACTTAAGTCGGTATTCGGCCTCTTGTATTAAATTCGGATGCGATTTCTGTGTTTCACCGTTACTTAGAAGGTCCAACAGATACAGTAAACCTGAAGTGAAGCATCGGAATCTAAAACTGGACTCACAGGAGAGGTTCAAATCATAGAAAGTTAGAGTGTCAGTTCTCTTGTACTTAAGTCGGCATTGTGGCTTTCGTATTAAATTCAGATGCAATTTCTGTGTTTCATCGTCAATAAGAAGGTCCAAGGGATACAGTAAATCTGAAGTGAAGCATCGGAATCTAAAACTGGACCCACAGTAGAGGATCAAATCATGGAAAGCTGGAGTGTCAGTCCTCTTGTACTTAAGTCGGCATTGTGCCTTTTGTATTAAATTCGGATGCAATTTCTGTGCTTCAAGGCCATAAGAAGGTCCAAGGTATACAGTAAACCTGAAGTGAAGCATCGGAATCTAAAACTGGACTCACAGCAGAGGTTTAAATCTTAGAAAGTTAGAGTGTCAGTCCTCTTGTACTTAAGTTGGCCTTGTGCCTTTTGTATTAAATTCAGATGCAATTTCTGTGCTTCATCGCCAATAAGAAGGTCCAAGGTATACAGTAAACCTGAAGTGAAGCATCGGAATCCAAAACTGGACTCACAGGTGAGGTTCAAATCATAGAAAGTTAGAGTGTCAGTCCTCTTGTACTTAAGTCGGCATTGTGCCTTTTGTATTAAATTCGGATGCAATTTCTCTGTTTCATCGTCAATAAGAAGGTCCAAGGGATACAGTAAACCTGAAGTGAAGCATCGGAAGCTAAAACTGGACTCACAGGAGGGGTTCAAATCATAGAAAATTAGAGTGTCAGTCACCTTGTACTTAAGTCGGCACTGTGCCTCCTGAATTTAATTCCGATGCAATTTCTGTGTTTCATCGTCAATAAGAAGGTCCAAGGGATACAGTAAACCTGAGGTGAAGCATCGGAATCTAGAACTGGACTCGAAAAACTGGTTTAAATCATAGAAAGTTAAAGTGTCAGTCCTCTTGTACTTAAGTCGGCATTGTGCCTTTTGTATTAAATTCGGATGCAATTTCTGAGTTTCATCAAGAATAAGAAGGTCCAAGGGATACAGTAAAACTGAAGTGAAGCATCGGAATCTAAAACTGGACCCACAGGAGAGGTTCAAATCATAGAAATTTAGAGTGTAAGTCCTGTTGTACTTAAGTCGGCATTGTGCCTTTTGTATTAAATTCGGATGCAATTTCTGTGTTTCATCGTCAATAAGATGGTCCAAGGGATACAGTAAACCTGAAGTGAAGCATCGGAATCTAAAACTGGACTCACAGGAGAGGTTCAAATCATAGACAGTTAGAATGTCAGTCCTCTTGTACTTAAGTCGGCATTGTGCCTTTTGTGTTAAATTCGGATGCAATTTCTGTGCTTCATCGCCAATATGATGGTCCAAGGTATACTGTAAACCTGAAGTGAAGCATCGGAATCTAAAACTGGACTCACAGGAGTGGTTCACATCATAGATAGTTAGGGTGTCAGTCCTCTTTTACTTGAGTCGGCATTGTGCATTTTGTATTAAATTCGAATGGAAATTCTGTGTTTCATCGTCAATAAGACGGTCCAAGGGATACAGTAAACCTGAAGTGAAGCATCGGAATCTAAGACTGGTTTCACAGGAGAGGTTCAAATCATAGAAAGTTAGAGTGTCAGTCCTCTTGTACTTCAGTCGGCATTGTGCTTTTTATATTAAATTCGGATTCAATTTCTGTGTTTCATCATCATTAAGAAGGTCAAAGGAATACAGTAAACCTGAAGTGAAGCATCGGAATCTAAAACTGGACTCTCTGGAGAGGTTCAAATCATAGAGAGTGTCAGTCCTCTTGTTCCTAAGTCGGCATTGTTTCTTTTGTAATTTATTCGGATGCAATTTCTGTGTTTCACCCTTAGTATGTAGGTCCAAGGGATACAGTATACCTGAAGTGAAGCATCGGAATCTAAATCTGGACTCACAGGAGAGGTTCAAATCATAGAAATTTAGAGTGTCAGTCCTGTTGTACTTAACTCGGCATTGTGCCTTGTGTATTAAATTCGGATGCAATTTCTGTGTTTCATCGTCAACAAGAAGGTCCAAGGGATTCAGTAAACCTGATGTGAAGCATCGGAATCTAAAACTGGACTCACAGGAGAGGTTCAAATCGTAGAAAGTTAGAGTGTCAGTCCTGTTGTACTTAACTCGGCATTGTGCCTTTTGTATTAAATTCGGATGCAATTTCTGTGTTTCATCGTCAACAAGAAGGTCCAAGGGATTCAGTAAACCTGTTAGTGAAGCATCGGAATCTAAAACGACTCAAAGGAGAGGTGCAAAACATAGAAAGTAAGAGAGTCCTCTTGTACTTCAGTCGGCATTGTGCCTTATGTATCAAATTCGGATGCATTTTCTGTGTATCATCGTCAATAAGAATGTCCAAGGGAGACAGTAAACCTGAAGTGAAGCATCGGAATCTAAAACTGGACTCACAGGAGAGGTTCAAATCATAGAAAGTTAGAGTGTAGAGTCCTCTTGTACTTAAATCGGCATTGTGCCTTTTGTATTAAATTCGGACGCAATTTCTGTGTTTCATCGTCAATAAGAGGGTCCAAGTGATACAGTAAACCTGAAGTGAAGCATCGGAACTTAAATTTGGACTCACAGGTGAGGTTCAAATCAAAGAAAGTTAGAATGTCAGTCCTCTTGTACTTAAGTCGGCATTGTGCCTTTTGTATTAAATTCGGATGCAATTTCTGGGCTTCATCATCAATAAGAAGGTACAAGGGTTGCAATAATCCTGAAGTGAAGCATTGGAATCTAAAACTGGACTCACAGCAGAGGTTCAAATCATAGAATGATAGAGTGTCAGTCCTCTTGTACTTAAGTCAGCATTCTGCCTTTTGTATTAAATTCGGATGCAATTTCTGTGCTTCATCGTCAATAAGACGGGCCATGGTAAACACTAAACCTGAAGTGAAGCATCGGAATCTAAAACTGGTCTCACAGGGGAGGTTCAAATCATAGAACGTTAGAGTGTCTGTCCTCTTGTACTTAAGTCGGCAGTGTGCCTTTTGTATTAAATTCGGATTCAACTTCTGTGTTTCCTCGTCAATAAGAAGGTCCAAGGTATACAGTAAACCTGAAGTGAAGCATCGGAATCTAAAACTGGACTCACAGGAGAGGTTCAAATCATAGAAAGTTAGAGTGTCAGTCCTCTTTTACTTAAGTCGGCATTGTGCATTTTGTATTAAATTCGGATAGAGATTCTGTGTTTCATCGTCAATAAGAAGATCCAAGGGATACAGTAAACCTGAAGTGAAGCATCGGAAACTATAACTAGACTCACAGGAGAGCTTCAAATCATAGAAAGTTAGAGTGTCAGTCCTCTTGTACTTAAGTCGGCATTGTGCCTTTTGTATTAAATTCGGATGCAATTTCTGAGTTTCATCGTCAATAAGAGTGTCCAAGGGATACAGTAAACGTGAAGTGAAGCATCGGAATCTAAAACTGGACTAAAAGGTGAAGTTCCAATTATAGAAAGTTAGAGTGTCCGTCCTCTTGTACTTCAGTCGGCATTGAGCTTTTTATATTAAATTCGGATTCAATTTCTGTGTTTCATCATCAATAAGAAGGTCCAAGGGATACAGTAAACTTGAAGTGAAGCTTCGGAATCTAAAACTGGACTCACTAGAGAGGTTCAAATCGTAGAAAGTTAGAGTGTCAGTCCGCTTGTAATTAAGTCGGCAATGTTTCTTTTGTAATTTATTCGGATGCAATTTCTGTGTTTCATCGTTAATAAGAAGGTCCAAGGGATACAGTAAACCTGAAGTGGAGTATCGGAATCTAAAACTGGACTCACAGGAGTGGTTCAAATCATAGAAATTTAGAGTGTCAGTCCTCTTGTACTTAAGTCGGCATTGTGCCTTTTGTATTAAATTCGGGTGCAATTTCTGAGTTTCATCAAGAATAAGAAGGTCCAAGGGATACAGTAAAACTGAAGTGAAGCATCGGAATCTAAAACTGGACCCACAGGAGAGGTTCAAATCATAGAAAGTTAGAGTGTAAGTCCTGTTGTACTTAAGTCGGCATTGTGCCTTTTGTATTAAATTCGGATGCAATTTCTGTGTTTCATCGTCAATAAGATGGTCCAAGGGATACAGTAAACCTGAAGTGAAGCATCGGAATCTAAAACTGGACTCACAGGAGAGGTTCAATTCATAGAAAGTTAGAGTGGCTGTCCTCTTGTACTTAAGTCGGCATTGTGCCTTTTGTGTTAAATTCGGATGCAATTTCTGTGTTTCATCGTCAACAAGAAGGTCCAAGGGATTCAGTAAACCTGAAGTGAAGCATCGGAATCTAAAACGACTCAATGGAGAGGTGCAAAACATAGAAAGTAAGAGAGTCCTCTTGTACTTCAGTCGGCATTGTGCCTTTTGTATTAAATTCGGATGCATTTTCTGTGTATCATCGTCAATAAGAATGTCCAAGGGAGACAGTAAACCTGAAGTGAAGCATCGGAATGTAAAACTGGACTCACAGGAGAGGTTCAAATCATAGAAAGTTAGAGTGTAGAGTCCTCTTGTACTTAAATCGGCATTGTGCCTTTTGTATTAAATTCGGACGCAATTTCTGTGTTTCATCGTCAATAAGAGGGTCCAAGATATACAGTAAACCTGAAGTGAAGCATCGGAACTTAAATCTGGACTCACAGCAGAGGTTCAAATCATAGAATGATAGAGTGCCAGTCCTCTTTTACTTAAGTCGGCATTCTGCCTTTTGTATTAAATTGGGATGCAATTTCTGTGCTTCATGGTCAATAAGACGGTCCAAGGTATACACTAAACCTGAAGTGAAGCATCGGAATCTAAAACTGGTCTCACCGGAGAGGTTCAAATCATAGGAAGTTAGAGTGTCTGTCCTCTTGTACTTATGTCGGCATTGTGCCTTTTGTATTATATTCGGATTCAACTTCTGTGTTTCATCGTCAATAAGAAGGTCCAAGGTATACAGTAAACCTGAAGTCAAGGATCGGAATCTATAACTGGACTAACAGGTGAGGTTCAAATTATAGATAGTTTGGGTGTCTGTCCTCTTGTACCTCAGTCGGCATTGAGCTTTTTATATTAAATTCGGATTCAATTTCTGTGTTTCATCATCAATAAGAAGGTCCAAGGGATACAGTAAACCTGAAGTGAAGCATCGGAATCTAAAACTGTACTCACAGGAGAGGTTCAAATCATAGAGAAATAGAGTGTCAGTCCTCTAGTAATTAAGTCGGAATTATTTCTTTTGTAATTAATTCGGACGCAATTTCTGTGTCTCATCGTTAATAAGAAGGTCCAAGGGACACAGTAAACCTGAAGTGGAGTATCGGAATCTAAAACTGGACTCTTAGGAGTGGTTCAAATCATAGAAATTTAGAGTGTCAGTCCTCTTGTACTTAAGTCGGCATTGTGCCTTTTGTATTAAAGTCGGATGCAATTTCTGAGTTTCATCATCAATAAGAAGGTCCAAGGGATACAGTAAACCTAAAGTGAAGCATCGGAATATAAAACTGGACTCACAGGAGAGGTTCAAATCATAGAAAGTTAGAGTGTCAGTCCTGTTGTACTTAAGTCGGCATTGTGCCTTTTATATTAAATTCGGATGCAATTTCTGTGTTTCATCGTCAATAAGATGGTCCAAGGGATACAGTAAACCTGAAGTGAAGCATCGGAATCTAAAACTGGAGTCACAGGAGAGGTTCAATTCATAGAAAGTTAGAGTGTCAGTCCTCTTGTACTTAAGTCGGCATTGTGCCTTTTGTGTTAAATTCGGATGAAATTTCTGTGCTTCATCGCCAATAAGATGGTCCAAGGTATACAGTAAACCTGAAGTGAAGCGTCGGAATCTAAAACCCTGACTCACAGGAGAGGTTCAAATCATAGAAACATAGAGTGTCAGTCCTCTTGTACTTAAGTCGGCATTGTGCCTTTTGAATTTAATTCCGATGCAATTTCTGTGTTTCATCGTCAAAAAGAAAGTCCAAGGGATGCATTAAACCTGAAATGAAGCATCGGAAACTAAAACTGGACTCACAGGAGAGGTTTAAATCATAGAAAGTTAGAGTGTCAGTCCTCTTGTACTTAAGTCGGCCTTGTGCCTTTTATATTAAATACGGATGCAATTTCTGTGCTTCATTGCCAATAAGAAGGTCCAAGGTATACAGTTAACCTGAAGTGAATCATCGGAATCTAAAACTGGACTCACAGGAGAGGTTCAAATCATAGAAAGTTAGAGTTTCAGTCCTCTTGTACTTAAGTCGGCATTGTGCCTTTTGTATTAAATTCGGATGCAATTAATGTGTTTCATCGTCAATAAGAAGGTCCATGGGATACAGTAAACCTGAAGTGAAGCATCGGAATCTAAAACTGGACTCACAGGAGAGGTTCAAATCATAGAAAGTTATAGTGTCAGTTCTCTTGTACTTAAGTCAGCATTGTGCCTTTCGTATTAAATTCGGATGCAATTTCTGTGTTTCATCGTGAATATGAAGGTCCATGAGATACAGTACACCTGAAGTGAAGGATCGGAATCTAAAACTGGACTCACAGGAGAGGATCAAATAATAGAAAGTTAGAGTGTCAGTCCTCTTGTACTTAAGTCGGCATTGTGCCTTTTGTATTGAACTCGGATGCAATTTCTCTGCTTCATCGCCAATAAGAAGGTCCAAGGTATACAGTAAACCTGAAGTGAAGCGTCGGAATCTAAAACTGGACTCACAGGAGAGGTTCAAATCATAGAAAGTTAGAGTGTCAGTCCTCTTGTACTTCAGACGGCATTGTGCCTTTGGAATCTAATTCCGATGCAATTTCTGTGTTTCATCGTCAATAAGAAGGTCCAAGGGATACGGTAAACCAGAAGTGAAGCATCGGAATCTAAAACTGGACTCACGGGAGAGGTTCAAATCACAGAAAATTAGAGTGTCAGTCCTCTTGTACTTAAGTCGGCATTGTGCCTTTTGTATTAAATTCGGATGCAATTTCTGTGTTTCATCATCAATAAGAAGGTCCAAGGGATATAGTAAACCTGAAGTGAAGCAGCGGAATCTAAAACTGGACTCACAGCAGAGGCTCAATTCATAGAAAGTTAGAGTGTCAGTCCTCTTGTACTTAAGTCGGCATTGTGCCTCTTGTATTGAATTCGGATGCAATTTCTGTGTTTCATCGTCAATAAGGAATTCCAAGGGATACAGTAAACCTGAAGTGAAGCATCGGAATCTAAAACTGGACTCACAGGAGAGGATCAAATCATTGGAAGTTAGAGTGTCAGTCCTCATGTACTTAAGTCGGCAGTATCCCTATTGTATTAAATTCGGATGCAAATTCTGTGTTTCATCATCAATAAGAAGGTCCAAGGGATACAGTAAACCTGAAGTGAAGCATCGGAATCTAAAACTGGACTCCCAGGTGAGGTTAAATCATAGAAAGTTAGAGTGTCAGTCCTCTTGTACTTCAGTCGGCATTGTGCCTTTTGTATTAAATTCGGATGCAATTTCTGTGTTTCATCATCAATAAGAAGGTCCAAGGGATACGGTAAACCAGAAGTGAAGCATCGGAATCTAAAACTGGACTCACGGGAGAGGTTCAAATCATAGAAAATTAGAGTGTCAGTCCTCTTGTACTTAAGTCGGCATTGTGCCTTTTGTATTAAATTCGGATGCAATTTCTGTGTTTCATCATCAATATGAAGGTCCAAGGGATACAGTGAACCTGAAGTGAAGCATCGGAATCTAAAACTGGACTCACAGGTGATGTTCAAATCATAGATAGTTAGAGTGTCAGTCCTCTTGTACTTAAGTCGGCATTGTGCCATTTGTATTAAATTCGGATGCAATTTCTGTGTGTCATCATCAATAAGAAGGTCCAAGGGATATAGTAAACCTGAAGTGAAGCAGCGGAATCTAAAACTGGACTCACAGCAGAGGCTCAATTCATAGAAAGTTAGAGTGTCAGTCCTCTTGTACCTAAGTCGGCATTGTGCCTCTTGTATTGAATTCGGATGCAATTTCTGTGTTTCATCGTCAATAAGAAGGTCCAAGGGATACAGTAAACCTGAAGTGAAGCATCGGAATCTAAAACTGGACTCACAGGAGAGGATCAAATAATTGAAAGTTAGAGTGTCAGTCCTCTTGTACTTAAGTCGGCATTGTGCCTTTTGTATTAATTTCGGATGCAATTTCTGTGCTTCATCGTCAATAAGAAGGTCTAAGGGACACAGTAAACCAGTAGTGAAGCATCGGAATCTAAAACTGGACTCACAGGAGAGGATCAAATAATTGAAAGTTAGAGTGTCAGTCCTCTTGTACTTAAGTCGGCATTGTGCCTTTTGTATTAAATTCGGATGCAATTTCTGTGCTTCATCATCAATAAGTAGGTCCAAGGGATACAGCAAACCTAAAGTGAAGCATCGGAATCTAAAACTGGACTCACAGGAGAGGTACAAATTATAGAAAGTTAGAGCATCAGTCCTCTTGTTCTTAAGTCGGCATTGTGCCTTTTGTATTAAATTCGGATGCAATTTCTGTGTTTCATCGTCAATAAGAAGGTCCAAGGGATACAGTAAGCCTGAAGTGAAGCATCGGAATCTAAAACTGGACTCACAGGAGAGGTACAAATTATAGAAAGTTAGAGCATCAGTCCCCTTTTACTTAAGTCGGCATTGTGCCTTTTGTATTAAATTCGGATGCAAATTCTGTGTTTCATCATCAATAAGAAGGTCCAAGGGATACAGTAAACCAGAAGTGAAGCATCGGAATCTAAAACTGGACTAACAGGGGAGGTTAAAATCATAGAAAATTAGAGTGTCGGTCATCTTGTACTAAAGTCGGCATTGTGCCTTTTGTATTAAATTCGGATGCAATTACTGTGCTTCATTGCCAATATGAAGGTCCAAGGGATACAGTAAGCCTGAATGAAGCATCGGAATCTAAAACTGGACTCACAGGAGAGGTACGAATTATAGAAAGTTAGAGCATCAGTCTTCTTGTACTTAAGTCGGCATTGTGCCTTTTTTATTAAATTCGGATGCAAATTCTGTGTTTCATCATCAATAAGAAGGTCCAAGGGATACAGTAAACCTGAAGTGAAGCATCGGAATCTAAAACTGGACTAAAATGGGAAGGTTAAAATCATAGAAAATTAGAGTGTCAGTCATATTGTACTTAAGTCGGCATTGTGCCATTTGTATTAAATTCGGATGCAATATCTGTGTTTCATCATCAATAAGAAGGTCCGAAGGATATAGTAAACCTGAAGTGGAGCAGCGGAATCTAAAACTTGACTCGCAGCAGAGGTTCAATTCACAGAAAGTTAGAGTGTCAGTCCTCTTGTACTTAAGTCGGCATTGTGCCTTTTGTATTAAATTCGGATGCAATTTCTGAGTTTCATCACAATAAGAATGTCCAAGGGATACAGTAAACCTGACGTGAAGCATCGGAATCTAAAACTGGACTCACAGGAGAGGTTCAAATCATAGAAAGTTAGAGTGTCAGTCCTGTTGTACTTAACTCGGCATTGTGCCTTTTGTATTAAATTCGGATGCAATTTCTGTGTTTCATCGTCAACAAGAAGGTCCAAGGGATTCTGTAAACCTGAAGTGAAGCATCGGAATCTAAAACTGGACTCACAGGAGAGGTTCAAGTCATAGAAAGTTATAGTGTCAGTTCTCTTGTACTTAAGTCAGCATTGTGCCTTTCGTATTAGATTCGGATGCAATTTCTGTGTTTCATCGTGAATAAGAAGGTCCATGAGATACAGTACACCTGAAGTGAAGGATCGGAATCTAAAACTGGACTCACAGGAGAGGATCAAATAATAGAAAGTTAGAGTGTCAGTCCTCTTGTACTTAAGTCGGCATTGTGCCTTTTGTATTGAACTCGGATGCAATTTCTCTGCTACATCGCCAATAAGAAGGTCCAAGGTATACAGTAAACCTGAAGTGAAGCGTCGGAATCTAAAACTGGACTCACAGGAGAGGTTCAAATCATAGAAAGTTAGAGTGTCAGTCCTCTTGTACTTAAGTCGGCATTGTGCCTTTGGAATTTAATTCCGATGCAATTTCTGTGTTTCATCGTCAATAAGAAGGTCCAAGGGATACGGTAAACCAGAAGTGAAGCATCGGAATCTAAAACTGGACTCACGGGAGAGGTTCAAATCATAGAAAATTAGAGTGTCAGTCCTCTTGTACTTGAGTCGGCATTGTGCCTCTTGTATTGAATTCGGATGCAATTTCTGTGTTTCATCGTCAATAAGAAGGTCCAAGGGATACAGTAAACCTGAAGTGAAGCATCGGAATCTAAAACTGGACTCACAGGAGAGGATCAAATCATTGAAAGTTAGAGTGTCAGTCCTCATGTACTTAAGTCGGCAGTATCCCTATTGTATTAAATTCGGATGCAAATTCTGTGTTTCATCATCAATAAGAAGGTCCAAGGGATACAGTAAACCTTACGTGAAGCATCGGAATCTAAAACTGGACTCCCAGGTGAGGTTAAATCATAGAAAGTTTGAGTGTCAGTCCTCTTGTACTTCAGTCGGCATTGTGCCTTTTGTATTAAATTCGGATGCAATTTCTGTGTTTCATCATCAATAAGAAGGTCCAAGGGATACGGTAAACCAGAAGTGAAGCATCAGAATCTAAAACTGGACTCACGGGAGAGGCTCAAATCATAGAAAATTAGAGTGTTAGTCCTCTTGTACTTAAGTCGGCATTGTGCCTTTTGTATTAAATTCGGATGCAATTTCTGTGTTTCATCATCAATATGAAGGTCCAAGGGATACAGTAAACCTGAAGTGAAGCATCGGAATCTAAAACTGGACTCACAGGTGAGGTTCAAATCATAGATAGTTAGAGTGTCAGTCCTCTTGTACTTAAGTCGGCATTGTGCCATTTGTATTAAATTCGGATGCAATTTCTGTGTGTCATCATCAATAAGAAGGTCCAAGGGATATAGTAAACCTGAAGTGAAGCAGCGGAATCTAAAACTGGACTCACAGCAGAGGCTCAATTCATAGAAAGTTAGAGTGTCAGTCCTCTTGTACTTAAGTCGGCATTGTGCCTCTTGTATTGAATTCGGATGCAATTTCTGTGTTTCATCGTCAATAAGAAGGTCCAAGGGATACAGTAAACCTGAAGTGAAGCATCGGAATCTAAAACTGGACTCACAGGAGAGGATCAAATAATTGAAAGTTAGAGTGTCAGTCCTCTTGTACTTAAGTCGGCATTGTGCCTTTTGTATTAAATTCGGATGCAATTTCTGTGCTTCATCGTCAATAAGAAGGTCCAAGGGATACAGTAAACCTGTAGTGAAGCATCGGAATCTAAAACTGGACTCACAGGAGAGGATCAAATAATTGAAAGTTAGAGTGTCAGTCCTCTTGTACTTAAGTCGGCATTGTGCCTTTTGTATTAAATTCGGATGCAATTTCTGTGCTTCATCGTCAATAAGTAGGTCCAAGGGATACAGCAAACCTAAAGTGAAGCATCGGAATCTAAGACTGGACTCACAGGAGAGGTACAAATTATAGAAAGTTAGAGCATCAGTCCTCTTGTTCTTAAGTCGGCATTGTGCCTTTTGTATTAAATTCGGGTGCAAATTCTGTGTTTCATCGTCAATAAGAAGGTCCAAGGGATACAGTAAGCCTGAAGTGAAGCATCGGAATCTAAAACTGGACTCACAGGAGAGGTACAAATTATAGAAAGTTAGAGCATCAGTCCTCTTTTACTTAAGTCGGCATTGTGCCTTTTGTATTAAATTCGGATGCAAATTCTGTGTTTCATCATCAATAAGAAGGTCCAAGGGATACAGTAAACCAGAAGTGAAGCATCGGAATCTAAAACTGGACTAACAGGGGAGGTTAAAATCATAGAAAATTAGAGTGTCAGTCAGTTTGTACTAAAGTCGGCATTGTGCCTTTTGTATTAAATTCGGATGCAATTACTGTGCTTCATTGCCAATAAGGAGGTCCAAGGGATACAGTAAGCCTGAATGAAGCATCGGAATCTAAAACTGGACTCACAGGAGAGGTACGAATTATAGAAAGTTAGAGCATCAGTCCTCTTGTACTTAAGTCGGCATTGTGCCTTTTGTATTAAATTCGGATGCAAATTCTGTGTTTCATCATCAATAAGAAGGTCCAAGGGATACAGTAAACCTGAAGTGAAGCATCGGAATCTAAAACTGGACTAAAATGGGAAGGTTAAAATCATAGAAAATTAGAGTGTCAGTCATCTTGTACTTAAGTCGGCATTGTGTCATTTGTATTAAATTCGGATGCAATATCTGTGTTTCATCATCAATAAGAAGGTCCAAGGGATATAGTAAACCTGAAGTGGAGCAGCGGAATCTAAAACTGGACTCGCAGCAGAGGTTCAATTCATAGAAAGTTAGAGTGTCAGTCCTATTGTACTTAAGTCGGCATTGTGCCTTTTGTATTAAATTCGGATGCAATTTCTGAGTTTCATCATCAATATGAAGGTCCAAGGGATACAGTAAACCTGAAGTGAAGCATCGGAATCTAAAACTGGACTCACGGGAGAGGTTCAAATCATAGAAAATTAGAGTGTCAGTCCTCTTGTACTTAAGTCGGCATTGTGCCATTTGTATTAAATTCGGATGCAATTTCTGTGTGTCATCATCAATAAGAAGGTCCAAGGGATATAGTAAACCTGAAGTGAAGCAGCGGAATCTAAAACTGGACTCACAGCAGAGGCTCAATTCATAGAAAGTTAGAGTGTCAGTCCTCTTGTACTTGAGTCGGCATTGTGCCTCTTGTATTGAATTCGGATGCAATTTCTGTGTTTCATCGTCAATAAGAAGGTCCAAGGGATACAGTAAACCTGAAGTGAAGCATCGGAATCTAAAACTGGACTCACAGGAGAGGATCAAATCATTGAAAGTTAGAGTGTCAGTCCTCATGTACTTAAGTCGGCAGTATCCCTATTGTATTAAATTCGGATGCAAATTCTGTGTTTCATCATCAATAAGAAGGTCCAAGGGATACAGTAAACCTTAAGTGAAGCATCGGAATCTAAAACTGGACTCCCAGGTGAGGTTAAATCATAGAAAGTTTGAGTGTCAGTCCTCTTGTACTTCAGTCGGCATTGTGCCTTTTGTATTAAATTCGGATGCAATTTCTGTGTTTCATCATCAATAAGAAGGTCCAAGGGATACGGTAAACCAGAAGTGAAGCATCAGAATCTAAAACTGGACTCACGGGAGAGGCTCAAATCATAGAAAATTAGAGTGTTAGTCCTCTTGTACTTAAGTCGGCATTGTGCCTTTTGTATTAAATTCGGATGCAATTTCTGTGTTTCATCATCAATATGAAGGTCCAAGGGATACAGTAAACCTGAAGTGAAGCATCGGAATCTAAAACTGGACTCACAGGTGAGGTTCAAATCATAGATAGTTAGAGTGTCAGTCCTCTTGTACTTAAGTCGGCATTGTGCCATTTGTATTAAATTCGGATGCAATTTCTGTGTGTCATCATCAATAAGAAGGTCCAAGGGATATAGTAAACCTGAAGTGAAGCAGCGGAATCTAAAACTGGACTCACAGCAGAGGCTCAATTCATAGAAAGTTAGAGTGTCAGTCCTCTTGTACTTAAGTCGGCATTGTGCCTCTTGTATTGAATTCGGATGCAATTTCTGTGTTTCATCGTCAATAAGAAGGTCCAAGGGATACAGTAAACCTGAAGTGAAGCATCGGAATCTAAAACTGGACTCACAGGAGAGGATCAAATAATTGAAAGTTAGAGTGTCAGTCCTCTTGTACTTAAGTCGG
Source organism: Schistocerca americana (assembly GCF_021461395.2). NCBI lineage: Eukaryota > Metazoa > Arthropoda > Insecta > Orthoptera > Acrididae > Schistocerca > Schistocerca americana. The sequence continues at coordinate 73,508,738 of NC_060130.1, forward strand.
CATTGTGCCTTTTGTATTAAATTCGGATGCAATTTCTGTGCTTCATCGTCAATAAGAAGGTCCAAGGGATACAGTAAACCTGTAGTGAAGCATCGGAATCTAAAACTGGACTCACAGGAGAGGATCAAATAATTGAAAGTTAGAGTGTCAGTCCTCTTGTACTTAAGTCGGCATTGTGCCTTTTGTATTAAATTCGGATGCAATTTCTGTGCTTCATCGTCAATAAGTAGGTCCAAGGGATACAGCAAACCTAAAGTGAAGCATCGGAATCTAAAACTGGACTCACAGGAGAGGTACAAATTATAGAAAGTTAGAGCATCAGTCCTCTTGTTCTTAAGTCGGCATTGTGCCTTTTGTATTAAATTCGGGTGCAAATTCTGTGTTTCATCGTCAATAAGAAGGTCCAAGGGATACAGTAAGCCTGAAGTGAAGCATCGGAATCTAAAACTGGACTCACAGGAGAGGTACAAATTATAGAAAGTTAGAGCATCAGTCCTCTTTTACTTAAGTCGGCATTGTGCCTTTTGTATTAAATTCGGATGCAAATTCTGTGTTTCATCATCAATAAGAAGGTCCAAGGGATACAGTAAACCAGAAGTGAAGCATCGGAATCTAAAACTGGACTAACAGGGGAGGTTAAAATCATAGAAAATTAGAGTGTCAGTCAGTTTGTACTAAAGTCGGCATTGTGCCTTTTGTATTAAATTCGGATGCAATTACTGTGCTTCATTGCCAATAAGGAGGTCCAAGGGATACAGTAAGCCTGAATGAAGCATCGGAATCTAAAACTGGACTCACAGGAGAGGTACGAATTATAGAAAGTTAGAGCATCAGTCCTCTTGTACTTAAGTCGGCATTGTGCCTTTTGTATTAAATTCGGATGCAAATTCTGTGTTTCATCATCAATAAGAAGGTCCAAGGGATACAGTAAACCTGAAGTGAAGCATCGGAATCTAAAACTGGACTAAAATGGGAAGGTTAAAATCATAGAAAATTAGAGTGTCAGTCATCTTGTACTTAAGTCGGCATTGTGTCATTTGTATTAAATTCGGATGCAATATCTGTGTTTCATCATCAATAAGAAGGTCCAAGGGATATAGTAAACCTGAAGTGGAGCAGCGGAATCTAAAACTGGACTCGCAGCAGAGGTTCAATTCATAGAAAGTTAGAGTGTCAGTCCTATTGTACTTAAGTCGGCATTGTGCCTTTTGTATTAAATTCGGATGCAATTTCTGAGTTTCATCATCAATATGAAGGTCCAAGGGATACAGTAAACCTGAAGTGAAGCATCGGAATCTAAAACTGGACTCACAGGAGAGGTTCAAATCATAGAAAGTTAGAGTGTCAGTCCTGTTGTACTTAACTCGGCATTGTGCCTTTTGTATTAAATTCGGATGCAATTTCTGTGTTTCATCGTCAACAAGAAGGTCCAAGGGATTCAGTAAACCTGAAGTGAAGCATCGGAATCTAAAACTGGACTCACAGGAGAGGTTCAAATCATAGAAAGTTAGAGTGTAGAGTCCTCTTGTACTTAAATCGGCATTGTGCCTTTTGTATTAAATTCGGATGCAATTTCTGTGTTTCATCGTCAATAAGAGGGTCCAAGATATACAGTAAACCTGAAGTGAAGCATCGGAACTTACAACTGGACTCACAGGTGAGGTTCAAATCATAGAAAGTTAGAGTGTCAGTCCTCTTGTACTTAAGTCGGCATTCTGCCTTTTGTATTAAATTCGGACGCAATTTCTGTGCTTCATGGTCAATAAGACAGTCCAAGTTATACACTAAACCTGAAGTGAAGCATCGGAATCTTAAACTGGTCTCACAATAGAGGTTCAAATCATAGAAAGTTAGAGTGTCTGTCCTCTTGTACTTAAGTCGGCATTGTGCCTTTTGTATTATATTCGGATTCAACTTCTGTGTTTCGTCGTCAATAAGAAGGTCCAAGGTATACAGTAAACCTGAAGTGAAGCATCGGAATCCATAACTGGACTAACAGGTGAGGTTCAAATTATAGAAAGTTAGGGTGTCAGTCCTCTTGTACTTCAGTCGGCATTGAGCTTTTTATATTAAATTCGGATTCAATTTCTGTGTTTCATCATCAATAAGAAGGTCCAAGGGATACAGTAAACCTGAAGTGAAGCATCGGAATCTAAAACTGGACTCACAGGAGAGGTTCAAATCATAGAGAGTTAGAGTGTCAGTCCTCTAGTAATTAAGTCGGAATTATTACTTTTGTAATTAATTCGGATGCAATTTCTGTGTCTCATCGTTAAAAGAAGGTCCAAGGGATACAGTAAACCTGAAGTGGAGTATCGGAATCTAAAACTGGACTCACAGGAGTGGTTCAAATCATAGAAATTTAGAGTGTCAGTCCTCTTGTACTTAAGTCGGCATTGTGCCTTTTGTATTAAAGTCGGATGCAATTTCTGAGTTTCATCATCAATAAGAAGGTCCAAGGGATACAGTAAACCTGAAGTGAAGCATCGGATTCTAAAATTGGACTCACAGGAGAGGTTCAAATCATAGAAAGTTAGAGTGTCAGTCCTGTTGTACTTAAGTCGGCATTGTGCCTTTTATATTAAATTCGGATGCAATTTCTGTGTTTCATCGTCAATAAGATGGTCCAAGGGATACAGTATACCTGAAGTGAAGCATCGGAATCTAAAACTGGAGTCGCAGGAGAGGTTCAATTCATAGAAAGTTAGAGTGTCAGTCCTCTTGTACTTAAGTCGGCATTGTGCCTTTTGTGTTAAATTCGGATGCAATTTCTGTGCTTCATCGCCAATAAGATGGTCCAAGGTATACAGTAAACCTGAAGTGAAGCGTCGGAATCTAAAACCCTGACTCACAGGAGAGGTTCAAGTCATAGAAACATAGAGTGTCAGTCCTCTTGTACTTAAGTCGGCATTGTGCCTTTTGAATTTAATTTCGATGCAATTTCTGTGTTTCATCGTCAATAAGAAAGTCCAAGGGATGCATTAAACCTAAAATGAAGCATCGGAATCTAAAACTGGACTCACAGGAGAGGTTTAAATCATAGAAAGTTAGAGTGTCAGTCCTCTTGTACTTAAGTCGGCTTTGTGCCTTTTGTATTAAATTCGGATGCAATTTCTGTGCTTCATTGCCAATAAGAAGGTCCACGGTATACAGTTAGCCTGAAGTGAAACATCGGAATCTAAAACTGGACTCACAGGAGAGGTTCAAATCATAGAAAGTTAGAGTTTCAGTCCTCATGTACTTAAGTCGGCATTGTGCCTTTTGTATTAAATTCGGATGCAATTTCTGTGTTTCATCGTCAATAAGAAGGTCCAAGGGATACAGTAAACCTGAAGTGAAGCATCGGAATCTAAAACTGGACTCACAGGAGAGGTTCAAATCATAGAAAGTTATAGTGTCCGTTCACTTGTACTTAAGTCAGCATTGTGCCTTTCGTATTAAATTCGGATGCATTTTCTGTGTTTCATCGTCAATAAGAATGTCCAAGGGAAACAGTAAACCTGAAGTGAAGCATCGGAATCTAAAACTGGACTCACAGGAGAGGTTCAAATCATAGGAAGTTAGAGTGTAGAGTCCTCTTGTACTTAAATCGGCATTGTGCCTTTTGTATTAAATTCGGATGCAATTTCTGTGTTTCATCGTCAATAAGAGGGTCCAAGATATACAGTAAACCTAAAGTGAAGCATCGGAACTTAAAACTGGACTCACAGGTGAGGTTCAAATCATAGAAAGTTAGAGTGTCAGTCCTCTTGTACTTAAGTCGGCATTGAGCTTTTTATATTAAATTCGGATTCAATTTTTGTGTTTCATCATCAATAAGAAGGTCCAAGGGATACAGTAAACCTGAAGTGAGGCATCGGAATCTAAAACTGGACACACAGGAGAGGTTCAAATCATAGAGAGTTAGAGTGTCAGTCCTCTAGTAATTAAGTCGGAATTATTTCTTTTGTAATTAATTCGGATGCCATTTCTGTGTCTCATCGTCAATAAGAAAGTCCAAGGGATGCATTAAACCTGAAATGAAGCATCGGAATCTAAAACTGGACTCACAGGAGAGGTTTAAATCATAGAAAGTTAGAGTGTCAGTCCTCTTGTACTTAAGTCGGCTTTGTGCCTTTTGTATTAAATTCGGATGCAATTTCTGTGCTTCATTGCCAATAAGAAGGTCCACGGTATACAGTTAGCCTGAAGTGAAACATCGGAATCTAAAACTGGACTCACAGGAGAGGTTCAAATCATAGAAAGTTAGAGTTTCAGTCCTCATGTACTTAAGTCGGCATTGTGCCTTTTGTATTAAATTCGGATGCAATTTCTGTGTTTCATCGTCAATAAGAAGGTCCAAGGGATACAGTAAACCTGAAGTGAAGCATCGGAATCTAAAACTGGACTCACAGGAGAGGTTCAAATCATAGAAAGTTATAGTGTCAGTTCACTTGTATTTAAGTCAGCATTGTGCCTTTCGTATTAAATTCGGATGCAATTTCTGTGCTTCATGGTCAATAAGACGGTCCAAGGTATACACTAAACCTGAAGTGAAGCATCCGAATCTAAAACTGGTCTCACAATAGAGGTTCAAATCATAGAAAGTTAGAGTGTCTGTCCTCTTGTACTTAAGTCGGCATTGTGCCTTTTGTATTAAATTCGGATTCAACTTCTGTGTTTCATCGTCAATAAGAAGGTCCAAGGTATACAGTAAACCTGAAGTGAAGCATCGGATTCTATAACTGGACTAACAGGTGAGGTTCAAATAATAGAAAGATAGGGTGTCAGTCCTCTTGTACTTCAGTCGGCATTGAGCTTTTTATATTAAATTCGGATTCAATTTTTGTGTTTCATCATCAATAAGAAGGTCCAAGGGATACAGTAAACCTGAAGTGAGGCATCGGAATCTAAAACTGGACACACAGGAGAGGTTCAAATCATAGAGAGTTAGAGTGTCAGTCCTCTAGTAATTAAGTCGGAATTATTTCTTTTGTAATTAATTCGGATGCCATTTCTGTGTCTCATCGTTAATAAGAAGGTACAAGGGATACAGTAAACCTGAAGTGGAGTATCGGAATCTAAAACTGGACTCACAGGAGTGGTTCAAATCATAGAAATTTAGAGTGTCAGTCCTCTTGTACTTAAGTCGGCATTGTGCCTTTTGAATTTAATTCCGATGCAATTTCTGTGTTTCATCGTCAATAAGAAAGTCCAAGGGATGCATTAAACCTGAAATGAAGCATCGGAATCTAAAACTGGACTCACAGGAGAGGTTTAAATCATAGAAAGTTAGAGTGTCAGTCCTCTTGTACTTAAGTCGGCTTTGTGCCTTTTGTATTAAATTCGGATGCAATTTCTGTGCTTCATTGCCAATAAGATGGTCCACGGTATACAGTTAGCCTGAAGTGAAACATCGGAATCTAAAACTGGACTCACAGGAGAGGTTCAAATCATAGAAAGCTAGAGATTCAGTCCTCATGTACTTAAGTCGGCATTGTGCCTTTTGTATTAAATTCGGATGCAATTTCTGTGTTTCATCGTCAATAAGAAGGTCCAAGGGATACAGTAAACCTGAAGTGAAGCATCGGAATCTAAAACTGGACTCACAGGAGAGGTTCAAATCATAGAAAGTTATAGTGTCAGTTCTCTTGTACTTAAGTCAGCATTGTGCCTTTCGTATTAAATTCGAATGCAATTTCTGTGTTTCATCGTGAATAAGAAGGTCCATGGGATACAGTACACCTGAAGTGAAGCATCGGACTCTAAAACTGGACTCACAGGAGAGGATCAAATAATAGAAAGTTAGAGTGTCAGTCCTCTTGTACTTAAGTCGGCATTGTGCCTTTTGTATTGAACTCGGATGCAATTTCTCTGCTTCATCGCCAATAAGAGGGTCCAAGGTATACAGTAAACCTGAAGTGAAGCATCGGAATCTAAAACTGGACTCACAGGAGAGGATCAAATCATAGAAAGTTAGAGTGTCAGTCCTCTTGTACTTACGTCGGCATTGTGCCTTTGGAATTTAATTCCGAAGCAATTTCTGTATTTCATCGTCAATATGAAGGTCCAAGGGATACAGTAAACCTGAAGTGAAGCATCGGAATCTAAAACAGGACTCACAGGAGAGGTTCAAATCATTGAAAGATGGAGTGTCAGTCCTCTTGTACTTAAGTCGGCAGTATCCCTATTGTATTAAATTTGGATGCAAATTCTGTGTTTCATCATCAATAAGAAGGTCCAAGGGATACAGTAAACCTGAAGTGAAGCATCGGAATCTAAAACTGGACTCCCAGGTGAGGATCAAATAATAGAAAGTTTGAGTGTCAGTCCTCTTGTACTTCAGTCGGCATTGTGCCTTTTGTATTAAATTCGGATGCAATTTCTGTGTTTCATCATCAATAAGAAGGTCCAAGGTAAACAGTTAACCTGAAGTGAAGCATCGGAATCTAAAACAGGACTCACAGGAGAGGTTCAAATCATTGAAAGATGGAGTGTCAGTCCTCTTGTACTTAAGTCGGCAGTATCCCTATTGTATTAAATTCGGATGGAAATTCTGTGTTTCATCATCGATAAGAAGGTCCAAGGGATACAGTAAACCTGAAGTGAAGCATCGGAATCTAAAACTGGACTCCCAGGTGAGGTTAAATCATAGAAAGTTTGAGTGTCAGTCCTCTTGTACTTCAGTCGGCATTGTGCCTTTTGTATTAAATTCGGATGCAATTTCTGTGTTTCATCATCAATATGAAGGTCCAAGGGATACTGTAAAATTGAAGTGAAGCATCGTAATCTAAAACTGGACTCACAGGTGAGGTTCAAATCATAGATAGTTAGAGTGTCGGTCCTCTTGTACTTAAGTCGGCATTGTGCCATTTGTATTAAATTCGGATGCAATTTCTGTGTGTCATCATCAATAAGAAGGTCCAAGGGATATAGTAAACCTGAAGTGAAGCAGCGGAATCTAAAACTGGACTCACAGCAGAGGCTCAATTCATAGAAAGTTAGAGTGTCAGTCCTCTTGTACTTAAGTCGGCATTGTGCCTCTTGTATTGAATTCGGATGCAATTTCTGTGTTTCATCGTCAATAAGAAGGTCCAAGGGATACAGTAAACCTGAAGTGAAGCATCGGAATCTAAAACTGGACTCACAGGAGAGGATCAAATAATTGAAAGTTAGAGTGTGAGTCCTCTTGTACTTAAGTCGGCATTGTGCCTTTTGTATTAAATTCGGATGCAATTTCTGTGCTTCATCGTCAATAAGAAGGTCCAAGGGATACAGTAAACCTGAAATGAAGCATCGGAATCTAAAACTGGACTCACAGGAGAGGATCAAATAATTGAAAGTTTGAGTGTCAGTCCTCTTGTCCTTAAGTCGGCGTTGTGCGTTTTGTATTAAATTCGGATGCAATTTCTGTGCTTCATCGTCAATAAGTAGGTCCAAGGGATACAGCAAACCTAAAGTGAAGCATCGGAATCTAAAACTGGACTCACAGGAGAGGTACAAATTGTAGAAAGTTAGAGCATCAGTCCTCTTATACTTAAGTCGGCATTGTGCCTTTTGTTTTAAATTCGGATGCAATTTCTGTTTCATCGTCAATAAGAAGGTCCAAGGGATACAGTAAACTAGAAGTGAAGCATCGGAATCTAAAACTGGACTAAAATGGGAAGGTTAAAATCATAGAAAATTAGAGTGTCAGTCATCTTGTACTTAAGTCGCCATTGTGCCATTTGTATTAAATTCGGATGCAATATCTGTGTTTCATCATCAATAAGAAGGTCCAAGGGATATAGTAAACCTGAAGTGGAGCAGCGGAATCTAAAACTGGACTCGCAGCAGAGGTTCAATTCATAGAAAGTTAGAGTGTCAGTCCTCTTGTACTTAACTCGGCATTGTGCCTTTTGTATTAAATTCGGATGCAATTTCTGTGTTTCATCGTCAACAAGAAGGTCCAAGGGATTCAGTAAACCTAAAGTGAAGCATCGGAATCTAAAACTGGACTCAAAGGAGAGGTTCAAAACATAGAAAGTTAGAGAGTCCTCTTGTACTTCAGTCGGCATTGTGCCTTTTGTATTAAATTCGGATGCATTTTCTGTGTTTCATCGTCAATAAGAATGTCCAAGGGAAACAGTAAACCTGAAGTGAAGCATCGGAATCTAAAACTGGACTCACAGGAGAGGTACAAATCATAGACAGTTAGAGTGTAGAGTCCTCTTGTACTTAAATCGGCATTGTGCCTTTTGTATTAAATTCGGATGCAATATCTGTGTTTCATCGTCAATAAGGGGGTCCAAGATATACAGTAAACCTGAAGTGAAGCATCGGAACTTAAAACTGGACTCACAGGTGAGGTTCAAATCATAGAAAGTTAGAGTGTCAGTCCTCTTGTACTTAAGTCGGCATTGTGCCTTTTGTATTAAATTCGGATGCAATTTCAGGGCTACATCATCAATAAGAAGGTCCAAGGGTTACAATAAACCTGAAGTGAAGCATTGGAATCTAAAACTGGACACACAGCAGAGGTTCAAATCATAGAATGATAGAGTGTCAGTCCTCTTGTACTTAGGCCGGCATTCTGCCTTTTGTATTAAATTCGGATGCAATTTCTGTGCTTCATGGTCAATAAGACGGTCCAAGGTATACACTAAACCTGAAGTGAAGCATCGGAATCTAAAACTGGTCTCACAGGAGAGGTTCAAATCATAGAAAGTTAGAGTGTCTGTCCTCTTGTACTTAAGTCGGCATTGAGCTTTTTACATTAAATTCGGATTCAATTTCTGTGTTTCATCATCAATAAGAAGGTCCAAGGGATACAGTAAACCTGAAGTGAATCATCGGAATCTAAAACTGGACTCACAGGAGAGGTTCAAATCATAGAGAGTAACAGTGTCAGTCCTCTAGTAAATAAGTCGGAATTATTTCTTTTGTAATTAATTCGGATGCAATTTCTGTGTCTCATCGTTAATAAGAAGGTCCAAGGAATACAGTAAACCTGAAGTGGAGTATCGGAATCTAAAACTGGACTCACAGGAGTGGTTCAAATCATAGAAATTTAGAGTGTCAGTCCTCTTGTACTTAAGTCGGCATTGTGCCTTTTGTATTAAAGTCGGATGCTACTTCTGAGTTTCATCATCAATAAGAAGGTCCAAGGGAGACAGTAAACCTGAAGTGAAGCAACGGAATCTAAAACTGGACTCACAAGAGAGGTTCAAATCATAGAAAGTTAGAGTGTCAGTCCTGTTGTACTTAAGTCGGCATTGTGCCTTTTGTGTTAAATTCGGATGCAATTTCTGTGCTTCATCGCCAATAAGATGGTCCAAGGTATACAGTAAACCTGAAGTGAAGCGTCGTAATCTAAAACCCTGACTCACAGGAGAGGTTCAAATCATAGAAACATAGAGTGTCAGTCCTCTTGTACTTATGTCGGCATTGTGCCTTTTGAATTTAATTCCGATGCAATATCTGTGTTTCATCGTCAATAAGAAAGTCCAAGGGATGCATTAAACCTGAAATGAGGCATCGGAATCTAAAACTGGACTCACAGGAGAGGTTTAAATCATAGAAAGTTAGAGTGTCAGTCCTCTTGTACTTAAGTCGGCATTGTGCCTTTTGTATTAAATTTGATGCAATTTCTGTGCTTCATTGCCAATAAGAAGGTCCAAGGTATTCAGTTAACCTGAAGTGAAACATCGGAATCTAAAACTGGACTCACAGGAGAGCTTCAAATCATAGAAAGTTAGAGTTTCAGTCCTCTTGTACTTAAGTCGGCAGTGTGCCTTTTGTATTAAATTCGTATGCAATTTCTGTGTTTCATCATCAATAAGAAGGTCCAAGGGATACGGTAAACCAGTAGTGAAGCATCGGAATCTAAAACTGGACTCACGGGAGAGGTTCAAATCATAGAAAGTTAGAGTGTAGAGTCCTCTTGTACTTAAATCGGCATTGTGCCTTTTGTATTAAATTCGGATGCAATTTCTGTGTTTCATCGTCAATAAGAGGATCCAAGATATACAGTAAACCTGAAGTGAAGCATCGGAACTTAAAACTGGACTCACAGGTGAGGTTCAAATCATGGAATGATAGAGTGTCAGTCCTCTTGTACTTAAGCCGGCATTCTGCCTTTTGTATTAAATTCGGATGCAATTTCTGTGCTTCATGGTCAATAAGACGGTCCAAGGTATACACTAAACCTGAAGTGAAGCATCGGAATCTAAAACTGGTCTCACAGGAGAGGTTCAAATCGTAGAGAGTTAGAGTGTCTGTCCTCTTGTACTTAAGTCGGCATTGTGCCTTTTGTATTAAATTCGGATTCAACTTCTGTGTTTCATCGTCAATAAGAAGGTCCAAGGTATAAAGTAAACCTGAAGTGAAGCATCGGAATCTATAACTGGACTAACAGGTGAGGTTCAAATTATAGAAAGTTAGGGTGTCAGTCCTCTTGTACTTCAGTCGGCATTGAGCTTTTTATATTAAATTCGGATTCAATTTCTGTGTTTCATCATCAATAAGAAGGTCCAAGGGATACAGTAAACCTTAAGTGAAGCATCGGAATCTAAACCTGGACTCACAGGAGAGGTTCAAATCATAGAGAGTAAGAGTGTCAGTCCTCTAGTAATTAAGTCGGAATTATTTCTTTTGTAATTAATTTGGATGCAATTTCTGTGTCTCATCGTTAATAAGAAGGTCCAAGGAATACAGTAAACCTGAAGTGGAGTATCGGAATCTAAAACTGGACTCACAAGAGAGGTTCAAATCATAGAAAGTTAGAGTGTCAGTCCTGTTGTACTTAAGTCGGCATTGTGCCTTTTGTGTTAAATTCGGATGCAATTTCTGTGCTTCATCGCCAATAAGATGGTCCAAGGTATACAGTAAACCTGAAGTGAAGCGTCGGAATCTAAAACCCTGACTCACAGGAGAGGTTCAAACCATAGAAACATAGAGTGTCAGTCCTCTTGTACTTAAGTCGGCATTGTGCCTTTTGAATTTAATTCCGATGCAATTTCTGTGTTTCATCGTCAATAAGAAAGTCCAAGGGATGCATTAAACCTGAAATGAAGCATCGGAATCTAAAACTGGACTCACAGGAGAGGTTTAAATCATAGAAAGTTAGAGTGTCAGTCCTCTTGTACTTAAGTCGGCATTGTGCCTTTTGTATTAAATTCGGATGCAATTTCTGTGCTTCATTGCCAATAAGAAGGTCCAAGGTATACAGTTAACCTGAAGTGAAACATCGGAATCTAAAACTGGACTCACAGGAGAGGTTCAAATCATAGAAAGTTAGAGTTTCAGTCCTCTTGTACTTAAGTCGGCAGTGTGCCATTTGTATTAAATTGGGTTGCAATTTCTGTGTTTCATCGTCAATAAGAAGGTCCAAGGGATACAGTAAACCTGAAGTGAAGCATCGGAATCTAAAACTGGACTCACAGGAGAGGTTCAAATCATAGAATTTTATAGTGTCAGTTCTCTTGTACTTAAGTCAGCATTGTGCCTTTCGTATTAAATTCGGATGCAATTTCTGTGTTTCATCGTGAATAAGAAGGTCCATGGGATACAGTACACCTGAAGTGAAGCATCGGAATCTAAAAGTGGACTCACAGGAGAGGATCAAATAATAGAAAGTTAGAGTGTCAGTCCTCTTGTACTTAAGTCGGCATTGTGCCTTTTGTATTGAACTCGGATGCAATTTCTCTGCTTCATCGCCAATAAGAAGGTCCAAGGTATACAGTAAACCTGAAGTGGAGCGTCGGAATCTAAAACAGGGCTCACAGGAGAGGTTCAAATCATTGAAAGATGGAGTGTCAGTCCTCTTGTACTTAAGTCGGCAGTATCCCTATTGTATTAAATTCGGATGCAAATTCTGTGTTTCATCATCAATAAGAAGGTCCAAGGGATACAGTAAAGCTGAAGTGAAGCATCGGAATCTAAAACTGGACTCCCAGGTGAGGTTAAATCATAGAAAGTTTGAGTGTCAGTCCTCTTGTACTTCAGTCGGCATTGTGCCTTTTGTATTAAATTCGGATGCAATTTCTGTGTTTCATCATCAATAAGAAGGTACAAGGGATACGGTAAACCAGTAGTGAAGCATCGGAATCTAAAACTGGACTCACGGGAGAGGTTCAAATCATAGAAAATTAGAGAGTCAGTCCTCTTGTACTTAAGTCGGCATTGTGCCTTTTGTAATAAATTCGGATGCAATTTCTGTGTTTAATCATCAATATGAAGGTCCAAGGGATACAGTAAACCTGAAGTGAAGCATCGGAATCTAAAACTGGACTCACAGGAGAGGTTCAAATCATAGAAAGTTAGAGTTTCAGTCCTCTTGTACTGAAGTCGGCATTGTGCCTTTTGTATTAAATTCGGATGCAATTTCTGTGTTTCCTCGTCAATAAGAAGGTCCAAGGGATACAGTAAACCTGAAGTGAAGCATCGGAATTTAAACTGGACTCACAGGAGAGGTTCAAATCATAGAAAGTTATCGTGTCAATTCTCTTGTACTTATGTCAGCATTGTGCCTTTCGTATTAAATTCGGATGCAATTTCTGTGTTTCATCGTGAATAAGAAGGTCCATGGGATACAGTACACCCGAAGTGAAGCATCGGAATCTAAAACTGGACTCACAGGAGAGGTTCAAATCATAGAAAGTTAGAGTGTCAGTCCTCTTGTACTTAAGTCGGCATTGTGCCTTTGGAATTTAATTCCGATGCAATTTCTGCGTTTCATCGTCAATATGAAGGTCCAAGGGATACAGTAAACCTGAAGTGAAGCATCGGAATCTAAAACCGGACTCACAGGAGAGGTTCAAATCATTGAAAGATGGAGTGTCAGTCCTCTTGTACGTAAGTGGGCAGTATCCCTATTGTATTAAATTCGGATGCAATTTCTGTGTTTCATCATCAATAAGAAGGTCCAAGGGATACGGTAAACCAGAAGTGAAGCATCGGAATCTAAAACTGGACTCACGGGAGAGGTCCAAATCATAGAAAATTAGAGTGTCAGTCCTCTTGTACTTAAGTCGGCATTGTGCCTTTTGTATTAAATTCGGATGCAATTTCTGTGTTTCATCATCAATATGAAGGTCCAAGGGATACAGTAAACCTGAAGTGAAGCATTGGAATCTAAAACTGGACTCACAGGTGAGGTTCAAATCATAGATAGTTAGAGTGTCAGTCCTCTTGTACTTAAGTCGGCATTGTGCCATTTGTATTAAATTCGGATGCAATTTCTTTGTGTCTTCATCAATAAGAAGGTCCAAGGGATATAGTAAACCTGAAGTGAAGCAGCGCAATCTAAAACTGGACTCACAGCAGAGGCTCAATTCATAGAAAGTTAGAGTGTCAGTCCTCTTGTACTTAAGTCGGCATTGTGCCTCTTGTATTGAATTCGGATGCAATTTCTGTGTTTCATCGTCAATAAGAAGGTCCAAGGGATACAGTAAACCTGAAGTGAAGTTTCGGAATCTAAAACTGGACTCACAGGAGAGGATCAAATAATTGAAAGTTAGAGTGTCAGTCCTCTTGTACTTAAGTCGGCATTGTGCCTTTTGTATTAAATTCGGATGCAATATCTGTGCTTCATCGTCAATAAGAAGGTCCAAGGGATACAGTAAACCTGAAGTGAAGCATCGGAATCTAAAACTGGACTCACAGGAGAGGATCTAATAATTGAAAGTTAGAGTGTCAGTAGGCTTGTACTTAAGTCGGCGTTGTGCCTTTTGTATTAAATTCGGATGCAATTTCTGTGCTTCATTGTCAATAAGTAGGTCCAAGGGATACAGCAAACCTAAAGTGAAGCATCGGAATCTAAAACTGGACTCACAGGAGAGGTACAAATTATAGAAAGTTAGAGCATCAGTCCTCTTGTACTTAAGTCGGCATTGTGCCTTTTGTATTAAATTCGGATGCAATTTCTGTGTTTCATCGTCAATAAGAAGGTCCAAGGGATTCAGTAAGCCTGAAGTGAAGCATCGGAATCTAAAACTGGACTCACAGGAGAGGTACAAATTATAGAAAGTTAGAGCATCAGTCCTCTTTTACTTAAGTCGGCATTTGCCTTTTGTATTAAATTCAGATGCAAATTCTGTGTTTCATCATCAATAAGAAGGTCCAAGGGATACAGTAAACCAGAAGTGAAGCATCGGAATCTAAAACTGGACTAACAGGGGAGGTTAAAATCATAGAAAATTAGAGTGTCAGTCATCTTGTACTAAAGTCGGCATTGTGCCTATTGTATTATATTCGGATGCAATTACTGTGCTTCATCGCCAATAAGAAGGTCCACGGGATACAGTAAGCCTGAAGTGAAGCATCGGAATCTAAAACTGGACTCACAGGAGAGGTACAAATTATAGAAAGTTAGAGCATCAGTCCTCTTGTACTTAAGTCGGCATTGTGCCTTTTGTATTAAATTCGGATGCAAATTCTGTGTTTCATCATCAATAAGAAGGTCCAAGGGATACAGTAAACCTGAAGTGAAGCATCGGAATCTAAAACTGGACTAAAATGGGAAGGTTAAAATCATAGAAAATTAGAGTGTCAGTCATCTTGTACTTAAGTCGGCATTGTGCCTTTTGTATTAAATTTGGATGCAATTACTGTGCTTCATCGCCAATAAGAAGGTCCAATGTATACAGTGAACCTAAAGTGAAGCATCGGAATCTAAAGCTGGACTCACAGGAGAGGTTCAGATCATATAAAGTTAGAGTGACAGTCCACTTGTACCTAAGTCGGCATTGTGCCTTTAGAATTTAATTCCGATGCAATTTCTGTGTTTCATCGTCAATACGAAGGTCCAACGGATACAGTAAAAATGAAATGAAGAATCGGAATCTAAAACTGGACTCGCAGGAGAGGTTCAAAAATAGAAAGTTTGAGTGTCAGTCGTCTTGTACTTAAGTCGGCATTGTGCCTTTTGTATTAAATTCGGATGCAATTTCTGTGCTTCATCGCCAAAGTGAAGGTTCAAGGTATACAGTAAACCTGAAGTGAAGCATCGGAATCTAAAACTGGACTCACAGGAGGGGTACTAATTATAGAAAGTTAGAGCATCAGTCCTCTTGTACTTAAGTCGTCATTGTGCCTTTTGTATTAAATTCGGATGCAATTACTGTGTTTCATCGTCAACAAGAAGGTCCAAGGGATACAGTAAGCCTGAAGTGAAGCATCGGAATCTAAAACTGGACTCACAGGAGAGGTTCAAATCATAGAAAGTTAGAGTGTCAGTCCTCTTGTACTTAAGTCGGTATTGTGCCCTTTGTATTAAATTCGGACGCAATTTCTGTGTTTCATCATCAATAAGAAGGTCCAAGGGATACAGTGAACCTGAAGTGAAGCATCGGAATCTAAAACTGGACTCACAGGAGAGGTTCAAATCATAGAAAGTTAGAGTGTCAGTCCTCTTGTACTTAAGTCGGCATTGTGCCTTTTGTATTAAATTCGGATGCAATTTCTGAGTTTCATCGTCAATAAGAATATCCAAGGGATGCAGTAAACCTGAAGTGAAGCATCGGAATCTAAAACTGGACTAACAGGTGAGGTTCAAATCATAGAAAGTTAAAGTGTCAGTCCTCTTGTACTTAAGTCGGCATTGTGCCTTTTGTATTAACTTCGGATGCAATTTCTGAGTTTCATCGTCAATAAGAATGTCCAAGGGATACAGTAAACCTGAAGTGAAGCATCGGAATCTAAAACTGGACTAACAGGTGAGGTTCAAATCATAGAAAGTTAGAGTGTCAGTCCACTTGTACTTCAGTCGGCATTGTGCTTTTTATATTAAATTCGGATTCAATTTCTGTGTTTCATCATCAATAAGAAGGTCGAAGGGATACAGTAAACCTGAAGTGAAGCATCGGAATCTAAAACTGGACTCATTGGAGAGTTTCAAATCATAGAAAGTTAGAGTGTCTGTCCTTTTGTACTTAAGTCGGCATTGTCTCTTTTGTAATTAATTCGGATGCAATTTCTGTGTTTCATCGTTAATAAGAAGGTCCAAGGGATACAGTAAACCTGAAGTGAAGCATCGGAATCTAAAATTGGACTCACAGGAGAGGTTCAAATCATAGAAATTTAGAGTGTCAGTCCTCTTGTACTTAAGTCGGCATTGTGCCTTTTGTATTAAATTCGGATGCAATTTCTGTGTTCCATCGTCAATAAGATGGTCCAAGAGATACAGTAAACCTGAAATGAAGCATCGGAATCTAAAACTGGACCCACAGGAGAGGTTCAAATCATAGAAAATAAGAGTGTCAGTCCTCTTGTACTTAAGTCGGCATTGTGCCTTTTGTATTAAATTCGGATGCAATTTCTGTGCTTCATCGCCAATAAGAAGGTCCAAGGTATACAGTAAACCTGAAGTGAAGCGTCGGAATCTAAAACCCTGACTCACAGGAGAGGTTCAAATCATAGAAAAATAGAGTGTCAGTCCTCTTGTACTTAAGTCGGCATTGTGCCTTTTGATTTTAAATCCGATGCAATTTCTGTGTTTCATCGTCAAAAAGAAGGTCCAAGGGATACATTAAACCTGAAGTGAAGCATCGGAATCTAAAACTGGACTTACAGGAGAGGTTTAAATCATAGAAAGTTAGAATGTCAGTCCTCTTGTACTTAAGTCGGCATTGTGCCTTTTGTATTAAATTCGGATGCAATTTCTGTGCTTCATTGCCAATAAGAAGGTCCAAGGTATACAGTAAACCTGAAGTGAAGCATCGGAATCTAAAACTGGACTCACAGGAGAGGGTCAAACCATAGAAAGTTAGAGTGTCTGTCCTCTTGTACTTAAGTCGGCATTCTGCCTTTTGTATTAAATTAGGACGCAATTTCTGTGTTTCATCATGGATAAGAAGGTCCAAGGAATACTGTAAACCTGAAGTAAAGCATCGGATTCTAAAACTGGACTCACAGAAGAGGATCAAATAATAGAAAGTTAGAGTGTCAGACCTCTTGTAGTTAAGTCGGCATTCTGCCTTTTGTATTAATTTCGGATGCAATTTCTGTGCTTCATCGCCAATAATAAGGTCCAAGGTATACAGTAAACCTGAAGTGAAGCATCGGAATCTAAATCTGGATACACACGAGAGGTTCAAAACATAGAAACTTGGAATGTCAGTCCTCTTGTACTTAAGTCGGCAGTGTGCCTTTTGTATTAAATTCGGATGCAAATTCTGTGTTTCATCATCAATAAGAAGGACCAAGGGATACCGTAAACCTGAAGTGAAGCATCGGAATCTAATACTGGACTCCCAGGTGAGGTTCAAATCATAGAGAGTTTGAGCGTCAGTCCTCTTGTACTTCAGTCGGCGATGTGCCTTTTGTAGTAAATTCGGATGCAATTTCTGTGTTTCATCATCAATAAGAAGGTCCAAGAGATACAGTAAACCAGAAGTGAAGCATCGGAATCAAAAACTGGACTCACGGGAGAGGTTCAAATCATAGAAACTTAGAAGGTCAGTCGTCTTGTACTAAAGCCGGCATTGTGCCTTTTGTATTACATTCGGATGCAATTACTGTGCTTCATCGCCAATAAGAAGGTCCAATGTATACAGTAAACCTGAAGTGAAGCATCGGAATCTAAAGCTGGACTAAAATGGGAAGGTTAAAATCATAGAAAATTCGAGTGTCAGTCATCTTGTACTTAAGTCGGCATTGTGCCATTTGTATTAAATTCGGATGCAATTTCTGTGTTACATCATCAATAAGAAGGTCCAAGGGATACAGTAAACCTGAAGTGAAGAATCGAAATCTAAAACTGGACTCGCAGGAGAGGTTAAAATCATAGATGTTTAGAGTGTCAGTCCTCTTGTACTTAAGCCGGTATTGTGCATTTTGTATTAAATTCGGATGCAATTTCTGTGTTTCATCGTCAATAAGAAGGTCCAAGGGATACAGTAAACCTGAAGTGAAGCATCGGAATCTAAAACTGGACTCACAGGAGAGGTTCAAATCATAGAAAGTTAGAGTGTCAGTCGTCTTGTACTTAAGTCGGCATTGTGCCGTTTGTATTAAATTGGGATCCAATTTCTATGCTTCATCGCTAATAAGAAGGTACAAGGTATACAGTAAACCTGAAGTGTAGCATCGGAATCTAAAACTGGACTCACAGGACAGGTACAAATTATAGAAAGTTAGAGCATCAGTCCTCTTGTACTTAAGTCGGCATTGTGCCATTTGTATTAAATTCGGATGCAATATCTGTGTTTCGTCATCAATAAGAAGGTCCAAGGGATATTGTAAACCTGAAGTAAAGCAGCGGAATCTAAAACTGGACTCGCAGCAGAGGTTCAATTCATAGAAAGTTAGAGTGTCAGTCCACTTGTACTTAAGTCGGCATTGTGCCTTTTGTATTAAATTCGGATGCAATTTCTGTGTTTCATCGTCAATAAGAAGGTCCAAGGGATACAGTAAACCTGAAGTGAAGCATCGGAATTTAAAACTGGAGTCACAGGAGAGGTTCAAATCATAGAAAGTTAGTGTGTCAGTCCTCTTGTACTTATGTCGGCATTGTGCCTTTTTATTAAATTCGGATGCATTTTCTGTGTTTCATCGTCAATAAGAAGGTCCAAGGGATACAGTAAACTTGAAGTGAAGCATCGGAATTTAAAACTGGAGTCACCGGAGAGGTTCAAATCAAAGGAAGTTAGAGTGTCAGTCCTCTTGTACTTAAGTCGGCATTGTGCCTTTTGAATTTAATTCCGATGCAATTTCTGTGTTTCATCGTCAATAAGAAAGTCTAAGGAATACAGTAAACCTGAAGTGAAGCATCGGAATCTAAAACTGGACTCACAGGAGAGGTTCAAATCATAGAAAGATAGAGTGGCAGTCCACTTGTACCTAAGTCGTCATTGTGCCTTTAGAATTTAATTCCGATGCAATTTCTGTGTTTCATCGTCAATACGAAGGTACAAGGGATACAGTAAACCTGAAGTGAAGAATCGGAATCTAAAACTGGACTCGCAGGAGAGGTTCAAATCATAGAAAGTTAGAGTGTCAGTCCTCTCGTACATAAGCCGGTATTGTGCCTTTTGTATTTATTTCGGATGCAATTTCTGTGTTTCATCGTCAATAAGAAGGTCCAAGGTATACAGTAAACCTGAAGTGAAGCATCGGAATCTAAAACTGGACTCAAAGGAGAGGTTCAAATCATAGAAAGTTAGAGTGTCAGTCGTCTTGTACTTAAGTCTGCATTGTGCCTTTTGTATTAAATTCGGATGCAATTTCTGTGCTTCATCGCCAATAAGAAGGTACAAGGTATACAGTAAACCTGAAGTGAAGCATCGGAATCTAAAACTGGACCCACAGAAGGGGTACAAATTATAGAAAGTTAGAGTATCAGTCCTCTTGTACTTAAGTCGGCATTGTGCCTTTTGTATTAAATTCGGATGCAATTTCTGTGTCTCATCGTCAATAAGAAGGTCCAAGGGGTACAGTAAGCCTGAAGTGAAGCATCGGAATCTAAAACTGGACCCACAGGAGAGGTTCAAATCATAGAAAGTTAGAGTGTCAGTCCTCTTGTACTTAAGTCGGTATTGTGCCTTTTGTATTACATTCGGATGCAATTTCTGTGTTTCATCATCAATAAGAAGCTCCAAGGGATACAGTAAACCTGAAGTGAAGCATCGGAATCCAAAACTGGACTCACAGGAGAGGTTAAAATCATAGAAAGTTAGAGTGTCAGTACTCTTGTACTTAAGTCGGCATTGTGCCTTTTGTATTAAATTCGGATGCGATTTCTGAGTTTCATCGTCAATAAGAATGTCCAAGGGATACAGTAAACCTAAAGTGAGGCATCGGAATCTAAAACTGGACTAACAGGTGAGGTTCAAATCATAGAAAGTTAGAGTGTCAGTCCTCTTGTACTTCAGTCGGCATTGTGCTTTTTATATTAAATTCGGATTCATTCTCTGTGCTTCATTGCCATTAAGAAGGTCCAAGGTATATAGTAAACCTGAAGTGAAGCAGCGGAATCTAAAACTGGACTCGCAGCAGAGGTTCAATTCATAGAAAGTTAGAGTGTCAATCCACTTGTACTTAAGTCGGCATTGTGCCTTTTGTATTAAATTCGGATGCAATTTCTGTGTTTCATCGTCAATAAGACGGTCCAAGGGATACAGTAAACCTGAAGTGAAGCATCGGAATCTAAAACTGGACTCACTGGAGAGATTCAAAACATAGAAAGTTTAAAGTGTCTGCCCTTTTGTACTTAAGTCGGCATTTTTTCTTTTGTAATTAATTCGGATGCAATTTCTGTGTTTCATCGTTAATAAGAATGTCCAAGGGATACAGTAAACCTGAAGTGAAGCATCGGAATCTGTAATTGGACTCACAGGAGAGGTTCAAATCATAGAAATTTAGAGTGTCAGTCCTCTTGTACTAAAGTCGGCATTGTGCCTTTTGTATTATATTCGGATGCAATTTCTGAGTTTCATCATCAATACGAAAGTCCAAGGGATACAGTAAACCTGAAGTGAAGCATAGGAATCTAAAACTGGACTCACAGGAGAGATACAAATAATAGAAAGTTAGAGTGTCAGTCCTGTTGTACTTAAGTCGGCATTGTGCCTTTTGTATTAAATTCGGATGCAATTTCTGTGTTTCATCGTCAATAAGATGGTCCAAGAGATACAGTAAACCTGAAGTGAAGCATCGGAATCTAAAACTGGACTCACAGGAGAGGTTCAAATCTTAGAAAGTTATAGTGTTACTTCTCTTGTACCTAAGTCGGCATTGTGCCTTTCGTATTAAATTCGAATGCAATTTCTGTGTTTCATCGTGGATAAGAAGGTCCAAGGGATACAGTAAACCTGAAGTGAAGCATCGGATTCTAAAACTGGACTCACAGGCGAGGATCAAATAATAGGAAGTTAGAGTGTCAGTCCTCTTGTACTTAAGTCGGCATTGTGCCTTTTGTATTAAATTCGGATGCAATTTCTGTGCTTCATCGCCAATAATAAGGTCCAAGGTATACTGCAAACCTAAAGTGAAGCATCGGAATCTAAAACTGGACTCACAAGAGAGGTTCAAATCATAGAAAGTTGGAGTGTCAGTCCTCTTGTAATTAAGTCGGCAGAGTGCCTTTTGTTTTAAATTCGGATGCAAATTCTGTGTTTCATCATCGATAAGAAGGTCCCAGGGATACAGTAAACCTGAAGTGAAGCATCGGAATCTAATACTGGACTTCCAGGTGAGGTTCAAATCATAGAAAGTTTGAGCGTCAGTCCTCTTGTACTTCAGTCGGCATTGTGCCTTTTGTATTAAATTCGGATACAATTTCTGTGTTTCATCATCAATAAGAAGGTCCAAGGGATACAGTAAACCAGAAGTGAAGCATCGGAATCTAAAACTGGACTCACGGGAGAGGTTCAAATCATAGAAAGTTAGAAGGTCAGTCCTCTTGTACTTAAGTCGGCATTGTGCCTTTTGTATTAAATTCGGATGCAAATTCTGTGTTTCATCATCAATAAGAAGGTCCAAGGGATACAGTAAACCTGAAGTGAAGCATCGGAATCTAAAACTGGACTAAAATGGGTAGGTTAAAATCATAGGAAATTCGAGTGTCAGTTATCTTGTACTTAAGTCGGCATTGTGCCATTTGTATTAAATTCGGATGCAATATCTGTGCTTCATCATCAATAAGAAGGTCCAAGGGACATAGTAAACCTGAAGTGAAGCAGCGGAATCTAAAACCGGACTCGCAGCAGAGGTTCAATTCATAGAAAGTTAGAGTGTCAGTCCACTTGTACTTAAGTCGGCATTGTGCCTTTTGTATTAAATTCGGATGCAATTTCTGTGTTTCATCGTCAATACGAAGGTCCAAGGGATTCAGTAAACCTGAAGTGAAGCATCGGAATTTAAAACTGGAGTCACAGGAGAGGTTCAAATCATAGAAAGTTAGTGTGTCAGTCCTCTTGTACTTATGTCGGCATTGTGCCTTTTTATTAAATTCGGATGCATTTTCTGTGTTTCATCGTCAATAAGAAGGTCCAAGGGATACAGTAAACTTGAAGTGAAGCATCGGAATTTAAAACTGGACTCACATGAGAGGTTCAAATCATAGAATGTTAGAGTGTCAGTCCTTTTGTACTTAAGTCACCATTGTGCCTTTTGTATTTATTTCGGATGCAATTTCTGTGTTTCATCGTCAATAAGAAGGTCCAAGGTATAGAGTAAACCTGAAGTGAAGCATCGGAATCTAAAACTGGACTCACAGGAGAGGTTCAAATCATAGAAAGTTAGAGCATCAGTCCTCTTGTACTTAAGTCGGCACTGTGCCTTTTGTATTAAATTCGGATGCAATTTCTGTGTTTCATCGTCAATAAGAAGGTCCAAGGGATACAGTAAGCCTGAAGTGAAGCATCGGTATCTAAAACTGGACTAACAGGTGAGGTTCAAATCATAGAAAGTTAGAGTGTCAGTCCTCTTGTACTTAAGTCGGCATCGTGCCTTTTGTATTAAATTCGGATGCAATTTCTGAGTTTCATCGTCAATAAGAATGTCAAAGGGATACAGTAAACCTGAAGTGAAGCATCGGAATCTAAAACTGGACTAACAGGTGAGGTTCAAATCATAGAAAGTTAGAGTGTCAGTCCACTTGTACTTCAGTCGGCATTGTGCTTTTTATATTAAATTCGGATTCATTTTCTGTGTTTCATCATCAATAAGAAGGTCCAAGGGATATAGTAAACCTGAAGTGAAGCAGCGGAATCTAAAACTGGACTCGCAGCAGAGGTTCAATTCATAGAAAGTTAGAGTGTCAATCCACTTGTACTTAAGTCGGCATTGTGCCTTTTGTATTAAATTCGGATGCAATTTCTGTGTTTCATCGTCAATAAGAAGGTCCAAGGGATACAGTAAACCTGAAGTGAAGCATCGGAATCTAAAACTGGACTCACTGGAGAGATTCAAAACATAGAAAGTTAGAGTGTCTGCCCTTTTGTACTTAAGTCGGCATTTTTTCTTTTGTAATTAATTCGGATGCATTTTCTGTGTTTCATCGTTAATAAGAATGTCCAAGGGATACAGTAAACCTGAAGTGAAGCATCGGAATCTAAAATTGGACTCACAGGAGAGGTTCAAATCATAGAAATTTAGAGTGTCAGTCCTCTTGTACTTAAGTCGGCATTGTGCCTTTTGTATTATATTCGGATGCAATTTCTGAGTTTCATCGTCAATAAGAATATCCAAGGGATGCAGTAAACCTGAAGTGAAGCATCGGAATCTAAAACTGGACTAACAGGTGAGGTTCAAATCATAGAAAGTTAAAGTGTCAGTCCTCTTGTACTTAAGTCGGCATTGTGCCTTTTGTATTAACTTCGGATGCAATTTCTGAGTTTCATCGTCAATAAGAATGTCCAAGGGATACAGTAAACCTGAAGTGAAGAATCGGAATCTAAAACTGGACTAACAGGTGAGGTTCAAATCATAGAAAGTTAGAGTGTCAGTCCACTTGTACTTCAGTCGGCATTGTGCTTTTTATATTAAATTCGGATTCAATTTCTGTGTTTCATCATCAATAAGAAGTTCGAAGGGATACAGTAAACCTGAAGTGAAGCATCGGAATCTAAAACTGGACTCACTGGAGAGTTTCAAATCATAGAAAGTTAGAGTGTTTGTCCTTTTGTACTTAAGTGGGCATTGTCTCTTTTGTAATAAATTCGGATGCAATTTCTGTGTTTCATCGTTAATAAGAAGGTCCAAGGGATACAGTAAACCTGAAGTGAAGCATCGGAATCTAAAATTGGACTCACAGGAGAGGTTCAAATCATAGAAATTTAGAGTGTCAGTCCACTTGTACTTAAGTCGGCATTGTGCCTTTTGTATTAAATTCGGATGCAATTTCTGTCTTTCATCGTCAATAAGATGTTCCAAGAGATACAGTAAACCTGAAATGAAGCATCGGAATCTAAAACTGGACCCACAGGAGAGGTTCAAATCATAGAAAATAAGAGTGTCAGTCCTCTTGTACTTAAGTCGGCATTGTGCCTTTTGTATTAAATTCGGATGCAATTTCTGTGCTTCATCGCCAATAAGAAGGTCCAAGGTATACAGTAAACCTGAAGTGAAGCGTCGGAATCTAAAACCCTGACTCACAGGAGAGGTTCAAATCATAGAAAAATAGAGTGTCAGTCCTCTTGTACTTAAGTCGGCATTGTGCCTTTTGATTTTAAATCCGATGCAATTTCTGTGTTTCATCGTCAATAAGAAGGTCCAAGGGATACATTAAACCTGAAGTGAAGCATCGGAATCTAAAACTGGACTTACAGGAGAGGTTTAAATCATAGAAAGTTAGAGTGTCAGTCCTCTTGTACTTAAGTCGGCATTGTGCCTTTTGTATTAAATTCGGATGCAATTTCTGTGCTTCATTGCCAATAAGAAGGTCCAAGGTATACAGTAAACCTGAAGTGAAGCATCGGAATCTAAAACTGGACTCACAGGAGAGGGTCAAACCAAAGAAAGTTAGAGTGTCTGTCCTCTTGTACTTAAGTCGGCATTCTGCCTTTTGTATTAAATTAGGACGCAATTTCTGTGTTTCATCATGGATAAGAAGGTCCAAGGAATACTGTAAACCTGAAGTAAAGCATCGGATTCTAAAACTGGACTCACAGAAGAGGATCAAACAATAGAAAGTTAGAGTGTCAGACCTCTTGTACTTAAGTCGGCATTCTGCCTTTTGTATTAAATTCGGATGCAATTTCTGTGCTTCATCGCCAATAATAAGGTCCAAGGTATACAGTAAACCTGAAGTGAAGCATCGGAATCTAATACTGGACTCCCAGGTGAGGTTCAAATCATAGAGAGTTTGAGCGTCAGTCCTTTTGTACTTCAGTCGGCGATGTGCCTTTTGTAGTAAATTCGGATGCAATTTCTGTGTTTCATCATCAATAAGAAGGTCCAAGAGATACAGTAAACCAGAAGTGAAGCATCGGAATCAAAAACTGGACTCACGGGAGAGGTTCAAATCATAGAAATTTAGAAGGTCACTCCTCTTGTACTAAAGTCGGCATTGTGCCTTTTGTATTATATTCGGATGCAATTACTGTGCTTCTTCGCCAATAAGAAGGTCCAATGTATACAGTAAACCTGAAGTGAAGCATCGGAATCTAAAGCTGGACTAAAATGGGAAGGTTAAAATCATAGAAAATTCGAGTGTCAGTCATCTTGTACTTAAGTCGGCATTGTACCATTTGTATTAAATTCGGATGCAATATCTGTGTTTCATCGTCAATAAGAAGGTCCAAGGGATACAGTAAACCTGAAGTGAAGCATCGGAATCTAAAACTGGACTCACAGGAGAGGTTCAAATCATAGAAAGTTAGAGTGTCAGTCGTCTTGTACTTAAGTCGGCACTGTGCCGTTTGTATTCAATTGGGATGCAATTTCTATGCTTCATCGCCAATAAGAAGGTACAAGGTATACAGTAAACCTGAAGTGTAGCATCGGAATCTAAAACTGGACTCACGGGAGAGGTTCAAATCATAGAAAGTTAGAAGGTCAGTCCTCTTGTACTTAAGTCGGCATTGTGCCTTTTGTATTAAATTCGGATGCAAATTCTGTGTTTCATCATCAATAAGAAGGTCCAAGGGATACAGTAAACCTGAAGTGAATCATCGGAATCTAAAACTGGACTAAAATGGGTAGGTTAAAATCATAGGAAATTCGAGTGTCAGTTATCTTGTACTTAAGTCGGCATTGTGCCATTTGTATGAAATTCGGATGCAATATCTGTGTTTCATCATCAATAAGAAGGTCCAAGGGACATAGTAAACCTGAAGTGAAGCAGCGGAATCTAAAACCGGACTCGCAGCAGAGGTTCAATTCATAGAAAGTTAGAGTGTCAGTCCACTTGTACTTAAGTCGGCATTGTGCCTTTTGTATTAAATTCGGATGCAATTTCTGTGTTTCATCGTCAATACGAAGGTCCAAGGGATTCAGTAAACCTGAAGTGAAGCATCGGAATTTAAAACTGGAGTCACAGGAGAGGTTCAAATCATAGAAAGTTAGTGTGTCCGTCCTCTTCTACTTATGTCGGCATTGTGCCTTTTTATTAAATTCGGATGCATTTTCTGTGTTTCATCGTCAATAAGAAGGTCCAAGGGATACAGTAAACTTGAAGTGAAGCATCGGAATTTAAAACTGGAGTCACCGGAGAGGTTCAAATCATAGGAAGTTAGAGTGTCAGTCCTCTTGTACTTAAGTCGGCATTGCTCCTTTTGAATTTAATTCCGATGCAATTTCTGTGTTTCATCGTCAATAAGAAAGTCCAAGGAATACAGTAAACCTGAAGTGAAGCACCGGAATCTAAAACTGGACTCACAGGAGAGGTTCAAATCATAGAAAGTTAGAGTGACAGTCCACTTGTACCTAAGTCGGCATTGTGCCTTTAGAATTAAATTCCGATGCAATTTCTGTGTTTCATCGTCAATACGAAGGTCAAAGGGATACAGTAAACCTGAAGTGAAGAATCGGAATCTAAAACTGGACTCGCAGGAGAGGTTCAAATCATAGAAAGTTAGAGTGTCAGTCCTCCCGTACTTAAGCCGGTATTGTGCCTTTTGTATTTATTTCGATTGCAATTTCTGTGTTTCATCGTCAATAAGAAGGTCCAAGGTATACAGTAAACCTGAAGTGAAGCAGCGGAATCTAAAACTGGACTCGCAGCAGAGGTTCAATTCATAGAAAGTTAGAGTTTCAATCCACTTGTACTTAAGTCGGCATTGTGCCTTTTGTATTAAATTCGGATGCAATTTCTGTGTTTCATCGTCAATAAGAAGGTCCAAGGGATACAGTAAACCTGAAGTGAAGCATCGGAATCTAAAACTGGACTCCCTGGAGAGATTCAAAACATAGAAAGTTAGAGTGTCTGCCCTTTTGTACTTAAGTCGGCACTTTTTCTTTTGTAATTAATTCGGATGCAATTTCTGTGTTTCATCGTTAATAAGAATGTCCAAGGGATACAGTAAACCTGAAGTGAAGCATCGGAATCTAAAATTGGACTCACAGGAGAGGTTCAAATCATAGAAATTTAGAGTGTCAGTCCTCTTGTACTTAAGTCGGCATTGTGCCTTTTGTATTATATTCGGATGCAATTTCTGAGTTTCATCGTCAATAAGAATATCCAAGGGATGCAGTAAACCTGAAGTGAAGCATCGGAATCTAAAACTGGACTAACAGGTGAGGTTCAAATCATAGAAAGTTAAAGTGTCAGTCCTCTTGTACTTAAGTCGGCATTGTGCCTTTTGTATTAACTTCGGATGCAATTTCTGAGTTTCATCGTCAATAAGAATGTCCAAGGGATACAGTAAACCTGAAGTGAAGCATCGGAATCTAAAACTGGACTAACAGGTGAGGTTCAAATCATAGAAAGTTAGAGTGTCTGTCCTTTTGTACTTAAGTCGGCATTGTCTCTTTTGTAATTAATTCGGATGCAATTTCTGTGTTTCATCGTTAATAAGAAGGTCCAAGGGATACAGTAAACCTGAAGTGAAGCATCGGATTCTAAAATTGGACTCACAGGAGAGGTTCAAATCATAGAAATTTAGAGTGTCAGTAATCTTGTACTTAAGTCGGCATTGTGCCTTTTGTATTAAATTCGGATGCAATTTCTGTGTTTCATCGTCAATAAGATGGTCCAAGAGATACAGTAAACCTGAAATGAAGCATCGGAATCTAAAACTGGACCCACAGGAGAGGTTCAAATCATAGAAAATAAGAGTGTCAGTCCTCTTGTACTTATGTCGGCATTGTGCCTTTTGTATTAAATTCGGATGCAATTTCTGTGCTTCATCGCCAATAAGAAGGTCCAAGGTATACAGTAAACCTGAAGTGAAGCGTCGGAATCTAAAACCCTGACTCACAGGAGAGGTTCAAATCATAGAAAAATAGAGTGTTAGTCCTCTTGTACTTAAGTCGGCATTGTGCCTTTTGATTTTAAATCCGATGCAATTTCTGTGTTTCATCGTCAATAAGAAGGTCCAAGGGATACATTAAACCTGAAGTGAAGCATCGGAATCTAAAACTGGACTTACAGGAGAGGTTTAAATCATAGAAAGTTAGAGTGTCAGTCCTCTTGTACTTAAGTCGGCATTGTGCCTTTTGTATTAAATTCGGATGCAATTTCTGTGCTTCATTGCCAATAATAAGGTCCAAGGTATACAGTGAACCTGAAGTGAAGCATCGGAATCTAAAACTGGACTCACAGGAGAGGGTCAAACCATAGAAAGTTAGAGTGTCTGTCCTCTTGTACTTAAGTCGGCATTCTGCCTTTTGTATTAAATTAGGACGCAATTTCTGTGTTTCATCATGGATAAGAAGGTCCAAGGAATGCTGTAAACCTGAAGTAAAGCATCGGATTCTAAAACTGGACTCACAGAAGAGGATCAAATAATAGAAAGTTAGAGTGTCAGACCTCTTGTACTTAAGTCGGCATTCTGCCTTTTGTATTAAATTCGGATGCAATTTCTGTGCTTCATCGCCAATAATAAGGTCCAAGGTATACAGTAAACCTGAAGTGAAGCATCGGAATCTAAATCTTGACTCACAGGAGAGGTTCAAATCATAGAAAGTTGGAATGTCAGTCCTCTTGTACTTAAGTCGGCAGTGTGCCTTTTGTATTAAATTCGGATGCAAATTCTGTGTTTCATCATCAATAAGAAGGACCATGGGATACAGTAAACCTGAAGTGAAGCATCGGAATCTAATACTGGACTCCCAGGTGAGGTTCAAATCATAGAGAGTTTGAGCGTCAGTCCTCTTGTACTTCAGTCGGCGATGTGCCTTTTGTAGTAAATTCGGATGCAATTTCTGTGTTTCATCATCAATAAGAAGGTCCAAGAGATACAGTAAACCAGAAGTGAAGCATCGGAATCAAAAACTGGACTCACGGGAGAGGTTCAAATCATAGAAATTTAGAAGGTCAGTCCTCTTGTACTAAAGTCGGCATTGTGATTTTTGTATTATATTCGGATGCAATTACTGTGCTTCATCGCCAATAAGAAGGTCCAATGTATACAGTAAACCTGAAGTGAAGCATCGGAATCTAAAGCTGGACTAAGATGGGAAGGTTAAAATCATAGACAATTCGAGTGTCAGTCATCCTGTACTTAAGTCGGCATTGTGCCATTTGTATTAAATTCGGATGCAATATCTGTGTTTCATCATCAATAAGAAGGTCCAAGGGATACAGTAAACCTGAAGTGAAGAATCGAAATCTAAAACTGGACTCGCAGGAGAGGTTAAAAACATAGATGGTTAGAGTGTCAGTCCTCTTGTACTTATGCCGGTATTGTGCATTTTGTATTAAATTCGGATGCAATTTCTGTGTTTCATCGTCAATAAGAAGGTCCAAGGGATACAGTAAACCTGAAATGAAGCATCAGAATCTAAAACTGGACTCACAGGAGAGGTTCAAATCATAGAAAGTTAGAGTGTCAGTCGTCCTGTACTTAAGTCGGCATTGTGCCGTTTGTATTAAATTGGGATGCAATTTCTATGCTTCATCGCCAATAAGAAGGTACAAGGTATACAGTAAACCTGAAGTGTAGCATCGGAATCTAAAACTGGACTCACGGGAGAGGTTCAAATCATAGAAAGTTAGAAGGTTAGTCCTCTTGTACTTAAGTCGGCATTGTGCCTTTTGTATTCAATTCGGATGCAAATTCTGTGTTTCATCATCAATAAGAAGGTCCATGGGATACAGTTAACCTGAAGTGAAGCATCGGAATCTAAAACTGGACTAAAATGGGTAGGTTAAAATCATAGGAAATTCGAGTGTCAGTTATCTTGTACTTAAGTCGGCATTGTGCCATTTGTATTAAATTCAGATGCAATATCTGTGCTTCATCATCAATAAGAAGGTCCAAGGGACATAGTAAACCTGAAGTGAAGCAGCGGAATCTAAAACCGGACTCGCAGCAGAGGTTCAATTCATAGAAAGTTAGAGTGTCAGTCCACTTGTACTTAAGTCGGCATTGTGCCTTTTGTATTAAATTCGGATGCATTTTCTGTGTTTCATCGTCAATAAGAAGGTCCAAGGGATACAGTAAACTTGAAGTGAAGCACCGGAATTTAAAACTGGAGTCACCGGAGAGGTTCAAATCATAGGAAGTTAGAGTGTCAGTCCTC
Source organism: Schistocerca americana (assembly GCF_021461395.2). Lineage (NCBI taxonomy): Eukaryota > Metazoa > Arthropoda > Insecta > Orthoptera > Acrididae > Schistocerca > Schistocerca americana. The sequence goes on from NC_060130.1 coordinate 73,538,822, forward strand.
TTGTACTTAAGTCGGCATTGTGCCTTTTGAATTTAATTCCGATGCAATTTCTGTGTTTCATCGTCAATAAGATAGTCCAAGGAATACAGTAAACCTGAAGTGAAGCATCGGAATCTAAAACTGGACTCACAGGAGAGGTTCAAATCATAGAAAGTTAGAGTGACAGTCCACTTGTACCTAAGTCGGCATTGTGCCTTTAGAATTAAATTCCGATGCAATTTCTGTGTTTCATCGTCAATACGTAGGTCAAAGGGATATTGTAAACCTGAAGTGAAGAATCGGAATCTAAAACTGGACTCGCAGGAGAGGTTCAAATCATAGAAAGTTAGAGTGTCAGTCCTCCCGTACTTAAGCCGGTATTGTGCCTTTTGTATTTATTTCGGATGCAATTTCTGTGTTTCATCGTCAATAAGAAAGTCCAAGGTATACAGTAAACCTGAAGTGAAGCATCGGAATCTAAAATTGGACTCACAGGAGAGGTTCAAATCATAGAAAGTTAGAGTGTCAGTCGTCTTGTACTTAAGCCTGCATTGTGCCTTTTGTATTAAATTCGGATGCAATTTCTGTGTTTCATCATCAAAAAGAAGCTCCAAGGGATACAGTAAACCTGAAGTGAAGCATCGGAATCCAAAACTGGACTCACAGGAGAGGTTAAAATCATAGAAAGTTAGAGTGTCAGTCCTCTTGTACTTAAGTCGGCATTGTGCCTTTTGTATTAAATTCGGATGCAATTTCTGAGTTTCATCGTCAATAAGAATGTCCAAGGGATACAGTATACGTGAAGTGAAGCATCGGAATCTAAAACTGGACTAACAGGTGAGGTTCAAATCATAGAAAGTTAGAGTGTCAGTCCTCTTGTACTTAAGTCGGCATCGTGCCTTTTGTATTAAATTCGGATGCAATTTCTGAGTTTCATCGTCAATAAGAATGTCAAAGGGATACAGTAACCCTGAAGTGAAGCATCGGAGTCTAAAACTGGACTAACAGGTGAGGTTAAAATCATAGAAAGTTAGAGTGTCAGTCCACTTGTACTTCAGTCGGCATTGTGCTTTTTATATTAAATTTGGATTCATTTTCTGTGTTTCATCATCAATAAGAAGGTCCAAGGGATATAGTAAACCTGAAGTGAAGCAGCGGAATCTAAAACTGGACTCGCAGCAGAGGTTCAATTCATAGAAAGTTAGAGTGTCAATCCACTTGTACTTAAGTCGGCATTGTGCCTTTGGTATTAAATTCGGATGCAATTTCTGTGTTTCATCGTCAATAAGAAGGTCCAAGGGATACAGTAAACCTGAAGTGAAGCATCGGAATCTAAAACTGGACTCACTGGAGAGATTCAAAACATAGAAAGTTAGAGTGTCTGCCCTTTTGTACTTAAGTCGGCATTTTTTCTTTTGTAATTAATTCGGATGCAATTTCTGTGTTTCATCGTTAATAAGAATGTCCAAGGGACACAGTAAACCTGAAGTGAAGCATCGGAATCTAAAATTGGACTCACAGGAGAGGTTCAAATCATAGAAATTTAGAGTGTCAGTCCTCTTGTACTTAAGTCAGCATTGTGATTTTTGTATTATATTCGGATGCAATTACTGTGCTTCATCGCCAATAAGAAGGTCCAATGTATACAGTAAACCTGAAGTGAAGCATCGGAATCTAAAGCTGGACTAAATTGGGAAGGTTAAAATCATAGAAAATTCGAGTGTCAGTCATCTTGTACTTACGTCGGCATTGTGCCATTTGTATTAAATTCGGATGCAATATCTGTGTATCATCATCAATAAGAAGGTCCAAGGCATACAGTAAACCTGAAGTGAAGAATCGAAATCTAAAACTGGACTCGCAGGGGAGGTTAAAATCTTAGATGGTTAGAGTGTCAGTCGTCTTGTACTTAAGTCGGCATTGTGCCGTTTGTATTAAATTGGGATGCAATTTCTATGCTTCATCGCCAATAAGAAGGTACAAGGTATACAGTAAACCTGAAGTGTAGCATCGGAATCTAAAACTGGACTCGCGGGAGAGGTTCAAATCATAGAAAGTTAGAAGGTCAGTCCTCTTGTACTTAAGTCAGCATTGTGCCTTTTGTATTAAATTCGGATGCAAATTCTGTGTTTCATCATCAATAAGAAGGTCCAAGGGATACAGTGAACCTGAAGTGAAGCATCGGAATCTAAAACTGGACTAAAATGGGTAGGTTAAAATCATAGGAAATTCGAGTGTCAGTTATCTTGTACTTAAGTCGGCATTGTGCCATTTGTTTTAAATTGGGATGCAATATCTGTGCTTCATCATCAATAAGAAGGTCCAAGGGACATAGTAAACCTGAAGTGAAGCAGCGGAATCTAAAACCGGACTCGCAGCAGAGGTTCAATTCATAGAAAGTTAGAGTGTCAGTCCACTTGTACTTAAGTCGGCATTGTGCCTTTTGTATTAAATTCGGATGCAATTTCTGTGTTTCATCGTCAATACGAAGGTCCAAGGGATTCAGTAAACCTGAAGTGAAGCATCGGAAGTTAAAACTGGAGTCACAGGAGAGGTTCAAATCATAGAAAGTTAGTGTGTCAGTCCTCTTGTACTTATGTCGGCATCGTGCCTTTTTATTAAATTCGGATGCATTTTCTGTGTTTCATCGTCAATAAGAAGGTCCAAGGGATACAGTAAACTTAAAGTGAAGCATCGGAATTTAAAACTGGAGTCACCGGAGAGGTTCAAATCATAGGAAGTTAGAGTGTCAGTCCTCTTGTACTTAAGTCGGCATTGTGCCTTTTGAATTTAATTCCGATGCAATTTCTGTGTTTCATCGTCAATAAGAAAGTCCAAGGAATACAGTAAACCTGAAGTGAAGCATCGGAATCTAAAACTGGACTCACAGGAGAGGTTCAAATCATAGAAAGTTAGAGTGGCAGTCCACTTGTACCTAAGTCGGCATTGTGCCTTTAGAATTAAATTCCGATGCAATTTCTGTGTTTCATCGTCAATACGAAGGTCAAAGGGATACAGTAAACCTGAAGTGAAGAATCGGAATCTAAAACTGGACTCGCAGGAGAGGTTCAAATCGTAGAAAGTTAGAGTGTCAGTCCTCCTGTACTTAAGCCGGTATTGTGGCTTTTGTATTTATTTCGGATGCAATTTCTGTGTTTCATCGTCAATAAGAAGGTCCAAGGTATACAGTCAACCTGAAGTGAAGCATCGGAATCTAAAACTGGACTCACAGGAGAGGTTCAAATCATAGAAAGTTAGAGTGTCAGTCGTCTTGTACTTAAGCCTGCATTGTGCCTTTTGTATTAAATTCGGATGCAATTTCTTTGCTTCATCGCCAATAAGAAGGTACAAGGTATACAGTAAACCTGAAGTGAAGCATCGGAATCTAAAACTGGACTCACAGGAGGCGTACAAATTATAGAAAGTTAGAGCATCTGTCCTCTTGTACTTAAGTCGGCACTGTGCCTTTTGTATTAAATTCGGATGCAATTTCTGTGTTTCATCGTCAATAAGAAGGTCCAAGGGATACAGTAAGCCTGAAGTGAAGCATCGGAATCTAAAACTGGACCCACAGGAGAGGTTCAAATCATAGAAAGTTAGAGTGTCAGTCCTCTTGTACTTAAGTCGGTATTGTGCCTTTTGTATTAAATTCGGATGCAATTTCTGTGTTTCATCATCAATAAGAAGCTCCAAGGGATACAGTAAACCTGAAGTGGAGCATCGGAATCCAAAACTGGACTCGCAGGAGAGGTTAAAATCATAGAAAGTTAGTGTGTCAGTCCTCTTGTACTTAAGTCGGCATTGTGCCTTTTGTATTAAATTCGGAGGCAATTTCTGGGTTTCATCGTCAATAAGAATGTCCAAGGGATACAGTAAACCTGAAGTGAAGCATCGGAATCTAAAACTGGACTAACAGGTGAGGTTCAAATCATAGAAAGTTAGAGTGTCAGTCCTCTTGTACTTAAGTCGGCATCGTGCCTTTTGTATTAAATTCGGATGCAATTTCTGAGTTTCATCGTCAATAAGAATGTCAAAGGGGTACAGTAAACCTGAAGTGAAGCATCGGAATCTAAAACTGGACTAACAGGTGAGGTTCAAACCATAGAAAGTTAGAGTGTCAGTCCACTTGTACTTCAGTCGGCATTGTGCTTTTTATATTAAATTCGGATTCATTTTCTGTGTTTCATCATCAATAAGAAGGTCCAAGGGATATAGTAAACCTGAAGTGACGCAGCGGAATCTAAAACTGGACTCGCAGCAGAGGTTCAATTCATAGAAAGTTAGAGTGTCAATCCACTTGTACTTAAGTCGGCATTGTGCCTTTTGTATTAAATTCGGATGCAATTTCTGTGTTTCATCGTCAATAAGAAGGTCCAAGGGATACAGTAAACCTGAAGTGAAGCATCGGAATCTAAAACTGGACTCACTGGAGAGATTCAAAACATAGAAAGTTAGAGTGTCTGCCCTTTTGTACATAAGTCGGCATTTTTTCTTTTGTAACTAATTCGGATGCAATTTCAGTGTTTCATCGTTAATAAGAATGTCCAAGGGATACAGTAAACCTGAAGTGAAGCATCGGAATCTAAAATTGGACTCACAGGAGAGGTCCAAATCATAGAAATTAAGAGTGTCAGTCCTCTTGTACTTAAGTCGGCATTGTGCCTTTTGTATTATATTCGGATGCAATTTCTGAGTTTCATCGTCAATAAGAATATCCAAGGGATGCAGTAAACCTGAAGTGAAGCATCGGAATCTAAAACTGGACTAACAGGTGAGGTTCAAATCATAGATAGTTAAAATGTCAGTCCCCTTGTACTTAAGTCGGCATTGTGCCTTTTGTATTAACTTCGGATGCAATTTCTGAGTTTCATCGTCAATAAGAATGTCCAAGGGATACAGTAAACCTGAAGTGAAGCATCGGAATCTAAAACTGGACTAACAGGTGAGGTTCAAATCATAGAAAGTTAGAGTGTCAGACCTCTTGTACTTAAGTCGGCATTGTGTTTTTTATATTACATTTGGATGCAATTTCTGTGCTTCATCGCGAATAATAAGGTCCAAGGTATACAGTAAACCTGAAGTGAAGCATCGGAATCTAAATCTGGACTCACAGGAGGGGTTCAAATCATAGAAAGTTGGAATGTCAGTCCTCCTGTACTTAAGTCGGCAGTGTGCCTTTTGTATTAAATTCGGATGCAAATTCTGTGTTTCATCATCAATAAGAAGGACCAAGGGATACAGTAAACCTGAAGTGAAGCATCGGAATCTAATACTGGACTCCCAGGTGAGGTTCAAATCATAGAGAGTTTGAGCGTCAGTCCTCTTGTACTTCAGTCGGCGATGTGCCTTTTGTAGTAAATTCGGATGCAATTTCTGTGTTTCATCATCAATAAGAAGGTCCAAGAGATACAGTAAACCAGAAGTGAAGCATCGGAATCAAAAACTGGACTCACGGGAGAGGTTCAAATCATAGAAATTTAGAAGGTCAGTCCTCTTGTACTAAAGTCGGCATTGTGATTTTTGTATTATATTCGGATGCAATTACTGTGCTTCATCGCCAATACGAAGGTCCAATGTATACAGTAAACCTGAAGTGAAGCATCGGAATCTAAAGCTGGACTAAAATGGGAAGGTTAAAATCATAGAAAATTCGAGTGTCAGTCATCTTGTACTTAAGTCGGCATTGTGCCATTTGTATTAAATTAGGATGCAATAACTGTGTATCATCATCAATAAGAAGGTCCAAGGGATACAGTAAACCTGAAGTGAAGAATCGAAATCTAAAACTGGACTCGCAGGGGAGGTTAAAATCATAGATGGTTAGAGTGTCAGTCGTCTTGTACTTAAGTCGGCATTGTGCCGTTTGTATTAAATTGGGATGCAATTTCTATGCTTCATCGCCAATAAGAAGGGACAAGGTATACAGTAAACCTGAAGTGTAGCATCGGAATCTAAAACTGGACTCGCGGGAGAGGTTCAAATCATAGAAAGTTAGAAGGTCAGTCCTCTTGTACTTAAGTCGGCATTGTGCCTTTTGTATTAAATTCGGATGCAAATTCTGTGTTTCATCATCAATAAGAAGGTCCAAGGGATACAGTGAACCTGAAGTGAAGCATCGGAATCTAAAACTGGACTAAAATGGGTAGGTTAAAATCATAGGAAATTCGAGTGTCAGTTATCTTGTACCTAAGTCGGCATTGTGCCATTTGTATTAAATTCGGATGCAATATCTGTGCTTCATCATCAATAAGAAGGTCCAAGGGACATAGTAAACCTGAAGTGAAGCAGCGGAATCTAAAACCGGACTCGCTGCAGAGGTTCAATTCATAGAAAGTTAGAGTGTCAGTCCACTTGTACTTAAGTCGGCATTGTGCCTTTTGTATTAAATTCGGATGCAATTTCTGTGTTTCATCGTCAATACGAAGGTCCAAGGGATTCAGTAAACCTGAAGTGAAGCATCGGAAGTTAAAACTGGAGTCACAGGAGAGGTTCAAATCATAGAAAGTTAGTGTGTCAGTCCTCTTGTACTTATGTCGGCATTGTGCCTTTTTATTAAATTCGGATGCATTTTCTGTGTTTCATCGTCAATAAGAAGGTCCAAGGGATACAGTAAACTTAAAGTGAAGCATCGGAATTTAAAACTGGATTCACCGGAGAGGTTCAAATCATAGGAAGTTAGAGTGTCAGTCCTCTTGTACTTAAGTCGGCATTGTGCCTTTTGAATTTAATTCCGATGCAATTTCTGTGTTTCATCGTCAATAAGAAAGTCCAAGGAATACAGTAAACCTGAAGTGAAGCATCGGAATCTAAAACTGGACTCACAGGAGAGGTTCAAATCATAGAAAGTTAGAGTGGCAGTCCACTTGTACCTAAGTCGGCATTGTGCCTTTAGAATTAAATTCCGATGCAATTTCTGTGTTTCATCGTCAATACGAAGGTCAAAGGGATACAGTAAACCTGAAGTGAAGAATCGGAATCTAAAACTGGACTCGCAGGAGAGGTTCAAATCGTAGAAAGTTAGAGTGTCAGTCCTCCCGTACTTAAGCCGGTATTGTGGCTTTTGTATTTATTTCGGATGCAATTTCTGTGTTTCATCGTCAATAAGAAGGTCCAAGGTATACAGTAAACCTGAAGTGAAGCATCGGAATCTAAAACTGGACTCACAGGAGAGGTTCAAATCATAGAAAGTTAGAGTGTCAGTCGTCTTGTACTTAAGCCTGCATTGTGCCTTTTGTATTAAATTCGGATGCAATTTCTTTGCTTCATCGCCAATAAGAAGGTACAAGGTATACAGTAAACCTGAAGTGAAGCATCGGAATCTAAAACTGGACTCACAGGAGGCGTACAAATTATAGAAAGTTAGAGCATCTGTCCTCTTGTACTTAAGTCGGCACTGTGCCTTTTGTATTAAATTCGGATGCAATTTCTGTGTTTCATCGTCAATAAGAAGGTCCAAGGGATACAGTAAGCCTGAAGTGAAGCATCGGAATCTAAAACTGGACCCACAGGAGAGGATCAAATCATAGAAAGTTAGAGTGTCAGTCCTCTTGTACTTAAGTCGGTATTGTGCCTTTTGTATTAAATTCGGATGCAATTTCTGTGTTTCATCATCAATAAGAAGCTCCAAGGGATACAGTAAACCTGAAGTGGAGCATCGGAATCCAAAACTGGACTCACAGGAGAGGTTAAAATCATAGAAAGTTAGTGTGTCAGTCCTCTTGTACTTAAGTCGGCATTGTGCCTTTTGTATTAAATTCGGATGCAATTTCTGGGTTTCATCGTCAATAAGAATGTCCAAGGGATACAGTAAACCTGAAGTGAAGCATCGGAATCTAAAACTGGACTCACAAGAGAGGTTCAAATCATAGAAAGTTGGAGTGTCAGTCCTCTTGTACTTAAGTCGGCAGAGTGCCTTTTGTATTAAATTCGGATGCAAATTCTGTGTTTCATCATCGATACGAAGGTCCAAGGGATACAGTAAACCTGAAGTGAAGCATCGGAATCTAATACTGGACTTCCAGGTGAGGTTCAAATCATAGAAAGTTTGAGCGTCAGTATTCTTGTACTTCAGTCGGCGATGTGCCTTTTGTATTTAATTCGGATACAATTTCTGTGTTTCATCATCAATAAGAAGGTCCAAGGGATACAGTAAACCAGAAGTGAAGCATCGGAATCTAAAACTGGACTCACGGGAGAGGTTCAAATCATATTAAGTTAGAAGGTCAGTCCTCTTGTACTTAAGTCGGCATTGTGCCTTTTGTATTCAATTCGGATGCAAATTTTGTGTTTCATCATCAATATGAAGGTCCAAGGGATACAGTAAACCAGAAGTGAAGCATCGAAATCTAAAACTGGACTAAAATGGGTAGGTTAAAATCATAGGAAATTCGAGTGTCAGTTATCTTGTACTTAAGTCGGCATTGTGCATTTTGTATTAAATTCGGATGCAATATCTGTGTTTCATCGTCAATACGAAGGTCCAAGGGATTCAGTAAACCTGAAGTGAAGCATCGGAATTTAAAACTGGAGTCACAGGAGAGGTTCAAATCATAGAAAGTTAGTGTGTCAGTCCTCTTGTACTTATGTCGGCATTGTGCCTTGTTATTAAATTCGGATGCATTTTCTGTGTTTCATCGTCAATACGAAGGTCCAAGGGATACAGTAAACTTGAAGTGAAGCATCGGAATTTAAAACTGGAGTCACCGGAGAGGTTCAAATCATAGGAAGTTAGAGTGTCAGTCCTCTTGTACTTAAGTCGGCATTGTGCCTTTTGAATTTAATTCCGATGCAATTTCTGTGTTTCATCGTCAATAAGAAAGTCCAAGGAATACAGTAAACCTGAAGTGAAGCATCGGAATCTAAAACTGGACTCACAGGAGAGGTTCAGATCATAGAAAGTTAGAGTGACAGTCCACTTGTACCTAAGTCGGCATTGTGCCTTTAGATTTAAATTCCGATGCAATTTCTGTGTTTCATCGCCAATAAGAAGGTACAAGGTATACAGTAAACCTGAAGTGAAGCATCGGAATCTAAAACTGGACTCACAAGAGGCGTACAAATTATAGAAAGTTAGAGCATCAGTCCTCTTGTACTTAAGTCGGCACTGTGCCTTTTGTATTAAATTCGGATGCAATTTCTGTGTTTCATCGTCAACAAGAAGGTCCAAGGGATACAGTAAGCCTGAAGTGAAGCATCGGAATCTAAAACTGGACCCACAGGAGAGGTTCAAATCATAGAAAGTTAGAGTGTCAGTCCTCTTGTACTTAAGTCGGTATTGTGCCTTTTGTATTAAATTCGGATGCACTTTCTGTGTTTCATCATCAATAAGAAGCACCAAGGGATACAGTAAACCTGAAGTGAAGCATCGGAATCCAAAACTGGACTCACAGGAGAGGTTAAAATCATAGAAAGTTAGAGTGTCAGTCCTCTTGTACTTAAGTCGGCATTGTGCCTTTTGTATTAAATTCGGATGCAATTTCTTAGTTTCATCGTCAATAAGAATGTCCAAGGGATACAGTAAACCTGAAGTGAAGCATCGGAATCTAAAACTGGACTAACAAGTGAGGTTCAAATCATAGAAAGTTAGAGTGTCAGTCCTCTTGTACTTAAGTCGGCATCGTGCCTTTTGTATTAAATTCGGATGCAATTTCTGAGTTCATCGTCAATAAGAATGTCCAAGGGATACAGTAAACCTGAAGTGAAGCATCGGAATCTAAAACTGGACTAACAGGTGAGGTTCAAATCATAGAAAGTTAGAGTGTCAGTCCACTTGTGCTTCAGTCGGCCTTGTGCTTTTTATATTAATTTCGGATTCATTTTCTGTGTTTCATCATAAATAAGAAGGTCCAAGGGATATAGTAAACCTGAAGTGAAGCATCGGAATCTAAAACTGGACTCACTGGAGATATTCAAAACATAGAAAGTTAGAGTGTCTGCCCTTTTGTACTTAAGTCGGCATTTTTTCTTTTGTAATTAATTCGGATGCAATTTCTGTGTTTCATCGTTAATAAGAAGGTCCAAGGGATACAGTTAACCTGAAGTGAAGCATTGGAATCTAAAATTGGACTCACAGGAGAGGTTCAAATCATACAAATTTAGAGTGTCAGTGCTCTAGTACTTAAGTCGGCATTGTGCCTTTTGTATTATATTCGGATGCAATTTCTGAGTTTCATCATCAATAAGAAGGTCCAAGGGATACAGTAAACCTGAAGTGAAGCATCGGAATGTAAAACTGGACTCACAGGAGAGATTCAAATCATAGAAAGTTAGAGTGTCAGTCCTGTTGTACTTAAGTCGGCATTGTGCCTTTTGTATTAAATTCGGATGCAATTTCTGTGTTTCATCGTCAATAAGATGGTCCAAGGGATACAGTAAACCTGAAGTGAAGCATCGGAATGTAAAACTGGACTCACAGGAGAGATTCAAATCATAGAAAGTTAGAGTGTCAGTGCTCTAGTACTTAAGTCGGCATTGTGCCTTTTGTATTATATTCGGATGCAATTTCTGAGTTTCATCATCAATAAGAAGGTCCAAGGGATACAGTAAACCTGAAGTGAAGCATCGGAATGTAAAACTGGACTCACAGGAGAGATTCAAATCATAGAAAGTTAGAGTGTCAGTCCTGTTGTACTTAAGTCGGCATTGTGCCTTTTGTATTAAATTCGGATGCAATTTCTGTGTTTCATCGTCAATAAGATGGTCCAAGGGATACAGTAAGCCTGAAGTGAAGCATCGGAATCTAAAACTGGACCCACAGGAGAGGTTCAAATCATAGAAAGTTAGAGTGTCAGTCCTCTTGTACTTAAGTCGGTATTGTGCCTTTTGTATTAAATTCGGATGCAATTTCTGTGTTTCATCATCAATAAGAAGCTCCAAGGGATACAGTAAACCTGAAGTGGAGCATCGGAATCCAAAACTGGACTCACAGGAGAGGTTAAAATCATAGAAAGTTAGTGTGTCAGTCCTCTTGTACTTAAGTCGGCATTGTGCCTTTTGTATTAAATTCGGATGCAATTTCTGGGTTTCATCGTCAATAAGAATGTCCAAGGGATACAGTAAACCTGAAGTGAAGCATCGGAATCTAAAACTGGACTAACAGGTGAGGTTCAAATCATAGAAAGTTAGAGTGTCAGTCCTCTTGTACTTAAGTCAGCATCGTGCCTTTTGTATTAAATTCGGATGCAATTTCTGAGTTTCATCGTCAATAAGAATGTCAAAGGGATACAGTAAACCTGAAGTGAAGCATCGGAATCTAAAACTGGACTAACAGGTGAGGTTCAAATCATAGAAAGTTAGAGTGTCAGTCCACTTGTACTTCAGTCGGCATTGTGCTTTTTATATTAAATTCGGATTCATTTTCTGTGTTTCATCATCAATAAGAAGGTCCAAGGGATACAGTAAACCTGAAATGAAGCATCGGAATCAAAAACTGGACCCACACGAGAGGTTCTAACCATAGAAAATAAGAGTGTCACTCCTCTTGTAAATAAGTCGGCATTGTGCCTTTTGTATTAAATGCGGATGCAACTTCTGTGCTTCATCGCCAATAATAAGGTCCAAGGTATACAGCAAACCTAAAGTGAAGCATCGGAATCTAAAACTGGACTCACAAGAGAGGTTCAAATCATAGAAAGTTGGAGTGTCAGTCCTCTTGTACTTAAGTCGGCAGAGTGCCTTTTGTTTTAAATTCGGATGCAAATTCTGTGTTTCATCATCGATAAGAAGGTCCAAGGGATACAGTAAACCTGAAGTGAAGCATCGGAATCTAATACTGGACTTCCAGGTGAGGTTCAAATCATAGAAAGTTTGAGCGTCAGACCTCTTGTACTTCAGTCGGCGATGTGCCTTTTGTATTGAATTCGGATACAATTTCTGTGTTTCATCATCAATAAGAAGGTCCAAGGGATACAGTAAGCCAGAAGTGAAGCAGCGGAATCTAAAACTGGACTCACGGGAGAGGTTCAAATCATAGAAAGTTAGAAGGTCAGTCCTCTTGTACTTAAGTCGGCATTGTGCCTTTTGTATTAAATTCGGATGCAAATTCTGTGTTTCATCATCAATAAGAAGGTCCAAGGGATACAGTAAACCTGAAGTGAAGCATCGGAATCTAAAACTGGACTAAAATGGGTAGGTTAAAATCATAGGAAATTCGAGTGTCAGTTATCTTGTACTTAAGTCGGCATTGTGCCATTTGTATTAAATTCGGATGCAATATCTGTGCTTCATCATCAATAAGAAGGTCCAAGGGACATAGTAAACCTGAAGTGAAGCAGCGGAATCTAAAACTGGACTCACAGGAGAGGTTCAAATCATAGAAAGTTAGAGTGTCAGTCGTCTTGTACTTAAGCCTGCATTGTGCCTTTTGTATTAAATTCGGATGCAATTTCTGTGCTTCATCGCCAATAAGAAGGTACAAGGTATACAGTAAACCTGAAGTGAAGCATCGGAATCTAAAACTGGACTCACAGGAGGCGTACAAATTATAGAAAGTTAGAGCATCAGTCCTCTTGTACTTAAGTCGGCACTGTGCCTTTTGTATTAAATTCGGATGCAATTTCTGTGTTTCATCGTCAATAAGATGGTCCAAGGGATACAGTAAGCCTGAAGTGAAGCATCGGAATCTAAAACTGGACTCACAAGAGAGGTTCAAATCATAGAAAGTTAAAGTGTCAGTCCTCTTGTACTTAAGTCGGCATCGTGCCTTTTGTATTAAATTCGGATGCAATTTCTGTGCTTCATCGCCAATAATAAGGTCCAAGGTATACAGCAAACCTAAAGTGAAGCATCGGAATCTAAAACTGGACTCACAAGAGAGGTTCAAATCATAGAAAGTTGGAGTGTCAGTCCTCTTGTACTTAAGTCGGCAGAGTGCCTTTTGTATTAAATTCGGATGCAAATTCTGTGTTTCATCATCGATACGAAGGTCCAAGGGATACAGTAAACCTGAAGTGAAGCATCGGAATCTAATACTGGACTTCCAGGTGAGGTTCAAATCATAGAAAGTTTGAGCGTCAGTATTCTTGTACTTCAGTCGGCGATGTGCCTTTTGTATTTAATTCGGATACAATTTCTGTGTTTCATCATCAATAAGAAGGTCCAAGGGATACAGTAAACCAGAAGTGAAGCATCGGAATCTAAAACTGGACTCACGGGAGAGGTTCAAATCATAGAAAGTTAGAAGGTCAGTCCTCTTGTACTTAAGTCGGCATTGTGCCTTTTGTATTCAATTCGGATGCAAATTTTGTGTTTCATCATCAATATGAAGGTCCAAGGGATACAGTAAACCAGAAGTGAAGCATCGAAATCTAAAACTGGACTAAAATGGGTAGGTTAAAATCATAGGAAATTCGAGTGTCAGTTATCTTGTACTTAAGTCGGCATTGTGCATTTTGTATTAAATTCGGATGCAATATCTGTGTTTCATCGTCAATACGAAGGTCCAAGGGATTCAGTAAACCTGAAGTGAAGCATCGGAATTTAAAACTGGAGTCACAGGAGAGGTTCAAATCATAGAAAGTTAGTGTGTCAGTCCTCTGGTACTTATGTCGGCATTGTGCCTTGTTATTAAATTCGGATGCATTTTCTGTGTTTCATCATCAATACGAAGGTCCAAGGGATACAGTAAACTTGAAGTGAAGCATCGGAATTTAAAACTGGAGTCACCGGAGAGGTTCAAATCATAGGAAGTTAGAGTGTCAGTCCTCTTGTACTTAAGTCGGCATTGTGCCTTTTGAATTTAATTCCGATGCAATTTCTGTGTTTCATCGTCAATAAGAAAGTCCAAGGAATACAGTAAACCTGAAGTGAAGCATCGGAATCTAAAACTGGACTCACAGGAGAGGTTCAGATCATAGAAAGTTAGAGTGACAGTCCACTTGTACCTAAGTCGGCATTGTGCCTTTAGAATTAAATTCCGATGCAATTTCTGTGTTTCATCGCCAATAAGAAGGTACAAGGTATACAGTAAACCTGAAGTGAAGCATCGGAATCTAAAACTGGACTCACAAGAGGCGTACAAATTATAGAAAGTTAGAGTGTCAGTCCTCTTGTACTTAAGTCGGTATTGTGCCTTTTGTATTAAATTCGGATGCACTTTCTGTGTTTCATCATCAATAAGAAGCACCAAGGGATACAGTAAACCTGAAGTGAAGCATCGGAATCCAAAACTGGACTCACAGGAGAGGTTAAAATCATAGAAAGTTAGAGTGTCAGTCCTCTTGTACTTAAGTCGGCATTGTGCCTTTTGTATTAAATTCGGATGCAATTTCTTAGTTTCATCGTCAATAAGAATGTCCAAGGGATACAGTAAACCTGAAGTGAAGCATCGGAATCTAAAACTGGACTAACAAGTGAGGTTCAAATCATAGAAAGTTAGAGTGTCAGTCCTCTTGTACTTAAGTCGGCATCGTGCCTTTTGTATTAAATTCGGATGCAATTTCTGAGTTCATCGTCAATAAGAATGTCCAAGGGATACAGTAAACCTGAAGTGAAGCATCGGAATCTAAAACTGGACTAACAGGTGAGGTTCAAATCATAGAAAGTTAGAGTGTCAGTCCACTTGTGCTTCAGTCGGCCTTGTGCTTTTTATATTAATTTCGGATTCATTTTCTGTGTTTCATCATAAATAAGAAGGTCCAAGGGATATAGTAAACCTGAAGTGAAGCATCGGAATCTAAAACTGGACTCACTGGAGATATTCAAAACATAGAAAGTTAGAGTGTCTGCCCTTTTGTACTTAAGTCGGCATTTTTTCTTTTGTAATTAATTCGGATGCAATTTCTGTGTTTCATCGTTAATAAGAAGGTCCAAGGGATACAGTTAACCTGAAGTGAAGCATTGGAATCTAAAATTGGACTCACAGGAGAGGTTCAAATCATACAAATTTAGAGTGTCAGTGCTCTAGTACTTAAGTCGGCATTGTGCCTTTTGTATTATATTCGGATGCAATTTCTGAGTTTCATCATCAATAAGAAGGTCCAAGGGATACAGTAAACCTGAAGTGAAGCATCGGAATGTAAAACTGGACTCACAGGAGAGATTCAAATCATAGAAAGTTAGAGTGTCAGTCCTGTTGTACTTAAGTCGGCATTGTGCCTTTTGTATTAAATTCGGATGCAATTTCTGTGTTTCATCGTCAATAAGATGGTCCAAGGGATACAGTAAACCTGAAGTGAAGCATCGGAATCTAAAACTGGACTCACAGGAGAGGTTCAAATCATAGAAAATTAGAGTGTCAGTCCTCTTGTACTTAAGTCGGCATTGTGCCTTTTGTATTTAATTCGGATGCAATTTCTGTGCTTCATCGCCAATAAGATGATCCAAGGTATACAGTAAACCTGAAGTGAAGCGTCGGAATCTAAAACCCTGACTCACAGGAGAGGTTCAAATCATAGAAAGTTAGAGTGTCAGTCCTCTTGTACTTAAGTCGGCATTGTGCCTTTTGATTTTAATTCCGATGCAATTTCTGTGTTTCATCGTTAATAAGAAGGTCCAAGGGATACATTAAACCTGAAGTGAAGCATCGGATTCTAAAACTGGACTCACAAGAGAGGTTCAAATCATAGAAAGTTGGAGTGTCAGTCCTCTTGTACTTAAGTCGGCAGAGTGCCTTTTGTATTAAATTCGAATGCAAATTCTGTGTTTCATCATCGATAAGAAGGTCCAAGGGATACAGTAAACCAGAAGTGAAGCATCGGAATCTAAAACTGGACTCACGGGAGAGGTTCAAATCATAGAAAGTTAGAAGGTCAGTCCTCTTGTACTTAAGTCGGCATTGTGCCTTTTGTATTAAATTCGAATGCTAATTCTGTGTTTCATCATCAATAAGAAGGTCCAATGGATACAGGAAACCTGAAGTGAAGCATCGGAATCTAAAACTGGACTCACAGGAGAGGTTAAAATCATAGAAAATTAGATTGTCAGTCATCTTGTACTTAAGTCGGCAGAGTGCCTTTTGTATTAAATTCGGATGCAATATCTGTGCTTCATCATCAATAAGAAGGTCCAAGGGATATAGTAAACCTGAAGTGAAGCAGCGGAATCTAAAACCGGACTCGCAGCAGAGGTTCAATGCATAGAAAGTTAGAGTGTCAGTCCACTTGTACTTAAGTCGGCATTGTGCCTTTTGTATTAAATTCGGATGCATTTACTGTGTTTCATCATCACTAAGAAGGTCCAAGGGATATAGTAAACCTGAAGTGAAGCAGCGGAATCTAAAACTGGACTCACAGGAGAGGTTCATATCATAGAAAGTTGGAGTGTCAGTTCTCTTGTACTTAAGTCGGCATTGTGCCATTTGTATTAAATTCGGATGCAATATCTGTGCTTCATCATCAATAAGAAGGTCCAAGGGATATAGTAAACCTGAAGTGAAGCAGCGGAATCTAAAACCGGACTCGCAGCAGAGGTTCAATGCATAGAAAGTTAGAGTGTCAGTCCACTTGTACTTAAGTCGGCATTGTGCCTCTTGTATTAAATTCGGATGCAATTTCTGTGTTTCATCGTCAATACGAAGGTCCAAGGGATTCAGTAAACCTGAAGTGAAGCATCGGAATTTAAAACTGTAGTCACAGGAGAGGTTAAAATCATAGAAAGTTAGAGCGTCAGTCCACTTGTACTTCAGTCGGCATTGTGCCTTTTGTTTTAAATTCGGATGCAATTTCTGTGTTTCATCATCACTAAGAAGGTCCAAGGGATATAGTAAACCTGAAGTGAAGCAGCGGAATCTAAAACTGGACTCAAAGCAGAGGTTCAAATCATAGAAAGTTAGAGTGTCAGTCCTCTTGTACTTAAGTCGGCAATGTGCCTTTTGAATTTAATTCCGATGCAATTTTTGTCTTTCATCGTCAATAAGAAAATCCAAGGAATACAGTAAACCTGAAGTGAAGCATCGGAATCTAAAACTGGACTCACAGGGGAGGTTCAAATCATAGAAGGCTGGAGTGTCAGTCCTCTTGTACTTAAGTCGGCATTGTGCCTTTTGTATTAAATTTGGATGCAATTACTGTGCTTCATCGCCAATAAGAATATCCAATGTATACAAAAACCTGAAGTGAAGCGTCGGCATCTAAAACTGGACTAACAGGAGAGGTTCAAATAATAGACAGTTAGAGAGTCAGTCCTCTTGTACTTAAGTCGGCATTGTGCTTTTTATATTAAATTCGGATTCATTTTCTGTGTTTCATCATCAATAAGAAGGTCCAAGGGATACAGTAAACCTGAAGTGAAGCATCGGAATCTAAAACTGGACTCACTGGAGAGATTCAAAACATAGAAAGTTAGAGTGTCTGCCCTTTTGTACTTAAGTCGGCATTTTTTCTTTTTAAATAATTCGGATGCAATTTCTGTGTTTCATCGTTAATAAGAAGGTCCAAGGGATACAGTTAACCTGAAGTGAAGCATCGGAATCTAAAATTGGACTCACAGGAGATGTTCAAATCATAGAAATTTAGAGTGTCAGTGCTCTTGTACTTAAGTCGGCATTGTGCCTTTTGTATTATTTTCGTATGCAATTTCTGAGTTTCATCATCAATACGAAGGTCCAAGGGATACAGTAAACCTGAAGTGAAGCATCGGAATCTAAAACTGGACTCACAGGGGAGATTCAAGTCATAGAAAGTTAGAGTGTCAGTCCTGTTGTACTTAAGTCGGCATTGTGCCTTTTGTATTAAATTCGGATGCAATTTCTGTGTTTCATCGTCAATAAGACGGTCCAAGAGATACAGTAAACCTGAAGTGAAGCATCGGAATCTAAAACTGGACTCACAGGAGAGGTTCAAGTCATAGAAAATTAGAGTGTCAGTCCTCTTGTACTTAAGTCGGCATTGTGCCTTTTGATTTTAATTCCGATGCAATTTCTGTGTTTCATCATTAATAAGAAGGTCCAAGGGATACATTAAACCTGAAGTGAAGCATCGGAACTTAAAACTGGACTTACAGGAGAGGTTTATATCATAGAAAGTTAGAGTGTCAGTCCACTTGTACTTAAGTCATCATTGTGCCTTTTGTATTAAAATCGGATGCAATTTCTGTGGTTCATTGCCAATAAGAAGGTCCAAGGTATACAGTAAACCTGAAGTGAAGCATCAGAATCTAAAACTGGACTCACAGGAGGGGTTCAAATCATAGAAAGTTAGAGTGTCTGTCCTCTTGTACTTAAGTCGGCATTGTGCCTTTTGTATTAAACTCGGACGCAATTTCTGTGTATCATCGTCAATAAGAAGGTCCAAGGGATACAGTAAACCTGAAGTGAAGCATCGGAATCTAAAACTGGACTCACAGGAGAGGTTCAAATCATAGAAAGTTATAGTGTTACTTCTCTTGTACTTAAGTCGGCATTGTGCCTTTCGTATTAAATTCGAATGCAATTTCTGTGTTTCATCGTGGATAAGAAGGTCCAAGGGATACAGTAAACCTGAAGTGAAGCATCGGATTCTAAAACTGGACTCACAGAAGAGGATCAAATAATAGGAAGTGAGAGTGTCAGTCCTCTTGTACTTAAGTCGGCATTGTGCCTTTTGTATTAAATTCGGATGCAATTTCTGTGCTTCATCGCCAATAATAAGGTCCAAGGTATACAGTAAACCTGAAGTGAAGCATCGGAATCTAAAACTGGACTCACAAGAGAGGTTCAAATCATAGAAAGTTGGAGTGTCAGTCCTCTTGTACTTAAGTCGGCAGAGTGCCTTTTGTATTAAATTCGGATGCAAATTCTGTGTTTCATCATCGATAAGAAGGTCCAAGGGATACAGTAAACCTGAAGTGAAGCATCGGAATCTAATACTGGACTCCCAGGTGAGGTTCAAATCATAGAAAGTTTGAGCGTCAGTCCTCTTGTATTTCAGTCGGCGATGTGCCTTTTGTTATAAATTCGGATACAATTTCTGTGTTTCATCATCAATAAGAAGGTCCAAGAGATACAGTAAACCAGATGTGAAGCATCGGAATCTAAAACTGGACTCACGGGAGAGGTTCAAATCATAGAAAGTTAGAAGGTCAGTCCTCTTGTACTTAAGTCGGCATTGTGCCTTTTGTATTAAATTCGGATGCTAGTTCTGTGTTTCATCACCAATAAGAAGGTCCAAGGGATACAGTAAACCTGAAGTGAAGCATCGTAATCTAAAACTGGACTCACAGGAGAGGTTAAAATCATAGAAAATTAGAGTGTCAGTCATCTTGTACTTAAGTCGGCATTGTGCCTTTTGTATTAAATTCGGATGCAATTTCTGTGTTTCATCATCATTATGAAGGTCCAAGGGATACAGTAAACCTGAAGAGAAGCATCGGAATCTAAAACTGGACGCACAGGTGAGGTTCGAATCATAGAATGTTAGAGTGTCAGTCCTCTTGTACTTAAGTCGGCATTGTGCCTTTTGTATTTAATTCGGATGCATTTTCTGTGTTACATCATCACTAAGAAGGTCCAAGGGATATAGTAAACCTGAAGTGAAGCAGCGGAATCTAAAACTGGACTCACAGGAGAGGTTCAAATTATAGAAAGTTGGAGTGTCAGTCCTCTTGTACTTAAGTCGGCAGTGTGCCTTTTGTATTAAATTCGGATGCAAATTCTGTGTTTCATCATCAATAAGAAGGTCCAAGGGATACAGTAAACCTGAAGTGAAGCATCGGAATCTAATACTGGACTCCCAGGTGTGGTTCAAATCATAGAAAGTTAGAGCGTCAGTCCACTTGTACTTCAGTCGGCATTGAGCCTTTTGTTTTAAATTCGGATGCACTTTCTGTGTTTCATCATCAATATGAAGGTCCAAGGGATACAGTAAACCACAAGTGAAGCATCGGAATCTAAATCTGGACTCACGGAAGAGGTTCAAATCATAGAAAGTTAGAGTGTCAGTCCTCTTGTACTTACGTTGCCATTGTGCCTTTTGTATTAAATTCGGATGCAAATTCTGTGTTTCATCAACAATAAGAAGGTCCAAGGGATACAGTAAACCTGAAGTGAAGAATCGGAATCTAAAACTGGACTCACAGGAGAGGTTAAAATCATAGAAAATTAGAGTGTCACTCCTCTTGTACTTACGTCGACATTGTGCCTTTTGTATTAAATTTGGATGCAATTACTGTGTTTCATCGCCAATAAGAATATCCAATGTATACATAAACCTGAAGTGAAGCATCGGAATCTAAAACTGGACTCACTGGTGAGGTTCAAATCATAGACAGTTAGAGTGTCTGTCCTCTTGTACTTAAGTCGGCATTGTGCCTTTTGGATTAAATTCGGACGCAATTTCTGTGTTTCATCGTCAATAAGAAGGTCCAAGGGATACAGTAAACCTGAAGTGAAGCATCGGATCTAAAACTGGACTCACAGGAGGGGTTCAAGTCATAGAATGTTAGAGTGACTGTCTTCTTGTACTTAAGTCGACATTGTGCCTTTTGTATTAAATTCGGATGCAATTTCTGTGTTTCATCGTGGATAAGAAGGTCCAAGGGATACAGTATACCTGAAGTGAAGCATCGGAATCTAAAACTGGACTCACGGGAGAGGTTCAAATCATAGAAAGTTAGAAGGTCAGTCCTCTTGTACTTAAGTCGGCATTGTGCCTTTTGTATTAAATTCGGATGCATTTTCTGTGTTTCATCATCACTAAGATGGTCCAAGGGTTATAGTAAACCTGAAGTGAAACAGCGCAATCTAAAACTGGACTCACAGCAGAGGTTCAAATAATAGAAAGTTAGAGTGTCAGTCCTCTTGTACTTAAGTCGGCATTGACCCTTTTGTATTAAATTCGGATGCAATTTCTGTCAATCATCGTCAATAAGAAGGACCAAGGGATACAGTAAACCTCAAGTGCAGCATCGGAATTTAAAACTGGAGTCACAGGACAGGTTCAAATCATAGAAAGTTAGACTGTCAGTCATCTTGTACTTAAGTCGGCATTGTGCCTTTTTATTAAATTCGGATGCAATTTTTTTGTTTCATCGTCAATAAGAAGGTCCAAAGGATACAGTAAACCTGAAGTGAAGCATCGGATTTTAAAACTGGAGTCACCGGAGAGATTCAAATCATAGAAAGTTAGAGTGTCAGTCCTCTTGCACTTAAGTCGGCATTGTGCCTTTTGTATTAAATTTGGATGCAATAACTGTGCTTCATCGCCAATAAGAAGGTCCAATGTATACAGTAAACCTGAAGAGAAGCATCGGAATCTAAAACTGGACGCACAGGTGAGGTTCAAATCATGGAAAGTTAGAGTGTCAGTCCTCTTGTACTTAAGTCGGCATTGTGCCTTTTGTATTAAATTCGGATGCATTGTCTGTGTTTCATCATCACTAAGATGGTCCAAGGGATATAGTAAACCTGAAGTGAAGCAGCTTAATCTAAAACTGGACTCACAGCAGAGGTTCAAATCATAGATACTTAGAGTGTCAGTCCTCTTGTACTTAAGTCGGCATTGTACCTTTTGTATTAAATTCGGAAGTAATTTCTGTCATTCATCGTCAATAAGAAGGTCCAAGGGATACAGTAAACCTCAAGTGAAGCATCGGAATTTAAAACTGGAGTCACAGGAGAGGTTCAAATCATAGAAAGTTAGACTGTCAGTCCTCTTGTACTTAAGTCGGCATTGTACCTTTTGTATTAAATTCGGATGCAATTTCTGTCATTCATCGTCAATAAGAAGGTCCAAGGGATACTGTAAACCTCATGTGAAGTATCGGAATTTAAAACTGGAGTCACCGGAGAGATTCTAATCATAGAAAGTTAGAGTGTCAGTCCTCTTGTACTTAAGTTGGCATTGTGCCTTTGGAATTTAATTCCGATGCAATTTCTGTGTTTCATCGTCAATAAGAAGGTCGGAGGGATACAGTAAACCTGAAGTGAAGCATCGGAATCTAAAACTGGACTCACAGGAGAGGTTCAAATCATAGAAAGTTGGAGTGTCAGTCTTCTTGTACTTAAGTCGGCAGTGTGCCTTTTGTTTTAAGTTCGGATGCAAATTCTGTGTTTCATCATCAATAAGAAGGTCCAAGGGATAGAGTAAACCTGAAGTGAAGCATCGGAATTTAATACTGGACTCCCAGGTGAGGTTCAAATCATAGAAAGCTTGAGCGTCAGTCATCTTGTACTTCAGTCGTCATTGTGCCCTTTCTTTTAAATTCGGATGCAATTTCTGTGTTTCATCATCAATAAGAATGTCCAAGGGATACAGTAAACCTCAAGTGAAGCATCGGAATTTAAAACTGGAGTCACAGGAGAGGTTCAAATCATAGAAAGTTAGACTGTCAGTCCTCTTGTACTTATGTCGGCATTGTACCTTTTGTATTAAATTCGGATGCAATTTCTGTCATTCATCGTCAATAAGAAGGTCCAAGGGATACAGTAAACCTCAAGTGAAGCATCGGAATTTAAAACTGGAGTCACCGGAGAGATTCTAATCATAGAAAGTTAGAGTGTCAGTCCTCTTGTACTTAAGTTGGCATTGTGCCTTTGGAATTTAATTCCGATGCAATTTCTGTGTTTCATCGTCAATAAGAATGTCCAAGGGATACAGTAAACCTGAAGTGAAGCATCGGAATCTAAAACTGGACTAACAGGTGAGGTTCAAATCATAGAAAGTTAGAGTGTCAGTCCACTTGTGCTTCAGTCGGCATTGTGCTTTTTATATTAATTTCGGATTCATTTTCTGTGTTTCATCATAAATAAGAAGGTCCAAGGGATATAGTAAACCTGAAGTGAAGCATCGGAATCTAAAATTGGACTCACAGGAGAGGTTCAAATCATACAAATTTAGAGTGTCAGTGCTGTAGTACTTAAGTCGGCATTGTGCCTTTTGTATTATATTCGGATGCAATTTCTGAGTTTCATCATCAATAAGAAGGTCCAAGGGATACAGTAAACCTGAAGTGAAGCATCGGAATGTAAAACTGGACTCACAGGAGAGATTCAAATCATAGAAAGTTAGAGTGTCAGTCCTGTTGTACTTAAGTCGGCATTGTGCCTTTTGTATTAAATTCGGATGCAATTTCTGTGTTTCATCGTCAATAAGATGGTCCAAGGGATACAGTAAACCTGAAGTGAAGCATCGGAATCTAAAACTGGACTCACAGGAGAGGTTCAAATCATAGAAAATTAGAGTGTCAGTCCTCTTGTACTTAAGTCGGTATTGTGCCTTTTGTATTTAATTCGGATGCAATTTCTGTGCTTCATCGCCAATAAGATGATCCAAGGTATACAGTAAACCTGAAGTGAAGCGTCGGAATCTAAAACCCTGACTCACAGAAGAGGTTCAAATCATAGAAAGTTAGAGTGTCAGTCCTCTTGTACTTAAGTCGGCATTGTGCCTTTTGATTTTAATTCCGATGCAATTTCTGTGTTTCATCGTTAATAAGAAGGTCCCAGGGATACATTAAACCTGAAGTGAAGCATCGGAACTTAAAACTGGACTTACAGGAGAGGTTTAAATCATAGAAAGTTAGAGTGTCAGTCCTCTTGTACTTAAGTCGGCATTGTGCCTTTTGTATTAAATTCGGATGCAATTTCTGTGCTTCATTGCCAATAAGAAGGTCCAAGGTATACAGTAAACCTGAAGTGAAGCATCGGAATCTAAAACTGGACTCACAGGAGAGGTTCAAATCATAGAAAGTTAGAGTGTCTGTCCTCTTGTACTTAAGTCGGCATTGTGCCTTTTGTATTAAATTCGGACGCAATTTCTGTGTTTCATCGTCAATAAGAAGGTCCAAGGGATACAGTAAACCTGAAGTGAAGCATCGGAATCTAAAACTGGACTCACAAGAGAGGTTCAAATCATAGAAAGTTATAGTGTTACTTCTCTTGTACTTCAGTCGGCATTGTGCCTTTCGTATTAAATTCGAATGCAATTTCTGTGTTTCATCGTGGATAAGAAGGTCCAAGGGATACAGTAAACCTGAAGTGAAGCATCGGATTCTAAAACTGGACTCACAGAAGAGGATCAAATAATAGGAAGTTAGAGTGTCAGTCCTCATGTACTTAAGTCGGCATTGTGCCTTTTGTATTAAATTCGGATGCAATTTCTGTGCTTCATCGCCAATAATAAGGTCCAAGGTATACAGCAAACTTGAAGTGAAGCATCGGAATCTAAAACTGGACTCACAAGAGAGGTTCAAATCATAGAAAGTTGGAGTGTCAGTCCTCTTGTACTTAAGTCGGCAGAGTGCCTTTTGTATTAAATTCGAATGCAAATTCTGTGTTTCATCATCGATAAGAAGGTCCAAGGGATACAGTAAAGCAGAAGTGAAGCATCGGAATCTAAAACTGGACTCACGGGAGAGGTTCAAATCATAGAAAGTTAGAAGGTCAGTCCTCTTGTACTTAAGTCGGCATTGTGCCTTTTGTATTAAATTCGGATGCTAATTCTGTGTTTCATCATCAATAAGAAGGTCCAATGGATACAGGAAACCTAAAGTGAAGCATCGGAATCTAAAACTGGACTCACAGGAGAGGTTAAAATCATAGAAAATTAGATTGTCAGTCATCTTGTACTTAAGTCGGCAGAGTGCCTTTTGTATTAAATTCGGATGCAATATCTGTGCTTCATCATCAATAAGAAGGTCCAAGGGATATAGTAAACCTGAAGTGAAGCAGCGGAATCTAAAACCAGACTCGCAGCAGAGGTTCAATGCATAGAAAGTTAGAGTGTCAGTCCACTTGTACTTAAGTCGGCATTGTGCCTTTTGTATTAAGTTCGGATGCATTTTCTGTGTTTCATCATCACTAAGAAGGTCCAAGGGATATAGTAAACCTGAAGTGAAGCAGCGGAATCTAAAACTGGACTCACAGGAGAGGTTCAAATCATAGAAAGTTGGAGTGTCAGTCCTCTTGTACTTAAGTCGGCATTGTGCCATTTGTATTAAATTCGGATGCAATATCTGTGCTTCATCATCAATAAGAAGGTCCAAGGGATATAGTAAACCTGAAGTGAAGCAGCGGAATCTAAAACCGGACTCGCAGCAGAGGTTCAATGCATAGAAAGTTAGAGTGTCAGTCCACTTGTACTTAAGTCGGCATTGTGCCTTTTGTATTAAATTCGGATGCAATTTCTGTGTTTCATCGTCAATACGAAGGTCCAAGGGATTCAGTAAACCTGAAGTGAAGCATCGGAATTTAAAACTGTAGTCACAGGAGAGGTTAAAATCATAGAAAGTTAGAGCGTCAGTCCACTTGTACTTCAGTCGGCATTGTGCCTTTTGTTTTAAATTTGGATGCAATTACTGTGCGTCATCGCCAATAAGAATATCCAATGTATACAAAAACCTGAAGTGAAGCGTCGGAATCTAAAACTGGACTAACAGGAGAGGTTCAAATAGTAGAAAGTTAGAGAGTCAGTCCTCTTGTACTTAAGTCGGCATTGTGCTTTTTATATTAAATTCGGATTCATTTTCTGTGTTTCATCATCAATAAGAAGGTCCAAGGGATACAGTAAACCTGAAGTGAAGCATCGGAATCTAAAACTGGACTCACTGGAGAGATTCAAAACATAGAAAGTTAGAGTGTCTGCCCTTTTGTACTTAAGTCGGCATTTTTTCTTTTGTAATTAATTCGGATGCAATTTCTGTGTTTCATCGTTAAGAAGAAGGTCCAAGGGATACAGTTAACCTGAAGTGAAGCATCGGAATCTAAAATTGGACTCACAGGAGAGGTTCAAATCATAGAAATTTAGAGTGTCAGTGCTCTTGTACCTAAGTCGGCATTGTGCCTTATGTATTATTTTCGGATGCAATTTCTGAGTTTCATCATCAATACGAAGGTCCAAGGGATACAGTAAACCTGAAGTGAAGCATCGGAATCTAAAACTGGACTCACAGGGGAGATTCAAATCATAGAAAGTTAGAGTGTCAGTCCTGTTGTACTTAAGTCGGCATTGTGCCTTTTGTATTAAATTAATATGCAATTTCTGTGTTTCATCGTCAATAAGAAGGTCCAAGGGATACAGTAAACCTGAAGTGAAGCATCGGATTCTAAAACTGGACTCACAGAAGAGGATCAAATAATAGGAAGTGAGAGTGTCAGTCCTCTTGTACTTAAGTCGGCATTGTGCCTTTTGTATTAAATTCGGATGCAATTTCTGTGCTTCATCGCCAATAATAAGGTCCAAGGGATACAGTAAACCTGAAGTGAAGCATCGGAATCTAAAACTGGACTCACAAGGGAGGTTCAAATCATAGAAAGTTGGAGTGTCAGTCCTCTTGTACTTAAGTCGGCAGAGTGCCTTTTGTATTAAATTCGGATGCAAATTCTGTGTTTCATCATCGATAAGAAGGTCCAAGGGATACAGTAAACCTGAAGTGAAGCATCGGAATCTAATACTGGACTCCCAGGTTAGGTTCAAATCATAGAAAGTTTGAGCGTCAGTCCTCTTGTACTTCAGTCGGCGATGTGCCTTTTGTATTAAATTCGGATACAATTTCTGTGTTTCATCATCAATAAGAAGGT
The DNA here is from genome assembly GCF_021461395.2 of Schistocerca americana. Lineage (NCBI taxonomy): Eukaryota > Metazoa > Arthropoda > Insecta > Orthoptera > Acrididae > Schistocerca > Schistocerca americana. The sequence continues at coordinate 73,565,229 of NC_060130.1, forward strand.
CCAAGGGATACAGTAAACCAGATGTGAAGCATCGGAATCTAAAACTGGACTCACAGGAGAGGTTAAAATCATAGAAAATTAGAGTGTCAGTCATCTTGCACTTAAGTCGGCATTGTGCCTTTTGTATTAAATTCGGATGCAATTTCTGTGTTTCATCATCATTATGAAGGTCCAAGGGATACAGTAAACCTGAAGAGAAGCATCGAAATCTAAAACTGGACGCACAGGTGAGGTTCGAATCATAGAATGTTAGAGTGTCAGTCCTCTTGTACTTAAGTCGGCATTGTGTCTTTTGTATTTAATTCGGATGCATTTTCTGTGTTTCATCATCACTAAGAAGGTCCAAGGGATATAGTAAACCTGAAGTGAAGCAGCGGAATCTAAAACTGGACTCACAGGAGAGGTTCAAATCATAGAAAGTTGGAGTGTCAGTCCTCTTGTACTTAAGTCGGCAGTGTGCCTTTTGTATTAAATTCGGATGCAAATTCTGTGTTTCATCATCAATAAGAAGGTCCAAGGGATACAGTAAACCTGAAGTGAAGCATCGGAATCTAATACTGGACTCCCAGGTGTGGTTCAAATCATAGAAAGTTAGAGCGTCAGTCCACTTGTACTTCAGTCGGCATTGAGCCTTTTGTTTTAAATTCGGATGCACTTTCTGTGTTTCATCATCAATATGAAGGTCCAAGGGATACAGTAAACCACAAGTGAAGCATCGGAATCAAAAACTGGACTCACGGAAGAGGTTCAAATCATAGAAAGTTTGAGTGTCAGTCCTCTTGTACTTAAGTTGCCATTGTGTCTTTTGTATTAAATTCGGATGCAAATTCTGTGTTTCATCAACAATAAGAAGGTCCAAGGGATACAGTAAACCTGAAGTGAAGAATCGGAATCTAAAACGGGACTCACAGGAGAGGTGAAAATCATAGAAAATTAGAGTGTCAGTCCTCTTGTACTTACGTCGACATTGTGCCTTTTGTATTAAATTTGGATGCAATTACTGTGTTTCATCGCCAATAAGAATATCCAATGTATACATAAACCAGAAGTGAAGCATCGGAATCTAAAACTGGACTCACTGGTGAGGTTCAAATCATAGACAGTTAGAGTGTCTGTCCTCTTGTACTTAAGTCGGCATTGTGCCTTTTGGATTAAATTCGGACGCAATTTCTGTGTTTCATCGTCAATAAGAAGGTCCAAGGGATACAGTAAACCTGAAGTGAAGCATCGGATCTAAAACTGGACTCACAGGAGGGGTTCAAGTCATAGAATGTTAGAGTGACTGTCTTCTTGTACTTAAGTCGACATTGTGCTTTTTGTATTAAATTCGAACGCAATTTCTGTGTTTCATCGTCAATAAGAAGGTCCAAGGGATACAGTAAGCCTGAAGTGAAGCATCGGAATCTAAAACTGGACTCACAGGAGAGGTTAAAATCATAGAAAATTAGAGTGTCAGTCATCTTGTACTTATGTCGGCATTGTGCCTTTTGTATTAAATTCGGATGCAATTTCTGTGTTTCATCATCAATATGAAGGTCCAAGGAATACAGTCATCCTGAAGTGAAGCATCGGAATCTAAATCTGGACTCACAGGAGAGGTTCAAATCATAGACAGTCAGAGTGTCAGTCCTCTTGTACTTCAGTCGGCATTGTGCCTTTTGTATTAAATTCGGATGGAATATCTGTGTTTCATTATCAATAAGAACGTCCAAGGGATATAGTAAACCTTAAGTGAAGCAGCGGAATCTAAAACTGGACTCACAGCAGAGGTTCAAATCATAGAAAGTTAATGTGTCAGTCCTCTTGTTCTTAAGTCGGCAATGTGCCTTTTGAATTTAATTCCGATGCAATTTCTGTCTTTCATCGTCAATAAGAAAGTCCAAGGAATACAGTAAACCTGAAGTGAAGCATCGGAATCTAAAACTGGACTCACAGGAGAGGTTCAAATCACAGAAAGTTAGAGAGTCAGTCCTCTTGTACTTAAGTCGGCATTGTGCTTTTTGTATTAAATTTGGATGCTACTACTGTGCTTCATCGCCAATAAGAAGGTCCAATGTATACAGTAAACGTGAAGTGAAGGATAGGAATCTAAAACTGGACTCACAGGAGAGGTTCAAATCGTAGAAGGTTGGAGTGTCAGTCCTCTTGTACTTAAGTCGGCAGTGTGCCTTTTGTATTAAATTCATATGCAAATTCCGTGTTTCATCATCAATAAGAAGGTCCAAGGGATACAGTAAACCTGAAGTGAAGCATCGGAATCTAAAACTGGACTCACGGGAGAGGTTCTAATCATAGAAAGTTAGAGTGTCAGTCCTCTTGTACTTAAGTCGGCATTGTGCATTTTGTATTAAATTCGGATGCAAATTCTGTGTTTCAGCATCAATAAGAATGTCCAAGGGATACAGTAAACCTGAAGTGAAGCATCGGAATCTAAAACTGGACTCACAGGAGAGGTTAAAATCATAGAAAATTTGAGTGTCAGTCATCTTGTACTTAAGTCGGCATTGTACCTTTAGTATTAAATTCGGATTTAATTTCTGTGTTTCATCATCAATTTGAAGGTCCAAGGGATACAGAAAAACCTGAAGTGAAGCATTGGAATCTAAAACTGGACTCACAGGAGAGGTTCAAATCATAGATAGTTAGAGTGTCAGTCCTCTTGTACTTAAATCGGCATTCTGCCTTTTGTATTAAATTAGGATGCAATTACTGTGCTTCATCGCCAATAAGAAGGTCCAATGTATACAGTAAACCTGAAGTGAGCATCGGAATCTAAAACTGGACTCACAGGATATGTTCAAATCATAGAAAGTTGGAGTGTCAGTCCTCTTGTACCTAAGTCGGCAGTGTGCCTTTTGTATTAAATTCGGATGCAAATTCTGTGTTTCATCATCAATAAGAAGGTCTAAGGGATACAGTAAACCTGAAGTGAAGCATCGGAATCTAAAACTGGACTCACAGGTGACGTTCAAATCATAGAAAGTTAGAGTGTTAGTCCTCTTGTACTTAAGTCTGCATTGTGTCTTTTGTATTAAATTCGGATGCAATTTCTGTGTTTCATCAACAATAAGAAGGTCCAAGGGATACAGTAAACCTGAAGTGAAGCAGCGGAATCTAAAACTGGACTCACAGCAGAGGTTCAAATCATAGAAAGTTAGAGTGTCAGTCCTCTTGTACTTAAGTCGGCATTGTACCTTTTGTATTAAGTTCGGATGGAATTTCTGTGTTTCATCGTCAATAAGAAGGTCCAAGGGATACAGTAAACCTGAAGTGAAGCATGGGAATATAAACTGGAGTCATAGGAGAGGTTAAAATCATAGAAAGTTAGACTGTCTGTCCTCTTGTACTTATGTCGGCATTGTGCCTTTTTATTAAATTCGGATGCAATTTCTGTCTTTCATCGTCAATAAGAAGGTCCATGGGATATAGTAAACCTGAAGTGAAGCATCGGAATCTAAAGCTGGACTCACAGGAGAGGTTCCAATCATAGAAAGTTAGAGTGTCAGTCCTCTTGTACCTAAGTCTTCATTGTGCCTTTTGAATTTAATTCAGATGCAATTTCTGTGTTTCATCGTCAATAAGATGGTCCAAGGGAAACAGTAAACCTGAACTGAAGATACGGGATCTAAAACTGGACTCGCAGGAGAGGTTCAAATCATAGAAAGTTAGAGTGTCAGTCCTCTTGTACTTAAGCCGGTATTGTGCCTTTTGTATTAAATTCGGATGCAATTTCTGTGTTTCATCGTCTATAAGAAGGTCCAAGGGATACAATAAACCTGAAGTGAAGCATCGGAATCTAAAACTGGACTCACGGGGGAGGTTCAAATCATAGAAAGTTAGAAGGTCATTCCTCTTGTACTTAAGTCGGCGTTGTGCCTTTTGTATTAAATTCGGATACAAGTTCTGTGTTTCATCATCAATATGAAGGTCCAAGGGATACAGTAAACCTGAAGAGAAGCATCAAAATCTAAAACTGGACGCACAGGTGAGGTTCAAATCATAGAAAGTTAGAGTGTCAGTCCTCTTGTACTTAAGTCGGCATTGTGCCTTTTGTATTAAATTCGGATGCATTTTCTGTGTTTCATCATCACTAAGATGGTCCAAGGGATAGAGTAAACCTGAAGTGAAGCAGCGGAATCTAAAACTGGACTCACAGCAGAGGTTCAAATCATAGAAAATTAGAGTGTCAGTCATCTTGTACTTAAGTCGGCATTGTACCTTTTGTATTAAATTCGGATGCAATTTCTGTGATTCATCATCAATAAGAAGGTCCAAGGGATACAGTAAACCTGAAGTGAAGCTTCGGAATCTAAATCTGGACTCACGGGAGAGGTTCTAATCAGAGAAAGTTGGAGTGTCAGTCCTCTTGTACTTAAGTCGGCATTGTACCTTTTGTATTAAATTCATATGCAATTTCTGTCATTCATCGTCAATAAGAAGGTCCAAGGGATACAGTAAACCTCAAGTGAAGCACCGGAATTTAAAACTGGAGTCACCGGAGAGATTCAAATCATAGAAAGTTAGAGTGTCAGTCCTCTTGTACTTAAGTCGGCATTGTGCCTTTGGAATTTAATTCCGATGCAATTTCTGTGTTTCATCGTCAATAAGAAGGTCCAAGGGATACAGTAAACCTGAAGTGAGGCATCGGAATCTAAATCTGGACTCACAGGAGAGGTTCAAATCATAGAAAGTTGGAGTGTCAGTCTTCTTGTACTTAAGTCGGCATTGTGCCTTTGGAATTTAATTCCGATGCAATTTCTGTGTTTCATCGTCAATAAGAAGGTCCAAGGGATACAGTAAACCTCAAGTGAAGCATCGGAATTTAAAACTGGAGTCACCGGAGAGATTCAAATCATAGAAAGGTGGAGTGTCAGTCTTCTTGTACTTAAGTCGGCAGTGTGCCTTTTGTATTAAATTCGGATGCAAATTCTGTGTTTCATCATCAATAAGAAGGTCCAAGGGATACAGTAAACCTGAAGTGAAGCATCGGAATCTAAAACTAGACTCACAGGAGAGGTTCAAATCATAGACAGTTAGAGTGTCAGTCCTCATGTACTTCAGTCGGCGTTGTGCCTTTTGTATTATATTCGGACGGAATTTCTGTGTTTTATTATCAATAAGAAGGTCCAAGGGATATAGTAAACCTGAAGTGAAGCAGCGGAATCGAAAACTGGACTCACAGCAGAGGTTCAAATCATAGAAAGTTAGAGTGTCAGTCCTCTTGTACTTAAGTCGGCAGAGTGCCTTTTGAATTTAATTCCGATGCAATTTCTGTCTTTCATCGTCAATAAGAAAGTCCAAGGAATACAGTAAACCTGAAGTGAAGCATCGGAATCTAAAACTGGACTCACAGGAGAGGTTCAAATCACTGAAAGTTAGAGTGTCAGTCCTCTTGCACTTAAGTCGGCATTGTGCCTTTTGTATTAAATTTGGATGCTACTACTGTGCTTCATCGCCAATAAGAAGGTCCAATGTATACAGTAAACCTGAAGTGAAGGATCGGAATGTAAAACTGGACTCACAGGAGAGGTTCAAATCATAGAAGGTTGGAGTGTCAGTCCTCTGGTACTTAAGTCGGCAGTGTGCCTTTTGTATTAAATTCAGATGCAAATTCTGTGTTTCATCATCAATAAGAAGGTCCAAGGGATACAGTAAACCTGAAGTGAAGCATCGGAATCTAATACTGGACTCCCAGGTGAGGTTCAAATCATAGAAAGTTTGAGTGTCAGTCCTCATGTACTTCAGTTGGCGTTGTGCCTTTTGTATTATATTCGGACGGAATGTCTGTGTTTTATTATCAATAAGAAGGTCCAAGGGATATAGTAAACCTGAAGTGAAGCAGCGGAATCTAAAACTGGACTCACAGCAGAGGTTCAAATCATAGAAAGTTAGAGTGTCAGTCCTCTTGTACTTAAGTCGGCAGAGTGCCTTTTGAATTTAATTCCGATGCAATTTCTGTCTTTCATCGTCAATAAGAAAGTCCAAGGAATACAGTAAACCTGAAGTGAAGCATCGGAATCTAAAACTGGACTCACAGGAGAGGTTCAAATCACAGAAAGTTAGAGTGTCAGTCCTCTTGCACTTAAGTCGGCATTGTGCCTTTTGTATTAAATTTGGATGCTACTAGTGTGCTTCATCGCCAATAAGAAGGTCCAATGTATACAGTAAACCTGAAGTGAAGGATCGGAATGTAAAACTGGACTCACAGGAGAGGTTCAAATCATAGAAGGTTGGAGTGTCAGTCCTCTGGTACTTAAGTCGGCAGTGTGCCTTTTGTATTAAATTCAGATGCAAATTCTGTGTTTCATCATCAATAAGAAGGTCCAAGGGATACAGTAAACCTGAAGTGAAGCATCGGAATCTAATACTGGACTCCCAGGTGAGGTTCAAATCATAGAAAGTTTGAGTGTCAGTCCTCTTGTACTTCAGTCGGCATTGTGCCTTTTGTATTAAATTCGGATGCAATTTCTGTGATTCATCATCAATAAGAAGGACCAAGGGATACAGTAAACCTGAAGTGAAGCATCGGAATCTAAATCTGGACTCACGGGAGAGGTTCTAATCAGAGAAAGTTAGAGTGTCAGTCCTCTTGTACTTAAGTCGGCATTGTGCCTTTTGTATTAAATTCGGATGCAAATTCTGTGTTTCATCATCAATAAGAATGTCCAAGGGATACAGTAAACCTGAAGTGAAGCATCGGAATCTAAAACCGGACTCACAGGAGAGGTTAAAATCATAGAAAATTACAGTGTCAGTCATCTTGTACTTAAGTCGGCATTGTGCGTTTTGTATTAAATTCGGATGCAATTTCTGTGTTTCATCATCAATATGAAGGTCCAAGGGATACAGAAAAACCTGAAGTGAAGCATTGGAATCTAAAACTGGACTCACAGGAGAGGTTCAAATCATAGATAGTTAGAGTGTCAGTCCTCTTGTACTTAAATCGGCATTGTGCCTTTTGTATTAAATTTGGTTGCAATTACTGTGCTTCATCGCCAATAAGAAGGTCCAATGTATACAGTAAACCTGAAGTGAAGCATCGGAATCTAAAACTGGACTCACAGGTGACGTTCAAATCATAGAAAGTTAGAGTGTCAGTCCTCTTGTACTTAAGTCTGCATTGTGTCTTTTGTATTAAATTCGGATGCAATTTCTGTGTTTCATCATCAATAAGAAGGTCCAAGGGATATAGTAAACCTGAAGTGAAGCAGCGGAATCTAAAACTGGACTCACAGCAGAGGTTCAAATCATAGAAAGTTAGACTGTCAGTCCTCTCGTACTTAAGTCGGCATTGTACCTTTTGTATTAAATTCGCATGCAATTTCTGTCATTCATCGTCAATAAGAAGGTCCAAGGGATACAGTAAACCTCAAGTGAAGCATCGGAATTTAAAACTGGAGTCACCGGAGAGATTCAAATCATAGAAAGTTAGAGTGTCAGTCCTCTTGTACTTAAGTCGGCATTGTGCCTTTGGAATTTAATTCCGATGCAATTTCTGTGTTTTATCGTCAATAAGAAGGTCCAAGGGATACAGTAAACCTGAAGTGAAGCATCGGAATCTAAAACAGGACTCACAGGTGACGTTCAAATCATAGAAAGTTAGAGTGTCAGTCCTCTTGTACTTAAATCGGCATTGTGCCTCTTGTATTAAATTCGGATGCAAATTCTGTGTTTCATCATCAATAAGAAGGTCCAAGGGATACAGTAAACCTGAAGTGAAGCTTCGGAATCTAATACTGGACTCCCAGGTGAGGTTCAAATCATAGAAAGTTTGAGCGTCAGTCCTCCTGTACTTCAGTCGTCATTGTGCCTTTTGTTTTAAATTCGGATGCAATTTCTGTGTTTCATCATCAATAAGAAGGTCCAAGGGATACAGTAAACCAGAAGTGAAGCATCGGAATCTAAAACTGGACTCACGGAAGAGGTTCAAATCATAGAAAGTTTGGAGGTCAGTCCTCTTGTACTTAAGTTGACATTGTGCCTTTTGTATTAAATTCGGATGCAATTTCTGTGTTTCATCAACAATAAGAAGGTCCAAGAGATACAGTAAACATGAAGTGAAGAACCGGAATCTAAAACTGGACTCACAGGAGAGGTTAAAATCATAGAAAATTAGAGTGTCAGTCATCTTGTACTTATGTCGGCATTGTGCCTTTTGTATTAAATTCGAATGCAATTTCTGTGTTTCATCATCAATATGAAAATCCAAGGAATACAGTAATACTGAAGTGAAGCATCGGAATCTAAAACTGGACTCACAGGAGAGGCTCAAATCATAGACAGTTAGAGTGTCAGTCCTCATGTACTTCAGTCGGCATTGTGCCTTTTGTATTATATTCCGATGGAATTTCTGTGTTTTATTATCAATAAGAAGGTCCAAGTTATATAGTAAACCTGAAGTGAAGCAGCGGAATCTAAAACTGGACTTACAGCAGAGGTTCAAATCATAGAAAGTTAGAGTGTCAGTCCTCTTGTACGTAAGTCGGCAATGTGCCTTTTGAATTTAATTCCGATGCAATTTGTGTCTTTCATCGTCAATAAGAAAGTCCAAGGAATACAGTAAACCTGAAGTGTAGCATCGGAATCTAAAACTGGACTCACAGGAGAGGTTCAAATCACAGAAAGTTAGAGTGTCAGTCCTCTTGCACTTACGTCGGCATTGTGCCTTTTGTATTAAATTTGGATGCTACTACTGTGCTTCATCGCCAACAAGAAGGTCCAATGTATACAGTAAACCTGAAGTGAAGGATCGGAATCTAAAACTGGACTCACAGGAGAGGTTCAAATCATAGAAGGTTGGAGTGTCAGTCCTCTTGTACTTAAGTCGGCAGTGTGCCTTTTGTATTAAATTCAGATGCAAATTCTGTGTTTCATCATCAATAAGAAGTTCCAAGGGATACAGTAAACCTGAAGTGAAGCATCGGAATCTAAAACTAGACTCACAGGAGAGGTTCAAATCATAGACAGTTAGAGTGTCAGTCCTCATGTACTTCAGTCGGCATTGTGCCTTTTGTATTATATTCGGATGGAATTTCTGTGTTTTATTATCAATAAGGTCCAAGGGATATAGTAAACCTGAAGTGAAGCAGCGGAATCTAAAACTGGACTCACAGCAGAGGTTCAAATCATAGAAAGTTAGAGTGTCAGTCCTCTTGTACTTAAGTCGGCAAAGTGCCTTTTGAATTTAATTCCGATGCAATATCTGTCTTTCATCGTCAATAAGAAAGTCCAAGGAATACAGTAAACCTGAAGTGAAGCATCGGAATCTAAAACTGGACTCACAGGAGAGGTTCAAATCACAGAAAATTAGAGTGTCAGTCCTCTTGCACTTAAGTCGGCATTGTGCCTTTTGTATTAAATTTGGATGCTACTACTGTGCTTCATCGCCAATAAGAAGGTCCAATGTATACAGTAAACCTGAAGTGAAGGATCGGAATGTAAAACTGGACTCACAGGAGAGGTTCAAATCATAGAAGGTTGGAGTGTCAGTCCTCTGGTACTTAAGTCGGCAGTGTGCCTTTTGTATTAAATTCAGATGCAAATTCTGTGTTTCATCATCAATAAGAAGGTCTAAGTCATACAGTAAACCTGAAGTGAAGCATCGGAATCTAATACTGGACTCCCAGGTGAGGTTCAAATCATAGAAAGTTTAAGTGTCAGTCCTCTTGTACTTCAGTCGGCATTGTGCCTTTTGTATTAAATTCGGATGCAATTTCTGTGATTCATCATCAATAAGAAGGTCCAAGGGATACAGTAAACCTGAAGTGAAGCATCGGAATCTAAATCTGGACTCACGGGAGAGGTTCTAATCACAGAAAGTTAGAGTGTCAGTCCTCTTGTACTTAAGTCGGCATTGTGCCTTTTGTATTAAATTCGGATGCAAATTCTGTGTTTCATCATCAATAAGAATGTCCAAGGGATACAGTAAACCTGAAGTGAAGCATCGGAATCTAAAACCGGACTCACAGGAGAGGTTAAATTCATAGAAAATTAGAGTGTCAGTCATCTTGTACTTAAGTCGGCATTGTGCGTTTTGTATTAAATTCGGATGCAAATTCTGTGTTTCATCATCAATAAGAAGGTCCAAGGGATACAGAAAAACCTGAAGTGAAGCATTGGAATCTAAAACTGGACTCAGAGGAGAGGTTCAAATCATAGATAGTTAGAGTGTCAGTCCTCTTGTACTTAAATCGGCATTGTGCCTCTTGTATTAAATTTGGATGCAATTACTGTGCTTCATCGCCAATAAGAAGGTCCAATGTATACAGTAAACCTGAAGTGAAGCATCGGAATCTAAAACTGGACTCACAGATGACGTTCAAATCATAGAAAGTTAGAGTGTCAGTCCTCTTGTACTTAAGTCTGCATTGTGTCTTTTGTATTAAATTCGGATGCAATTTCTGTGTTTCATCATCAATAAGAAGGTCCAAGGGATATAGTAAACCTAAAGTGAAGCATCGGAATCTAAAACTGGACTCACAGGAGAGGTTCAAATCACAGAAAGTTAGAGTGTCAGTCCTCTTGCACTTAAGTCGGCATTGTGCCTTTTGTATTAAATTTGGATGCTACTACTGTGCTTCATCGCCAATAAGAAGGTCCAATGTATACAGTAAACCTGAAGTGAAGGATCGGAATGTAAAACTGGACTCACAGGAGAGGTTCAAATCATAGAAGGTTGGAGTGTCAGTCCTCTGGTACTTAAGTCGGCAGTGTGCCTTTTGTATTAAATTCAGATGCAAATTCTGTGTTTCATCATCAATAAGAAGGTCCAAGTCATACAGTAAACCTGAAGTGAAGCATCGGAATCTAATACTGGACTCCCAGGTGAGGTTCAAATCATAGAAAGTTTGAGTGTCAGTCCTCTTGTACTTCAGTCGGCATTGTGCCTTTTGTATTAAATTCAGATGCAATTTCTGTGATTCATCATCAATAAGAAGGTCCAAGGGATACAGTAAACCTGAAGTGAAGCATCGGAATCTAAATCTGGACTCACGGGAGAGGTTCTAATCACAGAAAGTTAGAGTGTCAGTCCTCTTGTACTTAAGTCGGCATTGTGCCTTTTGTAATAAATTCGGATGCAAATTCTGTGTTTCATCATCAATAAGAATGTCCAAGGGATACAGTAAACCTGAATTGAAGCATCGGAATCTAAAACCGGACTCACAGGAGAGGTTTAAATCATAGAAAATTAGAGTGTCAGTCATCTTGTACTTAAGTCGGCATTGTGCGTTTTGTATTAAATTCGGATGCAAATTCTGTGTTTCATCATCAATAAGAAGGTCCAAGGGATACAGAAAAACCTGAAGTGAAGCATTGGAATCTAAAACTGAACTCAGAGGAGAGGTTCAAATCATAGATAGTTAGAGTGTCAGTCCTCTTGTACTTAAATCGGCATTGTGCCTTTTGTATTAAATTTGGATGCAATTACTGTGCTTCATCGCCAATAAGAAGGTCCAATGTATACAGTAAACCTGAAGTGAAGCATCGGAATCTAAAACTGGACTCACAGATGACGTTCAAATCATAGAAAGTTAGAGTGTCAGTCCTCTTGTACTTAAGTCTGCATTGTGTCTTTTGTATTAAATTCGGATGCAATTTCTGTGTTTCATCATCAATAAGAAGGTCCAAGGGATATAGTAAACCTAAAGTGAAGCAGCGGAATCTAAAACTGGACTCACAGCAGAGGTTCAAATCATAGAAAGTTAGACTGTCAGTCCTCTTGTACTTAAGTCGGCATTGTACCTTTCGTATTAAATTCGCATGCAATTTCTGTCATTCATCGTCAATAAGAAGGTCCAAGGGATATAGTAAACCTCAAGTGAAGCATCGGAATTTAAAACTGGAGTCACCGGAGAGATTCAAATCATAGAAAGTTAGAGTGTCAGTCCTCATGTACTTCAGTCGGCATTGTGCCTTTTGTATTATATTCCGATGGAATTTCTGTGTTTTATTATCAATAAGAAGGTCCAAGGGATATAGTAAACCTGAAGTGAAGCAGCGGAATCTAAAACTGGACTCACAGCAGAGGTTCAAATCATAGAAAGTTAGAGTGTCAGTCCTCTTGTACTTAAGTCGGCAAGGTGCCTTTTGAATTTAATTCCGATGCAATTTGTGTCTTTCATCGTCAATAAGAAAGCCCAAGGAATACAGTAAACCTGAAGTGAAGCATCGGAATCTAAAACTGGACTCATAGGAGAGGTTCAAATCACAGAAAGTTAGAGTGTCAGTCCTCTTGCACTTAAGTCGGCATTGTGCCTTTTGTATTAAATTTGGATGCTACTACTGTGCTTCATCGCCAATAAGAAGGTCCAATGTATACAGTAAACCTGAAGTGAAGGATCGGAATCTAAAACTGGACTCACAGGAGAGGTTCAAATCATAGAAGGTTGGAGTGTCAGTCCTCTTGTACTTAAGTCGGCAGTGTGCCTTTTGTATTAAATTCAGATGCAAATTCTGTGTTTCATCATCAATAATAAGGTCCAAGGGATACAGTAAACCTGAAGTGAAGCATCGGAATCTAATACTGGACTCCCAGGTGAGGTTCAAATCATAGAAAGTTTGAGTGTCAGTCCTCTTGTACTTCAGTCGTTATTGTGCCTTTTGTGTTAAATTCGGATGCAATTTCTGTGATTCATCATCAATAAGAAGGTCCAAGGGATGCAATAAACCTGAAGTGAAGCATCGGAATCTAAAACTGGACTCACGGGAGAGGTTCTAATCAGAGAAAGTTAGAGTGTCAGTCCTCTTGTACTCAAGTCGGCATTGTGCCTTTTGTATTAAATTCGGATGCAAATTCTGTGTTTCATCATCAATAAGAATGTCCAAGGGATACAGTAAACCTGAAGTGAACCATCGGAATCTAAAACTGGACTCACAGGAGAGGTTAAAATCATAGAAAATTAGAGTGTCAGTCATCTTGTACTTAAGTCGGCATTGTGCCTTTTGTATTAAATTCGGATGCAATTTCTGTGTTTCATCATCAATATGAAGGTCCAAGGGATACAGAAAAACCTGAAGTGAAGCATTGGAATCTAAAACTGGACTCACAGGAGAGGTTCAAATCATAGAAAGTTAGACTGTCTGTCCTCTTGTACTTATGTCGGCGTTGTGCCTTTTTATTAAATTCGGATGCAATTTCTGTGTTTCATCGTCAATACGAAGGTCCAAGGGATACAGTAAACCTGAAGTGAAGCATCGGAATCTAAAGCTGGACTCAATGGAGAGGTTCCAATCATAGAAAGTTAGAGTGTCAGTCCTCTTGTACCTAAGTCTTCATTGTGCCTTTTGAATTTAATTCAGATGCAATTTCTGTGTTTCATCGTCAATAAGAAGGTCCAAGGGAAACAGTTAACCTGAACTGAAGATTCGGAATCTAAAACTGGACTCGCAGGAGAGGTTCAAATCATAGAAAGTTTGAGTGTCAGTCCTCTTGTACTTCAGTCGTTATTGTGCCTTTTGTGTTAAATTCGGATGCAATTTCTGTGTTTCATCGTCTATAAGAAGGTCCAAGGGATACAATAAACCTGAAGTGAAGCATCGGAATCTAAAACTGGACTCACAGAAGAGGTTCAAATCATAGAAAGTTACAGTGTCAGTCGTCTTGTACTTAAGTCGGCTTTGTGCTTTTGTATTAAATTCGGATGCAATTTCTGTGCTTCATCGTCAATATAAAAGTCCAAAGTATACAGTAAACCTGAAGTGAGGCATCGAAATCCAAAACTGGACTCACAGGAGAGGTACAAATTATAGAAAGTTAGAGCGTCAGTCCTCTTGTTTTTAAGTCGGCATTGTGCCTTTTGTATTAAATTCGGATGCAATTTCTGTGTTTCATCGCCAATAACAAGGTCCAAGGGATATAGTAAGCCTGAAGTGAAGCATCGGAATCTAAAACTGGACTCACAGGAGAGGTTCAAATCATAGAAAGTGAGAGTGTCAGTCCTCCTGTACTTAAGTCGGCATTGTGCCTTTCGTATTAAATTCGGATGCAATCTCTGAGTTTCATCATCAATAAGAAGGTCAAAGGGATACAGTAAACCTGAAGTGAAGCATTGGAATCTATAACTGGACTCACAGGAAAGGTTCAAATCATAGAAAGTTAGATTGTCAGTCCTGTTGTACTTAAGTCGGCATTGTGCCTTTTGTATTAAATTCGGATGCAATTTCTGTGTTTCATCGTCAATAAGAAGGTCCAAGGGATACAGTAAACCTGAAGTGAAGCATCGGAATCTTAAACTGGACTCACAGGAGGGGATCAAATAATAGAAAGTTAGAGTGTCAGTCCTCTTGTACTTAAGTCGGCATTGTGCCTTTTGTATTATATTCGGATGCAATTTCTGTGCTTCATCGACAATAAGAAGGTCCAAGGTATACAGTAAACCTGAAGTGAACCATCGAAATCTAAAACTGGACTCACAGGAGAGGTTCAAATCATAGAAAGTTATAGTGTCAGTTCTCTTGTACTTACGTCGGCATTGTGCCTTTCGTATTAAATTCGGTTCCAATTTCTGTGTTTCATCGTGAATAAGAAGGTCCAAGGGATACAGTAAACCTGAAGTGAAGCATCGGAATCTTAAACTGGACTCACATTAGGGGATCAAATAATAGAAAGTTACAGTGTCAGTCCTCTTGTACTTAAGTCGGCTTTGTGCTTTTGTATTAAATTCGGATGCAATTTCTGTGCTTCATCGCCAATATAAAGGTCCAAAGTATACAGTAAACCTGAAGTGAAGCATCGAAATCTAAAACTGGACTCACAGGAGAGGTTCAAATCATAGAAAGTTAGAGTGTCAGTCCCCTTGTACTTATGTCGGCAGTGTGCTTTTTGTATTAAATTCGGATGCAAATTCTGTGTTTCATCATCAATAAGAAGGTCCAAGGGATACAGTAAACCTGAAGTGAAGCATCGGAATCTAAAACTGGACTCCCAGGTGAGGTTCAAATCATAGAAAGTTTGAGTGTCAGTCCTCTTGTACTTCAGTCGGCATTGTGCCTTTTGTATTAAATTCGGATGCAATTTCTGTGTTTCATCATCAATAAGAAGGACCAAGGGATACAGTAAACCAGAAGTGAAGCATCGGAATCTAAAACTGGACTTACGGGAGAGATTCAAATCATAGAAAGTTAGACTGTCAGTCCTCTTGTACTTAAGTCGGCATTGTGCCCTTTTGTATTAAATTCGGATCCAATTTCTGTGTTTCATCATCAATATGAAGGTCCAAGGGATACAGTAAAACCTGAAGTGAATCATCGGAATCTAATACTGGAGTCACAGGAGAGGTTCAAATCATAGATAGTTAGAGTGTCAGTCCTCTTGTACTTAAGTCGGCATTGTGCCTTTGGAATTTAATTCCGATGAAATTTCTGTGTATCATCGTCAATAAGAAGGGCCAAGGGATACAGTAAACCTGAAGTGAAGCATCGGAATCTAAAACTGGACTCACAGCAGAGGTTCAAATCATAGAAAGTTGGAGTGTCAGTCCCCTTGTGCTTAAGTCGGCTTTGTGCTTTTGTATTAAATTCGGATGCAATTTCTGTGCTTCATCGTCAATATAAAGGTCCAAAGTATACAGTAAACCTGAAGTGAAGCATCGAAATCCAAAACTGGACTCACAGGAGAGGTACAAATTATAGAAAGTTAGAGCGTCAGTCCTCTTGTTTTTAAGTCGGCATTGTGCCTTTTGTATTAAATTCGGATGCAATTTCTGTGTTTCATCGCCAATAAGAAGGTCCAAGGGATATAGTAAGCCTGAAGTGAAGCATCGGAATCTAAAACTGGACTCACAGGAGAGGTTCAAATCATAGAAAGTGAGAGTGTCAGTCCTCCTGTACTTAAGTCGGCATTGTGCCATTTGTATTAAATTCGGATGCAATCTCTGAGTTTCATCATCAATAAGAAGGTCCAAGGGATACAGTAAACCTGAAGTGAAGCATTGGAATCTATAACTGGACTCACAGGAAAGGTTCAAATTATAGAAAGTTAGAGTGTCAGTCCTGTTGTACTTAAGTCGGCATTGTGCCTTTTGTATTAAATTCGGATGCAATTTCTGTGTTTCATCGTCAATAAGAAGGTCCAAGGGATACAGTAAACCTGAAGTGAAGCATCGGAATCTAAAACTGCACTCACAGGAGAGGTTCAAATCATAGTAAGTTATAGTGTCAGTTCTCTTGTACTTACGTCGGCATTGTGCCTTTCGTATTGAATTCGGATGCAATTTCTGTGTTTCATCGTGAATAAGAAGGTCCAAGGGATACAGTAAACCTGAAGTGAAGAATCGGAATCTTAAACTGGACTCACAGGAGGGGATCAAATAATAGAAAGTTAGAGTGTCAGTCCTCTTGTACTTAAGCGGCATTGTGAATTTTGTATTATATTCGGATGCAATTTCTGTGCTTCATCGATAATAAGAAGGTCCAAGGTATAGAGTAAACCTGAAGTGAAGCATCGAAATCTAAAACTGGACTCACAGGAAAGGTTCAAATCATAGAAAGTTATAGTGTCAGTTCTCTTGTACTTACGTCGGCATTGTGCCTTTCGTATTAAATTCGGTTCCAATTTCTGTGTTTCATCGTGAATAAGAAGGTCGAAGGGATACAGTAAACCTGAAGTGTAGCATCGGAATCTTAAACTGGACTCACACTAGGGGATCAAATAATAGAAAGTTTGAGTGTCAGTCCTCTTGTACTTAAGTCGGCTTTGTGCTTTTGTATTAAATTCGGGTGCAATTTCTGTGCTTCATCGCCAATATAAAGGTCCAAAGTATACAGTAAACCTGAAGTGAAGCATCGAAATCTAAAACTGGACTCACAGGAGAGGTTCAAATCATAGAAAGTTAGAGTGTCAGTCCTCTTGTACTTAAGTCGGCATTGTGCCTTTGGAATTTAATTCCGATGAAATTTCTGTGTATCATCGTCAATAAGAAGGTCCAAGGGATACAGTAAACCTGAAGTGAAGCATCGGAATCTAAAACTGGACTCACAGCAGAGGTTCAAATCATAGAAAGTTGGAGTGTCAGTCCCCTTGTACTTAAGTCGGCAGTGTGCTTTTTGTATTAAATTCGGATGCAAATTCTGTGTTTCATCATCAATAAGAAGGTCCAAGGGATACAGTAAACCTGAAGTGAAGCATCGGAATCTAAAACTGGACTCCCAGGTGAGGTTCAAATCATAGAAAGTTTGAGTGTCAGTCCTCTTGTACTTCAGTCGGCATTGTGCCTTTTGTATTAAATTCGGATGCAATTTCTGTGTTTCATCATCAATAAGAAGGACCAAGGGATACAGTAAACCTGAAGTGAAGCATCGGAATCCAAAGCTGGACTCACAGGAGAGGTTCCAATCATAGAAAATTAGAGTGTCAGACCTCTTGTACCTAAGTCTTGATTGTGCCTTTTGAATTTAATTCAGATGCAACTTCTGTGTTTCATCGTCAATAAGAAGGTCCAAGGGAAACAGTTAACCTGAACTGAAGATTCGGAATCTAAAACTGGACTCGCAGGAGAGGTTCAAATCATAGATAGTTAGAGTGTCAGTCCTCTTGTACTTAAATCGGCATTGTGCCTTTTGTATTAAATTTGGATGCAATTACTGTGCTTCATCGCCAATAAGGAGGTCCAATGCATACAGTAAACCAAAAGTGAAGCATCGGAATTTAAAACTGGACTCACAGGTGACGTTCAAATCATAGAAAGTTAGAGTGTCAGTCCTCTTGTACTTAAGTCTGCATTGTGTCTTTTGTATTAAATTCGGATGCAATTTCTGTGTTTCATCATCAATAAGAAGGTTCAAGGGATATAGTAAACCTGAAGTGAAGCAGCGGAATCTAAAACTGGACTCACAGCAGAGGTTCATATAATAGAAAGTTAGAGTGTCAGTCCTCTTGTACTTAAGTCGGCATTGTACCTTTTGTATTAAATTCGGATGCAATTTCTGTGTTTCATCGTCAATAAGAAGGTCCAAGGGATACAGTAAAGCTGAAGTGAAGCATCGGAATTTAAAACTGGAGTCACAGGAGAGGTTCAAATCACAGAAAGTTAGACTGTCTGTCCTCTTGTACTTATGTCGGCGTTGTGCCTTTTTATTAAATTCGGATGCAATTTCTGTGTTTCATCGTCAATAAGAAGGTCCAAGGGATACAGTAAACCTGAAGTGAAGCATCGGAATCCAAAGCTGGACTCACAGGAGAGGTTCCAATCATAGAAAGTTACAGTGTCAGACCTCTTGTACCTAAGTCTTAATTGTGCCTTTTGAATTTAATTCAGATGCAATTTCTGTGTTTCATCGTCAATAAGATGGACCAAGGGAAACAGTTAATCTGAACTGAAGATTCGGAATCTAAAACTGGACTCGCAGGAGAGGTTCAAATCATAGATAGTTAGAGTGTCAGTCCTCTAGTACTTAAATCGGCATTGTGCCTTTTGTATTAAATTTGGATGCAATTACTGTGCTTCATCGCCAATAAGGAGGTCCAATGTATACAGTAAACCTGAAGTGAAGCATCGGAATTTAAAACTGGACTCACAGGTGACGTTCAAATCATAGAAAGTTAGAGTGTCAGTCCTCTTGTACTTAAGTCTGCATTGTGTCTTTTGTATTAAATTCGGATGCAATTTCTGTGTTTCATCATCAATAAGAAGGTTCAAGGGATATAGTAAACCTGAAGTGAAGCAGCGGAATCTAAAACTGGACTCACAGCAGAGGGTCAAACAATAGAAAGTTAGAGTGTCAGTCCTCTTGTACTTAAGTCGGCATTGTACCTTTTGTATTAAATTCGGATGCAATTTCTGTGCTTCATCGCCAATATAAAGGTCCAAAGTATACAGTAAACCTTAAGTGAAGCATCGAAATCTAAAACTGGACTCACAGGAGAGGTACAAATTATAGAAAGTTAGAGCGTCAGTCCTCTTGTACTTAAGTCGGCATTGTGCCTTTTGTATTAAATTCCGATGCAATATCTGTGTTTCATCGTCAATAAGAACGTCCAAGGGATACAGTAAACCTGAAGTGAAGCATCGGAATCTAAAACTGCACTCACAGGAGAGGTTCAAATCATAGAAAGTTATAGTGTCAGTTCTCTTGTACTTACGTCGGCATTGTGCCTTTCGTATTGAATTCGGATGCAATTTCTGTGTTTCATCGTGAATAAGAAGGTCCAAGGGATACAGTAAACCTGAAGTGAAGCATCGGAATCTTAAACTGGACTCACAGGAGGGGATCAAATAATAGAAAGTTAGAGTGTCAGTCCTCTTGTACTTAAGTCGGCATTGTGCCTTTTGTATTATATTCGGATGCAATTTCTGTGCTTCATCGACAATAAGAAGGTCCAAGGTATACAGTAAACCTGAAGTGAAGCATCGAAATCTAAAACTGGACTCACAGGAGAGGTTCAAATCATAGAAAGTTATAGTGTCAGTTCTCTTGTACTTACGTCGGCATTGTGCCTTTCGTATTAAATTCGGATCCAATTTCTGTGTTTCATCGTGAATAAGAAGGTCCAAGGGATACAGTAAACCTGAAGTGAAGCATCGGAATCTTAAACTGGACTCACATTAGGGGATCAAATAATAGAAAGTTAGAGTGTCAGTCCTCTTGTACTTAAGTCGGCATTGTGCCTTTGGAATTTAATTCCGATGAAATTTCTGTGTATCATCGTCAATAAGAAGGTCCATGGGATACAGTAAACCTGAAGTGAAGCATCGGAATCTAAAACTGGACTCACAGCAGAGGTTCAAATCATAGAAAGTTGGAGTGTCAGTCCCCTTGTACTTAAGTCGGCAGTGTGCTTTTTGTATTAAATTCGGATGCAAATTCTGTGTTTCATCATCAATAAGAAGGTCCAAGGGATACAGTAAACCTGAAGTGAAGCATCGGAATCTAAAACTGGACTCCCAGGTGAGGTTCAAATCATAGAAAGTTTGAGTGTCAGTCCTCTTGTACTTCAGTCGGCATTGTGCCTTTTGTATTAAATTCGGATGCAATTTCTGTGTTTCATCATCAATAAGAAGGACCAAGGGATACAGTAAACCTGAAGTGAAGCATCGGAATCCAAAGCTGGACTCACAGGAGAGGTTCCAATCATAGAAAATTAGAGTGTCAGACCTCTTGTACCTAAGTCTTGATTGTGCCTTTTGAATTTAATTCAGATGCAACTTCTGTGTTTCATCGTCAATAAGAAGGTCCAAGGGAAACAGTTAACCTGAACTGAAGATTCGGAATCTAAAACTGGACTCGCAGGAGAGGTTCAAATCATAGATAGTTAGAGTGTCAGTCCTCTTGTACTTAAATCGGCATTGTGCCTTTTGTATTAAATTTGGATGCAATTACTGTGCTTCATCGCCAATAAGGAGGTCCAATGTATACAGTAAACCAAAAGTGAAGCATCGGAATTTAAAACTGGACTCACAGGTGACGTTCAAATCATAGAAAGTTAGAGTGTCAGTCCTCTTGTACTTAAGTCTGCATTGTGTCTTTTGTATTAAATTCGGATGCAATTTCTGTGTTTCATCATCAATAAGAAGGTTCAAGGGATATAGTAAACCTGAAGTGAAGCAGCGGAATCTAAAACTGGACTCACAGCAGAGGTTCAAATAATAGAAAGTTAGAGTGTCAGTCCTCTTGTACTTAAGTCGGCATTGTACCTTTTGTATTAAATTCGGATGCAATTTCTGTGCTTCATCGCCAATATAAAGGTCCAAAGTATACAGTAAACCTTAAGTGAAGCATCGAAATCTAAAACTGGACTCACAGGAGAGGTACAAATTATAGAAAGTTAGAGCGTCAGTCCTCTTGTACTTAAGTCGGCATTGTGCCTTTTGTATTAAATTCCGATGCAATTTCTGTGTTTCATCGTCAATAAGAACGTCCAAGGGATACAGTAAACCTGAAGTGAAGCATCGGAATCTAAAACTGCACTCACAGGAGAGGTTCAAATCATAGAAAGTTATAGTGTCAGTTCTCTTGTACTTACGTCGGCATTGTGCCTTTCGTATTGAATTCGGATGCAATTTCTGTGTTTCATCGTGAATAAGAAGGTCCAAGGGATACAGTAAACCTGAAGTGAAGCATCGGAATCTTAAACTGGACTCACAGGAGGGGATCAAATAATAGAAAGTTAGAGTGTCAGTCCTCTTGTACTTAAGTCGGCTTTGTGCTTTTGTATTAAATTCGGATGCAATATCTGTGCTTCATCGCCAATATAAAGGTCCAAAGTATACAGTAAACCTGAAGTGAAGCATCGAAATCTAAAACTGGACTCACAGGAGAGGTTCAAATCATAGAAAGTTAGAGTGTCAGTCCTCTTGTACTTAAGTCGGCATTGTGCCTTTGGAATTTAATTCCGATGAAATTTCTGTGTATCATCGTCAAGAAGAAGGTCCAAGGGATACAGTAAACCTGAAGTGAAGCATCGGAATCTAAAACTGGACTCACAGCAGAGGTTCAAATCATAGAAAGTTGGAGTGTCAGTCCCCTTGTACTTAAGTCGGCAGTGTGCTTTTTGTATTAAATTCGGATGCAAATTCTGTGTTTCATCATCAATAAGAAGGTCCAAGGGATACAGTAAACCAGAAGTGAAGCATCGGAATCTAAAACTGGACTCCCAGGTGAGGTTCAAATCATAGAAAGTTTGAGTGTCAGTCCTCTTGTACTTCAGTCGGCATTGTGCCTTTTGTATTAAATTCGGATGCAATTTCTGTGTTTCATCATCAATAAGAAGGACCAAGGGATACAGTAAACCAGAAGTGAAGCATCGGAATCTAAAACTGGACTTACGGGAGAGGTTCAAATCATAGAAAGTTAGACTGTCAGTCCTCTTGTACTTAAGTCGGCATTGTGCCCTTTTGTAATAAATTCGGATGCAATTTCTGTGTTTCATCATCAATATGAAGGTCCAAGGGATACAGTAAAACCTGAAGTGAATCATCGGAACCTAAAACTGAACTCACAGGAGAGGTTCAAATCATAGATAGTTAGAGTGTCAGTCCTCTTGTACTTAAATCGGCATTGTGCCTTTTGTATTAAATTTGGATGCAATTACTGGGCTTCATCGCCAATAAGAAGGTCCAATGTATACAGTAAACCTGAAGTGAAGCATCGGAATTTAAAACTGGACTCACAGGTGACGTTCAAATCATAGAAAGTTAGAGTGTCAGTCCTCTTGTACTTAAGTCTGCATTGTGTCTTTTGTATTAAATTCGGATGCAATTTCTGTATTTCATCATCAATAAGAAGGTTCAAGGGATATAGTAAACCTGAAGTGAAGCAGCGGAATCTAAAACTGGACTCACAGCAGAGGTTCAAATCATAGAAAGTTAGAGTGTCAGTCCTCTTGTACTTAAGTCGGCATTGTACCTTTTGTATTAAATTCGGATGCAATTTCTGTGTTTCATCGTCAATAAGAAGGTCCAAGGGATACAGTAAACCTGAAGTGAAGCATCGGAATTTAAAACTGGAGTCACAGGAGAGGATCATATCACAGAAAGTTAGACTGTCTGTCCTCTTGTACTTATGTCGGCGTTGTGCCTTTTTATTAAATTCGGATGCAATTTCTGTGTTTCATCGTCAATAAGAAGGTCCAAGGGATACAGTAAACCTGAAGTGAAGCATTGGAATCTATAACTGGACTCACAGGAAAGGTTCAAATCATAGAAAGTTAGAGTGTCAGTCCTGTTGTACTTAAGTCGGCATTGTGCCTTTTGTATTAAATTCGGATGCAATTTCTGTGTTTCCTCGTCAATAAGAAGGTCCGAGGGATACAGTAAACCTGACGTGAAGCATCGGAATCTAAAACCGCACTCACAGGAGAGGTTCAAATCATAGAAAGTTATAGTGTCAGCTCTCTTGTACTTACGTCGGCATTGTGCCTTTCGTATTAAATTCGGATGCAATTTCTGTGTTTCATCGTGAATAAGAAGGTCCAAGGGATACATTAAACCTGAAGTGAAGCATCGGAATCTTAAACTGGACTCAAAGGAGGGGATCAAATAATAGATAGTTAGAGTGTCAGTCCTCTGTACTTAAGTCGGCATTGTGCCTTTTATATTATATTCGGATGCAATTTCTGTGCTTCATCGATAATAAGAAGGTCCAAGGTATACAGTAAACGTGAAGTGAAGCGTCGGAATCTAAAACTGGACTCACAGGAGAGGTTCAAATCATAGAAAGTTAGAGTGTCAGTCCTCTTGTACTTAAGTCGGCATTGTGCCTTTGGAATTTAATTCCGATGTAATTTCTGTGTATCATCGCCAATAAGAAGGTCCAAGGGATACAGTAAACCTGAAGTGAAGCATCGGAATCTAAAACTGGACTCACAGCAGAGGTTCAAATCATAGAAAGTTGGAGTGTCAGTCCCCTTGTACTTAAGTCGGCAGTGTGCTTTTTGTATTAAATTCGGATGCAAATTCTGTGTTTCATCATCAATAAGATGGTCCAAGGGATACAGTAAACCTGAAGTGAAGCATCGGAATCTAAAACTGGACTCCCAGGTGAGGTTCAAATCACAGAAAGTTAGACTATCTGTCCTCTTGTACTTATGTCGGCGTTGTGCCTTTTTATTAAATTTGGATGCAATTTCTGTGTTTCATCGTCAATAAGAAGGTCCAAGGGATACAGTAAACCTGAAGTGAAGCATCGGAATCTAAAGCTGGACTCACAGGAGAGGTTCAAATCATAGAAAGTTAGAGTGTCAGTCCTCTTGTACTTAAGCCGGTATTGTGCCTTTTGTATTAAATTCGGATGCAATTTCTGTGTTTCATCGTCCATAAGAAGGTCCAAGGGATACAATAAACCTGAAGTGAAGCATCGGAATCTAAAACTGGACTCACAGGAGAGGTTCAAATCATAGAAAGTTACAGTGTCAGTCGTCTTGTACTTAAGTCGGCATTGTGCTTTTGTATTAAATTCGGATGCAATTTCTGTGCTTCATCGCCAATATAAAGGTCCAAAGTATACAGTAAACCTTAAGTGAAGCATCGATATCTAAAACTGGACTCACAGGAGAGGTACAAATTATAGAAAGTTAGAGTGTCAGTCCTCTTGTACTTAAGTCGGCATTGTGCCTTTTGTATCAAATTCCGATGCAATTTCTGTGTTTCATCGTCAATAAGAAGGTCCAAGGGATACAGTAAAGCTGAAGTGAAGCATCGGAATTTAAAACTGGAGTCACAGGAGAGGTTCAAATCACAGAAAGTTAGACTGTCTGTCCTCTTGTACTTATGTCGGCGTTGTGCCTTTTTATTAAATTCGGATGCAATTTCTGTGTTTCATCGTCAATAAGAAGGTCCAAGGGATACAGTAAACCTGAAGTGAAGCATCGGAATCCAAAGCTGGACTCACAGGAGAGGTTCCAATCATAGAAAGTTACAGTGTCAGACCTCTTGTACCTAAGTCTTAATTGTGCCTTTTGAATTTAATTCAGATGCAATTTCTGTGTTTCATCGTCAATAAGATGGACCAAGGGAAACAGTTAATCTGAACTGAAGATTCGGAATCTAAAACTGGACTCGCAGGAGAGGTTCAAATCATAGATAGTTAGAGTGTCAGTCCTCTAGTACTTAAATCGGCATTGTGCCTTTTGTATTAAATTTGGATGCAATTACTGTGCTTCATCGCCAATAAGGAGGTCCAATGTATACAGTAAACCTGAAGTGAAGCATCGGAATTTAAAACTGGACTCACAGGTGACGTTCAAATCATAGAAAGTTAGAGTGTCAGTCCTCTTGTACTTAAGTCTGCATTGTGTCTTTTGTATTAAATTCGGATGCAATTTCTGTGTTTCATCATCAATAAGAAGGTTCAAGGGATATAGTAAACCTGAAGTGAAGCAGCGGAATCTAAAACTGGACTCACAGCAGAGGGTCAAATAATAGAAAGTTAGAGTGTCAGTCCTCTTGTACTTAAGTCGGCATTGTACCATTTGTATTAAATTCGGATGCAATTTCTGTGCTTCATCGCCAATATAAAGGTCCAAAGTATACAGTAAACCTTAAGTGAAGCATCGAAATCTAAAACTGGACTCACAGGAGAGGTACAAATTATAGAAAGTTAGAGCGTCAGTCCTCTTGTACTTAAGTCGGCATTGTGCCTTTTGTATTAAATTCCGATGCAATATCTGTGTTTCATCGTCAATAAGAACGTCCAAGGGATGCAGTAAACCTGAAGTGAAGCATCGGAATCTAAAACTGCACTCACAGGAGAGGTTCAAATCATAGAAAGTTATAGTGTCAGTTCTCTTGTACTTACGTCGGCATTGTGCCTTTCGTATTGAATTCGGATGCAATTTCTGTGTTTCATCGTGAATAAGAAGGTCCAAGGGATACAGTAAACCTGAAGTGAAGCATCGGAATCTTAAACTGGACTCACAGGAGGGGATCAAATAATAGAAAGTTAGAGTGTCAGTCCTCTTGTACTTAATTCGGCATTGTGCCTTTTGTATTATATTCGGATGCAATTTCTGTGCTTCATCGACAATAAGAAGGTCCAAGGTATACAGTAAACCTGAAGTGAAGCATCGAAATCTAAAACTGGACTCACAGGAGAGGTTCAAATCATAGAAAGTTATAGTGTCAGTTCTCTTGTACTTACGTCGGCATTGTGCCTTTCGTATTAAATTCGGATCCAATTTCTGTGTTTCATCGTGAATAAGAAGGTCCAAGGGATACAGTAAACCTGAAGTGAAGCATCTTAATCTTAAACTGGACTCACATTAGGGGATCAAATAATAGAAAGTTAGAGTGTCAGTCCTCTTGTACTTAAGTCGGCATTGTGCCTTTGGAATTTAATTCCGATGAAATTTCTGTGTATCATCGTCAATAAGAAGGTCCATGGGATACAGTAAACCTGAAGTGAAGCATCGGAATCTAAAACTGGACTCACAGCAGAGGTTCAAATCATAGAAAGTTGGAGTGTCAGTCCCCTTGTACTTAAGTCGGCAGTGTGCTTTTTGTATTAAATTCGGATGCAAATTCTGTGTTTCATCATCAATAAGAAGGTCCAAGGGATACAGTAAACCTGAAGTGAAGCATCGGAATCTAAAACTGGACTCCCAGGTGAGGTTCAAATCATAGAAAGTTTGAGTGTCAGTCCTCTTGTACTTCAGTCGGCATTGTGCCTTTTGTATTAAATTCGGATGCAATTTCTGTGTTTCATCATCAATAAGAAGGACCAAGGGATACAGTAAACCTGAAGTGAAGCATCGGAATCCAAAGCTGGACTCACAGGAGAGGTTCCAATCATAGAAAATTAGAGTGTCAGACCTCTTGTACCTAAGTCTTGATTGTGCCTTTTGAAATTAATTCAGATGCAACTTCTGTGTTTCATCGTCAATAAGAAGGTCCAAGGGAAACAGTTAACCTGAACTGAAGATTCGGAATCTAAAACTGGACTCGCAGGAGAGGTTCAAATCATAGATAGTTAGAGTGTCAGTCCTCTTGTACTTAAATCGGCATTGTGCCTTTTGTATTAAATTTGGATGCAATTACTGTGCTTCATCGCCAATAAGGAGGTCCAATGTATACAGTAAACCAAAAGTGAAGCATCGGAATTTAAAACTGGACTCACAGGTGACGTTCAAATCATAGAAAGTTAGAGTGTCAGTCCTCTTGTACTTAAGTCTGCATTGTGTCTTTTGTATTAAATTCGGATGCAATTTCTGTGTTTCATCATCAATAAGAAGGTTCAAGGGATATAGTAAACCTGAAGTGAAGCAGCGGAATCTAAAACTGGACTCACAGCAGAGGTTCAAATAACAGAAAGTTAGAGTGTCAGTCCTCTTGTACTTAAGTCGGCATTGTACCTTTTGTATTAAATTCGGATGCAATTTCTGTGCTTCATCGCCAATATAAAGGTCCAAAGTATACAGTAAACCTTAAGTGAAGCATCGAAATCTAAAACTGGACTCACAGGAGAGGTACAAATTATAGAAAGTTAGAGCGTCAGTCCTCTTGTACTTAAGTCAGCATTGTGCCTTTTGTATTAAATTCCGATGCAATTTCTGTGTTTCATCGTCAATAAGAACGTCCAAGGGATACAGTAAACCTGAAGTGAAGCATCGGAATCTAAAACTGCACTCACAGGAGAGGTTCAAATCATAGAAAGTTATAGTGTCAGTTCTCTTGTACTTACGTCGGCATTGTGCCTTTCGTATTGAATTCGGATGCAATTTCTGTGTTTCATCGTGAATAAGAAGGTCCAAGGGATACAGTAAACCTGAAGTGAAGCATCGGAATCTTAAACTGGACTCACAGGAGGGGATCAAATAATAGAAAGTTAGAGTGTCAGTCCTCTTGTACTTAAGTCGGCTTTGTGCCCTTTTGTATTAAATTCGGATGCAATTTCTGTGTTTCATCATCAATATGAAGGTCCAAGGGATACAGTAAAACCTGAAGTGAATCATCGGAACCTAAAACTGAACTCACAGGAGAGGTTCAAATCATAGATAGTTAGAGTGTCAGTCCTCTTGTACTTAAATCGGCATTGTGCCTTTTGTATTAAATTTGGATGCAATTACTGGGCTTCATCGCCAATAAGAAGGTCCAATGTATACAGTAGACCTGAAGTGAAGCATCGGAATTTAAAACTGGACTCACAGGTGACGTTCAAATCATAGAAAGTTAGAGTGTCAGTCCTCTTGTACTTAAGTCTGCATTGTGTCTTTTGTATTAAATTCGGATGCAATTTCTGTATTTCATCATCAATAAGAAGGTTCAAGGGATATAGTAAACCTGAAGTGAAGCAGCGGAATCTAAAACTGGACTCACAGCAGAGGTTCAAATCATAGAAAGTTAGAGTGTCAGTCCTCTTGTACTTAAGTCGGCATTGTACCTTTTGTATTAAATTCGGATGCAATTTCTGTGTTTCATCGTCAATAAGAAGGTCCAAGGGATACAGTAAACCTGAAGTGACGCATCGGAATTTAAAACTGGAGTCACAGGAGAGGTTCATATCACAGAAAGTTAGACTGTCTGTCCTCTTGTACTTATGTCGGCGTTGTGCCTTTTTATTAAATTCGGATGCAATTTCTGTGTTTCATCGTCAATAAGAAGGTCCAAGGGATACAGTAAACCTGAAGTGAAGCATTGGAATCTATAACTGGACTCACAGGAAAGGTTCAAATCATAGAAAGTTAGAGTGTCAGTCCTGTTGTACTTAAGTCGGCATTGTGCCTTTTGTATTAAATTCGGATGCAATTTCTGTGTTTCCTCGTCAATAAGAAGGTCCGAGGGATACAGTAAACCTGACGTGAAGCATCGGAATCTAAAACCGCACTCACAGGAGAGGTTCAAATCATAGAAAGTTATAGTGTCAGCTCTCTTGTACTTACGTCGGCATTGTGCCTTTCGTATTAAATTCGGATGCAATTTCTGTGTTTCATCGTGAATAAGAAGGTCCAAGGGATACATTAAACCTGAAGTGAAGCATCGGAATCTTAAACTGGACTCACAGGAGGGGATCAAATAATAGATAGTTAGAGTGTCAGTCCTCTGTACTTAAGTCGGCATTGTGCCTTTTATATTATATTCGGATGCAATTTCTGTGCTTCATCGATAATAAGAAGGTCCAAGGTATACAGTAAACGTGAAGTGAAGCGTCGGAATCTAAAACTGGACTCACAGGAGAGGTTCAAATCATAGAAAGTTAGAGTGTCAGTCCTCTTGTACTTAAGTCGGCATTGTGCCTTTGGAATTTAATTCCGATGTAATTTCTGTGTATCATCGCCAATAAGAAGGTCCAAGGGATACAGTAAACCTGAAGTGAAGCATCGGAATCTAAAACTGGACTCACAGCAGAGGTTCAAATCATAGAAAGTTGGAGTGTCAGTCCCCTTGTACTTAAGTCGGCAGTGTGCTTTTTGTATTAAATTCGGATGCAAATTCTGTGTTTCATCATCAATAAGATGGTCCAAGGGATACAGTAAACCTGAAGTGAAGCATCGGAATCTAAAACTGGACTCCCAGGTGAGGTTCAAATCACAGAAAGTTAGACTATCTGTCCTCTTGTACTTATGTCGGCGTTGTGCCTTTTTATTAAATTTGGATGCAATTTCTGTGTTTCATCGTCAATAAGAAGGTCCAAGGGATACAGTAAACCTGAAGTGAAGCATCGGAATCTAAAGCTGGACTCACAGGAGAGGTTCAAATCATAGAAAGTTAGAGTGTCAGTCCTCTTGTACTTAAGCCGGTATTGTGCCTTTTGTATTAAATTCGGATGCAATTTCTGTGTTTCATCGTCCATAAGAAGGTCCAAGGGATACAATAAACCTGAAGTGAAGCATCGGAATCTAAAACTGGACTCACAGGAGAGGTTCAAATCATAGAAAGTTACAGTGTCAGTCGTCTTGTACTTAAGTCGGCATTGTGCTTTTGTATTAAATTCGGATGCAATTTCTGTGCTTCATCGCCAATATAAAGGTCCAAAGTATACAGTAAACCTTAAGTGAAGCATCGATATCTAAAACTGGACTCACAGGAGAGGTACAAATTATAGAAAGTTAGAGTGTCAGTCCTCTTGTACTTAAGTCGGCATTGTGCCTTTTGTATCAAATTCCGATGCAATTTCTGTGTTTCATCGTCAATAAGAAGGTCCAAGGGATACAGTAAACCTGAAGTGAAGCATCGGAATCTAAAACTGCACTCACAGGAGAGGTTCAAATCATAGAAAGTTAGAGTGTCAGTCCTCTTGTACTTATGTCGGCATTGTACCTTTTTATTAAATTCGGATGCAATTTCTGTGTTTCATCGTCAATAAGAAGGTCCAAGGGATACAGTACAACTGAAGTGACGCATCGGAATTTAAAACTCGAGTCACCGGAGAGGTTCGAATCATAGAAAGTTTGAGTGTCAGTCCTCTTGTACTTAAGTCGGCATTGTGCCTTTTGAATTTAATTCCGATGCAATTTCTGTATTTCATCGTCAATAAGAAAGTCCAAGGAATACAGTAAACCTGAAGTGAAGCATCGGAATCTAAAGCTGGACACACAGCAGAGGTTCAAATCATAGAAAGTTAGAATGTCAGTCCTCTTGTATTTAAGTCGGCATTGTGCCTTTAGAATTTAATTCCGATGCAATTCCTGTGTTTCATCGTCAATAAGAAGGTCCAAGGGATACAGTAAACCTGAAGTGAAGCATCGAAATCTAAAACTGGACTCACAGGAGAGGTTCAAATCGTAGAAAGTTAGAGTGTCAGTCCTCTTGTACTAAAGTCGGCATAGTGCCTTTTGTATTAAATTCGGATGCAATTTCTGGGCTTCATCGCCAATAAGAAGGTCCAATGTATACAGTAAACCTGAAGTCAAGCAGCGGAATCTTAAACTGGACTCACAGCAGAGGTTCAAATCATAGAAAGTTAGTGTGTCAGTCCTCTTGTACTTAAGTCGGCATTGTGCCTTTTGTATTAAATTTGGATGCAATTACTGTGCTTCATCGCCAATAAGGAGGTCCAATGTATACAGTAAACCAAAAGTGAAGCATCGGAATTTAAAACTGGACTCACAGGTGACGTTCAAATCATAGAAAGTTAGAGTGTCAGTCCTCTTGTACTTAAGTCTGCATTGTGTCTTTTGTATTAAATTCGGATGCAATTTCTGTGTTTCATCATCAATAAGAAGGTTCAAGGGATATAGTAAACCTGAAGTGAAGCAGCGGAATCTAAAACTGGACTCCCAGGTGAGGTTCAAATCATAGAAAGTTTGAGAGTCAGTCCTCTTGTACTTCAGTCGGCATTGTGCCTTTTGTATTAAATTCGGATGCAATTTCTGTGTTTCATCATCAATAAGAAGGACCAAGGGATACAGTAAACCTGAAGTGACGCATCGGAATCCAAAGCTGGACTCACAGGAGAGGTTCCAATCATAGAAAATTAGAGTGTCAGACCTCTTGTACCTAAGTCTTGATTGTGCCTTTTGAATTTAATTCAGATGCAACTTCTGTGTTTCATCGTCAATAAGAAGGTCCAAGGGAAACAGTTAACCTGAACTGAAGATTCGGAATCTAAAACTGGACTCGCAGGAGAGGTTCAAATCATAGATAGTTAGAGTGTCAGTCCTCTTGTACTTAAATCGGCATTGTGCCTTTTGTATTAAATTTGGATGCAATTACTGTGCTTCATCGCCAATAAGGAGGTCCAATGTATACAGTAAACCAAAAGTGAAGCATCGGAATTTAAAACTGGACTCACAGGTGACGTTCAAATCATAGAAAGTTAGAGTGTCAGTCCTCTTGTACTTAAGTCTGCATTGTGTCTTTTGTATTAAATTCGGATGCAATTTCTGTGTTTCATCATCAATAAGAAGGTTCAAGGGATATAGTAAACCTGAAGTGAAGCAGCGGAATCTAAAACTGGACTCACAGCAGAGGTTCAAATAATAGAAAGTTAGAGTGTCAGTCCTCTTGTACTTAAGTCGGCATTGTACCTTTTGTATTAAATTCGGATGCAATTTCTGTGCTTCATCGCCAATATAAAGGTCCAAAGTATACAGTAAACCTTAAGTGAAGCATCGAAATCTAAAACTGGACTCACAGGAGAGGTACAAATTATAGAAAGTTAGAGCGTCAGTCCTCTTGTACTTAAGTCGGCATTGTGCCTTTTGTATTAAATTCCGATGCAATTTCTGTGTTTCATCGTCAATAAGAACGTCCAAGGGATACAGTAAACCTGAAGTGAAGCATCGGAATCTAAAACTGCACTCACAGGAGAGGTTCAAATCATAGAAAGTTATAGTGTCAGTTCTCTTGTACTTACGTCGGCATTGTGCCTTTCGTATTGAATTCGGATGCAATTTCTGTGTTTCATCTTGAATAAGAAGGTCCAAGGGATACAGTAAACCTGAAGTGAAGCATCGGAATCTTAAACTGGACTCACAGGAGGGGATCAAATAATAGAAAGTTAGAGTGTCAGTCCTCTTGTACTTAAGTCGGCTTTGTGCTTTTGTATTAAATTCGGATGCAATATCTGTGCTTCATCGCCAATATAAAGGTCCAAAGTATACAGTAAACCTGAAGTGAAGCATCGAAATCTAAAACTGGACTCACAGGAGAGGTTCAAATCATAGAAAGTTAGAGTGTCAGTCCTCTTGTACTTAAGTCGGCATTGTGCCTTTGGAATTTAATTCCGATGAAATTTCTGTGTATCATCGTCAAGAAGAAGGTCCAAGGGATACAGTAAACCTGAAGTGAAGCATCGGAATCTAAAACTGGACTCACAGCAGAGGTTCAAATCATAGAAAGTTGGAGTGTCAGTCCCCTTGTACTTAAGTCGGCAGTGTGCTTTTTGTATTAAATTCGGATGCAAATTCTGTGTTTCATCATCAATAAGAAGGTCCAAGGGATACAGTAAACCAGAAGTGAAGCATCGGAATCTAAAACTGGACTCCCAGGTGAGGTTCAAATCATAGAAAGTTTGAGTGTCAGTCCTCTTGTACATCAGTCGGCATTGTGCCTTTTGTATTAAATTCGGATGCAATTTCTGTGTTTCATCATCAATAAGAAGGACCAAGGGATACAGTAAACCAGAAGTGAAGCATCGGAATCTAAAACTGGACTTACGGGAGAGGTTCAAATCATAGAAAGTTAGACTGTCAGTCCTCTTGTACTTAAGTCGGCATTGTGCCCTTTTGTATTAAATTCGGATGCAATTTTTGTGTTTCATCATCAATATGAAGGTCCAAGGGATACAGTAAAACCTGAAGTGAATCATCGGAACCTAAAACTGAACTCACAGGAGAGGTTCAAATCATAGATAGTTAGAGTGTCAGTCCTCTTGTACTTAAATCGGCATTGTGCCTTTTGTATTAAATTTGGATGCAATTACTGGGCTTCATCGCCAATAAGAAGGTCCAATGTATACAGTAAACCTGAAGTGAAGCATCGGAATTTAAAACTGGACTCACAGGTGACGTTCAAATCATAGAAAGTTAGAGTGTCAGTCCTCTTGTACTTAAGTCTGCATTGTGTCTTTTGTATTAAATTCGGATGCAATTTCTGTATTTCATCATCAATAAGAAGGTTCAAGGGATATAGTAAACCTGAAGTGAAGCAGCGGAATCTAAAACTGGACTCACAGCAGAGGTTCAAATCATAGAAAGTTAGAGTGTCAGTCCTCTTGTACTTAAGTCGGCATTGTACCTTTTGTATTAAATTCGGATGCAATTTCTGTGTTTCATCGTCAATAAGAAGGTCCAAGGGATACAGTAAACCTGAAGTGAAGCATCGGAATTTAAAACTGGAGTCACAGGAGAGGTTCATATCACAGAAAGTTAGACTGTCTGTCCTCTTGTACTTATGTCGGCGTTGTGCCTTTTTATTAAATTCGGATGCAATTTCTGTGTTTCATCGTCAATAAGAAGGTCCAAGGGATACAGTAAACCTGAAGTGAAGCATTGGAATCTATAACTGGACTCACAGGAAAGGTTCAAATCATAGAAAGTTAGAGTGTCAGTCCTGTTGTACTTAAGTCGGCATTGTGCCTTTTGTATTAAATTCGGATGCAATTTCTGTGTTTCCTCGTCAATAAGAAGGTCCGAGGGATACAGTAAACCTGACGTGAAGCATCGGAATCTAAAACCGCACTCACAGGAGAGGTTCAAATCATAGAAAGTTATAGTGTCAGCTCTCTTGTACTTACGTCGGCATTGTGCCTTTCGTATTAAATTCGGATGCAATTTCTGTGTTTCATCGTGAATAAGAAGGTCCAAGGGATACATTAAACCTGAAGTGAAGCATCGGAATCTTAAACTGGACTCACAGGAGGGGATCAAATAATAGATAGTTAGAGTGTCAGTCCTCTGTACTTAAGTCGGCATTGTGCCTTTTATATTATATTCGGATGCAATTTCTGTGCTTCATCGATAATAAGAAGGTCCAAGGTATACAGTAAACGTGAAGTGAAGCGTCGGAATCTAAAACTGGACTCACAGGAGAGGTTCAAATCATAGAAAGTTAGAGTGTCAGTCCTCTTGTACTTAAGTCGGCATTGTGCCTTTGGAATTTAATTCCGATGTAATTTCTGTGTATCATCGCCAATAAGAAGGTCCAAGGGATACAGTAAACCTGAAGTGAAGCATCGGAATCTAAAACTGGACTCACAGCAGAGGTTCAAATCATAGAAAGTTGGAGTGTCAGTCCCCTTGTACTTAAGTCGGCAGTGTGCTTTTTGTATTAAATTCGGATGCAAATTCTGTGTTTCATCATCAATAAGATGGTCCAAGGGATACAGTAAACCTGAAGTGAAGCATCGGAATCTAAAACTGGACTCCCAGGTGAGGTTCAAATCACAGAAAGTTAGACTATCTGTCCTCTTGTACTTATGTCGGCGTTGTGCCTTTTTATTAAATTTGGATGCAATTTCTGTGTTTCATCGTCAATAAGAAGGTCCAAGGGATACAGTAAACCTGAAGTGAAGCATCGGAATCTAAAGCTGGACTCACAGGAGAGGTTCAAATCATAGAAAGTTAGAGTGTCAGTCCTCTTGTACTTAAGCCGGTATTGTGCCTTTTGTATTAAATTCGGATGCAATTTCTGTGTTTCATCGTCCATAAGAAGGTCCAAGGGATACAATAAACCTGAAGTGAAGCATCGGAATCTAAAACTGGACTCACAGGAGAGGTTCAAATCATAGAAAGTTACAGTGTCAGTCGTCTTGTACTTAAGTCGGCATTGTGCTTTTGTATTAAATTCGGATGCAATTTCTGTGCTTCATCGCCAATATAAAGGTCCAAAGTATACAGTAAACCTTAAGTGAAGCATCGATATCTAAAACTGGACTCACAGGAGAGGTACAAATTATAGAAAGTTAGAGTGTCAGTCCTCTTGTACTTAAGTCGGCATTGTGCCTTTTGTATCAAATTCCGATGCAATTTCTGTGTTTCATCGTCAATAAGAAGGTCCAAGGGATACAGTAAAGCTGAAGTGAAGCATCGGAATTTAAAACTGGAGTCACAGGAGAGGTTCAAATCACAGAAAGTTAGACTGTCTGTCCTCTTGTACTTATGTCGGCGTTGTGCCTTTTTATTAAATTCGGATGCAATTTCTGTGTTTCATCGTCAATAAGAAGGTCCAAGGGATACAGTAAACCTGAAGTGAAGCATCGGAATCCAAAGCTGGACTCACAGGAGAGGTTCCAATCATAGAAAGTTACAGTGTCAGACCTCTTGTACCTAAGTCTTAATTGTGCCTTTTGAATTTAATTCAGATGCAATTTCTGTGTTTCATCGTCAATAAGATGGACCAAGGGAAACAGTTAATCTGAACTGAAGATTCGGAATCTAAAACTGGACTCGCAGGAGAGGTTCAAATCATAGATAGTTAGAGTGTCAGTCCTCTAGTACTTAAATCGGCATTGTGCCTTTTGTATTAAATTTGGATGCAATTACTGTGCTTCATCGCCAATAAGGAGGTCCAATGTATACAGTAAACCTGAAGTGAAGCATCGGAATTTAAAACTGGACTCACAGGTGACGTTCAAATCATAGAAAGTTAGAGTGTCAGTCCTCTTGTACTTAAGTCTGCATTGTGTCTTTTGTATTAAATTCGCATGCAATTTCTGTGTTTCATCATCAATAAGAAGGTTCAAGGGATATAGTAAACCTGAAGTGAAGCAGCGGAATCTAAAACTGGACTCACAGCAGAGGGTCAAATAATAGAAAGTTAGAGTGTCAGTCCTCTTGTACTTAAGTCGGCATTGTACCTTTTGTATTAAATTCGGACGCAATTTCTGTGCTTCATCGCCAATATAAAGGTCCAAAGTATACAGTAAACCTTAAGTGAAGCATCGAAATCTAAAACTGGACTCACAGGAGAGGTACAAATTATAGAAAGTTAGAGCGTCAGTCCTCTTGTACTTAAGTCGGCATTGTGCCTTTTGTATTAAATTCCGATGCAATATCTGTGTTTCATCGTCAATAAGAACGTCCAAGGGATGCAGTAAACCTGAAGTGAAGCATCGGAATCTAAAACTGCACTCACAGGAGAGGTTCAAATCATAGAAAGTTATAGTGTCAGTTCTCTTGTACTTACGTCGGCATTGTGCCTTTCGTATTGAATTCGGATGCAATTTCTGTGTTTCATCGTGAATAAGAAGGTCCAAGGGATACAGTAAACCTGAAGTGAAGCATCGGAATCTTAAACTGGACTCACAGGAGGGGATCAAATAATAGAAAGTTAGAGTGTCAGTCCTCTTGTACTTAAGTCGGCATTGTGCCTTTTGTATTATATTCGGATGCAATTTCTGTGCTTCATCGACAATAAGAAGGTCCAAGGTATACCGTAAACCTGAAGTGAAGCATCGAAATCTAAAACTGGACTCACAGGAGAGGTTCAAATCATAGAAAGTTATAGTGTCAGTTCTCTTGTACTTACGTCGGCATTGTGCCTTTCGTATTAAATTCGGATCCAATTTCTGTGTTTCATCGTGAATAAGAAGGTCCAAGGGATACAGTAAACCTGAAGTGAAGCATCGGAATCTTAAACTGGACTCACATTAGGGGATCAAATAATAGAAAGTTAGAGTGTCAGTCCTCTTGTACTTAAGTCGGCATTGTGCCTTTGGAATTTAATTCCGATGAAATTTCTGTGTATCATCGTCAATAAGAAGGTCCATGGGATACAGTAAACCTGAAGTGAAGCATCGGAATCTAAAACTGGACTCACAGCAGAGGTTCAAATCATAGAAAGTTGGAGTGTCAGTCCCCTTGTACTTAAGTCGGCAGTGTGCTTTTTGTATTAAATTCGGATGCAAATTCTGTGTTTCATCATCAATAAGAAGGTCCAAGGGATACAGTAAACCTGAAGTGAAGCATCGGAATCTAAAACTGGACTCCCAGGTGAGGTTCAAATCATAGAAAGTTTGAGTGTCAGTCCTCTTGTACTTCAGTCGGCATTGTGCCTTTTGTATTAAATTCGGATGCAATTTCTGTGTTTCATCATCAATAAGAAGGACCAAGGGATACAGTAAACCTGAAGTGAAGCATCGGAATCCAAAGCTGGACTCACAGGAGAGGTTCCAATCATAGAAAATTAGAGTGTCAGACCTCTTGTACCTAAGTCTTGATTGTGCCTTTTGAAATTAATTCAGATGCAACTTCTGTGTTTCATCGTCATTAAGAAGGTCCAAGGGAAACAGTTAACCTGAACTGAAGATTCGGAATCTAAAACTGGACTCGCAGGAGAGGTTCAAATCATAGATAGTTAGAGTGTCAGTCCTCTTGTACTTAAATCGGCATTGTGCCTTTTGTATTAAATTTGGATGCAATTACTGTGCTTCATCGCCAATAAGGAGGTCCAATGTATACAGTAAACCAAAAGTGAAGCATCGGAATTTAAAACTGGACTCACAGGTGACGTTCAAATCATAGAAAGTTAGAGTGTCAGTCCTCTTGTACTTAAGTCTGCATTGTGTCTTTTGTATTAAATTCGGATGCAATTTCTGTGTTTCATCATCAATAAGAAGGTTCAAGGGATATAGTAAACCTGAAGTGAAGCAGCGGAATCTAAAACTGGACTCACAGCAGAGGTTCAAATAATAGAAAGTTAGAGTGTCAGTCCTCTTGTACTTAAGTCGGCATTGTACCTTTTGTATTAAATTCGGATGCAATTTCTGTGCTTCATCGCCAATATAAAGGTCCAAAGTATACAGTAAACCTTAAGTGAAGCATCGAAATCTAAAACTGGACTCACAGGAGAGGTACAAATTATAGAAAGTTAGAGCGTCAGTCCTCTTGTACTTAAGTCGGCATTGTGCCTTTTGTATTAAATTCCGATGCAATTTCTGTGTTTCATCGTCAATAAGAACGTCCAAGGGATACAGTAAACCTGAAGTGAAGCATCGGAATCTAAAACTGCACTCACAGGAGAGGTTCAAATCATAGAAAGTTATAGTGTCAGTTCTCTTGTACTTACGTCGGCATTGTGCCTTTCGTATTGAATTCGGATGCAATTTCTGTGTTTCATCGTGAATAAGAAGGTCCAAGGGATACAGTAAACCTGAAGTGAAGCATCGGAATCTTAAACTGGACTCACAGGAGGGGATCAAATAATAGAAAGTTAGAGTGTCAGTCCTCTTGTACTTAAGTCGGCTTTGTGCTTTTGTATTAAATTCGGATGCAATATCTGTGCTTCATCGCCTATATAAAGGTCCAAAGTATACAGTAAACCTGAAGTGAAGCATCGAAATCTAAAACTGGACTCACAGGAGAGGTTCAAATCATTGAAAGTTAGAGTGTCAGTCCTCTTGTACTTAAGTCGGCATTGTGCCTTTGGAATTTAATTCCGATGAAATTTCTGTGTATCATCGTCAAGAAGAAGGTCCAAGGGATACAGTAAACCTGAAGTGAAGCATCGGAATCTAAAACTGGACTCACAGCAGAGGTTCAAATCATAGAAAGTTTGAATGTCAGTCCCCTTGTACTTAAGTCGGCAGTGTGCTTTTTGTATTAAATTCGGATGCAAATTCTGTGTTTCATCGTCAATAAGAAGGTCCAAGGGATACAGTAAAACCTGAAGTGAATCATCGGAACCTAAAACTGAACTCACAGGAGAGGTTCAAATCATAGATAGTTAGAGTGTCAGTCCTCTTGTACTTAAATCGGCATTGTGCCTTTTGTATTAAATTTGGATGCAATTACTGGGCTTCATCGCCAATAAGAAGGTCCAATGTATACAGTAAACCTGAAGTGAAGCATCGGAATTTAAAACTGGACTCACAGGTGACGTTCAAATCATAGAAAGTTAGAGTGTCAGTCCTCTTGTACTTAAGTCTGCATTGTGTCTTTTGTATTAAATTCGGATGCAATTTCTGTATTTCATCATCAATAAGAAGGTTCAAGGGATATAGTAAACCTGAAGTGAAGCAGCGGAATCTAAAACTGGACTCACAGCAGAGGTTCAAATCATAGAAAGTTAGAGTGTCAGTCCTCTTGTACTTAAGTCGGCATTGTACCTTTTGTATTAAATTCGGATGCAATTTCTGTGTTTCATCGTCAATAAGAAGGTCCAAGCTATACAGTAAACCTGAAGTGAAGCATCGGAATTTAAAACTGGAGTCACAGGAGAGGTTCATATCACAGAAAGTTAGACTGTCTGTCCTCTTGTACTTATGTCGGCGTTGTGCCTTTTTATTAAATTCGGATGCAATTTCTGTGTTTCATCGTCAATAAGAAGGTCCAAGGGATACAGTAAACCTGAAGTGAAGCATTGGAATCTATAACTGGACTCACAGGAAAGGTTCAAATCATAGAAAGTTAGAGTGTCAGTCCTGTTGTACTTAAGTCGGCATTGTGCCTTTTGTATTAAATTCGGATGCAATTTCTGTGTTTCCTCGTCAATAAGAAGGTCCGAGGGATACAGTAAACCTGACGTGAAGCATCGGAATCTAAAACCGCACTCACAGGAGAGGTTCAAATCATAGAAAGTTATAGTGTCAGCTCTCTTGTACTTACGTCGGCATTGTGCCTTTCGTATTAAATTCGGATGCAATTTCTGTGTTTCATCGTGAATAAGAAGGTCCAAGGGATACATTAAACCTGAAGTGAAGCATCGGAATCTTAAACTGGACTCACAGGAGGGGATCAAATAATAGATAGTTAGAGTGTCAGTCCTCTGTACTTAAGTCGGCATTGTGCCTTTTATATTATATTCGGATGCAATTTCTGTGCTTCATCGATAATAAGAAGGTCCAAGGTATACAGTAAACGTGAAGTGAAGCGTCGGAATCTAAAACTGGACTCACAGGAGAGGTTCAAATCATAGAAAGCTAGAGTGTCAGTCCTCTTGTACTTAAGTCGGCATTGTGCCTTTGGAATTTAATTCCGATGTAATTTCTGTGTATCATCGCCAATAAGAAGGTCCAAGGGATACAGTAAACCTGAAGTGAAGCATCGGAATCTAAAACTGGACTCACAGCAGAGGTTCAAATCATAGAAAGTTGGAATGTCAGTCCCCTTGTACTTAAGTCGGCAGTGTGCTTTTTGTATTAAATTCGGATGCAAATTCTGTGTTTCATCGTCAATAAGAAGGTCCAAGGGATACAGTAAAACCTGAAGTGAATCATCGGAACCTAAAACTGAACTCACAGGAGAGGTTCAAATCATAGATAGTTAGAGTGTCAGTCCTCTTGTACTTAAGTCTGCATTGTGTCTTTTGTATTAAATTCGGATGCAATTTCTGTATTTCATCATCAATAAGAAGGTTCAAGGGATATAGTAAACCTGAAGTGAAGCAGCGGAATCTAAAACTGGACTCACAGCAGAGGTTCAAATCATAGAAAGTTAGAGTGTCAGTCCTCTTGTACTTAAGTCGGCATTGTACCTTTTGTATTAAATTCGGATGCAATTTCTGTGTTTCATCGTCAATAAGAAGGTCCAAGGGATACAGTAAACCTGAAGTGAAGCATCGGAATTTAAAACTGGAGTCACAGGAGAGGTTCATATCACAGAAAGTTAGACTGTCTGTCCTCTTGTACTTATGTCGGCGTTGTGCCTTTTTATTAAATTCGGATGCAATTTCTGTGTTTCATCGTCAATAAGAAGGTCCAAGGGATACAGTAAACCTGAAGTGAAGCATTGGAATCTATAACTGGACTCACAGGAAAGGTTCAAATCATAGAAAGTTAGAGTGTCAGTCCTGTTGTACTTAAGTCGGCATTGTGCCTTTTGTATTAAATTCGGATGCAATTTCTGTGTTTCCTCGTCAATAAGAAGGTCCGAGGGATACAGTAAACCTGACGTGAAGCATCGGAATCTAAAACCGCACTCACAGGAGAGGTTCAAATCATAGAAAGTTATAGTGTCAGCTCTCTTGTACTTACGTCGGCATTGTGCCTTTCGTATTAAATTCGGATGCAATTTCTGTGTTTCATCGTGAATAAGAAGGTCCAAGGGATACATTAAACCTGAAGTGAAGCATCGGAATCTTAAACTGGACTCACAGGAGGGGATCAAATAATAGATAGTTAGAGTGTCAGTCCTCTGTACTTAAGTCGGCATTGTGCCTTTTATATTATATTCGGATGCAATTTCTGTGCTTCATCGATAATAAGAAGGTCCAAGGTATACAGTAAACGTGAAGTGAAGCGTCGGAATCTAAAACTGGACTCACAGGAGAGGTTCAAATCATTGAAAGTTAGAGTGTCAGTCCTCTTGTACTTAAGTCGGCATTGTGCCTTTGGAATTTAATTCCGATGTAATTTCTGTGTATCATCGCCAATAAGAAGGTCCAAGGGATACAGTAAACCTGAAGTGAAGCATCGGAATCTAAAACTGGACTCACAGCAGAGGTTCAAATCATAGAAAGTTGGAGTGTCAGTCCCCTTGTACTTAAGTCGGCAGTGTGCTTTTTGTATTAAATTCGGATGCAAATTCTGTGTTTCATCATCAATAAGATGGTCCAAGGGATACAGTAAACCTGAAGTGAAGCATCGGAATCTAAAACTGGACTCCCAGGTGAGGTTCAAATCACAGAAAGTTAGACTATCTGTCCTCTTGTACTTATGTCGGCGTTGTGCCTTTTTATTAAATTTGGATGCAATTTCTGTGTTTCATCGTCAATAAGAAGGTCCAAGGGATACAGTAAACCTGAAGTGAAGCATCGGAATCTAAAGCTGGACTCACAGGAGAGGTTCAAATCATAGAAAGTTAGAGTGTCAGTCCTCTTGTACTTAAGCCGGTATTGTGCCTTTTGTATTAAATTCGGATGCAATTTCTGTGTTTCATCGTCCATAAGAAGGTCCAAGGGATACAATAAACCTGAAGTGAAGCATCGGAATCTAAAACTGGACTCACAGGAGAGGTTCAAATCATAGAAAGTTACAGTGTCAGTCGTCTTGTACTTAAGTCGGCATTGTGCTTTTGTATTAAATTCGGATGCAATTTCTGTGCTTCATCGCCAATATAAAGGTCCAAAGTATACAGTAAACCTTAAGTGAAGCATCGATATCTAAAACTGGACTCACAGGAGAGGTACAAATTATAGAAAGTTAGAGTGTCAGTCCTCTTGTACTTAAGTCGGCATTGTGCCTTTTGTATCAAATTCCGATGCAATTTCTGTATTTCATCGTCAATAAGAAAGTCCAAGGAATACAGTAAACCTGAAGTGAA
The DNA here is from genome assembly GCF_021461395.2 of Schistocerca americana. Lineage (NCBI taxonomy): Eukaryota > Metazoa > Arthropoda > Insecta > Orthoptera > Acrididae > Schistocerca > Schistocerca americana. The sequence goes on from NC_060130.1 coordinate 73,607,299, forward strand.
GCATCGGAATCTAAAGCTGGACACACAGCAGAGGTTCAAATCATAGAAAGTTAGAATGTCAGTCCTCTTGTATTTAAGTCGGCATTGTGCCTTTAGAATTTAATTCCGATGCAATTCCTGTGTTTCATCGTCAATAAGAAGGTCCAAGGGATACAGTAAACCTGAAGTGAAGCATCGAAATCTAAAACTGGACTCACAGGAGAGGTTCAAATCGTAGAAAGTTAGAGTGTCAGTCCTCTTGTACTAAAGTCGGCATAGTGCCTTTTGTATTAAATTCGGATGCAATTTCTGGGCTTCATCGCCAATAAGAAGGTCCAATGTATACAGTAAACCTGAAGTCAAGCAGCGGAATCTAAAACTGGTCTCACAGCAGAGGTTCAAATCATAGAAAGTTAGTGTGTCAGTCCTCTTGTACTTAAGTCGGCATTGTACCTTTTGTATTAAATTCGGATGTAATTTCTGTGTTTCATCGTCAATAAGAAGGTTCAAGGGATACAGTAAACCTGAAGTGAAGCATCGGAATTTAAAACTGGAGTCACAGGAGAGATTCAAATCATAGAAAGTTAGACTGTCAGTCCTCTTGTACTTATGTCGGCATTGTGCCTTTTTATTAAATTCGGATGCAATTTCTGTGTTTCATCGCCAATAAGAAGGTCCAAGGGATACAGTAAACCTGAAGTGAAGCATCGGTATCTAAAGCTGGACTCACAGGAGAGGTTCCAATCATAGAAAGTTGGACTGTCAGTCCTCTTGTACTTAAGTCGGCATTGTGCCTTTTTAATTTAATTCAGATGCAATTTCTGTGTTTCATCGTCAATAAGAAGGTCCAAGGGAAACAGTAAATCTGATCTGAAGAATCGGAATCTAAAATTGGACTCGCAGGAGAGGTTCAAATCATAGAAAGTTAGAGTGTCAGTCCTCTTGTACTTAAGCCGGTATTGTGCGTTTTGTATTAAATTCGGATGCAATTTCTGTGTTTCATCGTCTATAAGAAGGTCCAAGGGATACAATAAACCTGAAGTGAAGCGTCGGAATCTAAAACTGGACTCGCAATAGAGGTTCAAATCATAAAAAGTTAGAGTGTCAGTCCTCTTGTACTTAAGTCGGCATTGTGCTTTTGGAATGTAATTCCGATGATATTTCTGTGTATCATCGTCAATAAGAAGGTCCAAGGGATACAGTAAACCTGAAGTGAAGCATCGGAATCTAAAACTGGACTCACAGGAGAGGTTCAATTCATAGAAAGTTGGAGTGTCAGTCCTCTTGTACTTAAGTCGGCAGTGTGCTTTTTGTATTAAAATCGGATGCAAATTCTGTGTTTCATCATCAATAAGAAGGTCTAAGGGATACAGTAAACCTGAAGTGAAGCATCGGAATCTAAAGCTGGACTCCCAGGTGAGGTTCAAATCATCGAAAGTTTGAGTGTCAGTCCTCTTGTACTTAAGTCGGCATTGTGCCTTTTGTATTAGATTCGGATGCAATTTCTGTGTTTCATCATCAATAAGGAGGTCCAAGGGATATAGTAAACCTGAAGTGAAGCAGCGGAATCTAAAACTGGACTCACAGCAGAGGTTCAAATCATAGAAAGTTAGAGTGTCAGTCCTCTTGTACTTAAGTCGGCATTGTTTCTTTTGTATAAAATTCGGAAGCAATTTCTGTGTTTCATCGTCAATAAGAAGATCCAAGGGATACAGTAAACCTGAAGTGAAGCATCGGAATTTAAAACTGGAGTCACAGGAGAGGTTCAAATCATAGAAAGTTAGGGTGTCAGTCCTCTTGTACTTATGTCGGCATTGTGCTTTTTTATTAAATTCGGATGCAATTTCTGTGTTTCATCGTCAATAAGAAGGTCCTAGGGATACAGTAAACCTGAAGTGAAGCATCTTAATCTAAAACTGGACTCACAGGAGAGGTTCAAATCATAGAAAGTTAGAGTGTCAGTCCTCTTGTACTTAAGTCGGCATTGTGCCTTTTGTATTAAATTCGGATGCAATTTCTGTGTTTCATCGTCAATAAGAAGGTCCAAGGGATACAGTAAACCAGAAGTGAAGCATCGGAATCTAAAACTGGACTCACAGGAGAGGTTCAAATCATAGAGAGTTATAGTGTCAGTTCTCTTGTACTTACGTCGGCATTGTGCCTTTCGTATTAAATTCGGATGCAATTTCTGTGTTTCATCGTGAATAAGAAGGTGCAAGGGATACAGTAAACCTGAAGTGAAGCGTCGGAATCTAAAACTGGACTCACAGGAGAGGTTCAAATCATAGAAAGTTAGAATGTCAGTCCTCTTGTATTTAAGTCGGCATTGTGCCTTTAGAATTTAATTCCGATGCAATTCCTGTGTTTCATCGTCAATAAGAATGTCCAAGGGATACAGTAAACCTGAAGTGAAGCATCGAAATCTAAAACTGGACTCAGAGGAGAGGTTCAAATCGTAGAAAGTTAGAGTGCCAGTCCTCTTGTACTTAAGTCGACATAGTGCCTTTTGTATTAAATTCGGATGCAATTTCTGGGCTTCATCGCCAATAAGAAAGTCCAATGTATACAGTAAACCTGAAGTGAAGCAGCGGAATCTAAAACTGGACTCACAGCAGAGGTTCAAATCATAGAAAGTTAGTGTGTCAGTCCTCTTGTACTTAAGTCGGCATTGTACTTTTGTATTAAATTCGGATGTAATTTCTGTGTTTCATCGTCAATAAGAAGGTTCAAGGGATACAGTAAACCTGATGTGAAGCATCGGAATTTAAAACTGGAGTCACAGGAGAGGTTCAAATCATAGAAAGTTAGACTGTCAGTCCTCTTGTACTTATGTCGGCATTGTGTCTTTTTATTAAATTCGGATGCAATTTCTGTGTTTCATCGCCAATAAGAAGGTCCAAGGAATACAGTAAACCAGAAGTGAAGCATCGGAATCTAAAACTGGACTCACAGGAGAGGTTCAAATCATAGAAAGTTATAGTGTCAGTTCTCTTGTACTTACGTCGGCATTGTGCCTTTCGTATTAAATTCGGATGCAATTTCTGTGTTTCATCGTGAATAAGAAGGTGCAAGGGAAACAGTAAATCTGAACTGAAGAATCGGAATCTAAAATTGGACTCGCAGGAGAGGTTCAAATCATAGAAAGTTAGAGTGCAGTCCTCTTGTACTTAAGCCGGTATTGTGCGTTTTGTATTAAATTCGGATGCAATTTCTGTGTTTCATCGTCTACAAGAAGGTCCAAGGGATACAGTAAACCTGAAGTGAAGCATCGGAATCTAAAACTGGACTCTAAGGAGAGGTTCAAATCACAGAAAGTTAGAGTGTCAGTCGTCTTGTACTTAAGTCGGCATTGTGCTTTTGTATTAAATTCGGATGCAATTTCTGTGCTTCATCGCCAATAAGAAGGTCCAAACTATACAGTAAACCTGAAGTGAAGCATCGAAATCTAAAACTGGACTCACAGGAGAGGTACAAATTATAGAAAGTTAGAGCGTCAGTCCTCTTGTTCATATGTCGGCATTGTGCCATTTGTATTAAATTCAGATGCAATTTCTGTGTTTCATCGTCAATAAGAAGGTCCGAGGGATATAGTAAGCCTGAAGTGAAGCATCGGAATCTAAAACTGGATTCACAGGAGAGGTTCAAATCATAGAAAGTGAGAGTGTCAGTCCTCTTGTACTTAAGTCGGCATTGTGCCTTTTGTATTAAATTCGGATGCAATTTCTGAGTTTCATCATCAATAAGAAGGTCCAAGGGATACAGTAAACCTGAAGTGAAGCATTGGAATCCTTAACTGGACTCACAGGAGAGGTTCAAATCATAGAAAGTTAGAGCGTCAGTCCTGTAGTACTTAAGTCGGCTTTGTGCCTTTTGTATTAAAATCGGATGCAATTTCTGTGTTTCATCGTCAATAAGATGGTCCAAGGGATACAGTAAACCTGAAGTGAAGCATCGGAATCTAAAACTGGACTCACAGGAGAGGTTCAAATCATAGAAAGTTAGAGTGTCAGTAATCTTGTACTTAAGTCGGCATTGTGCCTTTTGTATTAAATTCGGATGCAATGTCTGTGCTTCATCGCCAATAACAAGGTCCAAGGTACACAGTAAACCAGAAGTGAAGCGTCGGAATCTAAAACCCTGACTCACAGGAGAGGTTCAATTCATAGAAAGTTAGAGTGTCAGTCCTCTTGTACTTAAGTCGGCATTGTGCCTTTTGAACTTAATTCCGATGCAATTTCTGTGTTTCATCGTCAGTAAGAAGTTCCAAGGGATACATTAAACCTGAAGTGAAGCATCGGAATCTAAAACTGGACTCACAGGAGAGGTTTAAATCATAGAAAGTTAGAGTGTCAGTCCCCTTGTACTTAAGTCGGCATTGTGCATTTTGTATTAATTTTGGATGCAATTTCTGTGCTTCATTGCCAATAAGAAGGTCCAAGGTATACAGTAAACCTGAAGTGAAGCATCGGAATCTAAAACTGGACTCACTGGAGAGGTTCAAATCATAGAAAGTTAGAGTGTCAGTCCTCTTGTACTTAAGTCGGCATTGTGCCTTTTGTATAAAATTCGGATGCAATTTCTGTGTTTCATCGTCAATAAGAAGGTCCAAGGGATACAGTAAACCTGATGTGAAGCATCGGAATCTAAAACTGGACTCACAGGAGAGGTTCAAATAATAGAAAGTTATAGTGTCAGTTCTCTTGTACTTACGTCGGCATTGTGCCTTTCGTATTAAATTCGGATGCAATTTCTGTGCTTCATCGCCAATAAGAAGGTCCAAGGTATACAGTAAACGTGAAGTGAAGCATCGGAATCTAAAACTGGACTCACAATAGAGGTTCAAATCATAGAAAGTTGGAGTGTCAGTCCTCTTGTACTTAAGTCGGCAGTGTGCTTTTTGTATTAAATTCGGATGCAAATTCTGTGTTTCATCATCAATAAGAAGGTCCAAGGGATACAGTAAACCTGAAGTGAAGCATCGGAATCTAAAGCTGGACTCCCAGGTGAGGTTCAAATCATCGAAAGTTTGAGTGTCAGTCCTCTTGTACTTAAGTCGGCATTGTGCCTTTTGTATTACATTCGGATGCAATTTCTGTGTTTCATCATCAATAAGGAGATCCAAGGGATATAGTAAACCTGAAGTGAAGCAGCGGAATCTAATACTGGACTCACAGCAGAGGTTCAAATCATAGAAAGTTAGAGTGTCAGTCCTCTTGTACTTAAGTCAGCATTGTTTCTTTTGTATTACATTCGGATGCAATTTCTGTGTTTCATCGTCAATAAGAAGGTCCAAGGGATACAGTAAACCTGAGGTGAAGCATCGGAATTTAAAACTGGAGTCACAGGAGAGGTTCAAATCATAGAAAGTTATAGTGTCAGTTCTCTTGTACTTACGTCGGCATTGTGCCTTTCGTATTAAATTCGGATGCAATTTCTGTGTTTCATCGTGAATAAGAAGGTGCAAGGGATACAGTAAACCTGAAGTGAAGCATCGGAATCTAAAACTGGGCTCACAGGAGAGGATCAAATAATAGAAAGTTAGAGTGTCAGTAATCTTGTACTTAAGTCGGCATTGTGCCTTTTGTATTATATTCGGATGCAATTTCTGTGCTTCATCGCCAATAAGAAGGTCCAAGGTATACAGTAAACGTGAAGTGAAGCGTCGGAATCTAAAACTGGACTCACAATAAAGGTTCAAATCATAGAAAGTTAGAGTGTCAGTCCTCTTGTACTTAAGTCGGCATTGTGCCTTTGGAATGTAATTCCGATGATATTTCCGTGTATCATCGTCAATAAGAAGGTCCAAGGGATACAGTAAACCTGAAGTGAAGCATCGGAATCTAAAACTGGACTCACAGGAGAGGTTCAAATCATAGAAAGTTGGAGTGTCAGTCCTCCTGTACTTAAGTCGGCAGTGTGCTTTTTGTATTAAATTCGGATGCAAATTCTGTGTTTCATCATCAAGAAGAAGGTCCAAGGGATACAGTAAACTGAAGTGAAGCATCGGAATCTAAAGCTGGACTCCCAGGTGAGGTTCAAATCATCGAAAGTTTGAGTGTCAGTCCTCTTTTACTTAAGTCGGCATTGTGCCTATTGTATTAAATTCGGATGCAATTTCTGTGTTTCATCGTCAATAAGAAGGTCCAAGGGATACAGTAAACCTGAAGTGAAGAATCGGAATTTAAAACTGGAGTCACAGGAGAGGTTCAAATCATAGAAAGTTAGAGTGTCAGTCCTGTTGTACTTATGTCGGCATTGTGCTTTTTTATTAAATTCGGATGCAATTTCTGTGTTTCATCGTCAATAAGAAGGTCCTAGGGATACAGTTAACCTGAAGTGAAGCATCTTAATCTAAAACTGGACTCACAGGAGAGGTTCAAATCATAGAAAGTTATAGTGTCAGTTCTCTTGTACTTACGTCGGCATTGTGCCTTTCGTATTAAATTCGGATGCAATTTCTGTGTTTCATCGTGAATAAGAAGGTCCAAGGGATACAGTAAACCTGAAGTGAAGCATCGGAATCTAAAACTGGACTCACAGGAGAGGTTCAAATCATAGAAAGTTGGAGTGTCATTCCTCTTGTACTTAAGTCGGCATTGTGCCTTTTGTATTATATTCGGATGCAATTTCTGTGCTTCATCGCCAATAAGAAGGTCCAAGGTATACAGTAAACGTGAAGTGAAGCGTCGGAATCTAAAACTGGACTCACAGGAGAGGTTCAAATCATAGAAAGTTAGAGTGTCAGTCCTCTTGTACTTAAGTCGGCTTTGTGCCTTTGGAATGTAAATCCGATGAAATTTCTGTGTATCATCGTCAATAAGAAGGTCCAAGGGATACAGTAAACCTGAAGTGAAGCATCGGAATCTAAAACTGGACTCACAGGAGAGGTTCAAATCATAGAAAGTTATAGTGTCAGTCCTCTTGTACTTCAGTCGGCATTGTGCCTTTTGTATTAAATTCGGATGCAATTTCTGTGTTTCATCATCAATAAGAAGGACCAAGGGATACAGTAAACCAGAAGTGAAGCATCGGAATCTAAAACTGGACTTACGGGAGAGGTTCAAATCATAGAAAGTTATACTGTCAGTCCTCTTGTACTTAAGTCGGCATTGTGCCATTTTGTATTAAATTCGGACGCAATTTCTGTGTTTCATCGTCAATACGACGGTCCAAGGGATACAGTAAACCTAAAGTGAAGCAGCGGAATCTAAAACTGGACTCACAGCAGAGGTTCAAATCATAGAAAGTTAGAGTGTCAGTCCTCTTGTACTTAAGTCGGCATTGTGGCTTTTGTATTAAATTCGGATGCAATTTCTGTGTTTCATCGTCAATAAGAAGGTCCAAGGGATACAGTAAACCTGAAGTGAAGCATCGGAATTTAAATCTGGAGTCACAGGAGAGGTTAAAATCATAGAAAGTTAGAGTGTCAGTCCTCTTGTACTTAAGTCGGCATTGTGGCTTTTGTATTAAATTCGGATGCAATTTCTGTGTTTCATCGTCAATAAGAAGGTCCAAGGGATACAGTAAACCTGAAGTGAAGCATCGGAATTTAAAACTCGAGTCACCGGAGAGGTTCGAATCATAGAAAGTTAGAGTGTCAGTCCTCTTGTACTTAAGTCGGCATTGTGCCTTTTGAATTTAATTCCGATGCAATTTCTGTGTTTCATCGTCAATAAGAAAGTCCAAGGAATACAGTAAACCTGAAGTGAAGCATCGGAATCTAAAACTGGACTCTCAGGAGTGGTTCAAATCATAGAAAGTTAGAGTGTCAGTCCTCTTGTACTTAAGTCGGCATTGTGACTTTTGTATTAAATTCGGATGCAATTTCTGTGCTTCATCGCCAATAAGAAGGTCCAAGGTATACAGTAAACCTGAAGTGAAGCATCGGAATCTAAAACTGGACTCACAGGAGAGGTACAAATTATAGAAAGTTAGAGCGTCAGTCCTCTTGTACTTAAGTCGGCATTGTGCCTTTTGTATTAAATTCGGATGCAACTTCTGTGTTTCACCGTCAATAAGAAGGTCCAAGGGATACAGTAAGCCTGAAGTGAAGCATCGGAATCTAAAACTCGATCCACAGGAGAGGTTCAAATCATAGAAAGGTAGAGTGTCAGTGCTCTTGTACATAAGTCGGTATTGTGCCTTTTGTATTATATTCGGATGCAATTTCTGTGTTTCATCATCAATTAGAAGGTCCAAGGGATACAGTAAACCTGAAGTGAAGCATCGTAATCTAAAACTGGACTCACAGGAGAGGTTCAAATCATAGAAAGGTCCAATGTATACAGTAAACCTGAAGTGAAGCATCGGAATCCAAAGCTGGACTCACAGGGGACGTTCAAATCATAGAAAGTTTGAATGTCAGTCCTCTTGTACTTAAGTCGGCATTGTGCCTTTAGAATATAATTCCGATGCAATTTCTGTGTTTCATCGTCAATAAGAAGGTCCAAGGGAAACAGAAAACCTGAAGAGATGACTCGGAACCTAAAACTGAACTCACAGGAGAGTTTGAAATCATAGAAAGTTAGAGTGTCAGTCCTCTTGTACTTAAGTCGGCATTATGCCTTTTGAATTTCATTCCGATGCAGTTTCTGTGTTTCATCGTCAATAAGAAGGTCCAAGGGATACAGTAAACCTAAAAAGAAGCATCAAAATCTAAAACTGGATTCACTGGAGAGGTTCAAATCATAGAAAGTTAGAGTGTCAGTCCTCTTTTACTTCAGTCGGCATTGTGCCTTTTGAATTTAATTCCAATGCAATTTCTGTGCTTCATCGTCAATAAGAAGGTCCCAGGGATACAGTAAACCTGAAGTGAAGCATCAGAATCTAAAACTGGACTCACAGGAGAGGTTGAAATCATAGAAAGTTAGAGTAACAGTCCTCTTGTACTTAAGTCGGAATTGTGCCTTTTGAATTTAATTCCAATGCAATTCCTGTGTTTCATCGTCAATAAGAAGGTCCAAGGGATACAGTAAACCTTAGGTGAAGCATCGGAATCTAAAACCGGACTCACAGGAGAGGTTCAGATCATAGAAAGTTAGAGTGTCAGCCCGTTTTGAACTCAAGTCGACCATGTGCCTTTTGAATTTAATTCCGATGCAATTCCTGTGTTTCATCGTCAATAAGAAGGTCCAAGGGATACAGTAAACCTGAAGTGAAGCATCGAAATCTAAAACTGGACTCACAGGAGAGGTTCAAATCGTAGAAAGCTAGAGTGTCTGTCCTCTGGTACTTAAGTCGGCATTGTGCATTTTGAATTTAATTCCGATGCAATTTCTGTGCTTCATCGTCAATAAGAAGGTCCCAGGGATACAGTAAACCTGAAGTGAAGCATCGGAATCTAAAGCTGGACACACAGGAGTAGTTCAAATCATAGAAAGTTAGAGTGTCAGTCCTCTTGTACTTAAGTCGGCATTGTGCCTATTGTATTAAATTCGGATGCAATTTCTGGGCTTCATCGCCAATACGAAGGTCCAATGTATACAGTAAACGTGAAGTGAAGCATCGGAATCTAAAGCTGGACTCACAGGAGAGGTTCAAATCATAGAAAGTTAGAGTGTCAGTACTCTTGTACTTAAGTCGGCATTGTGTCTTTTGTGTTAAATTCGGATGCAATTTCTGTGTTTCATCATCAATAAGAAGGTCCAAGGGATATAGTAAACCTGAAGTGAAGCATCGGTATCTAAAGCTGGACTCACAGGAGAGGTTCCAATCATAGAAAATTAGTGTGTCAGTCCTCTTGTACCTAAGTCGGCATTGTGCCTTTTTAATTTAATTCAGACTCAATTTCTGTGTTTCATCGTCAATAAGAAGGTCCAAGGGAAACAGTATATCTGAACTGAAGAATCGGAATCTAAAACTGTACTCGCAGGAGAGGTTCAAATCATAGAAAGTTACAGTGTCAGCCGTCTTGTACTTACGTCGGCATTGTGCGTTTGTATTAAATTCGGATGCAATTTCTGTGCTTCATCGCCAATTGGAAGGTCCAAAGTATACAGTAAACCTGAAGTGAAGCATCGAAATCTAAAACTGGACTCACAGGAGAGGTACAAATTATAGAAAGTTAGAGCGTCAGTCCTCTTGTTCATAAGTCGGCATTGTGCCTATTGTATTAAATTCGGATGCAATTTCTGTGTTTCATCGTCAATAATAAGGTCCAAGGTATATAGTAAGCCTGAAGTGAAGCATCGGAATCTAAAACTGGACTCACAGGAGAGGTTCAAATCATAGAAAGTGAGAGTGTCAGTCCTCTTGTACTTAAGTCGGCATTGTGCCTTTTGAATTTAATTCCGATGCAATATCTGTGTTTCATCGTCAATAAGAAGGTCCAAGGAAAACAGTAAGCCTGAAGCTAAGAATCGGAATCTAAAACTGGACTCGCAGGAGAGATTCCAATCATAGAAAGTTAGAGTGTCAGTCCTCTTGTACTTAAGCCGGTATTGTGCCCTTTGTATTAAATTCGGATGCATTTTCTGTGTTTCATCGTCAATAAGAAGGTCCAAGGGATACAGTAAGCCTGAAGTGAAGCATCGGAATCTAAAACTCGACCCACAGGAGAGGTTCAAATCATAGAAAGGTAGAGTGTCAGTCCTCTTGGTCTTAAGTCGGCATTGTGCCTTTTGTATTAAATTCGGATGCAATTTCTGTGTTTCACCGTCAATAAGAAGGTCCAAGGGATACAGTAAGCCTGAAGTGAAGCATCGGAATCTAAAACTCGACCCACAGGAGAGGTTCAAATCATAGAAAGGTAGAGTGTCAGTCCTCTTGTACATAAGTCGGTATTGTGCCTTTTGTATTATATTCGGATGAAATTTCTGTGTTTCATCATCAATTAGAAGGTCCAAGGGATACAGTAAACCTGAAGTGAAGCACCGTAATCTAAAACTGGACACACAGGAGAGGTTCAAATCATAGAAAGGTCCAATGTATACAGTAAACCTGAAGTGATGCATCGGAATCCAAAGCTGGACTCACAGGAGACGTTCAAATCATAGAAAGTTTGAATGTCAGTCCTCTTGTACTTAAGTCGGCATTGTGCCTTTAGAATATAATTCCGATGCAATTTCTGTGTTTCATCGTCAATAAGAAGGTCCAAGGGAAACAGAAAACCTGAAGAGATGACTCGGAATCTAAAACTGAACTCACAGGAGAGTTTGAAATCATAGAAAGTTAGAGTGTCAGTCCTCTTGTACTTAAGTCGGCATTATGCCTTTTGAATTTCATTCCGATGCAGTTTCTGTGTTCCATCGTCAACAAGAATGTCCAAGGGATACAGTAAACCTAAAAAGAAGCATCGGAATTTAAAACTGGATTCACTGGAGAGGTTCAAGTCATAGAAAGTTCGAGTGTCAGTCCTCTTTTACTTCAGTCGGCATTGTGCCTTTTGAATTTAATTCCAATGCAATTTCTGTGCTTCATCGTCAATAAGAAGGTCCAAGCGATACAGTGAACCTGAAGTGAAGCATCGGAATCTAAAACTGGACTCACAGGAGAGGTTCAAATCATAGAAAGTTAGAGTGTCAGTCCGTTTTGTACTTAAGTCGGCATTGTGCCTTTTGATTTTATTTCCGATGCAATTTCTGTGCTTCATCGTCAATAAGAAGGTCCCAGGGATACAGTAAACCTGAAGTGAAGCATCAGAATCTAAAACTGGACTCACAGGAGAGGTTCAAATCGTAGAAAGCTAGAGTGTCTGTCCTCTGTTACTTAAGTCGGCATTGTGCATTTTGAATTTAATTCCGATGCAATTTCTGTGCTTCATCGTCAATAAGAAGGTCCCAGGGATACAGTAAACCTGAAGTGAAGCATCGGAATCTAAAGCTGGACACACAGGAGTAGTTCAAATCATAGAAAGTTAGAGTGTCAGTCCTCTTGTACTTAAGTCGGCATTGTGCCTATTGTATTAAATTCGGATGCAATTTCTGGGCTTCATCGCCAATAAGAAGGTCCAATGTATACAGTAAACGTGAAGTGAAGCATCGGAATCTAAAGCTGGACTCACAGGAGAGGTTCAAATCATAGAAAGTTAGAATGTCAGTCCTCTTGTACTTAAGTCGGCATTGTGTCTTTTGTATTAAATTCGGATGCAATTTCTGTGTTTCATCATCAATAAGAAGGTCCAAGGGATATAGTAAACCTGAAGTGAAGCAGCGGAATCTAAAACTGGTCTCACAGCAGAGGTTTAAATCATAGAAAGTTAGTGTGTCAGTCCTTTTGTACTTAAGTCGGCATTGTACCATTTGTATTAAATTCGGATGCAATTTCTGTGTTTCATCGTCAATAAGAAGGTCCAATGAATACAGTAAACCTGAAGTGAAGCATCGGAATTTAAAACTGGAGTCACAGGAGAGGTTCAAATCATAGAAAGTTAGACTGTCAGTCCTCTTGTACTTATGTCGGCATTGTGCCTTTTTATTAAATTCGGATGCAATTTCTGTGTTTCATCGTCAATAAGAAGGTCCAAGGGATACAGTAAACCTGAAGTGAAGCATCGGTATCTAAAGCTGGACTCACAGGAGAGGTTCCAATCATAGAAAGTTAGTGTGTCAGTCCTCTTGTACCTAAGTCGGCATTGTGCCTTTTTAATTTAATTCAGACTCAATTTCTGTGTTTCATCGTCAATAAGAAGGTCCAAGGGAAACAGTAAATCTGAACTGAAGAATCGGAATCTAAAACTGTACTCGCAGGAGAGGTTCAAATCATAGAAAGTTAGAGTGTCAGTCCTCTTGTACTTAAGCCGGTATTGTGCGTTTTGTATTGAATTCGGATGCAATTTCTGTGTTTCATCGTCTATAAGAAGGTCCAAGGGATACAATAAACCTGAAGTGAAGCATCGGAATCTAAAACTGGACTCACAGGAGAGGTTCAAATCATAGAAAGTTAGAGTGTCAGCCGTCTTGTACTTAAGTCGGCATTGTGCTTTTGTATTAAATTCGGATGCAATTTCTGTGCTTCATCGCCAATTGGAAGGTCCAAAGTATACAGTAAACCTGAAGTGAAGCATCGAAATCTAAAACTGGACTCACAGGAGAGGTACAAATTATAGAAAGTTAGAGCGTCAGTCCTCTTGTTCATAAGTCGGCATTGTGCCTTTTGTATTAAATTCGGATGCAATTTCTGTGTTTCATCGTCAATAAGAAGGTCCAAGGGATATAGTAAGCCTGAAGTGAAGCATCGGAATCTAAAACTGGACTCACAGGAGAGGTTCAAATCATAGAAAGTGAGAGTGTCAGTCCTCTTGTACTTAAGTCGGCATTGTGCCTTTTGTGTTAAATTCGGATGCAATTTCTGAGTTTCATCATCAATAAGAAGGTCCAAGGGATACAGTAAACCTGAAGTGAAGCATTGGAATCTATAACTGGACTCACAGGAGATGTTCAAATCATAGAAATTTAGAGTGTCAGTCCTGTTGTACGTAAGTCGGCATTGTGCCTTTTGTATTAAATTCGGATGCAATTTCTGTGTTTCATCGTCAATAAGATGGTCCAAGGGATACAGTAAACCTGAAGTGAAGCCTCGGAATCTAAAACGGGACTCACAGGAGAGGTTCAAATCATAGAAAGTTAGAGTGTCAGTAATCTTGTACTTAAGTCGGCATTGTGCCTTTTGTATTAAATTCGGATGCAATTTCTGTGCTTCATCGCCAATAAGAAGGTCAAGGTACACAGTAAACCTGAGGTGAAGCGTCGGAATCTAAAACCCTGACTTACAGCAGAGGTTCAATTCATAGAAAGTTAGAGTGTCAGTCCTCTTGTACTTAAGTCGGCATTGTGGCTCTTGTATAAAATTCGGATGCAATTTCTGTGTTTCATCGTCAATAAGAAGGTCCAAGGGATACAGAAAACCTGAAGTGAAGCATCGGAATCTAAAACTGAACTCACAGGAGAGGTTCATATCATAGAAAGTTATAGTGTCATTTCTCTTGTACGTACGTCGGCATTGTGCCTTTCGTATTAAATTCGGATGCAATTTCTGTGTTTCATCGTCAATACGAAGGTCCAAGGGATACAGTAAACCTGAAGTGAAGCATCGGAATCTAAAACTGAACTCACAGGAGAGGTTAATATCATAGAAAGTTATAGTGTCATTTCTCTTGTACGTACGTCGGCATAGTGCCTTTTGTATTAAATTCGGATGCAATTTCTGGGCTTCATCGCCAATAAGAAGGTCCAATGTATACAGTAAACCTGAAGTGAAGCATCGGAATCTAAAACTGGACACACAGGGGAGGTTCAAATCATAGAAAGTTGGAGTGTCAGTCCTCTTGTACTTAAGTCGGCAGTTTGCCTTTTGTATTACGTTCGGATGCAAATTCTGTGTTTCATCATCAATAAGAAGGTCCAAGGGATACAGTAAACCTAAAGTGAAGCATCGGAATCTAAAACTGGACTCACAGGTGAGGTTCAAATCATAGAAAGTTAGAGTGTCAGTCCTCTTGTACTTAAGTCTGCATTGTGTCTTTTGTATTAAATTCGGATGCAATTTCTGTGTTTCATCATCAATAAGAAGGTCCAAGGGATATAGTAAATCTGAAGTGAAGCAGCGGAATCTAAAACTGGACTCACAGCAGAGGTTTAAATCATAGAAATTTAGAGTGTCAGTCCTCTTGTACTTAAGCCGGTATTGTGCGTTTTGTATTAAATTCGGATGCAATTTCTGTGTTTCATCGTCTATAAGAAGGTCCAAGGGATACAATAAACCTGAAGTGAAGCATCGGAATCTAAAACTGGACTCACAGGAGAGGTACAAATTATAGAAAGTTAGAGCGTCAGTCCTCTTGTTCATAAGTCGGCATTGTGCCTTTTGTATTAAATTCGGATGCGATTTCTGTGTTTCATCGTCAATAAGAAGGTCCAAGGGATATAGTAAGCCTGAAGTGAAGCATCGGAAACTAAAACTGGACTCACAGGAGAGGTTCAAATCATAGAAAGTGAGAGTGTCAGTCCTCTTGTACTTAAGTCGGCATTGTGCCTTTTGTATTAAATTCGGATGCAATTTCTGAGTTTCATCATCAACAAGAAGGTCCAAGGGATACAGTAAACCTGAAGTGAAGCATTGGAATCTATAACTGGACTCACAGGAGAGGCTCAAATCATAGAAAGTTAGAGTGTCAGTCCTGTTGCACGTAAGTCGGCATTGTGCCTTTTGTATTAAATTCGGATGCAATTTCTGTGTTTCATCGTCAATAAGATGGTCCAAGGGATACAGTAAACCTGAAGTGAAGCCTCGGAATCTAAAACTGGACTCACAAGAGAGGTTCAAATCATAGAAAGTTAGAGTGTCAGTAATCTTGTACTTAAGTCGGCATTGTGCCTTTTGTATTAAATTCGGATGCAATTTCTGTGCTTCATCGCCAATAAGAAGGTCCAAGGTACACAGTAAACCTGAAGTGAAGCGTCGGAATCTAAAACCCTGACTCACAGGAGAGGTTCAATTCATAGAAAGTTAGAGTGTCAGTCCTCTTGTACTTAAGTCGGCATTGTGCCTTTTGTATTAAATTCGGATGCAATTTCTGTGTTTCATCGTGAATAAGAAGGTCCAAGGGATACAGCAAACCTAAAGTGAAGCATCAGAATCAAAAACTGGACTCACAGGAGAGGATCAAATTATAGAAAGTTAGAGTGTCAGTCCTCTTGTACTTAAGTCGGCAATGTGCCTTTTGTATTATATTCGGATGCAATTTCTGTGCTTCATCGCCAATAAGAAGGTCCAAGGTATACAGTAAACGTGAAGTGAAGCGTCGGAATCTAAAACTGGACTAACAGGAGAGGTTCAAATCATAGAAAGTTAAAGTGTCAGTCCTCTTGTACTTAAGTCGGCATTGTGCCTTTGGAATGTAATTCCGATGAAATTTCTGTGTATCATCGTCAATAAGAAGGTCCAAGGGATACAGTAAACCTGAAGTGAAGCATCGGAATCTAAAACTGGACTCACAGGAGAGGTTCAAATCATAGAAAGTTGGAGTGTCAGTCCTCTTGTACTTAAGTCGGCAGTGTGCTTTTTGTATTAAATTCGGATGCAAATTCTGTGTTTCATCATCAATAAGAATGTCCAAGGGATACAGTAAACCTGAAGTGAGGCATCGGAATCTAAAACTGGACTCCCAGATGAGGTCCAAATCATAGAAAGTTTGAGTGTCAGTCCTCTTGTACTTAAGTAGGCATTGTGCCTTTTGTATTAATTTCGGATGCAATTTCTGTGTTTCATCATCAATAAGGAGGTCCAAGGGATATAGTAAACCTGAAGTGAAGCAGCGGAATCTAAAACTGGACTCACAGCAGAGGTTCAAATCATAGAAAGTTAGAGTGTCAGTCCTCTTGTACTTAAGTCGGCTTTGTGGCTTTTGTATTAAATTAAAATGCAATTTCTGTGTTTCATCGTCAATAAGAAGGTCCAAGGGATACAGTAAACCTGAAGTGAAGCTTCGGAATTTAAAACTGGAGTCACAGGAGAGGTTCAAATCATAGAAAGTTAGAGTGTCAGTCCTCTTGTACTTATGTCGGCATTGTGCTTTTTTATTAAATTCGGATGCAATTTCTGTGTTTCATCGTCAATAAGAAGGTCCAAGGGATACAGTAAAGCTGAAGTGAAGCATCGGAATTTAAAACTCGCGTCACAGGAGAGGTTCGAATCATAGAAAGTTAGAGTGTCAGTCTTCTTGTACTTAAGTCGGCATTGTGCCTTTTGAATTTAATTCCGATGCAATTTCTGTGTTTCATCGTCAATAAGAATGTCCAAGGAATACAGTAAACCTGAAGTGAAGCATCGGAATCTAAAACTAGACTCACAGGAGAGGTACAAATCATAGAAAGTTACAGTGTCAGTCCTCTTGTACTTATATCGGCATTGTGCCTTTTGTATTAAATTTGGATGCAATTACTGTGCTTCATCGCCAATAAGAAGGTCCAATGTGTACTGTAAACCTGAAGTGAAGCATCGGAATCTATAGCTGGACTCACAGGAGAGGTTCAAATCATAGGAAGTTAGAGTGTCAGTCCTCTTGTACCTAAGTCGGCATTGTGCCTTTTGAATTTAATTCCGATGCAATATCTGTGTTTCATCGTCATTAAGAAGGTCCAAGGGAAGCAGTAAACCTGAAGCTAAGAATCGAAATCTAAAACTGGACTCGCAGGAGAGATTCAAATCATAGAAAGTTAGAGTGTCAGTCCTCTTGTACTTAAGTCGGCATTGTGCCTTTTGTATTAAATTTGGATGCAATTACTGTGCTTCATCGTCAATAAGAATGTCCAATGTATACAGTAAACCTGAAGTGAAGCATCGGAATCTATAGCTGGACTCACAGGAGAGGTACAAATTATAGAAAGTTAGAGCGTCAGTCCTCTTGTACTTAAGTCGGCATTGTGCCTTTTGTATTAAATTCGGATGCAATTTCTGTGTTTCACCGTCAATAAGAAGGTCCAAGGGATACAGTAAGCCTGAAGTGAAGCATCGGAATCTAAAACTCGACTCACAGGAGAGGTTCAAATCATAGAAAGGTAGAGTGTCAGTCCTCTTGTACATAAGTCGGTATTGTGCCTTTTGTATTATATTCGGATGCAATTTCTGTGTTTCATCATCAATTAGAAGGTCCAAGGGATACAGTAAACCTGAAGTGAAGCATCGCAATCTAAAACTGGACTCACAGGAGAGGTTCAAATCATAGAAAGGTCCAATGTATACAGTAAACCTGAAGTGAAGCATCGGAATCCAAAGCTGGACTCACAGGAGACGTTCAAATCATAGAAAGTTTGAATGTCAGTCCTCTTGTACTTAAGTCGGCATTGTGCCTTTAGAATTTAATTCCGATGCAATATCTGTGTTTCATCGTCAATAAGAAGGTCCAAGGGAAACAGAAAACCTGAAGAGATGACTCGGAATCTAAAACTGAACTCACAGGAGAGGTTGAAATCATAGAAAGTTAGTGTGGCAGTCCTCTTGTACTTAAGTCGGCATTATGCCTTTCGAATTTCATTCCGATGCAGTTTCTGTGTTTCATCGTCAATAAGAAGGTCCAAGGGATACAGTAAACCTAAAAAGAAGCATCGGAATCTAAAACTGGATTCCCTGGAGAGGTTCAAACCATAGAAAGTTAGAGTGTCAGTCCTCTTGTACTTCAGTCGGCATTGTGCCTTTTGAATTTAATTCCAATGCAATATCTGTGCTTCATCGTCAATAAGAAGGTCCAAGCGATACAGTGAACCTGAGGTGAAGCATCGGAATCTAAAACTGGACTCACAGGAGAGGTTAAAATCATAGAAAGTTAGAGTGACAGTCCGTTTTGTACTTAAGTCGGCATTGTGCCTTTTGAATTTAATTCCAATGCAATTTCTGTGTTCCATCGTCAATAAGAAGGTCCAAGGGATACAGTAACCCTGAAGTGAAGCATCGGAATCTAAAACTGGACTCACAGGAGAGGTTCAAATCGTAGAGAGTTAGAGTGTCAGTACTCTGGTACTTAAGTCGGCGTTGTGCCTTTTGATTTTATTTCCGATGCAATTTCTGTGCTTCATCGTCAATAAGAAGGTCCCAGGGATACAGTAAACCTGAAGTGAAGCATCGAAATCTAAAACTGGACTCACAGGAGAGGTTCAAATCGAAGAAAGCTAGAGTGTCTGTCCTCTGGTACTTAAGTCGGCATTGTGCATTTTGAATTTAATTCCGATGCAATTTCTGTGCTTCATCGTCAATAAGAAGGTCCCAGGGATACAGTAAACCTGAAGTGAAGCATCGAAATCTAAAACTGGACTCACAGGAGAGGTTCAAATCGAAGAAAGCTAGAGTGTCAGTCCTCTTGTACTTAAGTCGTCATTGTGCCTATTGTATTAAATTCGGATGCAATTTCTGTGCTTCATCGCCAATAAGAAGGTCCAATGTATACAGTAAACCTTAAGTGAAGCATCGAAATCTAAAACTGGACTCAGAGGAGCGGTTCAAATCGTAGAAAGTTAGAGTGTCAGTCCTCTTGTACTTAAGTCGGCATAGTGCCTTTTGTATTAAATTCGGATGCAATTTCTGGGCTTCATCGCCAATAAGAAGGTCCAATGTATACAGTAAACCTGAAGTGAAGCATCGGAATCTAAAACTGGTCTCACAGGAGAGGTTCAAGTCATAGAATGTTGGAGTGTCAGTCCTCTTCTACTTAAGTCGGCAGTTTGCCTTTCGTATTACGTTCGGATGCAAATTCTGTGTTTCATCATCAATAAGAAGGTCCAAGGGATACAGTAAACCGGAAGTGAAGCATCGGAATCTAAAACTGGACTTACAGGTGAATTTCAAATCATAGAAAGTTAGAGTGTCAGTCCTCTTGTACTTAAGTCTGCATTGTGTCTTCTGTATTAAATTCGGATGCAATTTCTGTGTTTCAGCATGAATAAGAAGGTCCAAGGGATATAGTAAACCTGAAGAGAAGCAGCGGAATCTAAAACTGGACTCACAGCAGAGGTTCAAATCATAGAAAGTTAGTGTGTCAGTCCTTTTGTACTTAAGTCGGCATTGTACCATTTGTATTAAATTCGGATGCAATTTCTGTGTTTCATCGTCAATAAGAAGGTCCAAGGGATACAGTTAACATGAAGTGAAGCATCGGAATTTAAAACTGGAGTCACAGGAGAGGTTCAAATCATAGAAAGTTAGACTGTCAGTCCTCTTGTACTTATGTCGGCATTGTGCCCTTTTATTAAATTCGGATGCAATTTCTGTGTTTCATCGTCAATAAGAAGGTCCAAGGGATACAGTAAACCTGAAGTGAAGCATCGGTATCTAATGCTGGACTCACAGCAGAGGTTCCAATCATAGAAAGTTAGAGTGTCAGTCCTCTTGTACCTAAGTCGGCATTGTGCCTTTTTAATTTAATTCAGATGCAATTTCTGTGTTTCATCGTCAATAAGAAGGTCCAAGGGAAACAGTAAATCTGAACTGAAGAATCGGAATCTAAAACTGGACTCGCAGGAGAGGTTCAAATCATAGAAAGTTAGAGTGTCAGTCCTCTTGTACTTAGGCCCGTATTGTGCGTTTTGTATCAAATTCGGATGCAATTTCTGTGTTTCATCGTCTATAAGAAGGTCCAAGGGATACAATAAACCTGAAGTGAAACATCGGAATCTAAAACTGGACTCACAGGAGAGGTTCAAATCATAGAAAGTTAGAGTGTCAGCCGTCTTGTACTTAAGTCTGCATTGTGCTTTTGTATTAAATTCGGATGCAATTTCTGTGCTTCATCGCCCATTAGAAGGTCCAAAGTATACAGTAAACCTGAAGTGAAGCATCGAAATCTAAAACTGGACTCACAGGAGAGGTACAAATTATAGAAAGTTAGAGCGTCAGTCCTCTTGTTCATAAGTCGGCATTGTGCCGTTTGTATTAAATTCGGATGCTTTTTCTGTGTTTCATCGTCAATAAGAAGGTCCAAGGGATATAGTAAGCCTGAAGTGAAGCATCGGAATCTAAAACTGGACTCGCAGGAGAGGTTCAAATCATAGAAAGCGAGAGTGTCAGTCCTCTTGTACTTAAGTCGGCATTGTGCCTTTTGTATTAAATTCGGATGCAATTTCTGAGTTGCATCATCAATAAGAAGGTCCAAGGAATACAGTAAACCTGAAGTGAAGCATTGGAATCTATAACTGGACTCACAGGAGAGGTTCAAATCATAGAAAGTTAGAGTGTCAGTCCTGTTGTACATAAGTCGGCATTGTGCCTTTTGTATTGAATTCGGATGCAATTTCGGTGTTTCTTCGTCAATAAGATGGTCCAAGCGATACAGTAAACCTGAAGTTAAGCATCGGAATCTAAAACTGGACTCACAGGAGAGGTTCAAATCATAGAAAGTTAGAGTGTCAGTAATCTTGTACTTAAGTCGGCATTGTGCCTTTTGTATTAAATTCGGATGCAATTTCTGTGCTTCATCGCCAATAAGAAGGTCCAAGGTACACAGTAAACCTGAAGTGAAGCGTCGGAATCTAAAACCCTGACTCACAGGAGAGGTTCAATTCATAGAAAGTTAGAGTGTCAGTCCTCTTGTACTTATGTCGGCATTGTGCCTTTTGAATTTAATTCCGATGCAATTTCTGTGTTTCATCGTCAATAAGAAGTTCCAAGGGATACATTAAACCTGAAGTGAAGCATCGGAATCTAAAACTGGACTCACAGGAGAGGTTTAAATCATAGAAAGTTAGAGTGTCAGTCCCCTTGTACTTAAGTCTGCATTGTGCATTTTGTATTGATTTCGGATGCAATTTCTGTGCTTCATTGCCAATAAGAAGGTCCAAGGTATACTGTAAACCTGAAGTGAAGCATCGGAATCTAAAACTGGACTCACAGGAGAGGTTCAAATCATAGAATGTTAGAGTGACAGTCCTCTTTCACTTCGGTCGGCATTGTGCCTCTTGTATTAAATTCGGATGCAATTTCTGTGTTTCATCGTCAATAAGAAGGTCCAAGGGATACAGTAAACCTTAAGTGAAGCATCGGAATCTAAAACTGGACTCACAGGAGAAGTTCAAATCATAGAAAGCTATAGTGTCAGTTCTCTTGTACTTATGTCTGCATTGTGCCTTTCGTATTAAATTCGGATGCAATTTTTGTGTTTCATCGTGAATAAGAAGGTCCAAGGGATACAAAAAACCTGAAGTGAAGCATCGGAATCAAAAACTAGACTCACAGGAGAGGATCAAATTATAGAGAGTTAGAGTGTCAGTATTCTTGTACTTAAGTCGGCATTGTGCCTTTTGTATTATATTCGGATGCAATTTCTGTGCTTCATCGCCAATACGAAGGTCCAAGGTATACAGTAAACGTGAAGCGAAGCGTCGGAATCTTAAACTGGACTCACAGGAGAGGTTCAAATCATAGAAAGTTAGAGTGCCAGTCCTCTTGTACTTAAGTCGGCATTGTGCCTTTGGAATGTAATTCCGATGAAATTTCTGTGTATCATCGTCAATAAGAAGGTCCAAGGGATACAGTAAACCTGAAGTTGAGCATCGGAATCTAAAACTGGACTCACAGGAAAGGTTCAAATCATAGAAAGTTGGAGTGTCAGTCCTCTTGTACTTAAGTCGGCAGTGTGCTTTTTGTATTAAATTCGGATACAAATTCTGTGTTTCATCATCAATAAGAAGGTCGAAGGGATACAGTAAACCTGAAGTGAAGCAGCGGAATCTAAAACTGGACTCACAGCAGAGGTTCAAATCATAGAAAGTTAGAGTGTCAGTCCTCTTGTACTTAAGGAGGCATTGTGGATTTTGTATTAAATTCGGATGCAATTTCTGTGTTTCATCGTCAATAAGAAGGTCCAAGGGATACAGTAAATCTGAAGTGAAGCTTCGGAATTTAAAACTGGAGTCACAGGAGAGGTTCAAATCATAGAATGTTAGAGTGTCAGTCCTCTTGTACTTATGTCGGCATTGTGCTTTTTTATTAAATTCGGATGCAATTTCTGTGTTTCATCGTCAATAAGAAGGTCCAAGGGATACAGTAAACCTGAAGTGAAGCATCGGAATCTAAAACTAGACTCACAGGAGAGGTTCAAATCATAGAAAGTTACAGTGTCATTCCTCTTGTACTTAAGTCGGCATTGTGCCTTTTGTATTAAATTTGGATGCAATTACTGTGCTTCATCGCCAATAAGAAGGTCCAATGTATACAGTAAACCAGAAGTGAAGCATCGGAATCTATAGCTGGACTCACAGGAGAGGTTCAAATCATAGAAAGTTAGAGTGTCAGTCCTCTTGTACCTAAGTCGGCATTGTGCCTTTTGAATTTAATTCCGATGCAATATCTGTGTTTCATCGTCAATAAGAAGGTCCAAGGGAAACAGTAAACCTGAAGCTAAGAATCGGAATCTAAAACTGGACTCGCAGGAGAGATTCAAATCATAGAAAGTTAGAGTGTCAGTTCTCTTGTACTTAAGCCGGCATTGTGCCTTTTGTATTAAATTCGGATGCAATTTCTGTGTTTCATCGTCAATAAGTAGGTCCAAGGTATACAGTAAACCTGAAGTGAAGCATCGGAATCTAAAACTGGACTCACAGGAGAGGTTCAAATCATAGAAAGTTAGAGTGTCAGCCCGTTTTGAACTTAAGTCGGCATTGTGCCTTTTGAATTTAATTCCGATGCAATTCCTGTGTTTCATCGTCAATAAGTAGGTCCAAGGGATACAGTAAACCTGAAGTGAAGCATCGAAATCTAAAACTGGACTCACAGGAGAGGTTCAAATCGTAGAAAGCTAGAGTGTCTGTCCTCTGGTACTTAAGTCGGCATTGTGCCCTTTGAGTTTAATTCCGATGCAATTTCTGTGCTTCATCGTCAATAAGAAGGTCCCAGGGATACAGTAAACCAGAAGTGAAGCATCGGAATCTAAAACTAAACACACTGGAGTAGTTCAAATCATAGAAAGTTAGAGTGTCAGTCCTCTTGTACTTAAGTCGGCATTGTGCCTATTGTATTAAACTCGGATGCAATTTCTGGGCTTCATCGCCAATAACAAGGTCCAATGTATACAGTAAACCTGAAGTGAAGCATCGGAATCTAAAGCTGGACTCACAGGAGAGGTTCAAATCATAGAAAGTTAGAATGTCAGTCCTCTTGTACTTAAGTCGGCATTGTGCCTTTAGAATTTAATTCCGATGCAATTACTGTGTTTCATCGTCAATAAGAAGGTCCAAGGGATACAGTAAACCTGAAGTGAAGCATCGAAATCTAAAACTGGACTCAGAGGAGAGGTTCAAATCGTAGAAAGTTAGAGTGTCAGTCCTCTTGTACTTAAGTCGGCATTGTGCCTTTTGTATTAAATTCGGATGCAATTTCTGGGCTTCATCGCCAATAAGAAGGTCAAATGTATACAGAAAACCTGAAGTGAAGCATCGGAATCTAAAACTGGACTCACAGGAGAGGTTCAAATCATAGAAAGTTGGAGTGTCTGTCCTCTTGTACTTAAGTAGGCAGTTTGCCTTTTGTATTACGTTCGGATGCAGATTCTGTGATTCATCATCAATAAGATGGTCCAAGGGATACAGTAAACCTGAAGTGAAGCATCGGAATCTAAAACTGGACTCACAGGTGAGGTTCAAATCATAGAGAGTTAGAGTGTCAGTCCTCTTGTACTTAAGTCTGCATTGCGTCTTTTGTATTAAATTCGGATGCAATTTCTGTGTTTCATCGACAATAAGAAGTTCCAAGGGATATAGTAAACCTGAAGTGAAGCATCGGAATCTAAAACTGGACTCACAGCAGAGGTTCAAATCATAAAAAGTTAGTGTGTCAGTCCTCTTGTACTTATGTCGGCATTGTGCCTTTTTATTAAATTAAGATGCAATTTCTGTGTTTCATCGTCAATAAGAAGGTCAAAGGGATACAGTAAACCTGAAGTGAAGCATCGGTATCTAAAGCTGGACTCACAGGAGAGGTTCCAATCATAGAAAGTTAGAGTGTCAGTCCTCTTGTACCTAAGTCGGCATTGTGCCTTTGTATTAAATTCGGATGCAATTTCTGTGTTTCATCGTCAATAAGATGGTCCAAGGGATACAGTAAACCTGAAGTGAAGCATCGGAATCTAAAACTGGACACACAGGAGAGGTTCAATTCATAGAAAGTAGAGTGTCAGTAATCTTGTACTTAAGTCGGCATTGTGCCTTTTGTATTAAATTCGGATGCAATTTCTGTGCTTCATCGCCAATAAGAAGGTCCAAGGTACACAGTAAACCCGAAGTGAAGCGTCGGAATCTAAAACCCTGACTCACAGGAGTGGTTCAATTCATAGAAAGTTTGAGTGTCAGTCCTCTTGTACTTAAGTCGGCATTGTGCCTTTTGAATTTCATTCCGATGCAATTTCTGTGTTTCATCGTCAATAAGAAGTTCCAAGGGATACATTAAACCTGAAGTGAAGCATCGGAATCTAAAACTGGACTCACAGGAGATGTTTACATCATAGAAAGTTAGAGTGTCAGTCCCCTTGTACTTAAGTCGGCCTTGTGACTTTTGTATTAAATTCGGATGCAATTTCTGTGCTTGATCGCCAATAAGAAGGTCCAAGGTATACAGTAAACCTGAAGTGAAGCATCGGAATCTAAAACTGGACTCACAGGAGAGGTACAAATTATAGAAAGTTAGAGCGTCAGTCCTCTTGTACTTAAGTCGGCATTGTGCCTTTTGTATTAAATTCGGATGCAATTTCTGTGTTTCACCGTCAATAAGAAGGTCCAAGGGATACAGTAAGCCTGAAGTGAAGCATCGGAATCTAAAACTCGAATCACAGGAGAGGATCAAATCATAGAAAGGTAGAGTGTCAGTCCTCTTGTACATAAGTCGGTATTGTGCCTTTTGTATTATATTCGGATGCAATTTCTGTGTTTCATCATCAATTAGAAGGTCCAAGGGATACAGTAAACCTGAAGTGAAGCATCGTAATCTAAAACTGGACTCACAGGAGAGGTTCAAATCATAGAAAGGTCCAATGTATACAGTAAACCTGAAGTGAAGCATCGGAATCCAAAGCTGGACTCACAGGAGACGTTCAAATCATAGAAAGTTTGAATGTCAGTCCTCTTGTACTTAAGTCGGCATTGTGCCTTAAGAATATAATTCCGATTCAATTTCTGTGTTTCATCGTCAATAAGAAGGTCCAAGGGATACAGTAAACCTAAAAAGAAGCATCGGAATCTAAAACTGGATTCACTGGAGAGGTTCAAATCATAGAAAGTTAGAGTGTCAGTCCTCTTTTACTTCAGTCGGCATTGTGCCTTTTGAATTTAATTCCAATGCAATTTCTGTGCTTCATCGTCAATAAGAAGGTCCAAGCGATACAGTGAACCTGAAGTGAAGCATCGGAATCTAAAACTGGACTCACAGGAGAGGTTCAAATCATAGAAAGTTAGAGCGTCAGTCCGTTTTGTACTTAAGTCGGCTTTGTGCCTTTTGATTTTATTTCCGATGCAATTTCTGTGCTTCATCGTCAATAAAAGAAGGTCCCAGGGATACAGTAAACCTGAAGTGAAGCATCAGAATCTAAAACTGGACTCACAGGAGAGGTTGAAATCATAGAAAGTTAGAGTAACAGTCCTCTTGTACTTAAGTCGGCATTGTGCCTTTTGAATTTAATTCCAATGCAATATCTCTGCCTCATCGTCAATAAGAAAGTCCAAGGGATACAGTAAACCTTAGGTGTAGCATCGGAATCTAAAACTGGACTCACAGGAGAGGTTCAAATCATAGAAAGTTCGAGTGTCAGCCCGTTTTGAACTTAAGTCGGCATTGTGCCTTTTGAATTTAATTCCGATGCAATTCCTGTGTTTCATCGTCAATAAGAAGGTCCAAGGGATACAGTAAACCTGAAGTGAAGCATCGAAATCTAAAACTGGACTCACAGGAGAGGTTCAAATCGTGGAAAGCTAGAGTGGCTGTCCTCTGGTACTTAAGTCGGCATTGTGCATTTTGAATTTAATTCCGATGCAATTTCTGTGTTTCATCGTCAATAAGAAGGTCCCGGGGATACAGTAAACCTGAAGTGAAGCATCGGAATCTAAAGCTGGACACACAGGAGTAGCTCAAATCATAGAAAGTTAGAGTGTCAGTCCTCTTGTACTTAAGTCGGCATTGTGCCTATTGTATTAAATTCGGATGCAATTTCTGGGCTTCATCGCCAATACGAAGGTCCAATGTATACAGTAAACGTGAAGTGAAGCATCGGAATCTAAAGCTGGACTCACAGGAGAGGTTCAAATCATAGAAAGTTAGAATGTCAGTCCTCCTGTACTTAAGTCGGCATTGTGTCTTTTGTATTAAATTCGGATGCAATTTCTGTGTTTCATCATCAATAAGAAGGTCCAAGGGATATAGTAAACCTGAAGTGAAGCAGCAGAATCTAAAACTGGACTCACAGCAGAGGTTTAAATCATAGAAAGTTAGTGTGTCAGTCCTTTTGTACTTAAGTCGGCATTGTACCATTTGTATTAAATTCGGATGCAATTTCTGTGTTTCATCGTCAATAAGAAGGTCCAATGAATACAGTAAACCTGAAGTGAAGCATCGGAATTTAAAACTGGAGTCACAGGAGAGGTTCAAATCATAGAAAGTTAGACTGTCAGTCCTCTTGTACTTATGTCGGCATTGTGCCTTTTGTATTAAATTCGGATGCAATTTCTGTGTTTCACCGTCAATAAGAAGGTCCAAGGGATACAGTAAGCCTGAAGTGAAGCATCGGAATCTAAAACTCGACCCACAGGAGAGGTTCAAATCATAGAAAAGTAGAGTGTCAGTCCTCTTGTACATAAGTCGGTATTGTGCCTTTTGTATTGTATTCGGATGCAATTTCTGTGTTTCATCATCAATTAGAAGGTCCAAGGGATACAGTAAACCTGAAGTGAAGCATCGTAATCTAAAACTGGACACACAGGAGAGGTTCAAATCATAGAAAGGTCGAATGTATACAGTAAACCTGAAGTGAAGCATCGGAATCCAAAGCTGGACTCACAGGAGACGTTCAAATCATAGAAAGTTTGAATGTCAGTCCTCTTGTACTTAAGTCGGCATTGTGCCTTTAGAATATAATTCGGATGCAATTTCTGTGTTTCATCGTCAATAAGAAGGTCCAAGGGAAACAGAAAACCTGAAGAGATGACTCGGAATCTAAAACTGAACTCACAGGAGAGTTTGAAATCATAGAAAGTTAGAGTGTCAGTCCTCTTGTACTTAAGTCGGCATTATGCCTTTTGAATTTCATTCCGATGCAGTTTCTGTGTTTCATCGTCAATAAGAAGCTCCAAGGGATACAGTAAACCTAAAAAGAAGCATCGGAATCTAAAACTGGATTCACTGGAGAGGTTCAAATCATAGAAAGTTAGAGTGTCAGTCCTCTTTTACTTCAGTCGGCATTGTGCCTTTTCAATTTAATTCCAATGCAATTTCTGTGCTTCATCGTCAATAAGAAGGTCCAAGCAATACAGTGAACCTGAAGTGAAGCATCGGAATCTAAAACTGGACTCACAGGAAAGGTTCAAATCATAGAAAGTTAGAGTGTCAGTCCGTTTTGTACTTAAGTCGGCATTGTGCCTTTTGATTTTATTTCCGATGCAACTTCTGTGCTTCATCGTCAATAAGAATGTCCCAGGGATACAGTAAACCTGATGTGAAGCATCAGAATCTAAAACTGGACTCACAGGAGAGGTTGAAATCATAGAAAGTTAGAGTAACAGTCCTCTTGTACTTAAGTCGGCATTGTGCCTTTTGAATTTAATTCCAATGCAATTTCTGTGCCTCATCGTCAATAAGAAAGTCCAAGGGATACAGTAAACCTTAGGTGAAGCATCGGAATCTAAAACTGGACTCACAGGAGAGGTTCAAATCATAGAAAGTTAGAGTGTCAGCCCGTTTTGAACTTAAGTCGGCATTGTGCCTTTTGAATTTAATTCCGATGCAATTCCTGTGTTTCATCGTCAATAAGAAGGTCCAAGGGATACAGTAAACCTGAAGTGAGGCATCGAAATCTAAAACTGGACTCACAGGAGAGGTTCAAATCGTAGAAAGCTAGAGTGTCTGTCCTCTGGTACTTAAGTCGGCATTGTGCATTTTGAATTTAATTCCGATGCAATTTCTGTGCTTCATCGTCAACAAGTAGGTCCCAGGGATACAGTAAACCTGAAGTGAAGCATCGGAATCTAAAGCTGGACACACAGGAGTATTTCAAATCATAGAAAGTTAGAGTGTCAGTCCTCTTGTACTTAAGTCGGCATTGTGCCTATTGTATTAAATTCGGATGCAATTTCTGGGCTTCATCGCCAATAAGAAGGTCCAATGTATACAGTAAACGTGAAGTGAAGCATCGGAATCTAAAGCTGGACGCACAGGAGAGGTTCAAATCATAGTAAGTTAGAATGTCAGTCCTCTTGTACTTAAGTCAGCATTGTGTCTTTTGTATTAAATTCGGATGCAATTTCTGTGTTTCATCATCAATAAGAAGGTCCAAGGGATATAGTAAACCTGAAGTGAAGCAGCGGAATCTAAAACTGGACTCACAGCAAGGGGTTTAAATCATAGAAAGTTAGTGTGTCAGTCCTTTTGTACTTAAGTCGGCATT
Organism: Schistocerca americana; assembly: GCF_021461395.2. NCBI lineage: Eukaryota > Metazoa > Arthropoda > Insecta > Orthoptera > Acrididae > Schistocerca > Schistocerca americana. Next base: position 73,636,340 of record NC_060130.1, read on the forward strand.
GTACCATTTGTATTAAATTCGGATGCAATTTCTGTGTTTCATCGCCAATAAGAAGGTCCAATGAATACAGTAAACCTGAAGTGAAGCATCGGAATTTAAAACTGGAGTCACAGGAGATGTTCAAATCATAGAAAGTTAGACTGTCAGTCCTCTTGTACTTATGTCGGCATTGTGCCTTTTTATTAAATACGGATGCAATTCCTGTGTTTCATCGTCAATAAGAAGGTCCAAGGGATACAGTAAACCTGAAGTGAAGCATCGGTATCTAAAGCTGGACTCACAGGAGAGGTTCCAATCATAGAAAGTTAGTGTGTCAGTCCTCTTGTACCTAAGTCGGCATTGTGCCTTTTTAATTTAATTCAGACTCAATTTCTGTGTTTCATCGTCAATAAGAAGGTCCAAGGGAAACAGTAAATCTGAACTGAAGAATCGGAATCTAAAACTGTACTCGCAGGAGAGGTTCAAATCATAGAAAGTTAGAGTGTCAGCCGTCTTGTACTTAAGTCGGCATTGTGCTTTTGTATTAAATTCGGATGCAATTTCTGTGCTTCATCGCCAATTGGAAGGTCCAAAGTATACAGTAAACCTGAAGTGAAGCATCGAAATCTAAAACTGGACTCACAGCAGAGGTACAAATTATAGAAAGTTAGAGCGTCAGTCCTCTTGTTCATAAGTCGGCATTGTGCCTTTTGTATTAAATTCGGATGCAATTTCTGTGTTTCATCGTCAATAAGAAGGTCCAAGGGATATAGTAAGCCTGAAGTGAAGCATCGGAATCTAAAACTGGACTCACAGGAGAGGTTCAAATCATAGAAAGTGAGAGTGTCAGTCCTCTTGTACTTAAGTCGGCATTGTGCCTTTTGTATTAAATTCGGATGCAATTTCTGAGTTTCATCATCAATAAGAAGGTCCAAGGGATACAGTAAACCTGAAGTGAAGCATTGGAATCTATAACTGGAGTCACAGGAGATGTTCAAATCATAGAAATTTAGAGTGTCAGTCCTGTTGTACGTATGTCGGCATTGTGCCTTTTGTATTAAATTCGGATGCAATTTCTGTGTTTCATCGTCAATAAGATGGTCCAAGGGATACAGTAAACCTGAAGTGAAGCCTCGGAATCTAAAACGGGACTCACAGGAGAGGTACAAATCATAGAAAGTTAGAGTGTCAGTAATCTTGTACTTAAGTCGGCATTGTGCCTTTTGTATTAAATTCGGATGCAATTTCTGTGCTTCATCGCCAATAAGAAGGTCAAGGTACACAGTAAACCTGAGGTGAAGCGTCGGAATCTAAAACCCTGACTCACAGCAGAGGTTCAATTCATAGAAAGTTAGAGTGTCAGTCCTCTTGTACTTAAGTCGGCATTGTGCCTCTTGTATAAAATTCGGATGCAATTTCTGTGTTTCATCGTCAATGAGAAGGTCCAAGGGATACAGTATTCCTGAAGTGAAGCATCGGAATCTAAAACTGAACTCACAGGAGAGGTTCATATCATAGAAAGTTATAGTGTCATTTCTCTTGTACGTACGTCGGCATTGTGCCTTTCGTATTAAATTCGGATGCAATTTCTGTGTTTCATCGTGAATAAGAAGGTCCAAGGGATACAGTAAACCTGAAGTGAAGCATCAGAATCAAAAACTGGACTCACAGGAGAGGATCAAATTATAGAAAGTTAGAGTGTCAGTCCTCTTGTACTTAAGTCGGCATTGTGCCTTTTGTATTATATTCGGATGCAATTTCTGTGCTTCATCGCCAATAAGAAGGTCCAAGGTATACAGTAAACGTGAATTGAAGCGTCGGAATCTAAAACTGGACTCACAGGAGAGGTTCAAATCATTGAAAGTTAGAGTGTCAGTCCTCTTGTACTTAAGTCGGCATTGTGCCTTTGGAATGTAATTCCGATGACATTTCTGTGTATCATCGTCAATAAGAAGGTCCAAGGGATACAGTAAACCTGAAGTGAAGCATCGGAATCTATAACTGCACTCACAGGAGGGGTTCAAATCATAGAAAGTTGGAGTGTCAGTCCTCTTGTACTTAAGTCGGCAGTGTGCTTTTTGTATTAAATTCGGATGCAAATTCTGTGTTTCATCATCAATAAGAAGGTCCAAGGGATACAGTAAACCTGAAGTGAAGCATCGGAATCTAAAACTGGACTCCCAGGTGAGGTCCAAATCATAGAAAGTTTGAGTGTCAGTCCTCTTGTACTTAAGTCGGCATTGTGCCTTTTGTATTAAATTCGGATGCAATTTCTGTGTTTCATCGTCAATAAGAAGGTCCAATGTATACAGTAAACCTGAAGTGAAGCATCGGAATCTAAAGCTGGACTCACAGGAGAGGTTCAAATCAAAGAAAGTTAGAATGTCAGCCCTCTTGTACTTAAGTCGGCATTGTGCCTTTAGAATTTAATTCCGATGCTATTCCTGTGTTTCATCGTCAATAAGAAGGTCCAAGGGATACAGTAAACCTGAAGTGAAGCATCGAAATCTAAAACTGGACTCAGAGGAGAGGTTCAAATCGTATAAAGTTAGAGTGTCAGTCTTCTAGTACTTAAGTCGGCATAGTGCCTTTTGTATTAAATTCGGATGCAATTTCTGGGCTTCATCGCCAATAAGAAGGTCCAATGTATACAGTAAACCTGAAGTGAAGCATCGGAATCTAAAACTGGACTCACAGGAGAGGTTCAAATCATAGAAAGTTGGAGTGTAAGTCCTCTTGTACTTAAGTCGGCAGTTTGCCTTTTGTATTACGTTCGGATGCAAATTCTGTGTTTCATCATCAATAAGAAGGTCCAAGGGATACAGTAAACCTGAAGTGAAGCATCGGAATCTAAAACTGGACTCACAGGTGAGGTTCAAGTCATAGAGAGTTAGAGTGTCAGTCCTCTTGTACTTAAGTCTGCATTGTGTCTTTTGTATTAAATTCGGATGCAATTTCTGTGTTTCATCATCAATAAGAAGGTCCAAGGGATATAGTAAATCTGAAGTGAAGCAGCGGAATCTAAAACTGGACTCACCGCAGAGGTTTAAATCATAGAAAGTTAGTGTGTCAGTCCTTTTGTACTTAAGTCGGCATTGTACCATTTGTATTAAATTCGGATGCGATTTCTGTGTTTCATCGTCAATAAGAAGGTCCAAGGGATACAGTAAACCTAAAGTGAAGCATCGGAATTTAAAACTGGAGTCACAGGAGAGGTTCAAATCATAGAAAGTTAGACTGTCAGTCCTCTTGTACTTATGTCGGCATGGTGCCTTTTTATTAAAATCGGATGCAATTTCTGTGTTTCATCGTCAATAAGAAGGTCCAAGGGATACAGTAAACCTGAAGTGAAGCATCGGTATCTAAAGCTGGACTCACAGGAGAGGTTCCAATCATAGAAAGTTAGTGTGTCAGTCCTCTTGTACCTAAGTCGGCATTGTGCCTTTTTAATTTAATTCAGATGCAATTTCTGTGTTTCATCGTCAATAAGAAGGTCCAAGGGAAACAGTAAATCTGAACTGAATAATCGGAATCTAAAACTGTACTCGCAGGAGAGGTTCAAATCATAGAAAGTTAGAGTGTCAGTCCTCATGTACTTAAGCCGGTATTGTGCGTTTTGTATTAAATTCGGATGCAATTTCTGTGTTTCATCGTCTATAAGAAGGTCCAAGGGATACAATAAACCTGAAGTGAAGCATCGGAATCTAATACTGGACTCACAGGAGAGGTACAAATTATAGAAAGTTAGAGCGTCAGTCCTCTTGTTCATAAGTCGGCATTGTGCCTTTTGTATTAAATTCGGATGCAATTTCTGTGTTTCATCGTCAATAAGAGGGTCCAAGGGATATAGTAAGCCTGAAGTGAAGCATCGGAATCTAAAACTGGACTCACAGGAGAGGTTCAAATCATAGAAAGTTAGAGTGTCAGTCCTGTTGTACGTAAGTCGGCATTGTGCCTTTTGTATTAAATTCGGATGCAATTTCTGTGTTTCATCGTCAGTAAGATGGTCCAAGGGATACAGTAAACCTGAAGTGAAGCCTCGGAATCTAAAACTGGACTCACAGGAGAGGTTCAAATCATAGAAAAATAGAGTGTCTGTAATCTTGTACTTAAGTCGGCATTGTGCCTTTTGTATTAAATTCGGATGCAATTTCTGTGCTTCATCGCCAATAAGAAGGTCCAAGGTACACAGTAAACCTGAAGTGAAGCGTCGGAATCTAAAACCTTGACTCACAGGAGAGGTTCAATTCATAGAAAGTTAGAGTGTCAGTCCTCTTGTACTTAAGTCGGCATTGTGCCTTTTGAATTTAATTCCGATGCAATTTCTGTGTTTCATCGTCAATAAGAAGTTCCAAGGGATACATTAAACCTGAAGTGAAGCATCGGAATCTAAAACTGGACTCACAGGAGAGGTTTAAATCATAGAAAGTTAGAGTGTCAGTCCCCTTGTACTTAAGTCTGCATTGTGCATTTTGTATTAATTTCGGATGCAATTTCTGTGCTTCATTGCCAATAAGAAGGTCCAAGGTATACAGTAAACCTGAAGTGAAGCATCGGAATCTAAAACTGGACTCACAGGAGAGGTTCAAATCATAGAAAGTTAGAGTGTCAGTCCTCTTGTACTTAAGTCGGCATTGTGCCTTTCGTATTAAATTCGGATGCAATTTCTGTGTTTCATCGTGAATAAGAAGGTCCAAGGGATACAGCAAACCTAAAGTGAAGCATCAGAATCAAAAACTGGACTCACAGGAGAGGATCAAATTATAGAAAGTTAGAGTGTCAGTCCTCTTGTACTTAAGTCGGCAATGTGCCTTTTGTATTATATTCTAATGCAATTTCTGTGCTTCATCGCCAATAAGAAGGTCCAAGGCATACAGTAAACGTGAAGTGAAGCGTCGGAATCTAAAACTGGACTAACAGGAGAGGTTCAAATCATAGAAAGTTAGAGTGTCAGTCCTCTTGTACTTAAGTCGGCATTGTGCCTTTGGAATGTAATTCCGATGAAACTTCTGTGTATCATCGTCAATAAGAAGGTCCAAGGGATACAGTAAACCTGAAGTGAAGCATCGGAATCTAAAACTGGACTCACAGGAGAGGTTCAAATCATAGAAAGTTGGAGTGTCAGTCCTCTTGTACTTAAGTCGGCAGTGTGATTTTTGTATTAAATTCGGATGCAAATTCTGTGTTTCATCATCAATAAGAAGGTCCAAGGGATACAGTAAACCTGAAGTGAAGCTTCGGAATTTAAAACTGGAGTCACAGGAGAGGTTCAAATCATAGAAAGTTAGAGTGTCAGTCGTCTTGTACTTATGTCGGCATTGTGCTTTTTTATTAAATTCGGATGCAATGTCTGTGTTTCATCGTCAATAAGAAGGTCCAAGGGATACAGTAAAACTGAAGTGAAGCATCGGAATTTAAAACTCGCGTCACCAGAGAGGTTCGAATCATAGAAAGTTAGAGTGTCAGTCTTCTTGTACTTAAGTCGGCATTGTGCCTTTTGAATTTAATTCCGATGCAATTTCTGTGTTTCATCGTCAATAAGAATGTCCAAGGAATACAGTAAACCTGAAGTGAAGCATCGGAATCTAAAACTAGACTCACAGGAGAGGTACAAATCATAGAAAGTTACAGTGTCAGTCCTCTTGTACTTAAGTCGGCATTGTGTCTTTTGTATTTAATTTGGATGCAATTACTGTGCTTCATCGCCAATAAGAAGGTCCAATGTATACAGTAAACCTGAAGTGAATCATCGGAATCTATAGCTGGACTCACACGAGAGGTTCAAATCATAGAAAGTTAGAGTGTCAGTCCTCTTGTACCTAAGTCGGCATTGTGCCTTTTGAATTTAATTCCGATGCAATACCTGTGTTTCATCGTCAATAAGAAGGTCCAAGGGAAACAGTAAACCTGAAGCTAAGAATCGGAATCTAAAACTGGACTCGCAGGAGAGATTCAAATCATAGAAAGTTAGAGTGTCAGTCCTCTTGTACTTAAGTCGGCATTGTGCCTTTTGTATTAAATTTGGATGCAATTACTGTGCTTCATCGCCAATAAGAAGGTCCAATGTATACAGTAAACCTGAAGTGAAGCATCGGAATCTATAGCTGGACTCACAGGAGAGGTTCAATTCATAGAAAGTTAGAGTGTCAGTCCTCTTGTACCTAAGTCGGCATTGTGCCTTTTGAATTTAATTCCGATGCAATATCTGTGTTTCATCGTCAATAAGAAGGTCCAAGGGAAACAGTAAACCTGAAGCTAAGAATCGGAATCTAAATCTGGACTCGCAGGAGAGATTCAAACCACAGAAAGTTAGAGTGTCAGTCCTCTTGTACTTAAGCCGGTATTGTGCCTTTTGTTTTAAATTCGGATGCATTTTCTGTGTTTCATCGACAATAAGAAGGTCCAAGGGAAACAGTAAACCTGAAGTGAAGCATCGTAATCTAAAACTGGACTCACATGAGAAGTTCAAATCATAGAAAGTTAGAGTGTCAGTCGTCTTGGACTTAAGTCGGCATTGTGACTTTTGTATTAAATTCGGATGCAATTTCTGTGCTTAATCGCCAATAAGAAGGTCCAAGGTATACAGTAAACCTGAAGTGTAGCATCGGAATCTAAAACTGGACTCACAGGAGAGGTACATATTATAGAAAGTTAGAGCGTCAGTCCTCTTGTACTTAAGTCGGCATTGTGCCTTTTGTATTAAATTCGGATGCAATTTCTGTGTTTCACCGTCAATAAGAAGGTCCAAGGGATACAGTAAGCTTGAAGTGAAGCATCGGAATCTAAAACTCGACTCACAGGAGAGGTTCAAATCATAGAAAGGTAGAGTGTCAGTCCTCTTGTACATAAGTCGGTATTGTGCCTTTTGTATTATATTCGGATGCAATTTCTGTGTTTCATCATCAATTAGAAGGTCCAAGGGATACAGTAAACCTGAAGTGAAGCATCGCAATCTAAAACTGGACTCACAGGAGAGGTTCAAATCATAGAAAGGTCCAATGTATACAGTAAACCTGAAGTGAAGCATCGGAATCCAGAGCTGGACTCACAGGAGACGTTCAAATCATAGAAAGTTTGAATGTCAGTCCTCTTGTACTTAAGTCGGCATTGTGCCTTTAGAATTTAATTCCGATGCAATATCTGTGTTTCATCGTCAATAAGAAGGTCCAAGGGAAACAGAAAACCTGAAGAGATGACTCGGAATCTGAAACTGAACTCACAGGAGAGGTTGAAATCATAGAAAGTTAGTGTGGCAGTCCTATTGTACTTAAGTCGGCATTATGCCTTTTGAATTTCATTCCGATGCAGTTTCTGTGTTTCATCGTCAATAAGAAGGTCCAAGGGATACAGTAAACCTAAAAAGAAGCATCGGAATCTAAAACTGGATTCACTGGAGAGGTTCAAACCATAGAAAGTTAGAGTGTCAGTCCTCTTGTACTTCAGTCGGCATTGTGCCTTTTGAATTTAATTCCAATGCAATATCTGTGCTTCATCGTCAATAAGAAGGTCCAAGCGATACAGTGAACCTGAGGTGAAGCATCGGAATCTAAAACTGGACTCACAGGAGAGGTTAAAATCATAGAAAGTTAGAGTGTCAGTCCGTTTTGTACTTAAGTCGGCATTGTGCCTTTTGAATTTAATTCCAATGCAATTTCTGTGTTCCATCGTCAATAAGAAGGTCCAAGCGATACAGTAACCCTGAAGTGAAGCATCGGAATCTAAAACTGGACTCACAGGAGGGGTTCAAATCGTAGTGAGTTAGAGTGTCAGTACTCTGGTACTTAAGTCGGCGTAGTGCCTTTTGATTTTATTTCCGATGCAATTTCTGTGCTTCATCGTCATTAAGAAGGTCCCAGGGATACAGTAAACCTGAAGTGAAGCATCGAAATCTAAAACTGAACTCACAGGAGAGGTTCAAATCGTAGAAAGCTGGAGTGTCTGTCCTCTGGTACTTAAGTCGGCATTGTGCATTTTGAATTTAATTCCGATGCAATTTCTGTGCTTCATCGTCAATAGGAAGGTCCCAGGGATACAGTAAACATGAAGTGAAGCATCGGAATCTAAAGCTGGACACACAGGAGTAGTTCAAATCATAGAAAGTTAGAGTGTCAGTCCTCTTGTACTTAAGTCGGCATTGTGCCTATTGTATTAAATTCGGATGCAATTTCTGTGCTTCATCGCCAATAAGAAGGTCCAATTAATACAGTAAACCTTAAGTGAAGCATCGGAATCTAAAGCTGGACTCACAGGAGAGGTTCAAATCATAGAAAGTTAAAATGTCAGTCCTCTTAAACTTAAGTCGGCATTGTGCCTTTAGAATTTAATTCCGATGCAATTCCTGTTTTTCATCGTCAATAAGATGGTCCAAGGGATACAGTAAACCTGAAGTGAAGCATCGGTATCTAAAGCTGGACTCACAGGAGAGGTTCCAATCATAGAAAGTTAGAGTGTCAGTCCTCTTGTACCTAAGTCGGCATTGTGCCTTTTTAATTTAATTCAGATGCAATTTCTGTGTTTCATCGTCAATAAGAAGGTCCAAGGGAAACAGTAAATCTGAACTGAAGAATCGGAATCTAAAACTGGACTCACAGGTGAGGTTCAAATCATAGAAAGTTAGAGTGTCAGTCCTCTTGTACCTAAGTCGGCATTGTGCCTTTTTAATTTAATTCAGATGCAATTTCTGTGTTTCATCGTCAATAAGAAGGTCCAAGGGAAACAGTAAATCTGAACTGAAGAATCGGAATCTAAAACTGGACTCGCCGGAGAGGTTCAAATCATAGAAAGTTAGAGTGTCAGTCCTCTTGTACTTAAGCCCGTATTGTGCGTTTTGTATCAAATTCGGATGCAATTTCTGTGTTTCATCGTCTATAAGAAGGTCCAAGGGATACAATAAACCTGTAGTGAAACATCGGAATCTAAAACTGGACTCACAGGAGAGGTTCAAATCATAGAAAGTTAGAGTGTCAGCCGTCTTGTACTTAAGTCGGCATTGTGCTTTTGTATTAAATTCGGATGCAATTTCTCTGCTTCATCGCCCATTAGAAGGTCCAAAGTATACAGTAAACCTGAAGTGAAACATCGAAATCTAAAACTGGACTCACAGGAGAGGTACAAATTATAGAAAGTTAGAGCGTCAGTCCTCTTGTTCATAAGTCGGCATTGTGCCTTTTGTATTAAATTCGGATGCTATTTCTGTGTTTCATCGTCAATAAGAAGGTCCAAGGGATATAGTAAGCCTGAAGTGAAGCATCGGAATCTAAAACTGGACTCACAGGAGAGGTTCAAATCATAGAAAGTGAGAGTGTCAGTCCTCTTGTACTTAAGTCGGCATTGTGCCTTTTGTATTAAATTCGGATGCAATTTCTGAGTTGCATCATCAATAAGAAGGTCCAAGGAATACAGTAAACCTGAAGTGAAGCATTGGAATCTATAACTGGACTCACAGGAGAGGTTCAAATCATAGAATGTTTTAGTGTCAGTCCTCTTGTACTTAAGTCGGCAGTTTTCCTTTTGTATTACGTTCGGATGCAAATTCTGTGTTTCATCATCAATAAGAAGGTCCAAGGGATACAGTAAACCGGAAGTGAAGCATCGGAATCTAAAACTGGACTCACAGGTGAGGTTCAAATCATAGAAAGTTAGAGTGTCAGTCCTCTTGTACTTAAGTCTGCATTGTGTCTTTTGTATTAAATTCGGATGGAATTTCTGTGTTTCAGCATAAATAAGAAGGTCCAAGGGATATAGTAAACCTGAAGTGAAGCAGCGGAATCTAAAACTGGACTCACAGCAGAGGTTCAAATCATAGAAAGTTAGTGTGTCAGTCCTTTTGTACTTAAGTCGGCATTGTACCATTTGTATTAAATTCGGATGCAATTTCTGTGTTTCATCGTCAATAAGAAGGTCCAAGGGATACAGTTAACCTGAAGTGAAGCATCGGAATTTAAAACTGGAGTCACAGGAGAGGTTCAAATCATAGAAAGTTAGACTGTCAGTCCTCTTGTACTTATGTCGGCATTGTGCCTTTTTATTAAATTCGGATGCAATTTCTGTGTTTCATCGTCAATAAGAAGGTCCAAGGGATACAGTAAACCTGAAGTGAAGCATCGGTATCTAAAGCTGGACTCACAGGAGAGGTTCCAATCATAGAAAGTTAGAGTGTCAGTCCTCTTGTACCTAAGTCGGCATTGTGCCTTTTTAATTTATTTCAGATGCAATTTCTGTGTTTCATCGTCAATAAGAAGGTCCAAGGGAAACAGTAAATCTGAACTGAAGAATCGGAATCTAAAACTGGACTCGCAGGAGAGGTTCAAATCATAGAAAGTTAGAGTGTCAGTCCTCTTGTACTTAAGCCCGTATTGTGCGTTTTGTATCAAATTCGGATGCAATTTCTGTGTTTCATCGTCTATAAGAAGGTCCAAGGGATACAATAAACCTGTAGTGAAACATCGGAATCTAAAACTGGACTCACAGGAGAGGTTCAAATCATAGAAAGTTAGAGTGTCAGCCGTCTTGTACTTAAGTCGGCATTGTGCTTTTGTATTAAATTCGGATGCAATTTCTCTGCTTCATCGCCCATTAGAAGGTCCAAAGTATACAGTAAACCTGAAGTGAAGCATCGAAATCTAGAACTGGACTCACAGGACAGGTACAAATTATAGAAAGTTAGAGCGTCAGTCCTCTTGTTCATAAGTCGGCATTGTGCCTTTTGTATTAAATTCGGATGCTATTTCTGTGTTTCATCGTCAATAAGAAGGTCCAAGGGATATAGTAAGCCTGAAGTGAAGCATAGGAATCTAAAACTGGACTCACAGGAGAGGTTCAAATCATAGAAAGTGAGAGTGTCAGTCCTCTTGTACTTAAGTCGTCATTGTGCCTTTTGTATTAAATTCGGATGCAATTTCTGAGTTGAATCATCAATAAGAAGGTCCAAGGAATACAGTAAACCTGAAGTGAAGCATTGGAATCTATAACTGGACTCACAGGAGAGGTTCAAATCATATAAAGTTAGAGTGTCAGTCCTGTTGTACATATGTCGGCATTGTGCCTTTTGTATTAAATTCGGATGCAATTTCTGTGCTTCATCGTCAATAAGATGGTCCAAGCGATACAGTAAACCTCAAGTTAAGCATCGGAATCTAAAACTGGACTCACAGGAGAGGTTCAAATCATAGAAAGATAGAGTGTCAGTAATCTTGTACTTAAGTCGGCATTGTGCCTTTTGTATTAAATTCGGATGCAATTTCTGTGCTTCATCGCCAATAAGAAGGTCCAAGGTACACAGTTAACCTGAAGTGAAGCGTCGGAATCTAAAACCCTGACTCACAGGAGAGGTTCAATTCATAGAAAGTTAGAGCGTCAGTCCTCTTGTACTTAAGTCGGCATTGTGCCTTTTGAATTTAATTCCGATGCAATTTCTGTGTTTTATCGTCAATAAGAAGTTCCAAGGGATACATTAAACCTGAAGTGAAGCATCGGAATCTAAAACTGGACTCACAGGAGAGGTTTAAATCATAGAAAGTTAGAGTGTCAGTCCCCTTGTACTTAAGTCTGCATTGTGCATTTTGTATTAATTTCGGATGCAATTTCTGTGCTTCATTGCCAATAAGAAGGTCCAAGGTATACTGTAAACCTGAAGTGAAGCATCGGAATCTAAAACTGGACTCACAGGAGAGGTTCAAATCATAGAAAGTTAGAGTGTCAGTCCTCTTGTACTTAGGTCGACATTGTGCCTCTTGTATTAAATTCGGATGCAATTTCTGTGTTTCATCGTCAATAAGAAGGTCCAAGGGATACAGTAAACCTTAAGTGAAGCATCGGAATCTAAAACTGGACTCACAGGAGAAGTTCAAATCATAGAAAGCTATAGTGTCAGTTCTCTTGTACTTACGTCGGAATTGTGACTTTCGTATTAAATTCGGATGCAATTTCTGTGTTTCATCGTGAATAAGAAGGTCCAAGGGATACAAAAAACCTGAAGTGAAGCATCGGAATCAAAAACTAGACTCACAGGAGAGGATCAAATTATAGAGAGTTAGAGTGTCAGTATTCTTGTACTTAAGTCGGCATTGTGCCTTTTGTATTATATTCGGATGCAATTTCTGTGCTTCATCGCCAATACGAAGGTCCAAGGTATACAATAAACGTGAAGCGAAGCGTCGGAATCTAAAACTGGACTCACAGGAGAGGTTCAAATCATAGAATGTTAGAGTGCCAGTCCTCTTGTACTTAAGTCGGCATTGTGCCTTTGGAATGTAATTCCGATGAAATTTCTGTGTATCATCGTTAATAAGAAGGTCCAAGGGATACAGTAAACCTGAAGTGGAGCATCGGAATCTAAAACTGGACTCACAGGAGAGGTTCAAATCATAGAAAGTTGGAGTGTCAGTCCTCTTGTACTTAAGTCGGCAGTGTGCTTTTTGTATTAAATTCGGATACAAATTCTGTGTTTCATCATCAATAAGAAGGTCGAAGGGATACAGTAAACCTGAAGTGAAGCAGCGAAATCTAAAACTGGACTCACAGCAGAGGTTCAAATCATAGAAAGTTAGAGTGTCAGTCCTCTTGTACTTAAGGAGGCATTGTGGATTTTGTATTAAATTCGGATGCAATTTCTGTGTTTCATCGTCAATAAGAAGGTCCAAGGGATACAGTAAATCTGAAGTGAAGCTTCGGAATTAAAAACTGGAGTCACAGGAGAGGTTCAAATCATAGAAAGTTAGACTGTCAGTCCTCTTGTACTTATGTCGGCATTGTGCTTTTTTATTAAATTCGGATGCAATTTCTGTGTTTCATCGGCAATAAGAAGGTCCAAGGGATACAGTAAACCTGAAGTGAAGCATCGGAATCTAAAACTGGACTCACAGGAGAGGTTCAAATCATAGAAAGTTAGAGTGTCAGCCCGGTTTGAACTTAAGTCGGCATTGTGCCTTTTGAATTTAATTCCGATGCAATTCCTGAGTTTCATCGTCAATAAGAAGGTCCAAGGGATACAGTAAACCTGAAGTGAAGCATCGAAATCTAAAACTGGACTCACAGGAGAGGTTCAAATCGTAGAAAGCTAGAGTGTCTGTCCTCTGGTACTGAAGTCGGCATTGTGCCCTTTGAATTTAATTCCGATGCAATTTCTGTGCTTCATCGTCAATAAGAAGGTCCCAGGGATACAGTAACCCTCAAGTGAACCATCGGAATCTAAAACTGGACACACTGGAGTAGTTCAAATCATAGAAAGTTAGAGTGTCAGTCCTCTTGTACTTAAGTCGGCATTGTGCCTATTGTATTAAATTCGGATGCAATTTCTGGGCTTCATCGCCAATAAGAAGGTCCAATGTATACAGTAAACCTGAAGTGAAGCATCGGAATCTAAAGCTGGACTCACAGGAGAGGTTCAAATCATAGAAAGTTAGAATGTCAGTCCTCTTGTACTTAAGTCGGCACTGTGCCTTTAGAATTTAATTCCGATGCAATTCCTGTGTTTCATCGTCAATAAGAAGGTCCAAGGGATACAGTAAACCTGAAGTGAAGCATCGAAATCTAAAACTGGACTCAGAGGAGAGGTTCAAATCGTAGAAAGTTAGAGTGTCAGTCCTCTTGTACTTAAGTCGGCATTGTGCCTTTTGTATTAAATTCGGATGCAATTTCTGGGCTTCATCGCCAATAAGAAGGTTCAATGTATACAGTAAACCTGAAGTGAAGCATCGGAATCTAAAACTGAACTCACAGGAGAGGTTCAAATCATAGAAAGTTGGAGTGTCTGTCCTCTTGTACTTAAGTCGGCATTTTGCCTTTTGTATTACGTTCGGATGCAAATTCTGTGATTCATCATCAATAAGATGGTCCAAGGGATACAGTAAACCTGAAGTGAAGCATCGGAATCTAAAACTGGACTCACAGGTGAGGTTCAAATCATAGAAAGTTAGAGTGTCAGTCCTCTTGTACTTAAGTCTGCATTGCGTCTTTTGTATTAAATTCGGATGCAATTTCTGTGTTTCATCATCAATAAGAAGGTCCAAGGGATATAGTAAACCTGAAGTGAAGCAGCGGAATCTAAAACTGGACTCACAGCAGAGGTTCAAATCATAGAAAGTTAGTGTGTCAGTCCTCTTGTACTTATGTCGGCATTGTGCCTTTTTATTAAATTAAGATGCAATTTCTGTGTTTCATCGTCAATAAGAAGGTCCAAGGGATACAGTTAACCTGAAGTGAAGCATCGGAATTTAAAACTGGAGTCACAGGAGAGGTTCAAATCATAGAAAGTTAGACTGTCAGTCCTCTTGTACTTATGTCGGCATTGTGCCTTTTTATTAAATTCGGATGCAATTTCTGTGTTTCATCGTCAATAAGAAGGTCCAAGGGATACAGTAAACCTGAAGTGAAGCATCGGTATCTAAAGCTGGACTCACAGGAGAGGTTCCAATCATAGAAAGTTAGAGTGTCAGTCCTCTTGTACCTAAGTCGGCATTGTGCCTTTTTAATTTAATTCAGATGCAATTTCTGTGTTTCATCGTCAATAAGAAGGTCCAAGGGAAACAGTAAATCTGAACTGAAGAATCGGAATCTAAAACTGGACTCGCAGGAGAGGTTCAAATCATAGAAAGTTACAGTGTCAGTCCTCTTGTACTTAAGCCCGTATTGTGCGTTTTGTATCAAATTCGGATGCAATTTCTGTGTTTCATCGTCTATAAGAAGGTCCAAGGGATACAATAAACCTGTAGTGAAACATCGGAATCTAAAACTGGACTCACAGGAGAGGTTCAAATCATAGAAAGTTAGAGTGTCAGCCGTCTTGTACTTAAGTCGGCATTGTGCTTTTGTATTAAATTCGGATGCAATTTCTCTGCTTCATCGCCCATTAGAAGGTCCAAAGTATACAGTAAACCTGAAGTGAAGCATCGAAATCTAGAACTGGACTCACAGGAGAGGTACAAATTATAGAAAGTTAGAGCGTCAGTCCTCTTGTTCATAAGTCGGCATTGTGCCTTTTGTATTAAATTCGGATGCTATTTCTGTGTTTCATCGTCAATAAGAAGGTCCAAGGGATATAGTAAGCCTGAGTGAAGCATCGGAATCTAAAACTGGACTCACAGGAGTGATTCAAATCATAGAAAGTGAGAGTGTCAGTCCTCTTGTACTTAAGTCGGCATTGTGCCTTTTGTATTAAATTCGGATGCAATTTCTGAGTTGCATCATCAATAAGAAGGTCCAAGGAATACAGTAAACCTGAAGTGAAGCATTGGAATCTATAACTGGACTCACAGGAGAGGTTCAAATCATATAAAGTTAGAGTGTCAGTCCTGTTGTACATATGTCGGCATTGTGCCTTTTGTATTAAATTCAGATGCAATTTCTGTGTTTCATCGTCAATAAGATGGTCCAAGCGATACAGTAAACCTGAAGTTAAGCATCGGAATCTAAAACTGGACTCACAGGAGAGGTTCAAATCATAGAAAGTTAGAGTGTCAGTAATCTTGTACTTTAGTCGGCATTGTTCCTTTTGTATTAAATTCGGATGCAATTTCTGTGCTTCATCGCCAATAAGAAGGTCCAAGGTACACAGTAAACCTGAAGTGAAGCGTCGGAATCTAAAACCCTGACTCACAGGAGAGGTTCAATTCATAGAAAGTTAGAGTGTCAGTCCTCTTGTACTTATGTCGGCATTGTGCCTTTTGAATTTAATTCCGATGCAATTTCTGTGTTTTATCGTCAATAAGAAGTTCCAAGGGATACATTAAACCTGAAGTGAAGCATCGGAATCTAAAACTGGACTCACAGGAGAGGTTTAAATCATAGAAAGTTAGAGTGTCAGTCCCCTTGTACTTAAGTCTGCATTGTGCATTTTGTATTAATTTCGGATGCAATTTCTGTGCTTCATTGCCAATAAGAAGGTCCAAGGTATACTGTAAACCTGAAGTGAAGCATCGGAATCTAAAACTGGACTCACAGGAGAGGTTCAAATCATAGAAAGTTAGAGTGTCAGTCCTCTTGTACTTAGGTCGGCATTGTGCCTCTTGTATTAAATTCGGATGCAATTTCTGTGTTTCATCGTCAATAAGAAGGTCCAAGGGATACAGTAAACCTGAAGTGAAGCATCAGAACCTAAAACTGGACTCACAGGAGAGGTTCAAATCACAGAAAGTTAGAGTGTCATTCCTCTTGTACTTAAGTCGGCATTGTGCCTTATGTATTAAATTCGGATGCAATTTCTGTGTTTCATCGTCAATAAGAAGGACCAAGAATTACAGAAAACCGGAAGTGCAGCATCGGAATGTAAAACTGGACTCACAGGAGAGGTTCAAATCATAGAAAGTTAGAGTGTCAGTCCTCTTGTACTTAAGTCGGCATTGTGCCTTTTGTATTAAATTCCGATGCAATTTCTGTGTTTCATCGTCAATAAGATGGTCCAAGGTATACAGTAAACCTGAAGTGAAGCATCGGAACCTAAAACTGGACTCACAGGAGCGGTTCAAATCACAGAACGTTAGAGTGTCAGTCCTCTTGTACTTAGGTCGGCAATGTGCCTTATGTATTAAATTCGGATACAATTTCTGTGTTTCATCGTCAATAAGGAGGACCAAGAATTACAGAAAACCGGAAGTGCAGCATCGGAATGTAAAACTGGACTCACAGGAGAGGTTCAAATCATAGAAAGTTAGAGTGTCAGTCCTCTTGTACTTAAGTCGGCATTGTGCCTTTTGTATTAAATTCCGATGCAATTTCTGTGATTCATCGTCAATAAGAAAGTCCAAGGGATACAGTAAACCGTAAGTGAAGCATCGGAATGTAAAACTGCACTCACAGGAGAGGTTCAAATCATAGAAAGTTAGATTGTCAGTCCTCCTGTACTTAAGTCTGCTTTGTTCCTTTTGTATTATATTCGGATGCAATTTCTGTGTTTCATCGCCTATAATAAGGTTCGAGGGATGCAGTAAACCTGAAGTGAAGCTTCGGAATCTAAAACTGGACCCACAGGAGAGGTTCAAATCATAGAAACTTAGAGTGTCAGTCCATTTGTACTTAAGTCGGCATTGTGCCTTTTGTATTAATTTCGGATGCAATTTCTGTGTTTCATTATCAATAAGAAAGTCCAAGGTATACAGTATACCTGAAGTGAAGCATCGGAATCTAAAACTCAACTCACAGGAGAGGTTCAAATCATAGAAAGGTAGAGTGTCAGTCCTCTTGTACTTAAGTCGGCCTTGTGCGTTTTGTATTAAATTCGGATGCAATTTCTGTGTTTCATCATCAATAAGAAGGTCAAAGGGATACAGTATACCTGAAGTGAAGCATCTGAATCTAAAACTGGACACACAGGAGAGGTTCAAATCATAGAATGTTAGAGTGTCAGTCCTCTTGTACTTAAGTCGGCATTGTGCCTTTTGTATTAAATTCGGATGCAATATCTGTGTTTCTTCGTCAATAAGAAGGTCCATGGGATACAGTAAAACTGACGTGAAGCATCGGAATCTAAAACTGGACTCACAGGAGAGGTTCAAATCATAGAAAGTTAGAGTGTCAGTCCTCTTGTACTTAAGTCGGCATTGTGAGTTTTGTATTAAATTCGGATGCAATTTCTGTGTTTCGTCGTCAATAATAAGGTCCAAGGGATACAGTAAACCTTAAGTGAAGCATCGCAATCTAAAACTGGACTCACAGGAAACGTTCAAATCATAGAAAGTTAGTGTGTCAGTCCTCTTGTACTTAAGTCGGCATTGTGCCTTTTGCATTAAATTCGGATGCAATTTCTGTGATTCATCGTCAATAAGGAGGTGCAAGGAATACAGTAAACCGGAAGTGAAGCTTCGGAATCTAAAACTGGACTCACAGGAGAGGTTCAAATCACAGAAAGTTAGAGTGTCAGTCCTCTTCTACTTAAGTCGGCATTGTGCCTTTTGTATAAAATTCGGATGCAATTTCTGTGTTTTATCGCCAATAAGAAGGTCCAAGGGAGGCAGTAAACCTAAAGTGAAGCATCGGAATCTATAACTGGACCCCCAGGAGAGGTTCAAATCATAGAAAGTTAGAGTGTCAGTCCTTTTGTACTTAAGTCGGCATTGTGCCTTTTGTATTAAATTCGGATGTAATTTCAGTGTTTCATCGTCAATAAGAAGGTCCAAGGTAAACAGTAAACCTTAAGTGAAGCATCGGAATCTAAAACTCGACTCACAGGAGAGGTTCAAATCATAGTAAGTTAGAGTGTCAGTCCTCTTGCACTTAAGTCGGCATTGTGCCTTATGTATTAAATTCGGATGCAATTTCTGTGTTTCATCGTCAATAAGAAGGTCCAAGGGATACAGTAAACCTGAAGTGAAGCATCGAGATCTAAAACTCGACTCACAGGAGAGGTTCAAATCATAGAAAGTTAGAGTGTCAGTCCTCTTGTACTAATGTCGGCATTGTGCCTTTTGTATTACATTTGGATGCAGTATCTGTGTTTCATCGTCAATAAGAAGGTCCAAGGGATACAGTAAACCTGAAGTGAAGCATCGGAATCTAAAACTGGACTCACAGGAGAGGTTCAAATCATAGAAAGTTAGTGTGTCAGTCCTCTTGTACTTAAGTCGGCATTGTGCCGTTTGTATTACATTCAGTTGCAATTTCTGTGTTTCATCGTCAATAAGAAGGTCCAAGGGATACAGTAAACCTGAAGTGAAGCATCGGAATCTAAAACTGGCCTCACAGGAGAGGTTGAATTCATAGAAAGTTAGATTGTCAGGCTACTTGTACTTAAGTTGCCATTGTGCCTTTTATACTAAATTCGGATGCAATTTCTGTGTTTCATCGTCAATAAGAAGGTCCAAGGGAAACAGTAAACCTGAAGTGAAGCATCGGAATCTAAAACTGGACTCACAGGAGAGGTTCAAATCATAGAATATTAGTGTCAGCCCTCTTGTACTTAAGTCGGCATTGTGCCTTTTGTATTAAATTCGGATGCAATTTCTGTGATTCATCGTCAATAAGAAGGTCCAAGGAATACAGTAAACCTGAAGTGAAGCATCGGAATCTAAAACTGGACTCACAGGAGAGGTTTAAATCATAGAAAGTTAGTGTGTCAGTGTTCTTGTACTTAAGTCGGCTTTGTGCCTTTTGTATTAAATTCGGATGCAATATCTGTGTTTCATCGTCACTAAGAACGTCCAAGGTATACAGTAAACCTGAAGTGAAGCGTCGAATCTAACACTGGACTCACAGGAGAGGTTCAAATCATAGAAAGTTAGAGTGTCAGTCCTCTTGTACTTAAGTCGGCATTGTCCATTTTGTATTATATTCGGATGCAATTTCTGTGTTTCATCGCCAATAATAAGGTTCGAGGGATGCAGTAAACCTGAAGTGAAGCATCGGAATCTAAAACTGGACCCACAGGAGAGGTTCTCATCATAGAAACTTAGAGTGTCAGTCCATTTGTACTTAAGTCGGCATTGTGAATTTTGTATTAAATTCGGATGCAATTTCTATGTTTCATCATCAATAAGAAGGTCCAAGGTAAACAGTATACCTGAAGTGAAGCATCGGAATCTAAAACTCAACTCACAGGAGAGGTTCAAATCATAGAAAGGTAGAGTGTCAGTCCTCTTGTACCTAAGTCGGCATTGTGCGTTTTGTATTTAAATCGGATGCAATTTCTGTGTTTCATCATCAATTAGAACGTCAAAGGGATACAGTAAACCTGAAGTGAAGCATCGGAATCTAAAACTGGACACACAGGAGTGGTTCAAATCATAGAATGTTAGTGTGTCAGTCCTCTTCTACTTAAGTCGGCATTGTGCCTTTTGTATTAAATTCGGATGCAATTTCTGTGTTTCTTCGTCAATAAGAAGGTCCAAGGGATACAGTAAAACTGAAGTGAAGCATCGGAATCGAAAACTGGACTCACAGGAGAGGTTCAAATCATAGAAAGTTAGAGTGTCAGTCCTCTTGTACTTAAGACGGCATTGTGAGTTTTTTATTAAATTCGGAAGCAATTTCAGTGTTTCGTCGTCAATAATAAGGTCCAAGGGATACAGTAAACCTTAAGTGAAGCATCGGAATCTAAAACTGGACTCACAGGAGACGTTCAAATCATAGAAAGTTAGAGTGTCAGTCCTCTTGTACTGAAGTCGGCATTGTGCCTTTTGTATTAAATTCGGATGCAATTTCTGTGATTCTTCGTCAATAAGAAGGTGCAAGGGATACAGTAAACCGGAAGTGAAGCATCGGAATCTAAAACTGGACTCACTGGAAAGGTTCAAATCATTGAAAGTTAGAGTGTCAGTCCTCTTGTACTTAAGTCGGCATTGTGCCTTTTGTATAGAATTCGGATGCAATTTCTGTGTTTCATCGCCAATAAGAATGTCCAAGGCATGCAGTAAACCTAAAGTGAAGCATCGGAATCTAAAACTGGACTTTCAGGAGAGGTTCAAATCATAGAAAGTTTGAGTGTCAGTCCTTTTGTACTTAAGTCGGCATTGTGCCTTTTGTATTAATTTCGGATGCAATATCTGTGTTTCATCGTCAATAAGAAGGTCCAAGGTAAACAGTAAACCTGAAGTGAAGCATCGGAATCTAAAACACGACTCACAGGAGAGGTTCAAATCATAGAAATGTAGAGTGTCAGTCCTCTTGCACTTAAGTCGGCCTTGTGCGTTTTGTATTAAATTCGGATGCAATTTCTGTGTTTCTTCATCAATAAGAAGGTCCAAGGGATACAGTAAACCTGAAGTGAAGCATCAGAATCTAAAACTGGACTCACAGGAGAGGTTCAAATCATAGAAAGTTAGAGTGTCAGTCCCCTTGTACTTAAGTCGGCATTGTGCGTTTTGTATTAAATTCGGATGCAATTTCTTTGTTTCATCATCAATAAGAAGGTCAAAGAGATACAGTAAACCTGAAGTAAAGCATCGGAATCTAAAACTGGACACACAGGAGAGGTTCAAATCATAGAATGTTAGAGTGTCAGTCCTCTTGTACTTAAGTCGGCATTGTGCCTTTTGTATTAAATTCGGATGCAATTTCTGTGTTTCTTCGTCAATAAGAAGGTCCAAGGGATACAGTAAAACTGAAGTGAAGCATCGGAATCTAAAACTGGACTCACAGGAGAGGTTCTAATCATAGAAAGTTAGAGTGTCAGTCCTCTTGTACTTAAGTCGGCATTGTGAGTTTTGTATTAAATTTGGATGCAATTTCTGTGTTTCGTCGTCAATAATAAGGTCCAAGGGATACAGTAAACCTGAAGTGAAGCATCGGAATCTAAAACTGGACTCACAGGAGACGTTCAAATCATAGAAAGTTAGAGTGTCAGTCCTCTTGTACTTAAGTCGGCATAGTGCCTTTTGTGTTAAATTCGGATGCAATTTCTGTGAATCTTCGTCAATAAGAAGGTGCAAGGGATACAGGAAACCGGAACTGAAGCATCGGCATCTAAAACTGGACTCACAGGAGAGGTTCAAATCATAGAAAGTTAGAGTGTCAGTCCACTTGTACTTAAGTCGGCATTGTGCCTTTTGTATAAAATTCGGATGCAATTTCTGTGTTTCATCGCCAATAAGAATGTCCAAGAGATGCAGTAAACCTAAAGTGAAGCATCGGAATCTAAAACTGGACTCACAGGAGAGGTTCAAATCATAGAAAGTTAGAGTGTCAGTCCTTTTGTACTTAAGTCGGCATTGTGCCTTTTGTATTAAATTCGGATGCAATTTCTGTGTTTCATCGTCAATAGGAAGGTCCAAGGTAAACAGTAAACCTGAAGTGAAGCATCGGAATCTAAAACTCGACTCACAGGAGAGGTTCAAATCATAGAAAGGTAGAGTGTCAGTCCTCTTGTACTTAAGTCAACATTGTGCGTTTTGTATTAAATTCGGATGCAATTTCTGTGTTTCTTCATCAATAAGAAGGTCCAAGGGATACAGTAAACCTGAAGTGAAGCATCGGAATCTAAACCTGGACTCACAGGAGAGGTTCAAATCATAGAAAGTTAGAGTGTCAGTCCTCTTGTTCTTAAGTCGGCATTGTGCCTTTTGTATTACATTCGGATGCAATTTCTGTGTTTCATCGTCAATAAGAAGGTCCAAGGGATACAGTAAACCTGAAGTGAAGCATCGGAATCTAAAACTGGACTCACAGGAGAGGTTGAATTGATAGAAAATTGGAGCGTCAGGCCACTTTTACTTAAGTTGCCATTGTGCCATTTGTAATATATTTGGATGCAATTTCTGTGTTTCATCGTCAAGAAGAAGGTCCAAGGGGTACAGTAAACCTGAAATGAAGCATCGGAATCTAAAACTTAACTCACAGGAGAGGTTTATATCATAGAAAGGTAGAGTGTCAGTCCTCTCGTACTTAAGTCGGCATTCTGCCGTTTGTATTACATTCAGTGGCAATTTCTGTGTTTCATCGTCAATACGAAGGTCCAAGGGATACAGTAAACCTGAAGTGAAGCATCGAGATCTAAAACTCGACTCACAGGAGAGGTTCAAATCATAGAAAGGTAGAGTGTCTGTCCTCTCGTACTTAAGTCGGCATTCTGCCGTTTGTATTACATTCAGTGGCAATTTCTGTGTTTCATCGTCAATACGAAGGTCCAAGGGATACAGTAAACCTGAAGTGAAGCATCGGAATCTAAAACTGGACTCACAGGAGAGGTTCAAATCATAGAAAGTTAGAGTGCCAGTCCTCTTGTACTTAAGTCGGCTTTGTGACTTTTGTATTAAATTCGGATGCAATATCTTTGTTTCATCGTCAATAAGAAGGTCCAAGGGATACAGTAAACCTGAAGTGAAGCATCGGAATCTAAAACTCAACTCACAGGAGAGGTTTATATCATAGAAAGGTAGAGTGTCAGTCCTCTTGTACTTATGTCGGAATTGTGCGTTTTGTATTAAATTCGGATGCAATTTCTGTGTTTCATCATCAATAAGAAGGTCCAAGGGGTACAGTAAACCTGAAGTGAGGCATTGGAATCTAAAACTGGACTCACAGGAGAGGTTCAAATCATAGAATGTTAGAGTGTCAGTCCTTTTGTACTTTAGTCGGCATTGTGCCTTTTGTATTAAATTCGGTTGCAATTTCTGTGTTTCGTCGTCAATAAGAAGGTCCAAGGGATTCAGTAAGCCTGAAGTGAAGCATCGGAATCTAAGACTGGACTCACAGGTGGGGTTCAAATCATAGAAAGTTAGAGTGTCAGTCCTCTTGTACTGAAGTCGGCATTGTGCCTTTTGTATTAAATTCGGATGCAATTTCTGTGTTTCATCGCCAATAAGAAGGCCCATGGGATGCAGTAAACCTGAAGTGAAGCATCGGAATCTAAAACTGGACTCACAGGAGAGGTTCAAATCATAGAAAGTTAGAGTGTCAGTCCTTTTGTACTTAAGTCAGCATTGTGCCTTTTGTATTAAATTCGGATGCAATTTCTGTGTCTCATCGTCAATAAGAAGGTCCAAGGTATACAGTAAACCTGAAGTGTAGCATCGGAATCTAAAACTGGACTCACAGGAGAGGTTGAATTCATAGAAAGTTAGAGTGTCAGGCTACTTGTACTTAAGTTGCCATTGTGCCTTTTGTATTAAATTCGGATGCAATGTCTGTGTTTCATCGTCAATAAGAAGGTCCAAGGGATACAGTAAACCTGAAGTGAAGCATCGGAATCTAAAACTGGACTTACAGGAGAGGTTCAAATCAAAGAAATTTAGAGTGTCAGTTCTCTTGTACTGATGTCGGCATTGTGCCTTTTGTATTAAATTCGGATGCGATTTCTGTGTTTCATCGTCAATAAGAAGGTCCAAGGGATACAGTAAACCTGAAGTGAAGCATCGAGATCTAAAACTCGACTCACAGGAGAGGTTCAAATCATTGAGTGTTAGAGTGTCAGTCCTCTTGTACTTAAGTCGGCATTCTGCCGTTTGTATTAGATTCAGTAGCAATTTCTGTGTTTCATCGTCAATAAGAAGGTCCAAGGGATCCAGTAAACCTGAAGTGAATCATCGGAATCTAAAACTGAACTCAGAGGAGAGGTTCAATTCATAGGAAGTTAGAGTGTCAGTCCTCTAGTACTAAAGTCGGCATTGTGCCTATTGTATTACATTTGGGTGCAATACCTGTGTTTCATCGTCAAAAATAAGATACAAGGAATACAGTAAACCTGAAGTGAAGCATCGGAATCTAAAACTGGACTCACAGGAGAGGTTCAAACCATAGAAAGTTAGTGTGTCAGTCCTCTTGTACTTAAGTCGGCTTTGTGCCTTTTGCATTAAATTCGGATGCAATATCTGAGTTACATCGTCAATAAGAACGTCCAAGGGATACAGTAAACCTGAAGAGAAGCATCGAATCTAAAACTGGACTCACAGGAGAGGTTCAAATCATAGAAAGTTAGAGTGTCAGTCCTCTTGTACTTAAGTCGGCATTGTTCCTTTTTTATTAAATTCGGATGCAATTTCTGTCTTTCATCGCCAATAAGAATGTCCAAGGGATGCAGTAAACCTAAAGTGAAGCATCGGAATCTAAAACTGGACTCACAGGAGATGTTCAAATCATAGAAAGTTAGAGTGTCAGTCCTTTTGTACTTAAGTCAGCATTGTGCCTTTTGTATTAAATTCGGATGCAATTTCTGTGTTTCATCGTCAATAAGAAGGTCCAAGGTATACAGTAAACCTGAAGTGAAGAATCGGAATCTAAAACTCGACTCACAGGAGAGGTTCAAATCATAGAAGGTAAAGTGTCAGTCCTCTTGTACTTAAGTCGGCATTGTGCCGTTTGTATTAAATTAGGATGCAATTTCTGTGTTTCATCGTCAATACGAAGGTCCAAGGGATACAGTAAACCTGAAGTGAAGCATCGGAATCTAAAACTGGACTCACAGGAGAGGTTGAATTCATAGAAAGTTAGAGTGTCAGTCCTCTTGAACTTAAGTCGGCTTTGTGCCTTTTGTATTAAATTCGGATACAATATCTGTGTTTCATCGTCAATAAGAACGTCCAAGGGATACAGTAAACCTGAAGAGAAGCATTGGACTCTAAAACTGGACTCACAGGAGAGGATCATCTCATAGAAAGTTAAATTGTGGGTCCTCTTATACTTAAGTCGGCATTGTGCCTTTTGTATTAAATTCGGATGCAATTTCTGTGTTTCATCGTAAATAAGAAGGTCCAGGGGATACAGTAAACCTTAAGTGAAGCATCGGAATCTAAAACTGGACTCACAGGAGAGGTTCAAATCATAGAAAGGTAGAGTGTCAGTCCTCTTGTACTTAAGTCGGCATTGTGCCTTTTGAATTAAATTCGGATGCAATTTCTGTGTTTCATCGTCAAAGAGATGATAGAAGGGATACAGTAAACCTGAAGTGAAGCATCGGAATCTAAAACTGGACTCACAGGAGAGGTTCAAATCATAGATAGTTAGAGTGTCAGTCCTCTTGTACTTA
This sequence comes from Schistocerca americana, assembly GCF_021461395.2. Classification (NCBI taxonomy): domain Eukaryota; kingdom Metazoa; phylum Arthropoda; class Insecta; order Orthoptera; family Acrididae; genus Schistocerca; species Schistocerca americana. The sequence continues at coordinate 73,661,706 of NC_060130.1, forward strand.
TGTCGGCATTGTGCCTTGTGTATTACATTTGGATGCAATTTCTGTGTTTCATCGTCAATAAGAAGGTCCATGGGATACAGTAAACCTGAAGTGAAGCATCGGAATCTAAAACTGGACTCACAGGAGAGGTTCAAATCATAGTGAGTTAGAGTGTCAGTCCTCCTGTACTTAAGTCGGCTCTGTGCCTTTTGTATTAAATTCGGATGCTATTTCTGTGTTTCATCGTCAATAAGAATGTCCAAGGGATACAGTAAACCTGAGGTGAAGCATCGGAATCTAAAACTGGACTCACAGGAGAGGTTCAAATCATAGAAAGTTAAAGTGTCAGTCCTCTTGTACTTAAGTCATCATTGCGCCTTTTGTATTAAATTCGGATGCAATTTCTGTGTTTCATCGTCAATAAGAAAGTCCAAGGGATACAGTAAACCGGAAGTGAAGCATCGGAATCTCAAACTGGACTCACAGGGGAGGTTCAAATCATAGAAAGTAAGAGTGTCACTCCTCTTGCGCTTAAGTCGGCATTTTGCCTTTTGTATTAAATTCGGATGCAATTTCTGTGTTTCATCGTCAATAAGAAGGTCCAAGGGATACAGTAAAACTGAAGTGAAGCATCGGAATCGAAAACTGGACTCACAGGAGAGGTTCAAATCATAGAAAGTTAGAGTGTCAGTCCTCTTGTACTTAAGTCGGCATTGTGAGTTTTTTATTAAATTCGGAAGCAATTTCAGTGTTTCGTCGTCAATAATAAGGTCCAAGGGATACAGTAAACCTTAAGTGAAGCATCGGAATCTAAAACTGGACTCACAGGAGACGTTCAAATCATAGAAAGTTAGAGTGTCAGTCCTCTTGTACTGAAGTCGGCATTGTGACTTTTGTATTAATTTCGGATGCAATTTCTGTGATTCTTCGTCAATAAGAAGGTGCAAGGGATACAGTAAACCGGAAGTGAAGCATCGGAATCTAAAACTGGACTCACAGGAGAGGTTCAAATCATAGAAAGTTAGAGTGTCAGTCCTCTTGTACTTAAGTCGGCATTGTGCGTTTTGTATTAAATTCGGATGCAATTTCTGTGTTTCATCATCAATAAGAAGGTCAAAGGGATACAGTAAACCTGAAGTAAAGCATCGGAATCTAAAACTGGACACACAGGAGAGGTTCAAATCATAGAATGTTAGAGTGTCAGTCCTCTTAAACTTAAGTCGGCATTGTGAGTTTTGTATTAAATTCGGATGCAATTTCTGTGTTTCGTCGTCAATAATAAGGTCCAAGGGATACAGTAAACCTGAAGTGAAGCATCGGAATCTAAAACTGGACTCACAGGAGACGTTCAAATCATAGAAAGTTAGAGTGTCAGTCCTCTTGTACTTAAGTCGTCATAGTGCCTTTTGTGTTAAATTCGGATGCAATTTCTGTGAATCTTCGTCAATAAGAAGGTGCAAGGGATACAGGAAACCGGAACTGAAGCATCGGCATCTAAAACTGGACTCACAGGAGAGGTTCAAATCATAGAAAGTTAGAGTGTCAGTCCACTTGTACTTAAGTCGGCATTGTGACTTTTGTATAAAATTCGGATGCAATTTCTGTGTTTCATCGCCAATAAGAATGTCCAAGAGATGCAGTAAACCTAAAGTGAAGCATCGGTATCTAAAACTGGACTCACAGGAGAGGTTCAAATCATAGAAAGTTAGAGTGTCAGTCCTTTTGTACTTAAGTCGGCATTGTGCCTTTTGTATTAAATTCGGATGCAATTTCTGTGTTTCATCGTCAATAAGATGGTCCAAGGTACACAGTAAACCTGAAGTGAAGCATCGGAATCTAAAACTCGACTCACAGGAGAGGTTCAAATCATAGAAAGGTAGAGTGTCAGTCCTCTTGTACTTAAGTCAACATTGTGCGTTTTGTATTAAATTCGGATGCAATTTCTGTGTTTCTTCATCAATAAGAAGGTCCAAGGGATACAGTAAACCTGAAGTGAAGCATCGGAATCTAAAACTGGACTCACAGGAGAGGTTCAAATCATAGAAAGTTAGAGTGTCAGTCCTCTTGTTCTTAAGTCGGCATTGTGCCTTTTGTATTACATTCGGATGCAATTTCTGTGTTTCATCGTCAATAAGAAGGTCCAAGGGATACAGTAAACCTGAAGTGAAGCATCGGAATCTAAAACTGGACTCACAGGAGAGGTTGAATTGATAGAAAATTGGAGTGTCAGGCCACTTTTACTTAAGTTGCCATTGTGCCATTTGTAATATATTTGGATGCAATTTCTGTGTTTCATCGTCAAGAAGAAGGTCCAAGGGGTACAGTAAACCTGAAGTGAAGCATCGGAATCTAAAACTGGACTCACAGGAGAAGTTCAAATCATAGGAATTTAGAGTGTCAGTTCTCTTTTACTAAAGTCGGCATTGTGCCTTTTGTATTAAATTCGGATCCAATTTCTGTGTTTCATCGACAATAAGAAGGTCCAAGGGATACAGTAAACCTGAAGTGAAGCATCGAGATCTAAAACTCGACTCACAGGAGAGGTTCAAATCATAGAAAGGTAGAGTGTCAGTCCTCTCGTACTTAAGTCGGCATTCTGCCGTTTGTATTACATTCAGTGGCAATTTCTGTGTTTCATCGTCAATACGAAGGTCCAAGGGATACAGTAAACCTGAAGTGAAGCATCGGAATCTAAAACTGGACTCACAGAAGAGGTTCAAATCATAGAAAGTTAGAGTGTCAGTCCTCTGGTACTTAAGTCGGCATTGTGCCTTTTGAATTACATTTGGATGCAATATCTGTGTTTCATCGTCAAAAAGAAGGTAAAAGGGATACAGTAAACCTGAAGTGAAGCATCGGAATCTAAAACTGGACTCTCAGGAGAGGTTCAAATCATAGAAAGTTAGAGTGTCAGTCCTCTTGTACTTAAGTCGGCTTTGTGACTTTTGTATTAAATTCGGATGCAATATCTTTGTTTCATCGTCAATAAGAAGGTCCAAGGGATACAGTAAACCTGAAGTGAAGCATCGGAATCTAAAACTCAACTCACAGGAGAGGTTTATATCATAGAAAGGTAGAGTGTCAGTCCTCTTGTACTTATGTCGGCATTGTGCGTTTTGTATTAAATTCGGATGCAATTTCTGTGTTTCATCATCAATAAGAAGGTCCAAGGGGTACAGGAAACCTGAAGTGAGGCATTGGAATCTAAAACTGGACTCACAGGAGAGGTTCAAATCATAGAATGTTAGAGTGTCAGTCCTTTTGTACTTTAGTCGGCATTGTGCCTTTTGTATTAAATTCGGTTGCAATTTCTGTGTTTCGTCGTCAATAAGAAGGTCCAAGGGATACAGTAAGCCTGAAGTGAAGCATCGGAATCTAAGACTGGACTCACAGGTGGGGTTCAAATCATAGAAAGTTAGAGTGTCAGTCCTCTTGTACTGAAGTCGGCATTGTGCCTTTTGTATTAAATTCGGATGCAATTTCTGTGTTTCATCGCCAATAAGAAGGCCCATGGGATGCAGTAAACCTGAAGTGAAGCATCGGAATCTAAAACTGGACTCACAGGAGAGGTTTAAATCATAGAAAGTTAGAGTGTCAGTCCTTTTGTACTTAAGTCAGCATTGTGCCTTTTGTATTAAATTCGGATACAATTTCTGTGTTTCATCGTCAATAAGAAGGTCCAAGGTATACAGTAAACCTGAAGTGTAGCATCGGAATCTAAAACTGGACTCACAGGAGAGGTTTAATTCATAGAAAGTTTGAGTGTCAGGCTACTTGTACTTAAGTTGCCATTGTGCCTTTTGTATTAAATTCGGATGCAATGTCTGTGTTTCATCGTCAATAAGAAGGTCCAAGGGATACAGTAAACCTGAAGTGAAGCATCGGAATCTAAAACTGGACTTACAGGAGAGGTTCAAATCAAAGAAATTTAGAGTGTCAGTTCTCTTGTACTGAAGTCGGCATTGTGCCTTTTGTATTAAATTCGGATGCGATTTCTGTGTTGCATCGTCAATAAGAAGGTCCAAGGGATACAGTAAACCTGAAGTGAAGCATCGAGATCTAAAACTCGACTCACAGGAGAGGTTCAAATCATTGAGTGTTAGAGTGTCAGTCCTCTTGTACTTAAGTCGGCATTCTGCCGTTTGTATTAGATTCAGTAGCAATTTCTGTGTTTCATCGTCAATAAGAAGGTCCAAGGGATCCAGTAAACCTGAAGTGAATCATCGGAATCTAAAACTGAACTCAGAGGAGAGGTTCAATTCATAGGAAGTTAGAGTGTCAGTCCTCTAGTACTAAAGTCGGCATTGTGCCTATTGTATTACATTTGGGTGCAATACCTGTGTTTCATCGTCAAAAGGAAGGTACAATAGATACAGTAAACCTGAAGTGAAGCATCGGAATCTAAAACTGGACTCACAGGAGAGGTTCAAACCATAGAAAGTTAGTGTGTCAGTCCTCTTGTACTTAAGTCGGCTTTGTGCCTTTTGTATTAAATTCGGATGCAATATCTGAGTTACATCGTCAATAAGAACGTCCAAGGGATACAGTAAACCTGAAGAGAAGCATCGAATCTAAAACTGGACTCACAGGAGAGGTTCAAATCATAGAAAGTTAGAGTGTCAGTCCTCTTGTACTTAAGTCGGCATTGTTCCTTTTTTATTAAATTCGGATGCAATTTCTGTCTTTCATCGCCAATAAGAATGTCCAAGGGATGCAGTAAACCTAAAGTGAAGCATCGGAATCTAAAACTGGACACACAGGAGATGTTCAAATCATAGAAAGTTAGAGTGTCAGTCCTTTTGTACTTAAGTCAGCATTGTGCCTTTTGTATTAAATTCGGATGCAATTTCTGTGTTTCATCGTCAATAAGAAGGTCCAAGGTATACAGTAAACCTGAAGTGAAGCATCGGAATCTAAAACTCGACTCACAGGAGAGGTTCAAATCATAGAAAGTTAAAGTGTCAGTCCTTTTGTACTTAAGTCGGCATTGTGCCGTTTGTATTAAATTAGGATGCAATTTCTGTGTTTCATCGTCAATACGAAGGTCCAAGGGAGACAGTAAACCTGAAGTGAAGCATCGGAATCTAAAACTGGACTCACAGGAGAGGTTGAATTCATAGAAAGTTAGAGTGTCAGTCCTCTTGAACTTAAGTCGGCTTTGTGCCTTTTGTATTAAATTCGGATACAATATCTGTGTTTCATCGTCAATGAGAACGTCCAAGGGATACAGTAAACCTGAAGAGAAGCATTGGACTCTAAAACTGGACTCACAGGAGAGGATCATCTCATAGAAAGTTAAATTGTGTGTCCTCTTATACTTAAGTCGGCATTGTGCCTTTTGTATTAAATTCGGATGCAATTTCTGTGTTTCATCGTAAATAAGAAGGTCCAGGGGATACAGTAAACCTTAAGTGAAGCATCGGAATCTAAAACTGGACTCACAGGAGAGGTTCAAATCATAGAAAGGTAGAGTGTCAGTCCTCTTGTACTTAAGTCGGCATTGTGCCTTTTGTATTAAATTCGGATGCAATTTCTGTGTTTCATCGTCAATAAGATGATAGAAGGGATACAGTAAACCTGAAGTGAAGCATCGGAATCTAAAACTGGACTCACAGGAGAGGTTCAAATCATAGATAGTTAGAGTGTCAGTCCTCTTGTACTTATGTCGGCATTGTGCCTTGTGTATTACATTTGGATGCAATTTCTGTGTTTCATCGTCAATAAGACGGTCCATGGGATACAGTAAACCTGAAGTGAAGCATCGGAATCTAAAACTGGACTCACAGGAGAGGTTCAAATCATAGTGAGTTAGAGTGTCAGTCCTCCTGTAGATAAGTCGGCTCTGTGCCTTTTGTATTAAATTCGGATGCTATTTCTGTGTTTCATCGTCAATAAGAATGTCCAAGGGATACAGTAAACCTGAGGTGAAGCATCGGAATCTAAAACTGGACTCACAGGAGAGGTTCAAATCATAGAAAGTTAAAGTGTCAGTCCTCTTGTACTTAAGTCATCGTTGCGCCTTTTGTATTAAATTCGGATGCAATTTCTGTGTTTCATCGTCAATAAGAAAGTCCAAGGGATACAGTAAACCGGAAGTGAAGCATCGGAATCTCAAACTGGACTCACAGGGGAGGTTCAAATCATAGAAAGTAAGAGTGTCACTCCTCTTGCACTTAAGTCGGCATTTTGCCTTTTGTATTAAATTCGGATGCAATTTCTGTGTTTCATCGTCAATAAGATGGTCCAAGGGATACAGTAAACCTGAAGTGAAGCATCGGAATCTAAAACTGGACTCACAGGAGAGGTTCAAATCATAGAAAGTTAGAGTGTCAGTCCTCTTGTACTTAAAATGGCATTGCGCCTTTTGTATTAAATTCGGATGCAATTTCTTGGTTTCATCGTCAATAAAATGGTCCAAGGAATACAGTAAACCTGAAGTGAAACATCGGAATCTTAAACTGGACTCACAAGAGAGGTTCAAACCATAGAAAGTTAGAGTGTCAGTCCTCTTGTACTTAAGTCGGCATTGTGCCTTTTGTATTAAATTCGGATGCAATTTCTGTGTTTCATCGCCAATAAGAAGGTCCATGGGATGCAGTAAACCTGAAGTGAAGCATCGGAATCTAAAACTGGACTCACAGGAGAGGTTCAAATCATAGAAAGTTAGAGTGTCAGTCCTTTTGTACTTAAGTCAGCATTGTGCATTTTGTATTAAATTCGGATGCAATTTCTGTGTTTCATCGTCAATAAGAAGGTCCAAGGTATACAGTAAACCTGAAGTGAAGCATCGGAATCCAAAACTCGACTTACAGGAGAGGTTCAATTCATAGAAAGGTAGAGTGTCAGTCCTCTTGTAGTTAAGTCGGCATTGTGCGTTTGGTATTAAATTCGGATGCAATTTCTGTGTTTCATCATCAATAAGAGGGTAAAAGGGATACAGTAAACCTGAAGTGAAGTATCGGAATCTAAAACTGGACTCACAGGAGAGGTTCAAATTATAGAAAGTTAGAGTGTCAGTCCTCTTGTACTTAAGTCGGCATTGTGCCGTTTGTATTAAATTCGGATGCAATTTCTGTGTTTCATCGTCAATAAGAAGGTCCAAGGGATACAGCAAACCTGAAGTGTAGCATAGGAATCTAAAACTGGACTCACAGGAGAGGTTGAATTCATAGAAAGTTAGAGTGTCAGGCTACTTGTACTTAAGTTGCCATTGTGCCTTTTGTATTAAATTCGGATGCAATGTCTGTGTTTCATCGTCAATAAGAAGGTCCAAGGGATACAGTAAACCTTAAGTGAAGCATCGGATTCTAAAACTGGACTCACAGGAGAGGTTCAAATCATAGAAATTTAGAGTGTCAGTTCTCTTGTACTGAAGTCGGCATTGTGCCTTTTGTATTAAATTCGGATGCAATTTCTGTGTTTCATCGTCAATAAGAGGGTCCAAGGGATACAGTAAACCTAAAGTGAAGCATCGAGATCTAAAACTCGACTCACAGGAGAGGTTCAAATCATTGAGTGTTAGAGTGTCAGTCCTCTTGTACTTAAGTCGGCATTCTGCCGTTTGTATTAGATTCAGTTGCAATTTCTGTGTTTCATCGTCAATAAGAAGGTCCAAGGGATCCAGGAAACCTGAAGTGAATCATCGGAATCTAAAACTAAATTGAGAGGAGAGGTTCAATTCATAGGAAGTTAGAGTGTCAGTCCTCTAGTACTAAAGTCGGCATTGTGCCTATTGTATTACATTTGGGTGCAATACCTGTGTTTCATCGTCAAAAGGAAGGTACAAGGGAAACAGTAAACCTGAAGTGAAGCATCGGAATCTAAAACTGGACTCACAGGAGAGGTTCAAATCATAGAAAGTTAGTGTGTCAGTCCTCTTGTACTTAAGTCGGCTTTGTGCCTTTTGTATTAAATTCGGATGCAATATCTGAGTTACATCGTCAATAAGAACGTCCAAGGGATACAGTAAACCTGAAGAGAAGCATCGAATCTAAAACTGGACTCACAGGAGAGGTTCAAATCATAGAAAGTTAGAGTGTCAGTCCTCTTGTACTTAAGTCGGCATTGTTCCTTTTTTATTAAATTCGGATGCAATTTCTGTTTTTCATCGCCAATAACAATGTCCAAGGGATGCAGTAAACCGAAAGTGAAGCATCGGAATCTAAAACTGGACTCACCGGAGATGTTCAAATCATAGAAACTTAGAGTGTCAGTCCTTTTGTACTTAAGTCAGCATTGTGCCTTTTGTATTAAATTCGGATGCAATTTCTGTGTTTCATCGTCAATAAGAAGGTCCAAGGTATACAGTAAACCAGAAGTGAAGCATCGGAATCTAAAACTCGACTCACAGGAGAGGTTCAAATCATAGAAAGTTAGAGTGTGAGTCCTCTTGTACTTAAGTCGGCATTGTGCCGTTTGTATTAAATTAGGATGCAATTTCTGTGTTTCATCGTCAATACGAAGGTCCAAGGGATACAGTAAACCTGAAGTGAAGCATCGGAATCTAAAACTGGACTCACAGGAGAGGTTGAATTCATAGAAAGTTAGAGTGTCAGGCTACTTGTACTTAAGTTGCCATTGTGCCTTTTGTATGAAATTCGGATGCAATATCTGTGTTTCATCGTCAATAAGAACGTCTAAGGGATACAGTAAACCTGAAGAGAAGCATTGGAATCTAAAACTGGACTCACAGGAGAGGATCAACTCATAGAAAGTTACAGTGTCGGTCCTCTTATACTTAAGTCGGCATTGTGCCTTTTGTATTAAATTCGGATGCAATTTCTGTGTTTCATCGTAAATAAGAAGGTCCAAGGGATACAGTAAACCTTAAGTGATGCATCGGAATCTAAAACTGGACTCACAGGAGAGGTTCAAATCATAGAAAGGTAGAGTGTCAGTCCTCTTGTACTTAAGTCGGCATTGTGTCTTTTGTATTAAATTCGGGTGCAATTTCTGTGTTTCATCGTCAATTAGAAAGTCCAAGGGATACAGTAAACCGGAAGTGAAGCATCGGAATCTTAAACTGGACTCACAGGGGAGGTTCAAATCATAGAAAGTTAGAGTGTCAGTCCTCTTGTACTTAAGTCGGCATTGCGCCTTTTGTATTAAATTCGGATGCAATTTCTGTGTTTCATCGTCAATAAAAAGGTCCAAGGAATACAGTAACCCTGAAGTGAAGCATCGGAATCTTAAACTGGACTCACAAGAGAGGTTCAAATCATAGAAAGTTAGAGTTTCAGTCCTTTTGTACTTAAGTCGGCATTGTGCCCTTTGTATTAAATTCGGATGCAATATCTGTGGTACATTGTCAATAAGATGGTCCAAGGGATACCGTAAACCTGAAGTGAAGCATTGGAATCTAAAACTGGACTCACAGGAGAGGTTCAAATCATAGAAAGTTAGAGCGTCAGTCCTCTTGTACTTCAGTCAGCATTGTGCCTTATGTATTAAATTCGGATGCAATTTCTGTGTTTCATCGTCAATAAAAAGATCCAAGGGATACAGTTAACCTGAAGTGAAGCATCGGAATCTTAAACTGGACTCACGAGAGAGGTTCAAATCATAGAAAGTTAGAGTGTCAGTCCTCTTGTACTTAAGTCGGCATTGTGCCTTTTGTATTAAATTCGGATGCAATTTCTGTGTTTCATCGTCAATAAGAAGGTCCAAGGGATACAGTAAACCTGAAGAGAAGCATCGAGATCTAAAACTCGACTCACAGGAGAGGTTCAAATCATAGAAAGTTGGAGTGTCAGTCCTCTTGTACTTAAGTCGGCATTCTGCCGTTTGTATTACATTCAGTTGCATTTTCTGTGTTTCGTCGTCAATAAGAAGGCCCAAGTGATACAGTTAACCTGAAGTGAATCATCGGAATCTAAAACTGGACTCACAGGAGAGGTTCAAATCATAGAGAGTAAGGATGTCAGTCCTCTTGTACTTAAGTCGGCATTGTGTCTTTTGTATTACATTTGGATGCAATTTCTGTGTTTCATCGTCAATAAGAAGGTCCAAGGGATGCAGTAAACCTGAAGTGAAGCATCGGAATCTAAAACTGGACTCACAGGAGAGGTTCAAATCATAGAATCTTAGAGTGTCAGTCCTCTTGTACTTAAGTCGGCTTTGTGCCTTTTGTATTAAATTCGGATGCAATATCTGTGTTTCATCGTCAATAAGAAAGTCCAAGGGATACAGTAAATCTGAAGTGAAGCATCGGAATCTAAAACTCGACTCACAGGAGAGGTTCAAATCATAGAAAGTTAGAGTGTCAGTCCTCTTGTACTTAAGTCGGCATTGTGCCTTTGTATTAAATACGGATGCTATTTCTGTGTTTCGTCGTCAATAAGAAGGTCCAAGGGATACAGTAAACCGGAAGTGAAGCATCGGAATCTAAAACTGGACTCACAGAAGAGGTTCATATCATAGACAGTTAGTGTGTCAGTCCTTTTGCACTTATGTCGGCATTGTGCCTTGTGTATTACATTTGGATGCAATTTCTGTGTTTCATCGTCAATAAGAAGGTCCATGCTATACAGCAAACCTGAAGTGAAGCATCGGAATCTAAAACTGGACTCACAGGAGAGGATCAAATCATAGAAAGTTAGAGTGTCAGTCCTCTTGTACTTAAGTCGGCTCTGTGCCTTTTGTATTACATTCGGATGCAATTTCTGTGTTTCATCGTCAACAAGAAGGTCCAAGGGATACGGTAAACTTGAAGTGAAGCATCGGAATCTAAAACTGGACTCACAGGAGAGGTTCAAATCATAGAAAGTTAGAGTGTCAGTCCTCTTGTACTTAAGTCGGCATTGTGCCTTTTGTGTTAAATTCGGATGCAATATCTGTGTTTCATCGTCAATAAGATGGTCCAAGCGATACAGTAAACCTGAAGTGAAGCAACGGAAACTAAAACTGTACTCACAGGAGAGGTTCAAATCATAGAAAGTTAGAGTGTCAGTCCTCTTGCACTTAGGTCGGCATTGTCCCTTTTGTATTAATTTCGGATGCAATTTCTGTGTTTTGTCGTCAATAAGAAGGTCCAAGCGGTACAGTAAACTTGAAGTGAAGCATCGGAATCTAAAACTGGACTCACAGGAGAGGTTCAAATCATTGAAAGTTAGAGTGTCAGTCCTCTTGTACATAAGTCGGCATTGTGCCTTTTGTATTAAATTCGGATGCAATTTCTGTGTTTCATCGTCAATAAGAAGGTCCATGCTATACAGTAAACCTGAAGTGAAGCATCGGAATCTAAAACTGGACTCACAGGAGAGGATCAAATCATAGAAAGTTAGAGTGTCAGTCCTCTTGTACTTAAGTCGGCTTTGTGCTTTTTGTATTACGTTTGGATATAATTTCTGTGTTTCATCGTCAATAAGATGGTCCAAGGGATACAGTAAACCTGAAGTGAAGCATCGGAATCTAAAACTGGACTCACAGGAGAGGTTCAAATCATAGAATCTTAGAGTGTCAGTCCTCTTGTACTTAAGTCGGCTTTGTGCTTTTTGTATTAAATTCGGATGCAATATCTGTGTTTCATCGTCAATAAGAAAGTCCAAGGGATACAGTAAATCTGAAGTGAAGCATCGGAATCTAAAACTCGACTCACAGGAGAGGTTCGAATCATAGAAAGTTAGAGTGTCAGTCCTCTTGTACTTAAGTCGGCATTGTGCCTTTTGAATTTAATTATGATGCAATTTCTGTGCTTCATCGTCAATAAGAAGGTCCAAGGGATACAGTAAACCTTAAGTGAAGCATCGGAATCTGAAACTGGACTCACAGGAGAGGTTCAAATCATAGAAAGTTAGAGTGTGAGTCCTCTTGTACTTAAGTCGGCATTGTGCCGTTTGTATTAAATTAGGATGCAATTTCTGTGTTTCATCGTCAATACGAAGGTAGAAGGGATACAGTAAACCTGAAGTGAAGCATCGGAATCTAAAACTGGACTCACAGGAGTGGTTGAATTCATAGAAAGTTAGAGTGTCAGGCTACTTGTACTTAAGTTGCCATTGTGCCTTTTGTATGAAATTCGGATGCAATATCTGTGTTTCATCGTCAATAAGAACGTCTAAGGGATACAGTAAACCTGAAGAGAAGCATTGGAATCTAAAACTGGACTCACAGGAGAGGATCAACTCATAGAAAGTTAGAGTGTCGGTCCTCTTATACTTAAGTCGGCATTGTGCCTTTTGTATTAAATTCAGATGCAATTTCTGTGTCTCATCGTAAATAAGAAGGTCCAAGGGATACAGTAAACCTTAAGTGATGCATCGGAATCTAAAACTGGACTCACAGGAGAGGTTCAAATCATAGAAAGGTAGAGTGTCAGTCCTCTTGTACTTAAGTCGGCATTGTGCCTTTTGTATTAAATTCGGGTGCAATTTCTGTAATTCATCGTCAATTAGAAAGTCCAAGGGATACAGTAAACCGGAAGTGAAGCATCGGAATCTAAAGCTGGACTCACAGGGGAGGTTCAAATCATAGAAAGTTAGAGTGTCACTCCTCCTGCACTTAAGTCGGCATTTTGCCATTTGTATTAAATTCGGATGCAATTTCTGTGTTTCATCGTCAATAAGATGGTCCAAGGGATACAGTAAACCTGAAGTGAAGCATCGGAATCTAAAACTGGACTCACAGGAGAGGTTCAAATCATAGAAAGTTAGAGTGTCAGTCCTCTTGTACTTAAGTCGGCATTGCGCCTTTTGTATTAAATTCGGATGCAATTTCTGTATTTCATCGTCAATAAAAAGGTCCAAGGAATACAGTAACCCTGAAGTGAAGCATCGGAATCTTAAACTGGACTCACAAGAGAGGTTCAAATCATAGAAAGTTAGAGTGTCAGTCCTCTTGTACTTAAGTCGGCATTGTGCCTTTTGTATTAAATTCGGATGCAATTTCTGTGTTTCATCGTCAATAAGAAGGTCCAAGGGATACAGTAAACCTGAAGAGAAGCATCGAGATCTAAAACTCGACTCACAGGAGCGGTTCAAATCATAGAAAGTTGGAGTGTCAGTCCTCTTGTACTTAAGTCGGCGTTCTGCCGTTTGTATTACATTCAGTTGCATTTTCTGTGTTTCATCGTCAATAAGAAGGCCCAAGTGATACAGTAAACCTGAAGTGAATCATCGGAATCTAAAACTGGACTCACAGGAGAGGTTCAAATCATAGAGAGTAAGGATGTCAGTCCTCTTGTACTTAAGTCAGCATTGTGCCTTTTGTATTACATTTGGATGCAATTTCTGTGTTTCATCGTTAATAAGAAGGTCCAAGGGATACAGTAAACCTGAAGTGAAGCATCGGAATCTAAAACTGGACTCACAGGAGAGGTTCAAATCATAGAATCTTAGAGTGTCAGTCCTCTTGTACTTAAGTCGGCTTTGTGCCTTTTGTATTAAATTCGGATGCAATATCTGTGTTTCATCGTCAATAAGAAAGTCCAAGGTATACAGTAAATCTGAAGTGAAGCATCGGAATCTAAAACGCGACTCACAGGAGAGGTTCAAATCATAGAAAGTTGGAGTGTCAGTCCTCTTGTACTTAAGTCGGCATTGTGCCTTTTGTATTAAATACGGATGCTATTTCTGTGTTTCGTCGTCAATAAGAAGGTCCAAGGGATACAGTAAACCGGAAGTGAAGCATCGGAATCTAAAACTGGACTCACAGAAGAGGTTCATATCATAGACAGTTAGTGTGTCAGTCCTTTTGTACTTAAGTCGGCATTGTGCCTTTTGTATTAAATTCGGATGCAATTTCTGTGTTTCATCGTCAATAAGATGGTAGAAGGGATACAGTAAACCGGAAGTGAAACGTCGGAATTTAAATCTGGACTCACAGGAGAGGTACAAATCATAGAAAATTAGAGTGTCAGTCCTCTTGTACTTAAGTCGGCATTGCGCCTTTTGTATTAAATTCGGATGCAATTTCTGTATTTCATCGTCAATAAAAAGGTCCAAGGAATACAGTAACCCTGAAGTGAAGCATCGGAATCTTAAACTGGACTCACAAGAGAGGTTCAAATCATAGAAAGTTAGAGTGTCAGTCCTCTTGTACTTAAGTCGGCATTGTGCCTTTTGTATTAAATTCGGATGCAATTTCTGTGTTTCATCGTCAATAAGAAGGTCCAAGGGATACAGTAAACCTGAAGAGAAGCATCGAGATCTAAAACTCGACTCACAGGAGCGGTTCAAATCATAGAAAGTTGGAGTGTCAGTCCTCTTGTACTTAAGTCGGCATTCTGCCGTTTGTATTACATTCAGTTGCATTTTCTGTGTTTCATCGTCAATAAGAAGGCCCAAGTGATACAGTAAACCTGAAGTGAATCATCGGAATCTAAAACTGGACTCACAGGAGAGGTTCAAATCATAGAGAGTAAGGATGTCAGTCCTCTTGTACTTAAGTCGGCATTGTGCCTTTTGTATTACATTTGGATGCAATTTCTGTGTTTCATCGTTAATAAGAAGGTCCAAGGGATACAGTAAACCTGAAGTGAAGCATCGGAATCTAAAACTGGACTCACAGGAGAGGTTCAAATCATAGAATCTTAGAGTGTCAGTCCTCTTGTACTTAAGTCGGCTTTGTGCCTTTTGTATTAAATTCGGATGCAATATCTGTGTTTCATCGTCAATAAGAAAGTCCAAGGTATACAGTAAATCTGAAGTGAAGCATCGGAATCTAAAACGCGACTCACAGGAGAGGTTCAAATCATAGAAAGTTGGAGTGTCAGTCCTCTTGTACTTAAGTCGGCATTGTGCCTTTTGTATTAAATACGGATGCTATTTCTGTGTTTCGTCGTCAATAAGAAGGTCCAAGGGATACAGTAAACCGGAAGTGAAGCATCGGAATCTAAAACTGGACTCACAGAAGAGGTTCATATCATAGACAGTTAGTGTGTCAGTCCTTTTGTACTTAAGTCGGCATTGTGCCTTTTGTATTAAATTCGGATGCAATTTCTGTGTTTCATCGTCAATAAGATGGTAGAAGGGATACAGTAAACCGGAAGTGAAACGTCGGAATTTAAATCTGGACTCACAGGAGAGGTACAAATCATAGAAAGTTAGAGTGTCAGTCCTCTTGTACTTATGTCGGCATTGTGCCTTGTGTATTACATTTGGATGCAATTTCTGTGTTTCATCGTCAATAAGAAGGTCCATGCTATACAGTAAACCTGAAGTGAAGCATCGGAATCTAAAACTGGACTCACAGGAGAGGATCAAATCATAGAAAGTTAGAGTGTCAGTCCTCTTGTACTTAAGTCGTCTCTGTGCCTTTTGTATTACATTCGGATGCAATTTCTGTGTTTCATCGTCAACAAGAAGGTCCAAGGGATACGGTAAACTTGAAGTGAAGCATCGGAATCTAAAACTGGACTCACAGGAGAGGTTCAAATCATAGAAAGTTAGAGTGTCAGTCCTATTGTACTTAAGTCGGCATTGTGCCTTTTGTATTAAATTCGGATGCAATATCTGTGTTTCATCGTCAATAAGATGGTCCAAGGGATACAGTAAACCTGAAGTGAAACAACGCAAACTAAAACTGTACTCACAGGAGAGGTTTAAATCAAAGAAAGTTAGAGTGTCAGTCCTCTTGTACTTAGGTCGGCATTGTCCCTTTTGTATTCATTTCGGATGCAATTTCTGTGTTTTGTCGTCAGTAAGAAGGTCCAAGCGATACAGTAAACCTGAAGTGAAGCATCGGAATCTAAAACTGGACTCACAGGAGAGGTTCAAATCATAGAATCTTAGAGTGTCAGTCCTCTTGTACTTAAGTCGGCTTTGTGCTTTTTGTATTAAATTCGGATGCAATATCTGTGTTTCATCGTCAATAAGAAAGTCCAAGGGATACAGTAAATCTAAAGTGAAGCATCGGAATCTAAAACTCGACTCACAGGAGAGGTTCGAATCATAGAAAGTTAGAGTGTCAGTCCTCTTGTACTTAAGTCGGCATTGTGCCTTTTGAATTTAATTATGATGCAATTTCTGTGCTTCATCGTCAATAAGAAGGTCCAAGGGATACAGTAAAGCTGAAGTGAAGCATCGGAACCTGAATCTGGACTCACAGAAGTGGTTCAAAGCACAGAAAGTTAGGGTGTCAGTCCTCTGGTACTTAAGTCGGCATTGTGCCCTATATATTAAATTCGGATGCAATTTCTGTGTTTGATCGTCAATAAGAAGGACCAAGTATTAAAGTGAACCTGAAGTGAAGCATCGGAATCTAAAACCGGACTCACAGGAGTGGTTCAAATCATAGAAAGTTAGAGTGTCAGTCCTCTAGTACTTAAGTCGGCATTGTGCCTTTTGTATTAAATTCGGATGCAATATCTGTGTTTCATCGTCAATAAGAACGTCCAAGGGATACAGTAAACCTGAAGAGAAGCATTGGAATCTAAAACTGGACTCACAGGAGAGGATCAACTCATAGAAAGTTAGAGTGTCGGTCCTCCTATACTTAAGTCGGCATTGTGCCTTTTGTATTAAATTCGGATGCAATTTCTGTGTTTCATCGTAAATAAGAAGGTCCAAGGGATACAGTAAACCTTAAGTGAAGCATCGGAATCTGAAACTGGACTCACAGGAGAGGTTCAAATCATAGAAAGTTAGAGTGTGAGTCCTCTTGTACTTAAGTCGGCATTGTGCCGTTTGTATTAAATTAGGATGCAATTTCTGTGTTTCATCGTCAATACGAAGGTAGAAGGGATACAGTAAACCTGAAGTGAAGCATCGGAATCTAAAACTGGACTCACAGGAGTGGTTGAATTCATGGAAAGTTAGAGTGTCAGGCTACTTGTACTTAAGTTGCCATTGTGCCTTTTGTATGAAATTCGGATGCAATATCTGTGTTTCATCGTCAATAAGAACGTCTAAGGGATACAGTAAACCTGAAGAGAAGCATTGGAATCTAAAACTGGACTCACAGGAGAGGATCAACTCATAGAAAGTTAGAGTGTCGGTCCTCTTATACTTAAGTCGGCATTGTGCCTTTTGTATTAAATTCGGATGCAATTTCTGTGTTTCATCGTAAATAAGAAGGTCCAAGGGATACAGTAAACCTTAAGTGATGCATCGGAATCTAAAACTGGACTCACAGGAGAGGTTCAAATCATAGAAAGGTAGAGTGTCAGTCCTCTTGTACTTAAGTCGGCATTGTGCCTTTTGTATTAAATTCGGGTGCAATTTCTGTAATTCATCGTCAATTAGAAAGTCCAAGGGATACAGTAAACCGGAAGTGAAGCATCGGAATCTAAAGCTGGACTCACAGGGGAGGTTCAAATCATAGAAAGTTAGAGTGTCACTCCTCTTGCACTTAAGTCGGCATTTTGCCATTTGTATTAAATTCGGATGCAATTTCTGTGTTTCATCGTCAATAAGATGGTCCAAGGGATACAGTAAACCTGAAGTGAAGCATCGGAATCTAAAACTGGACTCACAGGAGAGGTTCAAATCATAGAAAGTTAGAGTGTCAGTCCTCTTGTACTTAAGTCGGCATTGCGCCTTTTGTATTAAATTCGGATGCAATTTCTGTATTTCATCGTCAATAAAAAGGTCCAAGGAATACAGTAACCCTGAAGTGAAGCATCGGAATCTTAAACTGGACTCACAAGAGAGGTTCAAATCATAGAAAGTTAGAGTGTCAGTCCTCTTGTACTTAAGTCGGCATTGTGCCTTTTGTATTAAATTCGGATGCAATTTCTGTGTTTCATCGTCAATAAGAAGGTCCAAGGGATACAGTAAACCTGAAGAGAAGCATCGAGATCTAAAACTCGACTCACAGGAGCGGTTCAAATCATAGAAAGTTGGAGTGTCAGTCCTCTTGTACTTAAGTCGGCATTCTGCCGTTTGTATTACATTCAGTTGCATTTTCTGTGTTTCATCGTCAATAAGAAGGCCCAAGTGATACAGTAAACCTGAAGTGAATCATCGGAATCTAAAACTGGACTCACAGGAGAGGTTCAAATCATAGAGAGTAAGGATGTCAGTCCTCTTGTACTTAAGTCGGCATTGTGCCTTTTGTATTACATTTGGATGCAATTTCTGTGTTTCATCGTTAATAAGAAGGTCCAAGGGATACAGTAAACCTGAAGTGAAGCATCGGAATCTAAAACTGGACTCACAGGAGAGGTTCAAATCATAGAATCTTAGAGTGTCAGTCCTCTTGTACTTAAGTCGGCTTTGTGCCTTTTGTATTAAATTCGGATGCAATATCTGTGTTTCATCGTCAATAAGAAAGTCCAAGGTATACAGTAAATCTGAAGTGAAGCATCGGAATCTAAAACGCGACTCACAGGAGAGGTTCAAATCATAGAAAGTTGGAGTGTCAGTCCTCTTGTACTTAAGTCGGCATTGTGCCTTTTGTATTAAATACGGATGCTATTTCTGTGTTTCGTCGTCAATAAGAAGGTCCAAGGGATACAGTAAACCGGAAGTGAAGAATCGGAATCTAAAACTGGACTCACAGAAGAGGTTCATATCATAGACAGTTAGTGTGTCAGTCCTTTTGTACTTAAGTCGGCATTGTGCCTTTTGTATTAAATTCGGATGCAATTTCTGTGTTTCATCGTCAATAAGATGGTAGAAGGGATACAGTAAACCGGAAGTGAAACGTCGGAATTTAAATCTGGACTCACAGGAGAGGTACAAATCATAGAAAGTTAGAGTGTCAGTCCTCTTGTACTTATGTCGGCATTGTGCCTTGTGTATTACATTTGGATGCAATTTCTGTGTTTCATCGTCAATAAGAAGGTCCATGCTATACAGTAAACCTGAAGTGAAGCATCGGAATCTAAAACTGGACTCACAGGAGAGGATCAAATCATAGAAAGTTAGAGTGTCAGTCCTCTTGTACTTAAGTCGTCTCTGTGCCTTTTGTATTACATTCGGATGCAATTTCTGTGTTTCATCGTCAACAAGAAGGTCCAAGGGATACGGTAAACTTGAAGTGAAGCATCGGAATCTAAAACTGGACTCACAGGAGAGGTTCAAATCATAGAAAGTTAGAGTGTCAGTCCTATTGTACTTAAGTCGGCATTGTGCCTTTTGTATTAAATTCGGATGCAATATCTGTGTTTCATCGTCAATAAGATGGTCCAAGGGATACAGTAAACCTGAAGTGAAGCAACGCAAACTAAAACTGTACTCACAGGAGAGGTTTAAATCAAAGAAAGTTAGAGTGTCAGTCCTCTTGTACTTAGGTCGGCATTGTCCCTTTTGTATTAATTTCGGATGCAATTTCTGTGTTTTGTCGTCAGTAAGAAGGTCCAAGCGATACAGTAAACCTGAAGTGAAGCATCGGAATCTAAAACTGGACTCACAGGAGAGGTTCAAATCATAGAAAGTTAGAGTATCAGTCCTCTTGTACATAAGTCGGCATTGTGCCTTTTGTATTAAATTCGGATGCAATTTCTGTGTTTCATCGTCAATAAGAAGGTCCATGCTATACAGTAAACCTGAAGTGAAGCATCAGAATCTAAAACTGGACTCACAGGAGAGGATCAAATCATAGAAAGTTAGAGTGTCAGTCCTCTTGGACTTAAGTCGGCTCTGTGCCTTTTGTATTACATTTGGATGCAATTTCTGTGTTTCATCGTCAATACGAAGGTCCAAGGGATACAGTAAACCTGAAGTGAAGCATCGGAATCAAAAACTGGACTCACAGGAGAGGTTCAAATCATAGAGTCTTAGAGTGTCAGTCCTCTTGTACTTAAGTCGGCTTTGTGCTTTTTGTATTAAATTCGGATGCAATATCTGTGTTTCATCGTCAATAAGAAAGTCCAAGGGATACAGTAAATCTGAAGTGAAGCATCGGAATCTAAAACTGGACTCACAGTAGGGGTTCAAATCATAGAGAGTTAGAGTGTCAGTCCTCTTGTACTTCAGTCGGCATTCTGCCGTTTGTATTAAATTCAGTTGCAATTTCTGTGATTCATCGTCAATAAGAAGGTCCAAGGGATACAGTAAACCTGAAGTGAAGCATCGGAATCTAAAACTGGACTCACAGGAGAGGTTCAAATCATTGAAAGTTAGAGTGTCAGTCCTCTTGTACTTAAGTCGGCATTGTGCCTTTTGTATTAAGTTCGGATGCAATATCTGTGTTTCATCCTCAATAAGAAGGTCCAAGGTATACAGTAAACCTGAAGTGAAGCATTGGAACCTAAAACTGGACTCACAGGAGAGGTTCAAATCACAGAAAGTTAGAGTGTCAGTCCACTTGTACTTAAGTCGGCATTGTGCTTTTTGTATTAAATTCGGATGCAATTTCTGTGTTTCATCGTCAATAAGAACGTCCGAGGGATATAGTAAACCTGAAATGAAGCATCGGAACCTAAAACTGGACTCACAGGAGAGGTCCAAATCACAGAAAGTTAGAGTGTCAGTCCTCTTGTACTTAAGTCGGCATTGTGCCTTTTGTATTAAATTCGGATGCAATTTCTGTGTTTCATCGCCAATAAGAAGGTCCAAGGGATGCAGTAAAGCTGAGGTGAAGCATCGGAATCTAAAACTGAACTCACAGGAGAGGTTCAAATCATAGAATGTTAGAGTGTCAGTCCTCCTGTACTTAAGTTGGCATTATGATTTTTGAATTCAATTCCGATGCAATTTCTGTGCTTCATCGTCAATAAGAAGGTCCAAAGGATACAGTAAACCTGAAGTGAAGCATCGGAATCTAAAAGTGGACTCACAGGAGAGGTTCAAATCATAGAAAGTTAGAGTGTCAGTCATCTTGAACATAAGTCGGCATTGTGCCTTTTGTATTAAATTCGGATGCAATTTCTGTGTTTCATCGTCAATAAGAAGGTCCGAGGGATACAGTTAACCTGAAGTGAAGCATCGGAATCTAAAATTGGACTCACAGGAGATTTTCAAATCATAGAAAGTTAGAGTGTCAGTCCTCTTGTACTTAAGTCGGCATTGTGCCTTTTGTATTAAATTCGGATGCAAGTTCTGTGTTTCGTCGTCAATAAGAAGGCCCAAAGAATACAGTAAACCTGAAGTGAAGCATCGGAATCTAAAACTGGAATCACAGGAGAGGTTCAAATAATAGAAAGTTAGAGTGTCAGTCCTCTCGTAGTTATGTAGGCAAAGTGCCTTTTGTATTAAATTCGGATGCAATTTCTGTGTTTCATCGTCAATAAGAAGGTCCAAGGTATACAGTAAACCTGAAGTGAAGCATCGGAACCTGAATCTGGACTCACAGAAGTGGTTCAAAGCACAGAAAGTTAGGGTGTCAGTCCTCTGGTACTTAAGTCGGCATTGTGCCCTATATATTAAATTCGGATGCAATTTCTGTGTTTGATCGTCAATAAGAAGGACCAAGTATTAAAGTGAACCTGAAGTGAAGCATCGGAATCTAAAACTGGACTCACAGGAAAGGTTCAAATCATTGAATGTTAGAGTGTCAGTCCACTTGTACTTAAGTAAGCATTGTGCCCGTTGTATTCAATTCGGATTGAATTTCCGTGTTACATCGTCAATAAGAAGGTCCAAGGGATACAGTAAACCAGAAGCGTAGCATCGGAATCTAAAAGTGGACTCACAGGAGAGATTAAATAATAGAAAGTTAGAGTGTCAGTCCTCTTGTACTTAAGGTGGCATTG
Organism: Schistocerca americana; assembly: GCF_021461395.2. Lineage (NCBI taxonomy): Eukaryota > Metazoa > Arthropoda > Insecta > Orthoptera > Acrididae > Schistocerca > Schistocerca americana. The sequence goes on from NC_060130.1 coordinate 73,683,259, forward strand.
TCCCTCCTGTATTAAATTCGGATGCAATTTCTGTGCTTCGTCGTCAATAAGAAGGTCCAAGGGATACAGTAAACCTGAAGTGAAGCATCGGAATCTAAAACTGGACTCAGAGTACAGGTTCAAATCATAGAAAGTTAGAGTGTCAGTCCTCTTGTACTTCAGTCGGCATTCTGCCGTTTGAATTAAATTCAGTTGCAATTTCTGTGTTTCATCGTCAATAAGAAGGTCCAAGGGATACAGTAAACCTGAAGTGAAGCATCGGAATCTAAAACTGGACTCACAGGAGAGGTTCAAATCATAGAAAGTTAGAGTGTCAGTCCTCTTGTACTTAAGTCGGCTTGTGCCTTTTGTATTAAATTCGGATGCAATTTCTGTGTTTCATCGTCAATAAGAAGGTCCGAGGGATACAGTAAACCTGAAATGAAGCATCGGAACCTAAAACTGGACTCACAGGAGAGGTCCAAATCACAGAAAGTTAGAGTGTCAGTCCTCTTGTACTTAAGTCGGCATTGTGCCTTTTGTATTAAATTCGGATGCAATTTCTGTGTTTCATCGCCAATAAGAAGGTCCAAGGGATGCAGTAAAGCTGAGGTGAAGCATCGGAATCTAAAACTGAACTCACAGGAGAGGTTCAAATCATAGAATGTTAGAGGGTCAGTCCTCCTGTACTTAAGTTGGCATTATGATTTTTGAATTCAATTATGATGCAATTTCTGTGCTTCATCGTCAATAAGAAGGTCCAAAGGATACAGTAAACCTGAAGTGAAGCATCGGAATCTAAAAGTGGACTCACAGGAGAGGTTCAAATCATAGAAAGTTAGAGTGTCAGTCATCTTGAACATAAGTCGGCATTGTGCCTTTTGTATTAAATTCGAATGCAATTTCTGTGTTTCATCGTCAATAAGAAGGTCCGAGGGATACAGTAAACCTGAAGTGAAGCATCGGAATCTAAAATTGGACTCACAGGAGATTTTCAAATCATAGAAAGTTAGAGTGTCAGACCTCTTGTACTTAAGGCGGCATTGTGCCTTTTGTATTAAATTCGGATGCATGTTCTGTGTTTCGTCGTCAATAAGAAGGCCCAAAGAATACAGTAAACCTGAAGTGAAGCATCGGAATCTAAAACTGGAATCACAGGAGAGGTTCAAATAATAGAAAGTTAGAGTGTCAGTCCTCTCGTACTTATGTAGGCAAAGTGCCTTTTGTATTAAATTCGGATGCAATTTCTGTGTTTCATCGTCAATAAGTAGGTCCAAGGGATACAGTAAACCTGAAGTGAAGCATCGGAATCTAAAACTGGAATCACAGGAGAGGTTCAAATAATAGAAAGTGAGAGTGTCAGTCCTCTCGTACTTATGTAGGCAAAATGCCTTTTATATTAAATTCGGATGCAATTTCTGTGTTTCATCGTCATTAAGAAGGTCCAAGGTATACAGTAAACCTGAAGTGAAGCATCGGAACCTGAATCTGAACTCACAGAAGAGGTTCAAAGCACAGAAAGTTAGGGTGTCAGTCCTCTGGTACTTAAGTCGGCATTGTGCCCTATATATTAAATTCGGATGCAATTTCTGTGTTTGATCGTCAATAAGAAGGACCAAGTATTAAAGTGAACCTGAAGTGAAGCATCGGAATCTAAAACTGGACTCACAGGAAAGGTTCAAATCATTGAATGTTAGAGTGTCAGTCCACTTGTACTTAAGTAAGCATTGTGCCTGTTGTATTAAATTCGGATTGAATTTGCGTGTTTCATCGTCAATAAGAAGGTCCAAGGGATACAGTAAACCAGAAGCGTAGCATCGGAATCTAAAAGTGGACTCACAGGAGAGATTAAATCATAGAAAGTTAGAGTGTCAGTCCTCTTGTACTTAAGGTGGCATTGTCCCTTCTGTATTAAATTCTGATGCAATTTCTGTGCTTCGTCGTCAATAAGAAGGTCCAAGGGATACAGTAAACCTGAAGTGAAGCATCGGAATCTAATACTGGACTCACAGGACAGATTCAAATCATAGAAAGTTAGAGTGTCAGTCCTCTTGTACTTAAGTCGGCATTCTGCCGTTTGTATTAAATTCAGTTGCAATTTCTGTGTTTCATCGTCAATAAGTAGGTCCAAGGGATACAGTAAACCTGAAGTGAAGGATCGGAATCTAAAACTGGACTCACAGGAGAGGTTCAAATCATAGAAAGTTAGAGTGTCAGTCCTCTTGTACTTAAGTAGGCATTGTGCCTTTTGAATTTAATTCCGATGCAATTTCTGTGCTTTATCGTCAATAAGAAGGTCCAAGGGATACAGTAAAGCTGAAGTAAAGCATCGGAATCTAAAACTGGACTCACAGGAGAGGTTCAAATCATAGAAAGTTAGAGTGTCAGTCCTCTTGTACATAAGTCGGCATTGTGCCTTTTGTATTAAATTCGGATGCAATTTCTGTGTTTCATCGTCAATAAGTAGGTCCAAGGGATACAGTAAACCTGAAGTGAAGCATCGGAATCTAAAACTGGAATCACAGGAGAGGTTCAAATAATAGAAAGTGAGAGTGTCAGTCCTCTCGTACTTATGTAGGCAAAATGCCTTTTATATTAAATTCGGATGCAATTTCTGTGTTTCATCGTCAATAAGAAGGTCCAAGGTATACAGTAAACCTGAAGTGAAGCATCGGAACCTGAATCTGAACTCACAGAAGAGGTTCAAAGCACAGAAAGTTAGGGTGTCAGTCCTCTGGTACTTAAGTCGGCATTGTGCCCTATATATTAAATTCGGATGCAATTTCTGTGTTTGATCGTCAATAAGAAGGACCAAGTATTAAAGTGAACCTGAAGTGAAGCATCGGAATCTAAAACTGGACTCACAGGAAAGGTTCAAATCATTGAATGTTAGAGTGTCAGTCCACTTGTACTTAAGTAAGCATTGTGCCTGTTGTATTAAATTCGGATTGAATTTGCGTGTTTCATCGTCAATAAGAAGGTCCAAGGGATACAGTAAACCAGAAGCGTAGCATCGGAATCTAAAAGTGGACTCACAGGAGAGATTAAATCATAGAAAGTTAGAGTGTCAGTCCTCTTGTACTTAAGGTGGCATTGTCCCTTCTGTATTAAATTCTGATGCAATTTCTGTGCTTCGTCGTCAATAAGAAGGTCCAAGGGATACAGTAAACCTGACGTGAAGCATCGGAATCTAAAACTGGACTCACAGTAGGGGTTCAAATCATAGAGAGTTAGAGTGTCAGTCCTCTTGTACTTCAGTCGGCATTCTGCCGTTTGTATTAAATTCAGTTGCAATTTCTGGGTTTCACCGTCAATAAGAAGGTCCAAGGGATACAGTAAACCTGAAGTGAAGCATCGGAATCTAAAACTGGACTCACAAGAGAGGTTCAAATCATAGAAAGTTAGAGTGTCAGTCCTCTTGTACTTAAGTCGGCATTGTGCCTTTTGTATTAAGTTCGGATGCAATATCTGTGTTTCATCCTCAATAAGAAGGTCCAAGGTATACAGTAAACCTGAAGTGAAGCATTGGAACATAAAACTGGACTCACAGGAGAGGTTCAAATCACAGAAAGTTAGAGTGTCAGTCCACTTGTACTTAAGTCGGCATTGTGCCTTTTGTATTAAATTCGGATGCAATTTCTGTGTTTCATCGTCAATTATAAGGTCCAAGGGATACAGTAAACCTGAAAAGAAGCATCGGAACCTAAAACTGGACTCACAGGAGAGGTCCAAATCACAGAAAGTTAGAGTGTCAGTCCTCTTGTACTTAAGTCGGCATTGTGCCTTTTGTATTAAATTCGGATGCAATTTCTGTGTTTCATCGCCAATAAGAAGGTCCAAGGGATGCAGTAAAGCTGAGGTGAAGCATCGGAATCTAAAACTGAACTCACAGGAGAGGTTCAAATCATAGAATGTTAGAGTGTCAGTCCTAATGTACTTAAGTTGGCATTATGATTTTTGAATTCAATTCCGATGCAATTTCTGTGCTTCATCGTCAATAAGAAGGTCAAAGGATACAGTAAACCTGAAGTGAAGCATCGGAATCTTAAAGTGGACTCACAGGAGAGGTTCAAATCATAGAAAGTTAGAGTGTCAGTCATATTGAACATAAGTCGGCATTGTGCCTTTTGTATTAAATTCGGATGCAATTTCTGTGTTTCATCGGCAATAAGAAGGTCCGAGGGATACAGTAAACCTGAAGTGAAGCATCGGAATCTAAAATTGGACTCACAGGAGAGGTTCAAATATTAGTAAGTTAGAGTGTCAGTCCTCTTGTACTTATGTCGGCATTGTTCCTTTTGTATTAAATTCGGATGCAATTTCTGTGTTTCATCGTCAATAAGATGGTGCAAGGGGTAACGTTAACCTGAAGTGAAGCATCGGAATCTAAAACTGGACTCACAGGAGAGGTTCAAATCATAGAAAGTTAGAGTGTCAGTCCACTTGTAATTAAGTTGGTATTGTGCGTTTTGTATTAAATTCGGATGCGATTTCTGTGCTTCATCGTCAATAAGATGGTCCATGGGATACAGTAAACCTGAAGTGAAGCATCAAATTCTAAATCTGGACTCATTAGCGAGGTTCATGTCGTAGATAGTTAGAGTGTCAGTCCGCTTGTACTTGTCGGCATTGTGCCTGTTGTATTAAATTCGGATGCTATTTCTGTGTTTCATCGTCAATAAGAAGGTCCAAGGGATTCAGTAAACCTGAAGTGAAGCATCGGAATCTATAACTGGACTCACAGGAGAGTTTCAATTCATAGATAGTTAGAGTGTCAGTCCTCTTGTACTTAAGACGGCATTGTGCCTTTTGTATTATATTCGGATGCAATTTCTGTGTTTCGTCGTCAATAAGAAGGTCCAAGTGATACAGTAAACCTGAAGTGAAGCATCGAAATCATAAACTGGACTCACAGGAGAGGTTCAAATCATAGATATTTAGAGTGTCAGTCCTCTTGTACTTCAGTCGGCATTCTGCCGTTTGTATTAAATTCAGTTGCAATTTCTGTGTTTCATCGTCAATAAGAGGGTCCAAGGGATACAGTAAACCTGAAGTGAAGCATCGGAATCTAAAACTGGACTCACAGGAGAGGTTCAAATCATAGAAAGCTAGAGTGTCAGTCCTCTTGTACTTAAGTCGGCATTGTGCCTTTTGTATTAAATTCGGATGCAATTTCTGTGTTTCATCGTCAATAAGAAGGTCCGAGGGATACAGTAAACCTGAAATGAAGCATCGGAACCTAAAACTGGACTCACAGGAGAGGTCCAAATCACAGAAAGTTAGAGTGTCAGTCCTCTTGTATTTAAGTCGGCATTGTGCCTTTTGTATTACATTCGGATGCAATTTCTGTGTTTCATCGCCAATAAGAAGGTCCAAGGGATGCAGTAAACCTGAAGCGAAGCATCGGAATCTAAAATTGGACTCACAGGAGATTTTCAAATCATAGAAAGTTAGAGTGTCAGTCCTCTTGTACTTAACTCGGCATTGTGCCTTTTGTATTAAATTCGGATGCAACTTCTGTGTTTCGTCGTCAATAAGAAGGCCCAAAGAATACAGTAAACCTGAAGTGAAGCATCGGAATCTAAAACTGGAGTCACAGGAGAGGTTCAAATATTAGTAAGCTAGAATGTCAGTCCTCTTGTACTTATGTCGGCATTGTTCCTTTTGTATTAAATTCGGATGCAATTTCTGTGTTTCATCGTCAATAAGATGGTGCAAGGGGTACAGTAAACCTGAAGTGAAGCATCGGAATCTAAAACTGGACTCACAGGAGAGGTTCAAATCATAGAAAGTTAGAGTGTCAGTCCTCTTGTACTTAAGTCGACATTGTGCCTTTGTATTAATTTCGGATGCAATTTCTGTGTTTCATCGTCAATAAGAAGGTCCAAGGAGTATGGCAAACCCGAAGTGAAGCATCGGAATCTAAAACTGGACTCACAGGAGAGGTTCAAAACATAGAAAGTAAGAGTGTCAGTCCTTTTGTACATAAGTTGGCATAGTGCCTTTTCTATTAAATTCGGATGCAATTTCTGTGTTTCATCGTCAATAAGACGGTCCATGGGATACAGTAAACCTGAAGTGAAGCATCGCAATCTAAAATTGCACTCACAGTAGAGGTTCAAATCATAGAAAATTAGAGTGTCGGTCCTCTTGTACTTATGTCGGCATTGTGCCTTTTGTATTAAATTCGGATGCAATTTCTGTGTTTCATCGTCAATAAGAAGGTCCAAGAGATACAGTAAACCTGATGTGAAGCATCGGAATCTATAACTGGACTCACAGGAGAGGTTCAATTCATAGAAAGTTAGAGTGTCAGTCCTATTGTACTTAAGTCGGCATTGTGCCTTTTGTATTACATTCAGATGCAATTTCAGTGTTTCATCGTCAATAAGAAGGTCCTAGGGATACGGTAAACCCAAAGTGAAGCATCGGAATCTAAAACTGGACCCACAGGAGAGGTTCAAATCATAGAAAGTAAGAGAGTCAGTCCTCTTGTACATAAGTCGGCATTGTGCCTTTTGCATTAAATTCGGATGCAATTTCTGTGTTTCATCGTCAATACGAAGGTCCACGGGATACAGTAAATCTGAAGTGAGGCTTTGGAATGAAAAACTGGACTCACAGGAGAGGTTCAAATCATAGAAAGTTAGAGTGTCAGTCCACTTGTACTTAAGTTGGCATTGTGCCTTTTGTAAAATTCGGATGCAATTTCTGTGTTTCATCGTCAATAAGAAGGTCCATGGGATAGAGTAAACCTGAAGTGAAGCATCGAAATCTAAAACTGGACTCACAGGAAAGGTTCAAATCATAGAAAGTAAGAGTGTCAGTCCTCTTGTACATAAGTCGGCATGTGTGTTTTATATTAAATTCGGATGGAATTTCTGTGTTTCATCGTCAATAGGAAGTTTCAAGGGCTACAGTAAATCTGAAGTGAAGCATCGGAATCTAAAACTCGACTCATAGGAGAGGTTTATATCATAGAAAGTCAGAGTGTCAGTCCTCTTGTACGTGTCGGCATTGTGCCTTTTGTATTAAATTCGGATGCTATTTCTGTGTTTCATCATCAATAAGAAGGTCCAAGGGATTCAGTAAACCTGACGTGAAGCATCGGAATCTATAACTGGACTCACAGGAGAGGTTCAATTCATAGATAGTTAGAGTGTCAGTCCTCTTGTACTTAAGACGGCATTGTGCCTTTTGTATTAAATTCGGATGCAATTTCTGTGTTTCGTCGTCAATAAGAAGGTCCAAGTGATACAGTAAACCTGAAGTGAAGCATCGGAATCTAAAACTGGACTCACAGGAGAGGTTCAAATCACAGAAAGTTAGAGTGTCAGTCCACTTGTACTTAAGTCGGCATTGTGCCTTTTTTATTACATTCGGATGCAATTTCTGTGTTTCATCGCCAATAAGAAGGTCCAAGGGATGCAGTAAACCTGAAGTGAAGCATCGGAATCTAAAATTGGACTCACAGGAGATTTTCAAATCATAGAAAGTTAGAGTGTCAGTCCTCTTGTACTTAAGTCGGCATTGTGCCTTTTGTATTAAATTCGGATGCAAGTTCTGTGTTTCGTCATCAATAAGAAGGCCCAAAGAATACAGTAAACCTGAAGTGAAGCATCGCAATCTAAAACTGGAGTCACAGGAGAGGTTCAAATATTAGTAAGCTAGAGTGTCAGTCCTCTTGTACTTATGTCGGCATTGTTCCTTTTGTATTAAATTCGGATGCTATTTCTGTGTTTCATCGTCAATAAGAAGGTCCAAGGGATTCAGTAAACCTGACGTGAAGCATCGGAATCTATAACTGGACTCACAGGAGAGGTTCAATTCATAGATAGTTAGAGTGTCAGTCCTCTTGTACTTAAGACGGCATTGTGCCTTTTGTATTAAATTCGGATGCAATTTCTGTGTTTCGTCGTCAATAAGAAGGTCCAAGGGATACAGTAAACCTGAAGTGAAGCATCGGAATCTAAAACTGGACTCACAGGACAGGTTCAAATCATAGGAAGTTAGAGTGTCAGTCCTCTTGTACTTAAGTCGGCATTGTGCCTTTTGTATTAAATTCAGATGCAATTTCTGTGTTTCATCGTCAATAAGAAGGTCCTAGGGATACAGTAAACGTGATGTGAAGCATCGGAATCTATAACTGGACTCACAGGAGAGGTTCAATTCATAGAAAGTTAGAGTGTCAGTCCTATTGTACTTAAGTCGGCATTGTGCCTTTTGTATTAAATTCAGATGCAATCTCTGTGTTTCGTCGTCAATAAGAAGGTCCAAGGGATACAGTAAACCTGAAGTGAAGCATCGGAATCTAAAACTGGACTCACAGGACAGGTTCAAATCCTAGGAAGTTAGAGTGTCAGTCCTCTTGTACTTAAGTCGGCATTGTGCCTTTTGTATTAAATTCAGATGCAATTTCTGTGTTTCGTCGTCAATAAGAATGTCCTAGGGATACGGTAAACCCGAAGTGAAGCATCGGAATCTAAAACTGGACCCACAGGAGAGGTTCAAATCATAGAAAGTAAGAGAGTCAGTCCTCTTGTACATAAGTCGGCATTGTGCCTTTTGTATTAAATTCGGATGCAATTTCTGTGTTTCATCGTCAATACGAAGGTCCACGGGATACAGTAAATCTGAAGTGAAGCATCGGAATCTAAAACTGGACTCACAGGAAAGGTTCAAATCATAGAAAGTAAGAGTGTCAGTCCTCTTGTACATAAGTCGGCATGTGTGTTTTATATTAAATTCGGATGGAATTTCTGTGTTTCATCGTCAATAGGAAGTTTCAAGGGATACAGTAAATCTGAAGTGAAGCATCGGAATCTAAAACTGGACTCACAGGAGAGGTTCATATCATAGAAAGTCAGAGTGTCAGACCTCTTGTACTTAAGTCGGCATTATGATTTTTGAATTCAATTCCGATGCCATCTCTGAGCCTCATCGTCAATAAGAAGGTCCAAAGGATACAGTAAACCTGAAGTGAAGCATCGGAATCTAAAACTGGACTCACAGGAGAGGTTCAAATCATAGAAAGTTAGAGTGTCAGTCCTCTTGTACTTATGTCGGCTTTGTGCCTTTTGTATTAAATTCGGATGCAAGCTCTGTGATTCATCGTCAATAAGATGGTGCAAGGGGTACAGTAAACCTGAAGTGAAGCATCGGAATCTAATACTGGACTCACAGGAGAGGTTCAAATCATAGAAAGTTAGAGTGTCAGTCCATTTGTACTTAAGATGGCATTGTGCCTTTTGTATTAAATTCGGATGCAATTTCTGTGTTTCATCGTCAATAAGAAGGTCCATGGGATACAGTAAACCTGAAGTGAAGCATCAAAATCTAAATCTGGACTCATAGGAGAGGTTCAAATCATAGAAAGTTGGAGTGTCAGTCCTCTTGTATTTAAGTCCTCATTGTGCCTTTTGTATTAAATTAGGATGCAATTTCTGTGTTTCATCGTCAATAAGAAGGTACAACGGATACAGTAAACCTGAAGTGAGGCATCGGAATCTAAAACTGGACTCACACGAGAGGTTCAAATCATAGAAAGTTAGAGTGTCAGTCCTCTTGTACTTGTCGGCATTGTGCCTTTTGTATTAAATTCGGATACTATTTCAGTGTTTCATCGTCAATAAGATGGTGCAAGGGGTACAGTAAACCTGAAGTGAAGCATCGGAATCTAATACTGGACTCACAGGAGAGGTTCAAATCATAGAAAGTTGGAGTGTCAGTCCTCTTGTACATAAGTCGGCATTGTGCCTTTTGTATTAAAATCGGATGCAATTTCTGTGTTTCATCGTCAATAAGAAGGTCCTAGGGATACGGTAAACCTGAAGTGAAGCATCGGAAACTAAAACTGGACTCACAGGAGAGGTTCAAATCATAGAAAGTAAGAGTGTCAGTCCTCTTGTACATAAGTCGGCATTGTGCTTTTTGTATTAAAATCGGATGCAATTTCTGTGTTTCATCGTCAATAAGAAGGTCCAAGGGATACAGTAAACCTGAAGTGAAGCTTCGGAATCTAAAAACAGGACTCACAGGAGAGGTTCAAATCATAGAAAGTTGGAGTGTCAGTCCTCTTGTATTTAAGTCCTCATTGTGCCTTTTGTATTAAATTAGGATGCAATTTCTGTGTTTCATCGTCAATAAGAAGGTTCAACGGATACAGTAAACCTGAAGTGAGGCATCGGAATCTAAAACTGGACTCACACGAGAGGTTCAAATCATAGAAAGTTAGTGTGTCAGTCCTCTTGTACTTAAGTCGACATTGTGTGTTTTATATTAAATTCGGATGGAATTTCTGTGTTTCATCGTCAATAGGAAGGTTCAAGGGATACAGTAAATCTGAAGTGAAGCATCGGAATCTAAAACTGGACTCACAGGAGAGTTTCATATCATAGAGAGTCAGAGTGTCAGACCTCTTGTACTTAAGTCGGCATTGTGCCTTTTGTATTAAATTCGGATGTAATTTCTGCGTTTCATCGTCAATAAGAAGGTCCAAGGGATACAGTAAACCGCAAGTGAAGTATCGGAATCTAAAACTGGCCTCACAGGAGTGGTTCAAATCATAGAAAGTTAGAGTGTCAGTCCTCTTGTACTTAAGTCGGCATTGTGCCTTTTGTATTAAATTCGGATACAATTTTTGTGTTTCATCGTCAATAAGAAGGTCTAAGGGAAACCTGAAGTGAAGCATCGGAATCTAAAACTGGCCTCACAGGAAAGGTTCAAACCAAAGAGAGTAAGAAGAGTCGGTCTTCTCGTACTTAAGTCGGCATTGTGCCTTTTGTATTAAATTCGGATGCAATTTCTGTGTTACATAGTCAATAAGAAGGTCCAAGGGATACAGTAAAACTGAAGAGAAGTATCGAAATCTACACCTGGACTCACAGCAGACGTTCCAATCATAGAAAGTTAGTGTGTCAGTCCTCTTGTGCTTAAGTCGGCATTGTGCCTTTCGTATTAAATTCGGATGCAATTTCTGTGTTTCATCGTCAATAAGAAGGTCCAAGGGATACAGTAATCCTGAAGTGAAGCATCGAAATCCAAAACGGGATTCATAGGAGAGGTTCAAATCATAGAAAGTTAGAGTGTCAGTCCTCTTGGACTTAAGTCGGCATTGAGCCTTTTGAATTTAATTCTGATGCAATTTCTGTGCTTTATCGTCAAAAAAAAGGTTCAAGGGATACAGTGAACCTGAAGTGAAGCATCGGAATCTAAAACTGGACTTACAGGGGAGGTTCAAATCATAGAAAGTTAGAGTGTCAGTCCCCTTGTACTTAAGTCGGCATTGTGCCCTTTGTATTAAATTCGGATGCAATTCTTGTGTTTCATCGTCAATAAGAAGGTCCAAGGGAAACCTGAAGTGAAGCATCGGAATCTAAAAGAGGTCTCACAGGAAAGGTTCAAAACAAAGGAGTAAGAAGAATCGGTCTTCCGGTACTTAAGTCGGCATTGTGCCTTTTGTTTTAAATTCGGATGCAATTTCTGTGTTTCATCGTCAATAAGAAGTTCCAAGGGATACAGTAAACCTGAAGTGAAGCATTGGGATCTAAAACTGGACTCACAGGAGAGGTTCAAATCACAGAAAGTTAGAATGTCAGTCCGCTTGTACTTCGGTCGGCATTGTGCTTTTGTATTAAATTCGGTTGCAATTTCTGTGTTTCATCGTCAATAAGAAGGTCCAAGGGATACAGTAAACACGAAGTGAAGCATCGGAATCTAAAACTGGACTCACAGGAGAGGTTCAAATCGTAGAAAGTAAGAGTGTCAGTCCTCTTGTACTTAAGTCGGTATTGTGCCTTTTGTATTAAATTCGGATGCAATTTCAGTGCTTCATCGTCAATAAGAAGGTAGAAGGGATACAGTAAACCTGAAGTGAAGCATCGGAATCTAAAACTGGACTCACAGGAGAGGTTCAAATCATAGAAAGTTAGAGTGTCACTCCTCTTGTATTTAAGTCGGCATTGTGCCTTTTGTATTAAGTTCGGATGCAATTTCTGTATTTTATCGTCAATAAGAAGGTCCAAGGGATTAAGTAAACCTGAAGTGAGGCATTAAAACATAAAACTGGACTCACAGGAGAGTTTCAAATCATAGAAAGTTGGAGTGTCAGTCCTCTTGTATTTAAGTCGGCATTGTGCCTTTTGTAATAAATTCGGATGCAATTTCTGTGTTTCATCGTCAATAAGAAGGTCCAAGGGATACAGTAAACCTGAAGTGAAGCATCGGAATCTAAAACAGGACTCACAGGAGAGGTTGAAATCATAGAAAACTAGAATGTCGGTCCTCTTGTACCTAAGTCGGCATTGTGCCTTTTGAATTTAATTCTGATGCAATTTCTGTGCTTCATCGTCAAAAAGAAGGTCCATGGGATACAGTATTCCTGAAATGAAGCATCGAAATCTAAAACTGGACTCACAGGAGAGGTTCATATCATAGAAAGTCAGAGTGTCAGACCTGTTGTACTTAAGTCGGCATTGTGCCTTTTGTATTAAATTCGGATGCAATTTCTGTGTTTCATCGTCAATAAGAAGGTCCAAGGGATACGGTAAACCTGAAGTGTATCATCGGAATCTGAAACTGGACTCACAGGAGAGGTTCAAATCATAGAAAGTAAGAGTGTCAGTCCTCTTGTACATGAGTCGGCATTGTGTCCTTTGTATTAAGATCGGATGCAATTTCTGTGTTTCATCGTCAATAAGCAGGTCCAAGGGATACAGTAAACCTGAAGTGAAGCTTCGGAATCTAAAACTGGTTTCACAGGAGAGGTTCATATCATAGAAAGTAAGAGTGTCAGTCCTCTTGTACATAAGTCGGCATTGTGCCTTTTGTATTAAGATCGGATGCAATTTCTGTGTTTCATCGTCAATAAGAAGGTCCAAGGGATACGGTAAACCTGAAGTGTAGCATCGGAATCTAAAACTGGACTCACAGGAGAGGTTCAAATCATTGAAAGTTAGAGTGTCCGTCCACTTGTACTTAAGTTGGCATTCTGCCTTTTGTGTTAAATTCGGATGCAATTTCTGTGTTTCATCGTCAATAAGAAGGTCCATGGGATACAGTAAACCAGAAGTGAGCATCGAAATCTAAAACTGGACTCACAGTAGTGGTTCAAATCATGGAAAATTAGAGTGTCGGTCCTCTTGTACTTATGTCGGCATTGTGCCTTTTGTATTAAATTCGGATGCTATTTCTGTGTTTCATCGTCAATAAGAAGGTCCAAGGGATACAGTAAACCCGATGTGAAGCATCGGAATCTAAAACTGGACTCACAGGAGAGGTTCAAATCATAGGAAGTTAGAGTGTCAGTCCTGTTGTACTTAAGTCGGCATTGTGCCTTTTGTATTAAAATCGGATGCAATTTCTGTGTTTCGTCGTCAATAAGAAGGTCCAAGGGATACAGCAAACCTGAAGTGAAGCGTCGGAATCTAAAACTGGACTCACAGGAGAGGTTCAAATCATAGGAAGTTAGAGTGTCAGTCCTCTAGTACTTAAGTCGGCATTGTACCTTTTTTATTAAATTCAGATATATATTCTGTGTTTCATCGTCAATAAGAAGGTCCTAGGGATACGGTAAACCTGAAGTGAAGCATCGGAATGTAAAACTGGACCCACAGGAAAGGTTCAAATCATAGAAAGTAAGAGTGTCAGTCCTCTTGTACATAAGTCTGCATTGTGCATTTTGTATTAAATTCGGATGCTATTTCTGTGTTTCATCGTCAATAAGAAGGTCCAAGGGATTCAGTAAACCTGAAGTGAAGCTTCGGAATCAAAAACTGGACTCACAGGAGAGGTTCAAATCATAGTTAGTTGGAGTGTCAGTCCTCTTGTACTTAAGTTGGCATTGTGCCTTTTGTATTAAATTCGGATACAATTTCTGTGCTTCATCGTCAATAAGAAGGTCCATGGGATACAGTAAACCTGAAGTGAAGCATCGAAATCTAGAACTGGACTCACAGGAAAGGTTCAAATCATAGAAAGCAAGAGTGCCAGTCCTCTTGTACTTAAGTCGGCATTGTACGTTTTTTATTAAATTCAGATGCATATTCTGTGTTTCATCGTCAATAAGAAGGTCCTAGGGATACGGTAAACCTGAAGTGAAGCATCGGAATCTAAAATTGGGCCCACAGGAAAGGTTCAAATCATAGAAAGTAAGAGTGTCAGTCCTCTTGTACATAAGTCTGCATTGTGCCTTTTGTATTAAATTCGGATGCTATTTCTGTGTTTCATCCTCAAAAAGAAGGTCCAAGGGATACGGTAAACCTTAAGTGAAGCATCGGAAACTAAAACTGGACTCACAGGAGAGGTTCAAATCATAGAAAGCAAGAGTGTCAGTCCTCTTGTACATAAGTCGGCATTGTGCCTTTTGTATTAAATTAGAATGCAATTTCTGTGTTTCATCGTCAATAAGAAGGTTCAAGGGATACAGTAAATCTGAAGTGAAGCATCGGAATCCTAAACTGGACTCACAGGAGAGTTTCATATCATAGAGAGTCAGAGTGTCAGACCTCTTGTACTTAAGTCGGCATTGTGCCTTTTGTATTAAATTCGGATGTAATTTCTGCGTTTCATCGTCAATAAGAAGGTCCAAGGGATATGGTAAACCGCAAGTGAAGTATCGGAATCTAAAGCTGGCCTCACAGGAGTGGTTCAAATCATAGAAAGTTAGAGTGTCAGTCCTCTTGTACTTTAGTCGGCATTGTGCCTTTTGTATTAAATTCGGATGCAATTTTTGTGTTTCATCGTCAATAAGAAGGTCCAAGGGAAACCTGAAGTGAAGCTTCGGAATCTAAAACTGGCCTCACAGGAAAGGTTCAAACCAAAGAGAGTAAGAAGAGTCGGTCTTCTCGTACTTAAGTCGGCATTGTGCCTTTTGTATTAAATTCGGATGCAATTTCTGTGTTTCATAGTCTATAAGAAGGTCCAAGGGATACAGTTAAACTGAAGAGAAGTATCGAAATCTACAACTGGACTCACAGCAGAGGTTCCAATCATAGAAAGTAAGTGTGTCAATCCTCTTGTGCTTAAGTCGGCATTGTGCCTTTCGTACTAAATTCGAATGCAATTTCTGTGTTTCATCGTCAATAAGGAGGTCCAAGGGATACAGTAATAATGAAGTGAAGCATCGAAATCCAAAACGGGATTCATAGGAGAGGTTCAAATCATAGAAAGTTAGAGTGTCAGTCCTCTTGTACTTAAGTCGGCATTGTGCCCTTTGTATTAAATTCGGATGCAATTTTTGTGTTTCATCGTCAATAAGAAGGTCCAAGGGAAACCTGAAGTGAAGCATCGGAATCTAAAAGAGGTCTCACAGGAAAGGTTCAAAACAAAGGAGTAAGAAGAGTCGGTCTTCCGGTACTTAAGTCAGCATTGTGCCTTTTGTTTTAAATTCGGATGCAATTTCTGTGTTTCATCGTCAAGAAGAATGTCCAATGGATACAGTAAACCTGAAGTGAAGCATTGGAATCTAAAACTGGACTCACAGGAGAGGTTCAAATCACAGAAAGTTAGAATGTCAGTCCTCTTGTACTTACGTCGGCATTGTGCATTTGTATTAAATTCGGATGCAATTTCTGTGTTTCATCGTCAATAAGAAGGTCCAAGGGATACAGTAAACCCGAAGTGAAGTATCGGAATCTAAAACTGGACTCACAGGAGAGGTTCAAATCGTAGAAAGTAAGAGTGTCAGTCCTCTTGTACTTAAGTCAGCATTGTGCCTTTTGTATTAAAATCGGATGCAATTTCGGTGCTTCATCGTCAATAAGAAGGTAGAAGGGATACAGTAAACCTGAAGTGAAGCATCGGAATCTAAAACTGGACTCACAGGAGAGGTTCAAATCATAGAAAGTTAGAGTGTCACTCCTCTTGTATTTAAGTCGGCATTGTGCCTTTTGTATTAAATTCGGATGCAATTTCTGTATTTTACCGTCAATAAGAAGGTTCAAGGGATTAAGTAAACCTGAAGTGAGGCATTAAAACATAAAACTGGACTCACAGGAGAGTTTCAAATTATAGAAAGTTAGAGTGTCAGTCCTCTTGTACTTATGTCGGCATTGTGCTTTTGTATTAAATTCGGATGCAATTTCTGTGTTTCATCGTCAATAAGAAGGTCCAAGGGATACAGTAAACCTGAAGTGAAGCATCGGAATCTAAAACTGGACTCACAGGAGAGGTTCAAATCATAGAAAGTTAGAATGTCGGTCCTCTTGTACCTAAGTCGGCATTGTGCCTTTTGAATTTAATTCTGATGCAATATCTGTGCTTCATCGTCAAAAAGAAGGTCCATGGGATACAGTATTCCTGAAATGAAGCATCGAAATCTAAAACTGGACTCACAGGAAAGGTTCAAATCATAGAAAGTTAGAGTGTCAGTCCTCTTGTATTTAAGTCGGCATTGTGTGTTTTATATTAAATTCGGATGGAATTTCTGTGTTTCATCGTCAATAGGAAGGTTCAAGGGACACAGTACATCTGAAGTGAGGCATCGGAATCTGAAACTGGACTCGCAGGAGGGGTTCATATCATAGAAAGTCAGAGTGTCAGACCTCTTGTACTTAAGTCGGCATTGTGCCTTTTGTATTAAATTCGGATGCAATTTCTGTGTTTCATCGTCAATAAGAAAGTCCAAGGGATACGGTAAACCTGAAGTGTAGCATCGGAATCTAAAACTGGACTCACAGGAGAGGTTCAAATCATAGAAAGTAAGAGTGTCAGTCCTCTTGTACGTAAGTCGGCATTGTGCCTTTTGTATTAAGATCGGATGCAATTTCTGTGTTTCATCGTCAATAAGAAGGTCCAAGGGATACAGTATACCTGAAGAGAGGCATCGGAATTTAAAACTGGACTCACAGGAGAGGTTCAAATCATAGAAAGTCGGAGTGGCAGTCCTCTTGTATATAAGTCCTCATTGTGCATTTTGTATTAAATTAGGATGCAATTACTGTGTTTCATCGTCAATAAGAAGGTACAAGGGATACAGTATACCTGAAGAGAGGCATCGGAATTTAAAACTGGACTCACAGGAGAGGTTCAAATCATAGAAAGTTAGAGTGTCAGTTCTCTTGTACTTAAGTTGGTATTGTGCCTTTTGAATTAAATTCGGATGCAATAAATCTGTGTTTCATCGTCAATAAGATGGTCCAAGGGAAACCTGAAGTAAAGCATCGGAATCTAAAACTGGTCTCACAGGAAAGGTTCAAAACAAAGAGAGTAAGAAGAGTCGGTCTTCTTGTACTTATATCGACATTGTGCCTTTTGTTTTAAATTCGGATGCAATTTCTGTGTTTCATCGTGAATAAGAAGGTCCATGGGATACAGTAAACCTGAAGTGAAGCATCGAAATCTAAAACTGGACTCACAGGAAAGGTTCAAATCATAGAAAGTAAGAGTGTCAGTCCTCTTGTACATAAGTCGGCATTGTGTGTTTTATATTAAATTCGGATGGAATTTCTGTGTTTCATCGTCAATAGGAAGTTTCAAGGGATACAGTAAACCTGAAATGAAGCATCGGAATCTAAAACTGGACTCACAGGAGAGGTTCATATCATAGAAAGTCAGTGTGTCAGACCTCTTGTACTTAAGTCGGCATTGTGCCTTTTGTATTAAATTCGGATGCAATTTCTGTGTCTCATCGTCAATATGAAGGTCCAAGGGATACGGTAAACCTGAAGTGAAGCATCGGAATCTAAAACTGGACTCACAGGAGTGGTTCAAATCATAAAAAGTAAGAGTGTCAGTCCTCTTGTACATAAGTCGGCATTGTGCCTTTTGTATTAAATTCGGATGTAATTTCTGTGTTTCATCGTCAATAAGAAGGTCCAAGGGATACAGTAAACCTGAAGTGAAGCATCGAAATCTAAAACTGGACTCACAGGAAAGGTTCAAATCATAGACAGTTCGAGTGTCAGTCCTCTTGTAACACCTCAGCTCTTATGCTGTATGGATTCATTTTGCTTTATTTAATGTTACATTGTTGATCGCCTGTGAATGTGTTCAAATCGATAGCATAAAATTGTGTATTCTTTTCTTTGTCAAACCTTTGATGTCGTGATTTGATTCTATGCAAAGTAGTGTATCTGCAATTTGTATTCTTTGTCCCATTTGGAGGGAACAGAATTTATTGTATGTAATTGTAATTTTGTGTGAATAATTTTTTGTAGAAGTGTCAATATGTGAAAATGTTCTGTTTTATTTAATGTATTTGTTTGCTGTTATGTAAATTGCTGATCCTCATTTAGGGTTCTTAGTTAGTTTGTATGTAAATGGTGTAGTGGTTCCCCTCTGGAACGGAAATGCGTAGCACGCGCAAATTGTGGTTGGCATAGGTGGAAAAGGTGGAACTGATAGTAGTCGGAGACGAGCCACCAGTCGGAAAGGAGCTACCAGTTTGTGCACTGTCAATGTAAAGGTGCATATCATGCTGATTCAGAGAACGAAAATGAAATCAGTGATAGTTCAGATAATGAAGGGTATATGAATACAGATAAGAATGAATATATCAACTTTCCCTATTGTTCAAAAGTCGAGTACTTAAGTAATTCTGATGGTGAGGAAAAGAGTAGTGATGACTCCAGTGAAGATGAATTCTCAGGTGTAAATGAAAGTGAATATACTTTTACTGAAAGAGGGTATGAGAAAATTAGTGACATTTTTCCAAAGCAAGATACAGGAAGTAGAACTGGGCCAAAACCGAATGAATTATTTAGTAATGTAACACAGGGGCATAATTTGCAGGAACCTCCAGATGATACTATGCTGGGGCAAGCCTTAACAAATGTTTTGAAAGAGTGTGAGGCACAGGAACAAAAAGAACCACCTGATAAAATAATAGCAGAGCAGGAGATGTTGTACCTTGTAAAAACTTTGAAATTCCAAAACCTAAAAAGCCACCTGATGAAACAAAACGTTGGCAAGATCTGAATAGGTTAGTGAAAGATGTAGAAAGTAGGAGGCCTAAAAAGCCACCAGACTTAGTAACTGTTTTATGAACCATAAAAGACTGCCTTGTTAATAAAGAGACTGGAGGCAGGGTGCTGTATTTGTATATATGTTGTTAATATAATGCATGACTTTATTATTATTATTATTATATCTGAGTGTTACCTGAAAGTGGATTGTTGTTTTGTTGATCTTGAGGCCTGTTGGAGGTTGTTGCTTATTTATTATAGTGTACTGTTTAACTATGCTTAGGAAATGTTTATTTTCAATTGAACACTTACTGTTGCCAGTCTAATTATGATGAGAGGGTCATGTAGTGTGAGAAACATGAAAACTTTATGAATAAATACGCTTATGGTAACTTAATGAAAGTGCAAAGAACTCTTCAAGATAATAATTAATTTCTAATATACTTAAAATTCAGAAAGGGCTTATGTGTGGTTTACTTAAAGATACATGTCCTCAGAAGAGGGTTATTAACCCTCAGGGGGCAATGCACTCTTTGCATTGTCAGGTGCCTGACGAGCACCAGGGACCCGAGTCGTTGCTAGCACTACTTCCATTTCTTTTCGTGCTGCCAACCTTCCTCTTCATCATTCAGAACTTTTACTATCTTCTTTCCTTCTTCTCTATCAGAGTGTATTGAATAGTGTGGCAATGGTGTAAGATATTGTGTATTGTTTGTGGACAAGTAAATGGAAAAATAATATGGGTGCACTAGAAAATGGCAAAGAATAATGAAAATATAGTGGGTACTGTAAAGGAAAAATGAAATTAAAAAGTAATTGGAAAGAGAAATATGGATGAGAAAAGGTAAGAATATTGAAAAGAAAAGGTAAATGAATGCCATAATATAATTAAATGTAAAGGTTTTTGAAAAAGAAAGGGGCAAATATGGTGTTGAAAAACTGTATATGTGTTTAAAACTGAGGAGATGAACCTGGCTAAGGTATGTGTAAAGTAGATGTGAGGTATGCGTCTGGTGCCAGCAAAAGAGTTGGCAGAAATCACTTGCAATAGGATATGAAATTATTGTCCTGATCTTGATGTATGTAATGACCTAACTGTGTGTGGAAAAGCAATGATAAAGGAGTAGTAAGAAATACTTTATCCTAACTTGATCCTGAATATGACATTTAATTCTTTCTCGATTAATGTATATGTTACCTGATTGTGTCATTTGAAAAGAAATGGTTTTGTTACCAGTGTCTAATTGCTGTTTCAAAGTTACAGGTTTCATGTTTTATACCACTAATGCAAATTTTACCAAAAGTGTGTCAGAATGATAAAAAACCTGGAAATAATGACAATAAACTGCTCAAAAATATGTTGATGGGCAGTAAAACAAGACAAAATAATAAAAATGCTGTGGTCCTGATGCTAAGGACTACAAAATATACGATGTGAGCAGTAACCAAAGGACTTGCCATTGTGGGGCAAGGAGCTGATAAGTGGTCATGAACTGCCAAACCTAGAGGATGGGGCAGTGTGTCAATTTAAAAATGTGTTTTTTGTGTATTCTTAATCTAAATTGTGTTTTTGTGTCTAAATGTGTATGTAAAAAGACTGCTAAACCAATAATGGGTAGAATGTGTAACATGGACTGCTAGTGCTGAGGCAAGCAGTGAATTAAGTTAGGTTTTTTTGAGCAATATGTTATAAACTGACTATTCTTATTGAAGTCAGTGAAAAGTTATTATAAAATGTATAAGGAATCTTATTTAAATGGATGTAGATTTTTTGATACTAGGTTTTTTGAAATAACGTAAAGTTTTGGACTGCCTTGTTTTGAAACACAGCAGTGATGATTAAAGATAGGCTCTGAATATGTTAGTGTGTTTATGTGTAACAAATATTTTGGACTGCTATTAATGAAGAGCAGCTTTAAAGTTAATTATTTTGAAACAACCTTGCAAAGTTACTTTGGTATTTAAGGAGTCAGTTGGAAAAGGTTTCTCATAGTTGTTTGTATAAATAATTGTGCATATCCGGATGCAAACTGAAATTTTCAATATTTCATTAATTGCTGAACCTTGTAAAATATACTGTGATCATTAATACGCTTGTGTGTCTGTGAAATTTTACATTCCTCTATAATTATTGAGAGACAAAATTCTGTTTTGCTAACTTAGAAGGTCCTGTGTTATTGTATATGTGTTTGAATTTTTTTTCATATTATTTAAAGGCTTTTCCTATTCTACTTATATGTAGATGAGTTTGTGTACTGATTGCCTCTTAATTGAACTGTGTGTGTATGAAAAGAACATGCTTAAAGATATCGTGTGTAATGGTGCAAAATTAGTTTCCTTAAACCAGTGTGAAATTGAAAATTGCTTTAGATATTTTACTTTGAAAATATTTTGGAAGAAATACATGCAATTTCTTAGTGTATATACTGTATATTTGTAATGTGTGTGTGTGTGTTTTTTTTTCTCCCAACTGAAGTTGGATGGAATAAATTTTTTTTTGCAGCCAGCACCACTTAGGTGTTATGGATGTTTCCTTGAAGTATCCCTGATGGGAAACTTCAACGAAACATGGGGCATGTGTAACACCACAGCTCTTATGCTGTATGGATTCATTTTGCTTTATTTAATGTTACATTGTTGATCGCCTGTGAATGTGTTCAAATCGATAGCATAAAATTGTGTATTCTTTTCTTTGTCAAACCTTTGATGTCGTGATTTGATTCTATGCAAAGTAGTGTATCTGCAATTTGTATTCTTTGTCCCATTTGGAGGGAACAGAATTTATTGTATGTAATTGTAATTTTGTGTGAATAATTTTTTGTAGAAGTGTCAATATGTGAAAATGTTCTGTTTTATTTAATGTATTTGTTTGCTGTTATGTAAATTGCTGATCCTCATTTAGGGTTCTTAGTTAGTTTGTTTGTAAATGGTGTAGTGGTTCCCCTCTGGAACGGAAATGCGTAGCACGCGCAGATTGTGGTTGGCATAGGTGGAAAAGGTGGAACTGATAGTAGTCGGAGACGATCCACCAGTCGGAAAGGAGCTACCAGTTTGTGCACTGTCAATGTAAAGGTGCATATCATGCTGATTCAGAGAGAGGCTTTTACTGCTTCTTTCCAATGCTTCGGATGGGTGGATAAATAGCTGGATCTATTCTGGAATTTGTATGAATCATCGCCATGAAGATACGATAAAGTCCGGCAATTCTACCTGTAATTCCACCTACCAACATGCAGTTGCCACCACATTGCGCAATCACTGTAACGTAATACTATATTGATGTACAGTGAAGGATCAGCCTAATGGATGTGTTAGTGTGCTGAAATATAAGGTAATTCATATCGGAATTTATTTACCTACCTTGATTTTACTCCTCATCATAACACCTCTCAGGGTCCTCTCCGTTTGAAGTAAAGTGATTACCGAGTGTCCTTACTCAAAGTACGTTGAAGCCTAGAGCTTTGTTAAATAATGCCTCTTGAACTTATTTGAAAGATAGTTAAAGCTAATGTGGTAACAGAGTGAGTTAAAGCAAATGTTATTTGTCCAATAATAATTTTCCTATTGAAACTGTTATTTAAAGTGCTGTTACCAACTTCAAACTTTAGGCTGAGTCTTATAAAGTAAATGATCACGTTGTTGTCTGTAGTAAATTCTAAAAAGGAGAGTCAATTCCTTGCAATTTTGTCAACATTGTGTTTCGTTGTAGTAAAACTGAAAAAGCTGCAGTTGTGAAACGTTACATTCTCATGTATGCCAAGTGTTTGTCTCTCTTGTGTGCATATTAACAGTATAAAGACCACTCAGTTTGTGTAAACCCTGAAAGTGATAGTGTTTTTCTGTACCTGTTATAATTTTGAAAATAGTTCCTGCTGCTCTAACTGTTAGCTTCAATCTTAAAACATATGTGTGTTAGAGTTCATTGCACTCGCGTCTTGCTAAGTCTAGGTTGTGTCTGTTGTGTTGTCCATTATAGTTACTTATACCTACTTTCATAAACGAGAATGTTAATCTTTCTCTTGCCTAATTAGGCTGGCGACCGTTTCCCTTATTCTATAAACAGTATAGCTAGGCAAAATTTTGTTTGTCACTATTCCAATATTAACGTAATTCTGACTTTCATTTCCGATAAGCCACTTCCATTAGGAACAATACGGTCAACTTAACAAAATTCCTCTCAGAGGGTAACACTGCTCTGTTGCTTTGTGCCATAGTTACTTTTACAAAATTGTTTTATGTTACAACCTGCTTCGGGCATTGAGGTTATGGTACAGTAGTTAGCAGACGGGGAGTGTTATACTCTTGTACTTAAGTCGGCATTGTGTGTTTTATATTAAATTCGGATGGAATTTCTGTGTTTCATCGTCAATAGGAAGGTTCAAGGGATACAGTAAATCTGAAGTGAATCATCGGAATCTGAAACTGGACTCACAGGAGAGGTTCATATCATAGAAAGTCAGAGTGACAGACCTCTTGTACTTAAGTCGGCATTGTGCCTTTTGTATTAAATTCGGATGCAATTTCTGTGTTTCATCGTCAATAAGAAGGTCCAAGGGATACGGTAAACCTGAAGTGTAGCATCGGAATCTAAAACTGGACCCACAGGAGAGGTTCAAATCATAGAAAGTAAGAGTGTCAGTCCTCTTGTACATAAGTCGGCATTGTGCCTTTTGTATTAAATTCGGATGCAATTTCTGTGTTTCATCGTCAATAGGAAGGTACAAGGGATCCAGTAAACCTGAAGTGAGGCATCGGAATCTAAAACTGGACTCACAGGAGAGGTTCAAATCATAGAAAGTTAGAGTGTCAGTCTTCTTGTACTTAAGTCGACATTGTGAGTTTTATATTAAATCCGGATGGAATTTCTGTGTTTCATCGTCAATAGGAAGGTTCAAGGGATACAGTAAATCTGAAGTGAAGCATTGGAATCTGAAACTGGACTCACAGGAGAGGTTCATATCATAGAGAGTCAGAGTGTCAGACCTCTTGTACTTAAGTCGGCATTGTGCCTTTTGTATTAAATTCGGATGCAATTTCTGTGTTTCATCGTCAATAGGAAGGTACAAGGGATCCAGTAAACCTGAAGTGAGGCATCGGAATCTAAAACTGGACTCACAGGAGAGGTTCAAATCATAGAAAGTTAGAGTGTCAGTCTTCTTGTACTTAAGTCGACATTGTGAGTTTTATATTAAATCCGGATGGAATTTCTGTGTTTCATCGTCAATAGGAAGGTTCAAGGGATACAGTAATTCTGAAGTGAAGCATCGGAATCTAAAACTGGACCCACAGGAGAGGTTCAAATCATAGAAAGTTAGAGTGTCAGTCCTCTTGTACTTAAGTCGGCATTGTGCCTTTTGTATTAAATTCGGATGCAATTTTTGTGTTTCATCGTCAATAAGAAGGTCTAAGGGAAACCTGAAGTGAAGCATCGGAATCTAAAACTGGTCTCACAGGAAAGGTTCAAAACAAAGAAAGTAAGAGGAGTCGGTCTTCTCGTACTTAAGTCGGCATTGTGCCTTTTGTATTAAATTCGGATGCAATTTCTCTGTTTCATAGTCAATAAGAAGGTCCAAGGGATACTGTAAAACTGAAGTGAAACATCGGAATCCACAACTGGACTCACAGCAGAGGTTCAAATCATAGAAAGTTAGAGTGTCAGTGCTCTTGTGCTTAAGTCGGCATTGTGCCTTTTGTATTAAATTCGGATGCAATTTCTGTGTTTCATCGTGAATAAGAAGGTCCAAGGGATACAGTAAACCTGAAGTGAAGCATCGGATTCTATAACAGGACTCTCTGGAGAGGTTTTAATCATAGAAAGTTGGAGTGTCAGTAATCTTGTACTTAAGTCGGCATTGAGCCTGTTGAATTTAATTCTGATGCAATTTCTGTGCTTTATCGTCCAAAAGAAGGTTCAAGGGATACAGTAAACCTGAAGTGAAGCATCGGAATCTAAAACTGGACTCACAGGGGATGTTCAAATCATAGAAAGTTAGAGTGCCACTCCTCTTGTACGTAAGTCGGCATTGTGCCATTTGAATTTAATTCTGATGCTATTTCTGTGCTTCATCGTCAAAAAGAAGGTCCAAGGGATACAGTAAACCTGAAGTGAAGCATCGGAATCTAAAACTGGACTCACAGGGGATGTTCAAATCATAGAAAGTTAGAGTGCGACTCCTCTTGTACGTAAGTCGGCATTGTGCCTTTTGAATTTAATTCTGATGCTATTTCTGTGCTTCATCGTCAAAAAGAAGGTCCAAGGGATACAGTAAACCTGAAGTGAAGCATCGGAATCTAAAACGGGACTCACAGCAGAGGTTGAAATCATAGAAAGTTAGAGTGTCAGTCCTTTTGTACTTAAGTCGGTATTGTGCCTTTTGTATTAAATTCGGATGCAATTTCTGTGTTTCATCGTCAATAAGAAGGTCCAAGGGATACAGTAAACCTGAAGTGAAGCATCGGAATCTCAAACGGGACTCACAGCAGAGGTTCAAATCATAGAAAGTTAGAGTGTCAGTCCTCTTGTACTTAAGTCGGTATTGTGCCTTTTGTATTAAATTCGGATGCAATTTTTGTGTTTCATCGTAAATAAGAAGGTCCAAGGGAAACCTGAAGTAAAGCATCGGGATCTAAAACTGGTCTCACAGGAAAGGTACAAAAGAAAGAAGGTAAGAAGATTCGGTTTTCTCGTACTTGAGTCGGCATTGTGCCTTTTGTATTAAATTCGGATGCAATTTCTGTGTTTCATCGTGAATAAGAAGGTCCAAGGGATACAGTAAACCTGAAGTGAAGCATTGGAATCTAAAACTGGACCTACAAGAGAGGTAAAATCATAGAAAGTTTGAGTGTCAGTCCTCTTGTACTTAGGTCGGCATTGTGCTTTTGTATTAAATTCGGATGCAATTTCTGTGATTCATCGACAATAAGAACGTCCAAGGTATACACTAAACCTGAAGTGAAGCATCGGAACCTAAAACTGCACTCACAGCAGAGGTTCAAATCATAGTTAGTTAGAGTGTCAGTCCTCTTGTACTTAAGTCGGCATTGTGCCATTTGTAAAAAATTCGGATGCAAATTTTGTGTTTCTTCGTCTATAAGAAGGTCCAAGGGAAACCTGAAGTGAAGCATCGGAATCTAAAACTGGTCTCACACGAAAGGTTCAAAACAAAGAGCGTAAGAAGAGTCGGTCTTCTCGTACTTAAGTCGGCATTGTGTCTTTTGTATTAAATTCGGATTCAGTTTCCGTGTTTCATCGTCAATAATAAGGTCCTAGGGATACAGTAAACCTGAAGTGAAGCATCGGAATCAAAAACTGGACTCACAGGAGTGGTTCAACTCATAGAAATTTAGTGTGTCAGTTCTCTTGTACTTAAGTCGGCATTGTGCTTTTTGAATTTAATTCCGATGCAATTTCTGTGCTTCATCGTCAAGAAGAAGGTCCAAGGGATACAGTAAACCTGAAGGGAAGCATCGGAATTTAAAACTGGACTCACAGGAGAGGTTCAAATCATAGAAAGTTAGAGTGTCAGTCCTCTTGTACTTACGTCCTCATTGTGCCTTTTGTATTAAACCGGATGCAATTTCTGTGTTTCATCGTCAATAAGAAGGTCCAAGGGATACAGTAAACCTGAAGCGATGCATCGGAATCCAAAACCGGACTCACAGGAGAGGTTAAAATCATAGAATGTTACAGTGTAAGTCCTCCCGTACTTAAGTCGGCATTGTGCCTTTTGTATTAAATTCTGATGCAATTTCTGTGTTTCATCGTCAATAAGAAAGTCCAAGGGATACAGTAAACCTGAAGTGAAGCATCGGAATCTAAAACTGGGCTCACAGAGGAGGTTCAAATCATAGAGAGTTAGAGTGTCAGCCCTCTTGGTCTTAAGTCGGCATTGTGCCTTTTGTATTAAATTTGGATGCAATTTCTGTGTTTCATCGTCAAGAAGAAGGTCCAAGGGATACAGTAAACCTGAAGGGAAGCATCGGAATTTAAAACTGGACTCACAGGAGAGGTTCAAAACATAGAAAGTTAGAGTGTCAGTCCTCTTGTACTTACGTCCGCATTGTGCCTTTTGTATTAAATTCGGATGCAATTTCTGTGTTTCATCGTCAATAAGAAGGTCCAAGGGATACAGTAAACCTGAAGTGATGCATCGGAATCTAAAACTGGACTCACAGGAGAGGTTCAAATCATAGTAAGTTAGAGTGTCAGTCCTCTTTTACTTAGGTCGGCATTGTGCTTTTGTATTAAATCCGGATGCAATTTCTGTGTTTCATCTTCAATATGAAGGTCCAAGGTATACAGTAAACCCGAAGTGAAGCATCGGAATCTAAAACTGTACTCACAGGAGAGGTTAAAATCATAGAAAGGTAGAGTGTCAGTCTTCTTGTACTTAAGTCGGCATTGTGCCTTTTGTATTAAATTCGTATGCAATTTCTGTGGTTCATAGTCAATTAGAAGGTCCAAGGGATACAGTAAACCCGAAGTGAAGCATCGGAATCTACAACTGGAGTCACAGGAGAGGTTCGAATCATAGAGAGTTAGAGGATCAGCCCTCTTGTACTTAAGTCGGCATTGTGCCTTTAGTATTATATTCGGATGCAATTTCTGTGTTTCATAGTCAATAAGAAGGTCCAAGGGATACAGTAAACCTGAAGTGAAGCATCGGAAAATAAAACTGGACACACAGGAGAGGTTCAAATCATAGAGAGTTAGAGTGTCAGTCCTCTTGTACTTAAGTCGGCACTGTACATTTTGTATTAAATTGGGATGCAATTTCTTTGTTTTATCGTCAATAAGAAGGTCCAAGGTATACAGTAAACCTGAAGTGAAGCATCGGAATCTAAAACTGGACTCACAGGAGAGGTTCAAATCATAGAAAGTTTGAGTGTCAGTCCTCTTGTACTTAAGTCGACATTGTGCCTTTTCTAATAAATTCGGATGCAATTTCTGTGTTTCATCGTCAATAAGAAGGTCCAAGGGAAACCTGAAGTGAAGCATCGGAATCTAAAACTGGTCTCACAGGAAAGGTTCAAAACAAAGAGAGTAAGAAGAGTCGGTCTTTTCGTACTTAATTCGGCATTGTGCCTTTTGTATTAAATTCGAATGCAATTTCTGTGTTTCATCGTCAATAAGAAGGTCCAAGGGATACAGTAAAACTGAAGTGAAGCATCGGAATCTAAAACTCGAATCACAGGGGATGTTCAAATCATAGAAATTTAGAGTGCCACTCCTCTTGTACGTAAGTCGGCATTGTGCCTTTTGAATTTAATTCTGATGCTATTTCTGTGCTTCATCGTCAAAAAGAAGGTCCAAGGGATACAGTAAACCTGAAGGGAAGCATCGGAATCTAAACGGGACTCACAGCAGAGGTTGAAATCATAGAAAGTTAGAGTGTCAGTCCTTTTGTACTTAAGTCGGTATTGTGCCTTTTGTATTAAATTCGGATGCAATTTCTGTGTTTCATCGTCAATAAGAAGGTCCAAGGGATACACTAAACCTGAAGTGAAGCATCGGAACCTAAAACTGCACTCACAGCAGAGGTTCAAATCATAGTTAGTTAGAGTGTCAGTCCTCTTGTACTTAAGTCGGCATTGTGCCATTTGTAAAAAATTCTGATGCAAATTTTGTGTTTCTTCGTCTATAAGAAGGTCCGAGGGAAACCTGAAGTGAAGCATCGGAATCTAAAACTGGTCTCACACGAAAGGTTCAAAACAAAGAGCGTAAGAAGAGTCGGTGTTCTCGTACTTAAGTCGGCATTGTGCCTTTTGTATTAAATTCGGATTCAATTTCCGTGTTTCATCGTCAATAAGAAGGTCCTAGGGATACAGTAAACCTGAAGGGAAGCATCGGAATTTAAAACTGGACTCACAGGAGAGGTTCAAATCATAGAAAGTTAGAGTGTCAGTCCTCTTGTACTTACGTCCTCATTGTGCCTTTTGTATTAAACCGGATGCAATTTCTGTGTTTCATCGTCAATAAGAAGGTCCAAGGGATACAGTAAACCTGAAGCGATGCATCGGAATCCAAAACCGGACTCACAGGAGAGGTTAAAATCATAGAATGTTACAGTGTAAGTCCTCCCGTACTTAAGTCGGCATTGTGCCTTTTGTATTAAATTCTGATGCAATTTCTGTGTTTCATCGTCAATAAGAAAGTCCAAGGGATACAGTAAACCTGAAGTGAAGCATCGGAATCTAAAACTGGGCTCACAGAGGAGGTTCAAATCATAGAGAGTTAGAGTGTCAGCCCTCTTGGTCTTAAGTCGGCATTGTGCCTTTTGTATTAAATTTGGATGCAATTTCTGTGTTTCATCGTCAAGAAGAAGGTCCAAGGGATACAGTAAACCTGAAGGGAAGCATCGGAATTTAAAACTGGACTCACAGGAGAGGTTCAAAACATAGAAAGTTAGAGTGTCAGTCCTCTTGTACTTACGTCCGCATTGTGCCTTTTGTATTAAATTCGGATGCAATTTCTGTGTTTCATCGTCAATAAGAAGGTCCAAGGGATACAGTAAACCTGAAGTGATGCATCGGAATCTAAAACTGGACTCACAGGAGAGGTTCAAATCATAGTAAGTTAGAGTGTCAGTCCTCTTTTACTTAGGTCGGCATTGTGCTTTTGTATTAAATCCGGATGCAATTTCTGTGTTTCATCTTCAATATGAAGGTCCAAGGTATACAGTAAACCCGAAGTGAAGCATCGGAATCTAAAACTGTACTCACAGGAGAGGTTAAAATCATAGAAAGGTAGAGTGTCAGTCTTCTTGTACTTAAGTCGGCATTGTGCCTTTTGTATTAAATTCGTATGCAATTTCTGTGGTTCATAGTCAATTAGAAGGTCCAAGGGATACAGTAAACCCGAAGTGAAGCATCGGAATCTACAACTGGAGTCACAGGAGAGGTTCGAATCATAGATAGTTAGAGGATCAGCCCTCTTGTACTTAAGTCGGCATTGTGCCTTTAGTATTATATTCGGATGCAATTTCTGTGTTTCATAGTCAATAAGAAGGTCCAAGGGATACAGTAAACCTGAAGTGAAGCATCGGAAAATAAAACTGGACACACAGGAGAGGTTCAAATCATAGAGAGTTAGAGTGTCAGTCCTCTTGTACTTAAGTCGGCACTGTACATTTTGTATTAAATTGGGATGCAATTTCTTTGTTTTATCGTCAATAAGAAGGTCCAAGGTATACAGTAAACCTGAAGTGAAGCATCGGAATCTAAAACTGGACTCACAGGAGAGGTTCAAATCATAGAAAGTTTGAGTGTCAGTCCTCTTGTACTTAAGTCGACATTGTGCCTTTTCTAATAAATTCGGATGCAATTTCTGTGTTTCATCGTCAATAAGAAGGTCCAAGGGAAACCTGAAGTGAAGCATCGGAATCTAAAACTGGTCTCACAGGAAAGGTTCAAAACAAAGAGAGTAAGAAGAGTCGGTCTTTTCGTACTTAATTCGGCATTGTGCCTTTTGTATTAAATTCGAATGCAATTTCTGTGTTTCATCGTCAATAAGAAGGTCCAAGGGATACAGTAAAACTGAAGTGAAGCATCGGAATCTAAAACTCGAATCACAGGGGATGTTCAAATCATAGAAATTTAGAGTGCCACTCCTCTTGTACGTAAGTCGGCATTGTGCCTTTTGAATTTAATTCTGATGCTATTTCTGTGCTTCATCGTCAAAAAGAAGGTCCAAGGGATACAGTAAACCTGAAGGGAAGCATCGGAATCTAAACGGGACTCACAGCAGAGGTTGAAATCATAGAAAGTTAGAGTGTCAGTCCTTTTGTACTTAAGTCGGTATTGTGCCTTTTGTATTAAATTCGGATGCAATTTCTGTGTTTCATCGTCAATAAGAAGGTCCAAGGGATACACTAAACCTGAAGTGAAGCATCGGAACCTAAAACTGCACTCACAGCAGAGGTTCAAATCATAGTTAGTTAGAGTGTCAGTCCTCTTGTACTTAAGTCGGCATTGTGCCATTTGTAAAAAATTCGGATGCAAATTTTGTGTTTCTTCGTCTATAAGAAGGTCCGAGGGAAACCTGAAGTGAAGCATCGGAATCTAAAACTGGTCTCACACGAAAGGTTCAAAACAAAGAGCGTAAGAAGAGTCGGTGTTCTCGTACTTAAGTCGGCATTGTGCCTTTTGTATTAAATTCGGATTCAATTTCCGTGTTTCATCGTCAATAAGAAGGTCCTAGGGATACAGTAAACCTGAAGTGAAGCATCGGAATCAAAAACTGGACTCACAGGAGTGGTTCAACTCATAGAAATTTAGTGTGTCAGTTCTCTTGTACTTAAGTCGGCATTGTGCTTTTTGAATTTAATTCCGATGCAATTTCTGTGCTTCATCGTCAAGATGAAGGTCCAAGGGATACAGTAAACCTGAAGGGAAGCATCGGAATTTAAAACTGGACTCACAGGAGAGGTTCAAATCATAGAAAGTTTGAGTGTCAGTCCTCTTGTACTTACGTCCTCATTGTGCCTTTTGTATTAAACCGGATGCAATTTCTGTGTTTCATCGACAATAAGAAGGTCCAAGGGATACAGTAAACCTGAAGCGATTTATCGGAATCCAAAACAGGACTCACAGGAGAAGTTCAAATCAAAGAGAGTTAGCATGTCAGTCCTCTTGTACTTAAGACGGCATTGTGCCTTTTGTATTGCATTCGGATGCAATTTCTGTGTTTCATCGTCATTAAGATGGTCCAAGGGATACAGTAAACCTGAAGTGAAGCATCGGAAACTAAAACCGGACTCACAGGAGAGGTTAAAATCATAGAGTATTACAGTGTAAGTCCTCCCGTACTTAAGTCGGCATTGTGCCTTTTGTATTAAATTCTGATGCAATTTCTGTGTTTCATCGTCAATAAGAAAGTCCAAGGGATACAGTAAACCTGAAGTGAAGCATCGGAATCTAAAACTGGGCTCACAGAGGAGGTTCAAATCATAGAGAGTTAGAGTGTCAGTCCTCTTGGTCTTAAGTCGGCATTGTGCTTTTTGTATTAAATTTGGATGCAAATTCTGTGTTTCATCGTCTAGAAGAAGGTCCGAGGGATACAGTAAACCTGAAGGGAAGCATCGGAATTTAAAACTGGACTCACAGGAGAGGTTCAAATCATAGAAAGTTAGAGTGTCAGTCCTCTTGTACTTACGTCCGCATTGTGCCTTTTGTATTAAATTCGGATGCAATTTCTGTGTTTCATCGTCAATAAGAAGGTCCAAGGGATACAGTAAACCTGAAGTGATGCATCGGAATCTAAAACTGGACTCACAGGAGAAGTTCAAATCATAGTAAGTTAGAGTGTCAGTCCTCTTGTACTTAGGTCGGCATTGTGCTTTTGTATTAAATCCGGATGCAATTTCTGTGTTTCATCTTCAATATGAAGGTCCAAGGTATACAGTAAACCCGAAGTGAAGCATCGGAATCTAAAACTGTACTCACAGGAGAGGTTAAAATCATAGAAAGGTAGAGTGTCAGTCTTCTTGTACTTAAATCGGCATTGTGCCTTTTGTATTAAATTCGTATGCAATTTCTGTGGTTCATAGTCAATTAGAAGGTCCAAGGGATACAGTAAACCCGAAGTGAAGCATCGGAATCTACAACTGGACTCACAGCAGAGGTTCAAATCATAGAAAATTAGAGTGTCAGTCCTCCTGTGCTTAAGTCGGCATTGTGCCTTTTGTATTAAATTCGGATGCAATTTCCGTGTTTCATCGTCAATAAGAAGGTCCTAGGGATACAGTAAACCTGAAGTGAAGCATCGGAATCAAAAACTGGACTCACAGGAGTGGTTCAACTCATAGAAATTTTGAGTGTCAGTTCTCTTGTACTTAAGTCCGCATTGTGCTTTTTGAATTTAGTTCCGATGCAATTTCTGTGCTTCATCGTCAAGAAGAAGGTCCAAGGGATACAGTAAACCTGAAGGGAAGCATCGGAATTTAAAACTGGACTCACAGGAGAGGTTCAAATCATAGAAAGTTAGAGTGTTAGTCCTCTTGTACTTACGTCCGCATTGTGCCTTTTGTATTAAATTCGGCTGCAATTTCTGTGTTTCATCCTCAATAAGAAGGTCCAAGGGATACAGTAATTCTGAAGTGATGCATCGGAATCTAAAACTGGACTCACAGGAGCAGTTCAAATCATAGAGAGTTAGCATGTCAGTCCTCTTGTACTTAAGTCGGCATTGTGCCTTTTGTATTACATTCGGATGCAATTTCTGTGTTTCATCGTCATTAAGATGGTCCATGGGATACAGTAAACCTGAAGTGAAGCATCGGAATCTAAAACCGGACTCACAGGAAAGGTTCAAATCATAGAATGTTAGAGTGTCAGTCCTCCTGTCCTTAAGTCGGCATTGTGCCTTTTGTATTATCTTCTGATGCAATTTCTGTGTTTCATCGTCAATAAGAAAGTCCAAGGGATACAGTAAACCTGAAGTGAAGCATCGGAATCTAAAACTGGGCTCACAGAGGAGGTTCAAATCATAGTGAGTTAGAGTGTCAGTCCTCTTTGTCTTAAGTCGGCATTGTGCCTTTTGTATTAAATTTGGATGCAATTTCTGTGTTTCATCGTCAATATGAAGGTCCAAGCGATACAGTAAACCTGAAGTGAAGCATCGGAATCTAAAACTGGACTCAAAGGAGAGGTTCAAATCATGGGAAGTTAGAGTGTCAAACCTCTTGTACTTAAGTCAGCATTGTGCCTTTAGTATTAAATTCAGATGCAATTTCTGTGTTTCATCGTCAATAAGAAGGTCCAAGGGATACAGTAACCTGAAGTGAAGCATCGGAATCTAAAACTGGACTCACAGGAGAGGTTCGATCTTAGAAAGTTAGAGTGTCAGTTCTCTTGTACTTAAGTTGGCATTGTGCGTTTTGTATTAAATTCGGACGCAATTTCTGTGTTTCATCGCCAATAAGAAGGTCCAAGTGATACAGTAAACCTGTAGTGAAGCATCGGAATCTAAAACTGGACTCACAGGAGAGGTTCGAATCATAGAGAGTTAGAGTGTCAGTCCTCTTGTAGTTAAGTCGGCATTGTGCCTTTTGTATTAAATTCAGATGCAATTTCTATGTTTCATCGACAATAAGAAGGTCCAAGTTATACAGTAAACCTGTAGTGAAGCATCGGAATCTAAAACTGGAGTCACAGGAGAGGTTCGAATCATAGAGAGTTAGAGGATCAGCCCTCTTGTACTTAAGTCGGCACTGTACATTTTGTATTAAATTGGGATGCAATTTTTTGTTTTATCGTCAATAAGAAGGTCCAAGGTATACAGTAAACCTGAAGTGAAGCATCGGAATCTAAAACTGGACTCACAGGAGAGGTTCAAATCATAGAAAGTTTGAGTGTCAGTCCTCTTGTACTTAAGTCGACATTGTGCCTTTTCTATTAAATTCGGATGCAATTTCTGTGTTTCATCGTCAATAAGAAGGTCCAAGGGAAACCTGAAGTGAAGCATCGGAATCTAAAACTGGTCTCACAGGAAAGGTTCAAAACAAAGAGAGTAAGAAGAGTCGGTCTTTTCGTACTTAATTCGGCATTGTGCCTTTTGTATTAAATTCGAATGCAATTTCTGTGTTTCATCGTCAATAAGAAGGTCCAAGGGATACAGTAAACCTGAAGTGAAGCATTGGAACCTAAAACTGAACTCACAGGTGAGGTTCAAATCATAGAAAGTTAGAGTGTCAGTCATCTTGTACTTAGGTCGGCATTGTGCTTTTGTATTAAATTCGAATGCAATTTCTGTGTTTCATCGTCAATAAGAAGGTCCAGGGGATACAGTAAAACTGAAGTGAAGCATCGGAATCTAAAACTGGAATCACAGGAGTGGTTCAAATCATAGAAATTTAGAGTGTCAGTTCTCTTGTACTTAAGTCGGCATTGTGCCTTTTGAATTTAATTCCGATGCAATTTCTGTGCTTCATCGTCAAGAAGAAGGTCCAAGGGATACAGTAAACCTGAAGGGAAGCATCGGAATTTAAAACTGAACTCACAGGAGAGGTTCAAATCATAGAAAGTTAGAGTGTCAGTCCTCTTGTACTTACGTCCGCATTGTGCCTTTTGTATTAAACCGGATGCAATTTCTGTGTTTCATCGTCAATAAGAAGGTCCAAGGGATACAGTAAACCTGAAGCGATGCATCGGAATCCAAAACTGGACTCACAGGAGAAGTTCAAATCAAAGAGAGTTAGCATGTCAGTCCTCTTGTACTTAAGTCGGCATTGTGCCTTTTGTATTACATTCGGATGCAATTTCTGTGTTTCATCGTCATTAAGATGGTCCAAGGGATACAGTCAACCTGAAGTGAAGCATCGGAGTCTAAAACCGGACTCACAGCAGAGGTTCAAATCATAGAATGTTAGAGTGTAAGTCCTCCTGTACTTAAGTCGGCATTGTGCCTTTTGTATTAACTTCTGATGCAATTTCTGTGTTTCACCGTCAATAAGAGAGTCCAAGGGATACAGTAAACCTGAAGTGAAGCATCGGAATCTAAAACTGGGCTCACAGAGGAGGTTCAAATCATAGAGAGTTAGAGTGTCAGTCCTCTTGGTCTTAAGTCGGCATTGTGCCTTTTGTATTAAATTTGGATGCAATTTCTGTGTTTCATCGTCAATATGAAGGTCCAAGCGATACAGTAAACCTGAAGTGAAGCATCGGAATCTAAAACTGGACTCACAGGAGAGGTTCAAATCATAGTAAGTTAGAGTGTCAGTCCTCTTGTACTTAGGTCGGCATTGTGCTTTTGTATTAAATTCGGATGCAATTTCTGCGTTTCATCTTCAATACGAAGGTCCAAGGTATACAGTAAACCCGAAGTGAAGCATCGGAATCTAAAACTGTACTCACAGGTGAGCTTCAAATCATAGAAAGGTAGAGTGTCAGTCTTCTTGTACTTAAGTCGGCATTGTGCCTTTTGTATTAAATTCGTATGCAATTTCTGTGGTTCATAGTCAATTAGAAGGT
The DNA here is from genome assembly GCF_021461395.2 of Schistocerca americana. NCBI lineage: Eukaryota > Metazoa > Arthropoda > Insecta > Orthoptera > Acrididae > Schistocerca > Schistocerca americana. The sequence goes on from NC_060130.1 coordinate 73,719,108, forward strand.
CCAAGGGATACAGTAAACCCGAAGTGAAGCATCGGAATCTACAACTGGACTCACAGCAGAGGTTCAAATCATAGAAAGTTAGAGTGTCAGTCCTCCTGTGCTTAAGTCGGCATTGTGCCTATTGTATTAAATTCGGATGCAATTTCCGTGTTTCATCGTCAATAAGAAGGTCCTAGGGATACAGTAAACCTGAAGTGAAGCATCGGAATCAAAAACTGGACTCACAGGAGTGGTTCAACTCATAGAAATTTTGAGTGTCAGTTCTCTTGTACTTAAGTCGGCATTGTGCTTTTTGAATTTAATTCCGATGCAATTTCTGTGCTTCATCGTCAAGAAGAAGGTCCAAGGGATACAGTAAACCTGAAGGGAAGCATCGGAATTTAAAACTGGACTTACAGGTGAGGTTCAAATAATAGAGAGTTAGAGTGTCAGTCCTCTTGTACTTACGTCCGCATTGAGCCTTTTGTATTAAATTCGGATGCAATTTCTGTGTTTCATCGTCAATAAGAAGGTCCAAGGGAGACAGTAAACCTGAAGTGATGCATCGGAATCTAAAACTGGACTCACAGGAGAAGTTCAAATCATAGAGAGTTAGCATGTCAGTCCTCTTGTACTTAAGTCGGCATTGTGCCTTTTGTATTACAATCGGATGCAATTTCTGTGTTTCATCGTCATTAAGATGGTCCATGGGATACAGTAAACCTTAAGTGAAGCATCGGAATCTAAAACCGGACTCACAGGAAAGGTTCAAATCATAGAATGTTAGAGTGTCAGTCCTCCTGTCCTTAAGTCGGCATTGTGCCTTTTGTATTGTCTTCTGATGCAATTTCTGTGTTTCATCGTCAATAAGAAAGTCCAAGGGATCCAGTAAACCTGAAGTGAAGCAATGGAATCTAAAACTGTTCTCACAGAGGAGGTTCAAATCATAGAGAGTTAGAGTGTCAGTCCTCTTGGTCTTAAGTCGGCATTGTGCCTTTTGTATTAAATTTGGATGCAATTTCTGTGTTTCATCGTCAATATGAAGGTCCAAGCGATACAGTAAACCTGAAGTGAAGCATCGGAATCTAAAACTGGACTCAAAGGAGAGGTTCAAATCATGGAAAGTTAGAGTTTCAAACCTCTTGTACTTAAGTCAGCATTGTGCCTTTTGTATTAAATTCAGTTGCAATTTCTGTGTTTCATCGTCAATAAGAAGGTCCAAGGGATACAGTAACCTGAAGTGAAGCATCGGAATCTAAAACTGGACTCACAGGAGAGGTTCGATCTTAGAAAGTTAGAGTGTCAGTTCTCTTGTACTTAAGTTGGCATTGTGCGTTTTGTATTAAATTCGGACGCAATTTCTGTGTTTCATCGCCAATAAGAAGGTCCAAGTGATACGGTAAACCTGTAGTGAAGCATCGGAATCTAAAACTGGACTCACATTAGAGGTTCGAATAATAGAGAGTTAGAGTGTCAGTCCTCTTGTAGTTAAGTCGGCATTGTGCCTTTTGTATTAAATTCAGATGCAATTTCTATGTTTCATCGACAATAAGAAGGTCCAAGTTATACAGTAAACCTGTAGTGAAGCATCGGAATCTAAAACTGGAGTCACAGGAGGGGTTCGAATCATAGAGAGTTAGAGGATCAGCCCTCTTGTACTTAAGTCGGCATTGTGCCTTTAGTATTATATTCGGATGCAATTTCTGTGTTTCATAGTCAATAAGAAGGTCCAAGGGATACAGTAAACCTGAAGCGAAGCATCGGAAAATAAAACTGGACACACAGGAGAGGTTCAAATCATAGAGAGTTAGAGTGTCAGTCCTCTTGTACTTAAGTCGGCACTGTACATTTTGTATTAAATTGGGATGCAATTTCTTTGTTTTATCGTCAATAAGAAGGTCCAAGGTATACAGTAAACCTGAAGTGAAGCATCGGAATCTAAAACTGGACTCACAGGAGAGGTTCAAATCATAGAAAGTTTGAGTGTCAGTCCTCTTGTACTTAAGTCGACATTGTGCCTTTTCTATTAAATTCGGATGCAATTTCTGTGTTTCATCGTCAATAAGAAGGTCCAAGGGAAACCTGAAGTGAAGCATCGGAATCTAAAACTGGTCTCACAGGAAAGGTTCAAAACAAAGAGAGTAAGAAGAGTCGGTCTTTTCGTACTTAATTCGGCATTGTGCCTTTTGTATTAAATTCGAATGCAATTTCTGTGTTTCATCGTCAATAAGAAGGTCCAAGGGATACAGTAAACCTGAAGTGAAGCATTGGAACCTAAAACTGAACTCACAGGTGAGGTTCAAATCATAGAAAGTTAGAGTGTCACTCATCTTGTACTTAGGTCGGCATTGTGCTTTTGTATTAAATTCGAGTGCAATTTCTGTGTTTCATCGTCAATAAGAAGGTCCAAGGGATACAGTAAAACTGAAGTGAAGCATCGGAATCTAAAACTGGAATCACAGGAGTGGTTCAAATCATAGAAATTTAGAGTGTCAGTTCTCTTGTACTTAAGTCGGCATTGTGCCTTTTGAATTTAATTCCGATGCAATTTCTGTGCTTCATCGTCAAGAAGAAGGTCCAAGGGATACAGTAAACCTGAAGGGAAGCATCGGAATTTAAAACTGGACTCACAGGAGAGGTTCAAATCATAGAAAGTTAGAGTGTCAGTCCCCTTGTAGTTACGTCCGCATTGTGCCTTTTGTATTAAACCGGATGCAATTTCTGTGTTTCATCGTCAATAAGAAGGTCCAAGGGATACAGTAAACCTGAAGCGATGCATCGGAATCCAAAACTGGACTCACAGGAGAAGTTCAAATCAAAGAGAGTTAGCATGTCAGTCCTCTTGTACTTAAGTCGGCATTGTGCCTTTTGTATTACATTCGGATGCAATTTCTGTGTTTCATCGTCATTAAGATGGTCCAAGGGATACAGTAAACCTGAAGTGAAGCATCGGAATCTAAAACCGGACTCACAGGAGAGGTTCAAATCATAGAATGTTAGAGTGTAAGTCCTCCTGTACTTAAGTCGGCATTGTGCCTTTTGTATTAACTTCTGATGCAATTTCTGTGTTTCATCGTCAATAAGAGAGTCCAAGGGATACAGTAAACCTGAAGTGAAGCATCGGAATCTAAAACTGGGCTCACAGAGGAGGTTCAAATCATAGAGAGTTAGAGTGTCAGTCCTCTTGGTCTTAAGACGGCATTGTGCCTTTTGTATTAAATTTGGATGCAATTTCTGTGTTTCATCGTCAATATGAAGGTCCAAGCGATACAGTAAACCTGAAGTGAAGCATTGGAATCTAAAACTGGACTCACAGGAGAGGTTCAAATCATAGTAAGTTAGAGTGTCAGTCCTCTTGTACTTAGGTTGGCATTGTGCATTTGTATTAAATTCGGATGCAATTTCTGTGTTTCATCTTCAATATGAAGGTCCAAGGTATACAGTAAACCCGAAGTGAAGCATCGGAATCTAAAACTGTACTCACAGGAGAGGTTCAAATCATAGAAAGGTAGAGTGTCAGTCTTCTTGTACTTAAGTCGGCATTGTGCCTTTTGTATTAAATTCGTATGCAATTTCTGTGGTTCATAGTCAATTAGAAGGTCCAAGGGATACAGTAAACCCGAAGTGAAGCATCGGAATCTACAACTGGACTCACAGCAGAGGTTCAAATCATAGAAAGTTAGAGTGTCAGTCCTCCTGTGCTTAAGTCGGCATTGTGCCTTTTGTATTAAATTCGGATGCAATTTCTGTGTTTCATCGTCAATAAGAAGGTCCAAGGGATACAGTAAACCTGAAGTGATGCATCGGAATCTAAAACTGGACTCACAGGAGAAGTTCAAATCATAGAGAGTTAGCATGTCAGTCCTCTTGTACTTAAGTCGGCATTGAGCCTTTTGTATTACATTCGGATGCAATTTCTGTGTTTCATCGTCATTAAGATGGTCCATGGGATACAGTAAACCTGAAGTGAAGCATCGGAATCTAAAACCGGACTCACAGGAGAGGTTCAAATCATAGAATGTTAGAGTGTAAGTCCTCCTGTACTTAAGTCGGCATTGTGCCTTTTGTACTAAATTCTGATGCAATTTCTGTGTTTCATCGTCAATAAGAATGTCCAAGGGATACAGTAAACCTGAAGTGAAGCATCGGAATCTAAAACTGGGCTCACAGAGGAGGTTCAAATAATAGAGAGTTAGAGTGTCAGTCCTCTTGGTCTTAAGTCGGCATTGTGCCTTTTGTATTAAAATTGGATGCAATTTCTGTGTTTCATCGTCAATATGAAGGTCCAAGCGATACAGTAAACCTGAAGTGAAGCATCGGAATCTAAAACTGGACTCACAGGTGAGGTTCAATTCATAGAAAGTTAGAGTGTCAGTCATCTTGTACTTAGGTCGGCATTGTGCTTTTGTATTAAATTCGAATGCAATTTCTGTGTTTCATCGTCAATAAGAAGGTCCAAGGGAAACAGTAAATCTGAAGTGAAGCATCGGAATCTAAAACTGGAATCACAGGAGAGGTTCAAATCATAGAAATTTAGAGTGTCAGTTCTCTTGTACTTAAGTCGGCAGTGTGCCTTTTGAATTTAATTCCGATGCAATTTCTGTGCTTCATCGTCAAGAAGAAGGTCTAAGGGATACAGTAAACGTGAAGTGAAGCATCGGAATTTAAAACTGGACTCACAGGAGAGGTTCAAATCATAGAAAGTTAGAGTGTCAGTGCTCTTGTACTTAAGTCGGCATTGTGCCTATTCACTTAATTACGGATGCAATTTATGTGTTTCATCTTCAATAAGAAGGTCCAAGGGATACAGTAAACATGAAGTGAGGTACGGAATCTAAACCTGAACTCACAGGAGAGGTTCACATCATAGAGAGTTGGAGTGTTAGTCCCCTTGTACTTAAGTCAGCATTGTGACTTTTGTATTAAATTCGGATGCAATTTCTGTGTTTCATCGTCAATAAGAAGGTCCAAGCGATACAGTAAACCTGAAGTGAATCATCGGAATCGAAAATTGGACTCACAGGAGAGGTTCAAATCATAGAAAGTTAGAGTGTCAGTGCTCTTGTACTTAAGTCGGCATTTTGCCTTTTGTATTAAATTCGGATGAAATTTCAGTGTTTCATTGTCATTAAGAAGGTCCAAGGGATACAGTAAACCTGAAGTGAAGCATCGGAATCTAAAACTGGACTCACAGGAGAGCTTCAAATCATAGAAAGTTAGAGTGTCAGTCCTCTTGTACTTAAGTCGGCATTGTGCCTTTTGTATTAAATTCGGATGCAATTTCTGTATTTCATCATCAATAAGAAGGTCCAAGGGATACAGTAAACCTGAAGTGATGCATCGGAATGTAAAACTGGACTCACAGGAGAAGTTCAAATCATAGAGAGTTAGCGTGTCAGTCCTCTTGTACTTAAGTCGGCATTGTGCCTTTTGTATTAAATTCGGGTGCAATTTCTGTGTTTCATAGTCAATTAGAAGGTCCAAGGGATACAGTAGAACTGAAGTGAAGCATCGGAATCTACAACTGTACTCACAGCAGAGGTTCAAATAATAGAAAGTTTGAGTGTCAGTCCTCTTGTGCTTAAGTCGGCATTGTGCCTTTTGTATTAAATTCGGATGCAATTTCCGTGTTTCATCGACAATAAGAAGGTCCTAGGGATACGGTAAACCTGAAGTGAAGCATCGGAATCTAAAACTGGACTCACAGGAGTGGTTCAACTCATAGAAATTTAGAGTGTCAGTTCTCTTGTACTTAAGTCGGCATTGTGCTTTTTGAATTTAATTCCGATGCAATTTCTGTGCTTCATCGTCAAGAAGAAGGTCCAAGGGATACAGTAAACCTGAAGTGAAGCATCGGAATTTAAAACTGGACTTACAGGAGAGGTTCAAATCATAGAAAGTTAGAGTGTCAGTCCTCTTGTACTTACGTCCGCATTGTGCCTTTTGTATTAAATTTGGATGCAATTTCTGTGCGTCATCGTCAATATGAAGGTCCAAGGGATACAGTAAACATGAAGTGAAGCATCGGAATCTAAAACTTTACTCACAGGAGAGGTTCAAATCTTAGAAAGTTAGAGTGTCAGTCCTCTTGTACTTAAGTCGGCATTGTGCCTTTTGTATTAAATTCAGATGCTTTTTCTGTGTTTCATCGTCAATAAGAAGGTCCGAGGGATACAGTAAACCTGAAGTGAAGCATCGGAAGCTAAGACAGGACACACAGGAGAGGTTCAAATCATAGAAAGTTTGAGTGTCAGTCCTCTTGTACTTAAATCGGCATTGCGCCTTTTGTATTAAATTCGGATGCAATATCTGTATTTCATCGTCAATCAGAAGTTCCAAGGGATACAGTAAACCTGAAGTGAAGACTCGGAATCTAAAACTGGACACACAGGAGCGGTTCTAATCATAGAAAGTTACAGTTTCAGTCCTCTTGTACTGAAGTCGGCATTGTGCATTTTGTATTAAATTGGGATGCAATTTCTGTGTTTTATCGTCAATATGAAGGTCCAAGGGATACAGTAAACATGAAGTGAAGCATCGGAATCTAAAACTTTACTCACAGGAGAGGTTCATATCATAGAAAGTTTGAGTGTCAGTCCTCTTGTACTTAAATCGACAATGTGCCTTTTCTATTAAATTCGGATGCAATTTCTGTGTTTCATCGTCAATAAGAAGGTCCAAGGGAAACCTGAAGTGAAGCATCGGAATCTAAAACTGGTCTCACAGGAAAGGTTCAAAACAAAGAGAGTAAGAACAGTCGGTCTTTTCGTACTTAATTCTGCATTGTGCCTTTTGTATTAAATTCGGATGCAATTTCTGTGTTACATCGTCAGTAAGAAGGTCCAAGGGATACAGTAAAACTAAAGTGAAGCATCGGAATCTATAACTGGACTCACAGGAGAGGTTCAAATCATAGAAATTTAGAGTGTCAGTTCTCTTGTATTTCAGTCGGCATTGTGCCTATTGAATTTAATTCCGATGCAAATTCGGTGCTTCATCGTCAAGAAGAATGTCCAAGGGATACAGTAAACCTGAAGTGAAGCATCGGAATCTAAAACTGGACTCACAGGAGAGGTTCAAATCATAGAAAATTAGAGTGTCAGTCCTCTTGTACTTAAGTCCGCATTGTGCCTTTTGTATTAATTTCGGATGCAATTTCAGTGTTTCATCGTCAATAACACGGTCCAAGGGATACAGTAAACCTGAAGTGAGGCATCGGAATCTAAAACTGGACTCACAGGAGAGGTTCAAATCATAGGATGTTAGAGTGTCAGTCCCCTTGTACTTAAGTCGGCATTGTGCCTTTTGTATAAAATTCGGATGCAATTTCTGTGTTTCACCGTCAATAAGAAGGTCCAAGGTATAGAGTTATCGTGAAGTGAAGCATCGGAATCAAAAACTGGACTGACAGGAGAGGTTCATATCATAGAAAGTTAGAGAGTCAGTCCCCTTGTACTTAAGTCGGCATTGTGCCTTTTGTATAAAATTCGGATGCAATTTCTGTGTTTCATCGTCAATAAGAAAGTCCAAGCGATACAGTAAACCTGAAGTGAAGCATCGGAATCTAAATCTGGACTCAAAGGAGAGGTTCAAATCATAGAAAGATAGAGTGTCAGTCCTCTTGTACTTAAGTCAGCATTGTGCCTTTTGTATTAAATTCGGATGCATTTTCTGTGTTTCACCGTCAATAAGAAGGTCCAAGGTATAGAGTTATCGTGAAGTGAAGCATCAGAATCAAAAACTGGACTGACAGGAGAGGTTCATATCATAGAAAGTTAGAGTGTCAGTCCCCTTGTACTTAAGTCGGCATTGTGCCTTTTGTATAAAATTCGGATGCAATTTCTGTGTTTCATCGCCTATAAGAAAGTCCAAGCGATACAGTAAACCTGAAGTGAAGCATCGGAATCTAAATCTGGACTCAAAGGAGAGGTTCAAATCATAGAAAGATAGAGTGTCAGTCCTCTTGTACTTAAGTCAGCATTGTGCCTTTTGTATTAAATTCAGATGCAATTTCTGTGTTTCATCGTCAATAAGAAGGTCCAAGGGATACAGTTAACCTGAAGTGAAGCATCGGAATCTAAAACTGGACTCACAGGAGAGGTTCGATCGAAGAAAGTTAGAGTGTCAGTCCTCTTGTACTTAAGTCGGCATTGTGCCTTTTGTATTCAATTCGGATGCAATTTCTGTGTTCCATCGTCAATAAAAAGGTCCAAGGGATTCAGTAAACCTGAAGTGATGCATCGGAAGCTAAAACAGGGCACACAGGAGAGGTTCAAATCATAGAAAGTTAGAGTGTCAGTCCTCTTGTACTTAAATCGGCATTGCGCCTTTTGTATTAAATTCGGATGCAATATCTGTATTTCATCGTCAATAAGAAGATCCATGGAATACAGTAAACCTGAAGTGAAGCAACCGAAAATAAAACTGGACACACAGGAGAGGTTCAAATCATAGAAAGTTACAGTGTCAGTCCTCTTGTAATTAAGTCAGCATTGTACATTTTGTATTAAATTGGCATGCAATTTCTTTGTTTTATCGTCAATAAGAAGGTCCAAGGTATACAGTAAACCTGAAGTGAAGCATCGGAATCTAAATCTTGACTCACAGGAGAGGTTCAAATCATAGAAAGTTTGAGTGTCAGTCCTCTTGTACTTAAATCGACATTGCGCCTTTTCTATTAAATTCGGATGCAATTTCTGTGATTCATCGTCAATAAGAAGGTCCAAGGGAACCCTGAAGTGAAGCATCGGAATCTAAAACTGGTCGCACAGGAAAGGTTCAAAACAAAGAGAGTAATAACAGTCGGTCTTTTCGTACTTAATTCTGCATTGTGCCTTTTGTATTAATTTCGGATGCAATTTCTGTGTTTCATCGTCAATAAGAAGGTCCAAGGGATACAGTAAACCTGAAGTGAAGCATTGGAATCTAAAACTGGACTCACAGGTGAGGTTCAAATCATAGAAAGTTTGAGTGTCAGTCCGCTTGTACTTAAGTCCGCATTGTGCCTTTTGTATTAAATTCGGATGCAATTTCTGTGTTTCATCGTCAATAAGACGGTCCAAGGGATACAGTAAACCTGAAGTGAGGCATCGGAATCTAAAACTGGACTCACAGTAGAGGTTCAAATCATAGAAAGTTAGAGTGTCAGTCCTCTTGTACTTAAATCGGCATTGCGCCTTTTGTATTAAATTCGGATGCAATATCTGTATTTCATCGTCAATAAGAAGATCCAAGGGAAACAGTAAACCTGAAGTGAAGCATCGGAAAATAAAACTGGACACACAGGAGAGGTTCAAATCATAGAAAGTTACAGTGTCAGTCCTCTTGTAATTAAGTCGGCATTGTACATTTTGTATTAAATTGGTATGCAATTTCTTTGTTTTATCGTCAATAAGAAGGTCCAAGGTATACAGTAAACCTGACGTGAAGCATCGGAATCTAAATCTGGACTCACAGGACAGGTTCAAATCATAGAAAGTTTGAGTGTCAGTCCTCTTGTACTTAAATCGACATTGTGCCTTTTCTATTAATATCGGATGCAAATTCTGTGTTTCATCGTCATTAAGAAGGTCCAAGGGAAACCTGAAGTGAAGCATCGGAATCTAAAACTGGTCTCACAGGAAAGGTTCAAAACAAAGAGAGTAAGAACAGTCGGTCTTTTCGTACTTAATTCTGCATTGTGCCTTTAGTATTAAATTCGGATGCAATTTCTGTGTTTCATCGTCAATAAGAGGGTCCAAGGGATACAGTAAACCTGAAGTGAAGCATTGGAATCTAAAACTGGACTCACAGGTGAGGTTCAAATCATAGAAAGTTAGAGTGTCAGTCCTCTTGTACTTAAGTCGGCATTGTGCATTTTGTATTAAATTCGGATGCATTTTCTGTGTTTCACCGTCAATAAGAAGGTCCAAGGTAAAGAGTTATCGTGAAGTGAAGCATCGGAATCTAAAACTGGACTCACAGGAGAGGTTCATATCATACAACGTTAGAGTGTCAGTCCCCTTGTACTTAAGTCGGCATTGTGCCTTTTGTATAAAATTCGGATGCAATTTCTGTGTTTCATCGTCAATAAGAAGGTCCAAGCGATACAGTAAACCTGAAGTGAAGCATCGGAATCTAAATCTGGACTCAAAGGAGAGGTTCAAATCATAGAAAGTTAGAGTGTCAGTCCTCTTGTACTTAAGTCAGCATTGTGCCTTTTGTATTAAATACAGATGCAATTTCTGTGTTTCATCGTCAATAAGAAGGTCCAAGGGATACAGTAGACCTGAAGTGAAGCATCGGAATGTAAAACTGGACTCACAGGAGAGGTTCGATCGAAGAAAGTTAGAGTGTCAGTCCTCTTGTACTTAAGTCGGCATTGAGTTTTTTGTATTCAATTCGGATGCAATTTCTGTGTTTCATCGTCAATAAGAAGGTAGAAGTGATACAGTAAACCTGTAGTGAAGCATCGGAATCTAAAACTGGACTCACAGGAGAGGTTCGAATCATAGAGAGTTAGAGGGTCAGTCCTCTTGTACATAAGTCGGCATTGTGCCTTTTGTATTAAATTCGGATGCAATTTCTGTGTTTCATCGTCAATAAGAAGGTCCAAGGGATACAGTAAACCTGAAGTGAAGCATCGGAAGCTAAAACAGGGCACACAGGAGAGGTTCAAATCATAGAAAGTTAGAGTGTCAGTCCTCCTGTACTTAAATCGGCATTGCGCATTTGTATTAGATTCGGATGCAATATCTGTATTTCATCGTCAATAAGAAGATCCAGAGGATACAGTAAACCTGAAGTGAAGCATCGGAAAATAAAACTGGACACACAGGAGAGGTTCAAATCATAGAAAGTTACAGTGTCAGTCCTCTTGTAATTAAGTCGGCATTGTACATTTTGTATTAAATTGGCATGCTATTTCTTTGTTTTATCGTCAATAAGAAGGTCCAAGGGATACAACTAACCTGAAGTGAAGCATTGGAAACTAAAACTGGACTCACAGGAGAGGTTCGATCATAGAAATTTAGAAAGTCAGTCATCTTGTACTTAAGTGGTCATTGTGCCTCTTGTATTAAATTCGGATGCTATTTCTGTGTTTCGTCGTCAATAAGAAGGTCCAAGGGATACAGTAAACCTGAAGTGAGGCATCGGAATCTAAAACTGGACTCACAGGAGAGGTTCAAATCATAGAGAGTTACAGTGTCAGTCCTCGTGTACTTAAGTCGGCATTGTGCCTTTTGTATTAAATTCGGATGCAATTTCTGTGTTTCATCGTCAATAAGAAGGTCCAAGGGATACAGTAAACCTGAAGTGAAGCATCGGAAGCTAAAACAGGGCACACAGGAGAGGTTCAAATCATAGAAAGTTAGAGTGTCAGTCCTCTTGTTTTTAAATCGGCATTGCGCCTTTTGTATTAAATTCTGATGCAATATCTGTATTTCATCGCCAATAAGAAGATCCAAGGAATACAGTAAATCTGTAGTGAAGCATCGGAACCTAAAACTGGACACACAGGAGAGGTTCAAACCATTGAAATTTACAGTGTCAGTCCTCTTGTACTTAAGTCGGCATTGTGCATTTTGTATTAAATTGGGATGCAATTTCTTTGTTTTATCGTCAATAAGAAGGTCCAAGGTATACAGTAAATCTGAAGTGAAGCATCGGAATCTAAAACTGGACTCACAGGAGAGGTTCAAATCATTGAAAGTTTGAGTGTCAGTCCTCTTGTATTCAAGTCGGCATTGTGCATTTTGTATTAAATTAGGATGCAATTTCTGTGTTTCATCGTCAATAAGAAGGTCCAAGGTAAACAGTTAACCAGAAGTGAAGCATCGGAATCTAAAACAGCACTCACAGGAGAGGTTCAAATTATAGAAAGTTAGAGTGTCAGTTCACTTGTACTTAAGTCGGCATTGTGCCTATTGAATGTAATTCCGATGTAGTTTCTGTGCTTCATCGTCAAGAAGAAGGTCCACGGGATACAGTAAACCTGAAGTGAAGCATCGAAATTTAAAACTGGACTCAAAGGAGAGGTTCAAATCATAGAAAGTTAGAATGTCAGTCCTCCCTTACTTAAGTCCGCATTGTGCCTTTTGTATTAAATTCGGATGCAATTTCTGTGTTTCATCGTCAATAAGACGGTCCAAGGGATACAGTAAACCTGAAGTGAGGCATCGGAATCTAAAACTGGACTCACAGGAGAGGTTCAAATCATAGAAAGTTAGAGTGTCAGTCCTCTTGTTCTTAAGTCGGCATTGTGCCTTTTGTATTAAATTCGGATGCAATTTCTGTGTTTCATCGTCAATAAGAAGGTCCAAGCGATACAGTAAACCTGAGGTGAAGCATCGGAATCTAAAACTGGACTCAAAGGAGAGGTTCAATCATAGAAAGTTACAGTGTCAGTCCTCTTGTACTTAAGTCAGCATTGTGCCTTCTGTATTAAATTCAGATGCAATTTCTGTGTTTCATCGTCAATAAGAAGGTCCAAGTGATACAGTAAACCTGTGGTAAAACATCGGTATCTAAAACTGGACTAACAGGTGAGGTTCGAATCATAGAGAGTTAAAGGGTCAGTCCTCTTGTACTTAAGTCGGCTTTGTGCCTTTTGTATTCAATTCGCATGTAATTACTGTGTTTCATCGTCAATAAGAAGGTCCAAGGGATACAGTAAACCTGATGTGAAGCATCGGAAGCTAAAACAGGACTCACAGGAGAGGTTCAAATTATAGAAAGTTAGAGTGTCAGTCCTCTTGTACTTAAGTCGTCATTGTGCCTCTTGTATTAAATTCGGATGCTATATCTGTGTTTCGTCGTCAATAAGAAGGTCCAAGGGATACAGTAAACCTGAAGTGAGGCATCGGAATCTAAAACTGGACTCACAGAGGAGATTCAAATCATAGAGGGTTAGAGTGTCAGTCCTCTTGTTCTTAAGTCGGCATTGTGCCTTTTGTATTAAATTTGGATGCAAGTTCTGTGTGTCATCGTCAATAAGAAGGTCCAAGGGATACAGTAAACATGAAGTGAAGCATCGGAATCTAAAACTTTACTCACAGGAGAGGTTCAAATCATACAATGTTGGAGTGTCAGTCCTCTTGTACTTAAGTCGGCATTGTGCCTTTTGTATTAAATTCGGATGCAATCTCTGTGTTTCATCGGCAATAAGAAGGTCCAAGGGGTACAGTAAACCTGAAGTGAAGCATCGGATTCTAAAACTGGACTCACAGGAGAGGTTCAAATCATAGAAAGTTAGAGTGTCAGTAATCTTGTACTTAAGTCGGTATTGTATCTTTTGTATTAAATTCGGATGCAAGATCCGCGTTTTATCGTCAATAAGAATGTCCAAGGGATACAGTAAACCTCAAGTTAAGCATCGGAATCTAAAACGGGACTCACAGCAGAGGTTCAAATCATAGAAACTTAGAGTGTCAGTCCTCTTGTGCTTAAGTCGGCATTGTGCCTTTTGTATTAAATTCGGATGCAATTTCTGTGTTTCATTGTCAATAAGAAGGTCCAAGGGAGACAGTAAACCTGAAGTGAAGCATCTGAATCTAAATCTGGACTCACAGGAGAGGTTCAAATCATAGAAATTTAGAGTGTTAGCCCTCTTGTACTTAAGTCGGCATTGTGCATTTTGTTTAAAATTCGGATGCAATTTGTGTGTTTCATCGTCAATAATAAGGTCCAAGGGATACAGTAAACCTGAAGTGAAGCATCGGAATCTAAAACTGGACTCACAGGAGAGGTTCAAATCATAGAAAGTTAGAGTGTCAGTTCACTTGTACTTAATTCGGCATTGTGCCTTTTGAATTTAACTCCGATGCAATTTCTGTGCTTCATCGTCAAGAAGAAGGTCCACGGGATACAGTAAACCTGAAGTGAAGCATCGGAATCTAAAACTGGACTCACAGGAGAGGTTCAAATCATAAAAAGTTAGAATGTCAGTCCTCTTGTACTTAAGTCCGCATTGTGCCTCTTGTATTAAATTCCCATGCAATTTCTGTGTTTCATCGTCAATAAGACGGTCCAAGGGATACAGTAAACCTGAAGTGAGGCATCGGAATCTAAAACTGGACTCACAGGAGAGGTTCAAATCATAGAAAGTTAGAGTGTCAGTCCTCTTGTACTTAAGTCGGCATTGTGCCTTTTGTATAAAATTCGGATGCAATTTCTGTGTTTCATTGTCAATAAGAAGGTCCAAGGGAGACAGTAAACCTGAAGTTAAGCATCGGAATCTAAATCTGGACTCTCAGGAGAGGTTCAAATCATACAAAGTTAGAGTGTTAGCCCTCTTGTACTTAAGTCGGCATTGTGCCTTTTGTATAAAATTCGGATGCAAATTGTGTGTTTCATCGTGAATAAGAAGGTCCAACGGATACAGTAAACCATAAGTGAAGCATCGGAATATAAAACTGGACTCACAGGAGAGGTTCAAATCATAGAGAGTTAGAGTGTCAGTCCTCTAGTACTTAAGTCGGCATTGTGCTTTTTGTGTTACATTCGGATGCAATTTCTGTGTTTCATCGTCAGTAAGATGGTCCAAGGCATACAGTAAACCTGAAGTGAAGCATCGGAATCTAAAACTGGACTCACAGGAGAGGTTCAAATCAAATAATGTTAGAGTGTCAGTCCTCTTGTACTTAAGTGGGCATTGTGCCTCTTTGTGTTAAATTCGGATGCAATTTCTGTGTTTCATCGTCAATAAGAAAGTCCAAGGGATACAGTTAACCTGAAGTTAAGCATCGGAATCTAAAGCTGTACTCACAGAGGAGGTTCAAATCATAGAGAGTTAGAGTGTCAGTCCTCTTGTTCTTAAGTCGGCATTGTGCCTTTTGTATTAAATTATAATGCAATTTCTGTGTTTCATCGTGAATAAGAAGCTCCAAGGGATACAGTAAACATGAAGTGAAGCGTCGGAATCTAAAACTTTACTCACTGGAGAGCTTCAAACCATATAAATATAGAGTGTCAGTGCTCTTGTACTTAAGTCGGCATTGTGCCTTTTGTATTACATTCGGATGCAATTTCTGTGTTTCATCGTCAGTAAGAAGGTCCAAGGGATGCAATAAACCTGAAGTGAAACATCGGAATCTAAAACTGGACTCTGAGGAACGGTTCAAATCAAAGAAAGTTAGAGTGTCAGCGCTCTTGTACTTAAGCCGGCATTGTGCCTATTGTATTAAATTCGGATGCAATTTATGTGTTTCATCTTCAATAAGAAGGTCCAAGGGACACAGTAAACATGAAGTGAAGTACGGAATCTAAAACTGGACTCACAGGAAAGGTTCAAATCATAGAGAATTAGAGTGTCAGTCCTCTTGTACATAAGTCGGCATTGTGACTTTAGTATTAATTTCGGATGCAATTTCTGTGCTTCATCGTCAAGAAGAAGGTCCACGGGATACAGTAAACCTGAAGTGAAGCATCGAAATTTAAAACTGGACTCACAGGAGAGGTTCAAATCATAGAAAGTTAGAATGTCAGTACTCCTGTACATAAGTCCGCATTGTGCCTTTTGTATTAAATTCGCATGCAATTTCTGTGTTTCATCGTCAATAAGACGGTCCAAGGGATACAGTAAACCCGAAGTGAGGCATCGGAATCTAAAACTGGACTCACAGGAGAGGTTCAAATCATAGAAAGTTAGAGTGTCAGTGCTCTTGTACTTAAGTCGGCATTGTGCCTTTTGTATTAAATTCGGATGCGATTTCTGTGTTTCATTGTCAATAAGAAGGTCCAAGATAGACAGTAAACCTGAAGTGAAGCATCGGAATCCAAATCTGGACTCACAGGAGAGGTTCAAATCATAGAAAGTTAGAGTGTTAGCCCTCTTGTACTTCAGTCGGCATTGTGCCTTTTGTATTACATTCGGATGCAATTTCTGTGTTTCATCGTCAATAAGAAGGTCCAAGGGATACAGTAAACCTGAAGTGAAGCATCGGAATCTAAAACTGGACTCACAGGAGAGGTTCAAATCATAGAGAGTTAGAGTGTCAGTCCTCTAGTAGTTAAGTCGGCATTGTGCCATTTGTATTACATTCGGATGAAATTTCTGTGTTTCATCGTCAATAAGAAGGTCCAAGGCATACAGTAAACCTGAAGTGAAGCTTCGGAATCTAAATCTGGACTCACAGGAGAGGTTCAAATCATAGAATGTTAGAGTGTCAGTCCTCTTGTACTTAAGTCGGCATTGTGCCTTTTGTGTTAAATTCGGATGCAATTTCTGTGTTTCATCGTCAATAAGGAAGTCCAAGGGATACAGTTAACCTGAAGTGAAGCATCGGAATCTAAAACTGGACTCACAGAGGAGGTTCAAATCATAGAGAGTTAGAGTGTCAGTCCTCTTGTCCTTAAGTCGGCATTGTGCCTTTCGTATTAAATTTTAATGCAATTTCTGTGTTTCATCGTGAATAAGAAGCTCCAAGGGATACAGTAAACATGAAGTGAAGCGTCGGAATCTAAAACTTTACTCACTGGAGAGCTTCAAACCATAGAAAGTTAGAGTGTCAGTGCTCTTGTACTTAAGTCGGCATTGTGCCTTTTGTATTACATTCGGATGCAATTTCTGTGTTTCATCGTCAGTAAGAAGGTGCAAGGGATACAGTAAACCTGAAGTGAAACATCGGAATCTAAAACTGGACTCTGAGGAACGGTTCAAATCAAAGAAAGTTAGAGTGTCAGTGCTCTTGTACTTAAGTCGGCATTGTGCCTATTGTATTAAATTCGGATGCAATTTATGTGTTTCATCTTCAATAAGAAGGTCCAAGGGATACAGTAAACATGAAGTGAAGTACGGAATCTAAAACTGGACTCACAGGAGAGGTTCAAATCATCGAGAATTAGTGTGTCAGTCGTCTTGTACTTAAGTCGGCATTGTGACTTTAGTATTAAATTCGGATGCAATTTCTGTGTTTCATCGTCAATAAGAAGGTCCAAGTGATACAGTAAACCTGTAGTGAAGCATCGGAATCTAAAACTGGACTCACAGGAGAGGTTCGAATCATTGAGAGTTAGAGTGTCAGTCCCCTTGTACTTAAGTCGGCATTGTGCCTTTTATGTTAAATTCGGATGCAATTTCCGTGTTTCATCGTCAATAAGAAGGTCCAAGGCATAAAGTAAACCTGCTGTGAAGCATCGGATGCTAAAACAGGACACACAGGAGAGGTTCAAATCATAGAAAGTTAGAGTGTCAGTCCTCTTGTACTTCAATCGGCATTGCGCCTTTTGTATTAAATTCGGATGCAATATCAGTATTTCATCGTCAATAAGAAGATCCAAGGGATACAGTAAACCTGAAGTGAAGCATCGGAATCTAAAACTGGACACACCGGAGAGGTTCAAATCATAGAGAGTTACAGTGTCAGTCCTCTTGTACTAAAGTCGGCATTGTGCATTTTGTATTAAATTGGGAAGCAATTTCTGCGTTTTATCGTCAATAAGAACGTCCAAGGTATACACTAAACCTGAAGTGAAGCATCGGAATCTAAAACTGGACTCACAGGAGAGGTTCAATTCATAGACAGTTAGAGTGTCAGTCCTCTTGTACTTAAGTCCGCATTGTGCCTTTAGTATTAAATTCGGATGCAATTTCTGTGTTTCATCGTCAATAAGAAGGTCCGAGCGATACAGTAAACCTGAAGTAAAGCATCGGAATCTAAAACTGGACTCACAGGAGAGGTTCGATCATAGACAGTTAGAGTGTCAGTCCTCTTGTACTTAAGTCGTCATTGTGCTTTTGTATTAAATTCGGATGCAATTTCTGTGTTTCATCGTCAGTAAGAAGGTCCAAGGGATACAGTAAACCTGAAGGGAAACATCGGAATCTAAAACTGGACTCTGAAGAGCGGTTCAAATCAAAGAAAGTTAGAGTGTCAGTGCTCATGTACTTAAGTCGGCATTGTGCCTATTGTACTAAATTCGGATGCAATTTATGTGTTTCATCTTCAATAAGAAGGTCCAAGGGATACATTAAAAATGAAGTGAAGTACGGAATCCAAAACTGGACTCACAGGAGAGGTTCAAATCATAGAGAGTTAGAGTGTCAGTCCTCTGGTTCTTACGCCGGCATTGTGCCTTTTGTATTAAATTTGGATGCAATTTCTGTGTGTCATCGTCAACAAGAAAGTCCAAAGGATTTAGTAAACATGAAGTGTAGCATCGGAATCTGAAACTTTACTCACAGGAGAGGTTCAAATCATAGAAAGTTAGAGTGTCAGTCCTCTTGTACTTAAGTCGGCATTGTGCCTTTTGTATTACATTCGGATGCAATTTCTCTGTTTCATCGTCAGTAAGAAGGTCCAAGGGATACAGTAAACCTGAAGTGAAGCTCCGGAATCTAAAACTGGACTCTGAGCAGCGGTTCAAATGAAAGAAATTTAGTGTGTCAGTGCTCTTGTACTTAAGGCGGCATTGTACCTATTGTATTAAATTCGGATGCAATTTATGTGTTTCATCTTCAATAAGAAGGGCCAAAAGATACAGTAAACATGAAGTGAAGTACGGAATCAAAAACTGGACTCACAGCAGAGGTTCAAATCATACAGAGTTAGAGTGTCAGTCCTCTTGTACTTAAGTCGGCATTGTGACTTTTGTATTAAATTCGGATGCAATTTCTGTGTTTCATCGTCAATAAGAAAAGTCCAAGTGATACAGTAAACCAGTAGTGAAGCATCGGAATCTAAAACTGGACTCACAGGAGAGGTTCGAATCATAGAGAGTTAGAGTGTCAGTCCTCTTTTACTTAAGTCGGCATTGTGCCTTTTGTATTAAATTCGGATGCAATTTCTGTGTTTCATCGTCAATAAGAAGGTCCAAGGGATACAAAAAACCTGAAATGAAGCATCGGAAGCTAAAACAGGACACAAAGGAGAGGTTCAAATCATAGAAAGTTAGAGTGTCAGTCCTCTTGTACTTGAGTCGTCATTGTGCCTTTTGTATTAAATTCGGATGCAATTTCTGTGTTTCGTCGTCAATACGAAGGTCCAAGGGATACAGTAAACCTGAAGTGAGGCATCGGAATCTATAACTGGACTCACAGAGGAGGTTCAAATCATAGAGAGTTAGAGTGTCTGTCCTCTTATTCTTAAGTCGGCATTGTGCCTTTTGTATTAAATTGGGAAGCAATTTCTCTGTGTCATCGTCAATAAGAAGGTCCAAGGGATACAGTAAACATGAAGTGAAGCATCGGAATCTAAAACTTTCCTCACAGGAGAGGTTCAAATCATAGAAAGTTAGAGTGTCAGTCCTCTTGTACTTAAGTCGGCATTGTGCCTTTTGTATTGAATTCGGATGCAATTTCTGTGTTTCATCGTCAATAAGAAGGTCCAAGGGATACAGTAAACCTGAAGTGAAGCATCGGAATCTAAAACTGGACTCACAGGAGAGGTTCAAATCATAGAAAGTAAGTGTGTCAGTCCTCTTGTACTTAAGTCGGCATTGTGCCTTTTGTATTAAATTCGGATGCAATTTCTGTGTTTCATCGTCAATAAGATGGTCCAAGGGATACAGTAAACCTAAAGTGAAGCATCGGAATCTATAACTGGACTCACAGGAGAGGTTCAAATCATAGAAAGTGACAGTGTCAGTCCTCCTGTTCTTAAGTCGGAATTATGCTTTTGTATTAAATTCGGATGCTATTTCTGTGATTCTTCGTCAATAAGGAGGTCCAAGGGATACAGTACACCTGAAGTGAAGCATCGGAATCTAAAACTGGACTCACAGGGGACGTTCAAATCATAGAAAGTTAGAGTGTTAGTCCTCTTGTACTTAAGTCGGCATTGTGCATTTTGTTTTAAATTTGAATGCAATTTCTGTGTTTCATCGTCAATAAGAAGGTCGAGGTATACTGTATACCTGAAGTGAAGCATCGGAATCTAAAACTGGACTCACAGGAGAGAAAGTTAGAGTGTCAGTCCTCTTGTACTTAAGTCGGCATTGTGCCTTTTGTATTAAATTCGAATGCAATTTCTGTGTATAATCGTCAATTAGAAGGTCCAAGGGATACAGTAAACCTGAAGTGAAGCATCGGAAACTAAAACTGGACTCACAGGAGAGGTTCAAATCATAGAAAGTTAGTGTGTCAGTCCTCTTGACTTAAGTCGGCATTGTGCCTTTTGTATTAAATTCGGATCCAATTTCTGTGTTTCATCTTCAATAACAAGGTCCAAGGGATACAGTAAACCTGAAGTGAGGCATCGGAATCTAAAACTGGACACACAGGAGCGGTTGAAATCATAGAAAGTTAGAGTGTCAGTCTTCTTGTACTTAAGTCGGCACTGTGCCTTTTGTATTAAATTCGGATGCAATTTCTGTGTTTCATTCTGAATAAGAAGGTCCAAGGGATACAGTAATCCTGAAGTGAAGCATAGGAATCTAAAACTAGACTCACAGGAGAGGTTCAAAGCATTGAAAGTTAGAGTGTCAGTCCTCTTGTACTTAAGTCGGCATTGTGCCTTTTGTATTGAATTCGGGTGCAATTTCTGTGTTTCATCGTCAATAAGAAGGTCCAAGGGATACAGTAAACCTAAAGTGAAGCATCGGAATCTAAAACTGGACTCACAGGAGAGGTTCAAATCATAGAAAGTTAGAGTGTCAGTCCTCTTGTACTTAAGTCGGCATTGTGCCTTTTGTATTAAATTCGGATGCAATTTCTGTGTTTCATCGTCAATAAGAAGGTCCAAGGGATACAGTAAACCTGAAGTGAAGCATCGGTATCTAAAACTGGACTCACAGGAGAGGTTCATTTCATAGAAAGTTAGAGTGTCCGTCCTCTTGTACTTAAGTCGGCATTGTGCCTTTTGTATTAAATTCGGATGCAATTTCTGTGTTTCATCTTCAATAAGAAGGTCCAAGGGATACAGTAAACCTGAAGTGAGGCATCGGAATCTAAAACTGGACACACAGGAGCGGTTGAAATCATAGAAAATTAGAGTGTCAGTCCTCTTGTACTTAAGTCGCCACTGTGCCTTTTGTATTAAATTCGGATGCAATTTCTGTGTTTCATCGTCAATAAGAAGGTCCAAGGGATACAGTAATCCTGAAGTGAAGCATAGGAATCTAAAACTGGACTCACAGGAGAGGTTCGAATCATAGAAAGTGAGAGTGTCGGTCCTGTTGTACTTAAGTCGGCATTGTGCCTTTTGTATTGAATTCGGATGCATTTTCTGTGTTTCATCGTGAATAAGAAGGTCCAAGGGATACAGTAAACCTGAAGTGTAGCATCGGAATCTAAAACTGGACTCACAGGAGATGTTCAAATCATAGAAAGTTAGAGTGTAAGTCCTCCTGTACTTAAGTCGGCATTGTGCCTTTTGTATTAAATTCGGATGCAATTTCTGTGTTTCATCGTCTATAAGAAGGTCCATGGGATAGAGTAAACCTGAAGTGAAGCATCGGTATCTAAAACTGGACTCACAGGAGAGGTTAAAATCATAGAAAGTTAGAGTGTCGGTCCTTTTGTACTGAAGTCGGAATTGTGATTTTTGTATTAAATTCGGATACAATTTCTGTGGTACGTCTTCAATAAGAAGTTCCAAGGGATAAAGTAAACCTGAAGTGAGGCATCGGAATCTAAGACTGGACACACAGGAGCGGTTGAAATCATAGAAAGTTAGAGTGTCAGTCCTCTTGTACTTAAGTCGGCACTCTGCCTTTTGTATTAAATTCGGATGCAGTTTCTGTGTTTCATCGTCAATAAGAAGGTCCAAAGGATACAGTAATCCTGAAGTGAAGCATAGGAATCTAAAGCTGGACTCACAGGAGAGGTTCATATCATAGAAAGTTAGAGTGTCAGTCCTCTTGTACTTAAGTCGGCATTGTGCCTTTTCTATTGAATTCGGATGCAATTTCTCTGTTTCATCGTCAATAAGAAGGTCCAAGGGATACAGTAAACCTAAAGTGAAGCATCGGAATCTAAAACTGGACTCAATGGAGACGTTCAAATCATAGAAAGTTAGAGTGTCAGTCCTCTTGTACTTAAGTCGGCATTGTGCATTTTTGTTTTAAATTTGAATGCAATTTCTATGTTTCATCGTCAATAAGAAGGTCGAGGTGTACAGTAAACCTGAAGTGAAGCATCGGAATCTAAAACTGGACTCAAAGGAGAGACAGTTAGCGTGACAGTCCTCTTGTACTTAAAACGGCACTGTGCCGTTTGTATTAAATTCGGATGCAATTTCTGTGTATCATCGTCAATTAGAAGGTCCAAGGGATACAGTAAACCTGAAGTGAGGCATCGGAATCTAAAACTGGACACACAGGAGAGGTTCGAATCATTGAGAGTTAGAGTGTCAGTCCCCTTGTACTTAAGTCGGCATTGTGCCTTTTGTGTTAAATTCGGATGCAATTTCCGTGTTTCATCGTAAATAAGAAGGTCCAAGGCATAAAGTAAACCTGCTGTGAAGCATCGGAAGCTAAAACAGGACACACAGGAGAGGTTCAAATCATAGAAAGTTAGAGTGTCAGTCCTCTTGTACTTCAATCGGCATTGCGCCTTTTGTATTAAATTCGGATGCAATATCAGTATTTCATCGTCAATAAGAAGATCCAAGGGATACAGTAAACCTGAAGTGAAGCATCGGAATCTAAAACTGGACACACCGGAGAGGTTCAAATCATAGAGAGTTACAGTGTCAGTCCTCTTGTACTAAAGTAGGCATTGTGCATTTTGTATTAAATTGGGAAGCAATTTCTGCGTTTTATCGTCAATAAGAACGTCCAAGGTATACACTAAACCTGAAGTGAAGCATCGGAATCTAAAACTGGGTTCACAGGAGAGGTTCAAAATCATTGAAAGTTTGAGTGTCAGTCCTCTTGTACTTTAGTCGGCATTGTGCATTTTGTATAATATTCGGATGCAATTTCTGTGTTTCATCGTCAATAAGAAGGTCCAAGGTATACAGTTAACCTGAAGTGAAGCATCGGAATCTAAAACTGGACTCACAGGAGAGGTTCAATTCATAGACAGTTAGAGTGTCAGTCCTCTTGTACTTAAGTCCGCATTGTGCCTTTAGTATTAAATTCGGATGCAATTTCTGTGTTTCATCGTCAATAAGAAGGTCCGAGCGATACAGTAAACCTGAAGTAAAGCATCGGAATCTAAAACTGGACTCACAGGAGAGTTTCGATCATAGAAAGTTAGAGTGTCAGTCCTCTTGTACTTAAGTCGTCATTGTGCTTTTGTATTAAATTCGGATGCAATTTCTGTGTTTCATCGTCAGTAAGAAGGTCCAAGGGATACAGTAAACCTGAAGGGAAACATCGGAATCTAAAACTGGACTCTGAAGAGCGGTTCAAATCAAAGAAAGTTAGAGTGTCAGTGCTCATGTACTTAAGTCGGCATTGTGCCTATTGTACTAAATTCCGATGCAATTTATGTGTTTCATCTTCAATAAGAAGGTCCAAGGGATACATTAAAAATGAAGTGAAGTACGGAATCCAAAACTGGACTCACAGGAGAGGTTCAAATCATAGAGAGTTAGAGTGTCAGTCCTCTGGTTCTTACGCCGGCATTGTGCCTTTTGTATTAAATTTGGATGCAATTTCTGTGTGTCATCGTCAACAAGAAAGTCCAAAGGATTTAGTAAACATGAAGTGTAGCATCGGAATCTGAAACTTTACTCACAGGAGAGGTTCAAATCATAGAAAGTTAGAGTGTCAGTCCTCTTGTACTTAAGTAGGCATTGTGCCTTTTGTATTACATTCGGATGCAATTTCTCTGTTTCATCGTCAGTAAGAAGGTCCAAGGGATACAGTAAACCTGAAGTGAAGCACCGGAATCTAAAACTGGACTCTGAGCAGCGGTTCAAATGAAAGAAATTTAGTGTGTCAGTGCTCTTGTACTTAAGTCGGCATTGTACCTATTGTATTAAATTCGGATGCAATTTATGTGTTTCATCTTCAATAAGAAGGGCCAAAAGATACAGTAAACATGAAGTGAAGTACGGAATCAAAAACTGGACTCACAGCAGAGGTTCAAATCATACAGAGTTAGAGTGTCAGTCCTCTTGTACTTAAGTCGGCATTGTGACTTTTGTATTAAATTCGGATGCAATTCCTGTGTTTCATCGTCAATAAGAAAAGTCCAAGTGATACAGTAAACCAGTAGTGAAGCATCGGAATATAAAACTGGACTCACAGGAGAGGTTCGAATCATAGAGAGTTAGAGTGTCAGTCCTCTTTTACTTAAGTCGGCATTGTGCCTTTTGTATTAAATTCGGATGCAATTTCTGTGTTTCATCGTCAATAAGAAGGTCCAAGGGATACAAAAAACCTGAAATGAAGCATCGGAAGCTAAAACAGGACACAAAGGAGAGGTTCAAATCATAGAAAGTTAGAGTGTCAGTCCTCTTGTACT
Organism: Schistocerca americana; assembly: GCF_021461395.2. NCBI lineage: Eukaryota > Metazoa > Arthropoda > Insecta > Orthoptera > Acrididae > Schistocerca > Schistocerca americana. Next base: position 73,743,421 of record NC_060130.1, read on the forward strand.
TGAGTCGTCATTGTGCCTTTTGTATTAAATTCGGATGCAATTTCTGTGTTTCGTCGTCAATAAGAAGGTCCAAGGGATACAGTAAACCTGAAGTGAGGCATCGGAATCTATAACTGGACTCACAGAGGAGGTTCAAATCATAGAGAGTTAGAGTGTCTGTCCTCTTGTTCTTAAGTCGGCTTTGTGCCTTTTGTATTAAATTGGGAAGCAATTTCTCTGTGTCATCGTCAATAAGAAGGTCCAAGGGATACAGTAAACATGAAGTGAAGCATCGGAATCTAAAACTTTCCTCACAGGAGAGGTTCAAATCATAGAAAGTTAGAGTGTCAGTCCTCTTGTACTTAAGTCGGCATTGTGCCTTTTGTATTGAATTCGGATGCAATTTCTGTGTTTCATCGTCAATAAGAAGGTCCAAGGGATACAGTAAACCTGAAGTGAAGCATCGGAATCTAAAACTGGACTCACAGGAGAGGTTCAAATCATAGAAAGTAAGTGTGTCAGTCCTCTTGTACTTAAGTCGGCATTGTGCCTTTTGTATTAAATTCGGATGCAATTTCTGTGTTTCATCGTCAATAAGATGGTCCAAGGGATACAGTAAACCTAAAGTGAAGCATCGGAATCTATAACTGGACTCACAGGAGAGGTTCAAATCATAGAAAGTGACAGTGTCAGTCCTCCTGTTCTTAAGTCGGAATTATGCTTTTGTATTAACTTCGGATGCTATTTCTGTGATTCTTCGTCAATAAGGAGGTCCAAGGGATACAGTACACCTGAAGTGAAGCATCGGAATCTAAAACTGGACTCACAGGGGACGTTCAAATCATAGAAAGTTAGAGTGTTAGTCCTCTTGTACTTAAGTCGGCATTGTGCATTTTGTTTTAAATTTGAATGCAATTTCTGTGTTTCATCGTCAATAAGAATGTCGAGGTATACTGTAAACCTGAAGTGAAGCATCGGAATCTAAAACTGGACTCACAGGAGAGAAAGTTAGAGTGTCAGTCCTCTTGTACTTAAGTCGGCATTGTGCCTTTTGTATTAAATTCGGATGCAATTTCTGTGTATAATCGTCAATTAGAAGGTCCAAGGGATACAGTAAACCTGAAGTGAAGCATCGGTATCTAAAACTGGACTCACAGGAGAGGTTAAAATCATAGAAAGTTAGAGTGTCGGTCCTTTTGTACTGAAGTCGGAATTGTGATTTTTGTATTAAATTCGGATACAATTTCTGTGGTACGTCTTCAATAAGAAGTTCCAAGGGATAAAGTAAACCTGAAGTGAGGCATCGGAATCTAAGACTGGACACACAGGAGCGGTTGAAATCATAGAAAGTTAGAGTGTCAGTCCTCTTGTACTTAAGTCGGCACTCTGCCTTTTGTATTAAATTCGGATGCAGTTTCTGTGTTTCATCGTCAATAAGAAGGTCCAAAGGATACAGTAATCCTGAAGTGAAGCATAGGAATCTAAAGCTGGACTCACAGGAGAGGTTCATATCATAGAAAGTTAGAGTGTCAGTCCTCTTGTACTTAAGTCGGCATTGTGCCTTTTCTATTGAATTCGGATGCAATTTCTCTGTTTCATCGTCAATAAGAAGGTCCAAGGGATACAGTAAACCTAAAGTGAAGCATCGGAATCTAAAACTGGACTCAATGGAGACGTTCAAATCATAGAAAGTTAGAGTGTCAGTCCTCTTGTACTTAAGTCGGCATTGTGCATTTTTGTTTTAAATTTGAATGCAATTTCTATGTTTCATCGTCAATAAGAAGGTCGAGGTGTACAGTAAACCTGAAGTGAAGCATCGGAATCTAAAACTGGACTCAAAGGAGAGACAGTTAGCGTGACAGTCCTCTTGTACTTAAGTCGGCACTGTGCCGTTTGTATTAAATTCGGATGCAATTTCTGTGTATCATCGTCAATTAGAAGGTCCAAGGGATACAGTAAACCTGAAGTGAGGCATCGGAATCTAAAACTGGACACACAGGAGAGGTTCGAATCATTGAGAGTTAGAGTGTCAGTCCCCTTGTACTTAAGTCGGCATTGTGCCTTTTGTGTTAAATTCGGATGCAATTTCCGTGTTTCATCGTAAATAAGAAGGTCCAAGGCATAAAGTAAACCTGCTGTGAAGCATCGGAAGCTAAAACAGGACACACAGGAGAGGTTCAAATCATAGAAAGTTAGAGTGTCAGTCCTCTTGTACTTCAATCGGCATTGCGCCTTTTGTATTAAATTCGGATGCAATATCAGTATTTCATCGTCAATAAGAAGATCCAAGGGATACAGTAAACCTGAAGTGAAGCATCGGAATCTAAAACTGGACACACCGGAGAGGTTCAAATCATAGAGAGTTACAGTGTCAGTCCTCTTGTACTAAAGTAGGCATTGTGCATTTTGTATTAAATTGGGAAGCAATTTCTGCGTTTTATCGTCAATAAGAACGTCCAAGGTATACACTAAACCTGAAGTGAAGCATCGGAATCTAAAACTGGGTTCACAGGAGAGGTTCAAAATCATTGAAAGTTTGAGTGTCAGTCCTCTTGTACTTTAGTCGGCATTGTGCATTTTGTATTATATTCGGATGCAATTTCTGTGTTTCATCGTCAATAAGAAGGTCCAAGGTATACAGTTAACCTGAAGTGAAGCATCGGAATCTAAAACTGGACTCACAGGAGAGGTTCAATTCATAGACAGTTAGAGTGTCAGTCCTCTTGTACTTAAGTCCGCATTGTGCCTTTAGTATTAAATTCGGATGCAATTTCTGTGTTTCATCGTCAATAAGAAGGTCCGAGCGATACAGTAAACCTGAAGTAAAGCATCGGAATCTAAAACTGGACTCACAGGAGAGTTTCGATCATAGAAAGTTAGAGTGTCAGTCCTCTTGTACTTAAGTCGGCATTGTGCCTTTTGTATTAAATTCGGATGCAATTTCTGTGTATAATCGTCAATTAGAAGGTCCAAGGGATACAGTAAACCTGAAGTGAAGCATCGGTATCTAAAACTGGACTCACAGGAGAGGTTAAAATCATAGAAAGTTAGAGTGTCGGTCCTTTTGTACTGAAGTCGGAATTGTGATTTTTGTATTAAATTCGGATACAATTTCTGTGGTACGTCTTCAATAAGAAGTTCCAAGGGATAAAGTAAACCTGAAGTGAGGCATCGGAATCTAAGACTGGACACACAGGAGCGGTTGAAATCATAGAAAGTTAGAGTGTCAGTCCTCTTGTACTTAAGTCGGCACTCTGCCTTTTGTATTAAATTCGGATGCAGTTTCTGTGTTTCATCGTCAATAAGAAGGTCCAAAGGATACAGTAATCCTGAAGTGAAGCATAGGAATCTAAAGCTGGACTCACAGGAGAGGTTCATATCATAGAAAGTTAGAGTGTCAGTCCTCTTGTACTTAAGTCGGCATTGTGCCTTTTCTATTGAATTCGGATGCAATTTCTCTGTTTCATCGTCAATAAGAAGGTCCAAGGGATACAGTAAACCTAAAGTGAAGCATCGGAATCTAAAACTGGACTCAATGGAGACGTTCAAATCATAGAAAGTTAGAGTGTCAGTCCTCTTGTACTTAAGTCGGCATTGTGCATTTTTGTTTTAAATTTGAATGCAATTTCTATGTTTCATCGTCAATAAGAAGGTCGAGGTGTACAGTAAACCTGAAGTGAAGCATCGGAATCTAAAACTGGACTCAAAGGAGAGACAGTTAGCGTGACAGTCCTCTTGTACTTAAGTCGGCACTGTGCCGTTTGTATTAAATTCGGATGCAATTTCTGTGTATCATCGTCAATTAGAAGGTCCAAGGGATACAGTAAACCTGAAGTGAGGCATCGGAATCTAAAACTGGACACACAGGAGAGGTTCGAATCATTGAGAGTTAGAGTGTCAGTCCCCTTGTACTTAAGTCGGCATTGTGCCTTTTGTGTTAAATTCGGATGCAATTTCCGTGTTTCATCGTAAATAAGAAGGTCCAAGGCATAAAGTAAACCTGCTGTGAAGCATCGGAAGCTAAAACAGGACACACAGGAGAGGTTCAAATCATAGAAAGTTAGAGTGTCAGTCCTCTTGTACTTCAATCGGCATTGCGCCTTTTGTATTAAATTCGGATGCAATATCAGTATTTCATCGTCAATAAGAAGATCCAAGGGATACAGTAAACCTGAAGTGAAGCATCGGAATCTAAAACTGGACACACCGGAGAGGTTCAAATCATAGAGAGTTACAGTGTCAGTCCTCTTGTACTAAAGTAGGCATTGTGCATTTTGTATTAAATTGGGAAGCAATTTCTGCGTTTTATCGTCAATAAGAACGTCCAAGGTATACACTAAACCTGAAGTGAAGCATCGGAATCTAAAACTGGGTTCACAGGAGAGGTTCAAAATCATTGAAAGTTTGAGTGTCAGTCCTCTTGTACTTTAGTCGGCATTGTGCATTTTGTATTATATTCGGATGCAATTTCTGTGTTTCATCGTCAATAAGAAGGTCCAAGGTATACAGTTAACCTGAAGTGAAGCATCGGAATCTAAAACTGGACTCACAGGAGAGGTTCAATTCATAGACAGTTAGAGTGTCAGTCCTCTTGTACTTAAGTCCGCATTGTGCCTTTAGTATTAAATTCGGATGCAATTTCTGTGTTTCATCGTCAATAAGAAGGTCCGAGCGATACAGTAAACCTGAAGTAAAGCATCGGAATCTAAAACTGGACTCACAGGAGAGTTTCGATCATAGAAAGTTAGAGTGTCAGTCCTCTTGTACTTAAGTCGTCATTGTGCTTTTGTATTAAATTCGGATGCAATTTCTGTGTTTCATCGTCAGTAAGAAGGTCCAAGGGATACAGTAAACCTGAAGGGAAACATCGGAATCTAAAACTGGACTCTGAAGAGCGGTTCAAATCAAAGAAAGTTAGAGTGTCAGTGCTCATGTACTTAAGTCGGCATTGTGCCTATTGTACTAAATTCCGATGCAATTTATGTGTTTCATCTTCAATAAGAAGGTCCAAGGGATACATTAAAAATGAAGTGAAGTACGGAATCCAAAACTGGACTCACAGGAGAGGTTCAAATCATAGAGAGTTAGAGTGTCAGTCCTCTGGTTCTTACGCCGGCATTGTGCCTTTTGTATTAAATTTGGATGCAATTTCTGTGTGTCATCGTCAACAAGAAAGTCCAAAGGATTTAGTAAACATGAAGTGTAGCATCGGAATCTGAAACTTTACTCACAGGAGAGGTTCAAATCATAGAAAGTTAGAGTGTCATCCCTCTTGTACTTAAGTAGGCATTGTGCCTTTTGTATTACATTCGGATGCAATTTCTCTGTTTCATCGTCAGTAAGAAGGTCCAAGGGATACAGTAAACCTGAAGTGAAGCACCGGAATCTAAAACTGGACTCTGAGCAGCGGTTCAAATGAAAGAAATTTAGTGTGTCAGTGCTCTTGTACTTAAGTCGGCATTGTACCTATTGTATTAAATTCGGATGCAATTTATGTGTTTCATCTTCAATAAGAAGGGCCAAAAGATACAGTAAACATGAAGTGAAGTACGGAATCAAAAACTGGACTCACAGCAGAGGTTCAAATCATACAGAGTTAGAGTGTCAGTCCTCTTGTACTTAAGTCGGCATTGTGACTTTTGTATTAAATTCGGATGCAATTCCTGTGTTTCATCGTCAATAAGAAAAGTCCAAGTGATACAGTAAACCAGTAGTGAAGCATCGGAATATAAAACTGGACTCACAGGAGAGGTTCGAATCATAGAGAGTTAGAGTGTCAGTCCTCTTTTACTTAAGTCGGCATTGTGCCTTTTGTATTAAATTCGGATGCAATTTCTGTGTTTCATCGTCAATAAGAAGGTCCAAGGGATACAAAAAACCTGAAATGAAGCATCGGAAGCAAAAACAGGACACAAAGGAGAGGTTCAAATCATAGAAAGTTAGAGTGTCAGTCCTCTTGTACTTGAGTCGTCATTGTGCCTTTTGTATTAAATTCGGATGCAATTTCTGTGTTTCGTCGTCAATAAGAAGGTCCAAGGGATACAGTAAACCTGAAGTGAGGCATCGGAATCTATAACTGGACTCACAGAGGAGGTTCAAATCATAGAGAGTTAGAGTGTCTGTCCTCTTGTTCTTAAGTCGGCATTGTGCCTTTTGTATTAAATTGGGAAGCAATTTCTCTGTGTCATCGTCAATAAGAAGGTCCAAGGGATACAGTAAACATGAAGTGAAGCATCGGAATCTAAAACTTTCCTCACAGGAGAGGTTCAAATCATAGAAAGTTAGAGTGTCAGTCCTCTTGTACTTAAGTCGGCATTGTGCCTTTTGTATTGAATTCGGATGCAATTTCTGTGTTTCATCGTCAATAAGAAGGTCCAAGGGATACAGTAAACCTGAAGTGAAGCATCGGAATCTAAAACTGGACTCACAGGAGAGGTTCAAATCATAGAAAGTAAGTGTGTCAGTCCTCTTGTACTTAAGTCGGCATTGTGCCTTTTGTATTAAATTCGGATGCAATTTCTGTGTTTCATCGTCAATAAGATGGTCCAAGGGATACAGTAAACCTAAAGTGAAGCATCGGAATCTATAACTGGACTCACAGGAGAGGTTCAAATCATAGAAAGTGACAGTGTCAGTCCTCCTGTTCTTAAGTCGGAATTATGCTTTTGTATTAAATTCGGATGCTATTTCTGTGATTCTTCGTCAATAAGGAGGTCCAAGGGATACAGTACACCTGAAGTGAAGCATCGGAATCTAAAACTGGACTCACAGGGGACGTTCAAATCATAGAAAGTTAGAGTGTTAGTCCTCTTGTACTTAAGTCGGCATTGTGCATTTTGTTTTAAATTTGAATGCAATTTCTGTGTTTCATCGTCAATAAGAATGTCGAGGTATACTGTAAACCTGAAGTGAAGCATCGGAATCTAAAACTGGACTCACAGGAGAGAAAGTTAGAGTGTCAGTCCTCTTGTACTTAAGTCGGCATTGTGCCTTTTGTATTAAATTCGGATGCAATTTCTGTGTATAATCGTCAATTAGAAGGTCCAAGGGATACAGTAAACCTGAAGTGAAGCATCGGAAACTAAAACTGGACTCACAGGAGAGAAAGTTAGAGTGACAGTCCTCCTGTACTTAAGTCGGCATTGTGCCTTTTGTATTACATTCGGATGCAATTTCTGTGTATAATCGTCAATTAGAAGGTCCAAGGGATACAGTAAACCTGAAGTGAAGCATGGGAATCTAAAACTGGACTCACAGGAGAGGTTAAAATCATAGAAAGTTAGAGTGTCAGTCCTCTTGTACTTAAGTCGGCATTGTGCCTTTTGTATTAAATTAGGATGCAATTTCTGTGTATAATCGTCAAGTAGAAGGTCCAAGGGATACAGTAAACCTGAAGTGAAGCATCGGAAACTAAAACTGGACTCACAGGAGAGGTTCAAATCATAGAAAGTTAGAGTGTCAGTCCTCTTGTACTTAAGTCAGCATTGTAAATTTTTTTTAAAATTCAGATGCAATTTCTGTGTTTCATCGTCAATAAGAAGGTCCAAGGGTTACAGTAAACCTGAAGTGAAGCATCGGAAGCTAAAACAGGGCACACAGGAGAGGTTCAAATCATAGAAAGTTAGAGTGTCAGTACTCTTGTACTCAAATTGGCATTGCGCCTTTTGTATTAAATTCTGATGCAATATCTGCATTTCAACGTCAATAAGAAGATCCAAGGGATACAGTAAACCTGAAGTGAAGCATCGGAAAATAAAACTGGACACACATTAGAGGTTCAAATCATAGAAAGTTACAGTGTCAGTCCTCTTGTACTTAAGTCGGCATTGTACATTTTGTATTAAAATGGGATGCAATTTCTTTGTTTTATCGTCAATAAGAAGGTCCAAGGTATACAGTAAACCTGAAGTGAAGCATCGGAATCTAAAACTGGCCTCACAGGAGAGGTTCAAATCATAGAAAGTTTGAGTGTCAGTCCTCTTGTACTTAAGTCGACATTGTGATATTTCTATTAAATTCGGATGCAATTTCTGTGTTTCATCGTCAATAAGAAGGTCTAAGTGATACAGTAAACCTGTAGTAAAGCATCGGAATCTAAAACTGTACTAACAGGAGAGGTTCGAATAATAGAGAGTTAAAGGGTCAGTCCTCTAGTACTTAAGTCAGCATTGTGCCTTTTGTATTCAATTCGGATGCAATTACTGTGTTTCATCGTCAATATGAAGGTCCAAGGGAGTCAGTAAACCTGAAGTGAAGCATCGGAAGCTAAAACAGGGCACACAGGAGAGGTTCAAATCATAGAAAGTTATAGTGTCAGTGCTCTTGTACTTAAGTCGGCATTGTGCCTTTTGTATTAAATTCGGATGCAATTTCTGTGTTTCATCTCCAATAACAAGGTCCAAGGGATACTGTAAACCTGAAGTGAAGCATTGGAATCTAATACTGGACTTACTGGACAGGATCAAATCATAGAGAGTTAGAGTGTCATTAGTCTTGTACTAAAGTTGGCATTGTGCCTTGTGTAGTAAATTCGGATGCAATTTCTGTGTTTCATCGTCAATAGGAAGGTCCAAGTGATTCAGTAAACAAGACGTGAAGCATCGGAATCTAAAACTGGACGCACTGCAGAGGTTCAAATCATAGAAAGTTAGAGTGTCAGTCCTCTTGTACTTAAGTCGGCATTGTGCCTTTTGTATTACATTCGAATGCAATTACTGTGTTTCATCGCCAATAGGAAGGTCCAAGGGATACAGTAAACCTGAAGTGAAGCATCGGAATCTAAAAGTTGACTCAAAGGAGAGGTTCAAATCATAGAAAGTTAGAGTGTCAGTCCTCTTGTACTTAAATCAGCATTGTGCATTTTGTATTAAATTCGGATGCAATTTCTGTGTTTCATCGTCAATAAGAAGGTCCAAGGGATACAGTAAACCTAAAGTGAAGCATCGGAAGCTAAAACAGGGCACACAGGAGGGGTTCAAATCATAGAAAGTTAGAGTGTCAGTCCTCTTGTACTTAAATCGGCATTGCGCCTTTTGTATTAAATTCGGTTGCAATATCTGTATTTCATCGTCAATAAGAAGATCCAAGGGATACAGTAAACCTGAAGTGAAGCATCGGAAAGTAAAACTGGACACACAGGAGAGGTTCAAATCATAGAAAGTTACAGTGTCAGTCCTCTTGTACTTAAGTCGGCATTGTGCTTTTGTATTAAATTCGGATGCAATTTCTGTGTTTCTTCGCCAGTAAGGAGGTCCAAGGGATAGAGTAAACCTGAAGTGAAGCATCGGAATCTAAAACTGGACTCACAGGAGACGTTCAAATCATAGAAAGTTAGAGTGTCAATCCTCTTGTACTTAAGTCGGCATTGTGCCTTTTGTATTAAATTCGGTTTCAATTTCTGTGTTTCATCGTCAATAAGAAGGTCCAAGGGATACAGTAAACCTGAAGTGAAGCATCGGAATCTAATACTGGACTCACAGGAGAGGTTCAAATCATAGAAAGTTAGAGTGTCAGTCCTCTTGTACTTAAGTCGGCATTGTGCCTTTTGTATTAAATTCAGATGCAATTTCTGTGTTTCATCGTCAATAAGAAGGTCCAAGGGATACAGTAAACCTGAAGTGAAGCATCGGTATCTAAAACTGGACTCACAGGAGAGGTTCATTTCATAGAAAGTTAGAGTGTCAGTCCTCCTGTACTTAAGTCGGCATTGTGCCTTTTGTATTAAATTCGGATGCAATTTCTGTGTTTCATCTTCAATAAGAAGGTCCAAGGGATACAGTAAACCTGAAGTGAGGCGTCGGAATCTAAAACTGGACACACAGGAGCGGTTGAAATCATAGAAAGTTAGAGTGTCAGTCCTCTTGTACTTAAGTCGCCACTGTGCCTTTTGTATGAAATTTGGATGCAATTTCTGTGTTTCATCGTCAATACGATGGTCCAAGGGTTACAGTAAACCTGAAGTGAAGCATCGGAATCTAAAACTGGACTCACAGGAGAGGTTCAAATCATAGGAAGTTAGAGTGTCAGTCCTCTTGTACTTAAGTCGGCATTGTGCCTTTTGTATGAAATTTGGATGCAATTTCTGTGTTTCATCGTCAATAAGATAGGTCCAAGGGATACAGGAAACCTAAAGTGAAGAATCGGAATCTAAAACTGGACTCACAGGAGAGGTTCAAATCATAGAAAGTGAGAGTGTCAGTCCTCTTGTTCTTAAGTCGGCATTGTGCTTTTGTATTAAATTCGGATGCAATTTCTGTGTTTCGTCGTCAATAAGGAGGTCCAAGGGATACAGTAAACCTGAAGTGAAGCATCGGAATCTAAATGTGGACTCACAGGAGACGTTCAAATCATAGAAAGTTAGAGTGTCAGTCCTCTTGTACTTAAGTCGGCATTGTGCCTTTTGTATTAAATTCGGATGCAATTTCTGTGTTTCATCGTCAATAAGAAGGACAAAGGGAAACAGAAAACCTGAAGTGAAGCATCGGATTCTAAAACTGGACTCACAGGAGAGGTTTAAATCATAGAAAGTTAGAGTGTCAGTCCTCTTGTACTTAAGTCGGCATTGTGCCTTTTGTAGTAAACTCGGATGCAATTTCTGTGTTTGATCGTCAATAAGAAAGTCCAAGGGATACAGTAAACCTGAAGTGAAGCATCGGTATCTAAAACTGGACTCACAGGAGAGGTTTGTTTCATAGAAAGTTAGAGTGTCAGTCCTCTTGTACTTAAGTCGGCATTGTGCCTTTTGTATTAAATTCGGATGCAATTTCTGTGTTTCATCTTCAATAAGAAGGTCCAAGGGATACAGTAAACCTGAAGTGAGGCATCGGAAACTAAAACTGGACACACAGGAGCGGTTGAAATCAAAGAAAGTTAGATTGTCAGTCCTCTTATTCTTACGTCGCCACTGTGCCTTTTGTATTAAATTCGGCCTTCCTCGGGCATGGATGTGTGTGATGTCCTTAGGTTAGTTAGGTTTAACTAGTTCTAGGGGACTAATGACCTCAGCAGTTGAGTCCCATAGTGCTCAGAGCCATTTGAACCATTATTAAATTCGGATGCAATTTCTGTGTTTCATCGTCAATAAGAAGGTCCAAGGGATACAATAATCCTGAAGTGAAGCATTGGAATCTAAAACTGGACTCACATGAGAAGTTCGAATCATAGAAAGTGAGTGTGTCAGTCCTCTTGTACTTAAGTCGGTATTGTGCCTTTTGTATTGAATTCGGATGCAATTTCTTTGTTTCATCGTCAATAATAAGGTCCAAGGGATACAGTAAACCTGAAGTGAAGCATCGGAATCTAAAACTGGACTCACAGGAGAGGTTCAAATAATAGAAAGTGAGAGTGTCAGTCCTCTTGTACTTAAGTCGGCATTGTGCATTTTGTTATAAATTTGAATGCAATTTCTGTGTTTCATCGTCTATAAGAAGGTCCAAGGGATACAGTAAACCTGAAGTGAAGCATCGGAAGCTAATACAGGGCACACAGGAGAGGTCCAATTCATAGAAAGTTAGAGTGTCAGTCCTCTTGTACTTAAATCGGCATTGCGCCTTTTGTATTAAATTCGGATGCAATATCTGTATTTCATCGTCAATAAGAGGATCCAAGGGATACAGTAAACATGAAGTGAGGCATCGGAATCCAAAACTGGACTCACAGAGGAGATTCAAATCATAGAGAGTTAGAGTGTCAGTCCTCTTGCTCTTATGTCGGTATTGTGCCTTTTGTATTAAATTCGGATGGAATTTCTGTGTGTCATCGTCAATAAGAAGGTCCAAGGGATACAGTAAACATGAAGTGAAGCATCGGAATCTAAAACTTTACTCACAGGAGAGTTTCAAATCATAGAATGTTAGAGTGTCAGTCCTCTTGTACTTATGTCGGCATTGTGCCTTTTGTATTACATTCGGATGCGAATTCTGTGTTTCATCGTCAGTAAAAAGGTCCAAGGGATACAGTAAACCTGAAGTGAAGCATCGGAATCTAAAACTGGACTCTGAGGAGAGGTTCAAATCAAAGACAGTTAGAGCGTCAGCGCTCTTGTACTTAAGTCGGCATTGTGCCTATTGTATTATATTCGGATGCAATTTATGTGTTTCATCTTCAATAAGAAGGTCCAAGGGATACAGTAAACATGAAGTGATGGACGGAATCTAAAACTGGACTCACAGGAGAGGTTCAAATCATAGAGAGTTAAAGGGTCAGTCCTCTTGTACTTATGTCGGCATTGTGCCTTTTGTATTCAATTCGGATGCAATTACTGTGTTTCTTCGACAATAAGAAGGTCCAAGGGATTCAGTAAAGCTGAAGTGAAGCATCGGAAGCTAAAACAGGGCACACGGGAGAGGTTCAAATCACAGACAGTTAGAGTGTCAGTCCTCTTGTACTTAAGTCGGCATTGTGCCTTTTGCATTAAATTCGGATGCAATTTCTGTGTTTCATCTCCAATAAGAAAGTCCAAGGGATACTGTAAACCTGAAGTGAAGCATTCGAATCTAATACTGGACTTACTGGAGAGGATCAAATCATAGAGAGTTAGAGTGTCATTCCTCTTGTACTAAAGTTGGCATTGTGCCTTGTGTAGTAAATTCGGATGCAATTTCTGTGTTTCATCGTCTATAGGAAGGTCCAAGTGATACAGTAAACCAGACGTGAAGCATCGGAATCTAAATCTGGACTCACAGGTGATGTTCAAATCATACAAAGTTACAGTGTCAGTCCTCTTGTACTTAAATCGGCATTGTGCCTATTGTATTAAATTCGGATGCAATTTCTGAGTTTCATCGACAATAAGAAGGTTTAAGGGATACAGTAAACCTGAAGTGAAACATCGGAATCTAAAACTGGACTCACAGGAGAGGTTCAAATCATAGAAAGTTAGAGTGTCAGTTCTCTTGTACTTAAGTCGGCATTGTGCCTTTTGTATTAAATTCGGATGCAATTTCTGTGTTTCATCGTCAATAAGAAGATCCAAGGGATACAGTAAACCTGAAGTGAAGCATCGGAATCTAAAACTGGACGTACCGCAGAGGTTCAAATCATAGAAAGTTAGAGCGTCAGTCCTCTTGTGCTTAAGTCGGCATTGTGCCTTTTGTATTAAATTCGGATGCAATTACTGAGTTTCATTGCCAATAGGAAGGTCCAAGGGATACAGTAAACCTGAAGTGAAGCATCGGAATCTAAAACTTGACCTCAAAGGAGAGGTTCAAATCATAGAAAGTTAGAGTGTCAGTCCTCTTGTACTTAAGTCAGCATTGTAAATTTTTTTTTAAATTCAGATGCAATTTCTGTGTTTCATCGTCAATAAGAAGGTCCAAGGGTTACAGTAAACCTGAAGTGAAGCATCGGAAGCTAAAACAGGGCACACAGGAGAGGTTCAAATCATAGAAAGTTAGAGTGTCAGTACTCTTGTACTCAAATCGGCATTGCGCCTTTTGTATTAAATTCTGATGCAATATCTGCATTTCAACGTCAATAAGAAGATCCAAGGGATACAGTAAACCTGAAGTGAAGCATCGGAAAATAAAACTGGACACACATTAGAGGTTCAAATCATAGAAAGTTACAGTGTCAGTCCTCTTGTACTTAAGTCGGCATTGTACATTTTGTATTAAAATGGGATGCAATTTCTTTGTTTTATCGTCAATAAGAAGGTCCAAGGTATACAGTAAACCTGAAGTGAAGCATCGGAATCTAAAACTGGCCTCACAGGAGAGGTTCAAATCATAGAAAGTTTGAGTGTCAGTCCTCTTGTACTTAAGTCGGCATTGTGCCTTTTGTATTAAATTCGGATGCAATTCCTGTGTTTCATCTCCAATAACAAGGTCCAAGGGATACTGTAAACCTGAAGTGAAGCATTGGAATCTAATACTGGACTTACTGGACAGGATCAAATCATAGAGAGTTAGAGTGTCATTAGTCTTGTACTAAAGTTGGCATTGTGCCTTGTGTAGTAAATTCGGATGCAATTTCTGTGTTTCATCGTCAATAGGAAGGTCCAAGTGATTCAGTAAACAAGACGTGAAGCATCGGAATCTAAAACTGGACGCACTGCAGAGGTTCAAATCATAGAAAGTTAGAGTGTCAGTCCTCTTGTACTTAAGTCGGCATTGTGCCTTTTGTATTACATTCGAATGCAATTACTGTGTTTCATCGCCAATAGGAAGGTCCAAGGGATACAGTAAACCTGAAGTGAAGCATCGGAATCTAAAAGTTGACTCAAAGGAGAGGTTCAAATCATAGAAAGTTAGAGTGTCAGTCCTCTTGTACTTAAATCAGCATTGTGCATTTTGTATTAAATTCGGATGCAATTTCTGTGTTTCATCGTCAATAAGAAGGTCCAAGGGATACAGTAAACCTAAAGTGAAGCATCGGAAGCTAAAACAGGGCACACAGGAGGGGTTCAAATCATAGAAAGTTAGAGTGTCAGTCCTCTTGTACTTAAATCGGCATTGCGCCTTTTGTATTAAATTCGGTTGCAATATCTGTATTTCATCGTCAATAAGAAGATCCAAGGGATACAGTAAACCTGAAGTGAAGCATCGGAAAGTAAACTGGACACACAGGAGAGGTTCAAATCATAGAAAGTTACAGTGTCAGTCCTCTTGTACTTAAGTCGGCATTGTACATTTTGTATTAAATTGGGATGCAATGTCTTTGTTTTATCGTCAATAAGCAGGTCCAAGGTATACAGTAAACCTGAAGTGAAGCATCGGAAGCTAAAACAGGGCACACAGGAGAGGTTCAAATCATAGAAAGTTAGAGTGTCAGTCCTCTTGTACTTAAGTCGGCATTGTGCCTTTTGTATTAAATTCGGATGCAATTTCTGTGTTTCATCTCCAATAAGAAGGTCCAAGGGATACTGTAAACCTGATGTGAAGCGTTGGAATCTAATACTTGACTTACTGGAGAGGATCAAATCATAGAGAGTTAGAGTGTCATTCCTCTTGTACTTAAGTCGGCATTGTGCCTTTTGTAGTAAATTCGGATGCAAATTCTGCGTTTCATCGTCAATAAGAAGGTCCAAGTGATACAGTAAACCTGACGTGAAGCATCGGAATCTAAAACTGGACTCACAGGAGAGGTTCAAATCATAGTAAGTTAGAGTGTCAGTCCTCTTGTACTTAAGTCGGCATTGTGCCTTTTGTATTAAATTCGGATGCAATTTCTGAGTTTCATCGTCAATCAGAAGGTTTAAGGGATACAGTAAACCTGAAGTGAAACATCGGAATACAAAACTGCACTCACAGGAGAGGTTCAAATCATAGAAAGTTAGAGTGCCAGTGCTCTTGTGCTTAATTCGGCATTATGCCTTTTGTATTAAATTCGGATGCAATTTCTGTGTTTCATCGTCAATAAGAAGATCCGAGGGATACAGTAAACCTGAAGTGAAGCATCGGAATCTAAAACTGGACTCACCGCAGAGGTTCAAATCATAGAAAGTTAGAGTGTCAGTCCTCTTGTACTTAAGTCGCCATTGTGCCTTTTATATTAAATTCGGATGCAATTACTGTGTTTCATCGCCAATAGGAAAGTCCAAGGTATACAGTAAACCTGAAGTGAAGCATCGGAATCTAAAACTGGCCTCACAGGAGTGGTTCAAATCATAGAAAGCTTGAGTGTCAGTCCTCTTGTACTTAAGTCGACACTGTGCCTTTTCTATTAAATTCGGATGCAATGTCTGTGTTTCTTCGTCAATAAGACGGTCCAAGGGAAACCTGAAGTGAAGCATCGGAATCTAATACTGGTCTCACAGGAAAGGTTCAAAACAAAGAGAGTAACAAGAGTCGGTCTTTTCGTACTTAATTCGGCATTGTGCCTTTTGTATTAAATTCGGATGCAATTTCTGTGTTTCATCGTCAATAAGAAGGTCCAAGGGATACAGTAAACCTGAAGTGAAGCATCGGAATCTAAAACTGGACTCACAGGAGAGGTTCAAATCATAGAAATTTAGAGTGTCAGTTCTCTTGTACTTAAGTCGGCATTGTGCCTTTTGAATTTTATTCCGATGCAATTTCTGTGCTTCATCGACAATAAGAAGGTCCAAGGGATACAGTAAACCGGAAGTGAAGCATCGGAATCTAAAACTTGACTCACGGTAGAGGTTCGATGATAGTAATTTAGAGTGTCAGTCCTCTTGTACTTAAGTCGTCATTGTGCCTTTTGTATTAAATTCGGATGCTATTTCTGTGTTGCGTCGTCAATAAGAAGGTCCAAGGGATACAGTAAACATGAAGTGAGGCATCGGAATCTAAAACGGGACTCACAGAGGAGATTCAAATCATTGAGAGTTAGAGTGTCAGTCCTCTTGTTCTTATGTCAGTATTGTGCCTTTTGTATTAAATTCGGATGGAATTTCTGTGTGTCATCGTCAATAAGAAGGTCCAAGGGATACAGTAACCATGAAGTGAAGCATCGGAATCAAAAACTTTACTCACAGGAGAGGTTCAAATCATAGAATGTTAGAGTGTCAGTCCTCTTGTACTTATGTCGGCATTGTGCCTTTTGTATTACATTCTGATGCGATTTCTGTGTTTCATCGTCAGTAAGAAGGTACAAGGGATACAGTTAACCAGAAGTGAAGCATCGGAATCTAAAACTGGACTCTGAGGAGAGGTTCAAATCAAAGAAAGTTAGAGTGTCAGCGCTCTTGTTCTTAAGTCGGCAATGTGCCTATTGCATTATATTCGGATGCAATTTATGTGTTTCATCTTCAATAAGAAGGTCCAAGGGATACCGTAAACATGAAGTGAAGCACGGAATCTAAAACTGGACTCACAGGAGAGGTTCAAATCATAGAGAGTTAGAGTGTCAGTCCTATTGTACTTAAGTCGGCATTGTGCCTTTGTATTAAATTCGGATGCAATTTCTGTGTTTCATCGTCAATAAGTAGGTCCAAGTGATATAGTGAACCTGTAGTAAAGCATCGGAATCTAAAACTGTACTAACAGGAGAGGTTCGACTCATAGAGAGTTAAAGGGTGAATCCTCTTGTACGTAAGTCGGCATTGTGCCTTTTGTATTCAATGCGGATGCAATTACTGTGTTTCATCGTCAATAAGAAGGTCCAAGGGATTCAGTGAACCTGAAGTGAAGCATCGGAAGCTAAAACAGGGCACACAGGAGAGGTTCAAATCATAGAAAGTTAGAGTGTCAGTGCTCTTGTACTTCAGTCGGCATTGTGCCTTTTGTATTAAATTCGGATGCAATTTCTGTGTTTCATCTCCAATAAGAAGGTCCAGCGGATACTGTAAACCTGAAGTGAAGCATTGGAATCTAATACTGGACTTACTGGAGAGGATCAAATCATAGAGAGTTAGAGTGTCATTCCTCTTGTACTAAAGTTGGCATTGTGCCTTTTGTAGTAAATTCGGATGCAATTTCTGTGTTTCATCGTCAATAGGAAGGTACAAGTGATACAGTAAACCAGACGTGAAGCATCGGAATCTAAATCTGGACTCACAGGTGAGGTTCACATCATAGAAAGTTAGAGTGTCAGTTCTCTTGTACTTAAGTCGGCATTGTACCTTTTGTATTAAATTCGGATGCAATTTCTGTGTTTCATCGTCAATAAGAAGATCCAAGGGATACAGTAAACCTGAAGTGAAGCATCGGAATCTAAAACTGGACGCACCGCAGAGGTTCAAATCATAGATAGTTAGAGTGTCAGTCCTCTTGTACTTAAGTCGGCATTGTGCCTTTTGTATTAAATTCGGAAGCAATTACTGTGTTTCATCGCCAATAGGAAGGTCCAAGGGATACAGTACACCAGAAGTGAAGCATCGGAATCTAAAACTTGACTCTTAGGAGAGGTTCAAATCATAGAAAGTTAGAGCGTCAGTCCTCTTGTACTTAAGTCAGCATTGTGCATTTTGAATTAAATTTGGTTGCAATTTCTGTGTTTCATCGTCAATAAGAAGGTCCAAGGGATACAGTAAACCTGAAGTGAAGCATCGGAAGCTAAAATAGGGCACACAGGAGAGGTTCAAATCATAGAACGTTAGAGTGTCAGTCCTCTTGTACTTCAATCGGCATTGCGCCTTTTGTATTAAATTCGGATGCAATATCTGTATTTCATCGTCAATAAGAAGATCCAAGGGATACAGTAAACCTGAAGTGAAGCATCGGAAAATAAAACTGGACACACAGGAGAGGTTCAAATCATAGAAAGTTACAGTGTCAGTCCTCTTGTACTTAAGTCGGCATTGTACATTTTGTATTAAATTGGGATGCAATTTCTTTGTTTTATCGTCAATAAGAAGGTCCAAGGTATACAGTAAACCTGAAGTGAAGCATCGGAATCTAAAACTGGACTCACAGGAGAGGTTCAAATCATAGAAAGTTTGAGTGTCAGTCCTCTTGTACTTAAGTCGGCATTGTGCCTCTTCTATTAAATTCGGATGCAATGTCTGTGTTCCATCGTCAATAAGAAGGTCCAAGGGAAACCTGAAGTGAAGCATCGGAATCTAAAACTGGTCTCACAGGAAAGGTTGAAAACAAGGAGAGTAAGAAGAGTCGGTCTTTTCGTACTTAATTCGGCATTGTGTAATTTTTTTGTATTAAATTCGGATGCAATTTCTGTGTTTCATCGTCAATAAGAAGGTCTAAGGGATACAGTAAACCTGAAGTGAAGCATTGGAATCTAAAACTGGACTCACGGGTGAGGTTCAAATCATAGAAAGTTAGAGTGGCAGTCCTCTTGTACTTAAGTGGGCATTGTGCTTTTGTATTAAATTCGGATGTAATTTCTGAATTCCATCGTCAATAAGAAGGTCCAAGGGATACAGTAAACCTGATGTGAAGCATCGGAATCTAACACTGGACTCACAGGAGAGGTTCAAATCATAGAGAGTTAGAGTGTCAGTCCCCTTGTACTTAAGTGGGCATTGTGCCTTTTGTATTAAATTCGGATGCAATTTCTGTGTTTCATCGTCAATAAGAAGGGCCAAGGGATACAGTTAACCTGAAGTGAAGCATCGGATTGAAAAACTGGACTCACTGGAGTGGTTCAAATTATAGAAAGTTAGAGTGTCAGTCCTCTTGCACTTGAGTCGGCATTGCGCCTTTTGCTTTAAATTCGGATGCAATTTCTGTGTTTCATCGTCAATAAGAAGGTGCAAGGGATTCAGGAAACCTGAAGTGAAGCATCGGAATCTAAAACTGGACCTACAGGAGAGGTTCAAATCATAGAGAGTTAGATTGTCAGTCCTCTTGTACTTAGGTCGGCATTGTGACTTTTGTATTAAATTCGGGTGCGCATTCAGTGTTTCATCGTCAATAAGAAGGTCCAAGGGATACAGTAAACCTGAAGTGAAGCATCGGAATCTAAAACTGGACTCACAGGAGAGGTTCAAATCACAGAGATTTAGTGTGTCGGTCCTCTTGTACTTAAGTCGGCATTGTGCCTTTTGTATTAAATTCGGATGCAATTTCTGTGTTTCATCGTAAATAAGAAAGTCCAAGGGATACAGTAAACCTGAAGTGAAGCTTCGGAATCTAATACGGGACTCACAGGTGAGGTTCAAATCATAGAAAGTTAGAGTGTCAGTGCTCTTGTACTTAAGTCGGCATTGTGCCTTTTGTATTAAACTCGGATGCAATTTCTGTGTTTCATCTCCAATAAGAAAGTCCAAGGGATACTGTAAACCCGAAGTGAAGCATTCGAATCTAATACTCGACTTACTGGAGAGGATCAAATCATAGAGAGTTAGAGTGTCATTCCTCTTGCACTTAAGTCGGCATTGTGCCTTTTGTAGTAAATTCGGATGCAATTTCTGTGTTTCATTGTCAATAAGAAGGTCCAAGCGATACAGTAAACCTGACGTGAAGCATCGGAATCTAAAACTGGACTCACAGGAGAGGTTCAAATCATAGAATGTTAGAGTGTCAGTCCTCTTGTACTTAAGTCGGCATTGTGCCTTTTGTATTAAATTCGGATGCAATTTCTGAGTTTCATCGTCAATAAGAACGTTTAAGGGATACAGTAAACCTGACGTGAAGCATCGGAATCTAAAACTGGACTCACAGGAGAGGTTCAAATCATAGAAAGTTAGAGTGTCAGTCCTCTTGTACTTAAGTTGGCATTGTGCCTTTTGAATTAAATTCGGATGCAATTTCTGAGTTTCATCGTCAATAAGAAGGTCCATGGGATACACTAAACCTGAAGTGAAGCATCGGAAGCTAAAACAGGGCACGCAGGAGAGGTTCAAATAATAGAAAGTTAGAGTGTCAGTCCTATTGTACTTAAATCGGCATTGCGATTTTTGTATTAAATTCGGATGCAATATCTGTATTTCATCGTCAATAAGAAGATCCATGGGATACACTAAACCTGAAGTGAAGCATCGGAATATAAAACTGGACACATAGGAGAGGTTCAAATCATAGAAAGTTACAGTGTCAGTCCTCTTGTACTTAAGTCGGCATTGTACATTTTGTATTAAATTAGGATGCAATTTCTTTGTTTTATCGTCAATAAAAAGCTAATAGGTATACAGTAAACCTAAAGTGAAGCATCGGAATCTGAAACTGCACTCACAGGAGAGGTTCAAATCATAGAAAGGTTGAGTGTCAGTCCTCTTGTACTTAAGTCGACATTACGCCTTTTCTATTAAATTCGGATGCAATGTCTGTGTTTCATCGTCAATAAGAAGGTCCAAGGGAAACCTGAAGTGAAGCATCAGAATCTAATACTGGTCTCACATCAAAGGTTCAAAACAAGGAGAGTAAGAAGAGTCGGTCTTTTCGTACTTAATCCGGCATTGTGCCTTTTGTATTAAATTCGGATGCAATTTCTGTGTTTCATCGACAATAAGAAGGTCTAAGGGATACAGTAAACCTGAAGTGAAGCATTGGAATCTAAAACTGGACTCACAGGTAAGGTTCTAATCATAGAAAGTTAGAGTGTCAGTCCTCTTGTACTTAGGTCGGCATTGTGCTTTTGTATTAAATTCGGATGCAATTTCTGTGTTTCATCGTCAATAAGAAGGTCCAAGGGATACAGTAAACCTGAAGTGATGCATCGGAATCTAAAACTGGACTCACATGAGAGGTTCAAATCATACAAATTTAGAGTGCCAGTTCTCTTGTATTTAAGTCGGCATTGTGCCTTTTGAATTTAATTCCGATGCAATTTCTGTGCTTCATCGTCAATAAGAAGGTCCATGGGATACAGTAAACCTGAAGTAAAGCATCGGAATCTATAACTGGACTCACAGGAGAGGTTCAAAATAGAAAGTTAAAGTGTCAGTCCTCTTGTACTTAACTCCGCATTGTGCCTTTTGTATTAAATTCGGATGTAATTTCTGTGTTTCATCGTCAATAAGAAGGTCGAAGCGCTACAGTAAACCTGAAGTGAAGTATCGGAATCTAAAACTGGACTCAAAGGAGAGGTTCAAATCATAGAAAGTTAGAGTGTCAGTCCTCTTGTACTTAAGTCAGGATTGTGCCTTTTGTATTAAATTCAGATGCAATTTCTGTGTTTCATCGTCAATAAGAAGGTCCAAGGGATACAGTAAACCTGAAGTGAAGCATCGGAATCTGAAACTGGACTCACAGGAGAGGTTCGATGATAGTAATTTAGAGTGTCAGTCCTCTTGTACTTAAGTCATCATTGTGCCTTTTGTATTAAATTCGGATGCTATTTCTGTGTTTCGTCGTCAATAAGAAGGTCCAAGGGATACAGTAAACCTGAAGTGAGGCATCGGAATCTAAAACTGGACTCACAGAGGAGATTCAAATCATAGAGAGTTAGAGTGTCAGTCCTCTTGTACTTAAGTCGGCATTGTGCCTTTTGAATTATATTCGGATGCAATTTCTGTGTTTCATCGTCAATAAGAAGGTGAAAGGGATTCAGGAAACCTGAAGTGAAGCATCGGAATCTAAAACTGGACTCACAGGAGAGGTTCAAATCATAGAGAGTTAGATTGTCAGTCCTCTTGTACTTAGGTCGGCATTGTACATTTTGTATTAAATTCGGGTGCGCATTCAGTGTTTCATCGTCAATAAGAAGGTCCAAGGGATACAGTAAACCTGAAGTGAAGCATCGGAATCTAAAACTGGACTCACAGGAGAGGTTCAAATCACAGAGATTTAGTGTGTCGGTACTCTTGTACTTAAGTCGGCATTGTGCCTTTTGTATTAAATTCGGATGCAATTTCTGTGTTTCATCGTAAATACGAAAGTCCAAGGGTAACAGTAAACCTGAAGTGAAGCTTCGGAATCGAAAACGGGACTCACAGGTGAGGTTCAAATCATAGAAAGTTAGAGTGTCAGTGCTCTTGTACTTAAGTCGGCATTGTGCCTTTTGTATTAAATTCGGATGTAATTTCTGTGTTTCATCTCCAATAAGAAAGTCCAAGGGATACTGTAAACCTGAAGTGAAGCATTCGAATCTAATACTCGACTTACTGGAGAGGATCAAATCATAGAGAGTTAGAGTGTCATTCCTCTTGCACTTAAGTCGGCATTGTGCCTTTTGTAGTAAATACGGATGCAATTTCTGTGTTTCATCGTCAATAAGAAGGTCCAAGTGATACGGTAAAACTGACGTGAAGCATCGGAATCTAAAACTGGACTCACAGGAGAGGTTCAAATCATAGAAAGTTAGAGTGTCAGTCCTCTTGTACTTAAGTCGGCATTGTGCCTTTTGTATTAAATTCGGATGCAATTTCTGAGTTTCATCGTCAATAAGAAGGTTTAAGGGATACAGTAAACCTGAAGTGAAACATCGCGATCTAAAACTGCACTCACAGGAGAGGTTCAAATCATAGAAAGTTAGAATGTCAGTCCTCTTGTACTTAAGTTGGCATTGTGCCTTTTGAATTAAATTCGGATGCAATTTCTGTGTTTCATCGTCAATAGGAAGATCCATGGGATACAGTTAACCTGAAGTGAAGCATCGGAATCTAAAACTGGACTCACCGCAGAGGTTTAAATCATAGAAAGTTAGAGTGTCAGTCCTCTTGTACTTAAGTCGGCATTGTGCCTTTTGTATTAAATTCGGATGCAATTACTGTGTTTCATCGCCAATAGGAAGGTCCAAGGGATACAGTAAACCTGAAGTGAAGCATCGGAATCTAAAACTGGACTCAAAGCAGAGGTTCAAATCATAGAAAGTTAGAGTGTCTGTATTCTTGTACTTAAGTCAGCATTGTGCATTTTGTATTAAATTCGGATGCAATTTCTGTGTTTCATCGTCAATAAGAAGGTCCATGGGATACAGTAAACCTGAAGTGAAGCATCGGAAGCTAAAACAGGGCACACAGGAGAGGTTCAAATAATAGAAAGTTAGAGTGTCAGTCCTATTGTACTTAAATCGGCATTGCGCCTTTTGTATTAAATTCGGATGCAATATCTGTATTCCATCGTCAATAAGAAGATCCATGGGATACAGTAAACCTGAAGTGAAGCATCGGAATATAAAACTGGACACGTAGGAGAGGTTCAAATCATAGAAAGTTACAGTGTCAGTCCTCTTGTACTTAAGTCGGCATTGTACATTTTGTATTAAATTGGGATGCAATTTCTTTGTTTTATCGTCAATAAGAAGCTAACAGGTATACAGTAAACCTAAAGTAAAGCATCGGAATCTAAGACTGGACTCACAGGAGAGGTTCAAATCATAGAAAGTTTGAGTGTCAGTCCTCTTGTACTTAAGTCGACATTACGCCTTTTCTATTAAATTCGGATGCAATGTCTGTGTTTCATCGTCAATAAGAAGGTCCAAGGGAAACCTGAAGTGAAGCATCAGAATCTAATACTGGTCTCACAGCAAAGGTTCAGAACAAGGAGAGTAAGAAGAGTCGGTCTTTTCGTACTTATTCCGACATTGTGCCTTTTGTATTAAATTCGGATGCAATTTCTGTGTTTCATCGACAATAAGAAGGTCTAAGGGATACAGTAAACCTGAAGTGAAGCATTGGAATCTAAAACTGGACTCACAGGTGAGGTTCAAATCATAGAAAGTTAGAATGTCAGTCCTCTTGTAATTAGGTCGGCATTGTGCTTTTGTATTAAATTCGGATGCAATTTCTGTGTTTCATCGTCAATAAGAAGGTCCAAGGGATACAGTTAACCTGAAGTGATGCATCGGAATCTAAAACTGGACTCACAGGAGAGGTTCAAATCATACAAATTTAGAGTGCCAGTTCTCTTGTATTTAAGTCGGCATTGTGCCTTTTGAATTTAATTCCGATGCAATTTCTGTGCTTCATCGTCAATAAGAAGGTCCAAGGGATACAGTAAACCTGAAGTAAAGCATCGGAATCTATAACTGGACTCACAGGAGAGGCTCAAATCATAGAAAGTTAAAGTGTCAGTCCTCTTGTACTTAAGTCCGCATTGTGCCGTTGGTATTAAATTCGGATGCAATTTCTGTGTTTCATCGTCAATAAGAAGGTCCAAGCGATACAGTAAACCTGAAGTGAAGTATCGGAATCTAAAACTGGACTCAAAGGAGAGGTTCAAATCATAGAAAGTTAGAGTGTCAGTCCTCTTGTACTTAAGTCAGGATTGTGCCTTTTGTATTAAATTCAGATGCAATTTCTGTGTTTCATCGTCAATAAGAAGGTCCAGGGGATACAGTAAACCTGAAGTGAAGCATCGGAATCTGAAACTGGGCTCACAGGAGAGGTTCGATGATTGTAATTTAGAGTGTCAGTCCTCTTGTACTTAAGTCGTCATTGTGCCTTTTGTATTAAATTCGGATGCTATTTCTGTGTTTCGTCGTCAATAAGAAGGTCCAAGGGATACAGTAAACCTGAAGTGAGGCATCGGAATCTAAAACTGGACTCACAGAGGAGATTCAAATCATAGAGAGTTAGAGTGTCAGTCCTCTTGTACTTAAGTCGGCATTGTGCCTTTTGTATTAAATTCGGATGCAATTTCTGTGTTTCATCGTCAATAAGAAGGTGCAAGGGATTCAGGAAACCTGAAGTGAAGCATCGGAATCTAAAACTGGACTCACAGGAGAGGTTCAAATCATAGAGACTTAGATTCTCAGTCCTCTTGTACTTAGGTCGGCATTGTGCCTTTTGTATTAAATTCGGGTGCGCATTCAGTGTTTCATCGTCAATAAGAAGGTCCAAGGGATACAGTAAACCTGAAGTGAAGCATCGGAATCTAAAACTGGACTTACAGGAGAGGTTCAAATCACAGAGATTTAGTGTGTCGGTCCTCTTGTACTTAAGTCGGCATTGTGCCTTTTGTATTAAATTCGGATGCAATTTCTGTGTTTCATCGCAAATAAGAAAGTCCAAGGGATACAGTAAACCTGAAGTGAAGCTTTGGAATCTAAAACGGGACTCACAGGTGAGGTTCAAATCATAGAAAGTTAGAGGGTCAGTGCTCTTGTACTTAAGTCGGCATTGTGCCTTTTGTATTAAATTCGGATGCAATTTCTGTGTTTCATCTCCAATAAGAAAGTCCAAGGGATACTGTAAACCTGAAGTGAAGCATTCGAATCTAATACTCGACTTACTGGTGAGGATCAAATCATAGAGAGTTAGAGTGTCATTCTTCTTGCACTTAAGTCGGCATTGTGCCTTTTGTAGTAAATTCGGATGCAATTTCTGTGTTTCATCGTCAATAAGAAGGTCCAAGTGATACAGTAAACCTGACGTGAAGCATCGGAATCTAAATCTGGACTCACAGGAGAGGTTCAAATCATAGAAAGTTAGATTGTCAGTCCTCTTGTACTTAAGTCGGCATTGTGCCTTTTGTATTAAATTCGGATGCAATTTCTGAGTTTCATCGTCAATAAGAAGGTTTAAGGGATACAGTAAACCTGATGTGAAACATCGGAATCTAAAACTGCACTCACAGGAGAGGTTCAAATCATAGAAAGTTAGAGTGTCAGTCCTCTTGTACTTAAGTTGGCATTGTGCATTTTGAATTAAATTCGGATGCAATTTCTGTGTTTCATCGTCAATAAGAAGATCCATGGGATACAGTAAACCTGAAGTGAAGCATCGGAATCTAAAACTGGACTCACCGCAGAGGTTTAAATCATAGAAAGTTAGAGTGTCAGTCCTCTTGTACTTAAGTCGGCATTGTGCCTTTTGTATTAAATTCGGATGCAATTACTGTGTTTCATCGCCATTAGGAAGGTCCAAGGGATACAGTAAACCTGAAGTGAAGCATCGGAATCTAAAACTGGACTCAAAGGAGAGGTTCAAATCATAGAAAGTTAGAGTGTCAGTCCTCTTGTACTTAAGTCAGCATTGTGCATTTTGTATTAAATTCGGATGCAATTTCTGTGTTTCATCGTCAATAAGAAGGTCCAAGGGATACAGTAAACCAGAAGTGAAGCATCGGAAGCTAAAACAGGGCACACAGGAGAGGTTCAAATAATAGAAAGTTAGAGTGTCAGTCCTATTGTACTTAAATCGGCATTGCGTCTTTTGTATTAAATTCGGATGCAATATCTGTATTTCATCGTCAATAAGAAGATCCATGGGATACAGTAAACTTGAAGTGAAGCATCGGAATATAAAACTGGACACATAGGAGAGGTTCAAATCATAGAAAGTTACAGTGTCAGTACTCTTGTACTTAAGTCGGCATTGTACATTTTGTATTAAATTAGGATGCAATTTCTTTGTTTTATCGTCAATAAGAAGCTAATAGGTATACAGTAAACCTAAAGTGAAGCATCGGAATCTAAAACTGGACTCACAGGAGAGGTTCAAATCATAGAATGTTAAAGTGTCAGTCCTCTTGTACTTAAGTCCGCATTGTGCCTTTTGTATTAAATTCGGATGCAATTTCTGTGTTTCATCGTCAATAAGAAGGTCCAAGCGATACAGTAAACCTGAAGTGAAGTATCGGAATCTAAAACTGGACTCAAAGGAGAGGTTCAAATCATAGAAAGTTAGAGTGTCAGTCCTCTTGTACTTAAGTCAGGATTGTGCCTTTTGTATTAAATTCAGATGCAATTTCTGTGTTTCATCGTCAATAAGAAGGTCCAAGGGATACAGTAAACCTGAAGTGAAGCATCGGAATCTGAAACTGGACTCACAGGAGAGGTTCGATGATAGTAATTTAGAGTGTCATTCCTCTTGTACTTAAGTCGTCATTGTGCCTTTTGTATTAAATTCGGATGCTATTTCTGTGTTTCGTCGGCAATAAGAAGGTCCAAGGGATACAGTAAACCTGAAGTGAGGCATCGGAATCTAAAACTGGACTCACAGAGAAGATTCAAATCATAGAGAGTTAGAGTGTCAGTCCTCTTGTACTTAAGTCGGCAATGTGCCTTTTGTATTAAATTCGGATGCAATTTCTGTGTTTCATCGTCAATAAGAAGGTCCAAGTGATACAGTAAACCTGTAGTAAAGCATCGGAATCTAGAATTGGACTAACAGGAGAAGTTCGAATCATAGAGAGTTAAAGGGTCAGTCCTCTTGTACTTAAGTCAGCATTGTGCGTTTTGTATTCAATTCGGATGCAATTACTGTGTTTCATCGTCAATAAGAAGGTCCAAGGGATTCAGTAAACCTGAAGTGATGCATCGGAAGCTAAAACAGGGCACACAGGAGAGGTTCAAATCATAGAAAGTTAGAGTGTCAGTGCTCTTGTACTTAAGTCGGCATTGTGCCTTTTGTGTTAAATTCGGATGCAATTTCTGTGTTTCATCTCCAATAAGAAGGTCCAAGGGATACTGTAAACCTGAAGTGAAGCATTGGAATCTAATACTGGACATACTGGAGAGGATCAAATCATAGAGAGTTAGAGTGTCATTCCTCTTGTACTTAAGTTGGCATTGTGCCTTTTGTAGTAAATTCGGATGCAATTTCTGTGTTTCATCGTCAATAAGAAGGTCCAAGTGATACAGTAAACCTGACGTGAAGCATCGGAATCTATATCTGGATCCACAGGAGAGGTTCAAATCATAGAAAGTTAGAGTGTCAGTCCTCTTGTACTTAAATCGGCATTGTGCCTTTTGTACTAATTTCGGATGCAATTTCTGTATTTCATCGTCAATAAGAAGATCCAAGGGATACAGTAAACCTGAAGTGAAGCATCGGAATCTAAAACTGGACTCACCGCAGAGGTTCAAATCATAGAAAGTTAGAATGTCAGTGCTCTTGTACTTAAGTCGGCATTGTGCCTTTTGTTTTAATTCGGATGCAATTACAGTGTTTCATCGCCAATAGGAAGGTCCAAGGGATACAGAAAACCTGAAGTGAAGCATCGGAATCTAAAACTGGACTCAAAGCAGAGGTTCAAATCATAGAAAGTTAGGGTGTCAGTCCTCTTGTACTTAATTCAGCATTGTGCATTTTGTATTAAATTCGGATGCAATTTCTGTGTTTCATCGTCAATAAGAAGGTCCATGGGATACAGTAAACCTGAAGTGAAGCATCGGAAGCTAAAACAGGGCACACAGGAGAGGTTCAAATAATAGAAAGTTAGAGTGTCAGTCCTATTGTACTTAAATCGGCATTGCGCCTTTTGTATTAAATTCGGATGCAATATCTGTATTCCATCGTCAATAAGAAGATCCATGGGATACAGTAAACCTGAAGTGAAGCATCGGAATATAAAACTGGACACGTAGGAGAGGTTCAAATCATAGAAAGTTACAGTGTCAGTCCTCTTGTACTTAAGTCGGCATTGTACATTTTGTATTAAATTGGGATGCAATTTCTTTGTTTTATCGTCAATAAGAAGCTAACAGGTATACAGTAAACCTAAAGTAAAGCATCGGAATCTAAGACTGGACTCACAGGAGAGGTTCAAATCATAGAAAGTTTGAGTGTCAGTCCTCTTGTACTTAAGTCGACATTACGCCTTTTCTATTAAATTCGGATGCAATGTCTGTGTTTCATCGTCAATAAGAAGGTCCAAGGGAAACCTGAAGTGAAGCATCAGAATCTAATACTGGTCTCACAGCAAAGGTTCAAAACAAGGAGAGTAAGAAGAGTCGGTCTTTTCGTACTTATTCCGACATTGTGCCTTTTGTATTATATTCGGATGCAATTTCTGTGTTTCATCGACAATAAGAAAGTCTAAGGGATACAGTAAACCTGAAGTGAAGCATTGGAATCTAAAACTGGACTCACAGGTGAGGTTCAAATCATAGAAAGTTAGAATGTCAGTCCTCTTGTAATTAGGTCGGCATTGTGCTTTTGTATTAAATTCGGATGCAATTTCTGTGTTTCATCGTCAATAAGAAGGTCCAAGGGATACAGTTAACCTGAAGTGATGCATCGGAATCTAAAACTGGACTCACAGGAGAGGTTCAAATCATACAAATTTAGAGTGCCAGTTCTCTTGTATTTAAGTCGGCATTGTGCCTTTTGAATTTAATTCCGATGCAATTTCTGTGCTTCATCATCAATAAGAAGGTCCAAGGGATACAGTAAACCTGAAGTAAAGCATCGGAATCTATAACTGGACTCACAGGAGAGGCTCAAATCATAGAAAGTTAAAGTGTCAGTCCTCTTGTACTTAAGTCCGCATTGTGCCTTTGGTATTAAATTCGGATGCAATTTCTGTGTTTCATCGTCAATAAGAAGGTCCAAGCGATACAGTAAACCTGAAGTGAAGTATCGGAATCTAAAACTGGACTCAAAGGAGAGGTTCAAATCATAGAAAGTTAGAGTGTCAGTCCTCTTGTACTTAAGTCAGGATTGTGCCTTTTGTATTAAATTCAGATGCAATTTCTGTGTTTCATCGTCAATAAGAAGGTCCAGGGGATACAGTAAACCTGAAGTGAAGCATCGGAATCTGAAACTGGGCTCACAGGAGAGGTTCGATGATTGTAATTTAGAGTGTCAGTCCTCTTGTACTTAAGTCGTCATTGTGCCTTTTGTATTAAATTCGGATGCTATTTCTGTGTTTCGTCGTCAATAAGAAGGTCCAAGGGATACAGTAAACCTGAAGTGAGGCATCGGAATCTAAAACTGGACTCACAGAGGAGATTCAAATCATAGAGAGTTAGAGTGTCAGTCCTCTTGTACTTAAGTCGGCATTGTGCCTTTTGTATTAAATTCGGATGCAATTTCTGTGTTTCATCGTCAATAAGAAGGTGCAAGGGATTCAGGAAACCTGAAGTGAAACATCGGAATCTAAAACTGGACTCACAGGAGAGGTTCAAATCATAGAGAGTTAGATTCTCAGTCCTCTTGTACTTAGGTCGGCATTGTGCCTTTTGTATTAAATTCGGGTGCGCATTCAGTGTTTCATCGTCAATAAGAAGGTCCAAGGGATACAGTAAACCTGAAGTGAAGCATCGGAATCTAAAACTGGACTTACAGGAGAGGTTCAAATCACAGAGATTTAGTGTGTCGGTCCTCTTGTACTTAAGTCGGCATTGTGCCTTTTGTATTAAATTCGGATGCAATTTCTGTGTTTCATCGCAAATAAGAAAGTCCAAGGGATACAGTAAACCTGAAGTGAAGCTTTGGAATCTAAAACGGGACTCACAGGTGAGGTTCAAATCATAGAAAGTTAGAGGGTCAGTGCTCTTGTACTTAAGTCGGCATTGTGCCTTTTGTATTAAATTCGGATGCAATTTCTGTGTTTCATCTCCAATAAGAAAGTCCAAGGGATACTGTAAACCTGAAGTGAAGCATTCGAATCTAATACTCGACTTACTGGAGAGGATCAAATCATAGAGAGTTAGAGTGTCATTCTTCTTGCACTTAAGTCGGCATTGTGCCTTTTGTAGTAAATTCGGATGCAATTTCTGTGTTTCATCGTCAATAAGAAGGTCCAAGTGATACAGTAAACCTGACGTGAAGCATCGGAATCTAAATCTGGACTCACAGGAGAGGTTCAAATCATAGAAAGTTAGATTGTCAGTCCTCTTGTACTTAAGTCGGCATTGTGCCTTTTGTATTAAATTCGGATGCAATTTCTGAGTTTCATCGTCAATAAGAAGGTTTAAGGGATACAGTAAACCTGAAGTGAAACATCGGAATCTAAAACTGCACTCACAGGAGAGGTTCAAATCATAGAAAGTTAGAGTGTCAGTCCTCTTGTACTTAAGTTGGCATTGTGCATTTTGAATTAAATTCGGATGCAATTTCTGTGTTTCATCGTCAATAAGAAGATCCATGGGATACAGTAAACCTGAAGTGAAGCATCGGAATCTAAAACTGGACTCACCGCAGAGGTTTAAATCATAGAAAGTTAGAGTGTCAGTCCTCTTGTACTTAAGTCGGCATTGTGCCTTTTGTATTAAATTCGGATGCAATTACTGTGTTTCATCGCCATTAGGAAGGTCCAAGGGATACAGTAAACCTGAAGTGAAGCATCGGAATCTAAAACTGGACTCAAAGGAGAGGTTCAAATCATAGAAAGTTAGAGTGTCAGTCCTCTTGTACTTAAGTCAGCATTGTGCATTTTGTATTAAATTCGGATGCCATTTCTGTGTTTCATCGTCAATAAGAAGGTCCAAGGGATACAGTAAACCAGAAGTGAAGCATCGGAAGCTAAAACAGGGCACACAGGAGAGGTTCAAATAATAGAAAGTTAGAGTGTCAGTCCTATTGTACTTAAATCTTCATTGCGTCTTTTGTATTAAATTCGGATGCAATATCTGTATTTCATCGTCAATAAGAAGATCCATGGGATACAGTAAACTTGAAGTGAAGCATCGGAATATAAAACTGGACACATAGGAGAGGTTCAAATCATAGAAAGTTACAGTGTCAGTACTCTTGTACTTAAGTCGGCATTGTACATTTTGTATTAAATTAGGATGCAATTTCTTTGTTTTATCGTCAATAAGAAGCTAATAGGTATACAGTAAACCTAAAGTGAAGCATCGGAATCTAAAACTGGGCTCACAGGAGAGGTTCAAATCATAGAATGTTAAAGTGTCACTCCTCTTGTACTTAAGTCCGCATTGTGCCTTTTGTATTAAATTCGGATGCAATTTCTGTGTTTCATCGTCAATAAGAAGGTCCAAGCGATACAGTAAACCTGAAGTGAAGTATCGGAATCTAAAACTGGACTCAAAGGAGAGGTTCAAATCATAGAAAGTTAGAGTGTCAGTCCTCTTGTACTTAAGTCAGGATTGTGCCTTTTGTATTAAATTCAGATGCAATTTCTGTGTTTCATCGTCAATAAGAAGGTCCAAGGGATACAGTAAACCTGAAGTGAAGCATCGGAATCTGAAACTGGACTCACAGGAGAGGTTCGATGATAGTAATTTAGAGTGTCATTCCTCTTGTACTTAAGTCGTCATTGTGCCTTTTGTATTAAATTCGGATGCTATTTCTGTGTTTCGTCGGCAATAAGAAGGTCCAAGATATACAGTAAACCTGAAGTGAGGCATCGGAATCTAAAACTGGACTCACAGAGAAGATTCAAATCATAGAGAGTTAGAGTGTCAGTCCTCTTGTACTTAAGTCGGCAATGTGCCTTTTGTATTAAATTCGGATGCAATTTCTGTGTTTCATCGTCAATAAGAAGGTCCAAGTGATACAGTAAACCTGTAGTAAAGCATCGGAATCTAGAATTGGACTAACAGGAGAAGTTCGAATCATAGAGAGTTAAAGGGTCAGTCCTCTTGTACTTAAGTCAGCATTGTGCCTTTTGTATTCAATTCGGATGCAATTACTGTGTTTCATCGTCAATAAGAAGGTCCAAGGGATTCAGTAAACCTGAAGTGATGCATCGGAAGCTAAAACAGGGCACACAGGAGAGGTTCAAATCATAGAAAGTTAGAGTGTCAGTGCTCTTGTACTTAAGTCGGCATTGTGCCTTTTGTGTTAAATTCGGATGCAATTTCTGTGTTTCATCTCCAATAAGAAGGTCCAAGGGATACTGTAAACCTGAAGTGAAGCATTGGAATCTAATACTGGACATACTGGAGAGGATCAAATCATAGAGAGTTAGAGTGTCATTCCTCTTGTACTTAAGTTGGCATTGTGCCTTTTGTAGTAAATTCGGATGCAATTTCTGTGTTTCATCGTCAATAAGAAGGTCCAAGTGATACAGTAAACCTGACGTGAAGCATCGGAATCTATATCTGGATCCACAGGAGAGGTTCAAATCATAGAAAGTTAGAGTGTCAGTCCTCTTGTACTTAAATCGGCATTGTGCCTTTTGTACTAATTTCGGATGCAATTTCTGTATTTCATCGTCAATAAGAAGATCCAAGGGATACAGTAAACCTGAAGTGAAGCATCGGAATCTAAAACTGGACTCACCGCAGAGGTTCAAATCATAGAAAGTTAGAATGTCAGTGCTCTTGTACTTAAGTCGGCATTGTGCCTTTTGTTTTAATTCGGATGCAATTACAGTGTTTCATCGCCAATAGGAAGGTCCAAGGGATACAGAAAACCTGAAGTGAAGCATCGGAATCTAAAACTGGACTCAAAGCAGAGGTTCAAATCATAGAAAGTTAGGGTGTCAGTCCTCTTGTACTTAATTCAGCATTGTGCATTTTGTATTAAATTCGGATGCAATTTCTGTGTTTCATCGTCAATAAGAAGGTCCAGGGGATACAGTAAACCTGAAGTGAAGCATCGGAAGCTAAAACAGGGCACACAGGAGAGGTTCAAATCATAGAAAGTTAGAGTGTCAGGCCTCTTGTACTTAAATCGGCATTGCGCCCTTTGTATTAAATTCAGAAGCAATATCTGTATTTCATCGTCAATAGGAAGATCCAAATGATACAGTAAACCTGAAGTGAAGCATCGGAAAATAAAACTGGACACACAGGAGAGGTTCAAATCATAGAAAGTTACAGTGTCAGTCCTCTTGTACTTAAGTCGGCATTGTACATTTTGTATTAAATTGGGATGCTATTTCTTTGTTTTATGGTCAATAAGAAGGTCCAAGGTATACAGTAAACCTGAAGTGAAGCATCGGAATCTAAACCTGGACTCACAGGAGAGGTTCAAATCATAGAAAGTTTAAGTGTCAGTCCTATTGTACTTAAGCCGACATTGTGCCTTTTCTATTAAATTCGGATGCAATTTCTGTGTTTCATCGTCAATAAGAAGGTCTAAGGGATACAGTAAACCTGAAGTGAAGCATTGGAGTCTAAAACTGGACTCACAGGAGAGGTTCAAATCATAGAAAGTTAGAGTGTCAGTCCTCTTGTACTTAAGTCCGCATTGTGCCTTTTGTATTAAATTCGGATGCAATTTCTGTGTTTCACCGTCAATAAGAAGGTCCAAGCGATACAGTAAACCTGAAGTGAAGCATCGGAATCTAAAACTGGACTCAAAGGAGACGTTCAAATCATAGAAAGTTAAAGTGTCAGTCCTCTTGTACGTAACTCAGCATTGTGCCTTTTGTATTAAATTCAGATGCAATTTCTGTGTTTCATCGTCAATAAGAAGGTCCAAGGGATACAGTAAACCTGAAGTGAACCCTCGGAATCTAAAACTGGACTCACAGGAGGGGTTCGATGATAGTAATTTAGAGTGTCAGTCCTCTTGTACTTAAGTCGTCATTGTGCCTTTTGTATTAAATTCAGATGCTATTTCTGTGTTTCGTCGTCAATAAGAAGGTCCAAGGGATACAGTAAACGTGAAGTGAAGCATCGGAATCTAAAACTTTACTCACAGGAGAGGTTCAAATCATACAATGTTAGAGTGTCAGTCCTCTTGTACTTAAGTCGGCATTGTGACTTTTGTATTAAATTCGGATGCAATTTCTGTGTTTCATCGTCAATAAGAAGGTCCCAGGGATACAGTAAACCTGAAGTGAAGCATCGGAAGCTAAAACAGGGCACACAGGAGAGGTTCAAATCATAGAAAGTTAGAGTGTCAGTCCTCTTGTACTTAAATCGGCATTCCGCCTTTTGTATTAAATTCGGATGCAATATCTGTATTTCATCGTCAATAAGAAGATCCAAGGGATACAGTAAACCTGAAGTGAAGCATCGGAAAATAAAACTGGACACACAGGAGTGGTTCATATCGTAGAAAGTTACAGTGTCAGTCCTCTTGTACTTAAGTCGGCATTGTACATTTTGTATTAAATTGGGATGCAATTTCTTTGTTTTATCGTCAATAAGAAGGTCCAACGTATACAGTAAACCTGAAGTGAAGCATCGGAATCTAAAACTGGACTCACAGGAGAGGTTCAAATCATAGAAAGTTTGAGTGTCAGTCCTCTTGTACTTAAGTCGACATTGTGCCTTTTCTGTTAAATTCGGATGCAATGTCTGTGTTTCATCGTCAATAAGAGGGTCTAAGGTAAACCTGAAGTGAAGCATCGGAATCTAAAACTGGTCTCACAGGAAAGGTTCAAACCAAAAAGAGTAGGAAGAGTCGGTGTTTTCGTACTTGATTCGGCATTGTGCCTTTAGTATTAAATTCGGATGCCATTTCTGTGTTTCGTCGTCAATAAGAAGGTCCAAGGGATACAGTAAACCTGAAGTGAAGCATCGGAATCTAAAACTGGACCCACATCAGAGGTTCAAATCATAGAAATTTAGAGTGTCAGTTCTCTTGTACTTAAGTCGGCATTGTGCCTTTTGAATTTAATTCCGATGCAATTTCTGTGCTTCATCGTCAAGAAGAAGGTCCAAGGGATACAGTAAACCTGAAGTGAAGCATCGGAATTTAAAACTGGACTCACAGGAGAGGTTCAAATCATAGAAAGTTAGAGTGTCAGTCCTCTTGTACTTAAGTCGGCATTGTGCCTTTTGTATTACATTCGGATGCAATTTCTGTGTTTCATCGCCAGTAAGAAGATCCAAGGGATACAGTAAACCTGGAGTGAATCATCGGAATCTAAAACTGGAATCTGAGGAGCGGTTCAAATCAAAGAAAGTTAGAGTGTCAGTGCTCTTGTACTTAAGTCGGCATTGTGCCTATTGTATTAAATTCGGATGCAATTTATGTGTTTCATCTTCAATGAGAAGGTCCAAGGGATACAGGAAACATGAAGTGAGATACGGAATCTAAAACTGGACTCACAGGAGAGGTTCAAATCATAGAGGGTTAGAGTGTCAGTCCCCTTGTACTTAAGTCGGCATTGTGACATTTGTATTAAATTCGGATGCAATTTCTGTGTTTCATCGTCAATAAGAATGTCCAAGCGATACAGTAAACCTGAAGTGAAGCATCGGAATCTAAAACTGGACTCAAAGGAGAGGTTCAAATCATAGAAAGTTAGAGTGTCAGTCCTCTTGTACTTAAGTCAGCATTGTGCCTTTTGTATTAAATTCAGATGCAATTACTGTGTTTCATCGTCAATAAGAAGGTCCAAGGGATACAGTAAACTTAAAGTGAAGCATCGGAATCTAAAACTGGACTCACAGGAGAGGTTCGATCATAGAAATTTAGAGTGTCAGTCCTCTTGTACTTAAGTCGTCATTGTGCCTTTTGTACTAAATTCGGATGATATTTCTGTGTTTCGTCGTCAATAAGAGGGTCCAAGGGATACAGTAAACCTGAAGTGAGGCATCGGAATCTAAATCTGGACTCACAGAGGAGATTCAAATCATAGAGAGTTTGAGTGTCAGTGCTCTTGTTCTTAAGTCGGCATTGTTCCTTTTGTATTAAATTCGGATGCAAATTCTGTGTTTTATCGTCAATAAGAAGGTCCAAGGGATACAGTAAACCCTTTAGTGAAGCATCGGAATCTAAAACGGGACTCACAGCAGAGGTTCAAATCATAGAAAGTTAGAGTGTCAGTCCTCTTGTACTTAAGACGGTATTGTGCCTTTTGTATTATATTCGGATGCAATTTCTGTGTTTTATCGTCAATAAGAAGGTCCAAGGGATACAGTAAACCTGAAGTGAACCTTCGGAATCTAAAACTGGACTCACAGGAGATGTCCAAATCATAGAAATTTAGAGTGTCAGTCCTCTTGTACTTAAGTCGGCATTGTGCCTTTTGTATTAAATTCGGATGCAATTTCTGTGTTTCATAGTCAATAAGAAGGTCCAAGGGATACAGTAAAACTGAAGTGAAGCATCGGAATCTACAACTGGACTCACAGCAGAGGTTCAAATCACAGAAAGTTAGAGTGTCAGTCCTCTTGTGCTTAAGTCGGCATTGTGCCTTTGGTATTAAATTCGGATGCAATTTCTGTGTTTCATCGTCAATTAGAAGGTCCAAGGGATACAGTAAACCTGAAGTGAAGCATCAGAATCTAAGACTGGACTCACAGGAGAGTTTCAAATCATAGAAATTTAGAGTGTCAGTTCACTTGTACTTAAGTCGGCATTGTGCCTTTTGAATTTAATTCCGATGCGATTTCTGTGCTTCATCGTCACGAAGAAGGTCCACGGGATACAGTAAACCTGAAGTGAAGCATCGGAATTTAAAACTGGACTCACAGGAGTGGTTCAAATCGTAGAAAGTTAGAGTGTCAGTCCTCTTGTACTTAAGTCCGCATTGTGCCTTTTGTATTAATTTCAGATGCAATTTCTGTGCTTCATCGTCAATAAGACGGTCCAAGGGATACAGTAAACCTGAAGTGAAGCATCGGAATCTAAATCTGGACTCACAGGAGAGGTTCAAATCATAGAAAGAGAGCGTTAGTTCTCTTGTACTTAAGTCGGCATTGTTCCTTTTGTATTAAATTCGGATGCAATTTCTGTGTTTCATCGTCAATAAGAAGGTCCAAGGGATACAGTAAACCTGAAGTGAAGCATCGGAATCTAGAACTGGACTCACAGGTGAGGTTCAAATCATAGAGAGTTAGAGTGTCAGTCCTCTTGTACTTAAGTCGGCATTGTGCCTTTTGTATTACATTCGGATGCTATTTCTGTATTTCATCGTCAATAAGAAGGTCCAAGGAATAAAGTAAACCTGAAGTGAAGCATCGGAATCTAAAACTGGACTCACAGGAGAGGTTCAAATCATAGAATGTTAGAGTGTCAGTCCTCTTGTACTTATGTCGGCATTGTGCCTTTTGTATTAATTTCGGATGCAATTTCTGTGTTTCATCGTCATTAAGAAAGTCCAAGGGATACAGTAAACCTTAAGTGAAGCATCGGAATCTACAACTGAACTCACAGAGGAGGTTCAAATCATAGAGGGTTAGAGTAACAGTCCTCTTGTTCTTAAGTCGGCATTGTGCCTTTTGTATTAAATTTTAACGCAATTTCTGTGTATCATCGTCAATAAGAAGGTCCAAGGGATACAGCAAACATGAAGTGAAGCGTCGGAATCTAAAACTTTACTCACTGGAAAGGTTCAAATCATAGAAAGTTAGAGTGTCAGTCCTCTTGTACTTAAGTCGGTATTGTGCCTATTGTATTAAATTCGGATGCAATTTCTGTGTTTCATCGTCAATAAGAAGGTCCAAGGG
This sequence comes from Schistocerca americana, assembly GCF_021461395.2. Lineage (NCBI taxonomy): Eukaryota > Metazoa > Arthropoda > Insecta > Orthoptera > Acrididae > Schistocerca > Schistocerca americana. Next base: position 73,781,632 of record NC_060130.1, read on the forward strand.
ATACAGTAAACCTAAAATGAAGCTTCGGAAGCTAAAACAGGACACACAGGAGAGGTTCAAATCATAGAAAGTTGGAGTGTCAGTCCTCTTGTACTTAAATCGGCATTGCGCCTTTTGTATTAAATTCGTATGCAATATCTGTATTTCATCGTCAATAAGAAGATCCAATTGATACAGTAAACCTGATGTGAAAGATCGCAAGCTAAAACTGGACACACAGGAGAGGTTCAAATCATAGAAAGTTATAGTGTCAGTCCTCTTGAACTTAAATCGGCATTGCGCCTTTTGTATTAAGTTCGTATGCAATATCTGTATTTCATCGTCAATAAGAAGATCCAAGGTATACAGTAAACCTGATGTGATGGATCGGAATCTAAAAGTGGACTCACAGGAGAGGTTCAAATCATAGAAATTTAGAGTGTCAGTCCTCTTGTACATAAGTCGGTATTGTGCCTATTGTATTAAATTCGGATGCAATTTCTGTGTTTCATCGTCAATAAGAAGGTCCAAGGGATACAGTAAACCTAAAATGAAGCATCGGAATCTAAAACTGGACACTGAGGAGAAGTTCAAATCAAAGAAGGTTAGAGTGTCAGTGCTCTTGTACTTATGTCGGCATTGTGCCTATTCTAATAAATTCGGATGCAATTTATGTTTTTCATCTTCAATAAGAAGGTCCAAGGGATACAGTAAACATGAAGTGAAGCACGGAATCTAAAACTGCACTCACTGGTGAGGTTCAAATCATAGTGATTTAGAGTGTCAGTCCTCTTGTACTTAAGTCGGCATTGTGCCTTTTGTATTAAATTCGGAAGCAATTTCTGTGTTTCATCGTCAATAAGAAGGTCCAAGTGATACAGTAAACCTGAAGTGAAGCATCGGAATCTAACACTGGACTCACAGGAGAGGTTCAAATCAGAGAAATTTAGAGTGTCAGTCCACTTGTACTTAAGTGGGCATTGTGCATTTTGTATTAAATTCGAATGCAATTTCTGATATCCATCGTCAATAAGAAGGTCCAAGGGATACAGTAAACCTGAAGTGAAGCATCAGAATCTATAACTTTCCTCACAGGAGAGGGTCAAATCATAGAAAGTTAGAGTGTCAGTCCTCTTGTACTTAAGTCAGCATTGTGCATTTTGTATTAAATTCAGATGCAATTTCTGTGTTTCGTCGTCAATAAGAAGGTCCAAGGGATACAGTAAACCTGAAGTGAAGCATCGGAATCTAACACTGGACTCACAGGAGAGGTTCAAATCATAGAAAGTTAGAGTGTCAGTCCTCTTGTTCTTAAGTCGGCATTGTGCCTTTTGTATTAAATTTGGATGCAATATCTGTGTGTCATCGTCAATAAGAAGGTCCAAGGGATACAGTAAACACGAAGTGAAGCATCGGAATCTAAAACTGGACTCACAGGAGAGGTTCAAATGATAGAAAGTTAGAGTGTCAGTCCTCTTGTACTTAAGTCGGCATTGTGCCTTTTATATTAAATTCGGATGCAATTTCTGTGTTTTATCGTCAATAAGAAGGTCCAAGGGATACAGTAAACCTCAAGTGAAGCATCGGAATCTAAAACGGGACTCACAGCAGAGGTTCAAATCATAGAAAGTTAGAGTGTCAGTCCTCTTGTACTTAAGTCGGTATTGTGCCTTTTGTATCAAATTCGGATGCAATTTCTGTGTTTTATCGTCAATAAGAAGGTCCAAGGGATACAGTAAACCTGAAGTGAACCTTCAGAATCTAAAACTGGACTCACAGGAGATGTCCAAATCATAGAAATTTAGAGTGTCAGTCCTCTTGTACTTAAGTCGGCATTGTGCCTTTTGTATTAAATTCGGATGCAATTTCTGTGTTTCATAGTCAATAAGAAGGTCCAAGGGATACAGTAAAACTGAAGTGAAGCATCGGAATCTACAACTGGACTCACAGCAGAGGTTCAAATCACAGAAAGTTAGAGTGTCAGTCCTCTTGTGCTTAAGTCGGCATTGTGCCTTTGGTAGTAAATTCGGATGCAATTTCTGTGTTTCATCGTCAATTAGAATGTCCAAGGGATACAGTAAACCTGAAGTGAAGCATCAGAATCTAAGACTGGACTCACAGGAGAGTTTCAAATCATAGAAATTTAGAGTGTCAGTTCACTTGTACTTAAGTCGGCATTGTGCCTTTTGACTTTAATTCCGATGCGATTTCTGTGCTTCATCGTCACGAAGAAGGTCCACGGGATACAGTAAACCTGAAGTGAAGCATCGGAATTTAAAACTGGACTCACAGGAGTGGTTCAAATCATAGAAAGTTAGAGTGTCAGTCCTCTTGTACTTAAGTCCGCATTGTGCCTTTTGTATTAATTTCAGATGCAATTTCTGTGCTTCATCGTCAATAAGACGGTCCAAGGGATACAGTAAACCTGAAGTGAAGCATCGGAATCTAAATCTGGACTCACAGGAGAGGTTCAAATCATAGAAAGAGAGTGTTAGTTCTCTTGTACTTAAGTCGGCATTGTTCCTTTTGTATTAAATTCGGATGCAATTTCTGTGTTTCATCGTCAATAAGAAGGTCCAAGGGATACAGTAAACCTGAAGTGAAGCATCGGAATCTAGAACTGGACTCACAGGTGAGGTTCAAATCATAGAGAGTTAGAGTGTCAGTCCTCTTGTACTTAAGTTGGCATTGTGCCTTTTGTATTACATTCGGATGCAATTTCTGTGTTTCATCGTCAATAAGAAGGTCCAAGGAATAAAGTAAACCTGAAGTGAAGCATCGGAATCTAAAACTGGACTCACAGGAGAGGTTCAAATCATAGAATGTTAGAGTGTCAGTCCTCTTGTACTTATGTCGGCATTGTGCCTTTTGTATTAATGTCGGATGCAAATTCTGTGTTTCATCGTCAATAAGAAGGTCCAAGGGATACAGTAAACCTGAAATGAAGCTTCGGAAGCTAAAACAGGACACACAGGAGAGGTTCAAATCATAGAAAGTTGGAGTGTCAGTCCTCTTGCACTAAAATCGGCATTGCGCCTTTTGTATTAAATTCGTATGCAATATCTGTATTTCATCGTCAATAAGAAGAACCAAGGGATACAGTAAACCTGATGTGATGGATCGGTATCTAAAACTGGACACACAGGAGAGGTTCAAATCATAGAAAGTTAGAGTGTCAGTCCTCTTGTACTTAAGTCGGCATTGTGCCTTTTGTATTACATTCGGATGCAATTTCTGTGTTTCATCGTCATTAAGAAGGTCCAAGGGATACAGTAAACCTTAAGTGAAGCATCGGAATCTAAAACTGGACTCTGAGGAGAAGTTCAAATCAAAGAAGGTTAGAGTGTCAGTGCTCTTGTACTTATGTCGGCATTGTGCCTATTGTATTAAATTCGGATGCAATTTATGTTTTTCATCTTCAATAAGAAGGTCCAAGGGATACAGTAAACATGAAGTGAAGCACGGAATCTAAAACTGCACTCACTGGTGAGGTTCAAATCATAGTGATTTATAGTGTCAGTCCTCTTGTACTTAAGTCGGCATTGTGCCTTTTGTATTAAATTCGGAAGTAATTTCTGTGTTTCATCGTCAATAAGAAGGTCCAAGTGATACAGTTAACCTGTAGTGAACCTTCGGAATCTAAAACTGGACTCACAGGAGATGTCAAAATCATAGAAATTTAGAGTGTCAGTCCTCTTGTACTTAAGTCGGCATTGTGCCTTTTGTATTAAATTCGGATGCAATTTCTGTGTTTCATAGTCAATAAGAAGGTCCAAGGGATACAGTAAAACTGAAGTGAAGCATCGGAATCTACAACTGGACTCACAGCAGAGTTTCAAATCACAGAAAGTTAGAGTGTCAGTCCTCTTGTGCTTAAGTCGGCATTGTGCCTTTGGTATTAAATTCGGATGCAATTTCAGTGTTTCATCGTCAATTAGAAGGTCCAAGGGATACAGTAAACTTGAAGTGAAGCATCAGAATCTAAGACTGGACTCAAAGGAGAGTTTCAAATCATAGAAATTTAGAGTGTCAGTTCACTTGTACTTAAGTTGGCATTGTGCCTTTTGAATTTAATTCCGATGCGATTTCTGTGCTTCATCGTCACGAAGAAGGTCCACGGGATACAGTAAACCTGAAGTGAAGCATCGGAATTTAAAACTGGACTCACAGGAGTGGTTCAAATCATAGAAAGTTAGAGTGTCAGTCCTCTTGTACTTAAGTCCGCATTGTGCCTTTTGTATTAATTTCTGATGCAATTTCTGTGCTTCATCGTCAATACGACGGTCCAAGGGATACAGTAAACCTGAAGTGAAGCATCGGAATCTAAATCTGGACTCACAGGAGAGGTTCAAATCATAGAAAGAGAGTGTTTGTTCTCTTGTACTTAAGTCGGCATTGTTCCTTTTGTATTAAATTCGGATGCAATTTCTGTGTTTCATCGTCAATAAGAAGGTCCAAGGGATACAGTAAACCTGAAGTGAAGCATCGGAATCTAGAACTGGACTCACAGGTGAGGTTCAAATCATAGAGAGTTAGAGTGTCAGTCCTCTTGTACTTAAGTCGGCATTGTGCCTTTCGTATTACATTCGAATGCAATTTCTGTGTTTCATCGTCAATAAGAAGGTCCAAGGAATAAAGTAAACCTGAAGTGAAGCATCGGAATCTAAAACTGGACTCACAGGAGAGGTTCAAATCATAGAATGTTAGAGTGTCAGTCCTCTTGTACTTATGTCGGCATTGTGCCTTTTGTATTAATTTCGGATGCAATTTCTGTATTTCATCGTCATTAAGAAAGTCCAAGGGATACAGTAAACCTGAAGTGAAGCATCGGAATCTAAAACTGAACTCACAGAGGAGGTTCAAATCATAGAGGGTTAGAGTGTCAGTCCTCTTGTTCTTAAGTCGGCATTGTGCCTTTTGTATTAAATTTTAATGCAATTTCTGTGTATCATCGTCAATAAGAAGGTCCAATTGATACAGCAAACATGAAGTGAAGCGTCGGAATCTAAAACTTTACTCACTGGAAAGGTTCAAATCATAGAAAGTTAGAGTGTCAGTCCTCTTGTACTTAAGTCGGTATTGTGCCTATTGTATTAAATTCGGATGCAATTTCTGTGTTTAATCGTCAATAAGAAGGTCCAAGGGATACAGTAAACCTGAAATGAAGCTTCGGAAGCTAAAACAGGACACACAGGAGAGGTTCAAAACATAGATAGTTGGAGTGACAGTCCTCTTGTACTTAAATCGGCATTGCGCCTTTTGTATTAAATTCGTATGCAATATCTGTATTTCATCGTCAATAAGAAGATCCAAGGGATACAGTAAACCTGATGTGAAGGATCGCAAGCTAAAACTGGACACACAGGAGAGGTTCAAATCATAGAAAGTTGGAGTGTCAGTCCTCTTGTACTTAAATCGGCATTGCGCCTTTTGTATTAAATTCGTATGCAATATCTGTATTTCATCGTCAATAAGAAGATCCAAGGGATACAGTAAACCTGATGTGATGGATCGGAATCTAAAACTGGACACACAAGAGAGGTTCAAATCATAGAAAGTTAGAGTGTCAGTCCTCTTGTACTTAAGTCGGCATTGTGCCTTTTGTATTACATTCGGATGCAATTTCTGTGTTTCATCGTCATTAAGAAGGTCCAAGGGATACAGTAAACCTGAAGTGAAGCATCGGAATCTAAAACTGGACTCTGAGGAGAAGTTCAAATCAAAGAAGGTTAGAGTGTCAGTGCTCTTGTACTTATGTCGGCATTGTGCCTATTGTATTAAATTCGGATGCAATTTATGTTTTTCATCTTCAATAAGAAGGTCCAAGGGATACAGTAATCATGAAGTGAAGCACGGAATCTAAAACTGCACTCACTGGTGAGGTTCAAATCATAGTGATTTAGAGTGTCAGTCCTCTTGTACTTAAGTCGGCATTGTGCCTTTTGTATTAAATTCGGAAGCAATTTCTGTGTTTCATCGTCAATAAGAAGGTCCAACTGATACAGTTAACCTGTAGTGAACCTTCGGAATCTAAAACTGGACTCACAGGGGATGTCAAAATCATAGAAATTTAGAGTGTCAGTCCTCTTGTACTTAAGTCGGCATTGTGCCTTTTGTATTAAATTCGGAATCAATTTCTGTGTTTCATATTCAATAAGAAGGTCCAAGGGATACAGTAAAACTGAAGTGAAGCAACGGAATCTACAACTGGACTCACAGCAGAGGTTCAAATCACAGAAAGTTAGAGTGTCAGTCCTCTTGTGCTTAAGTCGGCATTGTGCCTTTGGTATTAAATTCGGATGCAAATTCTGTGTTTCATCGTCAATTAGAAGGTCCAAGGGATACAGTAAACCTGAAGTGAAGCATCAGAATCTAAGACTGGACTCACAGGAGAGTTCCAAATCATAGAAATTTAGAGTGTCAGTTCACTTGTACTTAAGTCGGCATTGTGCCTTTTGAATTTAATTCCGATGCAATTTCTGTGCTTCATCGTCACGAAGAAGGTCCACGGGATACAGTAAACCTGAAGTGAAGCATCGGAATTTAAAACTGGACTCACAGGAGAGGTTCAAATCATAGAAAGTTAGAGTGTCAGTCCTCTTGTACTTAAGTCCGCATTGTGCCTTTTGTATTAATTTCAGATGCAATTTCTGTGCTTCATTGTCAATAAGACGGTCCAAGGGATACAGTAAACCTGAAGTGAAGCATCGGAATCTAAATCTGGACTCACAGGAGAGGTTCAAATCATAGAAAGAGAGTGTTAGTTCTCTTGTACTTAAGTCGGCATTGTTCCTTTTGTATTAAATTCGGATGCAATTTCTGTGTTTCATCGTCAATAAGAAGGCCCAAGGGATACTGTAAACCTGAAATGAAGCTTCGGAAGCTAAAACAGGTCACACAGGAGAGGTTCAAATCATAGAAAGTTGGAGTGTCGGTCCTCTTGTACTTAAATCGGCATTGCGCCTTTTGTATTAAATTCGTATGAAATATCTGTATTTCATCGTCAATAAGAAGATCCAAGGGATACAGTAAACCTGATGTGAAGGATCGCAAGCTAAAACAGGACACACAGGAGAGGTTCAAATCATAGAAAGTTGGAGTGTCAGTCCTCTTGTACTTAAATCGGCATTGTGCCTTTTGTATTAAATTCGTATGCAATATCTGTATTTCATCGTCAATAAGAAGATCCAAGGGATACAGTAAACCTGATGTGATGGATCGGAATCTAAAACTGGACACACAGGAGAGATTCAAATCATAGAAAATTAGAGTGTCAGTCCTCTTGTACATAAGTCGGCATTGTGCCTTTTGTATTAAATTCGGATGCAATTTCTGTGTTTCATCGTCAATAAGAAGGTCCAAGTGATACAGTTAACCTGTAGTGAAGCATCGGAATCTAAAACTGGACTCACAGGAGAGGTTCGAATCAAAGAGACTTAGAGGGTCAGTCCTCTTGTACTTAAGTCGGCATTGTGCCTTTTGTATTAAATTCGGATGCAATTTCTGTGTTTCATCGTCAATAAGAAGGTTCAAGGGATACTGTAAACCTAAAGTGAAGCATCGGAAGCTAAAACAGGGCACACAGGAGAGGTTCAAATCATAGAAAGTTAGAGTGTCAGACCTCTTGTACTTAAATCGGCATTGCGCCTTTTGTATTAAATTCGGATGCAATATCTGAATTTCAACGTCAATAAGAAGATCCAAGGGATACAGTAAACCTGAAGTGAAGCATCGGGATCTAAAACTGGACACACAGGAGAGGTTCAAATCATAGAAAGTTACAGTGTCAGTCGTCTTGTACTTAAGTCGGAATTGTGCATTTTGTATTAAATTCGAATGCAATTTCTGTGTTTCATCGTCAATAAGAGGTACCAAGGTATACAGTTATCCGGAAGTGCAGCATCGGAATCTAAAACTGGACTCACAGGAGAGGTTCAAATCATAGAAAATTAGAGTGTCAGTCCTCTTGTACTTAACTCGGCATTGTGCCTTTTGTATTACATTCGGATGCAATTTCTGTGTTTCATCGTCAATAAGAAGTTCGAAGCGATACAGTAAACCTGAAGTGAAGCATCGGAATCTAAAACTGGACTGAAAGGAGAGGTTCAAATCATAGAAAGTTAGAGTGTCAGTCCTCTCGTGCTTAAGTCAGCATTGTGCCTTTTGTATTAAACTCGAATGCAATATCTGATATCCATCGTCAATAAGAAGGTCCAAGGGATACAGTAAACCTGAAGTAAAGCATCAGAATCTAAAACTTTCCTCACAGGAGAGGGTCAAATCATAGAAAGTTAGAGTGTCAGTCCTCTTGTACTTAAGTCAGCATTGTGCCTTTTGTATTAAATTCAGATGCAATTTCTGTGTTTCGTCGTCAATAAGAAGGTCCAAGGGATACAGTAAACCTGAAGTGAAGCATCGGAATCTAACACTGGACTCACAGGAGAAGTTCAAATCATAGAAAGTTAGAGTGTCAGTCCTCTTGTTCTTAAGTCGGCATTGTGCCTTTTGTATTAAATTTGGATGCAATATCTGTGTGTCATCGTCAATAAGAAGGTCCAAGGGATACAGTAAACACGAAGTGAAGCATCAGAATCTAAAACTGGACTCACAGGAGAGGTTCAAATGATAGAAAGTTAGAGTGTCAGTCCTCTTGTACTTAAGTCGGCATTGTGCCTTTTATATTAAATTCGGATGCAATTTCTGTGTTTTATCGTCAATAAGAAGGTCCAAGGGATACAGTAAACCTCAAGTGAAGCATCGGAATCTAAAACGGGACTCACAGCAGAGGTTCAAATCATAGAAAGTTAGAGTGTCAGTCCTCTTGTACTTAAGTCGGTATTGTGCCTTTTGTATTAAATTCGGATGCAATTTCTGTGTTTCATCGTCAATAAGAAGGTCCAAGGGATACAGTAAACCTGAAGTGAACCTTCGCAATCTAAAACTGGACTCACAGGAGATGTCCAAATCATAGAAGTTTAGAGTGTCAGTCCTCTTGTACTTAAGTCGGTATTGTGCCTATTGTATTAAATTCGGATGCAATTTCTGTGTTTAATCGTCTATAAGAAGGTCCAAGGGATACAGTAAACCTGAAATGAAGCTTCGGAAGCTAAAACAGGACACACAGGAGAGGTTCAAAACATAGAAAGTTGGAGTGACAGTCCTCTTGTACTTAAATCGGCATTGCGCCTTTTGTATTAAATTCGTATGCAATATCTGTATTTCATCGTCAATAAGAAGATCCAAGGGATACAGTAAACCTGATGTGAAGGATCGCAAGCTAAAACTGGACACACAGGAGAGGTTCAAATCATAGAAAGTTGGAGTGTCAGTCCTCTTGTACTTAAATCGGCATTGCGCCTTTTGTATTAAATTCGTATGCAATATCTGTATTTCATCGTCAATAAGAAGATCCAAGGGATACAGTAAACCTGATGTGATGGATCGGAATCTAAAATTGGACACACAAGAGAGGTTCAAATCATAGAAAGTTAGAGTGTCAGTCCTCTTGTACTTAAGTCGGCATTGTGCCTTTTGTATTACATTCGGATGCAATTTCTGTGTTTCATCGTCATTAAGAAGGTCCTAGGGATACAGTAAACCTGAAGTGAAGCATCGGAATCTAAAACTGGACTCTGAGGAGAAGTTCAAATCAAAGAAGGTTAGAGTGTCAGTGCTCTTGTACTTATGTCGGCATTGTGCCTATTGTATTAAATTCGGATGCAATTTATGTTTTTCATCTTCAATAAGAAGGTCCAAGGGATACAGTAATCATGAAGTGAAGCACGGAATCTAAAACTGCACTCACTGGTGAGGTTCAAATCATAGTGATTTAGAGTGTCAGTCCTCTTGTACTTAAGTCGGCATTGTGCCTTTTGTATTAAATTCGGAAGCAATTTCTGTGTTTCATCGTCAATAAGAAGGTCCAACTGATACAGTTAACCTGTAGTGAACCTTCGGAATCTAAAACTGGACTCACAGGGGATGTCAAAATCATAGAAATTTAGAGTGTCAGTCCTCTTGTACTTAAGTCGGCATTGTGCCTTTTGTATTAAATTCGGAATCAATTTCTGTGTTTCATATTCAATAAGAAGGTCCAAGGGATACAGTAAAACTGAAGTGAAGCAACGGAATCTACAACTGGACTCACAGCAGAGGTTCAAATCACAGAAAGTTAGAGTGTCAGTCCTCTTGTGCTTAAGTCGGCATTGTGCCTTTGGTATTAAATTCGGATGCAAATTCTGTGTTTCATCGTCAATTAGAAGGTCCAAGGGATACAGTAAACCTGAAGTGAAGCATCAGAATCTAAGACTGGACTCACAGGAGAGTTCCAAATCATAGAAATTTAGAGTGTCAGTTCACTTGTACTTAAGTTGGCATTGTGCCTTTTGAATTTAATTCCGATGCAATTTCTGTGCTTCATCGTCACGAAGAAGGTCCACGGGATACAGTAAACCTGAAGTGAAGCATCGGAATTTAAAACTGGACTCACAGGAGAGGTTCAAATCATAGAAAGTTAGAGTGTCAGTCCTCTTGTACTTAAGTCCGCATTGTGCCTTTTGTATTAATTTCAGATGCAATTTCTGTGCTTCATCGTCAATAAGACGGTCCAAGGGATACAGTAAACCTGAAGTGAAGCATCGGAATCTAAATCTGGACTCACAGGAGAGGTTCAAATCATAGAAAGAGAGTGTTAGTTCTCTTGTACTTAAGTCGGCATTGTTCCTTTTGTATTAAATTCGGATGCAATTTCTGTGTTTCATCGTCAATAAGAAGGCCCAAGGGATACTGTAAACCTGAAATGAAGCTTCGGAAGCTAAAACAGGTCACACAGGAGAGGTTCAAATCATAGAAAGTTGGAGTGTCGGTCCTCTTGTACTTAAATCGGCATTGCGCCTTTTGTATTAAGTTCGTATGAAATATCTGTATTTCATCGTCAATAAGAAGATCCAAGGGATACAGTAAACCTGATGTGAAGGATCGCAAGCTAAAACAGGACACACAGGAGAGGTTCAAATCATAGAAAGTTGGAGTGTCAGTCCTCTTGTACTTAAATCGGCATTGTGCCTTTTGTATTAAATTCGTATGCAATATCTGTATTTCATCGTCAATAAGAAGATCCAAGGGATACAGTAAACCTGATGTGATGGATCGGAATCTAAAACTGGACACACAGGAGAGAATCAAATCATAGAAAATTAGAGTGTCAGTCCTCTTGTACATAAGTCGGCATTGTGCCTTTTGTATTAAATTCGGATGCAATTTCTGTGTTTCATCGTCAATAAGAAGGTCCAAGTGATACAGTTAACCTGTAGTGAAGCATCGGAATCTAAAACTGGACTCACAGGAGAGGTTCGAATCAAAGAGACTTAGAGGGTCAGTCCTCTTGTACTTAAGTCGGCATTGTGCCTTTTGTATTAAATTCGGATGCAATTTCTGTGTTTCATCGTCAATAAGAAGGTTCAAGGGATACTGTAAACCTAAAGTGAAGCATCGGAAGCTAAAACAGGGCACACAGGAGAGGTTCAAATCATAGAAAGTTAGAGTGTCAGACCTCTTGTACTTAAATCGGCATTGCGCCTTTTGTATTAAATTCGGATGCAATATCTGAATTTCAACGTCAATAAGAAGATCCAAGGGATACAGTAAACCTGAAGTGAAGCATCGGGATCTAAAACTGGACACACAGGAGAGGTTCAAATCATAGAAAGTTACAGTGTCAGTCGTCTTGTACTTAAGTCGGAATTGTGCATTTTGTATTAAATTCGAATGCAATTTCTGTGTTTCATCGTCAATAAGAGGTACCAAGGTATACAGTTATCCGGAAGTGCAGCATCGGAATCTAAAACTGGACTCACAGGAGAGGTTCAAATCATAGAAAATTAGAGTGTCAGTCCTCTTGTACTTAACTCGGCATTGTGCCTTTTGTATTACATTCGGATGCAATTTCTGTGTTTCATCGTCAATAAGAAGTTCGAAGCGATACAGTAAACCTGAAGTGAAGCATCGGAATCTAAAACTGGACTGAAAGGAGAGGTTCAAATCATAGAAAGTTAGAGTGTCAGTCCTCTCGTACTTAAGTCAGCATTGTGCCTTTTGTATTAAACTCGAATGCAATATCTGATATCCATCGTCAATAAGAAGGTCCAAGGGATACAGTAAACCTGAAGTAAAGCATCAGAATCTAAAACTTTCCTCACAGGAGAGGGTCAAATCATAGAAAGTTAGAGTGTCAGTCCTCTTGTACTTAAGTCAGCATTGTGCCTTTTGTATTAAATTCAGATGCAATTTCTGTGTTTCGTCGTCAATAAGAAGGTCCAAGTGATACAGTAAACCTGAAGTGAAGCATCGGAATCTAACACTGGACTCACAGGAGAAGTTCAAATCATAGAAAGTTAGAGTGTCAGTCCTCTTGTTCTTAAGTCGGCATTGTGCCTTTTGTATTAAATTTGGATGCAATATCTGTGTGTCATCGTCAATAAGAAGGTCCAAGGGATACAGTAAACACGAAGTGAAGCATCAGAATCTAAAACTGGACTCACAGGAGAGGTTCAAATGATAGAAAGTTAGAGTGTCAGTCCTCTTGTACTTAAGTCGGCATTGTGCCTTTTATATTAAATTCGGATGCAATTTCTGTGTTTTATCGTCAATAAGAAGGTCCAAGGGATACAGTAAACCTCAAGTGAAGCATCGGAATCTAAAACGGGACTCACAGCAGAGGTTCAAATCATAGAAAGTTAGAGTGTCAGTCCTCTTGTACTTAAGTCGGTATTGTGCCTTTTGTATTAAATTCGGATGCAATTTCTGTGTTTCATCGTCAATAAGAAGGTCCAAGGGATACAGTAAACCTGAAGTGAACCTTCGCAATCTAAAACTGGACTCACAGGAGATGTCCAAATCATGGAAGTTTAGAGTGTCAGTCCTCTTGTACTTAAGTCGGCATTGTGCCTTTTGTATTAAATTCGGATGCAATTTCTGTGTTTCATAGTCAATAAGAAGGTCCAAGGGATACAGTAAAACTGAAGTGAAGCATCGGAATCTACAACTGGACTCACAGCAGAAGTTCAAATCACAGAAAGTTAGAGTGTCAGTCCTCTTGTGCTTAAGTCGGCATTGTGCCTTTGGTATTAAATTCGGATGCAATTTCTGTGTTTCATCGTCAATTAGAAGGTCCAAGGGATACAGTAAACCTGAAGTGAAGCATCAGAATCTAAGACTGGACTCACAGGAGAGTTTCAAATCATAGAAATTTAGAGTGTCAGTTCACTTGTACTTAAGTCGGCATTGTGCCTTTTGAATTTAAATCCGATGCGATTTCTGTGCTTCATCGTCACGAAGAAGGTCCACGGGATACAGTAAACCTGAAGTGAAGCATCGGAAATTAAAACTGGACTCACAGGAGTGGTTCAAATCATAGAAAGTTAGAGTGTCAGTCCTCTTGTACTTAAGTCCGCATTGTGCCTTTTGTATTAATTTCAGATGCAATTTCTGTGCTTCATCGTCAATAAGAAGGTCCAAGGGATACAGTAAACCTCAAGTGAAGCATCGGAAGCTAAAACAGGACACACAGGAGAGGTTCAAATCATAGAAAGTTGGAGTGTCGGTCCTCTTGTACTTAAATCGGCATTGCGCCTTTTGTATTAAATTCGTATGAAATATCTGTATTTCATCGTCAATAAGAAGATCCAAGGGATACAGTAAACCTGATGTGAAGGATCGCAAGCTAAAACAGGACACACAGGAGAGGTTCAAATCACAGAAAGTTGGAGTGTCAGTCCTCTTGTACTTAAATCGGCATTGCGCCTTTTGTATTAAATTCGTATGCAATATCTGTATTTCATCGTCAATAAGAAGATCCAAGGGATACAGTAAACCTGATGTGATGGATCGGAATCTAAAACTGGACACACAGGAGAGATTCAAATCATAGAAAATTAGAGTGTCAGTCCTCTTGTACTTAAGTCGGCATTGTGCCTTTTGTATTAAATTCGGATGCAATTTCTGTGTTTCATCGTCAATAAGAAGGTCCAAGTGATACAGTTAACCTGTAGTGAAGCATCGGAATCTAAAACTGGACTCACAGGAGAGGTTCGAATCAAAGAGAGTTAGAGGGACAGTCCTCTTGTACTTAAGTCGGCATTGTGCCTTTTGTATTAAATTCGGATGCAATTTCTGTGTTTCATCGTCAATAAGAAGGTTCAAGGAATACTGTAAACCTCAAGTGAAGCATCGGAATCTAAAACGGGACTCACAGCAGAGGTTCAAATCATAGAAAGTTAGAGTGTCAGTCCTCTTGTACTTAAATCGGCATTGCGCCTTTGTATTAAATTCGTATGCAATATCTGTATTTCATCGTCAATAAGAAGATCCAAGGGATACAGTAAACCTGATGTGATGGATCGGAATCTAAAACTGGACACACAGGAGAGATTCAAATCATAGAAAATTAGAGTGTCAGTCCTCTTGTACTTAAGTCGGCATTGTGCCTTTTGTATTAAATTCGGATGCAATTTCTGTGTTTCATCGTCAATAAGAAGGTCCAAGTGATACAGTTAACCTGTAGTGAAGCATCGGAATCCAAAACTGGACTCACAGGAGAGATTCAAATCATAGAGAGTTTGAGTGTCAGTCCTCTTGTTCTTAAGTCGGCATTGTTCCTTTTGTATTAAATTCGGATGCAAATTCTGTGTTTTATCGTCAATAAGAAGGTCCAAGGGATACAGTAAACCTCAAGTGAAGCATCGGAATCTAAAACGGGACTCACAGCAGAGGTTCAAATCATAGAAAGTTAGCGTGTCAGTCCTCTTGTACTTAAGTCGGTATTGTGCCTTTTGTATTAAATTCGGATGCAATTTCTGTGTTTTATCGTCAATAAGAAGGTCCAAGGGATACAGTAAACCTGAAGTGAACCTTCGGAATCTAAAACTGGACTCACAGGAGATGTCCAAATCATAGAAATTTAGAGTGTCAGTCCTCTTGTACTTAAGTCGGCATTGTGCCTTTTGTATTAAATTCGGATGCAATTTCTGTGTTTCATAGTCAATAAGAAGGTCCAAGGGATACAGTAAAACTGAAGTGAAGCATCGGAATCTACAACTGGACTCACAGCAGAGGTTCAAATCACAGAAAATTAGAGTGTCAGTCCTCTTGTGCTTAAGTCGGCATTGTGCCTTTGGTATTAAATTCGGATGCAATTTCTGTGTTTCATCGTCAATTAGAAGGTCCAAGGGATACAGTAAACCTGAAGTGAAGCATCAGAAACTAAGACTGGACTCACAGGAGAGTTTCAAATCATAGAAAGTTACAGTGTCAGTCGTCTTGTACTTAAGTCGGAATTGTGCATTTTGTATTAAATTCGAATGCAATTTCTGTGTTTCATCGTCAATAAGAAGTACCAAGGTATACAGTTATCCGGACGTGCAGCATCGGAATCTAAAACTGGACTCACAGGAGAGGTTCAAATCATAGAAAATTAGAGTGTCAGTCCTCTTGTACTTAAGTCGGCATTGTGCCTTTTGTATTAAATTCGGATGCAATTTCTGTGTTTCATCGTCAATAAGAAGGTCGAAGCGATACAGTAAACCTGAAGTGAAGCATCGGAATCTAAAACTGGACTCAAAGGAGAGGTTCAAATCATAGAAAGTTAGAGTGTCAGTCCTCTCGTACTTAAGTCAGCATTGTGCCTTTTGTATTAAATTCAGATGCAATTTCTGTGTTTCTTCGTCAATAAGAAGCTCCAAGGGATACAGTAAACCTGAAGTGAAGCATCGGAATCTAACACTGGACTCACAGGAGAGGTTCAAATCAGAGAAATTTAGAGTGTCAGTCCACTTGTACTTAAGTGGGCATTGTGCATTTTGTATTAAATTCGAATGCAATTTCTGATATCCATCGTCAATAAGAAGGTCCAAGGGATACAGTAAACCTGAAGTGAAGCATCAGAATCTATAACTTTCCTCACAGGAGAGGGTCAAATCATAGAGAGTTAGGGTGTCAGTCCTCTTGTACTTAAGTCAGCATTGTGCATTTTGTATTAAATTCAGATGCAATTTCTGTGTTTCGTCGTCAATAAGAAGGTCCAAGGGATACAGTGAACCTGAAGTGAAGCATCGGAATCTAACACTGGACTCACAGGTGAGGTTCAAATCATAGAAAGTTAGAGTGTCAGTCCTCTTGTTCTTAAGTCGGCATTGTGCCTTTTGTATTAAATTTGGATGCAATATCTGTGTGTCATCGTCAATAAGAAGGTCCAAGGGATACAGTAAACACGAAGTGAAGCATCGGAATCTAAAACTGGACTCACAGGAGAGGTTCAAATGATAGAAAGTTAGAGTGTCAGTCCTCTTGTACTTAAGTCGGCATTGTGCCTTTTATATTAAATTCGGATGCAATTTCTGTGTTTTATCGTCAATAAGAAGGTCCAAGGGATACAGTAAACCTCAAGTGAAGCATCGGAATCTAAAACGGGACTCACAGCAGAGGTTCAAATCATAGAAAGTTAGAGTGTCAGTCCTCTTGTACTTAAGTCGGTATTGTGCCTTTTGTATCAAATTCGGATGCAATTTCTGTGTTTTATCGTCAATAAGAAGGTCCAAGGGATACAGTAAACCTGAAGTGAACCTTCGGAATCTAAAACTGGACTCACAGGAGATGTCCAAATCATAGAAATTTAGAGTGTCAGTCCTCTTGTACTTAAGTCGGCATTGTGCCTTTTGTATTAAATTCGGATGCAATTTCTGTGTTTCATAGTCAATAAGAAGGTCCAAGGGATACAGTAAAACTGAAGTGAAGCATCGGAATCTACAACTGGACTCACAGCAGAGGTTCAAATCACAGAAAGTTAGAGTGTCAGTCCTCTTGTGCTTAAGTCGGCATTGTGCCTTTGGTAGTAAATTCGGATGCAATTTCTGTGTTTCATCGTCAATTAGAATGTCCAAGGGATACAGTAAACCTGAAGTGAAGCATCAGAATCTAAGACTGGACTCACAGGAGAGTTTCAAATCATAGAAATTTAGAGTGTCAGTTCACTTGTACTTAAGTCGGCATTGTGCCTTTTGACTTTAATTCCGATGCGATTTCTGTGCTTCATCGTCACGAAGAAGGTCCACGGGATACAGTAAACCTGAAGTGAAGCATCGGAATTTAAAACTGGACTCACAGGAGTGGTTCAAATCATAGACAGTTAGAGTGTCAGTCCTCTTGTACTTAAGTCCGCATTGTGCCTTTTGTATTAATTTCAGATGCAATTTCTGTGCTTCATCGTCAATAAGACGGTCCAAGGGATACAGTAAACCTGAAGTGAAGCATCGGAATCTAAATCTGGACTCACAGGAGAGGTTCAAATCATAGAAAGAGAGTGTTAGTTCTCTTGTACTTAAGTCGGCATTGTTCCTTTTGTATTAAATTCGGATGCAATTTCTGTGTTTCATCGTCAATAAGAAGGTCCAAGGGATACAGTAAACCTGAAGTGAAGCATCGGAATCTAGAACTGGACTCACAGGTGAGGTTCAAATCATAGAGAGTTAGAGTGTCAGTCCTCTTGTACTTAAGTTGGCATTGTGCCTTTTGTATTACATTCGGATGCAATTTCTGTGTTTCATCGTCAATAAGAAGGTCCAAGGAATAAAGTAAACCTGAAGTGAAGCATCGGAATCTAAAACTGGACTCACAGGAGAGGTTCAAATCATAGAATGTTAGAGTGTCAGTCCTCTTGTACTTATGTCGGCATTGTGCCTTTTGTATTAATGTCGGATGCAAATTCTGTGTTTCATCGTCAATAAGAAGGTCCAAGGGATACAGTAAACCTGAAATGAAGCTTCGGAAGCTAAAACAGGACACACAGGAGAGGTTCAAATCATAGAAAGTTGGAGTGTCAGTCCTCTTGTACTAAAATCGGCATTGCGCCTTTTGTATTAAATTCGTATGCAATATCTGTATTTCATCGTCAATAAGAAGAACCAAGGGATACAGTAAACCTGATGTGATGGATCGGTATCTAAAACTGGACACACAGGAGAGGTTCAAATCATAGAAAGTTAGAGTGTCAGTCCTCTTGTACTTAAGTCGGCATTGTGCCTTTTGTATTACATTCGGATGCAATTTCTGTGTTTCATCGTCATTAAGAAGGTCCAAGGGATACAGTAAACCTTAAGTGAAGCATCGGAATCTAAAACTGGACTCTGAGGAGAAGTTCAAATCAAAGAAGGTTAGAGTGTCAGTGCTCTTGTACTTATGTCGGCATTGTGCCTATTGTATTAAATTCGGATGCAATTTATGTTTTTCATCTTCAATAAGAAGGTCCAAGGGATACAGTAAACATGAAGTGAAGCACGGAATCTAAAACTGCACTCACTGGTGAGGTTCAAATCATAGTGATTTATAGTGTCAGTCCTCTTGTACTTAAGTCGGCATTGTGCCTTTTGTATTAAATTCGGAAGCAATTTCTGTGTTTCATCGTCAATAAGAAGGTCCAAGTGATACAGTTAACCTGTAGTGAACCTTCGGAATCTAAAACTGGACTCACAGGAGATGTCAAAATCATAGAAATTTAGAGTGTCAGTCCTCTTGTACTTAAGTCGGCATTGTGCCTTTTGTATTAAATTCGGATGCAATTTCTGTTTTTCATAGTCAATAAGAAGGTCCAAGGGATACAGTAAAACTGAAGTTAAGCATCGGAATCTACAACTGGACTCACAGCAGAGTTTCAAATCACAGAAAGTTAGAGTGTCAGTCCTCTTGTGCTTAAGTCGGCATTGTGCCTTTGGTATTAAATTCGGATGCAATTTCTGTGTTTCATCGTCAATTAGAAGGTCCAAGGGATACAGTAAACCTGAAGTGAAGCATCAGAATCTAAGACTGGACTCAAAGGAGAGTTTCAAATCATAGAAATTTAGAGTGTCAGTTCACTTGTACTTAAGTTGGCATTGTGCCTTTTGAATTTAATTCCGATGCGATTTCTGTGCTTCATCGTCACGAAGAAGGTCCACGGGATACAGTAAACCTGAAGTGAAGCATCGGAATTTAAAACTGGACTCACAGGAGTGGTTCAAATCATAGAAAGTTAGAGTGTCAGTCCTCTTGTACTTAAGTCCGCATTGTGCCGTTTGTATTAATTTCTGATGCAATTTCTGTGCTTCATCGTCAATACGACGGTCCAAGGGATACAGTAAACCTGAAGTGAAGCATCGGAATCTAAATCTGGACTCACAGGAGAGGTTCAAATCATAGAAAGAGAGTGTTTGTTCTCTTGTACTTAAGTCGGCATTGTTCCTTTTGTATTAAATTCGGATGCAATTTCTGTGTTTCATCGTCAATAAGAAGGTCCAAGGGATACAGTAAACCTGAAGTGAAGCATCGGAATCTAGATCTGGACTCACAGGTGAGGTTCAAATCATAGAGAGTTAGAGTGTCAGTCCTCTTGTACTTAAGTCGGCATTGTGCCTTTCGTATTACATTCGAATGCAATTTCTGTGTTTCATCGTCAATAAGAAGGTCCAAGGAATAAAGTAAACCTGAAGTGAAGCATCGGAATCTAAAACTGGACTCACAGGAGAGGTTCAAATCATAGAATGTTAGAGTGTCAGTCCTCTTGTACTTATGTCGGCATTGTGCCTTTTGTATTAATTTCGGATGCAATTTCTGTATTTCATCGTCATTAAGAAAGTCCAAGGGATACAGTAAACCTGAAGTGAAGCATCGGAATCTAAAACTGAACTCACAGAGGAGGTTCAAATCATAGAGGGTTAGAGTGTCAGTCCTCTTGTTCTTAAGTCGGCATTGTGCCTTTTGTATTAAATTTTAATGCAATTTCTGTGTATCATCGTCAATAAGAAGGTCCAATTGATACAGCAAACATGAAGTGAAGCGTCGGAATCTAAAACTTTACTCACTGGAAAGGTTCAAATCATAGAAAGTTAGAGTGTCAGTCCTCTTGTACTTAAGTCGGTATTGTGCCTATTGTATTAAATTCGGATGCAATTTCTGTGTTTAATCGTCAATAAGAAGGTCCAAGGGATACAGTAAACCTGAAATGAAGCTTCGGAAGCTAAAACAGGACACACAGGAGAGGTTCAAAACATAGAAAGTTGGAGTGACAGTCCTCTTGTACTTAAATCGGCATTGCGCCTTTTGTATTAAATTCGTATGCAATATCTGTATTTCATCGTCAATAAGAAGATCCAAGGGATACAGTAAACCTGATGTGAAGGATCGCAAGCTAAAACTGGACACACAGGAGAGGTTCAAATCATAGAAAGTTGGAGTGTCAGTCCTCTTGTACTTAAATCGGCTTTGCGCCTTTTGTATTAAATTCGTATGCAATATCTGTATTTCATCGTCAATAAGAAGATCCAAGGGATACAGTAAACCTGATGTGATGGATCGGAATCTAAAACTGGACACACAAGAGAGGTTCAAATCATAGAAAGTTAGAGTGTCAGTCCTCTTGTACTTAAGTCGGCATTGTGCCTTTTGTATTACATTCGGATGCAATTTCTGTGTTTCATCGTCATTAAGAAGGTCCAAGGGATACAGTAAACCTGAAGTGAAGCATCGGAATCTAAAACTGGACTCTGAGGAGAAGTTCAAATCAAAGAAGGTTAGAGTGTCAGTGCTCTTGTACTTATGTCGGCATTGTGCCTATTGTATTAAATTCGGATGCAATTTATGTTTTTCATCTTCAATAAGAAGGTCCAAGGGATACAGTAATCATGAAGTGAAGCACGGAATCTAAAACTGCACTCACTGGTGAGGTTCAAATCATAGTGATGTAGAGTGTCAGTCCTCTTGTACTTAAGTCGGCATTGTGCCTTTTGTATTAAATTCGGAAGCAATTTCTGTGTTTCATCGTCAATAAGAAGGTCCAAGTGATACAGTTAACCTGTAGTGAACCTTCGGAATCTAAAACTGGACTCACAGGGGATGTCAAAATCATAGAAATTTAGAGTGTCAGTCCTCTTGTACTTAAGTCGGCATTGTGCCTTTTGTATTAAATTCGGAATCAATTTCTGTGTTTCATATTCAATAAGAAGGTCCAAGGGATACAGTAAAACTGAAGTGAAGCAACGGAATCTACAACTGGACTCACAGCAGAGGTTCAAATCACAGAAAGTTAGAGTGTCAGTCCTCTTGTGCTTAAGTCGGCATTGTGCCTTTGGTATTAAATTCGGATGCAATTTCTGTGTTTCATCGTCAATTAGAAGGTCCAAGGGATACAGTAAACCTGAAGTGAAGCATCAGAATCTAAGACTGGACTCACAGGAGAGTTCCAAATCATAGAAATTTAGAGTGTCAGTTCACTTGTACTTAAGTCGGCATTGTGCCTTTTGAATTTAATTCCGATGCAATTTCTGTGCTTCATCGTCACGAAGAAGGTCCACGGGATACAGTAAACCTGAAGTGAAGCATCGGAATTTAAAACTGGACTCACAGGAGAGGTTCAAATCATAGAAAGTTAGAGTGTCAGTCCTCTTGTACTTAAGTCCGCATTGTGCCTTTTGTATTAATTTCAGATGCAATTTCTGTGCTTCATCGTCAATAAGACGGTCCAAGGGATACAGTAAACCTGAAGTGAAGCATCGGAATCTAAATCTGGACTCACAGGAGAGGTTCAAATCATAGAAAGAGAGTGTTAGTTCTCTTGTACTTAAATCGGCATTGTTCCTTTTGTATTAAATTCGGATGCAATTTCTGTGTTTCATCGTCAATAAGAAGGCCCAAAGGATACTGTAAACCTGAAATGAAGCTTCGGAAGCTAAAACAGGACACACAGGAGAGGTTCAAATCATAGAAAGTTGGAGTGTCGGTCCTCTTGTACTTAAATCGGCATTGCGCCTTTTGTATTAAATTCGTATGAAATATCTGTATTTCATCGTCAATAAGAAGATCCAAGGGATACAGTAAACCTGATGTGAAGGATCGCAAGCTAAAACAGGACACACAGGAGAGGTTCAAATCATAGAAAGTTGGAGTGTCAGTCCTCTTGTACTTTAATCGGCATTGTGCCTTTTGTATTAAATTCGTATGCAATATCTGTATTTCATCGTCAATAAGAAGATCCAAGGGATACAGTAAACCTGATGTGATGGATCGGAATCTAAAACTGGACACACAGGAGAGATTCAAATCATAGAAAATTAGAGTGTCAGTCCTCTTGTACATAAGTCGGCATTGTGCCTTTTGTATTAAATTCGGATGCAATTTCTGTGTTTCATCGTCAATAAGAAGGTCCAAGTGATACAGTTAACCTGTAGTGAAGCATCGGAATCTAAAACTGGACTCACAGGAGAGGTTCGAATCAAAGAGACTTAGAGGGTCAGTCCTCTTGTACTTAAGTCGGCATTGTGCCTTTTGTATTAAATTCGGATGCAATTTCTGTGTTTCATCGTCAATAAGAAGGTTGAAGGAATACTGTAAACCTAAAGTGAAGCATCGGAAGCTAAAACAGGGCACACAGGAGAGGTTCAAATCATAGAAAGTTAGAGTGTCAGACCTCTTGTACTTAAATCGGCATTGCGCCTTTTGTATTAAATTCGGATGCAATATCTGAATTTCAACGTCAATAAGAAGATCCAAGGGATACAGTAAACCTGAAGTGAAGCATCGGGATCTAAAACTGGACACACAGGAGAGGTTCAAATCATAGAAAGTTACAGTGTCAGTCGTCTTGTACTTAAGTCGGAATTGTGCATTTTGTATTAAATTCGAATGCAATTTCTGTGTTTCATCGTCAATAAGAGGTACCAAGGTATACAGTTATCCGGAAGTGCAGCATCGGAATCTAAAACTGGACTCACAGGAGAGGTTCAAATCATAGAAAATTAGAGTGTCAGTCCTCTTGTACTTAACTCGGCATTGTGCCTTTTGTATTACATTCGGATGCAATTTCTGTGTTTCATCGTCAATAAGAAGTTCGAAGCGATACAGTAAACCTGAAGTGAAGCATCGGAATCTAAAACTGGACTCAAAGGAGAGGTTCAAATCATAGAAAGTTAGAGTGTCAGTCCTCTCGTACTTAAGTCAGCATTGTGCCTTTTGTATTAAACTCGAATGCAATATCTGATATCCATCGTCAATAAGAAGGTCCAAGGGATACAGTAAACCTGAAGTAAAGCATCAGAATCTAAAACTTTCCTCACAGGAGAGGGTCAAATCATAGCAAGTTAGAGTGTCAGTCCTCTTGTACTTAAGTCAGCATTGTGCCTTTTGTATTAAATTCAGATGCAATTTCTGTGTTTCGTCGTCAATAAGAAGGTCCAAGGGATACAGTAAACCTGAAGTGAAGCATCGGAATCTAACACTGGACTCACAGGAGAAGTTCAAATCATAGAAAGTTAGAGTGTCAGTCCTCTTGTTCTTAAGTCGGCATTGTGCCTTTTGTATTAAATTTGGATGCAATATCTGTGTGTCATCGTCAATAAGAAGGTCCAAGGGATACAGTAAACACGAAGTGAAGCATCGGAATCTAAAACTGGACTCACAGGAGAGGTTCAAATGATAGAAAGTTAGAGTGTCAGTCCTCTTGTACTTAAGTCGGCATTGTGCCTTTTATATTAAATTCGGATGCAATTTCTGTGTTTTATCGTCAACAAGAAGGTCCAAGGGATACAGTAAACCTCAAGTGAAGCATCGGAATCTAAAACGGGACTCACAGCAGAGGTTCAAATCATAGAAAGTTAGAGTGTCAGTCCTCTTGTA
Organism: Schistocerca americana; assembly: GCF_021461395.2. NCBI lineage: Eukaryota > Metazoa > Arthropoda > Insecta > Orthoptera > Acrididae > Schistocerca > Schistocerca americana. The sequence goes on from NC_060130.1 coordinate 73,805,302, forward strand.
CTTAAGTCGGTATTGTGCCTTTTGTATTAAATTCGGATGCAATTTCTGTGTTTCATCGTCAATAAGAAGGTCCAAGGGATACAGTAAAACTGAAGTGAACCTTCGCAATCTAAAACTGGACTCACAGGAGATGTCCAAATCATAGAAGTTTAGAGTGTTAGTCCTCTTGTACTTAAGTCGGCATTGTGCCTTTTGTATTAAATTCGGATGCAATTTCTGTGTTTCATAGTCAATAAGAAGGTCCAAGGGATACAGTAAAACTGAAGTGAAGCATCGGAATCTACAACTGGACTCACAGCAGAAGTTCAAATCACAGAAAGTTAGAGTGTCAGTCCTCTTGTGCTTAAGTCGGCATTGTGCCTTTGGTATTAAATTCGGATGCAATTTCTGTGTTTCATCGTCAATTAGAAGGTCCAAGGGATACAGTAAACCTGAAGTGAAGCATCAGAATCTAAGACTGGACTCACAGGAGAGTTTCAAATCATAGAAATTTAGAGTGTCAGTTCACTTGTACTTAAGTCGGCATTGTGCCTTTTGAATTTAAATCCGATGCGATTTCTGTGCTTCATCGTCACGAAGAAGGTCCACGGGATACAGTAAACCTGAAGTGAAGCATCGGAAATTAAAACTGCACTCACAGGAGTGGTTCAAATCATAGAAAGTTAGAGTGTCAGTCCTCTTGTACTTAAGTCCGCATTGTGCCTTTTGTATTAATTTCAGATGCAATTTCTGTGCTTCATCGTCAATACGACGGTCCAAGGGATACAGTAAACCTGAAGTGAAGCATCGGAATCTAAATCTGAACTCACAGGAGAGGTTCAAATCATAGAAAGAGAGTGTTAGTTCTCTTGTACTTAAGTCGGCATTGTTCCTTTTGTATTAAATTCGGATGCAATTTCTGTGTTTCATCGTCAATAAGAAGGTCCAAGGGATACAGTAATCCTGAAGTGAAGCATCGGAATCTAGAACTGGACTCACAGGTGAGGTTCAAATCATAGAGAGTTAGAGTGTCAGTCCTCTTGTACTTAAGTCGGCATTGTGCCTTTTGTATTACATTCGGATGCAATTTCTGTGTTTCATCGTCCATAAGAAGGTCCAAGGAATAAAGTAAACCTGAAGTGAAGCATCGGAATCTAAAACTGGACTCACAGGAGAGGTTCAAATCATAGAATGTTAGAGTGTCAGTCCTCTTGTATTTATGTCGGCATTGTGCCTTTTGTATTAATTTCGGATGCAATTTCTGTGTTTCATCGTCATTAAGAAAGTCCAAGGGATACAGTAAACCTGAAGTGAAGCATCGGAATCTAAAACTGAACTCACAGAGGAGGTTCAAATCATAGAGGTTTAGAGTGTCAGTCCTCTTGTTCTTAAGTCGGCATTGTGCCTTTTGTATTAAATTTTAATGCAATTTCTGTGTATCATCGTCAATAAGAAGGTCCAAGGGATACAGCAAACATGAAGTGAAGCGTCGGAATCTAAAACTGGACTCAAAGGAGAGGTTCAAATCATAGAAAGTTAGAGTGTCAGTCCTCTCGTACTTAAGTCAGCATTGTGCCTTTTGTATTAAACTCGAATGCAATATCTGATATCCATCGTCAATAAGAAGGTCCAAGGGATACAGTAAACCTGAAGTAAAGCATCAGAATCTAAAACTTTCCTCACAGGAGAGGGTCAAATCATAGCAAGTTAGAGTGTCAGTCCTCTTGTACTTAAGTCAGCATTGTGCCTTTTGTATTAAATTCAGATGCAATTTCTGTGTTTCGTCGTCAATAAGAAGGTCCAAGGGATACAGTAAACCTGAAGTGAAGCATCGGAATCTAACACTGGACTCACAGGAGAAGTTCAAATCATAGAAAGTTAGAGTGTCAGTCCTCTTGTTCTTAAGTCGGCATTGTGCCTTTTGTATTAAATTTGGATGCAATATCTGTGTGTCATCGTCAATAAGAAGGTCCAAGGGATACAGTAAACACGAAGTGAAGCATCGGAATCTAAAACTGGACTCACAGGAGAGGTTCAAATGATAGAAAGTTAGAGTGTCAGTCCTCTTGTACTTAAGTCGGCATTGTGCCTTTTATATTAAATTCGGATGCAATTTCTGTGTTTTATCGTCAACAAGAAGGTCCAAGGGATACAGTAAACCTCAAGTGAAGCATCGGAATCTAAAACGGGACTCACAGCAGAGGTTCAAATCATAGAAAGTTAGAGTGTCAGTCCTCTTGTACTTAAGTCGGTATTGTGCCTTTTGTATTAAATTCGGATGCAATTTCTGTGTTTCATCGTCAATAAGAAGGTCCAAGGGATACAGTAAAACTGAAGTGAACCTTCGCAATCTAAAACTGGACTCACAGGAGATGTCCAAATCATAGAAGTTTAGAGTGTTAGTCCTCTTGTACTTAAGTCGGCATTGTGCCTTTTGTATTAAATTCGGATGCAATTTCTGTGTTTCATAGTCAATAAGAAGGTCCAAGGGATACAGTAAAACTGAAGTGAAGCATCGGAATCTACAACTGGACTCACAGCAGAAGTTCAAATCACAGAAAGTTAGAGTGTCAGTCCTCTTGTGCTTAAGTCGGCATTGTGCCTTTGGTATTAAATTCGGATGCAATTTCTGTGTTTCATCGTCAATTAGAAGGTCCAAGGGATACAGTAAACCTGAAGTGAAGCATCAGAATCTAAGACTGGACTCACAGGAGAGTTTCAAATCATAGAAATTTAGAGTGTCAGTTCACTTGTACTTAAGTCGGCATTGTGCCTTTTGAATTTAAATCCGATGCGATTTCTGTGCTTCATCGTCACGAAGAAGGTCCACGGGATACAGTAAACCTGAAGTGAAGCATCGGAAATTAAAACTGGACTCACAGGAGTGGTTCAAATCATAGAAAGTTAGAGTGTCAGTCCTCTTGTACTTAAGTCCGCATTGTGCCTTTTGTATTAATTTCAGATGCAATTTCTGTGCTTCATCGTCAATACGACGGTCCAAGGGATACAGTAAACCTGAAGTGAAGCATCGGAATCTAAATCTGAACTCACAGGAGAGGTTCAAATCATAGAAAGAGAGTGTTAGTTCTCTTGTACTTAAGTCGGCATTGTTCCTTTTGTATTAAATTCGGATGCAATTTCTGTGTTTCATCGTCAATAAGAAGGTCCAAGGGATACAGTAATCCTGAAGTGAAGCATCGGAATCTAGAACTGGACTCACAGGTGAGGTTCAAATCATAGAGAGTTAGAGTGTCAGTCCTCTTGTACTTAAGTCGGCATTGTGCCTTTTGTATTACATTCGGATGCAATTTCTGTGTTTCATCGTCCATAAGAAGGTCCAAGGAATAAAGTAAACCTGAAGTGAAGCATCGGAATCTAAAACTGGACTCACAGGAGAGGTTCAAATCATAGAATGTTAGAGTGTCAGTCCTCTTGTATTTATGTCGGCATTGTGCCTTTTGTATTAATTTCGGATGCAATTTCTGTGTTTCATCGTCATTAAGAAAGTCCAAGGGATACAGTAAACCTGAAGTGAAGCATCGGAATCTAAAACTGAACTCACAGAGGAGGTTCAAATCATAGAGGTTTAGAGTGTCAGTCCTCTTGTTCTTAAGTCGGCATTGTGCCTTTTGTATTAAATTTTAATGCAATTTCTGTGTATCATCGTCAATAAGAAGGTCCAAGGGATACAGCAAACATGAAGTGAAGCGTCGGAATCTAAAACTTTACTCACTGGAAAGGTTCAAATCATAGAAAGTTAAAGTGTCAGTCCTCTTGTACTTAAATCGGCATTGTGCCTTTTGTATTAAATTCGTATGCAATATCTGTATTTCATCGTCAATAAGAAGATCCAAGGGATACAGTAAACCTGAAGTGAAGCATCGGAATCTAGAACTGGACTCACAGGTGAGGTTCAAATCATAGAGAGTTAGAGTGTCAGTCCTCTTGTACTTAAGTCGGTATTGTGCCTATTGTATTAAATTCGGCTGCAATTTCTGTGTTTCATCGTCAATAAGAATGTCCAAGGGATACAGTAAACCTGAAATGAAGCTTCGGAAGCTAAAACAGGACACACAGGAGAGGTTCAAATCATAGAAAGTTGAATTGTCAGTCCTCTTGTACTTAAATCGGCATTGCGCCTTTTGTATTAAATTCGTATGCAATATCTGTATTTCATCGTCAATAAGAAGATCCAAGGGATACAGTAAACCTGATGTGAAGGATCGCAAGCTAATACTGGACACACAGGAGAGGTTCAAATCATAGAAAGTTGGAGTGTCAGTCCTCTTGTACTTAAATCGGCATTGCGCCTTTTGTATTAAATTCGTATGCAATATCTGTATTTCATCGTCAATAAGAAGATCCAAGGGATACAGTAAACCTGATGTGATGGATCGGAATCTAAAACTGGACACACAGGGGAGGTTCAAATCATAGAAAGTTAGAGTGTCAGTCCTCTTGTACTTAAGTCGGCATTGTGCCTTTTGTATTACATTCGGATGCAATTTCTGTGTTTCATCGTCATTAAGAAGGTCCAAGGGATACAGTAAACCTGAAGTGAAGCATCGGAATCTAAAACTGGACTCTGAGGAGAAGTTCAAATCAAAGAAGGTTAGAGTGTCGGTGCTCTTGTACTTATGTCGGCATTGTGCCTATTGTATTAAATTCGGATGCAATTTCTGTGTTTCATATTCAATAAGAAGGTCCAAGGGATACAGTAAAACTGAAGTGAAGCATCGGAATCTACAACTGGACTCACAGCAGAGGTTCAAATCACAGAAAGTTAGAGTGTCAGTCCTCTTGTGCTTAAGTCGGCATTGTGCCTTTGGTATTAAATTCGGATGCAATTTCTGTGTTTCATCGTCAATTAGAAGGTCCAAGGGATAGAGTAAACCTGAAGTGAAGCATCAGAATCTAAGACTGGACTCACAGGAGAGTTCCAAATCATAGAAATTTAGAGTGTCAGTTCACTTGTACTTAAGTCGGCATTGTGCCTTTTGAATTTAATTCCGATGCAATTTCTGTGCTTCATCGTCACGAAGAAGGTCCACGGGATACAGTAAACCTGAAGTGAAGCATCGGAATTTAAAACTGGACTCACAGGAGAGGTTCAAATCATAGAAATTTAGAGTGTCAGTCCTCTTGTACTTAAGTCCGCATTGTGCCTTTTGTATTAATTTCAGATGCAATTTCTGTGCTTCATCGTCAATAAGACGGTCCAAGGGATACAGTAAACCCGAAGTGAAGCATCGGAATCTAAATCTGGACTCACAGGAGAGGTTCAAATCATAGAAAGAGAGTGTTAGTTCTCTTGTACTTAAGTCGGCATTGTTCCTTTTGTATTAAATTCGGATGCAATTTCTGTGTTTCATCGTCAATAAGAAGGTCCAAGGGATACTGTAAACCTGAAATGAAGCTTCGGAAGCTAAAACAGGACACACAGGAGAGGTTCAAATCATAGAAAGTTGGAGTGTCAGTCCTCTTGTACTTAAATCGGCATTGTGCCTTTTGTATTAAATTCGTATGCAATATCTGTATTTCATCGTCAATAAGAAGATCCAAGGGATACAGTAAACCTGATGTGACGGATCGGAATCTAAAACTGGACACACAGGAGAGATTCAAATCATAGAAAATTAGAGTGTCAGTCCTCTTGTACTTAAGTCGGCATTGTGCCTTTTGTATTAAATTCGGATGCAATTTCTGTGTTTCATCGTCAATAAGAAGTTCCAAGTGATACAGTTAACCTGTAGTGAAGCATCGGAATCTAAAACTGGACTCACAGGAGAGGTTCGAATCAAAGAGACTTAGAGGGTCAGTCCTCTTGTACTTAAGTCGGCATTGTGCCTTTTGTATTAAATTCGGATGCAATTTCTGTGTTTCATCGTCAATAAGAAGGTTCAAGGAATACTGTAAACCTAAAGTGAAGCATCGGAAGCTAAAACAGGGCACACAGGAGAGGTTCAAATCATAGAAAGTTAGAGTGTCAGACCTCTTGTACTTAAATCGGCATTGCGCCTTTTGTATTAAATTCGGATGCAATATCTGAATTTCAACGTCAATAAGAAGATCCAAGGGATACAGTAAACCTGAAGTGAAGCATCGGAATCTAAAACTGGACACACAGGAGAGGTTCAAATCATAGAAAGTTACAGTGTCAGTCGTCTTGTACTTAAGTCGGAATTGTGCATTTTGTATTAAATTCGAATGCAATTTCTGTGTTTCATCGTCAATAAGAGGTACCAAGGTATACAGTTATCCGGAAGTGCAGCATCGGAATCTAAAACTGGACTCACAGGAGGGGTTCAAATCATAGAAAATTAGAGTGTCAGTCCTCTTGTACTTAACTCGGCATTGTGCCTTTTGTATTAAATTCGGATGCAATTTCTGTGTTTCATCGTCAATAAGAAGGTCGAAGCGATACAGTAAACCTGAAGTGAAGCATCGGAATCTAAAACTGGACTCAAAGGAGAGGTTCAAATCATTAAAAGTTAGAGTGTCAGTCCTCTCGTACTTAAGTCAGCATTGTGCCTTTTGTATTAAATTCAGATGCAATTTCTGTGTTTCGTCGTCAATAAGACTGTCCAAGGGATACAGTAAACCTGAAGTGAAGCATCGGAATCTAACACTGGACTCACAGGAGAATTTCAAATCATAGAAAGTTAGAGTGTCAGTCCTCTTGTTCTTAAGTCGGCATTGTGCCTTTTGTATTAAATTTGGATGCAATATCTGTGTGTCATCGTCAATAAGAAGGTCCAAGGGATACAGTAAACACGAAGTGAAGCATCGGAATCTAAAACTGGACTCACAGGAGAGGTTCAAATGATAGAAAATTAGAGTGTCAGTCCTCTTGTACTTAAGTCGGCATTGTGCCTTTTATATTAAATTCGGATGCAATTTCTGTGTTTTATCGTCAATAAGAAGGTCAAAGGGATACAGTAAACCTCAAGTGAAGCATCGGAATCTAAAACGGGACTCACAGCAGAGGTTCAAATCATAGAAAGTTAGAGTGTCAGTCCTCTTGTACTTAAGTCGGTATTGTGCCTTTTGTATTAAATTCGGATGCAATTTCTGTGTTTTATCGTCAATAAGAAGGTCCAAGGGATACAGTAAACCTGAAGTGAACCTTCGGAATCTAAAACTGGACTCACAGGAGATGTCCAAATCATAGAAATTTAGAGTGTCAGTCCTCTTGTACTTATGTCGGCGTTGTGCCTTTTGTATTAAATTCGGATGCAATTTCTGTGTTTCATAGTCAATAAGAAGGTCCAAGGGATACAGTAAAACTGAAGTGAAGCATCGGAATCTACAACTGGACTCACAGCAGAAGTTCAAATCACAGAAAGTTAGAGTGTCAGTCCTCTTGTGCTTAAGTCGGCATTGTGCCTTTGGTATTAAATTCGGATGCAATTTCTGTGTCTCATCGTCAATTAGAAGGTCCAAGGGATACAGTAAACCTGAAGTGAAGCATCAGAATCTAAGACTGGACTCACAGGAGAGTTTCAAATCATAGAAATTTAGAGTGTCAGTTCACTTGTACTTAAGTCGGCATTGTGCCTTTTGAATTTAAATCCGATGCGATTTCTGTGCTTCATCGTCACGAAGAAGGTCCACGGGATACAGTAAACCTGAAGTGAAGCATCGGAATTTAAAACTGGACTCACAGGAGTGGTTCAAATCATAGAAGGTTAGAGTGTCAGTCCTCTTGTACTTAAGTCCGCATTGTGCCTTTTGTATTAATTTCAGATGCAATTTCTGTGCTTCATCGTCAATAAGACGGTCCAAGGGATACAGTAAACCTGAAGTGAAGCATCGGAATCTAAATCTGAACTCACAGGAGAGGTTCAAATCATAGAAAGAGAGTGTTAGTCCTCTTGTACTTAAGTCGGCATTGTTCCTTTTGTATTAAATTCGGATGCAATTTCTGTGTTTCATCGTCAATAAGAAGGTCCAAGGGATACAGTAAACCTGAAGTGAAGCATCGGAATCTGGAACTGGACTCACAGGTGAGGTTCAAATCATAGAGAGTTAGAGTGTCAGTCCTCTTGTACTTAAGTCGGCATTGTGCCTTTTGTATTACATTCGGATGCAATTTCTGTGTTTCATCGTCCATAAGAAGGTCCAAGGAATAAAGTAAACCTGAAGTGAAGCATCGGAATCTAAAACTGGACTCACAGGAGAGGTTCAAATCATAGAATGTTAGAGTGTCAGTCCTCTTGTACTTATGTCGGCATTGTGCCTTTTGTATTAAATTTTAATGCAATTTCTGTGTATCATCGTCAATAAGAAGGTCCAAGGGATACAGCAAACATGAAGTGAAGCGTCGGAATCTAAAACTTTACTCACTGGAAAGGTTCAAATCATAGAAAGTTAGAGTGTCAGTCCTCTTGAACTTAAATCGGCATTGCGCCTTTTGTATTAAATTCGTATGCAATATCTGTATTTCATCGTCAATAAGAAGATCCAAGGGATACAGTAAACCTGAAGTGAAGCATCGGAATCTAGAACTGGACTCACAGGTGAGGTTCAAATCATAGAGAGTTAGTGTGTCAGTCCTCTTGTACTTAAGTCGGTATTGTGCCTATTGTATTAAATTCGGATGCAATTTCTGTGTTTCATCGTCAATAAGAAGGTCCAAGGGATACAGTAAACCTGAAATGAAGCTTCGGAAGCTAAAACAGGACACACAGGAGAGGTTCAAATCATAGAAAGTTGGAGTGTCAGTCCTCTTGTACTTAAATCGGCATTGCGCCTTTTGTATTAAATTCGTATGCAATATCTGTATTTCATCGTCAATAAGAAGATCCAAGGGATACAGTAAACCTGATGTGAAGGATCGCAAGCTAAAACTGGACACACAGGAGAGGTTCAAATCATAGAAAGTTGGAGTGTCAGTCCTCTTGTACTTAAATCGGCATTGCGCCTTTTGTATTAAATTCGTATGCAATATCTGAATTTCATCGTCAATAAGAAGATCCAAGGGATACAGTAAACCTGATGTGATGGATCGGAATCTAAATCTGGACACACAGGAGAGGTTCAAATCATAGAAAGTTAGAGTGTCAGTCCTCTTGTACTTAAGTCGGCATTGTGCCTTTTGTATTACATTCGGATGCAATTTCTGTGTTTCATCGTCATTAAGAAGGTCCAAGGGATACAGTAAACCTGAGGTGAAGCATCGGAATCTAAAACTGGACTCTGAGGAGAAGTTCAAATCAAAGAAGGTTAGAGTGTCAGTGCTCTTGTACTTATGTCGGCATTGTGCCTATTGTATTAAATTCGGATGCAATTTATGTTTTTCATCTTCAATAAGAAGGTCCAAGGGATACAGTAAACATGAAGTGAAGCACGGAATCTAAAACTGCACTCACTGGTGAGGTTCAAATCATAGTGATTTATAGTGTCAGTAATCTTGTACTTAAGTCGGCATTGTGCCTTTTGTATTAAATTCGGAAGCAATTTCTGTGTTTCATCGTCAATAAGAACGTCCAAGTGATACAGTTAACCTGTAGTGAACCTTCGGAATCTAAAACTGGACTCACAAGAGATTTCAAAATCATAGAAATTTAGAGTGTCAGTCCTCTTGTACTTAAGTCGCCATTGTGCCTTTTGTATTAAATTCGGATGCAGATTCTGTGTTTCATAGTCAATACGAAGGTCCAAGGGATACAGTAAAACTGAAGTGAAGCATCGGAATCTACAACTGGACTCACAGCAGAGGTTCAAATCACAGAAAGTTAGAGTGTCAGTCCTCTTGTGCTTAAGTCGGCATTGTGCCTTTGGTATTAAATTCGGATGCAATTTCTGTGTTTCATCGTCAATTAGAAGGTCCAAGGGATACAGTAAACCTGAAGTGAAGCATCAGAATCTAAGACTGGACTCACAGGAGAGTTCCAAATCATAGAAATTTAGAGTGTCAGTTCACTTGTACTTAAGTCGGCATTGTGCCTTTTGAATTTAATTCCGATGCAATTTCTGTGCTTCATCGTCACGAAGAAGGTCCACGGGATACAGTAAACCTGAAGTGAAGCATCGGAATTTAAAACTGGACTCACAGGAGAGGTTCAAATCATAGAAAGTTAGAGTGTCAGTCATCTTGTACTTAAGTCCGCATTGTGAATTTTGTATTAATTTCAGATGCAATTTCTGTGCTTCATCGTTAATAAGACGGTCCAAGGGATACAGTAAACCTGAAGTGAAGCATCGGAATCTAAATCTGGACTCACAGGAGAGGTTCAAATCATAGAAAGAGAGTGTTAGTTCTCTTGTACTTAAGAAGGCATTGTTCCTTTTGGATTAAATTCGGATGCAATTTCTGTGTTTCATCGTCAATAAGAAGGTCCAAGGGATACTGTAAACCTGAAGTGAAGCATCGGAATCTAGAACTGGACTCACAGGTGAGGTTCAAATCATAGAGAGTTAGAGTGTCAATCCTCTTGTACTTAAGTCGGCATTGTGCCTTTTGTATTACATTCGGATGCAATTTCTGTGTTTCATCGTCAATAAGAAGGTCCAAGGAATAAAGTAAACCTGAAGTGAAGCATCGGAATCTAAAACTGGACTCACAGGAGAGGTTCAAGTCATAGAATGTTAGAGTGTCAGTCCTCTTCTACTTATGCCGGCATTGTGCCTTTTGTATTAATTTTGGATGCAATTTCTGTGTTTCATCGTCAATAAGAAAGTCCAAGGGATACAGTAAACCTGAAGTGAAGCATTGGAATCTAAAACTGAACTCACAGAGGAGATTCAAATCATAGAGGGTTAGAGTGTCAGTCCTCTTGTTCTTAAGTCGGCATTGTGCCTTTTGTATTAAATTTTAATGCAATTTCTGTGCTTCATCGTCACGAAGAAGGTCCACGGGATACAGTAAACCTGAAGTGAAGCATCGGAATTTAAAACTGGACTCACAGGAGAGGTTCAAATCATAGAAAGTTAGAGTGTCAGTCATCTTGTACTTAAGTCCGCATTGTGCCTTTTGTATTAATTTCAGATGCAATTTCTGTGCTTCATCGTTAATAAGACGGTCCAAGGGATACAGTAAACCTGAAGTGAAGCATCGGAATCTAAATCTGGACTCACAGGAGAGGTTCAAATCATAGAAAGAGAGTGTTAGTTCTCTTGTACTTAAGACGGCATTGTTCCTTTTGTATTAAATTCGGATGCAATTTCTGTGTTTCATCGTCAATAAGAAGGTCCAAGGGATACTGTAAACCTGAAGTGAAGCATCGGAATCTAGAACTGGACTCACAGGTGAGGTTCAAATCATAGAGAGTTAGAGTGTCAATCCTCTTGTACTTAAGTCGGCATTGTGCCTTTTGTATTACATTCGGATGCAATTTCTGTGTTTCATCGTCAATAAGAAGGTCCAAGGAATAAAGTAAACCTGAAGTGAAGCATCGGAATCTAAAACTGGACTCACAGGAGAGGTTCAAATCATAGAATGTTAGAGTGTCAGTCCTCTTGTACTTATGCCGGCATTGTGCCTTTTGTATTAATTTTGGATGCAATTTCTGTGTTTCATCGTCAATAAGAAAGTCCAAGGGATACAGTAAACCTGAAGTGAAGCATCGGAATCTAAAACTGAACTCACAGAGGAGGTTCAAATCATAGAGGGTTAGAGTGTCAGTCCTCTTGTTCTTAAGTCGGCATTGTGCCTTTTGTATTATATTTTAATGCAATTTCTGTGTGTCATCGTCAATAAGAAGGTCCAAGGGATACAGCAAACATGAAGTGAAGCGTCGGAATCTAAAACTTTACTCACTGGAAAGGTTCAAATCATAGAAAGTTAGAGTGTCAGTCCTCTTGTACTTAAGTCGGTATTGTGCCTATTGTATTAAATTCGGATGCAATTTCTGTGTTTCATCGTCAATAAGAAGGTTCAAGGAATACTGTAAACCTAAAGTGAAGCATCGGAAGATAAAACAGGACACACAGGAGAGGTTCAAATCATAGAAAGTTAGAGTGTCAGTCATCTTGTACTTAAATCGGCATTGCGCCTTTTGTATTAAATTCGGATGCAATATCTGTATTTCAACGTCAATAAGAAGATCCAAGGGATACAGTAAACCTGAAGGGAAGCATCAGAATCTAAAACTGGACACACAGGAGAGGTTCAAATCATAGAAAGTTACAGTGTCAGTCGTCTTGTACTTAAGTCGGAATTGTGCATTTTGTATTAAATTCGAATGCAATTTCTGTGTTTCATCGTCAATAAGAAGGTCCAAGGTATACAGTTATCCGGAAGTGAAGCATCGGAATCTAAAACTGGACTCACAGGAGAGGTTCAAATCATAGAAAATTAGAGTGTCAGTCCTCTTGTACTTAAGTCGGCATTGTTGCTTTTGTATTAAATTCGGATGCAATTTCTGTGTTTCATCGTCAATAAGAAGGTCGAAGCGATACAGTAAACCTGAAGTGAAGCATCGGAATCTAAAACTGGACTCAAAGGAGAGGTTCAAATCATAGAAAGTTAGAGTGTCAGTCCTCTTGTACTTAAGTCAGCATTGTGCCTTTTGTATTAAATTCAGATGCAATTTCTGTGTTTCTTCGTCAATAAGAAGGTCCAAGGGATACAGTAAACCTGAAGTGAAGCATCGGAATCTAACACTGGACTCACAGGAGAGGTTCAAATCAGAGAAAGTTAGAGTGTCAGTCCTCTTGTACTTAAGTGGGCATTGTGCATTTTGTATTGAATTCGAATGCAATTTCTGATATCCATCGTCAATAAGAAGGTCCAAGGGATACAGTAAACCTGAAGTGAAGCATCGGAATCTAAAACTTTCCTCACAGGAGAGGGTCAAATCATAGAAAGTTAGAGGGTCAGTCCTCTTGTACTTAAGTCAGCATTGTGCCTTTTGTATTAAATTCAGATGCAATTTCTGTGTTTCGTCGTCAATAAGAAGGTCCAAGGGATACAGTAAACCTGAAGTGAAGCATCGGAATCTAAAACTGGACTCACAGGAGAGGTTCAAATCATAGAATGTTAGAGTGTCAGTCCTCTTGTACTTATGCCGGCATTGTGCCTTTTGTATTAATTTTGGATGCAATTTCTGTGTTTCATCGTCAATAAGAAGGTCGAAGCGATACAGTAAACCTGAAGTGAAGCATCGGAATCTAAAACTGGACTCTAAGGAGAGGTTGAAATCAAAGAAAGTTAGAGTGTCAGTGCTCTTGTACTTAAGTCGGCATTGTGCCTATTGTATTAAATTCGGATGCAATTTATGCTTTTCATCTTCAATAAGAAGGTCCAAGGGATACACTAAACATGAAGTGAAGCACGGAATCTAAAACTGGACTCACAGGAGAGGATCAAATCATAGTGATTTAGAGTGTCAGTCCTCTTGTACTTAAGTGGGTATTGTGCCTTTTGTATAAAATTCGGAAGCAATTTCTGTGTTTCATCGTCAATAAGAAGGTCCAAGTGATACAGTTAACCTGTAGTGAAGCATCGGAATCTAAATCTGGACTCACAGGAGAGGTTCGAATCTAAGAGAGTTAGAGTGTCTGTCCTCTTGTACTTAAGTCGGCATTGTGCCTTTTGTATTAAATTCGGATGTAATTTCTGTGTTTCATCGTCAATAAGAAGGTTCAGGGGATACTGTAAACCTGAAGTAAAGCATCAGAAGATAAAACAGGACACACAGGAGAGGTTCAAATCATAGAAAGTTAGAGTGTCAGTAATCTTGTACTTAAATCGGCATTGCGCCTTTTGTATTAAATTCGGATGCAATATCTGTATTTCATCGTCAATAAGAAGGTCCAAGGGATACAGTAAACCTGAAATAAAGCATCGGAATTTAAAACTGGACACACAGGAGAGGTTCAAATCATAGAAAGTTACAGTGCCAGTCCTCTTGTACTTAAGTCGGCATTGTGCATTTTGTATTAAATTGGGATGCAATTTCTGTGTTTTATCGTCAATAAGAAGGTCCAAGGTATACAGTAAATCTGAAGTGAAGCATCGGAATCTAAAACTGGACTCACAGGAGAGGTCCAAATCATAGAAAGTTTGAGTGTCAGTCCTCTTGTACTTAAGTCGGAATTGTGCATTTTGTATTAAATTCGGATGCAATTTCTATGTTTTATCGTCAATAAGAAGGTCCAAGGTATTCAGTTAACCTGAAGTGATGCATCGGAATCTAAAACTGGACTCACAGGAGAGGTTCAAATCATAGAAAGTTAGAGTGTCAGTCCTCTTGTACTTAAGTGGGCATTGTGCCTTTTGTATTAATTTCGGATGCAATTTCTAAATTCCATCGTCAATACGAAGGTCCAAGGGATACAGTAAACTTGAAGTGAAGCATCGGAATCTAACACTGGACTCACAGGAGAGGTTCAAATCATAGAGAGTCAGAGTGTCAGTCCTCTTGTACTGAAGTGGGCATTGTGCCTCTTGTATTAAATTCGGATGCAATTTCTGTGTTTCATCGTCAATAAGAAGGGCCAAGGGATACAGTAAACCTGAAGTGAAGCATCGGATTCTAAAACTGGACACACTGGAGAGGTTCAAATTATAGAAGGTTAGAGTGTCAGTCCTCTTGTACTTGAGTCGGCATTGCGCCATTTGCTTTAAATTCGGATGCATTTTCTGTGTTTCATCGTCAATAAGAAGGTGCAAGGGATACAGTAAACCTAAAGTGAAGCATCGGAATCTAAAATTGGACTCACAGGAGAGGTTCAAATCATAGGGAGTTAGATTGTCAGTCCTCTTGTACTTAGGTCGGCATTGTGCCTTTTGTATTAAATTAGGTTGCACATTCAGTGTTTCATCGTCAGTAAGAAGGTCCAAGGGATACAGTAAACCTGAAGTGATGCATCGGAATCTAAAACTGGACTCACAGGAGAGGTTCAAATCACAGAGATTTAGTGTGTCGGTCCTCTTGTCCTTAAGTCGGCATTGTGCCTTTTGTATTAAATTCGCATGCAATTTCTGTGTTTCATCGTAAATAAGAAGGTCCAAGGGATACAGTAAACCTGAAGTGAAGCTTCCGAATCTAAAACGGGACTCACAGGAGAGGTTCAAATCATAGACAGTTAGAGTGTCAGTGCTGTTGTACATAAGTCGGCATTGTGCCTTTTGTATTAAATTCGGATGCAATTTCTGTGTTTCATCTCCAATACGAAGGTCCAAGGGATACTGTAAACCTGAAGTGAAGCAATGGAATCTAATACTGGACTTACTGGAGAGGATCAGATCATAGAGAGTTAGAGTGTCAGTCCTCTTGTACTTAAGTCGGCATTGTGCCATTTGTATTAAATTCGGATGCAATTTCTGTGTTTCATCGTCAATAAGAAGATCCAAGGGATACAGTAAACCTGAAGTGAAGCATCGGAATCTAAGACTGGACTCACCGCAGAGGTTCATATCATAGAAAGTTAGAGTCTCAGTCCTCTTGTACTTAAGTCGGCATTGTGCCTTTAGTATTAAATTCGGATGCAATTACTGCGTTTCATCGCCAATAAGAAGGTCCAAGGGATACAGTAAACCTGAAGTGAGGAATGGGAATCTAAAACTGCACTCAAAGGAGAGGTTCAAAACATAGGAAATTAGAGTGTCAGTCCTCTTGTACTTAAGTCAGCATTGTGCCTTTTGTATTAAATTCAGATGCAATTTCTGTGTTTCTTCGTCAATAAGAAGGTCCAAGGGATACAGTAAACCTGAAGTGAAGCATCGGAATCTAACACTGGACTCACAGGAGAGGTTCAAATCAGAGAAAGTTAGAGTGTCAGTCCTCTTGTACTTAAGTGGGCATTGTGCATTTTGTATTGAATTCGAATGCAATTTCTGATATCCATCGTCAATAAGAAGGTCCAAGGGATACAGTAAACCTGAAGTGAAGCATCGGAATCTAAAACTTTCCTCACAGGAGAGGGTCAAATCATAGAAAGTTAGAGGGTCAGTCCTCTTGTACTTAAGTCAGCATTGTGCCTTTTGTATTAAATTCAGATGCAATTTCTGTGTTTCGTCGTCAATAAGAAGGTCCAAGGGATACAGTAAACCTGAAGTGAAGCATCGGAATCTAACACTGGACTCACAGGAGAGGTTCAAGTCACAGAAAGTTAGAGTGTCAGTCCTCTTGTTCTTAAGTCGGCATTGTGCCTTTTGTATTAAATTTGGATGCAATATCTGTGTGTCATCGTCAATAAGAAGGTCCAAGGGATACAGTAAACACGAAGTGAAGCTTCGGAATCTAAAACTGGACTCACAGGAGAGGTTCAAATCATAGAAAGTTACAGTGTCAGTCGTCTTGTACTTAAGTCGGAATTGTGCATTTTGTATTAAATTCGAATGCAATTTCTGTGTTTCATCGTCAATAAGAAGGTCCAAGGTATACAGTTATCCGGAAGTGAAGCATCGGAATCTAAAACTGGACTCATAGGAGAGGTTCAAATCATAGAAAATTAGAGTGTCAGTCCTCTTGTACTTAAGTCGCCATTGTTCCTTTTGTATTAAATTCGGATGCAATTTCTGTGTTTCATCGTCAATAAGAAGGTCGAAGCGATACAGTAAACCTGAAGTGAAGCATCGGAATCTAAAACTGGACTCTAAGGAGAGGTTGAAATCAAAGAAAGTTAGAGTGTCAGTGCTCTTGTACTTAAGTCGGCATTGTGCCTATTGTAATAAATTCGGATGCAATTTATGCTTTTCATCTTCAATAAGAAGGTCCAAGGGATACACTAAACATGAAGTGAAGCACGGAATCTAAAACTGGACTCACAGGAGAGGATCAAATCATAGTGACTTAGAGTGTCAGTCCTCTTGTACTTAAGTGGGTATTGTGCCTTTTGTATAAAATTCGGAAGCAATTTCTGTGTTTCATCGTCAATAAGAAGGTCCAAGTGATACAGTTAACCTGTAGTGAAGCATCGGAATCTAAATCTGGACTCACAGGAGAGGTTCGAATCTAAGAGAGTTAGAGTGTCTGTCCTCTTGTACTTAAGTCGGCATTGTGCCTTTTGTATTAAATTCGGATGCAATTTCTGTGTTTCATCGTCAATAAGAAGGTTCAGGGGATACTGTAAACCTGAAGTAAAGCATCAGAAGATAAAACAGGACACACAGGAGAGGTTCAAATCATAGAAAGTTAGAGTGTCAGTAATCTTGTACTTAAATCGGCATTGCGCCTTTTGTATTAAATTCGGATGCAATATCTGTATTTCATCGTCAATAAGAAGGTCCAAGGGATACAGTAAACCTGAAATAAAGCATCGGAATTTAAAACTGGACACACAGGAGAGGTTCAAATCATAGAAAGTTACAGTGCCAGTCCTCTTGTACTTAAGTCGGCATTGTGCATTTTGTATTAAATTGGGATGCAATTTCTGTGTTTTATCGTCAATAAGAAGGTCCAAGGTATTCAGTTAACCTGAAGTGAAGCATCGGATTCTAAAACTGGACACACTGGAGAGGTTCAAATTATAGAAGGTTAGAGTGTCAGTCCTCTTGTACTTGAGTCGGCATTGCGCCATTTGCTTTAAATTCGGATGCATTTTCTGTGTTTCATCGTCAATAAGAAGGTGCAAGGGATACAGTAAACCTAAAGTGAAGCATCGGAATCTAAAACTGGACTCACAGGAGAGGTTCAAATCATAGGGAGTTAGATTGTCAGTCCTCTTGTACTTAGGTCGGCATTGTGCCTTTTGTATTAAATTAGGTTGCACATTCAGTGTTTCATCGTCAGTAAGAAGGTCCACGGGATACAGTAAACCTGAAGTGATGCATCGGAATCTAAAACTGGACTCACAGGAGAGGTTCAAATCACAGAGATTTAGTGTGTCGGTCCTCTTGTCCTTAAGTCGGCATTGTGCCTTTTGTATTAAATTCGCATGCAATTTCTGTGTTTCATCGTAAATAAGAAGGTCCAAGGGATACAGTAAACCTGAAGTGAAGCTTCCGAATCTAAAACGGACTCACAGGAGAGGTTCAAATCATAGACAGTTAGAGTGTCAGTGCTGTTGTACATAAGTCGGCATTGTGCCTTTTGTATTAAATTCGGATGCAATTTCTGTGTTTCATCTCCAATACGAAGGTCCAAGGGATACTGTAAACCTGAAGTGAAGCAATGGAATCTAATACTGGACTTACTGGAGAGGATCAGATCATAGAGAGTTAGAGTGTCAGTCCTCTTGTACTTAAGTCGGCATTGTGCCATTTGTATTAAATTCGGATGCAATTTCTGTGTTTCATCGTCAATAAGAAGATCCAAGGGATACAGTAAACCTGAAGTGAAGCATCGGAATCTAAGACTGGACTCACCGCAGAGGTTCATATCATAGAAAGTTAGAGTGTC
This sequence comes from Schistocerca americana, assembly GCF_021461395.2. Lineage (NCBI taxonomy): Eukaryota > Metazoa > Arthropoda > Insecta > Orthoptera > Acrididae > Schistocerca > Schistocerca americana. The sequence continues at coordinate 73,823,571 of NC_060130.1, forward strand.
AGTCCTCTTGTACTTAAGTCGGCATTGTGCCTTTAGTATTAAATTCGGATGCAATTACTGCGTTTCATCGCCAATAAGAAGGTCCAAGGGATACAGTAAACCTGAAGTGAGGAATGGGAATCTAAAACTGCACTCAAAGGAGAGGTTCAAAACATAGGAAATTAGAGTGTCAGTCCTCTTGTACTTAAGTCAGCAATGTGCCTTTTGTATTAAATTCGGATGCAATTTCTGTGTTTCATCGTCGATAAGAAAGTCCAAGGTATACAGTAAACCTGAAGTGAAGCATCGGAATCTAAAACTGGACTCACAGGAGAGGTTCAAATCATAGAGAGTTCGAGTGTCAGTCCTCTTGTACTTAAGTCGCATTATGCCTTTCGTATTAAATTCGGATGCAATTTATGTTTTTCATCGTCGATAAGAAAGTCCAAGGTATACAGTAAACCTGAAGTGAAGCATCGGAATCTAAAACTGGACTCACAGGAGAGGTTCAAATCATAGAAAGTTAGAGTGTCAGTCCTCTTGTACTTAAGTTGGCATTGTGCCTTTTGTATTAAATTTGGATGCAATTTCTGTGTTTCATCGTCAATAAGAAGGTCCAAGGGATACAGTAATCCTGAAGTGAAGCATCGGAAACTAAAACTGGACTCAAAGGAGAGGTTCAAATCATAGAGAGTTAGAGTTCAGACCACTTGTACTTACGTGGGCATTGTGCCTTTTGTATTAAATTCGGATGCAATTTCTGTGTTTCATCGTCAATAAGAAGGTCCAAGTGATACAGTAAACCTGAAGTGAAGCATCGGAATCTAAAACCGGACTCACTGGAGAGGTTCAAATCATAGAGAGTTAGAATGTCAGTCCTCTTGTACATAAGTCGGCATTGTCCCTTTTGTGTTAAATTCGGATGCAATATCTGTGTTTCATCGTCAGTAGGCAGAGCCAAGGGATAAAGTAAACCAGAAGTGAAGCATCGGAAACTAAAACTGGACTCACAGGAGTGGTTCAAATCATAGAAATTTTGTGTGTTGGTCCTCTTGTACTTAAGTCGCCATTGTGCCATTTGTATTAAATTCGCACGCAATTTCTGTATATCATCGTAAATAAGAATGTCCAAGGGATACAGTAAACCTGAAGTGAAGCATCGGAATCTAAAACTGGACTCACAGGAGAGGTTCAAATCATAGAAAGTTAGAGTGTCAGTGCTCTTGTACTTAAGTCGACATTGTGCCTTTCGTATTAAATTCGGATGCAATTTCTGTGTTTCATCGAAAATAAGAGGGTCCAAGGGATACAGTAAACCTGAAGTGAAGCATCGGAATCTAAAACTGGACTCACATTAGGGGTTCAAATCATAGAGAGTTAGAATGTCAGTCCTGTTGTACTTAAGTGGGCATTGTGCCTTTTGTATTAAATTCGGATGCAATTTCTGTGTTTCATCGTCAATACGAAGGTCCAAGGGATACAGTAAACCTGAAATGAAGCATCGGATTCTAAAACTGGACTCACAGGAGAGGTTCAAATTATCGAAAGTTAGAGTGTCAGTCCTCTCGTACTTATGTCGTCATTATGCCTTTTGTATAAAATTCGGATGCAATTTCTGTGTTTCGTCGTCAATAAGAAGGTCCTAGGGATACAGTCAACCTGAAGTGTAGCATCGGAATCTAAAACTGGACTAACAGGAGTGGTTCAAATCATAGAGAGTTAGAGTGTCAGTCCTCTTGTACTTAAGTCGGCATTGTGCCTTTTGTATTAAATTCGGATGCAATTTCTGTGTTTCATCGTCAATAAGAAGGTCCAAGGTATACAGTAAACCTGAAGTGAAGCATCGGAATGTAGAACTGGACTCAAAGGAGAGGTTCAAATCATAGAAAGTTAGAGTGTCAGTACTCTTGTACTGAAGTCAGCATTGAGTCTATTGTATTAAATTCGAATGCAGTTTCTGTGTTTCATCGCCAATAAGAAATTCCAAGGGATACAGTAAACCTGAAGTGAAGCATCGGAATCTAAAACTGGACTCACAGGAGAGGTTCAAATTATAGAGAGTTAGAGTGTCATTGCTCTTGTACTTAAGTCGGCATTGTGCCTTTAGTATTAAATTCGGATGTAATTACTGCGTTTCATCGCCAATAAGAAGGTCCAAGGGATACAGTAAACCTGAAGTGAAGCATCGGAATCTAAAACTGGACTCAAAGGAGAGGTTCAAATCATAGAAAATTAGAGTGTCAGTCCTCTTGTACTTAAGTCAGCATTGTGCCTTGTGTATTAAATTCGGATGCAATTTCTGTGTTTTATCGTCAATCAGAGGGTCCAAGGTATATAGTAATCCTGAAGTGAAGCATCGGAATCTAAAACTGGACTCACATTAGAGGTTCAAATCATAGAGAGTTAGAATGTCAGTCCTGTTGTACTTTAGTGGGCATTGTGATTTTTGTATTAAATTCGGATGCAATTTCTGTGTTTCATCGTCAATAAGAAGGTCCAAGATATACGGTAAACCTGAAATGAAGCATCGGATTCTAAAACTGGACTCACAGGAGAGGTTCAAATCATAAAAGGTTAGAGTGTCAGTCCTCTCGTACTTATGTCGTCATTGTGCCTTTTGTATAAAATTCGGATGCAATTTCTGTGTTTCGTCGTCAATAAGAAGGTCCTAGGGATACAGTAAACCTGAAGTGTAGCATCGGAATCTAAAACTGGACTCCCAGGAGTGGTTCAAATCATAGAGAGATAGCGTGTCAGTCCTCTTGCACTTAAGTCGGCATTGTGCCTTTTGTATTAAATTCGGATGCAATTTCTGTGTTTCATCGTCAATAAGAAGGTCCAAGGGATACAGTAAACCTGAAGTGAAGCATCGGAATCTAGAACTGGGCTCAAAGGAGAGGTTCAAATCATAGAAAGTTAGAGTGTCAGTACTCCTCTACTAAAGTCAGCATTGAGTCTTTTGTATTAAATTCGGATGCAGTTTCTGTGTTTCATCGCCAATAAGAAATTCCAAGGGATATAGTAAACCTGAAGTGAAGCATCGGAATCTAAAACTGGACTCACAGGAGAGGTTCAAATTATAGAGAGTTAGAGTGTCAGTCCTCTTGTACTTAAGTCGGCATTATGCCTTTCGTATTAAATTCGAATGCAATTCCTGTTTTTCATCGTCGATAAGAAAGTCCAAGGTATAAAGTAAACCTGAAGTGAAGCATCGGAATCTAAAACTGGACTCACAGGAGAGGTTCAAATCATAGAAAGTTAGAAAGTCAGTCCTCTTGTACTTAAGTCGGCATTGTGCCTTTTGTATTAAATTCGGATGCAATTTCTGTGTTTCATCGTCAATCAGAGGGTCCAAGGTATATAGTAAACCTGAAGTGAAGCATCGGAATCTAAAACTGGACTCACAGGAGAGGTTCAAATCATAGAGAGTTCGAGTGTCAGTCCTCTTGTACTTAAGTCGGCATTATGCCTTTCGTATTAAATTCGGATGCAATTTCTGTTTTTCATCGTCGATAAGAAAGTCCAAGGTATAAAGTAAACCTGAAGTGAAGCATCGGAATCTAAAACTGGACTCACAGGAGAGGTTCAAATCATAGAAAGTTAGAAAGTCAGTCCTCTTGTACATAAGTCGGCATTGTGCCTTTTGTGTTAAATTCGGATGCAATATCTGTGTTTCATCGTCAATAGGCATAGCCAAGGGATACAGTAAACCAGAAGAGAAGCATCGGAACCTAAAACTGGACTCACAGGAGAGGTTCAAATCATAGAAAGTTAGAGTGTCTGTGCTCTTGTACTTAAGTCGACATTGTACCTTTCATATTAAATTCGGATGCAATTTCTGTGTTTCATCGAAAGTAAGAGGGTCCAAGGGATACAGTAAACCTGAAGTGAAGCATCGGAATCTAAAACTGGACTCATATTAGAGGTTCAAATCATAGAGACTTAGAGTGTCAGTCCTCTTGTACTTAAGTCGTCTTGTGCCTTTTGTATTTAATTCGGATGCAATTTCTGTGTTTCATCGTCAATAAGAAGGTCCAAGGGATACAGCAAACCTGAATTGAAGCATCGGATTCTAAAACTGGACTCACAGGAGAGGTTCAAATCATAGAAAGTTAGAATGTCAGTCCTCTCGTACTTATGTCGTCATTGTGCCTTTTGCATAAAATTCGGATGTAATTTCTGAGTTTCGTCGTCAATAAGACGGTCCTAGGGATACAGTAAACCTGAAGTGTAGCATCGGAACCTAAAACTGGACTCCCAGGAGTGGTTCAAATCATAGAGAGTTAGAGTGTCAGTCCTCTAGTACTTAAGTCGGCATTGTGCCTTTTGTATTAAATTCGGATGCAATTTCTGTGTTTCATCGTCAATAAGAAATTCCAAGGGATACAGTAAACCTGAAGTGAAGCATCGGAATCTAAAACTGGACTCACAGGCGAGGTTCAAATCATAGAAAGTTAGAGTGTCCGTCCACTTGTACTTAAGTTGGCATTGTGCCTTTTATATTAAATTTGGATGCAATTTCTGTGTTTCATCGTCAATAAGAAGGTCCAAGGGATACAGTAAACCTGAAGTGAAGCATCGGAAACTAAAACTGGACTCAAAGGAGAGGTTCAAATCATAGAGAGTTCGAGTGTCAGTCCTCTTGTACATAAGTCGCATTATGCCTTTCGTATTAAATTCGGATGCAATTTTTGTGTTTCATCGTCAATAAGAAGGTCCAAGTGATACAGTAAACCTGAAGTGAAGCATCGGAATATAAAACCGGACTCACTGGAGAGGTTCAAATCATAGAGAGTTCGAGTGTCAGTCCTCTTGTACATAAGTCGGCATTGTGCCTTTTGTGTTAAATTCGGATGCAATATCTGTGTTTCATCGTCAATAGGCAGAGCCAAGGGATACAGTAAACCAGAAGTGAAGCATCGGAATCTAAAACTGGACTCACAGGAGAGGTTCAAATCATAGAAAGTTAGAGTGTCAGTGCTTTTGTACTTAAGTCGACATTGTGCCTTTCATATTAAATTCGGATGCAATTTCTGTGTTTCATCGAAAATAAGAGGGTCCAAGGGATACAGTAAACCTGAAGTGAAGCATCGGAATCTAAAACTGGACTCACATTAGAGGTTCAAATCATAGAGACTTAGTGTGTCAGTCCTCTTGTACTTAAGTCGGCTTTGCCTTTTGTATTTAATTCGGATGCAATTTCTGTGTTTCATCGTCAATAAGAAGGTCCAAGGGATACAGTAAACCTGAATTGAAGCATCGGATTCTAAAACTGGAATCACAGGAGAGGTTCAAATCACAGAAAGTTAGAGTGTCAGTCCTCTCGTACTTATGTCGTCATTGTGCCTTTTGCATAAAATTCGGATGCACTTTCTGAGTGTCGTCGTCAATAAGACGGTCCTAGGGATACAGTAAACCTGAAGTGTAGCATCGGAAACTAAAACTGGACTCCCAGGAGTGGTTCAAATCATAGAGAGTTAGAGTGTCAGTCCTCTTGTACATAAGTCGGCATTGTCCCTTTTGTGTTATTTCGGATGCAATATCTGTGTTTCATCGTCAATAGCCAGAGCCAAGGGATACAGTAAACCAGAAGTGAAGCATCGGAAACTAAAACTGGACTCACAGGAGAGGTTCAAGTCATAGAAATTTAGTGTGTCGGTCCTCTTGTACTTAAGTCGCCATTGTGCCTTTTGTATTAAATTCGGACGCAATTTCTGTATATCATCGTAAATAAGAATGTCCAAGGGATACTGTAAACCTGAAGTGAAGCATCGGAATCTAAAACTGGACTCACAGGAGAGGTTCAAATCATAGAAAGTTAGAGTGTCAGTTTTCTTGTACTTAAGTCGACATTGTGCCTTTCGTATTAAATTCGGATGCAATTTCTTTGTTTCATCGAAAATAAGAGGGTCCAAGGGCTACAGTAAACCTGAAGTGAAGCATCGGAATCTAAAACTGGACTCACATTAGAGGTTCAAATCATAGAGAGTTAGAATTTCAGTCCTTTTGTACTTAAGTGGGCATTGTGCCTTTTGTATTAAATTCGGATGCAATTTCTGTGTTTCATCGTCAATAAGAAGGTCCAAGGGATACAGTAAACCTGAAATGAAGCATCGGATTCTAAAACTGGACTCACAGGAGAGGTTCAAATCATAGAAAGTTAGAGTGTCAGTCCTCTCGTACTTATGCCGTCATTGTGCCTTTTGTATAAAATTCGGATGCATTTTCTGTGTTTCGTCGCCAATAAGAAGGTCCTAGGGATGCAGTAAACCTGAAGTGTAGCATCGGAATCTAAAACTGGACTATCAGGAGTGGTTCAAATCATAGAGAGTTAGAGTGTCAGTCCTCTTGTAATTAAGTCGGCATTGTGCCTTTTGTATTAAATTCCGATTCAATTTCTGTGTTTCATCGTCAATAAGAAGGTCCAGGGGATCCAGTAAACCTGAAGTGAAGCATCGGATTCTAGAACTGGACTCAAAGGAGAGGTTCAAATCATAGAAAGTTAGAGTGTCAGTACTCTTGTACTTAAGTCAGCATTGAGTCTTTTGTATTAAATTCGAATGCAGTTTCTGTGTTTCATCGCCAATAAGAAATTCCAAGGGATACAGTAAACCTGAAGTGAAGCATCGGAATATAAAACTGGACTCACAGGAGAGGTTCAAATTATAGAGAGTTAGAGTGTCAGTCCTCTTGTACTTAAGTCGGCATTATGCCTTTCGTATTAAATTCGGATGCAATTTCTGTTTTTCATCGTCGATAAGAAAGTCCAAGGTATACAGTAAACCTGAAGTGAAGCATCGGAATCTAAAACTGGACTCACCGCAGAGGTTCAAATCATAGAAAGTTAGAGTGTCAGTCCTCTTGTACTTAAGTCGGCATTGTGCCTTTAGTATTAAATTCGGATGCAATTACTGCGTTTCATCGCCAATAAGAAGGTCCAAGGGATACAGTAAACCTGAAGTGAAGCATCGGAATCTAAAACTCGACTCAAAGGAGAGGTTCAAATCATAGAAAATTAGAGTGTCAGTCCTCTTGTACTTAAGTCAGCATTGTGCCTTTTGTATTAAATTCGGATGCAATTTCTGTGTTTCATCGTCAATAAGAAGTCCCAAGGGATACAGTAAACCTGAAGTGAAGCATCGGAATCTAAAACTGGACTCACAGGAGAGGTTCAAATAGTGGAAAGTTAGAGTGTCAGTCCTCTTGTACTTAAGTCGGCATTGTGCCTTTTGTATTGAATTCGGATGGAATTTCTGTGTTTCATCGTCAATCAGAGGGTCCAAGGTATATAGTAAACCTGAAGTGAACCATCGGAATCTAAAACTGGACTCACAGGAGAATTTCAAATCATTGAGAGTTCGAGTGTCAGTCCTCTTGTACTTAAGTCGGCATTATGCCTTTCGTATTAAATTCGGATGCAATTTCTGTTTTTCATCGTCGATAAGAAAGTCCAAGGTATACAGTAAACCTGAAGTGAAGCATCGGAATCTAAAACTGGACTCATATTAGATGTTCAAATAATAGAGACTCAGAGTGTCAGTCCTCTTGTACTTAAGTCGGCTTGTGCCTTTTGTATTTAATTCGGATGCAATTTCTGTGTTTCATCGTCAATAAGAATGTCCAAGGGATACAGTAAACCTGAATTGAAGCATCGGATTCTAAAACTGGACTCACAGGACAGGTTCAAATCATAGAAAGTTAGAGTGTCAGTCCTCTCGTACTTATGTCGTCATTGTGCCTTTTGCATAAAATTCGGATGCAATTTCTGAGTTTCGTCGTCAATAAGACGGTCCTAGGGATACAGTAAACCTGAAGTGTAGCATCGGAATCTAAAACTGGACTCCCAGGAGTGGTTCGAATCATAGACAGTTAGAGTGTCAGTCCTCTAGTACTTAAGTCGGCATTGTGCCTTTTGTATTTAATTCGGATGCAATTTCTGTGGTTCATCGTCAATAAGAAGGTACAAGGGATACAGTAAACCTGAAGTGAAGCATCGGAATCTAGAACTGGACTCAAAGGAGAGGTTCCAATCATAGAAAGTTAGAGTGTCAGTACTCTTGTACTTAAGTCAGCATTGAGTCTTTTGTATTAAATTCGAATGCAGTTTCTGTGTTTCATCGCCAATAAGAAATTCCAAGGGATACAGTAAACCTGAAGTGAAGCATCGGAATATAAAACTGGACTCACAGGAGAGGTTCAAATTATAGAGTGTTAGAGTGTCAGTCCTCTTGTACTTAAGTCGGCATTATGCCTTTCGTATTAAATTCGGATGCAATTTCTGTTTTTCATCGTCGATAAGAAAGTCCAAGGTATACAGTAAACCTGAAGTGAAGCATCGGAATCTAAAACTGGACTCACCGCAGAGGTTCAAATCATAGAAAGTTAGAGTGTCAGTCCTCTTGTACTTAAGTCGGCATTGTGCCTTTAGTATTAAATTCGGATGCAATTACTGCGTTTCATCGCCAATAAGAAGGTCCAAGGGATACAGTAAACCTGAAGTGAAGCATCGGAATCTAAAACTCGACTCAAAGGAGAGGTTCAAATCATAGAAAATTAGAGTGTCAGTCCTCTTGTACTTAAGTCAGCATTGTGCCTTTTGTATTAAATTCGGATGCAATTTCTGTGTTTCATCGTCAATAAGAAGTCCCAAGGGATACAGTAAACCTGAAGTGAAGCATCGGAATCTAAAACTGGACTCACAGGAGAGGTTCAAATAGTGGAAAGTTAGAGTGTCAGTCCTCTTGTACTTAAGTCGGCATTGTGCCTTTTGTATTGAATTCGGATGGAATTTCTGTGTTTCATCGTCAATCAGAGGGTCCAAGGTATATAGTAAACCTGAAGTGAACCATCGGAATCTAAAACTGGACTCACAGGAGAATTTCAAATCATTGAGAGTTCGAGTGTCAGTCCTCTTGTACTTAAGTCGGCATTATGCCTTTCGTATTAAATTCGGATGCAATTTCTGTTTTTCATCGTCGATAAGAAAGTCCAAGGTATACAGTAAACCTGAAGTGAAGCATCGGAATCTAAAACTGGACTCATATTAGATGTTCAAATAATAGAGACTCAGAGTGTCAGTCCTCTTGTACTTAAGTCGGCTTGTGCCTTTTGTATTTAATTCGGATGCAATTTCTGTGTTTCATCGTCAATAAGAATGTCCAAGGGATACAGTAAACCTGAATTGAAGCATCGGATTCTAAAACTGGACTCACAGGACAGGTTCAAATCATAGAAAGTTAGAGTGTCAGACCTCTCGTACTTATGTCGTCATTGTGCCTTTTGCATAAAATTCGGATGCAATTTCTGAGTTTCGTCGTCAATAAGACGGTCCTAGGGATACAGTAAACCTGAAGTGTAGCATCGGAATCTAAAACTGGACTCCCAGGAGTGGTTCAAATCATAGAGAGTTAGAGTGTCAGTCCTCTAGTACTTAAGTCGGCATTGTGCCTTTTGTATTTAATTCGGATGCAATTTCTGTGGTTCATCGTCAATAAGAAGGTACAAGGGATACAGTAAACCGGAAGTGAAGCATCGGAATCTAGAACTGGACTCAAAGGAGAGGTTCCAATCATAGAAAGTTAGAGTGTCAGCACTCTTGTACTTAAGTCAGCATTGAGTCTTTTGTATTAAATTCATATGCAATTTCTGTGTTTCATCGTCAATAAGAAATTCCAAGGGATACAGTAAACCTGAAGTGAAGCATCGTAATCTAAAACTGGACTCACACGAGAGGTTCAAATCATAGAAAGTTAGAGTGTCAGTCCTCTTGTACTTAAGTGGGCATTGTGCCTTTTGTATTAAATTCGGATGCAATTTCTGTGTTTCATCGTCAATAAGAAGGTCCAAGTGATACAGTAAACCTGAAGTGAAGCATCGGAATCTAAAACCGGACTCACTGGAGAGGTTCAAATCATAGAGAGTTAGAGTGTCAGTCCTCTTGGACATAAGTCGGCATTGTGCCTTTTGTGTTAAATTCGGATGCAATATCTGTGTTTCATCGTCAATAGGCAGAGCCAAGGGATACAGTAAACCAGAAGTGAAGCATCGGAATCTAAAACTGGACTCACAGGAGAGGTTCAAATCATAGAAAGTTAGAGTGTCAGTGCTCTTGCACTTAAGTCGACATTGTGCCTTTCATATTAAATTCGGATGCAATTTCTGTGTTTCATCGAAAATAAGAGGGTCCAAGGGATACAGTAAACCTGAAGTGAAGCATCGTTATCTAAAACTGGACTCACATTAGAGGTTCAAATCATAGAGACTTAGAGTGTCAGTCCTCTTGTACTTAAGCCGGCTTGTGCCTTTTGTATTTAATTCGGATGCAATTTCTGTGTTTCATCGTCAATAAGAAGGTCCAAGGGATACAGTAAACCTGAATTGAGGCATCGGATTCTAAAACTGGACTCACAGGAGAGGTTCAAATCATAGAAAGTTAGAGTGTCAGTCCTCTCGTACATATGTCGTCATTGTGCCTTTTGCATAAAATTCGGATGCACTTTCTGAGTTTCGTCGTCAATAAGACGGTCCTAGGGATACAGTAAACCTGAAGTGAAGCATCGGAATCTAAAACTGGACTCACAGGAGAGGTTCAAATCATAGAAAGTTAGAGTGTCAGTCCTCTTGTACTTATGTTGGCATTCTGCCTTTTGTATTAAATTTGGATGCAATTTCTGTGTTTCATCGTCAATCAGAGGGTCCAAGGTATATAGTAAACCTGAAGTGAAGCATCGGAATCTCAAACTGGACTCACAGGAGAGGTTCAAATCATAGAGAGTTATAGTGTCAGTCCTCTTGTACATAAGTCGGCATTGTCCCTTTTGTGTTAAATTCGGATGCAATATCTGTGTTTCATCGTCAATAGCCAGAGCCAAGGGATACAGTAAACCAGAAGTGTAGCATCGGAAACTAAAACTGGACTCACAGGAGAGGTTCAAATCATAGAAATTTAGTGCGTCGGTCCTCTTGTACTTAAGTCGCCATTGTGCCTTTTGTATTAAATACGGACGCAATTTCTGTATATCATCGTAAATAAGAAAGTCCAAGGTATACAGTAAACCTGAAGTGAAGCATCGGAATCTAAAACTGGACTCACCGCAGAGGTTCAAATCATAGAAAGTTAGAGTGTCAGTCCTCTTGTACTTAAGTCGGCATTGCGCCTTTAGTATTAAATTCGGATGCAATTACTGCGTTTCATCGCCAATAAGAAGGTCAAAGGGATACAGTAAACCTGAAGTGAAGCATCGGAATCTAAAACTGGACTCAAAGGAGAGGTTCAAATCATAGAAAATTAGGGTGTCAGTCCTCTTGTACTTAAGTCAGCATTGTGCCTTTTGTATTAAATTCGGATGCAATTTCTGTGTTTCATCGTCAATAAGAAGTCCCAAGGGATACAGTAAACCTGAAGTGAAGCATCGGAATCTAAAACTGGACTCACAGGAGAGGTTCAAATAGTAGAAAGTTAGAGTGTCAGTCCTCTTGTACTTAAGTCGGCATTGTGCCATTTGTAATGAATTCGGATGGAATTTCTGTGTTTCATCGTCAATCAGAGGGTCCAAGGTATATAGTAAACCTGAAGTGAAGCATCGGAATCTAAGACTGGACTCACAGGAGAGGTTCAAATCATTGAGAGTTCGAGTGTCAGTCCTCTTGTACTTAAGTCGGCATTATGCCTTTCGTATTAAATTCGGATGCAATTTCTGTTTTTTATCGTCGATAAGAAAGTCCAAGGTATACAGTAAACCTGAAGTGAAGCATCGGAATCTAAAACTGGACTCACAGGAGAGGTTCAAATCATAGAAAGTTAGGGTGTCAGTCCTCTTGTACTTAAGTTGGCATTGTGCCTTTTGTATTAAATTTGGACGCAATTTCTGTGTTTCATCGTCAATAAGAAGGTCCAAGGGATACAGTAAACCTGAAGTGAAGCATCGGAATCTAAAACTGGACTCACATTAGAGGTTCAAATCATAGAGAGTTGGAATGTCAGTCCTGTTGTACTTAGGTGGGCATTGTGCCTTTTGTATTAAATTCGGATGCAATTTCTGTGTTTCATCGTCAATAAGAAGGTCCAAGGGATACAGTAAACCTGAAATGTAGCATCGGATTCTAAAACTGGACTCACAGGAGAGGTTCAAATCATAGAAAGTTAGAGTGTCAGTCCTCTCGTACTTATGTCGTCATTGTGCCTTTTGTATAAAATTCGGATGCAATTTCTGTGTTTCGTCGTCAATAAGAAGGTCCTAGGGATACAGTAAACCTGAAGTGTAGCATCGGAATCTAAAACTGGACTCCCAGGAGTGGTTCAAATCATAGAGAGTTAGAGTGTCAGTACTCTTGTACTTAAGTCAGCATTGAGTCTTTTGTATTGAATTCGGATGCAGTTTCTGTGTTTCATCGCCAATAAGAAATTCCAAGGGATACAGTAAACCTGAAGTGAAGCATCGGAATCTAAAACTGGACTCACAGGAGAGGTTCAAATTATAGAGAGTTAGAGTGTCAGTCCTCTTGTACTTAAGTCGGCATTATGCCTTTCGTATTAAATTCGGATGCAATTTCTGTTTTTCATCGTCGATAAGAAAGTCCAAGGTATACAGTAAACCTGAAGTGAAGCATCGGAATCTAAAACTGGACTCACAGGAGAGGTTCAAATCATAGAAAGTTAGAGTGTCAGTCCTCTAGTACTTAAGTCGGCATTGTGCCTTTTGTATTTAATTCGGATGCAATTTCTGTGGTTCATCGTCAATAAGAAGGTCCAAGGGATACAGTAAACCTGAAGTGAAGCATCGGAATCTAGAACTCTACTCAAAGGAGAGGTTCAAATCATAGAAAGTTAGAGTGTCAGTACTCTTGTACTTAAGTCAGCATTGAGTCTTTTGTATTAAATTCATATGCAATTTCTGTGTTTCATCGTCAATAAGAAATTCCAAGGGATACAGTAAACCTGAAGTGAAGCATCGGAATCTAAAACTGGACTCACAGGAGAGGTTCAAATCATAGAAAGTTAGAGTGTCAGTCCTCTTGTACTTAAGTTGGCATTGTGACTTTTATATTAAATTTGGATGCAATTTCTGTGTTTCATCGTCAATAAGAAGGTCCAAGGGATACAGTAAACATGAAGTGAAGCATCGGAAACTAAAACTGGACTCAAAGGAGAGGTTCAAATCATAGAGAGTTAGAGTTTTGACCACTTGTACTTAAGTGGGCATTGTGCCCTTTGTATTAAATTCGGATGCAATTTCTGTGTTTCATCGTCAATAAGAAGGTCCAAGTGATACTGTAAACCTGAAGTGAAGCATCGGAATCTAAAACCGGACTCACTGGAGAGGGTCAAATCATAGAGAGTTAGAGTGTCAGTCCTCTTGGACATAAGTCGGCATTGTGCCTTTTGTGTTAAATTCGGATGCAATATCTGTGTTTCATCGTCAATAGGCAGAGCCAAGGGATACTGTAAACCAGAAGTGAAGCGTCGGAATCTAAAACTGGACTCACAGGAGAGGTTCAAATCATAGAAAGTTAGAGTGTCAGTGCTCTTGTACTTAAGTCGACATTGTGCCTTTCATATTAAATTCGGATGCAATTTCTCTGATTCATCGAAAATAAGAGGGTCCAAGGGATACAGTAAACCTGAAGTGAAGCATCGGAATCTAAAACTGGACTCACATTAGAGGTTCAAATCATAGAGACTTAGAGTGTCAGTCCTCTTGTACTTAAGTCGGCTTGTGCCTTTTGTATTTAATTCGGTTGCAATTTCTGTGTTTCATCGTCAATAAGAAGGTCCAAGGCATACAGTAAACCTGAATTGAAGCATCGGATTCTAAAACTGGACTCACAGGAGAGGTTCAAATCATAGAAAGTTAGAGTGTCAGTCCTCTCGTACTTATGTCGTCTTTGTGCCTTTTGCATAAAATTCGGATGCACTTTCTGAGTTTCGTCGTCAATAAGACGGTCCTAGGGATACAGTAAACCTGAAGTGTAGCATCGGAAACTATAACTGGACTCCCAAGAGTGGTTCAAATCATAGAGAGTTAGAGTGTCAGTCCTCTTGTACTTAAGTCGGCATTGTGCCTTTTGTATTAAATTCGGATGCAATTTCTGTGTTTCATCGTCAATAAGAAGGTCCAAGGGATACAGTAAACCTGAAGTGAAGCATCGGAATCTAGAACTGGACTCAAAAGAGAGGTTCAAATCATAGAAAGTTAGAGTGTCAGTACTCTTGTACTTAAGTCAGCATTGAGTCTTTTGTATTAAATTCGGATGCAATTTCTGTGTTTCATCGTCAATAAGAAATTCCAAGGGATACAGTAAACCTGAAGTGAAGCATCGGAATCTAAAACTGGACTCACTGGACAGGTTCAAATCATAGAAAGTTAGAGTGTCAGTCCTCTTGTACTTAAGTTGGCATTCTGCCTTTTGTATTAAATTTGGATTCAATTTCTGTGTTTCATCGTCAATAAGAAGGTCCAAGGGATACAGTAAACCTGAAGTGAAGCATCGGAAACTAAAACTGGACTTAAAGGAGAGGTTCAAATCTTAGAGAGTTAGAGTTCAGACCACTTGTACTTAAGTGGGCATTGTGCCTTTTGTATTAAATTCGGATGCAATTTCTGTATTTCATCGTCAATCAGAGGGTCCAAGGTATATAGTAAACCTGAAGTGAAGCATCGGAATCTCAAACTGGACTCACAGGAGAGGTTCAAATCATAGAGAGTTAGAGTGTCAGTCCTCTTGTACTTAAGTCGGCATTGTGCCTTTTGTATTAAATTCGGATTCAATTTCTGTGTTTCATCGTCAATAAGAAGGTCCAGGGGATACAGTAAACCTGAAGTGAAGCATCGGAATCTAGAACTGGACTCAAAGGAGAGGTTCAAATCATAGAAAGTTAGAGTGTCAGTACTCTTGTACTTAAGTCAGCATTGAGTCTTTTGTATTAAATTCGAATGCAGTTTCTATGTTTCATCGCCAATAAGAAATTCCAAGGGATACAGTAAACCTGAAGTGAAGCATCGGAATCTAAAACTGGACTCACAGGAGAGGTTCAAATTATAGAGAGTTAGAGTGTCATTCCTCTTGTACTTAAGTCGGCATTATGCCTTTCGAATTAAATTCGGATGCAATTTCTGTTTTTCATCGTCGATAAGAAAGTCCAAGGTATACAGTAAACCTGAAGTGAAGCATCGGAATCTAAAACTGGACTCACCGCAGAGGTTCAAATCATAGAATGTTAGAGTGTCAGTCCTCTTGTACTTAAGTCGCCATTGTGCCTTTAGTATTAAATTCGGATGCAATTACTGCGTTTCATCGCCAATAAGAAGGTCCAAGGGATACAGTAAACCTGAAGTGAAGCATCGGAATCTAAAACTGGACTCACAGGAGAGGTTCAAATCGTAGAAAGTTAGAGTGTCAGTCCTCTTGTACTTGAGTCGGCATTGAGCCTTTTGTATTAAATTCGGATGGAATTTCTGTGTTTCATCGTCAATCAGAGGGTCCAAGGTATATAGTAAACCTCAAGTGAAGCATGGGAATCTAAAACTGGACTCACAGGAGAAGTTCAAATCATAGAGAGTTCGAGTGTCAGTCCTCTTATACTTAAGTCGGCATTATGCCTTTCGTATAAATTCGGATGCAATTTCTGTTTTTCATCGTCGATAAGAAAGTCCAAGGTATACAGTAAACCTGAACTGAAGCATCGGAATCTAAAACTGGACTCACAGGAGAGGTTCAAATCATAGAAAGTTAGAGTGTCAGTCCTCTTGTACTTAAGTCGGCATTGTGCCTTTAGTATTAAATTCGGATGCAATTACTGCGTTTCATCGCCAATAAGATGGTCCAAGGGATACAGTAAACCTGAAGTGAAGCATCGGAATCTAAAACTGGACTCACAGGAGAGGTTCAAATCGTAAAAAGTTAGAGTGTCAGTCCTCTTGTACTTAAGTTGACATTGTGCCTTTTGTATTAAATTTGGATGCAATTTCTGTGTTTCATCGTCAATAAGAAGGTCCAAGGGATACAGTAAACCTGAAGTGAAGCATCGGAATCTAGAACTGGACTCAAAGGAGAGGTTCAAATCATACAAAGTTAGAGTGTCAGTACTCTTGTACTTAAGTCAGCATTGAGTCTTTTGTATTAAATTCATATGCAATTTCTGTGTTTCATCGTCAATAAGAAATTCCAAGGGATACAGTAAACCTGAAGGGAAGCATCGGAATCCAAAACTGGACTCACAGGAGAGGTTCAAATCATAGAAAGTTAGAGTGTCAGTCCTCTTGTACTTAAGTTGGCATTGTGAATTTTATATTAAATTTGGATGCAATTTCTGTGTTTCATCGTCAATAAGAAGGTCCAAGGGATACAGTAAACCTGAAGTGAAGCATCAGAAACTAAAACTGGACTCAAAGGAGAGGTTCAAATCATAGAGAGTTAGAGTTTTGACCACTCGTACTTAAGTGGGCATTGTGCCTTTTGTATTAAATTCGGATGCAATTTCTGTGTTTCATCGTCAATAAGAAGGTCCAAGTGATACTGTAAACCTGAAGTGAAGCATCGGAATCTAAAACCGGACTCACTGGAGAGGTTCAAATCATAGAGAGTTAGAGTGTCAGTCCTCTTGGACATAAGTCGGCATTGTACCTTTTGTGTTAAATTCGGATGCAATATCTGTGTTTCATCGTCAATAGGCAGAGCCAAGGGATACAGTAAACCAGAAGTGAAGCGTCGGAATCTAAAACTGGACTCACAGGAGAGGTTCAAATCATAGAAAGTTAGAGTGTCAGTGCTCTTGTACTTAAGTCGACATTGTGCCTTTCATATTAATTTCGGATGCAATTTCTCTGATTCATCGAAAATAAGAGGGTCCAAGGGATACAGTAAACCTGAAGTGAAGCATCGGAATCTAAAACTGGACTCACATTAGAGGTTCAAATCATAGAGACTTAGAGTGTCAGTCCTCTTGTACTTAAGTCGGCTTGTGCCTTTTGTATTTAATTCGGTTGCAATTTCTGTGTTTCATCGTCAATAAGAAGGTCCAAGGCATACAGTAAACCTGAATTGAAGCATCGGATTCTAAAACTGGACTCACAGGAGAGGTTCAAATCATAGAAAGTTAGAGTGTCAGTCCTCTCGTACTTATGTCGTCTTTGTGTCTTTTGCATAAAATTCGGATGCACTTTCTGAGTTTCGTCGTCAATAAGACGGTCCTAGGGATACAGTAAACCTGAAGTGTAGCATCGGAAACTATAACTGGACTCCCAAGAGTGGTTCAAATCATAGAGAGTTAGAGTGTCAGTCATCTTGTACTTAAGTCGGCATTGTGCCTTTTGTATTAAATTCGGATGCAATTTCTGTGTTTCATCGTCATTAAGAAGGTCCAAGGGATACAGTAAACCTGAAGTGAAGCATCGGAATCTAGAACTGGACTCAAAAGAGAGGTTCAAATCATAGAAAGTTAGAGTGTCAGTACTCTTGTACTTAAGTCAGCATTGAGTCTTTTGTATTAAATTCGGATGCAATTTCTGTGTTTCATCGTCAATAAGAAATTCCAAGGGATACAGTAAACCTGAAGTGAAGCATCGGAATCTAAAACTGGACTCACTGGACAGGTTCAAATCATAGAAAGTTAGAGTGTCAGTCCTCTTGTACTTAAGTTGGCATTCTGCCTTTTGTATTAAATTTGGATTCAATTTCTGTGTTTCATCGTCAATAAGAAGGTCCAAGGGATACAGTAAACCTGAAGTGAAGCATCGGAAACTAAAACTGGACTTAAAGGAGAGGTTCAAATCTTAGAGAGTTAGAGTTCAGACCACTTGTACTTGAGTGGGCATTGTGCCTTTTGTATTAAATTCGGATGCAATTTCTGTGTTTCATCGTCAATCAGAGGGTCCAAGGTATATGGTAAACCTGAAGTGAAGCATCGGAATCTCAAACTGGACTCACAGGAGAGGTTCAAATCATAGAGAGTTAGAGTGTCAGTCCTCTTGTACATAAGTCGGCATTGTCCCTTTTGTGTTAAATTCGGATGCAATATCTGTGTTTCATCGTCAATAGCCAGAGCCAAGGGATACAGTAAACCAGAAGTGTAGCATCGGAAACTAAAACTGGACTCACAGGAGAGGTTCAAATCATAGACATTTAGTGCGTCGGTCCTCTTGTACTTAAGTCGCCATTGTGCCTTTTGTATTAAATTTGGACGCAATTTCTGTATATCATCGTAAATAAGAATGTCCAAGGGATACAGTAAACCTGAAGTGAAGCATCGGAATCTGAAACTGGACTCACAGGAGAGTTTCAAATCATAGAATGTTAGAGTGTCAGTTCTCTTGTACTTAAGTCGACATTGTGCCTTTCGTATTAAATTCGGATGCAATTTCTGTGTTTCATCGAAAATAAGAGGGTCCAACGGCTACAGTAAACCTGAAGTGAAGCATCGGAAACTAAAACTGGACTCACATTAGTGGTTCAAATCATACAGAGTTAGAATGTCAGTCCTGTTGTACTTAAGTGGGCATTGTGCCTTTTGTATTAAATTCGGATGCAATTTCTGTGTTTCATCGTCAATAAGAAGGTCCAAGGGATACAGTAAACCTGAAATGAAACATCGGATTCTAAAACTGGACTCACAGGAGAGGTTCAAATCATAGAAAGTTAGAGTGTCAGTCCTCTAATACTTATGCCGTCATTGTGCCTTTTGTATAAAATTCGGATGCATTTTCTGTGTTTCGTCGTCAATAAGAAGGTCCTAGGGATACAGTAAACCTGAAGTGTAGCATCGGAATCTAAAACTGGACTCCCAGGAGTGGTTCAAATCATAGAGAGTTAGAGTGTCAGTCCTCTTGTACTTAAGTCGGCATTGTGCCTTTTGTATTAAATTTGGATTCAATTTCTGTGTTTCATCGTCAATAAGAAGGTCCAGGGGATACAGTAAACCTGAAGTGAAGCATCGGAATCTAAAACTGGACTCACAGGAGAGGTTCAAATTATAGAGAGTTAGAGTGTCATTCCTCTTGTACTTAAGTCGGCATTATGCCTTTCGTATTAAATTCGGATGCAATTTCTGTTTTTCATCGTCGATAAGAAAGTCCAAGGTATACAGTAAACCTGAAGTGAAGCATCGGAATCTAAAACTGGACTCACCGCAGAGGTTCAAATCATAGAATGTTAGAGTGTCAGTCCTCTTGTACTTAAGTCGCCATTGTGCCTTTAGTATTAAATTCGGATGCAATTACTGCGTTTCATCGCCAATAAGAAGGTCCAAGGGATACAGTAAACCTGAAGTGAAGCATCGGAATCTAAAACTGGACTCACAGGAGAGGTTCAAATCGTAGAAAGTTAGAGTGTCAGTCCTCTTGTACTTGAGTTGGCATTATGCCTTTCGTATAAATTCGGATGCAATTTCTGTTTTTCATCGTCGATAAGAAAGTCCAAGGTATACAGTAAACCTGAAGTGAAGCATCGGAATCTAAAACTGGACTCACAGGAGAGGTTCAAATCATAGAAAGTTAGAGTGTCAGTCCTCTTGTACTTAAGTCGGCATTGTGCCTTTAATATTAAATTCGGATGCAATTACTGCGTTTCATCGCCAATAAGATGGTCCAAGGGATACAGTAAACCTGAAGTGAAGCATCGGAATCTAAAACTGGACTCACAGGAGAGGTTCAAATCGTAAAAAGTTAGAGTGTCAGTCCTCTTGTACTTAAGTTGGCATTGTGCCTTTTGTATTAAATTTGGATGCAATTTCTGTGTTTCATCGTCAATAAAAAGGTCCAAGGGATACAGTAAACCTGAAGTGAAGCATCGGAATCTAGAACTGGGCTCAAAGGAGAGGTTCAAATCATAGAAAGTTAGAGTGTCAGTACTCTTGTACTTAAGTCAGCATTGAGTCTTTTGTATTAAATTCGGATGCAGTTTCTGTTTTCATCGCCAATAAGAAATTCCAAGGGATACAGTAAACCTGAAGTGAAGCATCGGAATCTAAAACTGGACTCACAGGAGAGGTTCAAATTATAGTGAGTTAGAGTGTCAGTCTTCTTGTACTTAAGTCGGCATTATGCCTTTCGTATTAAATTCGGATGCAATTTCTGTTTTTCATCGTCGATAAGAAAGTCCAAGGTATACAGTTAACCTGAAGTGAAGCATCGGAATCTAAAACTGGACTCACAGGAGAGGTTCAAATCATAGAAAGTTAGAGTGTCAGTCCTCTTGTACTTAAGTCGGCATTGTGCCTTTTGTATTAAATTCGGATGCAATTTCTGTGTTTCATCGTCAATCAGAGGGTCCATGGTATATAGTAAACCTGAAGAGAAGCATCGGAATCTCAAACTGGACTCACAGGAGAGGTTCAAATCATAGAGAGTTCGAGTGTCAGTACTCTTGTACTTAAGTCGGCATTATGCCTTTCGTATTAAATTCGGATGCTATTTCTGTTTTTCATCGTCGATAAGAAAGTCCAAGGTATCCAGTAAACCTGATGTGAAGCATCGGAATCTAAAACTGGACTCACAGGAGAGGTTCAAATCATAGAAAGTTAGAGTGTCAGTCCTCTTGTACTTAAGTTGGCATTGTGCCTTTTGTATTAAATTTGGATGCAATTTCTGTGTTTCATTGTCAATAAGAAGGTCCAAGGGACACAGTAAACCTGAAGTGAAGCATCGGAAACTAAAACTGGACTCACAGGAGAGGTTCAAATCATAGAGAGTTAGAGTGTCAGTCCTCTTGTACTTAAGTCGGCATTGTGCCTTTTGTATTAAATTCGGATGCAATTACTGCGTTTCATCGCCAATAAGAAGGTCCAAGGGATACAGTAAACCTGAGGTGAAGCATCGGAATCTAAAACTGGACTCACAGGAGAGGTTCAAATCGTAGAAAGTTAGAGTGTCAGTCCTCTTGTACTTGAGTCGGCACTGTGCCTTTTGTATTAAATTCGGATGGAATTTCTGTGTTTCATCGTCAATCAGAGGGTCCAAGGTATATAGTAAACCTCAAGTGAAGCATGGCAATCTAAAACTGGACTCACAGGAGAGGTTCAAATCATAGAGAGTTCGAGTGTCAGTCCTCTTATACTTAAGTCGGCATTGTGCCTTTAGTATTAAATTCGGATGCAATTACTGCGTTTCATCGCCAATAAGATGGTCCAAGGGATACAGTAAACCTGAAGTGAAGCATCGGAATCTAAAACTGGACTCACAGGAGAGGTTCAAATCGTAGAAAGTTAGAGTGTCAGTCCTCTTGTACTTAAGTTGGCATTGTGCCTTTTGTATTAAATTTGGATGCAATTTCTGTGTTTCATCGTCAATAAGAAGGTCCAAGGGATACAGTAAACATGAAGTGAAGCATCGGAATCTAAAACTGGACTCACATTAGAGGTTCAAATCATAGAGAGTTAGAATGTCAGTCCTGATGTACTTAAGTGGGCATTGTGCCTTTTGTATTAAATTCGGATGCAATTTCTGTGTTTCATCGTCAATAAGAAGGTCCAAGGGATACAGTAAACCTGAAATGAAGCATCGGATTCTAAAACTGGACTCACAGGAGAGGTTCAAATCATAGAAAGTTAGAGTGTCAGTCCTCTCGTACTTATGTCGTCATTGTGCCTTTTGTATAAAATTCGGATGCAATTTCTGTGTTTCGTCGTCAATAAGAAGGTCCTAGGGATACAGTAAACCTGAAGTGTAGCATCGGAATCTAAAACTGGACTCCCAGGAGTGGTTCAAATCATAGAGAGTTAGAGTGTCAGTCCTCTTGTACTTAAGTCGGCATTGTGCCTTTTGTATTAAATTCGGATGCAATTTCTGTGTTTCATCGTCAATAAGATGGTCCAAGGGATACAGTAAACCTGAAGTGAAGCATCGGAATCTAGAACTGGGCTCAAAGGAGAGGTTCAAATCATAGAAAGTTAGAGTGTCAGTACTCTTGTACTTAAGTCAGCATTGAGTCTTTTGTATTAAATTCGGATGCAGTTTCTGTGTTTCATCGCCAATAAGAAATTCCAAGGGATACAGTAAACCTGAAGTGAAGCATCGGAATCTAAAACTGGACTCACAGGAGAGGTTCAAATTATAGAGAGTTAGAGTGTCAGTCCTCTTGTACTTAAGTCGGCATTATGCCTTTCGTATTAAATTCGGATGCAATTTCTGTTTTTCATCGTCGATAAGAAAGTCCAAGGTATACAGTAAACCTGAAGTGAAGCATCGGAATCTAAAACTGGACTCACAGGAGAGGTTCAAATCATAGAAAGTTAGAGCGTCAGTCCTCTTGTACTTAAGTCGGCATTGTGCCTTTTGTATTAAATTCGGATGCAATTTCTGTGTTTCATCGTCAATCAGAGGGTCCAAGGTATATAGTAAACCTGAAGAGAAGCATCGGAATCTCAAACTGGACTCACAGGAGAGGTTCAAATCATAGAGAGTTCGAGTGTCAGTCCTCTTGTACTTAAGTCGGCATTATGCCTTTCGTATTAAATTCGGATGCTATTTCTGTTTTTCATCGTCAATAAGAAGGTCCAAGTGATACAGTAAACCTGAAGTGAAGCATCGGAATCTAAAACCGGACTCACTGGAGAGGTTCAAATCATAGAGAGTTAGAGTGTCAGTCCTCTTGTACATAAGTCGACATTGTGCCTTTTGTGTTAAATTCGGATGCAATATCTGTGTTTCATCGTCAATAGGCAGAGCCAAGGGATACAGTAAACCAGAAGTGAAGCATCGGAATCTAAAACTGGACTCACAAGAGAGGTTCAAATCATAGAAAGTTAGAGTGTCAGTGCTCTTGTACTTAAGTCGACATTGTGCCTTTCATATAAAATTCGGATACAATTTCTGTGTTTCATCGAAAATAAGAGGGTCCAAGGGATACAGTAAACCTGAAGTGAAGCATCGGAATCTAAAACTGGACTCACATTAGAGGTTCAAATCATAGAGACTTAGAGTGTCAGTCCTCTTGTACTTAAGTCGGCATTGTGCCTTTTGTATTAAATTCGGATGCAATTACTGCGTTTCATCGCCAATAAGAAGGTCCAAGGGATACAGTAAACCTGAAGTGAAGCATCGGAATCTAAAACTGGACTCACAGGAGAGGTTCAAATCGTAGAAAGTTAGAGTGTCAGTCCTCTTGTACTTAAGTCGCCATTGTGCCTTTTGTATTAAATTCGGACGCAATTTCTGTATATCATCGTAAATAAGAATGTCCAAGGGATACAGTAAACCTGAAGTGAAGCATCGGAATCTGAAACTGGACTCACAGGAGAGTTTCAAATCATAGAATGTTAGAGTGTCAGTTCTCTTGTACTTAAGTCGACATTGTGCCTTTCGTATTAAATTCGGATGCAATTTCTGTGTTTCATCGAAAATAAGAGGGTCCAACGGCTACAGTAAACCTGAAGTGAAGCATCGGAATCTAAAACTGGACTCACATTAGTGGTTCAAATCATAGAGAGTTAGAATGTCAGTCCTGTTGTACTTAAGTGGGCATTGTGCCTTTTGTATTAAATTCGGATGCAATTTCTGTGTTTCATCGTCAATAAGAAGGTCCAAGGGATACAGTAAACCTGAAATGAAACATCGGATTCTAAAACTGGACTCACAGGAGAGGTTCAAATCATAGAAAGTTAGAGTGTCAGTCCTCTAATACTTATGCCGTCATTGTGCCTTTTGTATAAAATTCGGATGCATTTTCTGTGTTTCGTCGTCAATAAGAAGGTCCTAGGGATACAGTAAACCTGAAGTGTAGCATCGGAATCTAAAACTGGACTCCCAGGAGTGGTTCAAATCATAGAGAGTTAGAGTGTCAGTCCTCTTGTACTTAAGTCGGCATTGTGCCTTTTGTATTAAATTTGGATTCAATTTCTGTGTTTCATCGTCAATAAGAAGGTCCAGGGGATACAGTAAACCTGAAGTGAAGCATCGGAATCTAAAACTGGACTCACAGGAGAGGTTCAAATTATAGAGAGTTAGAGTGTCATTCCTCTTGTACTTAAGTCGGCATTATGCCTTTCGTATTAAATTCGGATGCAATTTCTGTTTTTCATCGTCGATAAGAAAGTCCAAGGTATACAGTAAACCTGAAGTGAAGCATCGGAATCTAAAACTGGACTCACCGCAGAGGTTCAAATCATAGAATGTTAGAGTGTCAGTCCTCTTGTACTTAAGTCGCCATTGTGCCTTTAGTATTAAATTCGGATGCAATTACTGCGTTTCATCGCCAATAAGAAGGTCCAAGGGATACAGTAAACCTGAAGTGAAGCATCGGAATCTAAAACTGGACTCACAGGAGAGGTTCAAATCGTAGAAAGTTAGAGTGTCAGTCCTCTTGTACTTGAGTTGGCATTATGCCTTTCGTATAAATTCGGATGCAATTTCTGTTTTTCATCGTCGATAAGAAAGTCCAAGGTATACAGTAAACCTGAAGTGAAGCATCGGAATCTAAAACTGGACTCACAGGAGAGGTTCAAATCATAGAAAGTTAGAGTGTCAGTCCTCTTGTACTTAAGTCGGCATTGTGCCTTTAATATTAAATTCGGATGCAATTACTGCGTTTCATCGCCAATAAGATGGTCCAAGGGATACAGTAAACCTGAAGTGAAGCATCGGAATCTAAAACTGGACTCACAGGAGAGGTTCAAATCGTAAAAAGTTAGAGTGTCAGTCCTCTTGTACTTAAGTTGGCATTGTGCCTTTTGTATTAAATTTGGATGCAATTTCTGTGTTTCATCGTCAATAAAAAGGTCCAAGGGATACAGTAAACCTGAAGTGAAGCATCGGAATCTAGAACTGGGCTCAAAGGAGAGGTTCAAATCATAGAAAGTTAGAGTGTCAGTACTCTTGTACTTAAGTCAGCATTGAGTCTTTTGTATTAAATTCGGATGCAGTTTCTGTTTTCATCGCCAATAAGAAATTCCAAGGGATACAGTAAACCTGAAGTGAAGCATCGGAATCTAAAACTGGACTCACAGGAGAGGTTCAAATTATAGTGAGTTAGAGTGTCAGTCTTCTTGTACTTAAGTCGGCATTATGCCTTTCGTATTAAATTCGGATGCAATTTCTGTTTTTCATCGTCGATAAGAAAGTCCAAGGTATACAGTTAACCTGATGTGAAGCATCGGAATCTAAAACTGGACTCACAGGAGAGGTTCAAATCATAGAAAGTTAGAGTGTCAGTCCTCTTGTACTTAAGTCGGCATTATGCCTTTTGTATTAAATTCGGATGCAATTTCTGTGTTTCATCGTCAATCAGAGGGTCCATGGTATATAGTAAACCTGAAGAGAAGCATCGGAATCTCAAACTGGACTCACAGGAGAGGTTCAAATCATAGAGAGTTCGAGTGTCAGTACTCTTGTACTTAAGTCGGCATTATGCCTTTCGTATTAAATTCGGATGCTATTTCTGTTTTTCATCGTCGATAAGAAAGTCCAAGGTATCCAGTAAACCTGATGTGAAGCATCGGAATCTAAAACTGGACTCACAGGAGAGGTTCAAATCATAGAAAGTTAGAGTGTCAGTCCTCTTGTACTTAAGTTGGCATTGTGCCTTTTGTATTAAATTTGGATGCAATTTCTGTGTTTCATTGTCAATAAGAAGGTCCAAGGGACACAGTAAACCTGAAGTGAAGCATCGGAAACTAAAACTGGACTCACAGGAGAGGTTCAAATCATAGAGAGTTAGAGTCTCAGTCCTCTTGTACTTAAGTCGGCATTGTGCCTTTTGTATTAAATTCGGATGCAATTACTGCGTTTCATCGCCAATAAGAAGGTCCAAGGGATACAGTAAACCTGAGGTGAAGCATCGGAATCTAAAACTGGACTCACAGGAGAGGTTCAAATCGTAGAAAGTTAGAGTGTCAGTCCTCTTGTACTTGAGTCGGCACTGTGCCTTTTGTATTAAATTCGGATGGAATTTCTGTGTTTCATCGTCAATAGGCAGAGCCAAGGGATACAGTAAACCAGAAGTGAAGCGTCGGAATCTAAAACTGGACTCACAGGAGAGGTTCAAATCATAGAAAGTTAGAGTGTCAGTGCTCTTGTACTTAAGTCGACATTGTGCCTTTCATATTAATTTCGGATGCAATTTCTCTGATTCATCGAAAATAAGAGGGTCCAAGGGATACAGTAAACCTGAAGTGAAGCATCAGAAACTAAAACTGGACTCAAAGGAGAGGTTCAAATCATAGAGAGTTAGAGTTTTGACCACTCGTACTTAAGTGGGCATTGTGCCTTTTGTATTAAATTCGGATGCAATTTCTGTGTTTCATCGTCAATAAGAAGGTCCAAGTGATACTGTAAACCTGAAGTGAAGCATCGGAATCTAAAACCGGACTCACTGGAGAGGTTCAAATCATAGAGAGTTAGAGTGTCAGTCCTCTTGGACATAAGTCGGCATTGTACCTTTTGTGTTAAATTCGGATGCAATATCTGTGTTTCATCGTCAATAGGCAGAGCCAAGGGATACAGTAAACCAGAAGTGAAGCGTCGGAATCTAAAACTGGACTCACAGGAGAGGTTCAAATCATAGAAAGTTAGAGTGTCAGTGCTCTTGTACTTAAGTCGACATTGTGCCTTTCATATTAATTTCGGATGCAATTTCTCTGATTCATCGAAAATAAGAGGGTCCAAGGGATACAGTAAACCTGAAGTGAAGCATCGGAATCTAAAACTGGACTCACATTAGAGGTTCAAATCATAGAGACTTAGAGTGTCAGTCCTCTTGTACTTAAGTCGGCTTGTGCCTTTTGTATTTAATTCGGTTGCAATTTCTGTGTTTCATCGTCAATAAGAAGGTCCAAGGCATACAGTAAACCTGAATTGAAGCATCGGATTCTAAAACTGGACTCACAGGAGAGGTTCAAATCATAGAAAGTTAGAGTGTCAGTCCTCTCGTACTTATGTCGTCTTTGTGTCTTTTGCATAAAATTCGGATGCACTTTCTGAGTTTCGTCGTCAATAAGACGGTCCTAGGGATACAGTAAACCTGAAGTGTAGCATCGGAAACTATAACTGGACTCCCAAGAGTGGTTCAAATCATAGAGAGTTAGAGTGTCAGTCATCTTGTACTTAAGTCGGCATTGTGCCTTTTGTATTAAATTCGGATGCAATTTCTGTGTTTCATCGTCATTAAGAAGGTCCAAGGGATACAGTAAACCTGAAGTGAAGCATCGGAATCTAGAACTGGACTCAAAAGAGAGGTTCAAATCATAGAAAGTTAGAGTGTCAGTACTCTTGTACTTAAGTCAGCATTGAGTCTTTTGTATTAAATTCGGATGCAATTTCTGTGTTTCATCGTCAATAAGAAATTCCAAGGGATACAGTAAACCTGAAGTGAAGCATCGGAATCTAAAACTGGACTCACTGGACAGGTTCAAATCATAGAAAGTTAGAGTGTCAGTCCTCTTGTACTTAAGTTGGCATTCTGCCTTTTGTATTAAATTTGGATTCAATTTCTGTGTTTCATCGTCAATAAGAAGGTCCAAGGGATACAGTAAACCTGAAGTGAAGCATCGGAAACTAAAACTGGACTTAAAGGAGAGGTTCAAATCTTAGAGAGTTAGAGTTCAGACCACTTGTACTTGAGTGGGCATTGTGCCTTTTGTATTAAATTCGGATGCAATTTCTGTGTTTCATCGTCAATCAGAGGGTCCAAGGTATATGGTAAACCTGAAGTGAAGCATCGGAATCTCAAACTGGACTCACAGGAGAGGTTCAAATCATAGAGAGTTAGAGTGTCAGTCCTCTTGTACATAAGTCGGCATTGTCCCTTTTGTGTTAAATTCGGATGCAATATCTGTGTTTCATCGTCAATAGCCAGAGCCAAGGGATACAGTAAACCAGAAGTGTAGCATCGGAAACTAAAACTGGACTCACAGGAGAGGTTCAAATCATAGACATTTAGTGCGTCGGTCCTCTTGTACTTAAGTCGCCATTGTGCCTTTTGTATTAAATTTGGACGCAATTTCTGTATATCATCGTAAATAAGAATGTCCAAGGGATACAGTAAACCTGAAGTGAAGCATCGGAATCTGAAACTGGACTCACAGGAGAGTTTCAAATCATAGAATGTTAGAGTGTCAGTTCTCTTGTACTTAAGTCGACATTGTGCCTTTCGTATTAAATTCGGATGCAATTTCTGTGTTTCATCGAAATTAAGAGGGTCCAACGGCTACAGTAAACCTGAAGTGAAGCATCGGAAACTAAAACTGGACTCACATTAGTGGTTCAAATCATACAGAGTTAGAATGTCAGTCCTGTTGTACTTAAGTGGGCATTGTGCCTTTTGTATTAAATTCGGATGCAATTTCTGTGTTTCATCGTCAATAAGAAGGTCCAAGGGATACAGTAAACCTGAAATGAAACATCGGATTCTAAAACTGGACTCACAGGAGAGGTTCAAATCATAGAAAGTTAGAGTGTCAGTCCTCTAATACTTATGCCGTCATTGTGCCTTTTGTATAAAATTCGGATGCATTTTCTGTGTTTCGTCGTCAATAAGAAGGTCCTAGGGATACAGTAAACCTGAAGTGTAGCATCGGAATCTAAAACTGGACTCCCAGGAGTGGTTCAAATCATAGAGAGTTAGAGTGTCAGTCCTCTTGTACTTAAGTCGGCATTGTGCCTTTTGTATTAAATTTGGATTCAATTTCTGTGTTTCATCGTCAATAAGAAGGTCCAGGGGATACAGTAAACCTGAAGTGAAGCATCGGAATCTAAAACTGGACTCACAGGAGAGGTTCAAATTATAGAGAGTTAGAGTGTCATTCCTCTTGTACTTAAGTCGGCATTATGCCTTTCGTATTAAATTCGGATGCAATTTCTGTTTTTCATCGTCGATAAGAAAGTCCAAGGTATACAGTAAACCTGAAGTGAAGCATCGGAATCTAAAACTGGACTCACCGCAGAGGTTCAAATCATAGAATGTTAGAGTGTCAGTCCTCTTGTACTTAAGTCGCCATTGTGCCTTTAGTATTAAATTCGGATGCAATTACTGCGTTTCATCGCCAATAAGAAGGTCCAAGGGATACAGTAAACCTGAAGTGAAGCATCGGAATCTAAAACTGGACTCACAGGAGAGGTTCAAATCGTAGAAAGTTAGAGTGTCAGTCCTCTTGTACTTGAGTTGGCATTATGCCTTTCGTATAAATTCGGATGCAATTTCTGTTTTTCATCGTCGATAAGAAAGTCCAAGGTATACAGTAAACCTGAAGTGAAGCATCGGAATCTAAAACTGGACTCACAGGAGAGGTTCAAATCATAGAAAGTTAGAGTGTCAGTCCTCTTGTACTTAAGTCGGCATTGTGCCTTTAATATTAAATTCGGATGCAATTACTGCGTTTCATCGCCAATAAGATGGTCCAAGGGATACAGTAAACCTGAAGTGAAGCATCGGAATCTAAAACTGGACTCACAGGAGAGGTTCAAATCGTAAAAAGTTAGAGTGTCAGTCCTCTTGTACTTAAGTTGGCATTGTGCCTTTTGTATTAAATTTGGATGCAATTTCTGTGTTTCATCGTCAATAAAAAGGTCCAAGGGATACAGTAAACCTGAAGTGAAGCATCGGAATCTAGAACTGGGCTCAAAGGAGAGGTTCAAATCATAGAAAGTTAGAGTGTCAGTACTCTTGTACTTAAGTCAGCATTGAGTCTTTTGTATTAAATTCGGATGCAGTTTCTGTTTTCATCGCCAATAAGAAATTCCAAGGGATACAGTAAACCTGAAGTGAAGCATCGGAATCTAAAACTGGACTCACAGGAGAGGTTCAAATTATAGTGAGTTAGAGTGTCAGTCTTCTTGTACTTAAGTCGGCATTATGCCTTTCGTATTAAATTCGGATGCAATTTCTGTTTTTCATCGTCGATAAGAAAGTCCAAGGTATACAGTTAACCTGAAGTGAAGCATCGGAATCTAAAACTGGACTCACAGGAGAGGTTCAAATCATAGAAAGTTAGAGTGTCAGTCCTCTTGTACTTAAGTCGGCATTGTGCCTTTTGTATTAAATTCGGATGCAATTTCTGTGTTTCATCGTCAATCAGAGGGTCCATGGTATATAGTAAACCTGAAGAGAAGCATCGGAATCTCAAACTGGACTCACAGGAGAGGTTCAAATCATAGAGAGTTCGAGTGTCAGTACTCTTGTACTTAAGTCGGCATTATGCCTTTCGTATTAAATTCGGATGCTATTTCTGTTTTTCATCGTCGATAAGAAAGTCCAAGGTATCCAGTAAACCTGATGTGAAGCATCGGAATCTAAAACTGGACTCACAGGAGAGGTTCAAATCATAGAAAGTTAGAGTGTCAGTCCTCTTGTACTTAAGTTGGCATTGTGCCTTTTGTATTAAATTTGGATGCAATTTCTGTGTTTCATTGTCAATAAGAAGGTCCAAGGGACACAGTAAACCTGAAGTGAAGCATCGGAAACTAAAACTGGACTCACAGGAGAGGTTCAAATCATAGAGAGTTAGAGTGTCAGTCCTCTTGTACTTAAGTCGGCATTGTGCCTTTTGTATTAAATTCGGATGCAATTACTGCGTTTCATCGCCAATAAGAAGGTCCAAGGGATACAGTAAACCTGAGGTGAAGCATCGGAATCTAAAACTGGACTCACAGGAGAGGTTCAAATCGTAGAAAGTTAGAGTGTCAGTCCTCTTGTACTTGAGTCGGCACTGTGCCTTTTGTATTAAATTCGGATGGAATTTCTGTGTTTCATCGTCAATCAGAGGGTCCAAGGTATATAGTAAACCTCAAGTGAAGCATGGCAATCTAAAACTGGACTCACAGGAGAGGTTCAAATCATAGAGAGTTCGAGTGTCAGTCCTCTTATACTTAAGTCGGCATTGTGCCTTTAGTATTAAATTCGGATGCAATTACTGCGTTTCATCGCCAATAAGATGGTCCAAGGGATACAGTAAACCTGAAGTGAAGCATCGGAATCTAAAACTGGACTCACAGGAGAGGTTCAAATCGTAGAAAGTTAGAGTGTCAGTCCTCTTGTACTTAAGTTGGCATTGTGCCTTTTGTATTAAATTTGGATGCAATTTCTGTGTTTCATCGTCAATAAGAAGGTCCAAGGGATACAGTAAACATGAAGTGAAGCATCGGAATCTAAAACTGGACTCACATTAGAGGTTCAAATCATAGAGAGTTAGAATGTCAGTCCTGATGTACTTAAGTGGGCATTGTGCCTTTTGTATTAAATTCGGATGCAATTTCTGTGTTTCATCGTCAATAAGAAGGTCCAAGGGATACAGTAAACCTGAAATGAAGCATCGGATTCTAAAACTGGACTCACAGGAGAGGTTCAAATCATAGAAAGTTAGAGTGTCAGTCCTCTCGTACTTATGTCGTCATTGTGCCTTTTGTATAAAATTCGGATGCAATTTCTGTGTTTCGTCGTCAATAAGAAGGTCCTAGGGATACAGTAAACCTGAAGTGTAGCATCGGAATCTAAAACTGGACTCCCAGGAGTGGTTCAAATCATAGAGAGTTAGAGTGTCAGTCCTCTTGTACTTAAGTCGGCATTGTGCCTTTTGTATTAAATTCGGATGCAATTTCTGTGTTTCATCGTCAATAAGATGGTCCAAGGGATACAGTAAACCTGAAGTGAAGCATCGGAATCTAGAACTGGGCTCAAAGGAGAGGTTCAAATCATAGAAAGTTAGAGTGTCAGTACTCTTGTACTTAAGTCAGCATTGAGTCTTTTGTATTAAATTCGGATGCAGTTTCTGTGTTTCATCGCCAATAAGAAATTCCAAGGGATACAGTAAACCTGAAGTGAAGCATCGGAATCTAAAACTGGACTCACAGGAGAGGTTCAAATTATAGAGAGTTAGAGTGTCAGTCCTCTTGTACTTAAGTCGGCATTATGCCTTTCGTATTAAATTCGGATGCAATTTCTGTTTTTCATCGTCGATAAGAAAGTCCAAGGTATACAGTAAACCTGAAGTGAAGCATCGGAATCTAAAACTGGACTCACAGGAGAGGTTCAAATCATAGAAAGTTAGAGCGTCAGTCCTCTTGTACTTAAGTCGGCATTGTGCCTTTTGTATTAAATTCGGATGCAATTTCTGTGTTTCATCGTCAATCAGAGGGTCCAAGGTATATAGTAAACCTGAAGAGAAGCATCGGAATCTCAAACTGGACTCACAGGAGAGGTTCAAATCATAGAGAGTTCGAGTGTCAGTCCTCTTGTACTTAAGTCGGCATTATGCCTTTCGTATTAAATTCGGATGCTATTTCTGTTTTTCATCGTCAATAAGAAGGTCCAAGTGATACAGTAAACCTGAAGTGAAGCATCGGAATCTAAAACCGGACTCACTGGAGAGGTTCAAATCATAGAGAGTTAGAGTGTCAGTCCTCTTGTACATAAGTCGACATTGTGCCTTTTGTGTTAAATTCGGATGCAATATCTGTGTTTCATCGTCAATAGGCAGAGCCAAGGGATACAGTAAACCAGAAGTGAAGCATCGGAATCTAAAACTGGACTCACAAGAGAGGTTCAAATCATAGAAAGTTAGAGTGTCAGTGCTCTTGTACTTAAGTCGACATTGTGCCTTTCATATAAAATTCGGATACAATTTCTGTGTTTCATCGAAAATAAGAGGGTCCAAGGGATACAGTAAACCTGAAGTGAAGCATCGGAATCTAAAACTGGACTCACATTAGAGGTTCAAATCATAGAGACTTAGAGTGTCAGTCCTCTTGTACTTAAGTCGGCATTGTGCCTTTTGTATTAAATTCGGATGCAATTACTGCGTTTCATCGCCAATAAGAAGGTCCAAGGGATACAGTAAACCTGAAGTGAAGCATCGGAATCTAAAACTGGACTCACAGGAGAGGTTCAAATCGTAGAAAGTTAGAGTGTCAGTCCTCTTGTACTTAAGTCGCCATTGTGCCTTTTGTATTAAATTCGGACGCAATTTCTGTATATCATCGTAAATAAGAATGTCCAAGGGATACAGTAAACCTGAAGTGAAGCATCGGAATCTGAAACTGGACTCACAGGAGAGTTTCAAATCATAGAATGTTAGAGTGTCAGTTCTCTTGTACTTAAGTCGACATTGTGCCTTTCGTATTAAATTCGGATGCAATTTCTGTGTTTCATCGAAAATAAGAGGGTCCAACGGCTACAGTAAACCTGAAGTGAAGCATCGGAATCTAAAACTGGACTCACATTAGTGGTTCAAATCATACAGAGTTAGAATGTCAGTCCTGTTGTACTTAAGTGGGCATTGTGCCTTTTGTATTAAATTCGGATGCAATTTCTGTGTTTCATCGTCAATAAGAAGGTCCAAGGGATACAGTAAACCTGAAATGAAACATCGGATTCTAAAACTGGACTCACAGGAGAGGTTCAAATCATAGAAAGTTAGAGTGTCAGTCCTCTAATACTTATGCCGTCATTGTGCCTTTTGTATAAAATTCGGATGCATTTTCTGTGTTTCGTCGTCAATAAGAAGGTCCTAGGGATACAGTAAACCTGAAGTGTAGCATCGGAATCTAAAACTGGACTCCCAGGAGTGGTTCAAATCATAGAGAGTTAGAGTGTCAGTCCTCTTGTACTTAAGTCGGCATTGTGCCTTTTGTATTAAATTTGGATTCAATTTCTGTGTTTCATCGTCAATAAGAAGGTCCAGGGGATACAGTAAACCTGAAGTGAAGCATCGGAATCTAAAACTGGACTCACAGGAGAGGTTCAAATTATAGAGAGTTAGAGTGTCATTCCTCTTGTACTTAAGTCGGCATTATGCCTTTCGTATTAAATTCGGATGCAATTTCTGTTTTTCATCGTCGATAAGAAAGTCCAAGGTATACAGTAAACCTGAAGTGAAGCATCGGAATCTAAAACTGGACTCACCGCAGAGGTTCAAATCATAGAATGTTAGAGTGTCAGTCCTCTTGTACTTAAGTCGCCATTGTGCCTTTAGTATTAAATTCGGATGCAATTACTGCGTTTCATCGCCAATAAGAAGGTCCAAGGGATACAGTAAACCTGAAGTGAAGCATCGGAATCTAAAACTGGACTCACAGGAGAGGTTCAAATCGTAGAAAGTTAGAGTGTCAGTCCTCTTGTACTTGAGTTGGCATTATGCCTTTCGTATAAATTCGGATGCAATTTCTGTTTTTCATCGTCGATAAGAAAGTCCAAGGTATACAGTAAACCTGAAGTGAAGCATCGGAATCTAAAACTGGACTCACAGGAGAGGTTCAAATCATAGAAAGTTAGAGTGTCAGTCCTCTTGTACTTAAGTCGGCATTGTGCCTTTAATATTAAATTCGGATGCAATTACTGCGTTTCATCGCCAATAAGATGGTCCAAGGGATACAGTAAACCTGAAGTGAAGCATCGGAATCTAAAACTGGACTCACAGGAGAGGTTCAAATCGTAAAAAGTTAGAGTGTCAGTCCTCTTGTACTTAAGTTGGCATTGTGCCTTTTGTATTAAATTTGGATGCAATTTCTGTGTTTCATCGTCAATAAAAAGGTCCAAGGGATACAGTAAACCTGAAGTGAAGCATCGGAATCTAGAACTGGGCTCAAAGGAGAGGTTCAAATCATAGAAAGTTAGAGTGTCAGTACTCTTGTACTTAAGTCAGCATTGAGTCTTTTGTATTAAATTCGGATGCAGTTTCTGTTTTCATCGCCAATAAGAAATTCCAAGGGATACAGTAAACCTGAAGTGAAGCATCGGAATCTAAAACTGGACTCACAGGAGAGGTTCAAATTATAGTGAGTTAGAGTGTCAGTCTTCTTGTACTTAAGTCGGCATTATGCCTTTCGTATTAAATTCGGATGCAATTTCTGTTTTTCATCGTCGATAAGAAAGTCCAAGGTATACAGTTAACCTGATGTGAAGCATCGGAATCTAAAACTGGACTCACAGGAGAGGTTCAAATCATAGAAAGTTAGAGTGTCAGTCCTCTTGTACTTAAGTCGGCATTGTGCCTTTTGTATTAAATTCGGATGCAATTTCTGTGTTTCATCGTCAATCAGAGGGTCCATGGTATATAGTAAACCTGAAGAGAAGCATCGGAATCTCAAACTGGACTCACAGGAGAGGTTCAAATCATAGAGAGTTCGAGTGTCAGTACTCTTGTACTTAAGTCGGCATTATGCCTTTCGTATTAAATTCGGATGCTATTTCTGTTTTTCATCGTCGATAAGAAAGTCCAAGGTATCCAGTAAACCTGATGTGAAGCATCGGAATCTAAAACTGGACTCACAGGAGAGGTTCAAATCATAGAAAGTTAGAGTGTCAGTCCTCTTGTACTTAAGTTGGCATTGTGCCTTTTGTATTAAATTTGGATGCAATTTCTGTGTTTCATTGTCAATAAGAAGGTCCAAGGGACACAGTAAACCTGAAGTGAAGCATCGGAAACTAAAACTGGACTCACAGGAGAGGTTCAAATCATAGAGAGTTAGAGTCTCAGTCCTCTTGTACTTAAGTCGGCATTGTGCCTTTTGTATTAAATTCGGATGCAATTACTGCGTTTCATCGCCAATAAGAAGGTCCAAGGGATACAGTAAACCTGAGGTGAAGCATCGGAATCTAAAACTGGACTCACAGGAGAGGTTCAAATCGTAGAAAGTTAGAGTGTCAGTCCTCTTGTACTTGAGTCGGCACTGTGCCTTTTGTATTAAATTCGGATGGAATTTCTGTGTTTCATCGTCAATCAGAGGGTCCAAGGTATATAGTAAACCTCAAGTGAAGCATGGCAATCTAAAACTGGACTCACAGGAGAGGTTCAAATCATAGAGAGTTCGAGTGTCAGTCCTCTTATACTTAAGTCGGCATTGTGCCTTTAGTATTAAATTCGGATGCAATTACTGCGTTTCATCGCCAATAAGATGGTCCAAGGGATACAGTAAACCTGAAGTGAAGCATCGGAATCTAAAACTGGACTCACAGGAGAGGTTCAAATCGTAGAAAGTTAGAGTGTCAGTCCTCTTGTACTTAAGTTGGCATTGTGCCTTTTGTATTAAATTTGGATGCAATTTCTGTGTTTCATCGTCAATAAGAAGGTCCAAGGGATACAGTAAACATGAAGTGAAGCATCGGAATCTAAAACTGGACTCACATTAGAGGTTCAAATCATAGAGAGTTAGAATGTCAGTCCTGATGTACTTAAGTGGGCATTGTGCCTTTTGTATTAAATTCGGATGCAATTTCTGTGTTTCATCGTCAATAAGAAGGTCCAAGGGATACAGTAAACCTGAAATGAAGCATCGGATTCTAAAACTGGACTCACAGGAGAGGTTCAAATCATAGAAAGTTAGAGTGTCAGTCCTCTCGTACTTATGTCGTCATTGTGCCTTTTGTATAAAATTCGGATGCAATTTCTGTGTTTCGTCGTCAATAAGAAGGTCCTAATGATACAGTAAACCTGAAGTGTAGCATCGGAATCTAAAACTGGACTCCCAGGAGTGGTTCAAATCATAGAGAGTTAGAGTGTCAGTCCTCTTGTACTTAAGTCGGCATTGTGCCTTTTGTATTAAATTCGGATGCAATTTCTGTGTTTCATCGTCAATAAGATGGTCCAAGGGATACAGTAAACCTGAAGTGAAGCATCGGAATCTAGAACTGGGCTCAAAGGAGAGGTTCAAATCATAGAAAGTTAGAGTGTCAGTACTCTTGTACTTAAGTCAGCATTGAGTCTTTTGTATTAAATTCGGATGCAGTTTCTGTGTTTCATCGCCAATAAGAAATTCCAAGGGATACAGTAAACCTGAAGTGAAGCATCGGAATCTAAAACTGGACTCACAGGAGAGGTTCAAATTATAGAGAGTTAGAGTGTCAGTCCTCTTGTACTTAAGTCGGCATTATGCCTTTCGTATTAAATTCGGATGCAATTTCTGTTTTTCATCGTCGATAAGAAAGTCCAAGGTATACAGTAAACCTGAAGTGAAGCATCGGAATCTAAAACTGGACTCACAGGAGAGGTTCAAATCATAGAAAGTTAGAGCGTCAGTCCTCTTGTACTTAAGTCGGCATTGTGCCTTTTGTATTAAATTCGGATGCAATTTCTGTGTTTCATCGTCAATCAGAGGGTCCAAGGTATATAGTAAACCTGAAGAGAAGCATCGGAATCTCAAACTGGACTCACAGGAGAGGTTCAAATCATAGAGAGTTCGAGTGTCAGTCCTCTTGTACTTAAGTCGGCATTATGCCTTTCGTATTAAATTCGGATGCTATTTCTGTTTTTCATCGTCGATAAGAAAGTCCAAGGTATCCAGTAAACCTGATGTGAAGCATCGGAATCTAAAACTGGACTCACAGGAGAGGTTCAAATCATAGAAAGTTAGAGTGTCAGTCCTCTTGTACTTAAGTTGGCATTGTGCCTTTTGTATTAAATTTGGATGCAATTTCTGTGTTTCATTGTCAATAAGAAGGTCCAAGGGACACAGTAAACCTGAAGTGAAGCATCGGAAACTAAAACTGGACTCACAGGAGAGGTTCAAATCATAGAGAGTTAGAGTGTCAGACCACTTGTACTTAAGTGGGCATTGTGCCTCTTGTATTAAATTCGGATGCAATTTCTGTGTTTCATCGTCAATAAGAAGGTCCAAGTGATACAGTAAACCTGAAGTGAAGCATCGGAATCTAAAACCGGACTCACTGGAGAGGTTCAAATCATAGAGAGTTAGAGTGTCAGTCCTCTTGTACATAAGTCGACATTGTGCCTTTTGTGTTAAATTCGGATGCAATATCTGTGTTTCATCGTCAATAGGCAGAGCCAAGGGATACAGTAAACCAGAAGTGAAGCATCGGAATCTAAAACTGGACTCACAAGAGAGGTTCAAATCATAGAAAGTTAGAGTGTCAGTGCTCTTGTACTTAAGTCGACATTGTGCCTTTCATATAAAATTCGGATACAATTTCTGTGTTTCATCGAAAATAAGAGGGTCCAAGGGATACAGTAAACCTGAAGTGAAGCATCGGAATCTAAAACTGGACTCACATTAGAGGTTCAAATCATAGAGACTTAGAGTGTCAGTCCTCTTGTACTTAAGTCGGCATTGTGCCTTTTGTATTAAATTCGGATGCAATTACTGCGTTTCATCGCCAATAAGAAGGTCCAAGGGATACAGTAAACCTGAAGTGAAGCATCGGAATCTAAAACTGGACTCACAGGAGAGGTTCAAATCGTAGAAAGTTAGAGTGTCAGTCCTCTTGTACTTGAGTCGGCATTGTGCCTTTTGTATTAAATTCGGATGGAATTTCTGTGTTTCATCGTCAATCAGAGGGTCCAAGGTATATAGTAAACCTCAAGTGAAGCATGGGAATCTAAAACTGGACTCACAGGAGAGGTTCAAATCGTAGAAAGTTAGAGTGTCAGTCCTCTTGTACTTAAGTTGGCATTGTGCCTTTTGTATTAAATTTGGATGCAATTTCTGTGTTTCATCGTCAATAAGAAGGTCCAAGTGATACAGTAAACCTGAAGTGAAGCATCGGAATCTAAAACTGGACTCACATTAGAGGTTCAAATCATAGAAAGTTAGAGTGTCAGTCCTCTCGTACTTATGTCGTCATTGTGTCTTTTGTATAAAATTCGGATGCAATTTCTGTGTTTCGTCGTCAATAAGAAGGTCCTAGGGATACAGTAAACCTGAAGTGTAGCATCGGAATCTAAAACTGGACTCCCAGGAGTGGTTCAAATCATAGAGAGTTAGAGTGTCAGTCCTCTTGTACTTAAGTCGGCATTGTGCCTTTTGTATTAAATTCGGATGCAATTTCTGTGTTTCATCGTCAATAAGAAGGTCCAAGGGATACAGTAAACCTGAAGTGAAGCATCGGAATCTAGAACTGGGCTCAAAGGAGAGGTTCAAATCATAGAAAGTTAGAGTGTCAGTACTCTTGTACTTAAGTCAGCATTGAGTCTTTTGTATTAAATTCGGATGCAGTTTCTGTGTTTCATCGCCAATAAGAAATTCCAAGGGATACAGTAAACCTGAAGTGAAGCATCGGAATCTAAAACTGGACTCACAGGAGAGGTTCAAATCATAGAGAGTTCGAGTGTCAGTCCTCTTATACTTAAGTCGGCATTATGCCTTTCGTATTAAATTCGGATGCAATTTCTGTTTTTCATCGTCGATAAGAAAGTCCAAGGTATACAGTAAACCTGAAGTGAAGCATCGGAATCTAAAACTGGACTCAAAGGAGAGGTTCAAATCATAGAAAGTTAGAGTGTCAGTCCTCTTGTACTTAAGTTGGCATTGTGCCTTTTGTATTAAATTTGGATGCAATTTCTGTGTTTCATCGTCAATAAGATGGTCCAAGGGATACAGTAAACCTGAAGTGAAGCATCGGAATCTAAAACTGGACTCACATTAGAGGTTCAAATCATAGAGAGTTAGAATGTCAGTCCTGTTGTACTTAAGTGGGCATTGTGCCTTTTGTATTAAATTCGGATGCAATTTCTGTGTTTCATCGTCAATAAGAAGGTCCAAGGGATACAGTAAACCTGAAATGAAACATCGGATTCTAAAACTGGACTCACAGGAGAGGTTCAAATCATAGAAAGTTAGAGTGTCAGTCCTCTCGTACTTATGTCGTCATTGTGCCTTTTGTATAAAATTCGGATGCAATTTCTGTGTTTCGTCGTCAATAAGAAGGTCCTAGGGATACAGTAAACCTGAAGTGTAGCATCGGAATCTAAAACTGGACTCCCAGGAGTGGTTCAAATCATAGAGAGTTAGAGTGTCAGTCCTCTTGTACTTAAGTCGGCATTGTGCCTTTTGTATTAAATTCGGATGCAATTTCTGTGTTTCATCGTCAATAAGAAGGTCCAAGGGATACAGTAAACCTGAAGTGAAGCATCGGAATCTAGAACTGGGCTCAAAGGAGAGGTTCAAATCATAGAAAGTTAGAGTGTCAGTACTCTTGTACTTAAGTCAGCATTGAGTCTTTTGTATTAAATTCGGATGCAGTTTCTGTGTTTCATCGCCAATAAGAAATTCCAAGGGATACAGTAAACCTGAAGTGAAGCATCGGAATCTAAAACTGGACTCACAGGAGAGGTTCAAATTATAGAGAGTTAGAGTGTCAGTCCTCTTGTACTTAAGTCGGCATTATGCCTTTTGTATTAAATTCGGATGCAATGTCTGTTTTACATCGTCGATAAGAACGTCCAAGGTATACAGTAAACCTGAAGTGAAGCATCGGAATCTAAAACTGGACTCACAGGAGAGGTTCAAATCATAGAAAGTTAGAGTGTCAGTCCTCTTGTACTTAAGTCGGCATTGTGCCTTTTGTATTAAATTCGGATGCAATTTCTGTGTTTCATCGTCAATCAGAGGGTCCAAGGTATATAGTAAACCTGAAGTGAAGCATCGGAATCTCAAACTGGACTCACAGGAGAGGTTCAAATCATAGAGAGTTCGAGTGTCAGTCCTCTTGTACTTAAGTCGGCATTATGCCTTTCGTATTAAATTCGGATGCTATTTCTGTTTTTCATCGTCGATAAGAAAGTCGAAGGTATCCAGTAAACCTGATGTGAAGCATCGGATTCTAAAACTGGACTCACAGGAGAGGTTCAAATCATAGAAAGTTAGAGTGTCAGTCCTCTTGTACTTAAGTTGGCATTGTGACTTTTGTATTAAATTTGGATGCAATTTCTGTGTTTCATTGTCAATAAGAAGGTCCAAGGGACACAGTAAACCTGAAGTGAAGCATCGGAAACTAAAACTGGACTCACAGGAGAGGTTCAAATCATAGAGAGTTAGAGTGTCAGACCACTTGTACTTAAGTGGGCATTGTGCCTTTTGTATTAAATTCGGATGCAATTTCTGCGTTTCATCGTCAATAAGAAGGTCCAAGTGATACAGTAAACCTGAAGTGAAGCATCGGAATCTAAAACCGGACTCACTGGAGAGGTTCAAATCATAGAGAGTTAGAGTGTCAGTCCTCTTGTACATAAGTCGACATTGTGCCTTTTGTGTTAAATTCGGATGCAATATCTGTGTTTCATCGTCAATAGGCAGAGCCAAGGGATACAGTAAACCAGAAGTGATGCATCGGAATCTAAAACTGGACTCACAGGAGAGGTTCAAATCATAGAAAGTTAGAGTGTCAGTGCTCTTGTACTTAAGTCGACATTGTGCCTTTCATATTAAATTCGGATGCAATTTCTGTGTTTCATCGAAAATAAGAGGGTCCAAGGGATACAGTAAACCTGAAGTGAAGCATCGGAATCTAAAACTGGACTCACATTAGAGGTTCAAATCATAGAGACTTAGGGTGTCAGTCCTCTTGTACTTAAGTCGGCATTGTGCCTTTTGTTTTAAATTCGGATGCAATTTCTGTGTTTCATCGTCAATCAGAGGGTCCAAGGTTTATAGTAAACCTGAAGTGAAGCATCGGAATCTAAAACTGGACTCACAGGAGAGGTTCAAATCATAGAGAGTTCGAGTGTCAGTCCTCTTGTACTTAAGTCGGCATTATGCCTTTCGTATTAAATTCGGATGTAAATTCTGTTTTT
This sequence comes from Schistocerca americana, assembly GCF_021461395.2. Lineage (NCBI taxonomy): Eukaryota > Metazoa > Arthropoda > Insecta > Orthoptera > Acrididae > Schistocerca > Schistocerca americana. The sequence goes on from NC_060130.1 coordinate 73,864,990, forward strand.
CATCGTCGATAAGAAAGTTTAAGGTATACAGTAAACCTGAAGTGAAGCATCGGAATCTAAAACTGGACTCACAGGAGAGGTTCAAATCATAGAAAGTTAGAGTGTCAGTCCTCGTGTACTTAAGTTGGCATTGTGCCTTTTGTATTAAATTTGGATGCAATTTCTGTGTTTCATCGTCAATAAGAAGCTCCAAGGGATACAGTAAACCTGAAGTGAACCATCGGAATCTAAAACTGGACTCACATTAGAGGTTCAAATCATAGAGAGTTAGAATGTCAGTCCTGTTGTACTTAAGTGGGCATTGTGCCTTTTGTATTAAATTCGGATGAAATTTCTGTGTTTCATCGACAATAAGAAGGTCCAAGGGATACAGTAAACCTGAAGTGAAGCATCGGAATCTAGAACTGGGCTCAAAGGAGAGGTTCAAATCATAGAAAGTTAGAGTGTCAGTACTCTTGTACTTAAGTCAGCATTGAGCCTTTTGTATTACATTCGGATGCAGTTTCTGTGTTTCATCGCCAATAAGAAATTCCAAGGGATACAGTAAACCTGAAGTGAAGCATCGGAATCTAAAACTGGACTCACAGGAGAGGTTCAAATTATAGAGAGTTAGAGTGTCAGTCCTCTTGTACTTAAGTCGGCATTATGCCTTTCGTATTAAATTCGGATGCAATTTCTGTTTTGCATCGTCGATAAGAAAGTCCAAGGGATACAGCAAACCTGAAGTGAAGCATCGGAATCTAAAACTGGACTCACAGGAGAGGTTCAAATCGTAGAAAGTTAGAGTGTCAGTCCTCTAGTACTTGAGTCGGCATTGTGCCTTTTGTATTAAATTCGGATGGAATTTCTGTGTTTCATCGTCAATCAGAGGGTCCAAGGTATATAGTAAACCTCAAGTGAAGCATGGGAATCTAAAACTGGACTCACAGGAGAGGTTCAAATCATAGAGAGTTCGAGTGTCAGTCCTCTTATACTTAAGTCGGCATTATGCCTTTCGTATTAAATTCGGATGCAATTTCTGTTTTTCATCGTCGATAAGAAAGTCCAAGGTATACAGTAAACCATAAGTGAAGCATCGGAATCTAAAACTGGACTCACAGGAGAGGTTCAAATCATAGAAAGTTAGAGTGTCAGTCCTCTTGTACTTAAGTTGGCATTGTGCCTTTTGTATTAAATTCGGATGCAATTTCTGTGTTTCATCGTCAATAAGAAGGTCCAAGGGATACAGTAAACCTGAAATGAAGCATCGGATTCTAAAACTGGACTCACAGGAGAGGTTCAAATCATAGAAAGTTAGAGTGTCAGTCCTCTCGTACTTATGTCGTCATTGTGCCTTTTGTATAAAATTCGGATGCAATTTCTGTGTTTCGTCGTCAATAGGAAGGTCCTAGGGATACAGTAAACCTGAAGTGTAGCATCGGAATCTAAAACTGGACTCCCAGGAGTGGTTCAAATCATAGAGAGTTAGAGTGTCAGTCCTCTTGTACTTAAGTCGGCATTGTGCCTTTTGTATTAAATTCGGATGCAATTTCTGTGTTTCATCGTCAATAAGAAGGTCCAAGGGATACAGTAAACCTGAAGTGAAGCATCGGAATCTAGAACTGGGCTCAAAGGAGAGATTCAAATCATAGAAAGTTAGAGTGTCAGTCCTTTTGTACTTAAGTTGGCATTGTGACTTTTGTATTAAATTTGGATGCAATTTCTGTGTTTCATTGTCAATAAGAAGGTCCAAGGGACACAGTAAACCTGAAGTGAAGCATCGAAAACTAAAACTGGACTCACAGGAGAGGTTCAAATCATAGAGAGTTAGAGTGTCAGACCACTTGTACTTAAGTGGGCATTGTGCCTTTTGTATTAAATTCGGATGCAATTTCTGTGTTTCATCGTCAATAAGAAGGTCCAAGTGATACAGTAAACCTGAAGTGAAGCATCGGAATCTAAAACCGGACTCACTGGAGAGGTTCAAATCATAGAGAGTTAGAGTGTCAGTCCTCTTGTACATAAGTCGACATTGTGCCTTTTGTGTTAAATTCGGATGCAATATCTGTGTTTCATCGTCAATAGGCAGAGCCAAGGGATACAGTAAACCAGAAGTGAAGCATCGGAATCTAAAACTGGACTCACAGGAGCGGTTCAAACCATAGAAAGTTAGAGTGTCAGTGCTCTTGTACTTAAGTCGACATTGTGCCTTTCATATTAAATTCGGATGCAATTTCTGTGTTTCATCGAAAATAAGAGGGTCCAAGGGATACAGTAAACCTGAAGTGAAGCATCGGAATCTAAAACTGGACTCACATTAGAGGTTCAAATCATAGAGACTTAGGGTGTCAGTCCTCTTGTACTTAAGTCGGCATTGTGCCTTTTGTATTAAATTCGGATGCAATTTCTGTGTTTCATCGTCAATCAGAGGGTCCAAGGTATATACTAAACCTGAAGTGAAGCATCGGAATCTAAAACTGGACTCACAGGAGAGGTTCAAATCATAGAGAGTTCGAGTGTCAGTCCTCTTGTACTTAAGTCGGCATTATGCCTTTCGTATTAAATTCGGATGTAAATTCTGTTTTTCATCGTCGATAAGAAAGTTTAAGGTATACAGTAAACCTGAAGTGAAGCATCGGAATCTAAAACTGGACTCACAGGAGAGGTTCAAATCATAGAAAGTTAGAGTGTCAGTCCTCGTGTACTTAAGTTGGCATTGTGCCTTTTGTATTAAATTTGGATGCAATTTCTGTGTTTCATCGTCAATAAGAAGGTCCAAGGGATACAGTAAACCTGAAGTGAACCATCGGAATCTAAAACTGGACTCACATTAGAGGTTCAAATCATAGAGAGTTAGAATGTCAGTCCTGTTGTACTTAAGTGGGCATTGTGCCTTTTGTATTAAATTCGGATGAAATTTCTGTGTTTCATCGACAATAAGAAGGTCCAAGGGATACAGTAAACCTGAAGTGAAGCATCGGAATCTAAAACTGGACTCACAGGAGAGGTTCAAATTATAGGGAGTTAGAGTGTCAGTCCTCTTGTACTTAAGTCGGCATTATGCCTTTTGTATTAAATTCGGATGCAATTTCTGTGTTTCATCGTCAAAAAGGAGGTCCAAGGGATACAGTAAACCTGAAGTGAAGCATCGGAATCTAAAACTGAACTCACAGGAGGGGTTCAAATCATAGAAAGTTAGAGTGTCAGTCCTCTTGTACTTAAGTTGGCATTGTGCCTTTTGTATTAAATTTGGATGCAATTTCTGTGTTTCATCGTCAATAAGAAGGTCCAAGGGATACAGTAAACCTGAAGTGAAGCATCGGAATCTAAAACTGGACTCACATTAGAGATTCAAATCATAGAGAATTAGAGTGTCAGTCCTCTTGTACTTAAGTGGGCATTGTGCCTTTTGTATTAAATTCGGATGCAATTTCTGTGGTTTGTCGTCAATAAGAAGGTCCTAGGGATACAGTAAACCTGAAGTGTAGCATCGGAATCTAAAACTGGACTCCCAGGAGAGTTTCAAATCATAGAGAGTAAGAGTGTCAGTCCTCTTGTACTTAAGTCGGCATTGTGCCTTTTGTATTAAATTCGGTTGCACATTCTGTGTTTCATCGTCAATAAGACGGTCCAATGGATACAGTAAACCTGAAGTGAAGCATCGGAATCTAAAACTGGACTCACAGGAGAGGTTGAAATCATAGAAAGTTAGAGTGTCAGTCCTCTTGTACTTAAGTCGGCATTGTGCCTTTTGTATTAAATTCGGATGCAATTTCTGTGTTTCATCGTCAATAAGAAGGTCCAAGGGATACAGTAAACCTGAAGTGAAGCATCGGAATCTAAAACTGGACTCACATTAGAGATTCAAATCATAGAGAGTTAGAGTGTCAGTCCTCTTGTACTTAAGTGGGCATTGTGCCTTTTGTATTAAATTCGGATGCAATTTCTGTGGTTTGTCGTCAATAAGAAGGTCCTAGGGATACAGTAAACCTGAAGTCTAGCATCGGAATCTAAAACTGGACTCCCAGGAGAGTTTCAAATCATAGGGAGTTAGAGTGTCAGTCCTCTTGTACTTAAGTCGGCATTGTGCCTTTTGTATCAAATTCGGATGCAATTTCTGTGTTTTATCGTCAATAAGAAGGTCCAAGGGATACAGTATTCCTGAAGTGAAGCATCGGATTCTAAAACTGGATTCACAGGAGAGGTTCAAATCATAGAAAATTAGAGTGTCAGTCCTCTTGTACTTAAGTCGGCATTGTGCCTTTTGTACTACATTCGTAATGCAATTTCTGTGTTTCATCGTCAATAAGAAGGTCCAAGGGATACAGTAAACCTGAGGTGAAGCATCGGAATCTAAAACTGGACTCACAGGAGAGGTTTTAATCATAGAGAGTTAGAGTGTCAGTCCTCTTGTATGTAAGTCGGCATTGTGCCTTTTGTAATAAATTCATATGCAATTTCTGGGTTTCATCGTCAATAAAGAGGTCCAAGGGATACAGTAAACCTGATGTGAGGCATCGGAATCTAAAACTGGACTCACAGGAGAGGTTCAAATCATAGAGAGTTAGAGTGTCAGTCCTCTTGTACGTAAGTCGGCATTGTGCCTTTTGTATTAAATTCGGTTGCACGTTCTGTGTTTCATCGTCAATAAGAAGGTCCAAGGGATACAGTAAACCTGAAGTGAAGCATCTGAATCTAAAACTGGACTCCCAGGGAAGGTTCAAATCATAGAAATTTAGTGTGTCGGTCCTCTTCTACTTAAGTCGCCATTGTGCCTTGTGTATTAAATTCGGACGCATTTTCTGTTTTTCATTGTAAACAAGAATGTCCAAGGGATACAGTAGACCTGAAGTGAAGCATCGGAATCTAAAACTGGACTCACAGGAGTGGTTCAAATCATAGAGAGTTAGAGTGTCAGTCCTCTTGTATTTAAGTCGGCATTGTTCCTTTTGTATTAAATTCGGATGCAATTTCTGTGTTTCATCGTCAATAAAGAGGTCCAAGGGATACAGTAAACCTGATGTGAGGCATCGGAATCTAAAACTGGACTCACAGGAGAGGTTCAAATCATAGAGAGTTAGAGTGTCAGTCCTCTTGTACGTAAGTCGGCATTGTGCCCTTTGTATTAAATTCGGTTGCACATTCTGTGTTTCATCGTCAATAAGAAGGTCCAAGGGATACAGTAAACCTGAAGTAAAGCATCTGAATCTAAAACTGGACTCACAGGGGAGGATCAAATCATACAAATTTAGTGTGTTGGTCCTCTTGTACTTAAGTCGCCATTGTGCCTTTTGTATTAAATTCGGACGCATTTTCTGTTTTTCATCGTAAATAAGAATGTCCAAGGAATACAGTAAACCTGAAGTGAAGCAACGAAATCTAAAACTGGACTCACAGGAGAGGTTCAAATCATAGAAAGTTAGAGTGTCAGTGTTCTTGTACTTAAGTCGACATTGTGCCTTTCGTATTAAATTCGGATGCAATTTCTGTGTTTCATCGTCAATAAGAGGGTACAAGGGATACAGTAACCCTGAAATGAAGCATCGGATTCTAAAACTGGACTCACAGGAGAGGTTCAAATCATAGAAAGTTAGAGTGTCAGTCCTCTCGTACTTAAGTTGTCATTGTGCCTTTAGTATAAAATTCGGATGAAATTTCTGTTTTTCTTCGTAAATAAGAATGTCCAAGGGATACAGTAAACCTGAAGTGAAGCATCGGAATCTAAAACTGGACTCCCAGGAGAGGTTCAAATCATAGAGAGTTAGAGTGTCAGTCCTCTTGTATTTAAGTCGGCATTGTTCCTTTTGTATTAAATTCGGATGCAATTTCTGAGTTTCATCGTCAATAAGAGGGTACAAGGGATACAGTAAACCTGAAGTGAAGCATCGGAATCTAAAACTGGACTCACATTAGAGGTTCAAATCATAGAGGGTTGGAGTGTCAGTCCTCTTGTACTTAAGTGGGCATTGTGCCTTTTGTATTAAATTCGGATGCAATTTCTGTGTTTCATCGTCAATAAGAAGGTCCCAGGGATACAGTAACCCTGAAATGAAGCATCGGAATCTAAAACTGGACTCACAGGCGAGGTTCAAATCATAGAAAGTTAGAGTGTCAGTCCTCTGGTACTTAAGTCGTCATTGTGCCTTTTGTATAAAGTTCGGATGAAATTTCTGTGTGTCGTCGTCAATAAGAAGGTCCAAAGTATACAGTAACCTGAAGTGAAGCATCGGACTCTAAAACTGGACTCACAGGAGAGGTTCAAATCATAGAAAGTTAGAGTGTCAGTCCTGTTGTACTTAAGTCGAAATTGTGCTTTTTGTATTAAATTCGGATGCAATTTCTGTGTTTCATCGTCAATTAGAAGGTCCAAGGGATACAGTAATCCTGAAGTGATGCATCGCATTCTAAAACTGGACTCACAGGAGAGGTTCAAATCATAGAAAATTAGAGTGTCAGTCCTCTTGTACCTAAGTCGGCATTGTGCCCTTTGCATTAAATTCGGATGCAATTTCTGTGTTTCATCGTCAATAAGAAGGTCCAAGTGATACAGTAAACCTGAAGTGAAGCATCGGAATCTAAAACTGGACTCACAGGAGAGGTTCAAATCATAGAAAGTTAGAGTGTCAGTCCTCTTGTACTTAAGTCGGCATTGTGCCTGTTGTATTAAATTCGGATGCAATTTCTGTGTTTCATCGTCAATAAGAGGGTCCGAGGGATACAGTAAACCTGAAATGAAGCATCGGAATCTAAAACTGGACTCACAGGAGAGGTTCAAATTGTAGAGAGTTAGTGTGTCAGTCCTCTTGTACTTAAGTCGGTATTATGCCTTTTGTATTAAATTGTGATGCAATTTCTGTGTTTCATCGTCATTAAGAAGGTCCTAGGGATACAGTAAACCTGAAGTGAAGCATCGGAATCTAAAACTGGACTCACAGGAGAGGTTCAAATCATAGAAAGTTAGAGTGTCAGTCTTCTTGTACTTAAGTCGGCATTGTGCCTTTTGTATTAAATTCGGATGCAATTTCTGTGTTTCATCGTCTATTAGAAGGTCCAAGGGTACAGTTAACCTGGTTCAAATCGTAGAGAGTTAGAGTGTCAGTCCTCTTGTATTTAAGTCGGCATTGTGCCTTTTGTACTAAATTCGGATGCAATTTCTGTGTTTCATCGTCAATAAAGAGGTCCAAGGGATACAGTAAACCTGATGTGAAGCATCGGAGTCTAAAACTGGACTCACAGGAGAGGTTCAAATCATAGAAAGTTAGAGTGTCAGTCCTCCTGTACTTAAGTCGGCATTGTGCCTTTTGTATTACATTCGGATGCAATTTCTGTCTTTCATCGTCAATATGAAGGTCCAAGGGATACAGTAAACCTGAAGTGAAGCATCGGAATCTAAAACTGGACTCACAGGAGTGGTTCAAAACATAGAGTGTTAGAGTGTCAGTCCTCCTGTATTTAAGTCTTCATTGTTCCTTTTGTATTAAATTCGGATGCAATTTCTGTGTTTCATCGTCAATAAAGAGCTCCAAGGGATACTGTAGACCTGATGTGAGGCATCGGAATCTAAAACCGGACTCACAGGAGAGGTTCAAACCATAGAGAGTTAGAGTGTCAGTTCTCTTGTACGTAAGTCGGCATTGTGCCCTTTGTATTAAATTCGGTTGCACATTCTGTGTTTCATCGTCAATAAGAAGGTCCAAGGGATACAGTAAACCTGAAGTGAAGCATCTGAATCTAAAACTGGACTCACAGGGGAGGTTCAAATCATAGAAATTTAGTGTGTCGGTCCTCTTGTACTTAAGTCGCCATTGTGCCTTTCGTATTAAATTCGGACGCATTTTCTGTTCTTCATCGTAAATAAGAATGTCCAAGGAATACAGTAAACCTGAAGTGAAGCATCGAAATCTAAAACTGGACTCACATTAGAGGTTGAAATCATAGAGAGTTGGAGTGTCAGTCCTCTTGTACTTAAGTGGGCATTGTGCCTTTTGTATCAAATTCGGATGCAATTTCTGTGTTTCATCGTCAATAAGAAGGTCCAAGGGATACAGTAACCCTGAAATGAAGCATCGGATTCTAAAACTGGACTCACAGGAGAGGTTCAAATCATAGAAAGTTAGAGTGTCAGTCCTCTCGTACTTAAGTCGTCATTGTGCCTTTTGTATAAAATTCGGATGCAATTTCTGTGTTTCGTCGTCAATAAGAAGGTCCTAGGGATCCAGCAAACCTGAAGTGTAGCATCGGAATCTAAAACTGGACTTCCAGGAGACGTTCAAATCATAGAGAGTTAGAGTGTCAGTCCTCTTGTACTTAAGTCGGCATTGTGCCTTTTGTATTAAATTGGGTTGCACATTCTGTGTTTCATCGTCAATAAAAAGGTCCAATGGATACAGTAAACCTGAAGTGAAGCATCGGACTCTAAAACTGGACTCACAGGAGAGGTTCAAATCATAGAAAGTTAGAGTGTCAGTCCTCTTGTACTGAAGTCGGCATTGTGCCCTTTGTATTAAATTCGGATGTAATTTCTGTGTTTCATCGTCAATAAGAAGGTCCAAGTAAACAGTAAACCTGAAGTGAAGCATCGGAATCTAAAACTGGACTCACAGGAGAGGTTCAAATCATAGAAAGTTAGAGTGTCAGTCCTCTTGTACTTAAGTCGGCATTGTGCTTTTGGTATTAAATTCGGATGCATTTTCTGTGTTTCATCGTCATTAAGAATGTCCTAGGGATACAGTAAACCTGATGTGAAGCATCGGAATCTAAAACTGGACTCACAGGAGAGGTTCAAATCATAGAAAGTTAGAGTGTCAGTCCTCTTGTACTTAAGTCGGCATTGTGCCTTTTGTATTAAATTCGGATGCAATTTCTGTGTTTCATCGTCAATAAGAGGGTACGAGGGATACAGTAAACCTGAAATGAAGCATCGGAATCTAAAACTGGACTCACAGGAGAGGTTCAAATTGTAGAGAGTTAGAGTGTCAGTCCTCTTGTACTTAAGTCGGCATTATGCCTTTTGTATTAAATTCTGATGCAATTTCTGTGTTTCATCGTCATTAAGAAGGTCCTAGGGATACAGTAAACCTGAAGCGAAGCATCGGAATCTAAAACTGGACTCACAGGAGAGGTTCAAATCATAGAAAGTTAGAGTGTCAGTCCTCTTGTACTTAAGTCGGCATTGTGCCTTTTGTATTAAATTCGGATGCAATTTCTGTGTTTCATCGTCAATAAAGAGGTCCAAGGGATACTGTAAACCTGATGTGAGGCATCTGAATCTAAAACTGGACTCACAGGAGAGGTTCAAACCATAGAGAGTTAGAGTGTCAGTTCTCTTGTACGTAAGTCGGCATTGTGCCCTTTGTATTAAATTCGGTTGCACATTCTGTGTTTCATCGTCAATAAGAAGGTCCAAGGGATACAGTAAACCTGAAGTGAAGCATCTGAATCTAAAACTGGACTCACAGGGGAGGTTCAAATCATAGAAATTTAGTGTGTCGGTCCTCTTGTACTTAAGTCGCCATTGTGCCTTTTGTATTAAATTCGAACGCACTTTCTGTTTTTCATCGTAAATAAGAATGTCCAAGGAATACAGTAAACCTGAAGTGAAGCATCGAAATCTAAAACTGGACTCACAGGAGAGGTTCAAATCATAGAAAGTTAGAGTGTCAGTGCTCTTGTACTTAAGTCGACATTGTGCCTTTCGTATTAAATTCGGATGAAATTTCTGTGTTTCATCGTCAATAAGAGGGTACAAGGGATACAGTAAACCTGAAGTGAAGCATCAGAATCTAAAACTGGACTCACATTAGAGGTTGAAATCATAGAGAGTTGGAGTGTCAGTCCTCTTGTACTTAAGTGGGCATTGTGCCTTTTGTATTAAATTCGGATGCAATTTCTGTGTTTCATCGTCAATAAGAAGGTCCAAGGGATACAGTAACCCTGAAATGAAGCATCGGATTCTAAAACTGGACTCACAGGATAGGTTCAAATCATAGAAAGTTAGAGTGTCAGTCCTCTCGTACTTAAGTCGTCATTGTGCCTTTTGTATAAAATTCGGATGCAATTTCTGTGTTTCGTCGTGAATAAGAAGGTCCTAGGGATCTAGCAAACCTGAAGTGTAGCATCGGAATCTAAAACTGGACTTCCAGGAGAGGTTCAAATCATAGAGAGTTAGAGTGTCAGTCCTCTTGTACTTAAGTCGATATTGTGCCTTTTGTATTAAATTGGGTTGCACATTCTGTGTTTCATCGTCAATAAAAAGGTCCAATGGATACAGTAAACCTGAAGTGAAGCATCGGACTCTAAAACTGGACTCACAGGAGAGGTTCAAATCATAGAAAGTTAGAGTGTCAGTCCTCTTGTACTGAAGTCGGCATTGTGCCCTTTGTATTAAATTCGGATGTAATTTCTGTGTTTCATCGTCAATAAGAAGGTCCAAGTAAACAGTAAACCTGAAGTGAAGCATCGGAATCTAAAACTGGACTCACAGGAGAGGTTCAAATCATAGAAAGTTAGAGTGTCAGTCCTCTTGTACTTAAGTCGGCATCGTGCTTTTGGTATTAAATTCGGATGCATTTTCTGTGTTTCATCGTCAATAAGAGGGTCCGAGGGATACAGTAAACCTGAAATGAAGCATCGGAATCTAAAACTGGACTCACAGGAGAGGTTCAAATTGTAGAGAGTTAGAGTGTCAGTCCTCTTGTACTTGAGTCGGCACTATGCCTTTTGTATTAAATTCGGATGCAATTTCTGTGTTTCATCGTCATTAAGAACGTCCTAGGGATACAGTAAACCTGAAGTGAAGCATCGGAATCTGAAACTGGACTCACAGGAGGGGTTCAAATCATAGAAAGTTAGAGTGTCAGTCCTCTTGTACTTAAGTCGGCATTGTGCCTGTTGTATTAAATTCGGATGCAATTTCTGTGTTTCATCGTCAATAAGAGGGTCCGAGGGATACAGTAAACCTGAAATGAAGCATCGGAATCTAAAACTGGACTCACAGGAGAGATTCAAATTGTAGAGAGTTAGAGTGTCAGTCCTCTTGTACTTGAGTCGGCACTATGCCTTTTGTATTAAATTCGGATGCAATTTCTGTGTTTCATCGCCATTATGAACGTCCTAGGGATACAGTAAACCTGAAGTGAAGCATCGGAATCTAAAACTGGACTCACAGGAGAGGTTCAAACCATAGAAAGTTAGAGTGTCAGTCCTCTTGTACTTAAGTCGGCATTGTGCCTGTTGAATTAAATTCTGATGCAATTTCTGTGTTTCATCGTCAATAAGAGGGTACGAGGGATACAGTAAACCTGAAATGAAGCATCGGAATCTAAAACTGGACTCACAGGAGAGGTTCAAATTGTAGAGAGTTAGAGTGTCAGTCCTCTTGTACTTAAGTCGGTATTATGCCTTTTGTATTAAATTCTGATGCAATTTCTGTGTTTCATCGTCATTAAGAAGGTCCTAGGGATACAGTAAACCTGAAGTGAAGCATCGGAATCTAAAACTGGACTCACAGGAGAGGTTCAAATCATAGAAAGTTAGAGTGTCAGTCCTCTTGTACTTAAGTCGGCATTGTGCCTTTTGTATTACATTCGGATGCAATTTCTGTCTTTCATCGTCAATATGAAGGTCCAAGGGATACAGTAAACCTGAAGAGAAGCATCGGAATCTAAAACTGGACTCACAGGAGTGGTTCAAAATATAGAGTGTTAGAGTGTCAGTCCTCTTGTATTTAAGTCGGCATTGTTCCTTTTGTATTAAATTCTGATGCAATTTCTGTGTTTCATCGTCAATAGAGAGGTCCAAGGGATACTGTAAACCTGAAGTGAAGCATCGAAATCTAAAACTGGACTCACAGGAGAGGTTCAAATCATAGAAACTTAGAGTGTCAGTGCTCTTGTACTTAAGTCGACATTGTGCCTTTCGTATTAAATTCGGATGAAATTTCTGTGTTTCATCGTCAATAAGAGGGTACAAGGGATACAGTAAACCTGAAGTGAAGCATCAGAATCTAAAACTGGACTCACATTAGAGGTTGAAATCATAGAGAGTTGGAGTGTCAGTCCTCTTGTACTTAAGTGGGCATTCTGCCATTTGTATTAAATTCGGATGCAATTTCTGTGATTCATCGTCAATAAGAAGGTGCAAGGGATACAGTAAAACTGAAATGAAGCATCGGATTCTAAAACTGGACTCACAGGAGAGGTTCAAATCATAGAAAGTTAGAGTGTCAGTCCTCTCGTACTTAAGTCGTCATTGTGCCTTTTGTATAAAATTCGGATGCAATTTCTGTGTTTCGTCGTCAATAAGAAGGTCCTAGGGATACAGCAAACCTGAAGTGTAGCATCGGAATCTAAAACTGGACTTCCAGGAGAGGTTCAAATCATAGAGAGTTAGAGTGTCAGTCCTCTTGTACTTAAGTCGGCATTGTGCCTTTTGTATTAAATTGGGTTGCACATTCTGTGTTTCATCGTCAATAAAAAGGTCCAATGGATACAGTAAACCTGAAGTGAAGCATCGGACTCTAAAACTGGACTCACAGGAGAGGTTCAAATCATAGAAAGTTAGAGTGTCAGTCCTCTTGTACTTAAGTCGGCATTGTGCTTTTGGTATTAAATTCGGATGCAATTTCTGTGTTTCATCGTCAGTAAGAAGGTCCAAGGGATACAGTAATCCTGAAGTGAAGCATCGCATTCTAAAACTGGACTCACAGGAGAGGTTCAAATCATAGAAAATTAGAGTGTCAGTCGTCTTTTACTTAAGTCGGCATTGTGCCCTTTGTATTAAATTCGGATGCAATTTCTGTGTTTCATCGTCAATAAGAAGGTCCAAGTAAACAGTAAACCTGAAGTGAAGCATCGGAATCTAAAACTGGACTCACAGGAGAGGTTCAAATCATAGAAAGTTAGAGTGTTAGTCCTCTTGTACTTAAGTCGGCATTGTGCCTGTTGTATTAAATTCGGATGCAATTTCTGTGTTTCATCGTCAATAAGAGGGTCCGAGGGATACAGTAAACCTGAAATGAAGCATCGGAATCTAAAACTGGACTCACAGGAGAGGTTCAAATTGTAGAGAGTTAGAGTGTCAGTCCTCTTGTACTTGAGTCGGCACTATGCCTTTTGTATTAAATTCGGATGTAATTTCTGTGTTTCATCGTCATTAAGAACGTCCTAGGGATACAGTAAACCTGAAGTGAAGCATCGGAATCTAAAACTGGACTCACAGGAGAGGTTCAAATCATAGAAAGTTAGAGTGTCAGTCCTCTTGTACTTGAGTCGGCATTGTGCCTGTTGTATTAAATTCGGATGCAATTTCTGTGTTTCATCGTCAATAAGAGGGTACGAGGGATACAGTAAACCTGAAATGAAGCATCGGAATCTAAAACTGGACTCACAGGAGAGGTTCAAATTGTAGAGAGTTAGAGTGTCAGTCCTCTTGGACTTAAGTCGTCATTGTGCCTTTTGTATTAAATTCGGATGAAATTTCTGTGTTTCATCGTCAATAAGAGGGTACAAGGGATACAGTAAACCTGAAGTGAAGCATCAGAATGTAAAACTGGACTCACATAAGAGGTTGAAATCATAGAGAGTTGGAGTGTCAGTCCTCTTGTACTTAAGTGGGCATTGTGCCTTTTGTATTAAATTCGGATGCAATTTCTGTGTTTCATCGTCAATAAGAAGGTCCAAGTAAACAGTAAACCTGAAGTGAAGCATCTGAATCTAAAACTGGACTCACAGGGGAGGTTCAAATCATAGAAATTTAGTGTGTCGGTCCTCTTGTACTTAAGTCGCCATTGTGCCTTTTGTATTAAATTCGGACGCATTTTCTGTTTTTCATCGTAAATAAGAATGTCCAAGGAATACAGTAAACCTGAAGTGAAGCATCGAAATCTAAAACTGGACTCACAGGAGAGGTTCAAATCATAGAAAGTTAGAGGGTCAGTGCTGTTGTACTTAAGTCCACATTGTGAATTTCGTATTACATTCGGATGAAATATCTGTGTTTCATCGTCAATTAGAGGGTACAAGGGGTACAGTAAACCTGAAGTGAAGCATCAGAATCTAAAACTGGACTCACATTAGAGGTTGAAATTATAGAGAGTTGGAGTGTCAGTCCTCTTGTACTTAAGTGGGCATTGTGCCTTTTGTATTAAATTCGGATGCAATTTCTGTGTTTCATCGTCAATATGAAGGTCCAAGGGATACAGTAACCCTGAAATGAAGCATCGGATTGTAAAACTGGACTCACAGGGGAGGTTCAAATCATAGAAAGTCAGAGTGTCAGTCCTCTCGTACTTAAGTCGTCATTGAGCCTTTTGTATAAAATTCGGATGCAATTTCTGTGTTTCGTCGTCAATAAGAAGGTCCTAAGGATACAGCAAACCTGAAGTGTAGCATCGGAATCTAAAACTGGACTTCCAGGAGAGGTTCAAATCATAGAGAGTTAGAGTGTCAGTCCTCTTGTACTTAAGTCGGCATTGTGCCTTTTGTATTAAATTGGGTTGCACATTCTGTGTTTCATCGTCAATAAAAAGGTCCAATGGATACAGTAAACCTGAAGTGAAGCATCGGACACTAAAACTGGACTCACAGGAGAGGTTCAAATCATAGAAAGTTAGAGTGTCAGTCCTCTTGTACTTAAGTCGGCATTGTGAACTTTGTATTAAATTCGGATGCAATTTCTGTGTTTCATCGTCAATAAGAAGGTCCAAGTAAACAGTAAACCTGAAGTGAAGCATCGGAATCTAAAACTGGACTCCCTGGAGAGGTTCAAATCATAGAGAGTTAGAGTGTCAGTCCTCTTGTACATAAGTCCGCATTGTGCCTTTTGTATTAAGTTCGGATGCAATTTGTGTGTTTCATCGTTAATAAGAAGGTCCATGGTATACAGTTAACCTGAAGTGAAGCATCGGTATCTAAAACTAGACTCACAGGAGAGGTTCAAATCATAGAAAGTTAGAGTGTCAGTCCTCTTGCACTTAAGTCGGCATTGTTCCTTTTGTATTAAATTCGGATGCAATTTCTGTGTTTCATCGTCAATAAGAAATTCCAAAGGATACAGTAAACCTGAAGTGAAGCATCGGAATCTAAAACTGGACTCAACGGAGAGGCTCATATCATAGAAAGTTTGAGTGTCAGTTCTCTTGTACTTAAGTCAGCATTGTGCCTTTTGTATTAAATTCGGATGCAATATCTGTGTTTCATCGTCAATAAGAAGATCCAAGGGATACAGTAAACCTGATGTGAAGCATCGGAATCTAAAACTGGTCTCACAGGAGAAGTTCAAATCATAGAAAGTTAGGGTGTCAGTCCTCTTGTACTTAAGTCGGCATTGTGCCTGTTGTATTAAATTCGGATGCAATTTCTGTGTTTCATCGTCAATAAGCGGGTCCGAGGGATACAGTAAACCTGAAAAGAAGCATCGGGATCTAAAACTGGACTCACAGGAGAGGTTCAAATTGTAGAGAGTTAGAGTGTCAGTGCTCTTGTACTTAAGTCGGCATTATGCCTTTTGTATTAAATTCGGATGCAATTTCTGTGTTTCATCGTCATTAAGAAGGTCCAAGGGATACAGTAAAACTGAAGTGAAGCATCGGAATCTAAAACTGGACTCACAGGAGAGGTTCAAATGATAGAAAGTTAGAGTGTCAGTCTTCTTGTACTTAAGTTGGCATTGTGCCTTTTGTATTGAATTTGGATGTAATTTCTGTGTTTCATCGTCAATAAGAAGGTCCAAGGGATACAGTAAACCTGAAGTGAAGCATCGGAATCTAAAACTGGACTCACATTAGAGGTTCAAATCAAAGTGAGTTAGTGTGTCAGTCCTCTTGTACTTAAGTGGGCATTGTGCCTTTTGTATCAAATTCGGATGCAATTTCTGTGTTTCATCGTCGATAAGAAGGTCCAAGGGATACAGTGTACCTGTAGTGAAGCATCGGATTTTAAGACTGGACTCTAAGGAAGGTTCAAATCATAGAAAGTTAGAGTGTCAGTCCTCTCGTACTTAAGTCGCCATTGTTCCTTTTGTATAAAATTCGGATGCAATTTCTGTGTTTCGTCGTCAATAAGAAGGTCCTAGGGATACAGTAAACCTGAAGTGTAGCATCGGAATCGTAAACTGGACTCACATTAAAGGTTCAAATCATATAGAGTTAGAGTGTCAGTCCTCTTGTACGTAAGTGGGCATTGTGCATTTTGTATTAAATTCGGATGCAATTTCTGTGTTTCGTTGTCAATAAGAAGGTCCAAAGGATACAGTAAACCTGAAGTGAAGCAGCGGATTCTAATATTGGACTCACAGGAGAGGACCAAATCATAGAAAGTTAGAGTGTCAGTCCTCTCGTACTTAAGTCGTCATTGTGCCTTTTGTATAAAATTCGGATGCAATTTCTGTGTTTCGTCATCAATAAGAAGGTCCTAGGGATACAGTAAACCTGAAGTGTAGCATCGGAATCTAAAACTGGACTCCCAGGAGAGGTACAAATCATAGAGAGTTTAAGTGTCAGTCCTCTTGCACTTAAGTCGGCATTGTGCCTTTTGTATTAAATTCGGTTGCACATTCTGTGTTTCATCGTCAATAAGAAGGTCCAATGGATACAGTAAACCTGAAGTGAAGCATCGGAATCTAAAACTGGACTCACAGGAGAGGTTCAAATCATACAAAATTAGAGTGTCAGTCCTCTTGTACTTAAGTCGGCATTGTGCCTTTTGTATTAAATTCGGATGCTATTTCTGTGTTTCATCGTCAATTAGAAGGTCCAAGAAAGACAGTAAACCTGAAGTGAAGCATCGGAATCTAAAACTGGTCTCACAGGTGAGGTTCAAATCATAGACAGTTAGAGTGTCAGTCCTCTTGTATTTAAGTTCGGCATTGTGCCTTTTGTATTAAATTCGGATGCAATTTCTGTGTTTGATCGTCAATAAGGCGGTCCAATGGATACAGTAAACCTGAAATGAAGCATCGGAATCTAAAACTGGACTAACAGGAGAGGTTCAAATCATAGAAAGTTAGAGTGTCAGTCCTCTTGTACTTAAGTCGGCATTGTGCCTTTTGTATTAAATTCGGATGCAATTTGTGTGTTTCATCGACAATAAGAAGGTCCAAGGGATACATAAATCCTGAAGTGAAGCATCGGATTCTAAAACTGGACTTACAGGAGAGGTTCAAATCATAGAAATTTAGAGTGTCTGTCCTCTTGTACTTAAGTCGGCATTGTGCCTTTTGTATTAAATTCTGATGCAATTTTTGTGTTTCATCGTCAATTAGAAGGTTCAAGGGATACAGTACACCTGAAGTGAAGCATCGGGATCTAAGACTGGACTCACAGTAGAGGTTCAAATCATAGAGAGTTAGAGTGTCAGTCCTCTTGTATTTAAGTCGGCATTAAGCCTTTTGTATTAAATTCGGATGCAATTTCTGTGTTTCATCGTCAATAAGAAGGCCCAAGGGATACTGTAAACCTGATGTGAAACATCGGAATCTAAAACTGGACTCACAGGAGAGGTTCAAATCATAGAGAGTTAGAGTGTCAGTCCTCCTGTACTTAAGTGGGCATTGTGCCTTTTGTATTAAATTCGGATGCAATTTCTGTGTTTCATCGTCAATAAGAAGGTCCACGCGATACAGTAAACCTGAGGTGAAGCATCGGAATCTAAAACTGGTCTAACAGGAGAGGTTCAAATCATAGAGAGTTATGGTGTCAGTCCTCTTGTACTTAGGTCGGCCTTGTGCCTCTTGTATTAAATTCGGGTGCAACTTCTGTGTTTCATCGTCAATAAGAAGGTCCATGGGATACTGTAATCCTGAAGTGTAGCATCGGATTCTAAAACTGGACTCACAGGAGAGGTTCAAATCGTAGAGAGTTAGAGTGTCTATCCTCTCGTACTTAAGTCGGCATTGTGATTTTTTTTTAAAAATTCAATTGCAATTTCTGTGTTTCGTCGTCAGTAAGAGGGTCCAAGGGATACAGTAAACCTGAAGTCAAGCATCGGAATCTAAAACTGGACTCACACAAGAGGTTCAAATCATAGAAAGTTAGTGTGTCAGTCCTCTTGTACTTAAGTCGGCATTGTGCCTTTTGTATTAAACTTGGAAGCAATTTCTGTGTATCATCGTCAATAAGAAGGTCCAAGGGATACAGTAAACCTGAAGTGAAGCATCGGAATCTAAACCTGGACTCACAGGAGAGGTTAAAATCATAGATAGTTAGAGTGTCAGTCCTCTTGTACTTTAGCCGGCATTGTGCCTTTTGTATTGAATTTGGATGCAATATCTGTGTTTCATCGTCAATAAGAAGGTCCAAGGGATACAGTAAACCTGAAGTGAAGCATCGGAATCTAAAACTGGACTCACATTAGAGGTTCAAATCAAAGAGAGTTAGTGTGTCAGTCCTCTTGTACTTAAGTGGGCATTGTGCCTTTTGTATTATATTCGGATGCAATTTCTGTGTTTCATCGTCAATAAGAAGGTCCAAGGGATACAGTAAACCTGAAGTGAAGCATCGGATTTTAAAACTGGACTCAAAGGAATGGTTCAAATCATAGAAAGTTAGAGTGTCAGTCCTCTTGTACTTAAGTCGGCATTGTGCCTTTTGTATTAAATTCGGCTGCAATTTGTGTGTTTCATCGTCAATAAGAAGGTCCAAGGATACAGTAATCCTGAAGTGAAGCATCGGATTCTAAAACTGGATTTACAGGAGAGGTTCAAATCATAGAAAATTAGAGTGTCTATCCACTTGTACTTAAGTCGGCATTGTGCATTTTGTATTAAATTCGGATGCAATATCTGTGTTTCATCGTCAATTAGAAGGTCCAAGGGATACAGTACACCTGAAGTGAAGCATCGAGATCTAGAACTGGACTCACAGGAGAGGTTCAAATCATAGAAAGTTAGAGTGTCAGTCCTCTTGTACTTAAGTCGGCATTGTGCTTTTTGTATTAAATTCGGAAGCAATTTCTGTGATTTATCGTGAATAAGAAGGTCCAAGGGATACAGTAATCCTGTAGTGAAGCATCGCATTCTAAAACTGGACTCACAGGAGAGGTTCAAATCATAAAAAATTTGAGTGTCAGTCCTCTTGTACTTAAGACGGCATTGTGCCTTTTGTATTAAATTCGGGCGCAATTTCTGTTTTTCATCGTAAATAGGAATGTCCAAGGGATACAGTAAACCTGAAGTGAAGCATCGGAATCTAAAACTGGACTCACTGGAGAGGTTCAAATCATAAAAAGTTAGAGTGTCAGTGCTCTTGTACTTAAGTCGACTTTGTGCCTTTCGCATTAAATTCGGATGCAATTTCTGAGTTTCATCATCAATAAGAAGGTCCAAGCGATACAGTAAACCTGAGGTGAAGCATCGGAATCTAAAACTGGTCTAACAGGAGAGGTTCCAATCAAAGAGAGTTAGTGTGTCAGTCCTCTTGTACTTAAGTGGGCATTGTGCCTTTTGTATTATATTCGGATGCAATTTCTGTGTTTCATCGTCAATAAGAAGGTCCGAGGGATACAGTAAACCTGAAGTGAAGCATCGGATTTTAAAACTGGACTCAAAGGAATGGTTCAAATCATAGAAAGTTAGAGTGTCAGTCCACTTGTACATAAGTCGGCATTGTGCCTTTTGTATTAAATTCGGGTGCAATTTCTGTGTTTCATCGTCAATAAGAAGAACCAAGTGATACAGTAAACCTGAAGTGAAGCATCAGAGTCTAAATCTGGACTCACAGGAGAGGTTCAAATCATAGAAAGTTAGAGTGTCAGTCTTCTTGTACTTAAGACAGCATTGTGCCTTTTGTATTAAATTCGAATGCAATATCTGTGTTTCATCGTTAATAAGAAGGTCCAAGGGATACAGTAAACCTGAAGTGAAGCATCGGAGTCTAAAACTGGACTCACAGGAGAGGTTCAAATCATAGAAAGTTAGAGTGTCAGTCCTCTTGTACTTAAGTCGGCATTGTGCCTTTGGTATTAAAGACGGATGCAATTTCTGTGTTTCATCGTCAATAAGAAGGTCCAAGGGATACAGTAAACCTGGATTGAAGCATCGGAAACTAAAACTGGACACAAAGGAGAGGTTCAAATCATAGAAAGTTAGAGTGTCAGTCCCTCTTGCACTTAAGACAGCATTGTGCCTTTTGTATTAAATTCGGATGCAATTTCTGTGTTTCATCGTCAATAAGAAGGTCCAAGGGATACAGTAAACCTGAAGTGAAGCATCCGAATCTAAAACTGAACTCACAGGAGAGGTTCAAATCACAGAAAGATAGAGTGTCAGTCCTCTTGTACTTAAGTCGGCATTGTGCCCTTTGTATTAAATTCGGGTGCAATTTCTGTGTTTCATCGTCAATAAGAAGGCCCAAGGGGTACTGTAAACCTGAAGTGAAGCATCGGAATCTAAAACTGGACTCACACAAGAGGTTCAAATCATAGAGAGTTAGAGTGTCAGTCCTCTTGTACCTAAGTGGGCATTGCGCCTTATGAATTTAATTTGGATGCAATTTCTGTGTTTCATCGTCAATAAGAAGGTCCAAGGGATACAGTAAACCTGAAGTGAAGCATCGGAATCTAAAACTGGACTCACAGGAGAGGTTCAAATCATAGAGGGATAGAGTGTCAGTCCTCCTGTACCTAAGTGGGCATTGTGCCTTTTGTATTAAATTCGGATGCAATTTCTGTGTTTCATCGTCAATAAGAAGGTCCAAGCGATACAGTAAACCTGAGGTGAAGCATCGGAATCTAAAACTGGTCTAACAGGTGAGGTTCAAATCATAGAGAGTTATGGTGTCAGTCCTCTTGTACTTAGGTCGGCCTTGTGCCTCTTGTATTAAATTCGGGTGCAATTTCTAAGTTTCATCGTCAATAAGAAGGTCCATGGGATACAGTAAACCTGAAGTCAAGCATCGGAATCTAAAACTGGACTCACACAAGAGGTTCAAATCATAGAAAGTTAGTGTGTCAGTCCTCTTGTACTTAAGTCGGCATTGTGCCTTTTGTATTAAATTCGGATGCAATTTCTGTGTTTCATCGTCAATAAGAAGGTCCAAGGGATACAGTAAACCTGAAGTGAAGCATCGAAATCTAAAACTGGACTCACAGGAGAGGTTCAAATCATAGAGAGTTAGAGCGTCAGTCCTCTTGTACTTAAGTCGGCATTGTGCGTTTTGTATTAAACTCGGAAGCAATTTCTGTGTATCATCGTCAATAAGAAGGTCCAAGGGATACAGTTAACCTGAAGTGAAGCATCGGAATCTAAACCTGGACTCACAGGAGAGGTTGAAATCATAGATAGTTAGAGTGTCAGTCCTCTTGTACTTTGGCCGGCATTGTGCCTTTTGTATTGAATTTGGATGCAATATCTGTGTTTCATCGTCAATAAGAAGGTCCAAGGGATACAGTAAACCTGAAGTGAAGCATCGGAATCTAAAACTGGACTCACATTAGAGGTTCAAATCAAAGAGAGTTAGTGTGTCAGTCCTCTTGTACTTAAGTGGGCATTGTGCCTTTTGTATTATATTCGGATGCAATTTCTGTGTTTCATCGTCAATAAGAAGGTCCAAGGGATACAGTAAACCTGAAGTGAAGCATCGGATTTTAAAACTGGACTCAAAGGAATGGTTCAAATCATAGAAAGTTAGAGTGTCAGTCCTCTCGTACTTAGGTCGTCATTGTGCCTTTTGTATAAAATTCGGATGCAATTTCTGTGTTTCGTCGTCAATAAGAAGGTCCTAGGGATACAGTAAACCTGAAGTGTAGCATCGGAATCTAAAACTGGACTCACAGGAGAAGTTCAAATCATAGTGAGTTAGAGTGTCAGTCCTCTTGTACTTAAGTCGGCATTGTGCCTTTTGTATTACATTCGGTTGCTCATTGTGTGTTTCATCGTCAATAAGAAGGTCCAATGGATACAGTAAACCTGAAGTGAAGCATCGGAATCTAAAACTGGACTGACAGGAGAGGTTTAAATCATAGAAAGTTAGAGTGTCAGTCCTCTTGTACTTAAGTCGGCATTGTGCCTTTTGTATTAAATTCGGCTGCAATTTGTGTGTTTCATCGTCAATAAGAAGGTCCAAGGATACAGTAATCCTGAAGTGAAGCATCGGATTCTAAAACTGGATTTACAGGAGAGCTTCAAATCATAGAAAATTAGAGTGTCTATCCACTTGTACTTAAGTCGGCATTGTGCATTTTGTATTAAATTCGGATGCAATTTCTGTGTTTCATCGTCAATTAGAAGGTCCAAGGGATACAGTACACCTGAAGTGAAGCATCGGGATCTAGAACTGGACTCACAGGAGAGGTTCAAATCATAGAAAGTTAGAGTGTCAGTCCTCTTGTACTTAAGTCGGCATTGTGCTTTTTGTATTAAATTCGGAAGCAATTTCTGTGATTTATCGTGAATAAGAAGGTCCAAGGGATACAGTAATCCTGAAGTGAAGCATCGCATTCTAAAACTGGACTCACAGGAGAGGTTCAAATCATAAAAAATTAGAGTGTCAGTCCTCTTGTACTTAAGACGGCATTGTGCCTTTTGTATTAAATTCGGGCGCAATTTCTGTTTTTCATCGTAAATAGGAATGTCCAAGGGATAGAGTAAACCTGAAGTGTAGCATCGGAATCTAAAACTGGACTCACTGGAGAGGTTCAAATCATAAAAAGTTAGAGTGTCAGTGCTCTTGTACTTAAGTCGACTTTGTGCCTTTCGCATTAAATTCGGATGCAATTTCTGAGTTTCATCGTCAATAAGAAGATCCAAGCGATACAGTAAACCTGAGGTGAAGCATCGGAATCTAAAACTGGTCTAACAGGAGAGGTTCCAATCAAAGAGAGTTAGTGTGTCAGTCCTCGTGTACTTAAGTGGGCATTGTGCCTTTTGTATTATATTCGGATGCAATTTCTGTGTTTCATCGTCAATAAGAAGGTCCGAGGGATACAGTAAACCTGAAGTGAAGCATCGGATTTTAAAACTGGACTCAAAGGAATGCTTCAAATCATAGAAAGTTAGAGTGTCAGTCCACTTGTACTTAAGTCGGCATTGTGCCTTTTGTATTAAATTCGGGTGCAATTTCTGTGTTTCATCGTCAATAAGAAGAACCAAGTGATACAGTAAACCTGAAGTGAAGCATCAGAGTCTAAATCTGGACTCACAGGAGAGGTTCAAATCATAGAAAGTTAGAGTGTCAGTCTTCTTGTACTTAAGACAGCATTGTGCCTTTTGTATTAAATTCGAATGCAATATCTGTGTTTCATCGTCAATAAGAAGGTCCAAGGGATACAGTAAACCTGAAGTGAAGCATCGGAGTCTAAAACTGGACTCACAGGAGAGGTTCAAATCATAGAAAGTTAGAGTGTCAGTCCTCTTGTACTTAAGTCGGCATTGTGCCTTTGGTATTAAAGACGGATGCAATTTCTGTGTTTCATCGTCAATAAGAAGGTCCAAGGGATACAGTAAACCTGGATTGAAGCATCGGAAACTAAAACTGGACACAAAGGAGAGGTTCAAATCATAGAAAGTTAGAGTGTCAGTGCTCTTGCACTTAAGACAGCATTGTGCCTTTTGTATTAAATTCGGATGCAATTTCTGTGTTTCATCGTCAATAAGAAGGTCCAAGGGATACAGTAAACCTGAAGTGAAGCATCCGAATCTAAAACTGAACTCACAGGAGAGGTTCAAATCACAGAAAGATAGAGTGTCATTCCTGTTGTACTTAAGTCGGCATTGTGCCCTTTGTATTAAATTCGGGTGCAATTTCTGTGTTTCATCGTCAATAAGAAGGCCCAAGGGATACTGTAAACCTGAAGTGAAGCATCGGAACCTAAAACTGGACTCACACTAGAGGTTCAAATCATAGAGAGTTAGAGTGTCAGTCCTCTTGTACCTAAGTGGGCATTGCGCCTTATGAATTTAATTTGGATGCAATTTCTGTGTTTCATCGTCAATAAGAAGGTCCAAGGGATACAGTAAACCTGAAGTGAAGCATCGGAATCTAAAACTGGACTCACAGGAGAGGTTCAAATCATAGAGGGATAGAGTGTCAGTCCTCCTGTACTTAAGTGGGCATTGTGCCTTTTGTATTAAATTCGGATGCAATTTCTGTGTTTCATCGTCAATAAGAAGGTCCAACCGATACAGTAAACCTGAGGTGAAGCATCGGAATCTAAAACTGGTCTAACAGGAGAGGTTCAAATCATAGAGAGTTATGGTGTCAGTCCTCTTGTACTTAGGTCGGCCTTGTGCCTCTTGTATTAAATTCCGGTGCAATTTCTGTGTTTCATCGTCAATAAGAAGGTCCATGGGATACTGTAATCCTGAAGTGAAGCATCGGATTCTAAAACTGGACTCACAGGAGAGGTTCAAATCGTAGAGTGTTAGAGTGTCAGTCCTCTCGTACTTAAGCCGGCATTGTGATTTTTTTTTAAAAATTCAATTGCAATTTCTGTGTTTCGTCGTCAGTAAGAGGGTCCAAGGGATACAGTAAACCTGAAGTCAAGCATCGGAATCTAAAACTGGACTCACATTAGAGGTTCAAATCAAAGAGAGTTAGTGTGTCAGTCCTCTTGTACTTAAGTCGGCATTGTGCCTTTTGTATTAAATTCGGATGCAATTTCTGTGTTTCATCGTCAATAAGAAGGTCCAAGGGATACAGTAAACCTGAAGTGAAGCATCGAAATCTAAAACTGGACTCACAGAAGAAGTTCAAATCATAGAGAGTTAGAGTGTCAGTCCTCTTGTACTTAAGTCGGCATTGTGCGTTTTGTATTAAACTCGGATGCAATTTCTGTGTATCATCGTCAATAAGAAGGTCCAAGGGATACAGTAAACCTGAAGTGAAGCATCGGAATGTAAAACTGGACTCACAGGAGAGGTTAAAATCATAGATAGTTAGAGTGTCAGTCCTCTTGTACTTAAGCCGGCATTGTGCCTTTTGTATTGAATTTGGATGCAATTTCTGTGTTTCATCGTCAATAAGAAGGTCCAAGGGATACAGTAAACCTGAAGTGAAGCATCGGATTTTAAAACTGGACTCAAAGGAATGGTTCAAATCATAGAAAGTTAGAGTGTCAGTCCTCTCGTACTTAGGTCGTCATTGTGCCTTTTGTATTACATTCGGTTGCTCATTGTGTGTTTCATCGTCAATAAGAAGGTCCAATGGATACAGTACACCTGAAGTGAAGCATCGGGATCTAAAACTGGACTCACAGGAGAGGTTCAAATCATAGAGAGTTATGGTGTCAGTCCTCTTGTGCTTAAGTCGGCCTTGTGCCTCTTGTATTAAATTCGGATGCAATTTCTGTGTTTTATCGTCAATAAGAAGGTCCATGGGATACAGTAAACCTGAAGTGAAGCATCGGATTCTAAAACTGGACTCACAGGAGAGGTTCAAATCATAGAAAGTTACAGAGTCAGTCCTCTTGTACTTAAGTTGACATTGTGCTTTTGTATTAAATTCGGATGCAATTTCTGTGTTTCATCGTCAATAAGAAGGTCCAAGGTATACAGTAAACCTGAAGTGAAGCATCGGAGTCTAAAACTGGACTCACAGGAGAGGTTCAAATCATAGAAAGTTAGAGTGTCAGTCCTCTTGTACTTAAGTCGGCATTGTGCCTTTGGTATTAAATTCGGATGCAATTTCTGTGTTTCATCGTCAATAAGAAGGTCCAAGGGATACAGTAAACCTGGATTGAAGCATCGGAAACTAAAACTGGACACAAAGGAAAGGTTCAAATCATAGAAAGTTAGAGTGTCAGTCCTCTTGTACTTAAGACAGCATTGTGCCTTTTGTATTAAATTCGGATGCAATTTCTGTGTTTCATCGTCAATAAGAAGGTCCAAGGGATACAGTAAACCTGAAGTGAAGCATCCGAATCTAAAACTGAACTCACAGGAGAGGTTCAAATCATAGAAAGATAGAGTGTCAGTCCTCTTGTACTTAAGTCGGCATTGTGCCTTTTGTATTAAATTCGGGTGCAATTTCTGTGTTTCATCGTCAATAAGAAGGCCCAAGGGATACTGTAAACCTGAAGTGAAGCATCGGAATCTAAAACTGGACTCACACGAGAGGTTCAAATCATAGAGAGTTAGAGAGTCAGTCCTCATGTACCTAAGTGGGCATTGCGCCTTTTGAATTTAATTCGGATGCAATTTCTGTGTTTCATCGTCAATAAGAAGGTCCAAGGGATACGGTAAACCTGAAGTGAAGAATCGGAATCTAAAACTGGACTCACTGGAGAGGTTCAAATCATAGAGAGTTAGAGTGTCAGTCCTCTTGTACTTAAGTGGGCATTGTGCCTCTTGTATTATATTCGGATGCAATTTCTGTGTTTCATCGTCAATAAGAAGGTCCATGGGATACTGTTATCCTGAAGTGAAGCATCGGATTCTAAAACTGGACTCACAGGAGAGGTTCAAATCGTAGAGAGTTAGAGTGTCAGTCCTCCCGTACTTAAGTCGGCATTGTGCTTTTTGTAATAAATTCAATTGCAATTTCTGTGTTTCGTCGTCAGTAAGAGGGTCCAAGGGATACAGTAAACCTGAAGTGAAGCATCGGAATCTAAAACTGGACTCACACAAGAGGTTCAAATCATAGAAAGTTAGTGTGTCAGTCCTCTTGTACTTAAGTCGGCATTGTGCCTTTTGTATTAAATTCGGATGCAATTTCTGTGTTTCTTCGTCAATAAGAAGGTCCAAGGGATACAGTAAACCTGAAGTGAAGCATCGAAATCTAAAACTGGACTCACAGGAGAGGTTCAAATCATAGAGAGTTAGAGGGTCAGTCCTCTTGTACTTAAGTCGGCATTGTGCCTTTTGTATTAAACTCGGATGCAATTTCTGTGTATCATCGTCAGTAAGA
Source organism: Schistocerca americana (assembly GCF_021461395.2). Lineage (NCBI taxonomy): Eukaryota > Metazoa > Arthropoda > Insecta > Orthoptera > Acrididae > Schistocerca > Schistocerca americana. The sequence goes on from NC_060130.1 coordinate 73,891,805, forward strand.
AGGTCCAAGGGATACAGTAAACCTGAAGTGAAGCATCGGAATCTAAAACTGGACTCACAGGAGAGGTTAAAATCATAGATAGTTAGAGTGTCAGTCCTCTTGTACTTAAGCCGGCATTGTGCCTTTTGTATTGAATTTGGATGCAATTTCTGTGTTTCATCGTCAATAAGAAGGTCCAAGGGATGCAGTAAACCTGAAGTGAAGCATCGGAATCTAAAACTGGACTCACATTAGAGGTTCAAATCAAAGAGAGTTAGTGTGTCAGTCCTCTTGTACTTAATTGGGCATTGTGCCTCTTGTATTATATTCGGATGCAATTTCTGTGTTTCATCGTCAATAAGAAGGTCCAATGGATACAGTAAACCTGAAGTGAAGCATCGGAATCTAAAACTGGACTGACAGGAGAGGTTCAAATCATAGAAAGTTAGAGTGTCAGTCCTCTTGTACTTAAGTCGGCATTGTGCCTTTTGTATTAAATTCGGATGCAATTTCTGTGTTTCATCGTCAATTAGAAGGTCCAAGGGATACAGTACACCTGAAGTGAAGCATCGGGATCTAAAACTGGACTCACAGTAGAGGTTCAATTCATAGAGAGTTAGAGTGTCAGTCCTCTTGTATTTAAGTCGGCATTGTGCCTTTTGTATTAAATTCGGATGCAATTTCTGTGTTTCATCGTCAATAAGAGGGTCCAAGGGATACAGTAAACCTGGAGTGAAGCATCGGAATCTGAAACTGGACTCACATTAAAGGTTCAAATCATAGAGGGTTAGAGTGTCAGTCCTCTTGTACTTAAGTGGGCATTGTGCATTTTGTATTAAATTCGGATGCAATTTCTGTGTTTCTTTGTAAATAAGAAGGTCCAAGGGATACAGTAAACCTGAAGTGAAGCATCGGATTCTAATACTGGACTCACAGGAGAGGATCAAATCATAGAAAGTTAGAGTGTCAGTCCTCTCGTACTTAAGTCGTCATTGTGCCTTTTGTATAAAATTCGGATGCAATTTCTGTGTTTCGTCAACAATAAGAAGGTCCTAGGGATACAGTAAACGTGAAGTGTAGCATCGGAATCTAAAACTGGACTCCCAGGAGTTGTTCAAATCATAGAGAGTTAGAGTGTCAGTCCTCTTGTACTTAAGTCATCATTGTGCCTTTTGTATTAAATTCGGTTGCACATTCTGTGTTTCATCGTCAATAAGAAGGTCCAATGGATACAGTAAACCTGAAGTGAAGCATCGGAATCTAAAACTGGACTAACAGGAGAGGTTCAAATTATAGAAAGTTAGAGTGTCAGTCCTCTTGTACTTAAGTCGGCATTGTGCTTTTTGTATTCAATTCGGAAGCAATTTCTGTGTTTCATCGTCAATAAGAAGGTCCAAGGGATACAGTAATCCTGAAGTGAAGCATCGCATTATAAAACTGGACTCACAGGACAAGTTCAAATCATAAAAAATTAGAGTGTCAGTCCTCTTGTACTTAAGTCGGCATTGTGCCTTTTGTATTAAATTCGGATGCAATTTCTGTGTTTCATCGTCAATTAAAAGGTCCAAGGAAGACAGTAAACCTGAAGTGAAGCATCGGAATCTAAAACTGGGGTCACAGGTGAGGTTCAAATCATAGAGAGTTACAGTGTCCGTCCTCTTGTATTTAAGTCGGCATTGTGCCATTTGTATTAAATTCGGATGCAATTTCTGTGTTTCATCGTCAATAAGAAGATCCAAGGGATACAGTAATCCTGAAGTGAAGCATCGGATTCTAAAACTAGACTCACAGGAGAGGTTCAAATCATAGAAAATTAGAGTGTCTGCCCTCTTGTACTTAAGTCGGCATTGTGCCTTTTGTATTAAATTCTGATGCAATTTCTGTGTTTCATCGTCAATTAGAAGGTCCAAGGGATACAGTACACCTGAAGTGAAGCATCGGGATCTAAAACTGGACTCACAGTAGAGGTTCAAATCATAGAGAGTTAGAGTGTCAGTCCTCTTGTATTTAAGTCGGCATTGTGCCTTTTGTATTAAATTCGGTTGCACATTCTGTATTTCATCGCCAATAAGAAGGTCCAAGGTATACAGTAAACCTGAAGTGAAGCATCGGAATCTAAAACTGGACTCACAGGGGAGGTTCAAATCATAGAAATTTAATGTGTCGGTCCTCTTTTAATTAAGTCGCCATTGTGCATTTTGTATTAAATTCGGACGCAATTTCTGTTTTTCTTCGTAAATAAGAATGTCCAAGCGATACAGTAAACCTGAAGTGAAGCATCGGAATCCAAAACTGGACTCTTTGGAGAGGTTCAAATCACAGAAAGTTAGAGTGTCAGTGCTCTTGTACTTAAGTCGACATTGAGCCTTTCGAATTGAATTCGGATGCAATTTCTGTGTTTCATCGTCAATAAGAGGGCACAAGGGATACAGTAAACCTGAAGTGAAGCATCTGAATCTAAAACAGGACTCATATTAAAGGTTCAAATAATAGAGAGTTAGAGTGTCAGTCCTCTTGTACTTAAGTCGGCATTGTGTTATTTGTATTAAATTCGGATGCCATTTCTGTGTTTCATCGTCAATAAGAAGATCCAAGGGATATAGTAAACCTGAAGTGAAGCATCGGAGTTTAAAACTGGACTCACAGGAGAGGTTCTAATCATAGAAAGTTAGAGTGTCAGTCCTCTTGTACTTAAGTCGGCATTGTGCCTCTTGTATTAAATTCGGATGCAATTTCTGTGTTTCATCGTCAATAAGAAGGTCCAACGGATACAGTAAACCTGGACTGAAGCATCGGAAACTAAAAATGGACACAAAGGAGTGGTTCAAATCATAGAAAGTTTGATTAACAGTCCTCTTGTACTTAAGACAGCATTGTGCCTTTTGTATTAAATTCGGGCGCAATTTCTGTTTTTCATCGTAAATAGGAATGTCCAAGGGATACAGTAAACATGAAGTGAAGCATCGGAATCTAAAACTGGACTCACAGGAGAGGTTCAAATCAAAAAAAGTTAGAGTGTCAGTGCTCTTGTACTTAAGTCGACTTTGTGCCATTCGCATTAAATTCGGATGCAATTTCTGTGTTTCATCTTCATTAAGAAGGTCCAAGGGATACAGTAAACCTGAAGAGAAGTATCGGAATCTAAAACTGCACTCACAGGGGAGTTTCAAATCATAGAGAGTTAGAGTGTCAGTCCTCTTGTACTTGAGTCGGAATTGGGCCTTTTGTATTAAATTCGGATGCAATTCCTGTGTTTCATCGTCAATAAGAAGATCCAAGGGATATAGTAAACCTGAAGTGAAGCATCGGAGTTTAAAACTGGACTCACAGGAGAGGTTCAAATCATAGAAAGTTAGAGTGTCAGTCCTCTTGTACTTAAGTCGGCATTGTGCCTTTGGTATTAAATTCGGATGCAATTTCTGTGTTTCATCGTCGATAAGAAGGTCCAAGGGATACAGTAAACCTGGATTGAAGCATCGGAAACTAAAAATGGACGTAAAGGAGTGGTTCAAATCATAGAAAGTTAGAGTGTCAGTCCTCTTGTACTTAAGACAGCATTGTGCCTTTTGTATTAAATTCGGATGCAATATCTGTGTTTCATCGTCAATAAGAAGGTCCAACGGATACAGTAAACCTGAAGTGAAGCATCCGAATCTAAAGCTGAACTCACAGGAGAGGTTCAAATAATAGAAAGATAGAGTGTCAGTCCTCTTGTACTTAAGTCGGCATTGTGCCTTTTGTACTAAATTCGGGTGCAATTTCTGTGTTTCATCGTCAATAAGAAGACCCAAGGGATACAGTAAACCTGAAGTGAAGCACCGGAATCTAAAACTGGACTCACACGAGAGGTTCGAATCATAGAGATTTAGAGTGTCAGTCCTCTTGTACCTAAGTGGGCATTGCGCCTTTTGTATTAAATTCGGTTGCAATAACTGTGTTTCATCGTCAATAAGAAGGTCCAAGGGATACAGTAAACCTGAAGTGAAGCATCGGAATCTAAAACTGGACTCACAGGAGAGGTTCAAATCATAGAGAGTTAGGGTGTCAGTCCTCTTGTACTTAAGTGGACATTGTGCCTTTTGTATTAAATTCGGATGCAATTTCTGTGTTTCATCGTCAATAAGAAGGTCCAAGCGATACAGTAAACCTGAGGTGCAGCATCGGAATCTAAAACTGGTCTAACAGGAGAGGTTCTAATCATAGAGAGTTATGGTGTCAGTCCTCTTGTGCTTAAGTCGGCCTTGTGCCTCTTGTATTGAATTCGGATGCAATTTCTGTGTTTTCGTCAATAAGAAGGTCCATGGGATACAGTAAACCTGAAGTGAAGCATCGGATTGTAAAACTGGACTCACAGGAGAGGTTCAAATCATAGAATGTTACAGAGTCAGTCCTCCTGTACTTAAGTTGACATTGTGCTTTTGTATTAAATTCGGATGCAATTTCTGTGTTTCATCGTCAATAAGAAGGTCCAAGGTATACAGTAAACCTGAAGTGAAGCATCGGAGTCTAAAACTGGACCCACAGGAGAGGTTCAAATCATAGAAAGTTAGAGTGTCAGTCCTCTTGTACTTAAGTCGGCATTGTGCCTTTGGCATTAAATTCGGATGCAATTTCTGTGCTTCATCGTCAATAAGAAGGTCCAAGGGATACAGTAAACCTCGTTTGAAGCATCGGAAACTAAAACTGGACACAAAGGAGAGGTTCACATCATAGAAAGTTAGAGTGTCAGTCCTCTTGTACTTAAGACAGCATTGTGCCTTTTGTATTAAATTCGGATGCAATATCTGTGTTTCATCGTCAATAAGAAGGTCCAAGGGATACAGTAATTTTGAAGTGAAGCATCCGAATCTAAAACTGAACTCACAGGAGAGGTTCAAATTATAGAAAGATAGAGTGTCAGTCCTCTTGTACTTAAGTCGGCATTGTGCCTTTTGTATTAAATTCCGGTGCAATTTCTGTGTTTCATCGTCAATAAGAAGGCCCAAGGGATACTGTAAACCTGAAGTGAAGCATCGGAATCTAAAACTGGACTCACACGAGAGGTTCAAATCATAGAGAGTTAGAGTGTCAGTCCTCTAGTACCTAAGTGGGCATTGCGCCTTTTGAATTTAATTCGGATGCAATTTCTGTGTTTCATCGTCAATAAGAAGGTCCAAGGGATACAGTAAACCTGAAGTGAAGCATCGGAATCTAAAACTGGACTCACAGGAGAGGTTCAAATCATAGAGAGTTAGAGTGTCAGTCCTCCTGTACTTAAGTGGGCATTGTGAGTTTTGTATTAAATTCGGATGCAATTTCTGTGTTTCATCGTCAATAAGAAGGTCCAAGCGTTACAGTAAACCTGAGGTGAAGCATCGGAATCTAAACCTGGTCTAACAGGAGAGGTTCAAATCATAGAGAGTTATGGTGTCAGTCCTCTTGTACTTAGGTCGGCTATGTGCCTCTTGTATTAAATTCGGGTGCAATATCTGTGTTTCATCGTCAATAAGAAGGTCCATGGGATGCTGTAATCCTGAAGTGAAGCATCGGATTCTAAAACTGGACCCACAGGAGAGGTTCAAATCGTAGAGAGTTAGAGTGTCAGTCCTCTCGTACTAAAGTCGGCATTGTGCTTTTTGTAATAAATTCAATTGCAATTTCTGTGTTTCGTCGTCAGTAAGAGGGTCCAAGGGATACAGTAAACCTGAAGTGAAGCATCGGAATCTAAAACTGGACTCACACAAGAGGTTCAAATCATAGAAAGTTAGAGTGTCAGTCCTCTTGTACTTAAGTCGGCATTGTGCCTTTTGTATTAAATTCGGATGCAATTTCTGTGTTTCATCGTCAATAAGAAGGTCCAAGGGATACAGTAAACCTGAAGTGAAGCATCGAAATCTAAAACTGGGCTCACAGGAGAGGTTCAAATCATAGTGAGTTAGAGTGTCAGTCCTCTTGTACTTAAGTCGGCATTGTGCCTTTTGTATTAAACTCGGATGCAATTTCTGTGTTTCATCGTCAATAAGAAGGTCCAAGGGATACAGTAAACCTGAAGTGAAGCATCGGAATCTAAAACTGGACTTACAGGAGAGGTTCAAATCATAGAAAGATAGAGTGTCAGTCCTCTTGTACTTAAGTCGGCATTGTGCCTTTTGTATTAAATTCCGGTGCAATTTCTGTGTTTCATCGTCAATAAGAAGGCCCAAGGGATACTGTAAACCTGAAGTGAAGCATCGGAATCTAAAACTGGACTCACATGAGAGGTTCAAATCATAGAGAGTTAGAGTGTCAGTCCTCTTGTACCTAAGTAGGCATTGCGCCTTTTGAATTTAATTCGGATGCAATTTCTGTGTTTCATCGTCAATAAGAAGGTCCAAGGGATACAGTAAACCTGAAGTGAAGCATCGGAATCTAAAACTGGACTCACAGGAGAGGTTCAAATCATAGAGAGTTAGAGTGTCAGTCCTCCTGTACTTAAGTGGGCATTGTGCCTTTTGTATTAAATTCGGATGCAATTTCTGTGTTTCATCGTCAATAAGAAGGTCCAAGCGATACAGTAAACCTGAGGTGAAGCATCGGAATCTAAAACTGGTCTAACAGGAGAGGTTCAAATCATAGAGAGCTATGGTGTCAGTCCTCTTGTACTTAGGTCGGCCTTGTGCCTCTTGTATTAAATTCGGGTGCAATATCTGTGTTTCATCGTCAAGAAGAAGGTCCATGGGATGCTGTAATCCTGAAGTGAAGCATCGGATTCTAAAACTGGACTCACAGGAGAGGTTCAAATCGTAGAGAGTTAGAGTGTCAGTCCTCTCGTACTAAAGTCGGCATTGTGCTTTTTGTAATAAATTCAATTGCAATTTCTGTGTTTCGTCGTCAGTAAGAGGGTCCAAGGGATACAGTAAACCTGAAGTGAAGCATCGGAATCTGAAACTGGACTCACACAAGAGGTTCAAATCATAGAAAGTTAGAGTGTCAGTCCTCTTGTACTTAAGTCGGCATTGTGCCTTTTGTATTAAATTCGGATGCAATTTCTGTGTTTCATCGTCAATAAGAAGGTCCAAGGGATACAGTAAACCTGAAGTGAAGCATCGAAATCTAAAACTGGACTCACAGGAGAGGTTCAAATCATAGTGAATTAGAGTGTCAGTCCTCTTGTACTTAAGTCGGCATTGTGCCTTTTGTATTAAACTCGGATGCAATTTCTGTGTTTCATCGTCAATAAGAAGTGCAAGGAATACAGTAAACCTGAAGTGAAGCATCGGATTCTAAAACTGGACTCACAGGAGAGGTTCAAATCGTAGAGAGTTAGAGTGACAGTCCTCTTGTACTTGAGTCGGCATTGTGAATGTTGTATTAAATTCGGTTGCAATTTCTGAGTTTCATCGTCAGTAAGAGGGTCCAAGGGATACAGTAAACCTTAAGTGAAACATCGGAATCTAAAACTGGACTCACAGGAGAGGTTCAATTCATAGAGAGTTAGAGTGTCAGTCCTCTTGTACTTAAGTCGACATTGTGCCTTTTGTATTAAATTCGGATGCAATTTCTGTGTTTCATCGTCAATAAGAAGGTCTAATTGATACAGTAAACCTGAAGTGAAGCATCAGACAACTAAGACTGGACTCACAGGAGGGATTCAAATCATAGAAAGTTAGAGTGTCAGTGCCCTTGTACTTAAGTCGGCATTGTGCCTTTTGTATTAAATTCGGATGCTATTTCGGTGTTTCATCGTCAACAAGAAGGTCAAAGGGATACAGTAAACCTGAAGTGAAGCATCGGAATCTAAAGCTGGACTCACAGGAGAGGTTCAAATCACAGAGAGTTAGAGGGTCAGTCCTCTTGTACTTAAGTCGGCATTGTGCCTTTTGTATTAAATTTGGATGCAATTTCTGTGTTTCATCGTCGATAAGAAGGTCCAAGGGATGCAGTAAACCTGAAGTGAAGCATCGGAATCTAAAACTGAACTCACTGGAGAGGTTTAAATCATAGAAAGTTAGAGTGTCAGACCTCTTGTACTTAAGTCGGCATTGTACCTTTTGTATTCAAATCGGATGCATATTCTGTGTTTCATCGTCGATAAGAAGGTCCAAGGGATATAGTTAACCTGAAGTGAGGCATCGGAATTTAAAACTGGACTCACAGGAGAGGTTCAAATCATAGAGTGTCAGAGTGTCAGTCCTCTTATACATATGTCGTCATTGTGCCTTTTGTATTAATTTCGGATACAATTACTGTGTTTCATCGTCAATAAGAAGGTCTAAGGCATACAGTAAACCTGAAGTGAAGCATCGGAATCTAAAACTGGACTCACTGGAGAGGTTCAAATCATAGGGACTTAGAGTGTCAGTCCTCTTGTACTTAAGTCGGCATTGTGCCTATTGTATTAAATTCGGTTGCAATATCTGTGTTTCATCGTCAACAAGAAGGTTTAAGGGATACAGTTAACCTGAAGTGTAGCATCGGAATCTAAAACTGGACTCACAGGAGAGGTTCAAATCATAGAAAGTTAGAATGTCAGTTCTCTTGTACTTAAGTCGGCTTTGTGCAATTTGTATTAAATTCGGATGCAATTTCTGTGTTTCATCGTCAATAAGAAGGTCCAAGGAATTCAGTAAACCTGAAATGAAGCATCGGAATCTAAAACTGGACTCACAATAGAGGTCCAAATCATAGAACGTTAGAGTGTCAGTCGTCTTGTACTTAAGTCGGCAATGTGCCCTTTGTATTAAATTCGGATGCAATTTCTGTGTTTCATCGTCAATAAGAAGGTCCAAGGGATACAGTAAACCTGAAGGGAAGCATCTGAATCGAAAACTGGGCTCACATGAGAGGTTCAAATCACACACAGTTAGGGTGTCAGTCCACTTGTACTTAATTCGGCATTGTGCCTTTTGTATTAAATTCGGATGCAATTTCTGTGTTTCAACGTCAATAAGAAAGTCCAAGGGATACAGTAAACTTGAAGTGATCAATCGGAATCTAAAAGTGGACTCACAGGAGAGGTTCAAATCATAGAAAGTTAGAGTGTCAGTCCTCTTGTACTTAAGTTGGCATTGTGCCTTTTGTATTAAATTTGGGTGCAATTTCTGTGTTTCATCGTCAATAAGAAGGTCCAAGGGATACAGTAAACCTGAAGTGAAGCATCGGAATCTAAAACTGGACTCACAGGAGAGGTTCAAATCATAGAAAGTTAGTGTGTCACTCCTCTTGTACATTAATAGGCATTGTGCCTTTTGTATTAAATTCGGATGCAATTTCTGTGTTTCATCGTCAATAAGTAGGTCCAAGGGATACAGTAAACCCGAAGTGAAGAATCGGAATCGAAAACTGGACTCACAGAAGAGGTTCAAATCATAGAAAGTTAGAGTGTCAGTCCTCTTGTACTTAAGTCGGCATTGTGCCTTTTGTATTAAATTTGGATGCAATTTCTGTGTTTCATCGTCTATAAGAAGGTCGAAGGGATACAGTAAACCTGAAATGAAGCTTCGGAATCTAAAACTGAACTCACAGGAGAGGTTCAAATCATAGAAAGTTAGAGTGTCAGACCTCTTGTACTTAAGTCGGCATTGTGACTTTTGTATTCAAATCGGATTCATTTTCTGTGTTTCATCTTCAATAAGAAGGTCCAAGGGATACAGTTAACCTGAAGTGAAGCATCGGAATCTAAAACTGGACTCACAAGAGATGTTCAAATCATAGAGTGTTAGAGAGTCAGTCCTCTTGTACATATGTCGTCATTGTGCCTTTTGTATTAAATTCGGATACAATTTCTGTGTTTCATCGTCAATAAGAAGGTCTAAGGGATACAGTAAACCTGAAGTGAAGCATCGCAATCTAAAACTGGACTCACAGGAGAGGTTCAAATCATAGCGAGTTAGAGTGTCAGTCCTCTTGTGCATAAGTCGACATTGTGCCTTTTGTATTAAAATCGGATGCAATATCTGTGTTTCATCGTCAATAAGAAGGTCTAATGGATACATTATACATGAAGTGAAGCATCGGAAACTAAGACTGGACTCACAGGAGAGGTTCAAATCATAGAAAGTTAGAGTGTCAGTGCTCTTGTACTTAAGTCGGCATTGTGCTTTTTGTATTAAATTTTGATGCAATTTCTGTGTTTCATCGTCAATAAGAAGGTCGAAGGCATACAGTAAACCTGAAGTCAAGCATCGGAATCTAAAACTGGACTCACAGGAGAGGTTGATATCATAGAAAGTTAGAGTGTCAGTCCTCTTGTACTTAAGTTGGCATTGTGCCTTTCGTATTAAATTCGGATGCAATTTCTGTGTTTCATCGTCAATAAGAAGGTCCGAGGGATACAGTAAACCTGAAGTGAAGCATCGGAATCTAAAACTGGACTCACAGGAGAGGTTCAAATCATAGAAAGTTGGAGTGTCAGTCCTCTTGTACTTAAGTCGGCATTGTGCCTTTTGTATTAAATTCGGATGCAATTTCTTTGTTTCATCGTCAATAAGAAGGTCCGAGGGATACAGTAAACCCGAACTGAGGAATCGGAATCGAAAACTGGACTCAAAGAAGAGGTTCAAACCATAGAATGTTAGAGTGTCAGTCCTCTTGTACATAAGTCGGCATTGTGCCTTTTGTATTAAATTCGGATGCAATTTCTGTGTTTCATGGTCAATAAGAAGGTCCAAGGGATACAGTAAACCTGAAGTGAGGCATCGGAATCTAAAACTGGACTCACAGGAGAGGTTTAAATCATAGAGAGTTAGAGTGTCAGTCCGCTTGTACTTAAGTCGGCATTATGCCTTTTGTATTAAATTCGGATGCAATTTCTGTGTTTCATCGTCAATAAGGAGGTCCAAGGGATACAGTAAACCTGAAGTGAAGCAACGGAATCTAAAACTGGACTCACAGGAGAGGTTCAAATCATAGAGAGTTAGAGTGTCAGTCCTCTTGTACTTAAGTCGGCATTGTGCCATTTGTATTAAATTTGGATGCAATTTCTGTGATTCATCGTCGATAAGAAGGTCGAAGGGATGCAGTAAACCTGAAGTGAAGCATCGGAATCTAAAACTGAACTCACAGGATAGGTTCAAATCATAGAAAGTGAGAGTGTCAGTCCTCTTGTACTTAAGTCGGCATTGTGCCTTTTGTATTAAATTCGGATGCAATTTCTGTGTTTCATCGTCAATAAGAAGGTCCAAGGAATACAGTAAACCTGAAATGAAGCATCGGAATCTAAAACTGGACTCACAATAGAGGTCCAAATCATAGAACGTTAGAGTGTCAGTCGTCTTGTACTTAAGTCGGCAATGTGCCCTTTGTATTACATTCGGATGCAATTTCTGTGTTTCATCGTCAATAAGAAGGTCCAAGGGATACAGTAAACCTGAAGGGAAGCATCTGAATCGAAAACTGGGCTCACATGAGAGGTTCAAATCACACACAGTTAGGGTGTCAGTCCACTTGTACTTAATTTGGCATTGTGCCTTTTGTATTAAATTCGGATGCAATTTCTGTGTTTCATCGTCAATAAGATGGTCCAAGGGATACAGTAAACCTGAAGTGAAGCATCGGAATCTAAAGCCGGACTCACAGGAGAGGTTCAAATCACAGAGAGTTAGAGTGTCAGTCCTCTTGTACATAAGTCGTCATTGTGCCTTTTGTATTAAATTCGGATGCAATTTCTGTGTTTCAACGTCAATAAGAAAGTCCAAGGGATACAGTAAACTTGAAGTGATCAATCGGAATCTAAAAGTGGACTCACAGGAGAGGTTCAAATCATAGAAAGTTAGTGTGTCACTCCTCTTGTACATTAATAGGCATTGTGCCTTTTGTATTAAATTCGGATGCAATTTCTGTGTTTCATCCTCAATAAGAAGGTCCAAGGGATACAGTAAACCCAAAGTGAAGAATCGGAATCGAAAACTGGACTTACAGAAGAGGTTAAAATCATAGAAAGTTAGAGTGTCAGTCCTCTTGTACTTAAGTCGTAATTGTGCCTTTTGTATTAAATTCGGATGCAATTTCTGTGTTTCATGGTCAATAAGAAGGTCCAAGGGATACAGTAAACCTAAAGTGAGGCATCGGAATTTAAATTGGACTCACAGGAGAGGTTTAAATCATAGAGAGTTAGAGTGTCAGTCCTCTTGTACTTAATTCGGCATTATGTCTTTGTATTAAATTCGGATGCAATTTCTGTGTTTCACCCTCAATATTAAGGTCCAAGGGATACAGTAAACCTGAAGTGAAGCATAGGAATCTAAAACTGGACTCACAGGAGAGGTTCAAATCATAGAAAGTTAGAGTGTCAGTCCTCTTGTACTTAAGTCGGCATTGTGCCTTTTGTATTAAATTTGGATGCAATTTATGTGTTTCATCGTCTATAAGAATGTCGAAGGGATACAGTAAACCTGAAATGAAGCTTCAGAATCTAAAACTGAACTCACAGGAGAGGTTCAAATCATAGAAAGTTAGAGTGTCAGACCTCTTGTACTTAAGTCGGCATTGTGACTTTTGTATTCAAATCGGATGCATTTTCTGTGTTTCATCTTCAATAAGAAGGTCCAAGGGATACAGTTAACCTGAAGTGAAGCATCGGAATCTAAAACTGGACTCACAAGAGATGTTCAAATCATAGAGTGTTAGAGTGTCAGTCCTCTTGTACATATGTCGTCATTGTGCCTTTTGTATTAAATTCGGATACAATTTCTGTGTTTCATCGTCAATAAGAAGGTCTAAGGGATACAGTAAACCTGAAGTGAAGCATCGCAATCTAAAACTGGACTCACAGGAGAGGTTCAAATCATAGGGAGTTAGAGTGTCAGTCCTCTTGTGCATAAGTCGACATTGTGCCTTTTGTATTAAAATCCGATGCAATATCTGTGTTTCATCGTCAATAAGCAGGTCTAATGGATACATTATACATGAAGTGAAGCATCGGAAACTAAGACTGGACTCACAGGAGAGGTTCAAATCATAGAAAGTTAGAGTGTCAGTGCTCTTGTACTTAAGTCAGCATTGTGCCTTTTGTATTAAATTAGGATGCAATTTCTGTGTTTCATCGTCAATAAGAAGGTCGAAGGCATACAGTAAACCTGAAGTCAAGCATCGGAATCTAAAACTGGACTCACAGGAGAGGTTGATATCATAGAAAGTTAGAGTGTCAGTCCTCTTGTACTTAAGTTGGCATTGTGCCTTTTGTATTAAATTCGGATGTAATTTCTGTGTTTCATCGTCAATAAGAAGGTCCAAGGGATACAGTAAACCTGAAGTGAAGCATCGGAATCTAAAACTGGACTCACAGGAGAGGTTCAAATCATAGAAAGTTAGAGTGTCAGTCCTCTTGTACTTAAGTCGGCATTGTGCCTTTTGTATTAAATTCGGATGCAATTTCTTTGTTTCATCGTCAATAAGAAGGTCCGAGGGATACAGTAAACCCGAACTGAAGAATCGGAATCGAAAACTGGACTCACAGAAGAGGTTCAAACCATAGAATGTTAGAGTGTCAGTCCTCTTGTACATAAGTCGGCATTGTGCCTTTTGTATTAAATTCGGATGCAATTTCTGTGTTTCATGGTCAATAAGAAGGTCCAAGGGATACAGTAAACCTGAAGTGAGGCATCGGAATCTAAAACTGGACTCACAGGAGAGGTTTAAATCATAGAGAGTTAGAGTGTCAGTCCGCTTGTACTTAAGTCTGCATTATGCCTTTTGTATTAAATTCGGATGCAATTTCTGTGTTTCATCGTCAATAAGGAGGTCCAAGGGATACAGTAAACCTGAAGTGAAGCAACGGAATCTAAAACTGGACTCACAGGAGAGGTTCAAATCATAGAAAGTTAGAGTGTCAGTCCTCTTGTACTTAAGTCGGCATTTTGCCTTTTGTATCAAATTTGGATGCAATTTCTGTGTTTCATCATTAATAAGAAGGTCCAAGGGATGCAGTAAACCTGAAGTGAAGCATCGGAATCTGAAACTGGACTCACAGGAGAGGTTCAAATCATAGAGAGTTAGAGTGTCAGTCCTCTTGTACTTAAGTCGGCATTGTGCCATTTGTATTAAATTTGGATGCAATTTCTGTGATTCATCGTCGATAAGAAGGTCGAAGGGATGCAGTAAACCTGAAGTGAAGCATCGGAATCTAAAACTGAACTCACTGGAGAGGTTTAAATCATAGAAAGTTAGAGTGTCAGACCTCTTGTACTTATGTCGGCATTGTACCTTTTGTATTAAATTCGGATACAGTTACTGTGTTTCATCAACAATAAGAAGGTCTAAGGGATACAGTAAACCTGAAGTGAAGCATCGGAATCTAAAACTGGACTCACAGGAGAGGTTCAAATCATAGGGACTTAGAGTGTCAGTCCTCTTGTACTTAAGTCGGCATTGTGCCTATTGTATTTAATTCGGTTGAAATTTCTGTGTTTCATCGTCAACAAGAAGGTTCAAGGGATACAGTTAACCTGAAGTGTAGCATCGGAATCTAAACCTGGACTCACAGGAGAGATTCAAATCATAGTAAGTTAGAATGTCAGTTCTCTTGTACTTATGTCGGCTTTGTGCAATTTGTATTAAATTCGGATGCAATTTCTGTGTTTCATCGTCAATAAGAAGGTCCAAGGAATACAGTAAACCTGAAATGAAGCATCGGAATCTAAAACTGGACTCACAATAGAGGTTCAAATCATAGAACGTTAGAGTGTCAGTCGTCTTGTACTTAAGTCGGCAATGTGCCCTTTGTATTAAATTCGGATGCAATTTCTGTGTTTCATCATCAATAAGAAGGTCCAAGGGATACAGTAAACCTGAAGTGAAGCATCTGAATCGAAAACTGGACTCACAGGAGAGGTTCAAATCATAGATAGTTAGAGTGTCAGTCCTCTTGTACTTAAGCCGGCATTGTGCCTTTTGTATTAAATTCGGATGCAATTTCTGTGTTTCATCGTCAATAGGAAGGTCCAAGGGATACAGTAAACCTGAAGTGAAGCATCGGATTCTAAAACTGGACTCACAGGAGAGGTTCAAATCGTAGAGAGTTAGAGTGTCAGTCCTCTTGTACTTGAGTCGGCATTGTGAATGTTGTATTAAATTCGGTTGCAATTTCTGAGTTTCATCGTCAGTAAGAGGGTCCAAGGGATACAGTAAACCTGAAGTGAAACATCGGAATCTAAAACTGGACTCACAGGAGAGGTTCAAATCATAGAGCGTTAGAGTGTCAGTGCTCTTGTACTTAAGTCGTCATTGTGCCTGTTGTATCAATCTCGGATGCAATTTCTGTGTTTCATCGTCAATAAGAAGGTCTAATGGATACAGTAAACCTGAAGTGAAGCATCAGAAAACTAAGAGTGGACTCACAGGAGGGGTTCAAATCATAGAAAGTTAGAGTGTCAGTGCTCTTGTACTTAAGTCGGCATTGTGCCTTTTGTATTAAATTCGGATGCTATTTCTGTGTTTCATCGTCAACAAGAAGGTCAAAGGGATACAGTAAACCTGAAGTGAAGCATCGGAACCTAAAACTGGACTCACAGGAGAGGTTAAAATCATAGATAGATTGAGTGTCAGTCCTCTTGTATTTAAGTCGGCATTGTGCCTATTGTGCTAAATTCGGATGCAATTTCTGTGTTTCATCGTCAATAAGAAGGTCCAAGGGATACAGTAAACCTGTAGTAAAGCATCGGAATCTAAAACTGGACTCACAGGAAAGGTTCAAATCATAGGGAGTTTGAGTGTCAGTCCTCTTGTACTTAACTCGGCATTGTGCCGTTTGTACTAAATTCTGATTCAATTTCTGTGTTTCATCGTCAGTAAGAAGGTCCAAGGGATACAGTGAACCTGAAGTGAAGCATCGGAATCTAAAACTGGACTCACAGGAGAGCTTCAAATCATAGAAAGTTAGAGTGTCAGTCCTCTTGTACTTAAGTCGGCATTGTGCCTTTTGTATTAAATTTGGATGCAATTTCTATGTTTCACCGTCAATAAGAAGGTCCAAGGGATACGGTAAACCTGAAGTGAAGCATCGGAATCTAAGACTGAACTCACAGAAGAGGTTCAAATCATAGAAAGTTAGAGTGTCAGACCTCTTGCACTTAAGTCGGCATTGTGCCTTTTGTATTCAAATCGGATGAATTTTCTGTGTTTCATCGTCAATAAGAAGGTCCAAGGGATACAGTTATCCTGAAGTGAAGCTTCAGAATCTAAAACTGGACTCACAGGAGAGATTCAAATCATAGAGTGTTAGAGTGCCAGTCCTCTTGTACCTAAGTCGGCATTGCGCCTTTCGTGTTAAATTCGGATGCAATTTCTGTGTTTCATCGTCACTAAGAAGGTCAGGGGGATACAGTAAACCTGAAGTGAAGCATTGGAATCTAAAACTGGACTCACAGGAGAGGTTCCAATCATAGAGAGTCAGAGAGTCAGTCCGCTTGAACTTAAGTCGGCATTGTGCCGTTTGTACTAAATTCGGATTCAATTTCTGTGTTTCATCGTCAATAAGAAGGTCGAAGGGATACAGTAAACCTGAGGTGAAGCATCGGAAACTAAAACTGGACTCTCAGGAGAGGTTCAAATCATAGAAAGTTAGAGTGTCAGTCCTCTTGTACTTAAAACGGCATTGTGCCTTTTGTATTAAATTTGGATGCAATTTCTGTGTTTCATCGTCAATAAGAAGGTCCAAGGGATACAGTAAACCAGAAGTGAAGCATCGGAATCTAAAACTGGACTCACAGGAGAGGTTCAAATCATAGAAAGTTAGAGAGTCAGTCCTCTTGTACTTAATCCGGCATTGTGCCATTTGTATTAAATGCGGATGCAATTTCTGTGTTTCATAGTCAATAAGAAGGTCCAAGGGATACAGTAAACCTGAAGTGAAACATCGGATTCTAAAACTGGACTCACAGGAGAGGTTCTAATCGTAGAGAGTTAGAGTGTCAGTCCTCTTGTACTTAAGTTGGCATTGTGAATGTTGTATAAATTTCGGTTGCAATGTCTGAGTTTCATCGTCAGTAAGAGGGTCCAAGGGATACAGTAAACCTGAAGTGAAGCTTCGGAATCTAAATCTGAACTCACAGGAGAGGTTCAAATCATAGAAAGTTAGAGTTTCAGACCTCTTGTTCTTAAGTCGGCATTGTGACTTTTGTATTCAAATCGGATGCATTTTCTGTGTTTCATCGTCTATAAGAAGGTCCAAGGGATATAGTTAACCTGAAGTGAGGCATCGCAATCTAAAACTGGACTCACAGGAGAGGTTCAAATCATACAGTGTCAGAGTGTCAGTCCTCTTGTACATATGTCGTCATTGTGCCTTTTGTATTAAATTCGGATACAATTACTGTGTTTCATCGACAATAAGAAGGTCTAAGGGATGCAGTAAACCTGAAGTGAAGCATCGGAATCTAAAACTGGACTCACAGGAGAGGTTCAAATCATAGAAAGTTAGAGTGTCAGTCCTTATGTACATAAGTCGGCATTGTGCCTTTTGTATTAAATTCGGATGCAATTTTTGTGTTTCATCGTCAATAAGAAGGTGCAAGGGATACAGTAAACCCGAAGTGAAGAATCGGAATCGAAAACTGGACTTACAGAAGAGGTTAAAATCATAGAAAGATAGAGTGTCAGTCCTCTTGTACTTAAGTCGGCATTATGCCTTTGTATTAAATTCGGATGCAATTTCTGTGTTTCACCGTCAATAAGAAGGTCCAAGGGATACAGTAAACCTGAAGTGAAGCATCGGAATCTAAAACTGGACTCACAGGAGAGGTTCAAATCATAGCAAGTTAGAGTGTCAGTCCTCTTGTACTTAAGTCGGCATTGTGCCATTTGTATTAAATTTGGTTGCAATTTCTGTGTTTCATCGCCTATAAGAAGGTCCAAGGGATACAGTAAACCTGAAGTGAAGCTTCGGAATCTAAAACTGAACTCACAGGAGAGGTTCAAATCGTAGAAAGTCAGAGTTTCAGACCTCTTGTTCTTAAGTCGGCATTGTGACTTTTGTATTCAAATCGGATGCATTTTCTGTGTTTCATCGTCTATAAGAAGGTCCAAGGGATATAGTTAACCTGAAGTGAGGCATCGCAATCTAAAACTGGACTCACAGGAGAGGTTCAAATCATACAGTGTCAGAGTGTCAGTCCTCTTGTACATATGTCGTCATTGTGCCTTTTGTATTAAATTCGGATACAATTACTGTGTTTCATCGACAATAAGAAGGTCTAAGGGATGCAGTAAACCTGAAGTGAAGCATCGGAATCTAAAACTGGACTCACAGGAGAGGTTCAAATCATAGAAAGTTAGAGTGTCAGTCCTTATGTACATAAGTCGGCATTGTGCCTTTTGTATTAAATTCGGATGCAATTTTTGTGTTTCATCGTCAATAAGAAGGTGCAAGGGATACAGTAAACCCGAAGTGAAGAATCGGAATCGAAAACTGGACTTACAGAAGAGGTTAAAATCATAGAAAGATAGAGTGTCAGTCCTCTTGTACTTAAGTCGGCATTCTGCCTTTTTGTATTAAATTAGGTTGCAATTTCTGTGTTTAATCGCCTATAAGAAGGTCCAAGGGATACAGTAAACCTGAAGTGAAGCTTCGGAATCTAAATCTGAACTCACAGGAGAGGTTCAAATCATAGAAAGTTAGAGTTTCAGACCTCTTGTTCTTAAGTCGGCATTGTGACTTTTGTATTCAAATCGGATGCATTTTCTGTGTTTCATCGTCTATAAGAAGGTCCAAGGGATATAGTTAACCTGAAGTGAGGCATCGCAATCTAAAACTGGACTCACAGGAGAGGTTCAAATCATACAGTGTCAGAGTGTCAGTCCTCTTGTACATATGTCGTCATTGTGCCTTTTGTATTAAATTCGGATACAATTACTGTGTTTCATCGACAATAAGAAGGTCTAAGGGATGCAGTAAACCTGAAGTGAAGCATCGGAATCTAAAACTGGACTCACAGGAGAGGTTCAAATCATAGAAAGTTAGAGTGTCAGTCCTTATGTACATAAGTCGGCATTGTGCCTTTTGTATTAAATTCGGATGCAATTTTTGTGTTTCATCGTCAATAAGAAGGTGCAAGGGATACAGTAAACCCGAAGTGAAGAATCGGAATCGAAAACTGGACTTACAGAAGAGGTTAAAATCATAGAAAGATAGAGTGTCAGTCCTCTTGTACTTAAGTCGGCATTATGCCTTTGTATTAAATTCGGATGCAATTTCTGTGTTTCACCGTCAATAAGAAGGTCCAAGGGATACAGTAAACCTGAAGTGAAGCATCGGAATCTAAAACTGGACTCACAGGAGAGGTTCAAATCATAGCAAGTTAGAGTGTCAGTCCTCTTGTACTTAAGTCGGCATTGTGCCTTTTGTATTAAATTTGGTTGCAATTTCTGTGTTTCATCGCCTATAAGAAGGTCCAAGGGATGCAGTAAACCTGAAGTGAAGCATCGGAATCTAAAACTGAACTCAC
The DNA here is from genome assembly GCF_021461395.2 of Schistocerca americana. Classification (NCBI taxonomy): domain Eukaryota; kingdom Metazoa; phylum Arthropoda; class Insecta; order Orthoptera; family Acrididae; genus Schistocerca; species Schistocerca americana. Next base: position 73,911,181 of record NC_060130.1, read on the forward strand.
TGGAGAGGTTTAAATCATAGAAAGTTAGAGTGTCAGACCTCTTGTACTTAAGTCGGCATTGTACCTTTCGTATTCAAATCGGATGCATTTTCTGTGTTTCATCGTCTATAAGAAGGTCCAAGGGATATAGTTAACCTGAAGTGAGCCATCGCAATCTAAAACTGGACTCACAGGAGAGGTTCAAATCATAGAGTGTCAGAGTGTCAGTCCTCTTGTACATATGTCGTCATTGTGCCTTTTGTATTAAATTCGGATACAATTACTGTGTTTCATCGACAATAAGAAGGTCTAAGGGATGCAGTAAACCTGAAGTGAAGCATCGGAATCTAGAACTGGACTCACAGGAGAGGTTCAAATCATAGGGAATTAGAGTGTCAGTCCTCTTGTACTTAAGTCGGCATTGTCCCTATTGTATTAAATTCGGTTGCAATTTCTGTGTTTCATCGTCAACAAGAACGTTCAAGGGATACAGTTAACCTGAAGTGTAGCATCGGAATCTAAAACTGGACTCACAGGAGAGGTTCAAATCATAGTAAGTTAGAATGTCAGTTCTCTTGTACTTATGTCGGCTTTGTGCAATTTGTATTAAATTCGGATGCAATTTCTGTGTTTCATCGTCAATAAGAAGGTCCAAGGAATACAGTAAACCTGAAATGAAGCATCGGAATCTAAAACTGGACTCACAATAGAGGTTCAAATCATAGAACGTTAGAGTGTCAGTCGTCTTGTACTTAAGTCGGCAATGTGCCCTTTGTATTAAATTCGGATGCAATTTCTGTGATCATCATCAATAAGAAAGTCCAAGGGATACAGTAAACCTGAAGTGAAGCATCTGAATCGAAAACTGGACTCACAGGAGAGGTTCAAATCATAGATAGTTAGAGTGCCAGTCCTCTTGTACTTAAGCCGGCATTGTGCCTTTTGTATTAAATTCGGATGCAATTTCTGTGTTTCGTCGTCAATAGGAAGGTCCAAGGGATACAGTAAACCTGAAGTGAAGCATCGGATTCTAAAACTGGACACGCAGGAGAGGTTCAAATCGTAGAGAGTTTGAGTGTCAGTCCTCTCGTACTTAAGTCGGCATTGTGCCTTTTGTATTTAATTTGGATGCAATTTCTATGTTTCACCGTCAATAAGAAGGTCCAAGGGATACGGTAAACCTGAAGTGAAGCATCGGAATCTAAAACTGAACTCACAGAAGAGGTTCAAATCATAGAAAGTTAGAGTGACAGACCTCTTGCACTTAAGTCGGCATTGTGCCTTTTGTATTCAAATCGGATGAATTATCTGTGTTTCATCGTCAGTAAGAGGGTCCAAGGGATAGAGTAAACCTGAAGTGAAACATCGGAATCTAAAACTGGACTCACAGGAGAGGTTCAAATCATAGAGAGTTAGAGTGTCAGTCCTCTTGTACTTAACTCGACATTGTGCCTTTTGTATTAAATTCGGATGCAATTTCTGTGTTTCATCGTCAATAAGAAGGTCTAATGAATACAGTAAACCTGAAGTGAAGCATCAGAAAACTAAGACTGGACTCACAGGAGGGGTTCAAATCATAGAAAGTTAGAGTTTCAGTGCTCTTGTACTTAAGTCGGCATTGTGCCTTTTGTATTAAATTCGGATGCTATTTCTGTGTTTCATCGTCAACAAGAAGGTCAAAGGGATACAGTAAACCTGAAGTGAAGCATCGGAATCTAAAACTGGACTCACAGGAGAGGTTAAAATCATAGATAGTTAGAGTGTCAGTCCTCTTGTACTTAAGTCGGCATTGTGCCTATTGTGCTAAATTCGGATGCAATTTCTGTGTTTCATCGTCAATAAGAAGGTCCAAGGGATACAGTAAACCTGAAGTAAAGCATCGGAATCTAAAACTGGACTCACAGGAGAGGTTCAAATCATAGAGAGTTTGAGTGTCAGTCCACTTGTACTTAACTCGGCATTGTGCCGTTTGTACTAAATTCGGATTCAATTTCTGTGTTTCATCGTCAATAAGAAGGTCCAAGGGATACAGTGAACCTGAAGTGAAGCATCAGGATCTAAAACTGGACTCACAGGAGAGCTTCAAATCATAGATAGTTAGAGTGTCAGTCCTCTTGTACTTAAGTCGGCATTGTGCCTTTTGTATTTAATTTGGATGCAATTTCTATGTTTCACCGTCAATAAGAAGGTCCAAGGGATACGGTAAACCTGAAGTGAAGCATCGGAATCTAAAACTGAACTCACAGAAGAGGTTCAAATCATAGAAAATTAGAGTGTCAGACCTCTTGCACTTAAGTCGGCATTGTGCCTTTTGTATTCAAATCGGATGAATTTTCTGTGTTTCATCGTAAATAAGAAGGTCCAAGGGATACAGTTATCCTGAAGTGAAGCTTCAGAAACTAAAACTGGACTCACAGGAGAGATTCAAATCATAGTGTGTTAGAGTGCCAGTCCTCTTGTACCTAAGTCGGCATTGCGCCTTTCGTGTTAAATTCGGATGCAATTTCTGTGTTTCATCGTCACTAAGAAGGTCCAGGGGATACAGTAAACCTGAAGTGAAGTATCGGAATCTAAAACTGGACTCACAGGAGAGGTTCAAATCATAGAGAGTCAGAGAGTCAGTCCGCTTGAACTTAAGTCGCCATTGTGCCGTTTGTACTAAATTCGGATTCAATTTCTGTGTTTCATCGTCAATAAGAAGGTCGAAGGGATACAGTAAACCTGAGGTGAAGCATCGGAAACTAAAACTGGATTCACAGGAGAGGTTCAAATCATAGAATGTTAGAGTGCCAGTCCTCTTGTACTTAAAACGGCATTGTGCCTTTTGTATTAAATTTGGATGCAATTTCTGTGTTTCATCGTCAATAAGAAGGTCCAAGGGATACAGTAAACCAGAAGTGAAGCATCGGATTCTAAAACTGGACTCACAGGAGAGGTTCAAATCGTAGAATGCTAGAGAGTCAGTCCTCTTGTACTTAATCCGACATTGTGCCTTTTGTATTAAAAGCGGAGGCAATTTCTGTGTTTCATCGTCAATAAGAAGGTCCAAGGGCTACAGTAAACCTGAAGTTAAACATCGGATTCTAAAACTGGACTCACAGGAGAGGTTCTAATCGTAGAGAGTTAGAGTGTCAGTCCTCTTGTACTTAAGTCGGCATTGTGAATGTTGTATAAATTTCGGTTGCAATTTCTGAGTTTCATCGTCAGTAAGAGGGTCCAAGGGATACAGTAAACCTGAAGTAAAGCATCGGAATCTAAGACTGGACGCACAGGAGAGGTTCAAATCATAGAGAGTTAGAGTGTCAGTCCTCTTGTACTAAAGTCGACATTGTGCCTTTTGTATTAAATTAGGATGCAATTTCTGTGTTTCATCGTCAATAAGAAGGTCTAATGGATACATTAAACCTGAAGTGAAGCATCGGAAACTAAGATTGGACACACAGGAGTGGTTCAAATCATAGAAAGTTAGAGTGTCAGTGCTCTTGTACTTAAGTCGGCATTGTGCTTTTTGTATTAAATTAGGATGCAATTTCTGTGTTTCATCGTCAATAAGAAGGTCGAGGGCATACAGTAAACCTGAAGTCAAGCATCGGAATCTAAAACTGGACTCACAGGAGATGTTCATATCATAGAAAGTTAGAGTGTCAGTCCTCTTGTACTTAAGTTGGCATTGTGCCTTTTGTATTAAATTCGGATGCAATTTCTGTGTTTCATCGTCAATAAGAAGGTCCAAGGAATACAGTAAACCTGAAGTGAAGCATCGGAATCTAAAACTGGACTCACAGGAGAGTTTCAAATCATAGAAAGTTAGAGTGTCAGTCCTTATGTACATAAGTCGGCATTGTGCCTTTTGTATTAAATTCGGATGCAATTTTTGTGTTTCATCGTCAATAAGAAGGTCCAAGGGATACAGTAAACCCGAAGTGAAGAATCGGAATCGAAAACTGGACTTACAGAAGAGGTTAAAATCATAGAAAGTTAGAGTGTCAGTCCTCTTGTACTTAAGTCGGCATTATGCCTTTGTATTAAATTCGGATGCAATTTCTGTGTTTCACCGGCAATAAGAAGGTCCAAGGGATACAGTAAACCTGAAGTGAAGCATCGGAATCTAAAACTGGACTCACAGGAGAGGTTCAAATCATAGCAAGTTAGAGTTGTCAGTCCTCTTGTACTTAAGTCGGCATTGTGCCTTTTGTATTAAATTTGGATGCAATTTCTGTGTTTCATCGTCTATAAGAAGGTCCAAGGGATACAGTAAACCTGAAGTGAAGCTTCGGAATCTAAAACTGAACTCACAGGAGAGGTTCAAATCATAGAAAGTTGGAGTGTCAGACCTCTTGTTCTTAAGTCGGCATTGTGAATTTTGTATTCAAATCGGATGCATTTTCTGTGTTTCATCTTCAATAAGAAGGTCCAAGGGATACAGTTAACCTGAAGTGAAGCATCGGAATCTAAAACTGGACTCACAGGAGAGGATCAAATCATAGAGTGTTAGAGTGTCAGTCCTCTTGTACATATGTCGTCATTGTGCCTTTTGTATTAAAATCGGATGCAATATCTGTGTTTCATCGTCAATAAGAAGGTCTAATGGATACATTATACCTGAAGTGAAGCATCGGAAACTAAGACTGGACTCACAGGAGAGGTTCAAATCATAGAAAGTTAGAGTGTCAGTGCTCTTGTACTCAAGTCGGCATTGTGCCTTTTGTATTAAATTAGGATGCAATTTCTGTGCTTCATCGTCAATAAGAAGGTCGAAGGCATACAGTAAACCTGAATTCAAGCATCGGAATCTAAAACTGGACTCACAGGAGAGGTTGATATCATAGAAAGTTAGAGTGTCAGTCCTCTTGTATTTAAGTTGGCATTGTGCCTTTTGTATTAAATTCGGATGCAATTTCTGTGTTTCATCGTCAATAAGTAGGTCCAAGGGATACAGTAAACCTGAAGTGAAGCATCGGAATCCAAAACTGGACTGACAGGAGAGGTTCAAATCACAGAAAGTTAGAGTGTCAGTCCTCTTGTACTTAATTCGGCATTGTGCCTTTTGTATTAAATTCGGATGCAATTTCTTTGTTTCATCGCCAATAAGAAGGTCCAAGGGATACAGTAAACCCGAACTGAAGAATCGGAATCTAAAACTGGACTCACAATAGAGGTTCAAATCATAGAAAGTTAGAGTGTCAGTGCTCTTGTACTCAAGTCGGCATTGTGCCTTTTGTATTAAATTAGGATGCAATTTCTGTGCTTCATCGTCAATAAGAAGGTCGAAGGCATACAGTAAACCTGAATTCAAGCATCGGAATCTAAAACTGGACTCACAGGAGAGGTTGATATCATAGAAAGTTAGAGTGTCAGTCCTCTTGTACTTAAGTTGGCATTGTGCCTTTTGTATTAAATTCGGATGCAATTTCTGTGTTTCATCGTCAATAAGTAGGTCCAAGGGATACAGTAAACCTGAAGAGAGGCATCGGAATCTAAAACTGCACTCACAGGAGAGGTTTAAATCATAGAAAGTTAGAGTGTCAGTGCTCTTGTACTTAAGTCGGCATTGTGCCTTTTGTATTAAATTGGGATGCAATTTCTGTGTTTCATCGTCAATAAGAAGGTCAAAGGGAAACAGTAAAACTGAAGTGAAACATCGGAATATAAAACTGGACTCACAGGAAAGTTTCAAATCATAGAAAGTTAGAGTGTCAGTCCTCTTGTACTTAAGTCGGCATTGTGCCTTTTCTATCAAATTTGGATGCAATTTCTGTGTTTCATCGTCGATGAGAAGGTCCAAGGGATGCAGTAAACCTGAAGTGAAGCATCGGAATCTAAAACTGAACTCACTGGAGAGGTTTAAATCATAGAAAGTTAGAGTGTCAGACCTCTTGTACTTAAGTCGGCATTGTACCTTTTGTATTCAAATCGGATGCATTTTCTGTGTTTCATCGTCGATAAGAAGGTCCAAGGGATATAGTTAACCTGAAGTGAGGCATCGGAATCTAAAACTGGACTCACAGGAGAGGTTCAAATCATAGAGTGTCAGAGTGTCAGTCCTCTTGTACATATGTCGTCATTGTGACTTTTGTATTAAATTCGGATACAATTACTGTGTTTCATCGTCAATAAGAAGGTCTAAGGGATACAGTAAACCTGAAGTGAAGCATCGGAATCTAAAACTGGACTCACAGGAGAGGTTTAAAGAATAGGGACTTAGAGTGTCAGTCCTCTTGTACTTAAGTCGGGATTGTGGCTATTGTATTAAATTCGGTTGCAATTTCTGTGTTTCATCGTCAACAAGAAGGTTTAAGGGATACAGTTAACCTTAAGTGTAGCATCGGAATCTAAAACTGGACTCACAGGAGAGGTTCAAATCATAGAAAGTTAGAATGTCAGTTCTCTTGTACTTAAGTCGGCTTTGTGCAATTTGTATTAAATTCGGATGCAATTTCTGTGTTTCATCGTCAATAAGAAGGTCCAAGGAATACAGTAAACCTGAAATGAAGCATCGGAATCTAAAACTGGACTCACAATAGAGGTTCAAATCATAGAACGTTAGAGTGTCAGTCGTCTTGTACTTAAGTCGGCAATGTGCCCTTTGTATTAAATTCGGATGCAATTTCTGTGTTTCATCATCAATAAGAAAGTCCAAGGGATACAGTAAACCTGAAGTGAAGCATCTGAATCGAAAACTAGACTCACATGAGAGGTTCAAATCACACACAGTTAGGGTGTCAGTCCACTTGTACTTAATTCGGCATTGTGCCTTTTGTATTAAATTCGGATGCAATTTCTGTGTTTCATCGTCAATAAGATGGTCCAAGGGATACAGTAAACCTGAAGTGAAGCTTCGGAATCTAAAGCTGGACTCACAGGAGAGGTTCATATCACAGAGAGTTAGAGTGTCAGTCCTCTTGTACATAAGTCGTCATTGTGCCTTTTGTATTAAATTCGGATGCAATTTCTGTGTTTCATCGTCAATAAGAAAGTCCAAGGGATACAGTAAACCTGAAGTGATCAATCGGAATCTAAAACTGGACTCACAGGAGAGGTTCAAATCATAGAAAGTTAGAGTGTCAGTCCTCTTGTACTTAAGTTGGCATTGTGCCTTTTGTATTAAATTCGGATGCAATTTCTGTGTTTCATCGTCAATAAGAAGGTCCAAGGGATACAGTAAACCTGAAGTGAAGCATCGGAATTTAAAACTGGACTCACAGGAGAGGTTCAAATCATAGAAAGTTAGAGTGTCATTCCTCTTGTACTTAAGTCGGCATTGTGCTTTTGTAATAAATTTGGATGCAATTTCTGTGTTTCATCGTCTATAAGAAGGTCGAAGGGATACAGTAAACCTGAAGTGAAGCTTCGGAATCTAAAATTGAACTCACAGGAGAGTTTCAAATCATTGAAAGTTAGAGTGTCAGTCCTCTTGTACTTAAGTCGGCATTGTGCCTTTTGTATCAAATTTGGATGCAATTTCTGTGTTTCATTGTCAATAAGAAGGTTTAAGGGGTACAGTAAACCTGAAGTGAAGCATCGAAATCTAAAACTGGACTCACAGGAGAGGTTAAAATCATAGATAGTTAGAGTGTCAGTCCTCTTGTACTTAAGTCGGCATTGTGCCTTTTGTGTTAAATTCGGATGCAATTTCTGTGTTTCATCGTCAATAAGAAGGTCCAAGGGATGCAGTAAACCTGAAGTGAAGCATCGGAATCTGAAACAGGACTCACAGGAGAGGTTCAAATCATAGAGAGTTAGAGGGTCAGTCCTCTTGTACTTAAGTCGGCATTGTGCCTTTTGTATTAAATTGGGATGCAATTTCTGTGTTTCATCGTCAATAAGAAGGTCAAAGGGAAACAGTAAAACTGAAGTGAAACATCGGAATATAAAACTGGACTCACAGGAAAGGTTCAAATCATAGAAAGTTAGAGTGTCAGTCCTCTTGTACTTAAGTCGGCATTGTGCCTTTTCTATCAAATTTGGATGCAATTTCTGTGTTTCATCGTCGATAAGAAGGTCCAAGGGATGCAGTAAACCTGAAGTGAAGCATCGGAATCTAAAACTGAACTCACTGGAGAGGTTTAAATCATAGAAAGTTAGAGTGTCAGACCTCTTGTACTTAAGTCGGCATTGTACCTTTTGTATTCAAATCGGATGCATTTTCTGTGTTTCATCGTCGATAAGAAGGTCCAAGGGATATAGTTAACCTGAAGTGAGGCATCGGAATCTAAAACTAGACTCACAGGAGAGGTTCAAATCATAGAGTGTCAGAGTGTCAGTCCTCTTGTACATATGTCGTCATTGTGACTTTTGTATTAAATTCGGATACAATTACTGTGTTTCATCGTCAATAAGAAGGTCTAAGGGATACAGTAAACCTGAAGTGAAGCATCGGAATCTGAAACTGGACTCACAGGAGAGGTTTAAAGAATAGGGACTTAGAGTGTCAGTCCTCTTGTACTTAAGTCGGCATTGTGGCTATTGTATTAAATTCGGTTGCAATTTCTGTGTTTCATCGTCAACAAGAAGGTTTAAGGGATACAGTTAACCTTAAGTGTAGCATCGGAATCTAAAACTGGACTCACAGGAGAGGTTCAAATCATAGAAAGTTAGAATGTCAGTTCTCTTGTACTGTAGTCGGCTTTGTGCAATTTGTATTAAATTCGGATGCAATTTCTGTGTTTCATCGTCAATAAGAAGGTCCAAGGAATACAGTAAACCTGAAATGAAGCATCGGAATCTAAAACTGGACTCACAATAGAGGTTCAAATCATAGAACGTTAGAGTGTCAGTCGTCTTGTACTTAAGTCGGCAATGTGCCCTTTGTATTAAATTCGGATGCAATTTCTGTGTTTCATCATCAATAAGAAAGTCCAAGGGATACAGTAAACCTGAAGTGAAGCATCTGAATCGAAAACTAGACTCACATGAGAGGTTCAAATCACACACAGTTAGGGTGTCAGTCCACTTGTACTTAATTCGGCATTGTGCCTTTTGTATTAAATTCGGATGCAATTTCTGTGTTTCATCGTCAATAAGATGGTCCAAGGGATACAGTAAACCTGAAGTGAAGCTTCGGAATCTAAAGCTGGACTCACAGGAGAGGTTCATATCACAGAGAGTTAGAGTGTCAGTCCTCTTGTACATAAGTCGTCATTGTGCCTTTTGTATTAAATTCGGATGCAATTTCTGTGTTTCATCGTCAATAAGAAAGTCCAAGGGATACAGTAAACCTGAAGTGATCAATCGGAATCTAAAACTGGACTCACAGGAGAGGTTCAAATCATAGAAAGTTAGAGTGTCAGTCCTCTTGTACTTAAGTTGGCATTGTGCCTTTTGTATTAAATTCGGATGCAATTTCTGTGTTTCATCGTCAATAAGAAGGTCCAAGGGATACAGTAAACCTGAAGTGAAGCATCGGAATTTAAAACTGGACTCACAGGAGAGGTTCAAATCATAGAAAGTTAGAGTGTCATTCCTCTTGTACTTAAGTCGGCATTGTGCTTTTGTAATAAATTTGGATGCAATTTCTGTGTTTCATCGTCTATAAGAAGGTCGAAGGGATACAGTAAACCTGAAGTGAAGCTTCGGAATCTAAAATTGAACTCACAGGAGAGGTTCAAATCATTGAAAGTTAGAGTGTCAGTCCTCTTGTACTTAAGTCGGCATTGTGCCTTTTGTATCAAATTTGGATGCAATTTCTGTGTTTCATTGTCAATAAGAAGGTTTAAGGGGTACAGTAAACCTGAAGTGAAGCATCGGAATCTAAAACTGGACTCACAGGAGAGGTTAAAATCATAGATAGTTAGAGTGTCAGTCCTCTTGTACTTAAGTCGGCATTGTGCCTTTTGTGTTAAATTCGGATGCAATTTCTGTGTTTCATCGTCAATAAGAAGGTCCAAGGGATGCAGTAAACCTGAAGTGAAGCATCGGAATCTGAAACAGGACTCACAGGAGAGGTTCAAATCATAGAGAGTTAGAGGGTCAGTCCTCTTGTACTTAAGTCGGCATTGTGCCTTTTGTATTAAATTTGGATGCAATTTCTGTGGTGTTTCATCGTCGATAAGAAGGTCCAAGGAATGCAGTAAACCTGAAGTGAAGCATCGGAATCTAAAACTGAAGTCACTGGAGAGGTTTAAATCATAGAAAGTTAGAGTGTCAGACCTCTTGTACTTAAGTCGGCATTGTACCTTTTGTATTCAAATCGGATGCATTTTCTGTGTTTCATCGTCGATAAGAAGGTCCAAGGGATATAGTTAACCTGAAGTGAGGCATCGGAATCTAAAACTGGACTCACAGGAGAGGTTCAAATCATAGAGTGTCAGAGTGTCAGTCCTCTTGTACATATGTCGTCATTGTGCCTTTTGTATTAAATTCGGATACAATTACTGTGTTTCATCGTCAATAAGAAGGTCTAAGGGATACAGTAAACCTGAAGTGAAGCATCGGAATCTAAATCTGGACTCACAGGAGAGGTTCAAAGAATAGGGACTTAGAGTGTCAGTCCTCTTGTACTTAAGTCGGCATTGTGCCTATTGTATTAAATTCGGTTGCAATTTCTGTGTTTCATCGTCAACAAGAAGGTTTAAGGGATACAGTTAACCTTAAGTGTAGCATCGGAATCTAAAACTGGACTCACAGGAGAGGTTCAAATCATAGAAAGTTAGAATATCAGTTCTCTTGTACTTAAGTCGGCTTTGTGCAATTTGTATTAAATTCGGATGCAATTTCTGTGTTTCATCGTCAATAAGAAGGTCCAAGGAATACAGTAAACCTGAAATGAAGCATCGGAATCTAAAACTGGACTCACAATAGAGGTTCAAATCATAGAACGTTAGAGTGTCAGTCGTCTTGTACTTAAGTCGGCAATGTGCCCTTTGTATTAAATTCGGATGCAATATCTATGTTTCATCATCAATAAGAAAGTCCAAGGGATACAGTAAACCTGAAGTGAAGCATCTGAATCGAAAACTGGACTCACATGAGAGGTTCAAATCACACACAGTTAGGGTGTCAGTCCACTTGTACTTAATTCGGCATTGTGCCTTTTGTATTAAATTCGGATGCAATTTCTGTGTTTCATCGTCAATAAGATGGTCCAAGGGATACAGTAAACCTGAAGTGAAGCTTCGGAATCTAAAGCGGGACTCACAGGAGAGGTTCATATCACAGAGAGTTAGAGTGTCAGTCCTCTTGTACATAAGTCGTCATTGTGCCTTTTGTATTAAATTCGGATGAAATTTCTGTGTTTCATCGTCAATAAGAAAGTCCAAGGGATACAGTAAACCTGAAGTGATCAATCGGAATCTAAAACTGGACTCACAGGAGAGGTTCAAATCATAGAAAGTTAGAGTGTCAGTCCTCTTGTACTTAAGTTGGCATTGTGCCTTTTGTATTAAATTCGGATGCAATTTCTGTGTTTCATCGTCAATAAGAAGGTCCAAGGGATACAGCAAACCTGAAGTGAAGCATCGGAATCTAAAATTGGACTCACAGGAGAGGTTCAAATCATAGAAAGTTAGAGTGTCACTCCTCTTGTACTTAAGTCGAAATTGAGCCTTTTGTAATAAATTTGGATGCAATTTCTGTGTTTCATCGTCTATAAGAAGAACGAATGGATACAGTAAACCTGAAGTGAAGCATCGGAATCTAAAATTGAACTCACAGGAGAGGGTCAAAACATAGAAAGTTAGAGTGTCAGTCCTCTTGTACTTAAGTCGGCATTGTGCCTTTTGTATCAAATTTGGATGCAATTTCTGTGTTTCATCGTCGATAAGAAGGTCCAAGGGATGCAGTAAACCTGAAGTGAAGCATCGGAATCTGAAACTGAACTCACTGGAGAGGTTTAAATCATAGAAAGTTAGAGTGTCAGACCTCTTGTACTTAAGTCGGCATTGTACCTTTTGTATTCAAATCGGATGCATTTTCTGTGTTTCATCGTCGATAAGAAGGTCCAAGGGATATAGTTAACCTGAAGTGAGGCATCGGAATCTAAAACTGGACTCACAGGAGAGGTTCAAATCATAGAGTGTCAGAGTGTCAGTCCTCTTGTACATATGTCGTCATTGTGACTTTTGTATTAAATTCGGATACAATTACTGTGTTTCATCGTCAATAAGAAGGTCTAAGGGATACAGTAAACCTGAAGTGAAGCATCGGAATCTAAAACTGGACTCACAGGAGAGGTTTAAAGAATAGGGACTTAGAGTGTCAGTCCTCTTGTACTTAAGTCGGCATTGTGGCTATTGTATTAAATTCGGTTGCAATTTCTGTGTTTCATCGTCAACAAGAAGGTTTAAGGGATACAGTTAACCTTAAGTGTAGCATCGGAATCTAAAACTGGACTCACAGGAGAGGTTCAAATCATAGAAAGTTAGAATGTCAGTTCTCTTGTACTTAAGTCGGCTTTGTGCAATTTGTATTAAATTCGGATGCAATTTCTGTGTTTCATCGTCAATAAGAAGGTCCAAGGAATACAGTAAACCTGAAATGAAGCATCGGAATCTAAAACTGGACTCACAATAGAGGTTCAAATCATAGAACGTTAGAGTGTCAGTCGTCTTGTACTTAAGTCGGCAATGTGCCCTTTGTATTAAATTCGGATGCAATTTCTGTGTTTCATCATCAATAAGAAAGTCCAAGGGATACAGTAAACCTGAAGTGAAGCATCTGAATCGAAAACTGGACTCACATGAGAGGTTCAAATCACACACAGTTAGGGTGTCAGTCCACTTGTACTTAATTCGGCATTGTGCCTTTTGTATTAAATTCGGATGCAATTTCTGTGTTTCATCGTCAATAAGAAGGTCCAAGGGATACAGTAAACCTGAAGTGAAGCATCGGAATCTAAAACTGGACTCACAGGAGAGGTTCAAATCATAGAAAGTTAGAGTGTCATTCCTCTTGTACTTAAGTCGGCATTGTGCTTTTGTAATAAATTTGGATGCAATTTCTGTGTTTCATCGTCTATAAGAAGGTCGAAGGGATACAGTAAACCTGAAGTGAAGCTTCGGAATCTAAAATTGAATTCACAGGAGAGGTTCAAATCATTGAAAGTTAGAGTGTCAGTAATCTTGTACTTAAGTCGGCATTGTGCCTTTTGTATCAAATTTGGATGCAATTTCTGTGTTTCATTGTCAATAAGAAGGTTTAAGGGGTACAGTAAACCTGAAGTGAAGCATCGGAATCTAAAACTGGACTCACAGGAGAGGTTAAAATCATAGATAGTTAGAGTGTCAGTCCTCTTGTACTTAAGTCGGCTTTGTGCCTTTTGTGTTAAATTCGGATGCAATTTCTGTGTTTCATCGTCAATAAGAAGGTCCAAGGGATGCAGTAAACCTGAAGTGAAGCATCGGAATCTGAAACTGGACTCACAGGAGAGGTTCAAATCATAGAGAGTTAGAGGGTCAGTCCTCTTGTACTTAAGTCGGCATTGTGCCTTTTGTATTAAATTTGGATGCAATTTCTGTGGTGTTTCATCGTCGATAAGAAGGTCCAAGGGATGCAGTAAACCTGAAGTGAAGCATCGGAATCTAAAACTGAAGTCACTGGAGAGGTTTAAATCATAGAAAGTTAGAGTGTCAGACCTCTTGTACTTAAGTCGGCATTGTACCTTTTGTATTCAAATCGGATGCATTTTCTGTGTTTCATCGTCGATAAGAAGGTCCAAGGGATATAGTTAACCTGAAGTGAGGCATCGGAATCTAAAACTGGACTCACAGGAGAGGTTCAAATCATAGAGTGTCAGAGTGTCAGTCCTCTTGTACATATGTCGTCATTGTGCCTTTTGTATTAAATTCGGATACAATTACTGTGTTTCATCGTCAATAAGAAGGTCTAAGGGATACAGTAAACCTGAAGTGAAGCATCGGAATCTAAAACTGGACTCACAGGAGAGGTTCAAAGAATAGGGACTTAGAGTGTCAGTCCTCTTGTACTTAAGTCGGCATTGTGCCTATTGTATTAAATTCGGTTGCAATTTCTGTGTTTCATCGTCAACAAGAAGGTTTAAGGGATACAGTTAACCTTAAGTGTAGCATCGGAATCTAAAACTGGACTCACAGGAGAGGTTCAAAACATAGAAAGTTAGAATATCAGTTCTCTTGTACTTAAGTCGGCTTTGTGCAATTTGTATTAAATTCGGATGCAATTTCTGTGTTTCATCGTCAATAAGAAGGTCCAAGGAATACAGTAAACCTGAAATGAAGCATCGGAATCTAAAACTGGACTCACAATAGAGGTTCAAATCATAGAACGTTAGAGTGTCAGTCGTCTTGTACTTAAGTCGGCAATGTGCCCTTTGTATTAAATTCGGATGCAATATCTATGTTTCATCATCAATAAGAAAGTCCAAGGGATACAGTAAACCTGAAGTGAAGCATCTGAATCGAAAACTGGACTCACATGAGAGGTTCAAATCACACACAGTTAGGGTGTCAGTGCACTTGTACTTAATTCGGCATTGTGCCTTTTGTATTAAATTCGGATGCAATTTCTGTGTTTCATCGTCATTAAGATGGTCCAAGGGATACAGTAAACCTGAAGTGAAGCTTCGGAATCTAAAGCTGGACTCACAGGAGAGGTTCATATCACAGAGAGTTAGAGTGTCAGTCCTCTTGTACTTAAGTTGGCATTGTGCCTTTTGTATTAAATTCGGATGCAATTTCTGTGTTTCATCGTCAATAAGAAGGTCCATGGGATACAGCAAACCTGAAGTGAAGCATCGGAATCTAAAATTGGACTCACAGGAGAGGTTCAAATCATAGAAAGTTAGAGTGTCACTCCTCTTGTACTTAAGTCGAAATTGTGCCTTTTGTAATAAATTTGGATGCAATTTCTGTGTTTCATCGTCTATAAGAAGAACGAATGGATACAGTAAACCTGAAGTGAAGCATCGGAATCTAAAATTGAACTCACAGGAGAGGGTCAAATCATAGAAAGTTAGAGTGTCAGACCTCTTGTACTTAAGTCGGCATTGTGACTTTTGTATTCTAATCGGATGCATTTTCTGTGTTTCATCTTCAATAAGAAGGTCCGAGGGATACAGATAACCTGAAGTGAAGCATCGGAATCTAAAACTGGACTCACAAGAGAGGTTCAAATCATAGAGTGTTAGAGTGTCAGTCCTCTTGTACATATGTCGTCATTGTGCCTTTCGTATTAAATTCGGATACAATTTCTGTGTTTCATCGTCAATAAGAAGGTCTAAGGGATACAGTAAATCTGAAGTGAAGCATCGCAATATAAAACTGGACTCACAGGAGAGGTTCAAATCATAGGGAGTTAGAGTGTCAGTCCTCTTGTACATAAGTCGACATTGTGCCTTTTGTATTAAAATCGGATGCAATATCTGTGTTTCATCGTCAATAAGAAGGTCTAATGGATACATTATACATGAAGTGAAGCATCGGAAACTAAGACTGGACTCACAGGAGAGGTTCAAATCATAGCAAGTTAGAGTGTCAGTGCTCTTGTACTTAAGTCGGCATTGTGCTTTTTCTATTAAATTAGGATGCAATTTCTGTGTTTCATCGTCAATAAGAAGGTCGAAGGCATACAGTAAACCTGAAGTCAAGCATCGGAATCTAAAACTGGACTCAGAGGAGAGGTTGATATCATAGAAAGTTAGAGTGTCAGTCCTCTTGTACTTAAGTTGGCATTGTGCCTTTTGTATTAAATTCGGATGCAATTTCTTTGTTTCATCGTCAATAAGAAGGTCCAAGGGATACAGTAAACCCGAACTGAAGAATCGGAATCGAAAACTGGACTCACAGAAGAGGTTCAAATCATAGAATGTTAGAGTGTCAGTCCTCTTGTACATAAGTCGGCATTGTGCCTTTTGTATTAAATTCGGATGCAATTTCTGTGTTTCATGGTCAATAAGAAGGTCCAAGGGATACAGTAAACCTGAAGTGAGGCATCGGAATCTAAAACTGGACTCACAGGAGAGGTTTAAATCATAGAGAGTTAGAGTGTCAGTCCTCTTTTACTTAAGTCGGCATTATGCCTTTTGTATTAAATTCGAATGCAATTTCTGTGTTTCATCGTCAATAAGGAGGTCCAAGGGATACAGTAAACCTGAAGTGAAGCAACGGAATCTAAAACTGGACTCACAGCAGATGTACAAATCATAGAAAGTTAGAGTGTCAGTGCTCTTGTACTTAAGTCGGCATTGAGCCTTTTGTATTAAATTGGGATGCAATTTCTGTGTTTCATCGTCAATAACAAGGTCAAAGGGAAACAGTAAAACTGAAGTGAAACATCGGATTCTAAAACTGGACTCACAGGAGAGGTTCAAATCATAGGAAGTTAGAGTGTCAGTCCTCTTGTACTTAAGTCGGCATTGTGCCTTTTGTATCAAATTTGGATGCAATTTTTGTGTTTCATTGTCAATAAGAAGGTCCAGGGAGTACAGTAAACCTGAAGTGAAGCATCGGAATCTAAAACTGAACTCACTGGAGAGGTTTAAATCATAGAAAGTTAGAGTGGCAGACCTCTTGTACTTAAGTCGGCATTGTACCTTTTGTATTCAAATCGGATGCATTTTCTGTGTTTCATCGTCGATAAGAAGGTCCAAGGGATATAGTTAACCTGAAGTGTGGCATCGCAATCTAAAACTGGACTCACAGGAGAGGTTCAAATCATAGAGTGTCAGAGTGTCAGTCCTCTTGTACATATGTCGTCATTGTGCCTTTTGTATTAAATTCGGATACAATTACTGTGTTTCATCGACAATAAGAAGGTCTAAGGGATACAGTAAACCTGAAGTGAAGCATCGGAATCTAAAACTGGACTCACAGGAGAGGTTCAAATCATAGGGACTTAGAGTGTCAGTCCTCTTGTACTTAAGTCGGCATTGTGCCTATTGTATTAAATTCGGTTGCAATTTCTGTGTTTCATCGTCAACAAGAAGGTTCAAGGGATACAGTTAACCTGAAGTGTAGCATCGGAATCTAAAACTGGACTCACAGGAGAGGTTCAAATCATAGTAAGTTAGAATGTCAGTTCTCTTGTACTTAAGTCGGCTTTGTGGAATTTGTATTAAATTCGGATGCCTTTTCTGTGTTTCATCATCAATAAGAAGGTCCAAGGGATACAGTAAACCTAAAGTGAATTATCTGAATCGAAAACTGGACTCACATGAGAGGTTCAAATCACACACATTTAGGGTGTCAGTCCACTTGTACTTAATTCGGCATTGTGCCTTTTGTACTAAATTCGGATGCAATTTCTGTGTTTCATCGTCAATAACATGGTCCAAGGGATACAGTAAACCTGAAGTGAAGCATCGGAATCTAAAGCTGGACTCACAGGAGAGGTTCAAATCACAGAGAGTTAGAGTGTCAGTCCTCTTGTACATAAGTCGTCATTGTGCCTTTTGAATTAAATTCGGATGCAATTTCTATGTTTCATCGTCAATATGAAAGTCCAAGGGATACAGTAAACCTGAAGTGATCAATCGGAATCTAAAACTGGACTCACAGGAGAGGTTCAAATCATAGAAAGTTAGAGTGTCAGTCCTCTTGTACATAAGTCGGCATTGTGCCTTTTGTATTAAATTCGGATGCAATTTCTGTGTTTCATCGTCAATAAGAAGGTCCAAGGGATACAGTAAACCCGAAGTGAAGAATCGGAATTGAAAACTGGACTTACAGAAGAGGTTAAAATCATAGAAAGTTAGAGTGTCAGTCCTCTTGTACTTAAGTCGGCATTGTGCCTTTTGTATTAAATTCGGATGCAATTTCTGTGTTTCATGGTCAATAAGAAGGTCCATGGGATACAGTAAACCTGATGTGAGGCATCGGAATCTAAATTGGACTCACAGGAGAGGTTCAAATCATAGAAAGTTAGAGTGTCAGTCCTCTTGTACTTAAGTCGGCATGTGCCTTTTGTATTAAATTTGGATGCAATTTCTGTGTTTCATCGTCTATAAGAAGGTCGAAGGGATACAGTAAACCTGAAGTGAAGCTTCGGAATCTAAAACTGAACTCACAGGAGAGGTTCAAATCATAGAAAGTTAGAGTGTCACACCTCTTGTACGTAAGTCGGCATTGTGACTTTTGTATTCAAATCGGATGCATTTTCTGTGTTTCATCTTCAATAAGAAGGTCCAAGGGATACAGTTAACCTGAGGTGAAGCATCGGAATCTAAAACTGGACTCACAGGAGAGGTTCAAATCATAGAGTGTTAGAGTGTCAGTCCTCTTGTACATATGTCGTCATTGTGCCTTTTGTATTTAATTCGGATACAATTTCTGTGTTTCATCGTCAATAAGACGGTCTAAGGGATACAGTAAACCTGAAGTGAAGCATCGCAATCTAAAACTGGACTCACAGGACAGGTTCAAATCATAGGGAGTTAGAGTGTCAGTCCTCTTGTACATAAGTCGACATTGTGCCTTTTGTATTAAAATCGGATGCAATATCTGTGTTTCATCGTCAATAAGAAGGTCTAATGGATACATTATACCTGAAGTGAAGCATCGGAAACTAAGACTGGACTCACAGGAGAGGTTCAAATCATAGAAAGTTAGAGTGTCAGTGCTCTTGTATTTAAGTCGGCATTGTGCCTTTTGTATTAAATTAGGATGCAATTTCTGTGTTTCATCGTCAATAAGAAGGTCGAAGGCATACAGTAAACCTGAAGTCAAGCAGCGGAATCTAAAACTGGACTCACAGGAGAGGTTGATATCATAGAAAGTTAGAGTGTCAGTCCTCTTGTACTTAAGTTGGAATTGTGCCTTTTGTATTAATTTCGGATGCAATTTCTGTGTTTCATCGTCAATAAGAAGGTCCAAGGGATACAGTAAACCCGAACTGAAGAATCGGAATAGAAAACTGGACTCACAGAAGAGGTTCAAATCATAGAATGTTAGAGTGTCAGTCCTCTTGTACATAAGTCAGCATTGTGCCTTTTGTATTAAATTCGGATGCAATTTCTGTGTTTCATGGTCAATAAGAAGGTCCAAGGGATACAGTAAACCGTAAGTGAGGCATCGGAATCTAAAACTCGACTCACAGGAGAGGTTTCAATCATAGAGAGTTAGAGTGTCAGTCCTCTTGTACTTAAGTCGGCATTATGCCTTTTGTATTAAATTCGGCTGCAATTTCTGTGTTTCATCGTCAATAAGAAGGTCAAAGGGAAACAGTATAACTGAAGTGAAACATCGTAATCTAAAACTGGACTCACAGGAGAGGTTCAAATCATAGAAAGTTAGAGTGTCAGTCCTCTTGTACTTAAGTCGGCATTGTGCCTTTTGTATTAAATTTGGATGCAATTTCTATGTTCCATTGTCAATAAGAAGGTCCAAGGGGTACAGTAAACCTGAAGAGAACCATCGGAATCTAAAACTGGACTCACAGGAGAGGTTAAAATCATAGATAGTTAGAGTGTCAGTCCTCTTGTACTTAAGTCGGCATTCTGCCTTTTGTGTTAAATTCGGATGCAATTTCTGTGTTTCATCGTCAATAAGAAGGTCCAAGGGATGCAGTAAACCTGAAGTGAAGCATCGAAATCTGAAACTGGACTCACAGGAGAGGTTCAAATCATACAGAGTTAGAGTGTCAGTCCTCTTGTACTTAAGTCGGCATTGTGCCTTTTGTATTAAATTTGGATGCAATTTCTGTGTTTCATCGTCGATAAGAAGGTCCAAGGGATGCAGTAAACGTGAAGTGAAGCATCGGAATCTAAAACTGAACTCACTGGAGAGGTTTAAATCATAGAAAGTTAGAGTGTCAGACCTCTTGTACTTAAGTCGGCATTGTACCTTTTGTATTCAAATCGGATGCATTTTCTGTGTGTCATCGTCGATAAGAAGGTCCAAGGGATATAGTTACATGAAGTGAGGCATCGGAATCTAAAACTGGACTCACAGGAGAGGTTCAAATCATAGTGTGTCAGAGTGTCAGTCCTCTTGTACATGTGTCGTCATTGTTCCTTTTGTATTAAATTCGGATACAATTACTGTGTTTCATAGTCAATAAGAAGGTCTAAGGGATACAGTAAACCTGAAGTGAAGCATCGGAATCTAAAACTGGACTCACAGGAGAGGTTCAAATCATAGGGACTTAGAGTGTCAGTCCTCTTGTACTTAAGTCAGCATTGTGCCTATTGTATTAAATTCAGTTGCAATTTCTGTGTTTCATCGTCAACAAGAAGGTTCATGGGATACAGTTAACCTGAAGTGTAGCATCGGAATCTAAAACTGGACTCACAGGAGAGGTTCAAATCATAGAAAGTTAGAATGTCAGTTCTCTTGTACTAAAGTCGGCAATGTGCCCTTTGTATTAAATTCGGATGCAATTTCTCTGTTTCATCATCAATAAGAAGGTCCAAGCGATACAGTAAACCTGAAGTGAAGCATCTGAATCGAAAACTGGACTCACATGAGAGGTCCAAATCACACACAGTTAGGGTGTCGGTCCACTTGTACTTAATTCGGCATTGTGCCTTTTGTATTAAATTCGGATGCAATTTCTGTGTTTCATCGTCAATAAGATGGTCCAAGGGATACAGTAAAATTGAAGTGAAGCATCGGAATCTAAAGCTGGACTCACAGGAGAGGTTCAAATCACAGAGAGTTAGAGTGTCAGTCCTCTTGTACATAAGTCGTCATTGTGCTTTTGTATTAAATTCGGATGCAATTTCTGTGTTTCATCGTCAATAAGAAAGTCCAAGGGATACAGTAAAACTGAAGTGATCAATCGGAATCTAAAACTGGACTCACAGGAGAGGTTCAAATCATAGAAAGTTAGAGCGTCAGTCCTCTTGTACTTAAGTCGGCATTGTGACATTTGTATTGAATTCGGATCCAATTTCTGTGTTTTATCGTCAATAAGAAGGTCCAAGGGATACAGTAAACCTGAAGTGAAGCATCGGAATCTAAAAGTGGACTCACAGGAGAGGTTCAAATCATAGAAAGTTAGAGTGTCAGACCTCTTGTACTTAAGTCGACATTGTGCCTTTTGTATTAAATTCGGATGCAATTTCTGTGTTTCATCGTCACTAAGATGGTCCAAGGGATACAGTAAACCTGAAGTGAAGCATCGGAATCTAAAGCTGGACTCACAGGAGAGGTTCAAATCACAGAGAGTTAGAGTGTCAGTCCTCTTGTACTTAAGTTGGCATTGTGCCTTTTGTATTAAATTCGGATGCAATTTCTGTGTTTCATCGTCAATAAGAAGGACCAAGGGATACAGTAAACCTGAAGTGAAGCATCGGAATCTAAAACTGGACTCACTGGAGAGGTTTAAATCATAGAGAGTTAGAGTGTCAGTCCTCTTGTACTTAAGTCGGCATTATGCCTTTTGTATTAAATTCGGATGCAATTTCTGTGTTTCATCGTCAATAAGGAGGTCCAAGGGATACAGTCAACCTGAAGTGAAGCAACGGAATCTAAAACTGGACTCACAGCAGATGTACAAATCATAGAAAGTTAGAGTGTCAGTGCTCTTGTACTTAAGTCGGCATTGTGCCTTTTGTATTAAATTGGGATGCAATTTCTGTGTTTCATCGTCAATAAGAAGGTCAAAGGGAAACAGTAAAACTGAAGTGAAACATCGGAATCTAAAACTGGCCTCACGGGAGAGGTTCAAATCATAGAAAGTTAGAGTGTCAGTCCTCTTGTACTTAAGTCGGCATTGTGCCTTTTGTATCAAATTTGGATGCAATTTCTGTGTTTCATTGTCAATAAGAAGGTCCAGGGAGTACAGTAAACCTGAAGTGAAGCATCGGAATCTAAAACTGAACTCACAGAAGAGATTAAAATCATAGATAGTTTGAATGTCAGTCCTCTAGTACTTAAGTCGGCATTGTGCCTTTTGTGTTAAATTCGGATGCAATTTCTGTGTTTCATCGTCAATAAGAAGGTCCAAGGGATGCAGTAAACCTGAAGTGAAGCATCGGAATCTGAAACTGGACTCACAGGAGAGGTTCAAATCATAGAGAGTTAGAGTGTCAGTCCTCTTGTACTTAAGTCGGCATTGTGCCTTTTGTATTAAATTTGGATGCAATTTCTGTGATTCATCGTCGATAAGAAGGTCCAAGGGATGCAGTAAACCTGAAGTGAAGCATCGGAATCTAAAACTGGACTCACAGGAGAGGTTCAAATCATAGTAAGTTAGAATGTCATTTCTCTTGTACTTAAGTCGGCTTTGTGCAATTTGTATTAAATTCAGATGCCTTTTCTGTGTTTCATCGTCAATAAGAAGGTCCAAGGAATACAGTAAACCTGAAATGAAGCATCGCAATCTAAAACTCGACTCACAATAGAGGTTCAAATCATAGAACGTTAGAGTGTCAGTCGTCTTGTACTTAAGTCGGCAATGTGCCATTTGTATTAAATACGGATGCAATTTCTGTGTTTCATCATCAATAAGAAGGTCCAAGGGATACAGTAAACCTGAAGTGAAGCATCTGAATCGAAAACTGGACTCACATGAGAGGTTCAAAACACACACATTTAGGGTGTCGGTCCACTTGTACTTAATTCGGCATTGTGCCTTTTGTATTAAATTCGGATGCAATTTCTGTGTTTCATCGTCAATAAGATGGTCCAAGGGATACAGTAAACCTGAAATGAAGCATCGGAATCTAAAGCTGAACTCACAGGAGAGGTTCAAATCACAGAGAGTTAGAGTGTCAGTCCTCTTGTACATAAGTCGTCATTGTGCCTTTTGTATAAAATTCGGATGCAATTTCTATGTTTCATCGTCAATATGAGAGTCCAAGGGATACAGTAAACCTGAAGTGATCAATCGGAATCTAAAACTGGACTCACAGGAGAGGTTCAAATCATAGAAAGTTAGAGTGTCAGTCCTCTTGTACTTAGGTTGGCATTGTGCCTTTTGTATTAAATTCGGATGCAATTTCTGTGTTTCATCGTCAATAAGAAGGTCCGAGGGATACAGTAAACCTGACGTGAAGCATCGGAATCTAAAACTGGACTCACAGGAGAGGTTAAAATCATAGAAAGTTAGAGTGTCAGTCCTCTTGTACATAAGTCGGCATTGTGCCTTTTGTATTAAATTCGGATGCAATTTCTGTGTTTCATGGTCGATAAGAAGGTCCAAGGGATACAGTAAACCTGGAGTGAGGCATCGGAATCTAAATTGGACTCACAGGAGAGGTTCAAATCATAGAAAGTTAGAGTGTCACACCTCCTGTACATCTGTCGGCATTGTCACTTTTGTATTCAAATCGGATGCATTTTCTGTGTTTCATCTTCGATAAGAAGGTCCAAGGGATACAGTTAACCTGAAGTGAAGCATCGGAATCTAAAACTGGACTCACAGGAGAGGTTCAAATCATAGAGTGTTAGAGTGTCAGTCCTCTTGTACAAATGTCGTCATTGTGCCTCTTGTATTTAATTCGGATACAATTTCTGTGTTTCATCGTCAATAAGAAGGTCTAAGGGATACAGTAAACCTGAAGTGAAGCATCGCAATCTAAAACTGGACTCACAGGAGAGGTTCAAATCATAGGGAGGTAGAGTGCCAGTCCTCTTGTACATAAGTCGACATTGTGCCTTTTGTATTAAAATCGGATGCAATATCTGTGTTTCATCGTCAATAAGAAGGTCTAATGGATACATTATACCTGAAGTGAAGCATCGGAAACTAAGACTGGACTCACAGGAGATGTTCAAATCATAGAAAGTTAGAGTGTCAGTGCTCTTGTACTTAAGTCGGCATTGTGCCTTTTGTATTAAATTAGGATGCAATTTCTGTGTTTCATCGTCAATAAGAAGGTCGAAGGCATACAGTAAACCTGAAGTCAAGCATCGGAATCTAAAACTGGACTCACAGGAGAGGTTGATATCATAGAAAGTTAGAGTGTCAGTCCTCTTGTACTTAAGTTGGAATTGTGCCTTTTGTATTAAATTCGGATGCAATTTCTGTGTTTCATCGTCAATAAGAAGGTCCAAGGGATACAGTAAACCCGAACTGAAGAATCGGAATCGAAAACTGGACTCACAGAAGAGGTTCAAATCATAGAATTTTAGAGTGTCAGTCCTCTTGTACATAAGTCGGCATTGTGCCTTTTGTATTAAATTCGGATGCAATTTCTGTGTTTCATGGTCAATAAGAAGGTCCAAGAGATACAGTAAACCGTAAGTGAGGCATTGGAATCTAAAACTGGACTCACAGGAGAGGTTTAAATCATAGAGGGTTAGAGTGTCAGTCCTCTTGTACTTAAGTCGGCATTTTGCCTTTTGTATTAAATTCGGCTGCAATTTCTGTGTTTCATCGTCAATAAGAAGGTCCAAGGGCTACAGTAAACCTGAAGTGAAGCAACGGAATCTAAAACTGGACTCACAGCAGATGTACAAATCATAGAAAGTTAGATTGTCAGTGCTCTTGTACTTAAGTCGGCACTGTGCCTTTTGTATTAAATTGGGATGCAATTCCTGTGTTTCATCGTCAATAAGAAGGTCAAAGGGAAACAGTAAAACTGAAGTGAAACATCGCAATCTAAAACTGGACTCACAGGAGAGGTTCAAATCATAGAAAGTTAGAGTGTCAGTCTACTTGTACTTAAGTCGGCATTGTGCCTTTTGTATCAAATTTGGATGCAATTTCTATGTTCAATTGTCAATAAGAAGGTCCAAGGGGTACAGTAAACCTGAAGAGAAGCATCGGAATCTAAAACTGGACTCACAGGAGAGGTTAAAATCATAGATAGTTAGAGTGTCAGTCCTCTTGTACTTAAGTCGGCATTGTGCCTTTTGTGTTAAATTCGGATGCAATTTCTGTGTTTCATCGTCAATAAGAAGGTCCAAGGGATGCAGTAAACCTGAAGTGAAGCATCGCAATCTAAAACTGGACTCACAGGAGAGGTTCAAATCATAGAGTGTCAGAGTGTCAGTCCTCTTGTACATATGTCGTCATTGTGCCTTTTGTATTAAATTCGGATACAATTACTGTGTTTCATCGACAATAAGAAGGTCTAAGGGATACAGTAAACCTGAAGTGAAGCATCGGAATCTAAAACTGGACTCACAGGAGAGGTTCAAAACATAGGGACTTAGAGTGTCAGTCCTCTTGTACTTAAGTCGGCATTGTGCCTATTGTATTAAATTCGGTTGCAATTTCTGTGTTTCATCGTCAACAAGAAGGTTCAAGGAATACAGTTAACCTGAAGTGTAGCATCGGAATCTAAAACTGGACTCACAGGAGAGGTTCAAATCATAGTAAGTTAGAATGTCAGTTCTCTTGTACTTAAGTCGGCTTTGTGCAATTTGTATTAAATTCGGATGCCTTTTCTGTGTTTCATCGTCAATAAGAAGGTCCAAGGAATACAGTAAACCTGAAATAAAGCATCGGAATCTAAAACTGGACTCACAATAGAGGTTCAAATCATAGAACGTTAGTGTCAGTCGTCTTGTACTTAAGTCGGCAATGTGCCCTTTGTATTAAATTCGGATGCAATTTCTGTGTTTCATCATCAATAAGAAGGACCAAGGGATACAGTAAACCTGATGTGAAGCATCTGAATCGAAAACTGGACTCACATGAGTGGTTCAAATCACACACATTTAGGGTGTCAGTCCACTTGTACTTAATTCGGCATTGTGCCTTTTGTATTAAATTCGGATGCAATTTCTGTGTTTCATCGTCAATAAGATGGTCCAAGGGATACAGTAAACCTGAAGTGAAGCATCGGAATCTAAAGCTGGACTCACAGGAGAGGTCCAAATCACAGAGAGTTAGAGTGTCAGTCCTCTTGTACTTAAGTTGGCATTGTGCCTTTTATATTAAATTCGGATGCAATTTCTGTGTTTCATCGTCAATAAGAAGGTCCAAGGGATACAGTAAACCTGAAGTGAAGCATCGGAATCTAAAACTGGACTCACAGGAGAGGTTTGAATCATAGAAAGTTAGAGTGTCAGTCCTCTTGTACATAAGTCGGCATTGTGCCTTTTGTATTAAATTCGGATGCAATTTCTGTGTTTCATCGTCAATAAGAAGGTCCAAGGGATACAGTAAACCCGAAGCGAAGAATCGGAATCGAAAACTGGACTTACAGAAGAGGTTAAAATCATAGAAAGTTAGAGTGTCAGTGCTCTTGTACTTAAGTCGGCATTGTGCCTTTTGTATTAAATTCGGATGCAATTTCTGTGTTTCATCGTCAATAAGAAGGTCCAAGGGATGCAGTAAACCTGAAGTGAAGCATCGGAATCTGAACCTGGACTCACAGGAGAGGTTCAAAACATAGAGAGTTAGAGTGTCAGTCGTCTTGTACTAAAGTCGGCAATAAGCCCTTTGTATTAAATTCGGATGCAATTTCTCTGTTTCATCATCAATAAGAAGGTCCAAGGGATACAGTAAACCTGAAGTGAAGCATCTGAATCGAAAACTAGACTCACATGAGAGGTTCAAATCACACACAGTTAGGGTGTCAGTCCAGTTGTACTTATTTCGGCATTGTGCCTTTTGTATTAAATTCGGATGCAATTTCTGTGTTTCATCGTCAATAAGATGGTCCAAGGGATACAGTAAACCTGAAGTGAAGCATCGGAATCTAAAGCTGGACTCACAGGAGAGGTTCAAATCACAGAGAGTTAGAGTGTCAGTCCTCTTGTACATAAGTCGTCATAGTGCTTTTGTATTAAATTCGGAAGCAATTTCTGTGTTTCGTCGTCAATAAGAAAGTCCAATGGATAATGTAAAACTGAAGTGATCAATCGGAATCTAAAACTGGACTCACAGGAGAGGTTCAAATCATAGAAAGTTAGAGCGTCAGTCCTCTTGTACTTGAGTCGGCATTGTGACATTTGTATTGATATCGGATGCAATTTCTGTGTTTTATCGTCAATAAGAAGGTCCAAGGGATACAGTAATCCTGATGTGAAGCATCGGAGTCTAAAACTGGACTCACAGGAGAGGTTCAAATCATAGAAAGTTAGAGTGTCAGTCCTCTTCTCCTTAAGTCGGCATTGTGCCTTATGTATTAAATTCGGATGCAATTTCTGTGTTTTATCGTCAATAAGAAGGTCCAAGGGATACAGTTAACCTGAAGTGAAGCATCGGAATCTAAAACTGGACTCACAGGAGAATTTCAAATCATAGAAAGTTAGAGTGTCAGTCCTCTTGTACTTAAGTCGGCATTGTGCCTTTTGTATTAAATTCGGATGCAATATCTGTGTTTCATCGTCAATAAGAAGGTCCAAGGGATACAGTAAACCTGAAGTGAAGCATCGGAATCTAAAAGTGGACTCGCAGGAGAGGTTCAAATCATAGAAAGTTAGAGTGTCAGACCTCTTGTACTTAAGTCGACATTGTGCCTTTTGTATTAAATTCGGATGCAATTTCTGTGTTTCATCGTCAATAAGAAGGTCCGAGGGATACAGTAAACCTGAAGTGAAGCATCGGAAACAAAAACTGGACTCACAGGCGAGGTTTAAATCATAGAGAGTTAGAGTGTCAGTCCTCTTGTACTTAAGTCGGCATTGTGCCTTTTGTGTTAATTTCGGATGCAATTTCTGTGTTTCATCGTCAATAAGAAGGTCCAAGGGATGCAGTAAACCTGAAGTGAAGCATCGGAATCTAAAACTGAACTCACAGGAGAGGTACATAAGTCGGCATTGTGACTTTTGTATTCAAATCGGATGCATTTTCTGTGTTTCATCGTCGATAAGAAGGTCCAAGGGATATAGTTAACCTGAAATGAGGCATCGCAATCTAAAACTGGACTCACAGGAGAGGTTCAAATCATAGAGTGTCAGAGTGTCAGTCCTCTTGTACATATGTCGTCATTGTGCCTTTTGTATTAAATTCGGATACAATTACTGTGTTTCATCGACAATAAGAAGGTCTAAGGGATACAGTAAACCTGAAGTGAAGCATCGGAATCTAAAACTGGACTCACAGGAGAGGTTCAAAACATAGGGACTTAGAGTGTCAGTCCTCTTGTACTTAAGTCGGCATTGTGCCTATTGTATTAAATTCGGTTGCAATTTCTGTGTTTCATCGTCAACAAGAAGGTTCAAGGGATACAGTTAACCTGAAGTGTAGCATCGGAATCTAAAACTGGACTCACAGGAGAGGTTCAAATCATAGTAAGTTAGAATGTCAGTTCTCTTGTACTTAAGTCGGCTTTGTGCAATTTGTATTAAATTCGGATGCCTTTTCTGTGTTTCATCGTCAATAAAAAGGTCCAAGGAATACAGTAAACCTGAAATAAAGCATCGGAATCTAAAACTGGACTCACAATAGAGGTTCAAATCATAGAACGTTAGTGTCAGTCGTCTTGTACTTATGTCGGCAATGTGCCCTTTGTATTAAATTCGGATGCAATTTCTGTGTTTCATCATCAATAAGAAGGTCCAAGGGATACAGTAAACCTGAAGTGAAGCATCTGAATCGAAAACTGGACTCACATGAGTGGTTCAAATCACACACATTTAGGGTGTCAGTCCACTTGTACTTAATTCGGCATTGTGCCTTTTGTATTAAATTCGGATGCAATTTCTGTGTTTCATCGTCAATAAGATGGTCCAAGGGATACAGTAAACCTGAAGTGAAGCATCGGAATCTAAAGCTGGACTCACAGGAGAGGTCCAAATCACAGAGAGTTAGAGTGTCAGTCCTCTTGTACTTAAGTTGGCATTGTGCCTTTTATATTAAATTCGGATGCAATTTCTGTGTTTCATCGTCAATAAGAAGGTCCAAGGGATACAGTAAACCTGAAGTGAAGCATCGGAATCTAAAACTGGACTCACAGGAGAGGTTGATATAATTGAAAGTTAGAGTGGCAGTCCTCTTGTACTTAAGTTGGCATTGTGCCTTTTGTATTAAATTCGGATGCAATTTCTGTGTTTCATCGTCAATAAGAAGGTCCAAGGGATACAGTAAACCCGAACTGAAGAATCGGAATCGAAAACTGGACTCACAGAAGAGGTTCAAATCATAGAATGTTAGAGTGTCAGTCCTCTTGTACATAAGTCGGCATTGTGCCTTTTGTATTAAATTCGGATGCAATTTCTGTGTTTCATGGTCAATAAGAAGGTCCAAGGGATACAGTAAACCTGAAGTGAGGCATCGGAATCTAAAACTGGACTCACAGGAGAGGTTTAAATCATAGAGAGTTAGAGTGTCAGTCCTCTTGTACTTAAGTCGGCATTATGCCTTTTGTATTAAAGTCGGCTGCAATATCTGTGTTTCATCGTCAATAAGAAGATCCAAGGGATACAGTAAACCTGAAGTGAAGCATCGGAATCTAAAACTGGAGTCACAGGAGAGGTTAAAATCATAGATAGTTAGAGTGTCAGTCCTCTTGTACTTAAGTCGGCATTGTGCCTTTTGTGTTAAATTCGGATGCAATTTCTGTGTTTCATCGTCAATAAGAAGGTTCAAGGGATACAGTTAACCTGAAGTGTAGCATTGGAATCTAAAACTGGACTCACAGGACAGGTTCAAATCATAGAAAGTTAGAATGTCAGTTCTCTTGTACTTAAGTCTGCTTTGTGCAATTTGTATTAAATTCGGATGCAATTTCTGTGTTTCATCGTCAATAAGAAGGTCCAAGGAATGCAGTAAACCTGAAATGAAGCATCGGAATCTAAAACTGGACTCACAATAGAGGTTCTAATCATAGAATGTTAGAGTGTCAGTCGTCTTGTACTAAAGTCGGCAATGTGCCCTTTGTATTAAATTCGGATGCAATTTCTCTGTTTCATCATCAATAAGAAGGTCCAAGGGATACAGTAAACCTGAAGTGAAGCATCTGAATCGAAAACTGGACTCACATGAGAGGTTCTAATCACACACAGTTAGGGTGTCATTTCACTTGTACTTAATTCGGCATTGTGCCTTTTTTATTAAATTAGGATGCAATTTCCGTGTTTCATCGTCAATAAGATGGTCCAAGGGATACAGTAAACCTGAAGTGAAGCATCGGAATCTAAAGCTGGACTCACAGGAGAGGTTCAAATCACAGAGAGTTAGAGTGTCAGTCCTCTTGCACATAAGTCGTTATTGTGCTTTTGTATTAAATTCGGATGCATTTTCTGTGTTTCATCGTCAATAAGCAAGTCCAAGGGATACAGTAAAACTGAAGTGATCAATCGGAATCTAAAACTGGACTCACAGGAGAGGTTCAAATCATAGAAAGTTAGAGCGTCAGTCCTCTTGTACTTGAGACGGCATTGTGACATTTGTATTGAATTCGGATGCAATTTCTGTGTTTTATCGTCAATAAGAAGGTCCAAGGGATACAGTAATCCTGATGTGAAGTATCGGAGTCTAAAACTGGACTCACAGGAGAGGTTCAAATCATAGCAAGTTAGAGTGTCAGTCCTCTTCTCCTTAAGTCGGCATTGGGCCTTATGTATTAAATTCGGATGCAATTTCTGTGTTTCATCGTCAATAAGAAGGTCCAAGGGATACAGTTAACCTGAAGTGAAGCATCGGAATCTAAAACTGGACTCACAGGAGAAGTTCAAATCATAGAAAGTTTGAGTGTCAGTCCTCTTGTACTTAAGTCGGCATAGTGCAATTTGTATTAAATTCGGATGCAATTTCTGTGTTTCATCGTCAATAAGAAGGTCCGAGGGATACAGTAAACCTGAATTGAAGCATCGGAAACAAAAACTGGACTCACAGGAGAGGTTTAAATCATAGGGAGTTAGAGTGTCAGTCCTCTTTTACTTAAGTCGGCATTGTGCCTTTTGTATTAAATTCGGGTGCAATTTCTGTGTTTCATCGTCAATAAGAAGGTCAAAGGGATACAGTTAACCTGAAGTTAAGCATCGGAAACAAAAACTGGACTCACAGGAGAGGTTTAAATCATAGAGAGGTAGAGTGTCAGTCCTCTTGTACTTAAGTCGGCATTGTGCTTTCTGTATTGAATTCGGATGCAATTTCTGTGTTTGATCGTCAATAAGAAGGTCCAAGGCATACAGTAAACCTGAAGTGAAGCATCGGAATCTAAAAGTGGACTAACAGGAGAGGTTCAAACATAGATAGTTAAAGTGTCAGTCCTCTTGAACCGAAGTCGGCATTGTGCCTTTTGTATTAAATTTGGATGCAATTTTTGTGTTTCATCGTCAATAAGAAGGTCCAAGGAATACAGTAAACCTGAAGTGAAGCAATGGAATCTATAACTGGTCTCACAGGAGAGGTTCAAATCATAGAGAGTTTGAGTGTCAGTCCTCTTGTACTTAAGTCGGCATTGTGCCCTTTGTATTAAATTCGGATGCAATTTCTGTGTTTCATCGTCAATAAGAATGTCCAAGGGATACAGTTAACCTGAAGTGAAGCATCGGAATCTAAAACTGGACTCACAGGAGACGTTCAAATCATAGATAGTTAGAGTGTCAGTCCTCTTGTACTTAAGTCGGCATAGTGCCTTTTGTATTAAATTCAGATGCAATTTCTGTGTTTTGTCGTCAATAAGAAGGTCCAAGGGATATAGTAAACCTGATGTGAAGCATCGGAATCTGAAACTGGACTCACAGGAGAGGTTCAAATCATAGAGAGTTAGAGTGTCAGTCCTCTTGTACTTAAGTCGGCATTGTGCCTTTTGTATTAAATTTGGATGCAATTTCTGTGTTTAATCGTCGATAAGAAGGTCCAAGGGATGCAGTAAACCTGAAGTGAAGCATCGGAATCTAAAACTGAACTCAGTGGAGAGGTTTAAATCATAGAAAGTTAGACTGTCAGACCTCTTGTACTTAAGTCGGCATTGTACCTTTTGTATTCAAATCGGATGCATTTTCTATGTGTCATCGTCGATAAGAAGGTCCAAGGGATATAGTTACATGAAGTGAGGCATCGGAATCTAAAACTTGACTCACAGGAGAGGTTCAAATCATAGAGTGTCAGAGTGTCAGTCCTCTTGTACTTAAGTCGGCTTTGTGCCTATTGTATTAAATTCGGTTGCAATTTCTGTGTTTCATCGTCAACAAGAAGGTTCAAGGGATACAGTTAACCTGAAGTGTAGCATCGGAATCTAAAACTGGACTCACAGGAGAGGTTCAAATCATAGAAAGTTAGAATGTCAGTTCTCTTGTACTTAAGTCGGCTTTGTGCAATTTGTATTAAATTCGGATGCAATTTCTGTGTTTCATCGTCAATACGAAGGTCCAAGGAATACAGTAAACCTGAAATGAAGCATCGGAATCTAAAACTGGACTCACAATAGAGGTTCAAATCATAGAATGTTAGAGTGTCAGTCGTCTTGTACTAAAGTCGGCAATGTGCCCTTTGTATTAAATTCGGATGCAATTTCTCTGTTTCATCATCAATAAGAAGGTCCAAGGGATACAGTAAACCTGAAGTGAAGCATCTGAATCGAAAACTGGACTCACATGAGAGGTTCAAATCACACAAAGTTAGGGTGTCAGTCCACTTGTACTTAATTCGGCATTGTGCCTTTTGTATTAAATTCGGATGCAATTTCTGTGTTTCATCGTCAATAAGATGGTCCAAGGGATACAGTAAACCTGAAGTGAAGCATCGGAATCTAAAGCTGGACTCACAGGAGAGGTTCAAATCACAGAGAGTTAGAGTGTCAGTCCTCTTGTACATAAGTCGTCATTGTGCTTTTGTATTAAATTCGGATGCAATTTCTGTGTTTCATCGTCAATAAGAAAGTCCAAGGGATACAGTAAACCTGAAGTGATCAATCGGAATCTAAAACTGGACTCACAGGAGAGGTTCAAATCATAGAAAGTTAGAGCGTCAGTCCTCTTGTACTTGAGTCGGCATTGTGACATTTGTATTGAATTCGGATGCAATTTCTGTGTTTTATCGTCAATATGAAGGTCCAAGGGATACAGTAATCCTGATGTGAAGCATCGGAGTGTAAAACTGGACTCACAGGAGAGGTTCAAATCATAGAAAGTTAGAGTGTCAGTCCTCTTCTCCTTAAGTCGGCATTGTGCCTTATGGATTAAATTCGGATGCAATTTCTGTGTTTCATCGTCAATAAGAAGGTCCAAGGGATACAGTTAACCTGCAGTGAAGCATCGGAAACTAAAACTGTACTCACAGGAGAGGTTTAAATCATAGAGAGTTAGAGTGTCAGTCCTCTTGTACTTAAGTCGGCATTGTGCTTTTTGTATTAAATTCGGATGCAATTTCTGTGTTTCATCGTCAATAAGAAGGTCCAAGGGATACGGTAAACCTGATGTGAAGCATCGGAATCTAAAAGTGGACTCACAGGAGAGATTCAAATCATAGATAGTTAGAGTGTCAGTCCTCTTGATCTTAAGTCGGCATTGTGCCTTTTGTATTAAATTCGGATGCAGTTTTTGTGTTTCATCGTCAATAAGAAGGTCCAAGGGATACAGTAAACCTGAAGTGAAGCAGTGGACTCTAAAACTGGTCTCACAGGAGCAGTTCAAATCATAGAGAGTTTGAGTGTCAGTCCTCTTGTACTTAAGTCGGCATTGTGCCTTTTGTATTAAATTCTGATGCAATTTCTGTGTTTCACCGTCAATAAGAAGGTCCGAGGGATACAGTTAACCTGAAGTGAAGCATCGGAAACTAAAACTGTACTCACAGGAGAGGTTTAAATCATAGAGAGTTCGAGTGTCAGTCCTCTTGTACTTAAGTCGGCATTGTGCTTTTTGTATTAAATTCGGATGGAAACTCTGTGTTTCATCATCAATAAGAGGGTCCAAGGGATACAGTAAACCTGAAGTGATGCATCGGAATCTAAAACTGGACTCACAGGAGAGGTTCAAATCATAGAGAGTTATAGTGTCAGTCCTCTTGTACTTAAGTGGGCATTGTGCCTTTGTAATAAATTCGGATGCAATTTCTGTGTTTCATCGTAAATAACAAGGTCCCACGAAAACAGTAAACCTGAAGTGAAGCATCGGAATCTAAAAGTGGACTAACAGGAGAGGTTCCAACATAGATAGTTAGAGTGTCAGTCCTCTTGAACTGAAGTCGGCATTGTGCCTTTTGTATTAAATTCGGACGCAATTTTTGTGTTTCATCGTCAATAAGAAGGTCCAAGGGATACAGTAAACCTGTAGAGAAGCAATGGAATCTAAAACTGGTCTCACAGGAGAGGTTCAAATCATAGAGATTTTGAGTGTCAGTCCTCTTGTACTTAAGTCGGCATTGTGCCTTTTGTTTTAAATTCGGATGCAATTTCTGTGTTTCATCGCCAATAAGAAGGTCCAAGTTATACTGTAAACCTGAAGTGGAGCAACGGAATCAAAAACTGGACTCACAGGAGAGGTTCACATCATAGAGAGTTAGAGTGTCAGTCCTCTTGTACTTAAGTCGGCATTGTGCCTTTGTAATAAATTCGGATGCAATTTCTGTGTTTCATCGTAAATAACAAGGTCCCACGAATACAGTAAACCTGAAGTGAAGCATCGGAATCTAAAACTGGACTCACAGAGGAGGTTCAAATCATACAAATGTAGAGTGTCAGTCCTCTTGTACTTAAGTTGGCATTGTGCCTTTTGTATTAAATTCGGATGCAATTTCTGTGTTTTATCGTCAATAAGAAGGTCCTAGGTATACAGTAACCTGAAGTGAAGCATCGGAATCTAAAACCGGACTCACAGGAGAGGTTCAAATCATAGAAAGTTTGAGTGTCAGTCCTCTCGTACTTAAGTTGGCATTGTGTCTTTTGTTTTAAATTCGGATGCAATATCTGTGTTTCATCGTCAATAA
Source organism: Schistocerca americana (assembly GCF_021461395.2). Lineage (NCBI taxonomy): Eukaryota > Metazoa > Arthropoda > Insecta > Orthoptera > Acrididae > Schistocerca > Schistocerca americana. The sequence goes on from NC_060130.1 coordinate 73,945,783, forward strand.
GAAGGTCCAAGGGATACAGTAAACCTGAGGTGAAGCATCGGAATCTGAAACGGGACTCACAGGAGAGGTTCAAATCATAGAAAGTTAGAGTGTCAGTCCTCTTGTACTTAAGTCGGCATTGTGCCTTTTGTATTAAATTCGGATGCAATTTCTGTGTTTCATCGTCAATAAGAAGGTCCAAGTTATACTGTAAACCTGAAGTGAAGCATCGGAATCAAAAACTGGATTCGCAGGATAGGTTCAAATCATAGAGAGTTAGAGTGTCCGTCCTCTAGTAATTAAGTCGGCATTGTGCCTTTTGTATTAAATTCGGATGCAATTTCTGTGATTCAATGTCAATAAGAAGGTCCAAGTGGTACAGTAAACCTTAAGTGAAGAATCGGAATCTAATACTGGACTTAAAGGAGAGGTTCCAATCATAGAGAGTTAGAGTCTCAGTCCTCTTGTACATAAGTCGGCATTATGCCTTTTGTATTAAATTCGAATGCAATTTCTGTGTTTTATCGTCAGTAAGATGGTCCAAGGTATACAGTAACCTGAAGTGAAGCATCAAAATCTAAAACCGGACTCACAGGAGAGGTTCAAATCATAGAACGTTAGAGTGTCAATCCTCCTGTACTTAAGTCGGCATTGTGCCTTTTGTATTAAATTCGGATGCAATTTCTCTGTTTCATCGTCAATAAGAAGGTCCAAGGGATACAGTAAACCGGAAGTGAAGCATCGGAATCTAAACCTGGACTCTTACGAGAGCTTCAAATCATAGAGAGTTAGAGTGTCAGTCCACTTGTACATAAGTCATCATTGTGCCTTTTGTATTAAATTCGGATGCAATTTCTGTGTTTCATCGTCAATAAGAATGTCCAAGGGATACAGTTAACCTGAAGTGATCCATCGGAATCTCAAACTGGACTCACAGGAGAGTTTCAAATCATAGAGAGTTAGAGTGTCAGTCCTCTAGTACTTGAGTCGTCATTGTGCCCTTTGTTTTAATTTCGGATGCAATTTCTGTGTTTCATCGTCAATAAGAAGGTCCAAGTTATACTGTAAACCTGAAGGGATCCATCAGAATCTAAAGCTGGACTCACAGGAGAGGTTCAAATCATAAAGAGTTAGAGTGTCAGTCCTCTTGTATTTAGGTCGGCATTGTGCCTTTTGTATTAAATTCGGATGCAATATCTGTGTTTTATCGTCAATAAGAAGGTCCAAGGTATACAGTAACTTTAAGTGAAGCATCGGATTCTAAAACTGGACTCTCAGGAGAGGATCAAATCATTGAAAGTTAGAGTGTCAGTTCTTTTGTACTTAAGTCGGCATTGTGTCCTTTGTATTAAATTCGGATGCAATATCTGTGTTTCATCGTCAATAAGAAGGTCCAAGGGATACAGTAAACCTGAGGTGAAGCATCGGAATCTAAATCTGGACTCACGGGGGAAATTCAAATCATAGAGAGTTAGAGTGTCAGTCCTCTTGTACTTAAGTCGGCATTGTGCCTTTTGTATTAAATTCGGATGCAATTTCTGTGTTTCATCGTCAATAAGAAGGTCCAAGTTATACTGTAAACCTGAAGTGAAGCATCGGAATCAAAAACTGGACTCACAGGAGAGGTTCAAATCATAGAGAGTTAGAGTGTCAGTCCTCTTGGACTTAAGTCGGCATTGTGATTTTTGTATTAAATTCGGATGTAATTTCTGTGATTCAATGTCAATAAGAAGGTCCAAGTGGTACAGTAAACCTGAAGTGAAGGATCGGAATCTAACTCTGGACTCACAGGAGATTTTCAAATCATAGGGAGTTAGAGTCTCAGTCCTCTTGTCCATAATGCCTTTTGTATTAAATTTGGATGCAATTTCTGTGTTTCATCGTCAATAACAAGGTCCCACGAATACAGTAAACCTGAAGTGAAGCATCGGATTCTAAAACCGGACTCACAGGACAGGTTCAAATCATAGAAAGTTAGAGTGTCAGTCCTCTTGTACTTAAGTCGGCATTGTGTCTTTTGTATTAAATTCGGATGCCATATCTGTGTTTCATCGTCAATTAGAAGGTCCAAGGGTTACAGTAAACCTGAAGAGAAGCAACGGAATCTAAAACTGGTCTCACAGGAGAGGTTCAAATCATAGAAAGTTAGAGTGTCAGTCGTCTTGTACTTCAGTAGGGATTCTGCCTTTTGTATTAAATTCGGATGCAATTTTTGTGTTTCATCGTCAATAAGAAGGTCCAAGGGATACAGTAGACCTGAAGTGAAGCAATGGAACCTAAAACTGGTCTCACAGGAGAGGTTCAAATCATAGAGAGTTAGAGTGTCAGTCCTCTTGTACTTAAGTCGGCATTGTGCCTTTTGTATTAAATTCGGATGCAATTTCTGTGTTTCATCGTCAATAAGAATGTCCAAGGGATACAGTTAACCTGAAGTGAAGCATCGGAATCTAAAACTGGACTCACAGGAGAGGTTCAAATCATAGAAAGTTAGAGTGTCAGTCCTCCTGTACTAAAGTCGGCATTGTGCCTTTTGCATTAATTTCGGATGCAATTTCTGTGTTATATCGTCAATTGGAAGGTCCAAGGTATACAGTTACCTGATGTGAAGCATCGAAATCTAAAACTGGACCCACAGGAAAGGTTCAAATCATAGAAAGTTAGAGTGTCAGTCCTCTTGTACTTATGTCGGCATTGTGCCTTTCGTATTAAAGTCGGATGCAATTTCTGTGTTCCATCGTCAATAAGAAGGTCCAAGGGATACAGTCAACCTGAAGTGAAGCATCGGATTCTATAACTGAACTCACAGGAGAGGTTCAAATCATAGAAAGTTAGAGTATCAGTCCTCTTGTACTTACGTCGGCATTGTGCCTTTTGTATTAAATTCTAATGCAATTTCTGTGTTTCATCGTCCATTCGAAGGTCCAAGGGATACAGTAAACCTGAAGTAAAGCATAGGAATCTAAAACTGTACTTACAGGAGAGTTTCAAATCATAGAAAGTTAGAGTGTCAGTCCTCTTGTACTTAAGCCGGCATTGTGCCTTTTGTATCAAATTCGGATGCAATTTCTGTGTTTTATCGTCAATAAGAAGGTCCAAGGGATACAGTAAACCTGAAATGAAGCATCGGAATCTAAAACTGGACTCTCAGGAGGGATTCAAATCATAGAGAGATAGAGTGTCAGCGCTCTTGTACTTAAGTCGGCATTGTGCATTTTGTATTAAATTCGTCTGCATTTTCTGTGTTTCATCGTCAATAAGATGGTCCAAGGGATACAGTAAACCTGAAGTGAAGCATCGGAATCTGAAACTGGACTCACAGGAGAGGTTCAAATCATAGGGAGTTAGAGTGTCAGTCCTCTTGTACTTAAGTCGGCATTGTGCCTTTTGTATTAAATTCGGGTGCAATTTCTGTGTTTCATCGTCAATATGAAGGTCCAAGGGATACAGTAAACCTGAAGTGAAGCATCGGAATCTAAAACTGGACTCACAGGAGAGGTTTAAATCATAGAGAGTTAGAGTGTCAGTCCTCTTGTACTTAAGTCGGCATTGTGCCTTTTGTATTAAATTCGGATGCAATTTTTGTGTTTCATCGTCAATAAGAAGGTCCAAGGGATACAGTAAACCTGAAGTGAAGCATCGGAATCTAAAACTGGACTCACAGCAGAGATTCAAATCATAGAGAGTTAGAGTGTCAGTCCTCTTGTACTTAAGTCGGTATTGTGCCTTTTGTATTAAATTCGGATTCAATTTCTGTGTTTCATCGTCAATAAGAAGGTCCAAGTTATACTGTAAACCTGAAGTGGAGCAACGGAATCAAAAACTGGACTCACAGGAGAGGTTCACATCATAGAGAGTTAGAGTGTCAGTCCTCTTGTACTTAAGTCGGCATTGTGCCTTTGTATTAAATTCGGATGCAATTTCTGTGTTTCATCGTAAATAACAAGGTCCCACGAATACAGTAAACCTGAAGTGAAGCATCGGAATCTAAAACTGGACTCACAGAGGAGGTTCAAATCATACAAATGTAGAGTGTCAGTCCTCTTGTACTTAAGTTGGCATTGTGCCTTTTGTATTAAATTCGGATGCAATTTCTGTGTTTTATCGTCAATAAGAAGGTCCTAGGTATACAGTAACCTGAAGTGAAGCATCGGAATCTAAAACCGGACTCACAGGAGAGGTTCAAATCATAGAAAGTTTGAGTGTCAGTCCTCTCGTACTTAAGTTGGCATTGTGTCTTTTGTTTTAAATTCGGATGCAATATCTGTGTTTCATCGTCAATAAGAAGGTCCAAGGGATACAGTAAACCTGAGGTGAAGCATCGGAATCTGAAACGGGACTCACAGAAGAGGATCATATCATAGAAAGTTAGAGTGTCAGTCCTCTTGTACTTAAGTCGGCATTGTGGCTTTTGTATTAAATTCGGATGCAATTTCTGTGTTTCATCGTCAATAAGAAGGTGCAAGGGATACAGTTAACCTGAAGTAAAGCATCGGAATCTAAAAATGGACTCACAGGAGAGATTCAAATCATAGAGAGTTAGACTGTCAGTCCTCTTGTACTTAAGTCGGCATTGTGCCTTTTGTATTAAATTCGGATGCAATTTCTGTGTTTCATCGTCAATAAGAAGCTCCAAGTTATACTAAAAACCTGATGTGAAGCATCGGTATCATAAACTGGATTCACAGGAGAGGTTCAAATCATAGAGAGTTAGAGTGTACGTCCTCTAGTACTTAAGTCGGCATTGTGCCTTTTGTATTAAATTCGGATGCAATTTCTCTGTTTCATCGTCAATAAGAAGGTCCAAGGGATACAGTAAACCGGAAGTGAAGCATCGGAATCTAAACCTCGACTCTTACGAGAGGTTCAAATCATAGAGAGTTAGAGTGTCAGTCCACTTGTACATAAGTCGTCATTGTGCTTTTTGTATTAAATTCGGATTCAATTTCTGTGTTTCATCGTCAATAAGAATGTCCAAGGGATACAGTTAACCTGAAGTGATCCATCGGAATCTAAAACTGGACTCACAGGATAGGTTAAAATCATAGAGAGTTAGAGTGTCAGTCCTCTAGTACTTGAGTCGTCATTGTGCCCTTTGTATTAAATTCGGATGCAATTTCTGTGTTTCATCGTCAATAAGAAGGTCCAAGGGATACAGTAAACCTGAAGTGAAGCATCGGAATCTAAAACTGGACTCACAGCAGAGGTTCAAATCATAGAAAGTTAGAGTGTCAGTCCTCTTGTATTTCAGTCGGCATTGTGCCATTTGTATAACATTCGGATGCAATTTCTGTGTTTTATCGTCAATAAGAAGGTCCAAGGGATACAGTAAACCTGAAGTGAAGCATCGGAAACTAAAACTGGACTCACAGTGGAGGTTCAAATCATAGAGAGTTAGAGTGTCAGTCCTCTTGTACTTAAGTCGGCATTGTGCCTTTTGTATTAAATTCGGATGCAATTTCTGTGTTTCATCGTCAATAAGAAGGTCCAAGTTATACTGTAAACCTGAAGTGAAGCATCGGAATCAAAAACTGGATTCACAGGATAGGGTCAAATCATAGAGAGTTAGAGTGTCCGTCCTCTAGTAATTAAGTCGGCATTGTGCCTTTTGTATTAAATTCGGATGCAATTTCTGTGATTGGATGTCAATAAGAAGTTCCAAGTGGTACAGTAAACCTTAAGTGACGAATCGGAATCTAATACTGGACTTAAAGGAGAGGTTCCAATCATAGAGAGTTAGAGTCTCAGTCCTCTTGTACATAAGTCGGCATTATGCCTTTTGTATTAAATTCGAATGCAATTTCTGTGTTTTATCGTCAGTAAGATGGTCCAAGGTATACAGTAACCTGAAGTGAAGCATCAAAATCTAAAACCGGACTCACAGGAGAGGTTCAAATCATAGAACGTTAGAGTGTCAATCCTCCTGTACTTAAGTCGGCATTGTGCCTTTTGTATTAAATTCGGATGCAATTTCTCTGTTTCATCGTCAATAAGAAGGTCCAAGGGATACAGTAAACCGGAAGTGAAGCATCGGAATCTAAACCTGGACTCTTACGAGAGGTTCAAATCATAGAGGGTTAGAGTGTCAGTCCACTTGTACATAAGTCGTCATTGTGCCTTTTGTATTAAATTCGGATGCAATTTCTGTGTTTCATCGTTAATAAGAATGTCCAAGGGATACTGTTAACCTGAAGTGATCCATCTGAATCTAAAACTGGACTCACAGGAGAGGTTCAAATCATAGAGAGTTAGAGTGTCAGTCCTCTAGTACTTGAGTCGTCATTGTGCCCTTTGTATTAATTTCGGATGCAATTTCTTTGTTTCATCGTCAATAAGAAGGTCCAAGTTATACTGTAAACCTGAAGGGATCCATCAGAATCTAAAACTGGACTCACAGGAGAGGTTCAAATCATAAAGAGTTAGAGTGTCAGTCCTCTTGTATTTAGGTCGGCATTGTGCCTTTTGTATTAAATTCGGATGCAATATCTGTGTTTTATCGTCAATAAGAAGGTCCAAGGTATACAGTAACTTTAAGTGAAGCATCGGATTCTAAAACTGGACTCTCAGGAGAGGTTCAAATCAATGAAAGTTAGAGTGTCAGTCCTTTTGTACTTAAGTCGGCATTGTGTCTTTTGTATTAAATTCGGATGCAATATCTGTGTTTCATCGTCAATAAGAATGTCCAAGGGATACAGTAAACCTGAGGTGAAGCATCGGAATCTAAAACTGGACTCACAGGAGAGATTCAAATCATAGAGATTTAGAGTGTCAGTCCTCTTGTACTTAAGTCGGCATTGTTCCTTTTGTATTAAATTTGAATACAATTTCTGTGTTTCATCGTCAATAAGAAGGTCCAAGGGATACAGTTAACCTGAAGTGAAGCATCGGAATCTAAATCTGGACTCACGGGGGAAATTCAAATCATAGAGAGTTAGAGTGTCAGTCCTCTTGTACTTAAGTCGGCATTGTGCCTTTTGTATTAAATTCGGATGCAATTTCTGTGTTTCATCGTCAATAAGAAGGTCCAAGTTATACTGTAAACCTGAAGTGAAGCATCGGAATCAAAAACTGGACTCACAGGAGAGGTTCAAATCATAGAGAGTTAGAGTGTCAGTCCTCTTGGACTTAAGTCGGCATTGTGACTTTTGTATTAAATTAGGATGCAATTTCTGTGATTCAATGTCAATAAGAAGGTCCAAGTGGTACAGTAAACCTGAAGTGAAGGATCGGAATCTAATACTGGACTCACAGGAGAGGTTCAAATCATAGAGAGTTAGAGTCTCAGTCCTCTTGTCCATAATGCCTTTTGTATTAAATTTGGATGCAATTTCTGTGTTTCATCGTCAATAACAAGGTCCCACGAATACAGTAAACCTGAAGTGAAGCATCGGATTCTAAAACCGGACTCACAGGACAGGTTCAAATCATAGAAAGTTAGAGTGTCAGTCCTCTTGTACTTAAGTCGGCATTGTGTCTTTTGTATTAAATTCGGATGCCATATCTGTGTTTCATCGTCAATTAGAAGGTCCAAGGGTTACAGTAAACCTGAAGTGAAGCAACGGAATCTAAAACTGGTCTCACAGGAGAGGTTCAAATCATAGAAAGTTAGAGTGTCAGTCGCCTTGTACTTCAGTAGGCATTGTGCCTTTTGTATTAAATTCGGATGCAATTTTTGTGTTTCATCGTCAATAAGAAGGTCCAAGGGATACAGTAAACCTGAAGTGAAGCAATGGAACCTAAAACTGGTCTCACAGGAGAGGTTCAAATCGTAGAGAGTTAGAGTGTCAGTCCTCTTGTACTTAAGTCGGCATTGTGCCTTTTGTATTAAATTCGGATGCAATTTCTGTGTTTCATCGTCAATAAGAATGTCCAAGGGATACAGTTAACCTGAAGTGAAGCATCGGAATCTAAAACTGGACTCACAGGAGAGATTCAAATCATAGGGAGTCAGAGTGTCAGTCCTCCTGTACTAAAGTCGGCATTGTGCCTTTTGTATTAATTTCGGATGCAATTTCTGTGTTATATCGTCAATTGGAAGGTCCAAGGTATACAGTTACCTGATGTGAAGCATCGAAATCTAAAACTGGACCCACAGGAGAGGTTCAAATCATAGAAAGTTAGAGTGTCAGTCCTCTTGTACTTATGTCGGAATTGTGCCTTTCGTATTAATGTCGGATGCAATTACTGTGTTCCATCGTCAATAAGAAGGTCCAAGGGATACAGTCAACCTGAAGTGAAGCATCGGATTCTATAACTGAACTCACAGGAGAGGTTCAAATCATAGAAAGTTAGAGTATCAGTCCTCTTGTACTTACGTCGGCATTGTGCCTTTTGTATTAAATTCTAATGCAATTTCTGTGTTTCATCGTCCATTCGAAGGTCCAAGGGATACAGTAAACCTGAAATGAAGCATCGGAATCTAAAACTGGACTCACAGCAGAGGTTCAAATAATAGAAAGTTAGAGTGTCAGTCCTCTTGTACTTAAGTCGGCATTGTGCCTTTTGTATTACATTCGGATGCAATTTCTGTGTTTCATCGTCAATAAGAAGGTCCAAGGGATACAGTAAACCTGAACTGAAGCATCGGAATCTAAAACTGGACTCTCAGGAGGGATTCAAATCATAGAGAGATAGAGTGTCAGCGCTCTTGTACTTAAGTCGGTATTGTGCCCTTTGTATTAAATTCGTCTGCAATTTCTGTGTTTCATCGTCAATAAGAAGGTCCAAGGGATACAGTAAACCTGAAGTGAAGCATCGGAATCTGAAACTGGACTCACAGGAGAGGTTCAAATCATAGGGAGTTAGAGTGTCAGTCCTCTTGTACTTAAGTAGGCATTGTGCCTTTTGTATTAAATTCGGGTGCAATTTCTGTGTTTCATCGTCAATATGAAGGTCCAAGGGATACAGTAAACCTGAAGTGAAGCATCGGAATCTAAAACTGGACTCACAGGAGAGGTTTAAATCATAGAGAGTTAGAGTGTCAGTCCTCTTGTACTTAAGTCGGCATTGTGCCTTTTGTATTAAATTCGGATGCAATTTTTGTGTTTCATCGTCAATAAGAAGGTCCAAGGGATACAGTAAACCTGAAGTGAAGCAATGGAATCTAAAACTGGTCTCACAGGAGAGGTTCAAATCATAGAGAGTTTGAGTGTCAGTCCTCTTGTACTTAAGTCGGCATTGTGCCTTTTGTATTAAATTCGGATGCAATTTCTGTGTTTCATCGTCAATAAGAAGGTCCAAGGGATACAGTAAACCTGAGGTGAAGCATCGGAATCTAAAACTGGACTCACAGGAGAGATTTAAATCATAGAGATTTAGAGTGTCAGTCCTCTTGTACTTAAGTCGGCTTTGTTCCTTTTGTATTAAATTTGAATACAATTTCTGTGTTTCATCGTCAATAAGAAGGTCCAAGGGATACAGTAAACCTGAAGTGAAGCATCGGAATCTAAAACTGGACTCACAGCAGAGATTCAAATCATAGAGAGTTAGAGTGTCAGTCCTCTTGTACTTAAGTCGGTATTGTGCCTTTTGTATTAAATTCGGATTCAATTTCTGTGTTTCATCGTCAATAAGAAGGTCCAAGTTATACTGTAAACCTGAAGTGGAGCAACGGAATCAAAAACTGGACTCACAGGAGAGGTTCACATCATAGAGAGTTAGAGTGTCAGTCCTCTTGTACTTAAGTCGGCATTGTGCCTTTGTATTAAATTCGGATGCAATTTCTGTGTTTCATCGTAAATAACAAGGTCCCACGAATACAGTAAACCTGAAGTGAAGCATCGGAATCTAAAACTGGACTCACAGAGGAGGTTCAAATCATACAAATGTAGAGTGTCAGTCCTCTTGTACTTAAGTTGGCATTGTGCCTTTTGTATTAAATTCGGATGCAATTTCTGTGTTTTATCGTCAATAAGAAGGTCCTAGGTATACAGTAACCTGAAGTGAAGCATCGGAATCTAAAACCGGACTCACAGGAGAGGTTCAAATCATAGAAAGTTTGAGTGTCAGTCCTCTCGTACTTAAGTTGGCATTGTGTCTTTTGTTTTAAATTCGGATGCAATATCTGTGTTTCATCGTCAATAAGAAGGTCCAAGGGATACAGTAAACCTGAGGTGAAGCATCGGAATCTGAAACGGGACTCACAGAAGAGGATCAAATCATTGAAAGTTAGAGTGTCAGTCCTCTTGTACTTAAGTCGGCATTGTGGCTTTTGTATTAAATTCGGATGCAATTTCTGTGTTTCATCGTCAATAAGAAGGTGCAAGGGATACAGTTAACCTGAAGTAAAGCATCGGAATCTAAAAATGGACTCACAGGAGAGATTCAAATCATAGAGAGTTAGACTGTCAGTCCTCTTGTACTTAAGTCGGCATTGTGCCTTTTGTATTAAATTCGGATGCAATTTCTGTGTTTCATCGTCAATAAGAAGCTCCAAGTTATACTAAAAACCTGATGTGAAGCATCGGTATCATAAACTGGATTCACAGGAGAGGTTCAAATCATAGAGAGTTAGAGTGTACGTCCTCTAGTACTTAAGTCGGCATTGTGCCTTTTGTATTAAATTCGGATGCAATTTCTCTGTTTCATCGTCAATAAGAAGGTCCAAGGGATACAGTAAACCGGAAGTGAAGCATCGGAATCTAAACCTGGACTCTTACGAGAGGTTCAAATCATAGAGAGTTAGAGTGTCAGTCCACTTGTACATAAGTCGTCATTGTGCTTTTTGTATTAAATTCGGATTCAATTTCTGTGTTTCATCGTCAATAAGAATGTCCAAGGGATACAGTTAACCTGAAGTGATCCATCGGAATCTAAAACTGGACTCACAGGAGAGGTTCAAATCATAGAGAGTTAGAGTGTCAGTCCTCTAGTACTTGAGTCGTCATTGTGCCCTTTGTATTAAATTCGGATGCAATTTCTGTGTTTCATCGTCAATAAGAAGGTCCAAGGGATACAGTAAACCTGAAGTGAAGCATCGGAATCTAAAACTGGACTCACAGCAGAGGTTCAAATCATAGAAAGTTAGAGTGTCAGTCCTCTTGTATTTCAGTCGGCATTGTGCCATTTGTATAACATTCGGATGCAATTTCTGTGTTTTATCGTCAATAAGAAGGTCCAAGGGATACAGTAAACCTGAAGTGAAGCATCGGAAACTAAAACTGGACTCACAGTGGAGGTTCAAATCATAGAGAGTTAGAGTGTCAGTCCTCTTGTACTTAAGTCGGCATTGTGCCTTTTGTATTAAATTCGGATGCAATTTCTGTGTTTCATCGTCAATAAGAAGGTCCAAGTTATACTGTAAACCTGAAGTGAAGCATCGGAATCAAAAACTGGATTCACAGGATAGGGTCAAATCATAGAGAGTTAGAGTGTCCGTCCTCTAGTAATTAAGTCGGCATTGTGCCTTTTGTATTAAATTCGGATGCAATTTCTGTGATTCAATGTCAATAAGAAGGTCCAAGTGGTACAGTAAACCTTAAGTGAAGAATCGGAATCTAATACTGGACTTAAAGGAGAGGTTCCAATCATAGAGAGTTAGAGTCTCAGTCCTCTTGTACATAAGTCGGCATTATGCCTTTTGTATTAAATTCGAATGCAATTTCTGTGTTTTATCGTCAGTAAGATGGTCCAAGGTATACAGTAACCTGAAGTGAAGCATCAAAATCTAAAACCGGACTCACAGGAGAGGTTCAAATCATAGAACGTTAGAGTGTCAATCCTCCTGTTCTTAAGTCGGCATTGTGCCTTTTGTATTAAATTCGGATGCAATTTCTCTGTTTCATCGTCAATAAGAAGGTCCAAGGGATACAGTAAACCGGAAGTGAAGCATCGGAATCTAAACCTGGACTCTTACGAGAGGTTCAAATCATAGAGAGTTAGAGTGTCAGTCCACTTGTACATAAGTCGTCATTGTGCCTTTTGTATTAAATTCGGATGCAATTTCTGTGTTTCATCGTCAATAAGAATGTCCAAGGGATACTGTTAACCTGAAGTGATCCATCTGAATCTAAAACTGGACTCACAGGAGAGGTTCAAATCATAGAGAGTTAGAGTGTCAGTCCTCTAGTACTTGAGTCGTCATTGTGCCCTTTGTATTAATTTCGGATGCAATTTCTTTGTTTCATCGTCAATAAGAAGGTCCAAGTTATACTGTAAACCTGAAGGGATCCATCAGAATCTAAAACTGGACTCACAGGAGAGGTTCAAATCATAAAGAGTTAGAGTGTCAGTCCTCTTGTATTTAGGTCGGCATTGTGCCTTTTGTATTAAATTCGGATGCAATATCTGTGTTTTATCGTCAATAAGAAGGTCCAAGGTATACAGTAACTTTAAGTGAAGCATCGGATTCTAAAACTGGACTCTCAGGAGAGGTTCAAATCAATGAAAGTTAGAGTGTCAGTCCTTTTGTACTTAAGTCGGCATTGTTTCTTTTGTATTAAATTCGGATGCAATATCTGTGTTTCATCGTCAATAAGAATGTCCAAGGGATACAGTAAACCTGAGGTGAAGCATCGGAATCTAAAACTGGACTCACAGGAGAGATTCAAATCATAGAGATTTAGAGTGTCAGTCCTCTTGTACTTAAGTCGGCATTGTTCCTTTTGTATTAAATTTGAATACAATTTCTGTGTTTCATCGTCAATAAGAAGGTCCAAGGGATACAGTTAACCTGAAGTGAAGCATCGGAATCTAAATCTGGACTCACGGGGGAAATTCAAATCATAGAGAGTTAGAGTGTCAGTCCTCTTGTACTTAAGTCGGCATTGTGCCTTTTGTATTAAATTCGGATGCAATTTCTGTGTTTCATCGTCAATAAGAAGGTCCAAGTTATACTGTAAACCTGAAGTGAAGCATCGGAATCAAAAACTGGACTCACAGGAGAGGTTCAAATCATAGAGAGTTAGAGTGTCAGTCCTCTTGGACTTAAGTCGGCATTGTGACTTTTGTATTAAATTAGGATGCAATTTCTGTGATTCAATGTCAATAAGAAGGTCCAAGTGGTACAGTAAACCTGAAGTGAAGGATCGGAATCTAATACTGGACTCACAGGAGAGGTTCAAATCATAGAGAGTTAGAGTCTCAGTCCTCTTGTCCATAATGCCTTTTGTATTAAATTTGGATGCAATTTCTGTGTTTCATCGTCAATAACAAGGTCCCACGAATACAGTAAACCTGAAGTGAAGCATCGGATTCTAAAACCGGACTCACAGGACAGGTTCAAATCATAGAAAGTTAGAGTGTCAGTCCTCTTGTACTTAAGTCGGCATTGTGTCTTTTGTATTAAATTCGGATGCCATATCTGTGTTTCATCGTCAATTAGAAGGTCCAAGGGTTACAGTAAACCTGAAGTGAAGCAACGGAATCTAAAACTGGTCTCACAGGAGAGGTTCAAATCATAGAAAGTTAGAGTGTCAGTCGCCTTGTACTTCAGTAGGCATTGTGCCTTTTGTATTAAATTCGGATGCAATTTTTGTGTTTCATCGTCAATAAGAAGGTCCAAGGGATACAGTAAACCTGAAGTGAAGCAATGGAACCTAAAACTGGTCTCACAGGAGAGGTTCAAATCATAGAGAGTTAGAGTGTCAGTCCTCTTGTACTTAAGTCGGCATTGTGCCTTTTGTATTAAATTCGGATGCAATTTCTGTGTTTCATCGTCAATAAGAATGTCCAAGGGATACAGTTAACCTGAAGTGAAGCATCGGAATCTAAAACTGGACTCACAGGAGAGATTCAAATCATAGGGAGTCAGAGTGTCAGTCCTCCTGTACTAAAGTCGGCATTGTGCCTTTTGTATTAATTTCGGATGCAATTTCTGTGTTATATCGTCAATTGGAAGGTCCAAGGTATACAGTTACCTGATGTGAAGCATCGAAATCTAAAACTGGACCCACAGGAGAGGTTCAAATCATAGAAAGTTAGAGTGTCAGTCCTCTTGTACTTATGTCGGAATTGTGCCTTTCGTATTAATGTCGGATGCAATTTCTGTGTTCCATCGTCAATAAGAAGGTCCAAGGGATACAGTCAACCTGAAGTGAAGCATCGGATTCTATAACTGAACTCACAGGAGAGGTTAAAATCATAGAAAGTTAGAGTATCAGTCCTCTTGTACTTACGTCGGCATTGTGCCTTTTGTATTAAATTCTAATGCAATTTCTGTGTTTCATCGTCCATTCGAAGGTCCAAGGGATACAGTAAACCTGAAATGAAGCATCGGAATCTAAAACTGGACTCACAGCAGAGGTTCAAATAATAGAAAGTTAGAGTGTCAGTCCTCTTGTACTTAAGTCGGCATTGTGCCTTGTGTATTACATTCGGATGCAATTTCTGTGTTTCATCGTCAATAAGAAGGTCCAAGGGATACAGTAAACCTGAACTGAAGCATCGGAATCTAAAACTGGACTCTCAGGAGGGATTCAAATCATAGAGAGATAGAGTGTCAGCGCTCTTGTACTTAAGTCGGTATTGTGCCCTTTGTATTAAATTCGTCTGCAATTTCTGTGTTTCATCGTCAATAAGAAGGTCCAAGGGATACAGTAAACCTGAAGTGAAGCATCGGAATCTGAAACTGGACTCACAGGAGAGGTTCAAATCATAGGGAGTTAGAGTGTCAGTCCTCTTGTACTTAAGTAGGCATTGTGCCTTTTGTATTAAATTCGGGTGCAATTTCTGTGTTTCATCGTCAATATGAAGGTCCAAGGGATACAGTAAACCTGAAGTGAAGCATCGGAATCTAAAACTGGACTCACAGGAGAGGTTTAAATCATAGAGAGTTAGAGTGTCAGTCCTCTTGTACTTAAGTCGGCATTGTGCCTTTTGTATTAAATTCGGATGCAATTTTTGTGTTTCATCGTCAATAAGAAGGTCCAAGGGATACAGTAAACCTGAAGTGAAGCAATGGAATCTAAAACTGGTCTCACAGGAGAGGTTCAAATCATAGAGAGTTTGAGTGTCAGTCCTCTTGTACTTAAGTCGGCATTGTGCCTTTTGTATTAAATTCGGATGCAATTTCTGTGTTTCATCGTCAATAAGAAGGTCCAAGGGATACAGTAAACCTGAGGTGAAGCATCGGAATCTAAAACTGGACTCACAGGAGAGATTTAAATCATAGAGATTTAGAGTGTCAGTCCTCTTGTACTTAAGTCGGCTTTGTTCCTTTTGTATTAAATTTGAATACAATTTCTGTGTTTCATCGTCAATAAGAAGGTCCAAGGGATACAGTTAACCTGAAGTGAAGCATCGGAATCTAAATCTGGACTCACGGGGGAAATTCAAATCATAGAGAGTTAGAGTGTCAGTCCTCTTGTACTTAAGTCGGCATTGTGCCTTTTGTATTAAATTCGGATGCAATTTCTGTGTTTCATCGTCAATAAGAAGGTCCAAGTTATACTGTAAACCTGAAGTGAAGCATCGGAATCAAAAACTGGACTCACAGGAGAGGTTCAAATCATAGAGAGTTAGAGTGTCAGTCCTCTTGGACTTAAGTCGGCATTGTGACTTTTGTATTAAATTCGGATGCAATTTCTGTGATTCAATGTCAATAAGAAGGTCCAAGTGGTACAGTAAACCTGAAGTGAAGCATCGGAATCTAATACTGGACTCACAGGAGAGGTTCAAATCATAGAGAGTTAGAGTCTCAGTCCTCTTGTCCATAATGCCTTTTGTTTTAAATTTGGATGCAATTTCTGTGTTTCATCGTCAATAACAAGGTCCCACGAATACAGTAAACCTGAAGTGAAGCATCGGATTCTAAAACCGGACTCACAGGACAGGTTCAAATCATAGAAAGTTAGAGTGTCAGTCCTCTTGTACTTAAGTCGGCATTGTGTCTTTTGTATTAAATTCGGATGCCATATCTGTGTTTCATCGTCAATTAGAAGGTCCAAGGGTTACAGTAAACCTGAAGTGAAGCAACGGAATCTAAAACTGGTCTCACAGGAGAGGTTCAAATCATAGAAAGTTAGAGTGTCAGTCGTCTTGTACTTCAGTAGGCATTGTGCCTTTTGTATTAAATTCGGATGCAATTTTTGTGTTTCATCGTCAATAAGAAGGTCCAAGGGATACAGTAGACCTGAAGTGAAGCAATGGAACCTAAAACTGGTCTCACAGGAGAGGTTCAAATCATAGAGAGTTAGAGTGTCAGTCCTCTTGTACTTAAGTCGGCATTGTGCCTTTTGTATTTAATTCGGATGCAATTTCTGTGTTATATTGTCAATTGGAAGGTCCAAGGTATACAGTTACCTGATGTGAAGCATCGAAATCTAAAAGTGGACCCACAGGAGAGGTTCAAATCATAGAAAGTTAGAGTGTCAGTCCTCTTGTACTTATGTCAGCATTGTGCCTTTCGTATTAATGTCGGATGCAATTTCTGTGTTCCATCGTCAATAAGAAGGTCCAAGGGATACAGTCAACCTGAAGTGAAGCATCGGATTCTATAACTGAACTCACAGGAGAGGTTCAAATCATAGAAAGTTAGAGTATCAGTCCTCTTGTACTTACGCCGGCATTGTGCCTTTTGTATTAAATTCTAATGCAATTTCTGTGTTTCATCGTCCATTCGAAGGTCCAAGGGATACAGTAAACCTGAAGTAAAGCATAGGAATCTAAAACTGTACTTACAGGAGAGATTCAAATCATAGAAAGTTAGAGTGTCAGTCCTCTTGTACTTAAGCCGGCATTGTGCCTTTTGTATTAAATTCGGATGCAATTTCTGTGTTTTATCGTCAATAAGAAGGTCCAAGGGATACAGTAAACCTGAAATGAAGCATCGGAATCTAAAACTGGACTCACAGCAGAGGTTCAAATAATAGAAAGTTAGAGTGTCAGTCCTCTTGTACTTAAGTCGGCATTGTGCCTTTTGTATTACATTCGGATGCAATTTCTGTGTTTCATCGTCAATAAGAATATCCAAGGGATACAGTCAACCTGAAGTGAAGCTTCGGAATCTAAAACTGGACTCAATGGAGAGGTTAAAATAATAGAAAGTTAGAGTGTCAGTCCTCTTGTACTTAAGTCGGCATTGTGCCTTTTGTATCAAATTCGGATGCAATTTCTGTGTTTCATCGTCAATAAGAAGGTCCAAGGGATACAGTAAACCTGACGTGAAGCATCGGAATCTAAAACTGGACTCACTGGAGAGGTTCAGATCATAGCGAGTTAGAGTGTCAGTCCTTTTGTACTTAAGTCGGCATTGTGCTTTTGTATTAAATTCGGATGCAATTTGTGTGTTTCATCGTCAATAAGAAGGTCCAAGGGATACAGTTAACCTGAAGTGAAGCATCGGAATGTAAAACTGGACTCACAGGAGAGATTCAAATCATAGGGAGTTAGAGTGTCAGTCCTCTTGTACTTAAGTCGGCATTGTGCCTTTTGTATTATATTTGAATGCAATTTCTGTGTTTCATCGTCAATAAGAAGGTCCAAGGGATACAGTTAACCTGAAGTGAAGCATCGGAATCTAAAACTGGACTCACAGGAGAGATTCAAATCATAGAGAGTTAGAGTGTCAGTCCTCTTGTACTTAAGTCGGCATTGTGCCTTTTGTATTAAATTCGGATTCAATTAATGTGTTTCATCGTCAATAATAAGGTCCAAGTTATACTGTAAACCTGAAGTGGAGCAACGGAATCAAAAACTGGACTCAAAGGAGAGGTTCACATCATAGAGGGTTAGAGTGACGGTCCTATTGTACTTAAGTCGGCATTGTGCCTTTTGTATTAAATTCGGATGCAATGTCTGTGATTCAATGTCAATAAGAAGGTCCAAGTGCTACAGTAAACCTGAAGTGAAGAATCGGAATCTAATACTGGACTCACAGGAGAGGTTCAAATCATAGGGAGTTATAGTCTCAGTCCTCTTGTACATAAGTCGGCATTATGCCTTTTGCATTAAATTCGGATGCATTTTCTGTGTTTCATCGTCAATGAGATGGTCCATGGGATACAGTAATTCTGAGGTGAAGCATCGGAATGTACAACGGGACCCACAGGAGAGGATCAAATCATAGACAGTTAGAGTGTCAGTCCTCTTGTACTTAAGTCGGCAATGTGCTTTTGTATTAAATTCGGATGCAATTTCTGTGTTTCATCGTCAATAACAAGGTCCCACGAATACAGTAAACCTGAAGTGAATCATCGGAATCTAAAACTGGACTCACAGAGGAGGTTCAAATCATACAAATGTAGACTGTCAGTCCTCTTGTACTTAAGTTGGCATTGTGCCTTTTGTATTAAATTCGGATGCAATTTCTGTGTTTTATCGTCAATAAGAAGGTCCAAGGTTTACAGTAACCTGAAGTGAAGCATCGGAATCTAAAACCGGACTCACAGGAGAGGTTCAAATTATAGAAAGTTTGAGTGTCAGTCCTCTCGTACTTAAGTCGGCATTGTGTCTTTTGTTTTAAATTCGGATGCAATATCTGTGTTTCATCGTCAATAAGAAGGTCCAAGGGATACAGTAAACCTGAGGTGAAGCATCGGAATCTGAAACGGGACTCACAGGAGAGGTTCAAATCATAGAAAGTTAGAGTGTCAGTCCTCTTGTACTTAAGTCGGCATTGTGCCTTTTGTATTAAATTGGGATGCAATTTCTGTGTTTCATCGTCAATAAGAAGGTCCAAGGGATACAGTTAACCTGAAGTAAAGCATCTTAATCTAAAAATGGACTCACAGGAGAGATTCAAATCATAGAGAGTTAGAGTGTCAGTCCTCTTGTACTTAAGTCGGCATTGTGCATTTTGTATTAAATTCGGATGCAATTTCTGCGTTTGATCGTCAATAGGACGGTCCAAGTTATACTGTAAACCTCAAGTGAAGCATCGGAATCAAAAACTGGATTCACAGGAGAGGTTCAAATCATAGAGAGTTAGAGTGTCCGTCCTCTAGTACTTAAGTCGGCATTGTGCCTTTTGTATTAAATTCGGGTGCAATTTCTGTGATTCAATGTCAATAAGAAGGTCCAAGTGGTACAGTAAACCTTAAGTGAAGAATCGGAATCTAATACTGGACTTAAAGGAGAGGTTCCAGTCATAGAGAGTTAGAGTCTCAGTCCTCTTGTACATAAGTCGGCATTATGCCTTTTGTATTAAATTCGGATGCAATTTCTGTGTTTTATCGTCAGTAAGATGGTCCAAGGTATACAGTAACCTGAAGTGGAACATCAAAATCTAAAACCGGACTCACAGGAGAGGTTCAAATCATAGAACGTTTGAGTGTCAGTCCTCCTGTACTTAAGTCGGCATTGTGCCTTTTGTATTAAATTCGGTTGCAATTTCTGTGTTTCATCGTCAATAAGAAGGTCCAAGGGATACAGTTAACCTGAAGTAAAGCATCGGAATCTAAACCTGGACTCTTAGGAGAGGTTCAAATCATAGAGAGTTAGAGTGTCAGTCCACTTGTACATAAGTCGTCATTGTGCCTTTTGTATTAAATTCGGATGCAATTTCAGTGTTTCATCGTCAATAAGAATGTCCAAGGGATACAGTTAACCTGAAGTGATCCATCGGAATCTAAAACTGGACTCACAGGAGAGGTTCAAATCATAGAGAGTTAGAGTGTCAGTCCTCTAGTACTTGAGTCGTCATTGTGCCCTTTGTATTAAATTCGGATGCAATTTCTGTGTTTCATCGTCAATAAGAAGGTCCAAGGGATACAGTAAACCTGAAGTGAAGCATCGGGATCTAAAACTGGACTCACAGCAGAGGTTCAAAACATAGAAAGTTAGAGTGTCAGTCCTCTTGTATTTGAGTCGGCATTGTGCCTTTTGTATTACATTCAGATGCAATTTCTGTGTTTTATTGTCAATAAGAAGGTCCAAGCGATACAGTAAACCTGAAGTGAAGCGTCGGAAACAAAAACTGGACTCACAGTGGAGGTTCAAATCATAGAGAGTTAGAGTGTCAGTCCTCTTGTACTTAAGTCGGCATTGTGCCTGTTGTATTAAATTCGGATGCAATTTCTGTGTTTCATCGTCAATAAGAAGGTACAAGTTATACTGTAAACCTGAAGTGAAGCATCGGAATCAAAAACTGGACTCACAGGAGAGGTTCAAATCATAGAGAGTTAGAGTGTCAGTCCTCTTGTACTTAAGTCGGCATTGTGCCTTTTGTATTAAATTCGGATGCAATTTCTGTGTTTTATCGTCAATAAGAAGGTCCAAGGTATACAGTAACTTTAAGTGAAGCATCGGATTCTAAAACCGGACTCTCAGGAGAGGTTCAAATCATTGAAAGTTAGAGTGTCAGTCCTCTTGTACTTAAGTCGGCATTGTGTCTTTTGTATTAAATTCGGATGCAATATCTGTGTTTCATCGTCAATAAGAAGGTCCAAGGGATACAGTAAACCTGAGGTGAAGCATCGGAATCTAAAACTGGACTCACAGGACAGATTCAAATCATAGAGATTTAGAGTGTCAGACCTCTTGTACTTAAGTCGGCATTGTTCCTTTTGTATTAAATTTGAATACAATTTCTGTGTTTCATCGTCAATAAGAAGGTCCAAGGGATACAGTTAACCTGAAGTGAAGCAAGGAATCTAAATCTGGACTCACAGGAGAGATTCAAATCATAGAGAGTTAGAGTGACAGTCCTCTTGTACTTAAGTCGGCATTGTGCCTTTTGTATTAAATTCGGATGCAATGTCTGTGATTCAATGTCAATAAGAAGGTCCAAGTGCTACAGTAAACCTGAAGTGAAGAATCGGAATCTAATACTGGACTCACAGGAGAGGTTCAAATCATAGGGAGTTATAGTCTCAGTCCTCTTGTACATAACTCGGCATTATGCCTTTCGTATTAAATTCGGATGCAATTTCTGTGTTTCATCGTCAATGAGATGGTCCATGGGATACAGTAATTCTGAGGTGAAGCATCGGAATGTACAACGGGACCCACAGGAGAGGATCAAATCATAGACAGTTAGAGTGTCAGTCCTCTTGTACTTAAGTCGGCATTGTGCTTTTGTATTAAATTCGGATGCAATTTCTGTGTTTCATCGTCAATAGCAAGGTCCCACGAATACAGTAAACCTGAAGTGAAGCATCGGAATCTAAAACTGGACTCACAGAAGAGGTTCAAATCATACAAAGGTAGAGTGTCAGCCCTCTTGTACTTAAGTCGGCATTGTGCCTTTTGTATTAAATTCGGATCCAATTTCTGTGTTTCATCGTCAATAAGAAGGTGCAAGGGATACAGTAAATCTGAAGTGAAGCATTGGAATCTAAAACTGGACTCACAGGAGAGATTCAAATCATAGGGAGTTAGAGTGCCAGTCCTCTTGTACTTATGTCGGCATTGTGCCTTTTGTATTAAATTCGGATGCGATTTCTGTGTTTCAGCGTCAATAAGAAGGTCCAAGTGATACAGTAAACCTGTAGTGAGGCATCGGAATCTAAAACTGGACTCACAGGAGAGGTTCAAATCATAGAGAGTTAGAGAGTAAGTCCTCCTGTACTTAAGTCGGCATTGTGCCTTCTGTATTAATTTCGGATGCAATTTCTGTGTTATATCGTCAATTGGAAGGTCCAAGGTATACAGTTACGTGAAGTGAAGCATCGAAATCAAAAACTGGACCCACAGGAGAGGTTCAAACCATAGAGAGTTAGAGTCTCAGTCCTCTTGTACTTATGTCGGCATTGTGGCTTTCGTATTAAAGTCGGATGCAATTTCTGTGTTCCATCGTCAATAAGAAGGTCCAAGGGATACAGTCAACCTGAAGTGAAGCATCGGATTCTATAACTGAACACACAGGAGAGGTTCAAATCATAGAAAGTTTGAGTATCAGTCCTCTTGTACTTACGTCGGCATTGTGCCTTTTGTATTAAATTCTAATGCAATTTCTGTGTTTCATCGTCCATTCGAAGGTCCAAGGGATACAGTAAACCTGAAGTAAAGCATAGGAATCTAAAACTGTACTTACAGGAGAGATTCAAATCATAGAAAGTTAGAGTGTCAGTCCTCTTGTACTTAAGCCGGCATTGTGCCTTTTGTATTAAATTCGGATGCAATTTCTGTGTTTCATCGTCAATAAGAAGGTCCAAGGGATACAGTAAACCTGAAATGAAGCATCGGAATCTAAAACTGGACTCACAGCAGAGGTTCAAACAATAGAAAGTTAGAGTGTCAGTCCTCTTGTACTTAAGTCGGCATTGTGCCTTTTGTATTGTATTCGGATGCAATTTCTGTGTTTCATCGTCAATAAGAAGGTCCAAGGGATACAGTAAACCTGAACTGAAGCATCGGAATCTAAAACTGGACTCTCAGGAGGGATTCAAATCATAGAGAGATAGAGTGTCAGCGCTCTTGTACTTAAGTCGGCATTGTGCCCTTTGTATTAAATTCGTCTGCAATTTCTGTGTTTCATCGTCAATAAGATGGTCCAAGGGATACAGTAAACCTGAAGTGAAGCATCGGAATCTGAAACAGGACTAACAGGAGAGGTTCAAATCAAAGGGAGTTAGAGTGTCAGTCCTCTTGTACTTAAGTCGGCATTGTGCCTTTTGTATTAAATTCGAATGCAATTTCTGTGTTTCAGCGTCAATAAGAAGCTCCAAGGGATACAGTAAACCTGAAGTGAAGCATCGGAATCTAAAACTGGACTCACAGGAGAGGTTTAAATCATAGAGAGTTAGAGTGTCAGTCCTCTTGTACTTAAGTCGGCATTGTGCCTTTTGTATTAAATTCGGATGCAATTTTTGTGTTTCATCGTCAATAAGAAGGTCCAAGGGATGCAGTAAACCTGAAGTGAAGCAATGGAATCTAAAACTGGTCTCACAGGGGAGGTTCAAATCATAGAGAGTTCGAGTGTCAGTCCTCTTGTACTTAAGTCGGCATTGTGCCTTTTGTATTAAATTCGGATGCAATTTCTGTGTTTCATCGCCAATAAGAATGTCCAAGGGATACAGTTAACCTGAAGTGAAGCATCGGAATCTAAAACTGGACTCACAGGAGAGGTTCAAATCATAGAAAGTTAGAGTGTCAGTCCTCTTGTACTTAAGTCGGCATTGTGCCTTTTGTATTAAATTCGGATGCAATTTCTGTGTTTCATCGTCAATAAGAAGGTCGAAGGGATACAGTAAACCTGAAGTGAAGCATTGGAATCTAAAACTGGACTCACAGGAGAGGTTCAAATCATAGAGAGTTAGAGTGTCAGTCCTCTTGTACTTAAGTGGGCATTGTGCCTTTTGTATTAAATTCGGATGCAATTTCTGTGTTTCATCGTCAATAAGAAGGTCCATGGGATACAGTAAACTTAAAGGTGAAGCATCGGAATCTAACACGGGACTCACAGGAGAGGTTCAAATCATAGAGAGTTAGATAGTCTGTCCTCTTGTACGTAAGTCGTCGTTGTGCCTATTGTATTAAATTCGGACGCAATTTTTGTGTTTCATCGTCAATAAGGAGGTCCAAGGGATACAGTAAACCTGAAGTGAAGCAATGGAATCTAAAACTGGCCGCACAGGAGAGGTTCAAATCATACAGAGTTAGAGTGTCAGTCCTCTTGTACTTAAGTCGGCATTGTGCCTTTTGTATCAAATTCGGATGCAATTTCTATGTTTCATCGTCAATAAGAATATTCAAGGGATACAGTCAACCTGAAGTGAAGCATCGGAATCTAAAACTGGACTCAATGGAGAGGTTAAAATAATAGAAAGTTAGAGTGTCAGTCCTCTTGCACTTAAGTCGGCATTGTGCCTTTTGTATTAAATTCGGATGCAATTTCTGTGTTTCATCGTCAATAAGAAGGTCCAAGGGATACAGTAAACCTGACGTGATGCATCGGAATCTAAAACTGGACTCACAGGAGAGGTTCAAATCATAGCGAGTTAGAGTGTCAGTCCTGTTGTACTTAAGTCAGCATTGTGCTTTTGTATTAAATTCGGATGCAATTTGTGTGTTTCATCGTCAATAAGGATGTCCAAGGGATACAGTTAACCTGAAGTGAAGCATCGGAATGTAAAACTGGACTCACAGGAGAGATTCAAATCATAGAGAGTTAGAGTGTCAGTCCTCTTGTACTTAAGTCGGCATTGTGCCTTTTGTATTATATTTGAATGCAATTTCTGTGTTTCATCGTCAATGAGATGGTCCATGGGATACAGTAATTCTGAGGTGAAGCATCGGAATGTACAACGGGACCCACAGGAGAGGATCAAATCATAGACAGTTAGAGTGTCAGTCCTCTTGTACTTAAGTCGGCATTGTGCTTTTGTATTAAATTCGGATGCAATTTCTGTGTTTCATCGTCAATAACAAGGTCCCACGAATACAGTAAACCTGAAGTGAAGCATCGGAATCTAAAACTGGACTCACAGAAGAGGTTCAAATCATACAAAAGTAGACTGTCAGTCCTCTCGTACTTAAGTCGGCATTGTGTCTTTTGTTTTAAATTCGGATGCAATATCTGTGTTTCATCGTCAATAAGAAGGTCCAAGGGATACAGTAAACCTGAGGTGAAGCAGCGGAATCTGAAACGGGACTCACAGGAGAGGTTCAAATCATAGAAAGTTAGAGTGTCAGTCCTCTTGTACTTAAGTCGGCATTGTGCCTTTTGTATTAAATTCGGATGCAATTTCTGCGTTTCATCGTCAATAAGACGGTCCAAGTTATACTGTTAACCTCAAGTGAAGCATCGGAATCAAAAACTGGATTCACAGGAGAGGTTCAAATCATAGAGAGTTAGAGTGTCCGTCCTCTAGTACTTAAGTCGGCATTGTGCCTTTTGTATTAAATTCGGGTGCAATTTCTGTGATTCAATGTCAATAAGAAGGTCCAAGTGGTACAGTAAACCTTAAGTGAAGAATCGGAATCTAATACTGGACTTAAAGGAGAGGTTCCAATCATAGAGAGTTAGTGTCTCAGTCCTCTTGTACATAAGTCGGCATTATGCCTTTTGTATTAAATTCGGATGC
Source organism: Schistocerca americana (assembly GCF_021461395.2). Classification (NCBI taxonomy): domain Eukaryota; kingdom Metazoa; phylum Arthropoda; class Insecta; order Orthoptera; family Acrididae; genus Schistocerca; species Schistocerca americana. Next base: position 73,970,661 of record NC_060130.1, read on the forward strand.
AATTTCTGTCTTTTATCGTCAGTAAGATGGTCCAAGGTATACAGTAACCTGAAGTGAAGCATCAAAATCTAAAACCGGACTCACAGGAGAGGTTCAAATCATAGAACGTTAGAGTGTCAATCCTCCTGTACTTAAGTCGGCATTGTGCCTTTTGTATTAAATTCGGATGCAATTTCTCTGTTTCATCGTCAATAAGAAGGTCCAAGGGATACAGTAAACCTGAAGTGAAGCATCGGAATCTAAAACTGGACTCACAGCAGAGGTTCAAAACATAGAAAGTTAGAGTGTCAGTCCTCTTGTATTTAAGTCGGCATTGTGCCTTTTGTATTACAGTCGGATGCAATTTCTGTGTTTTATCGTCAATAAGAAGGTCCAAGGGATACAGTAAACCTGAAGTGAAGCATCGGAAACTAAAACTGGACTCACAGTGGAGGTTCAAATCATAGAGAGTTAGAGTGTCAGTCCTCTTGTACTTAGGTCGGCATTGTGCCTGTTGTATTAAATTCGGATGCAATTTCTGTGTTTCATCGTCAATAAGAAGGTACAAGTTATACTGTAAACCTGAAGTGAAGCATCGGAATCAAAAACTGGACTCACAGGAGAGGTTCAAATCATAGAGAGTTAGAGTGTCAGTCCTCTTGTACTTAAGTCGGCATTGTGCCTTTTGTATTAAATTCGGATGCAATTTCTGTGTTTTATCGTCAATAAGAAGGTCCAAGGTATACAGTAACCTGAAGTGAAGCATCGGAATCTAAAACCGGACTCACAGGAGAGGTCCAAATCATAGAAAGTTTGAGTGTCAGTCCTCTCCTACTTAAGTCGGCATTGTGTCTTTTGTTTTAAATTCGGATGCAATATCTGTTTTTCATCGTCAATAAGAAGGTCCAAAGGATACAGTAAACCTGAGGTGAAGCATCGGAATCTGAAACGGGACTCACAGCAGAGGTTCAAACAATAGAAAGTTAGAGTGTCAGTCCTCTTGTACTTAAGTCAGCATTGTGCCTTTGTATTAAATTCGGATGCAATTTCTGTGTTTCATCGTCAATAAGAAGGTCCATGGGATACAGTCAACCTGAAGTGAAGCATCGGATTCTATAACTGAACTCACAGGAGAGGTTCAAATCATAGAAAGTTAGAGTATCAGTCCTCTTGTACTTACGTCGGCATTGTGCCTTTTGTATTAAATTCTAATGCAATTTCTGTGTTTCATCGTCCATTCGAAGGTCCAAGGGATACAGTAAACCTGAAGTAAAGCATAGGAATCTAAAACTGTACTTACAGGAGAGATTCAAATCATAGAAAGTTAGAGTGTCAGTCCTCTTGTACTTAAGCCGGCATTGTGCCTTTTGTATTAAATTCGGATGCAATTTCTGTGTTTCATCGTCAATAAGAAGGTCCAAGGGATACAGTAAACCTGAAATGAAGCATCGGAATCTAAAACTGGACTCACAGCAGAGGTTCAAACAATAGAAAGTTAGAGTGTCAGTCCTCTTCTACTTAAGTCAGCATTGTGCCTTTTGTATTGTATTCGGATGCAATTTCTGTGTTTCATCGTCAATAAGAAGGTCCAAGGGATACAGTTAACCTGAACTGAAGCATCGGAATCTAAAACTGGACTCTGAGGAGGGATTCAAATCATAGAGAGATAGAGTGACAGCGCTCTTGTACTTAAGTCGGCATTGTGCCCTTTGTATTAAATTCGTCTGCAATTTCTGTGTTTCATCGTCAATAAGATGGTCCAAGGGATACAGTAAACCTGAAGTGAAGCATCGGAATCTAAAACTGGACTCACAGGAGAGGTTTAAATCATAGAGAGTTAGAGTGTCAGTCCTCTTGTACTTAAGTCGGCATTGTGCCTTTTGTATTAAATTCGGATGCAATTTTTGTGTTTCATCGTCAATAAGAAGGTCCAAGGGATGCAGTAAACCAGAAGTGAAGCAATGGAATCTAAAACTGGTCTCACAGGAGAGGTTCAAATCATAGAGAGTTTGAGTGTCAGTACTCTTGTACTTAAGTCGGCATTGTGCCTTTTGTATTAAATTCGGATGCAATTTCTGTGTTTCATCGCCAATAAGAATGTCCAAGGGATACAGTTAACCTGAAGTGAAGCATCGGAATCTAAAACTGGACTCACAGGAGAGGTTCAAATCATAGAAAGTTAGAGTGTCAGTCCTCTTGTACTTAAGTCGGCATAGTGCCTTTTGTATTAAATTCGGATGCAATTTCTGTGTTTCATCGTCAATAAGAAGGTCGAAGGGATACAGTAAACCTGAAGTAAAGCATTGGAATCTAAAACTGGACTCACAGGAGAGGTTCAAATCATAGTGAGTTAGAGTGTCAGTCCTCTTGTACTTAGGTCGGCATTGTGCCTGTTGTATTAAATTCGGATGCAATTTCTGTGTTTCATCGTCAATAAGAAGGTACAAGTTATACTGTAAACCTGAAGTGAAGCATCGGAATCAAAAACTGGACTCACAGGAGAGGTTCAAATCATAGAGAGTTAGATAGTCTGTCCTCTTGTACGTAAGTCGTCATTGTGCCTTTTGTATTAAATTCGGACGCAATTTTTGTGTTTCATCGTCAATAAGGAGGTCCAAGGGATACAGTAAACCTGAAGTGAAGCAATGGAATCTAAAACTGGTCTCACAGGAGAGGTTCAAATCATACAGAGTTAGAGTGTCAGTCCTCTTGTACTTAAGTCGGCATTGTGCCTTTTGTATCAAATTCGGATGCAATTTCTGTGTTTCATCGTCAATAAGAATATCCAAGGGATACAGTCAACCTGAAGTGAAGCATCGGAATCTAAAACTGGACTCAATGGAGAGGTTAAAATAATTGAAAGTTAGAGTGTCAGTCCTCTTGTACTTAAGTCGGCATTGTGCCTTTTGTATTAAATTCGGATGCAATTTCTGTGTTTCACCGTCAATAAGAAGGTCCAAGGGATACAGTAAACCTGACGTGAAGCATCGGAATCCAAAACTGGACTCACAGGAGAGGTTCAAATCATAGCGAGTTAGAGTGTCAGTCCTGTTGTACTTAAGTCAGCATTGTGCTTTTATATTAAATTCGGATGCAATTTGTGTGTTTCATCGTCAATAAGGATGTCCAAGGGATACAGTTAACCTGAAGTGAAGCATCGGAATGTAAAACTGGACTCACAGGAGAGATTCAAATCATAGGGAGTTAGAGTGTCAGTCCTATTGTACTTAAGTCGGCATTGTGCCTTTTGTATTAAATTCGGATGCAATGTCTGTGATTCAATGTCAATAAGAAGGTCCAACTGCTACAGTAAACCTGAAGTGTAGAATCGGAATCTAATACTGGACTCACAGGAGAGGTTCAAATCATAGGGAGTTATAGTCTCAGTCCTCTTGTACATAAGTCGGCATTATGCCTTTTTTATTAAATTCGGATGCAATTTCTGTGTTTCATCGTCAATGAGATGGTCCATGGGATACAGTAATTCTGAGGTGAAGCATCGGAATGTACAACGGGACCCACAGGAGAGGATCAAATCATAGACAGTTAGAGTGTCAGTCCTCTTGTACTTAAGTCGGCATTGTGCTTTTGTATTAAATTCGGATGCAATTTCTGTGTTTCATCGTCAATAACAAGGGCCCACGAATACAGTAAACCTGAAGTGAAGCATCGGAATCTAAAACTGGACTCACAGAAGAGGTTCAAATCATACAAACGTAGACTGTCAGTCCTCTCGTACTTAAGTCGGCATTGTGTCTTTTGTTTTAAATTCGGATGCAATATCTGTGTTTCATCGTCAATAAGAAGGTCCAAGGGATACAGTAAACCTGAGGGGAAGCATCGGAATCTGAAACGGGACTCACAGGAGAGGTTCAAATCATAGAAAGTTAGAGTGTCAGTCCTCTTGTACTTAAGTCGGCATTGTGCCTTTTGTATTAAATTCGGATGCAATTTCTGCGTTTCATCGTCAATAAGACGGTCCAAGTTATACTGTTAACCTCAAGTGAAGCATCGGAATCAAAAACTGGATTCACAGGAGAAGTTCAAATCATAGAGAGTTAGATTGTCCGTCCTCTAGTACTTAAGTCGGCATTGTGCCTTTTGTATTAAATTCGGGTGCAATTTCTGTGATTCAATGTCAATAAGAAGGTCCAAGTGGTACAGTAAACCTTAAGTGAAGAATCGGAATCTAATACTGGACTTAAAGGAGAGGTTCCAATCATAGAGAGTTAGAGTCTCAGTCCTCTTGTACATAAGTCGGCATTATGCCTTTTGTATTAAATTCGGATGCAATTTCTGTGTTTTATCGTCAGTAAGATGGTCCAAGGTATACAGTACCCTGAAGTGAAGCATCAAAATCTAAAACCGGACTCACAGGTGAGGTTCAAATCATAGATCGTTTGAGTGTCAGTCCTCCTGTACTTAAGTCGGCATTGTGCCTTTTGTATTAAATTCGCATGCAATTTCTGTGTTTCATCGTCAATATGAAGGTCCAAGGGATACAGTAAACCGGAAGTGAAGCATCGGAATCTAAACCTGGACTCTTAGGAGAGGTTCAAATCATAGAGAGTTAGAGTGTCAGTCCACTTGTACATAAGTCGTCATTGTGCCTTTTGTATTAAATTCGGATGCAATTTCTGTGTTTCATCGTCAATAAGAATGTCCAAAGGATACTGTTAACCTGAAGTGATCCATCGGAATCTAAAACTGGACTCACAGGAGAGGTTCAAATCATAGAGAGTTAGAGTGTCAGTCCTCTAGTACTTGAGTCGTCATTGTGCCCTTTGTATTACATTCGGATGCAATTTCTGTGTTTTATCGTCAATAAGAAGGTCCAAGGGATACAGTAAACCTGAAGTGAAGCATCGGAAACTAAAACTGGACTCACAGTGGAGGTTCAAATCATAGAGAGTTAGAGTGTCAGTCCTCTTGTACTTAAGTCGGCATTGTGCCTGTTGTATTAAATTCGGATGCAATTTCTGTGTTTCATCGTCAATAAGAAGGTACAAGTTATACTGTAAACCTGAAGTGAGCCATCGGAATCAAAAACTGGACTCACAGGAGAGGTTCAAATCATAGAGAGTTAGAGTGTCAGTCCTCTTGTACTTAAGTCGGCATTGTGCCTTTTGTATTAAATTCGGATGCAATTTCTGTGTTTTATCGTCAATAAGAAGGTCCAAGGTATACAGTAACCTGAAGTGAAGCATCGGAATCTAAAACCGGACTAACAGGAGAGGTTCAAATCATAGAAAGTTTGAGTGTCAGTCCTCTCGTACTTAAGTCGGCATTGTGTCTTTTGTTTTAAATTCGGATGCAATATCTGTGTTTCATCGTCAATAAGAAGGTCCAAGGGATACAGTAAACCTGAGGTGAAGCATCGGAATCTGAAACGGGACTCACAGGAGAGGTTGAAATCATAGAAAGTTAGAGTGTCAGTCCTCTTGTACTTAAGTCGGCATTGTGCCTTTTGTATTATATTCGGATGCAATTTCTGTGTTTCATCGTCAATAAGAAGGTCCAAGGGATACAGTAAACCTGAAGTGAAGCATCGGAAACTAAAACTGGACTCACAGTGGAGGTTTAAATCATAGAGAGTTAGAGTGTCAGTCCTCTTGTACTTAAGTCGGCATTGTGCCTGTTGTATTAAATTCGGATGCAATTTCTGTGTTTCATCGTCAATAAGAAGGTACAAGTTATACTGTAAACCTGAAGTGAAGCATCGGAATCAAAAACTGGACTCACAGGAGAGGTTCAAATCATAGAGAGTTAGAGTGTCAGTCCTCTTGTACTTAAGTCGGCATTGTGCCTTTTGTATTACATTCGGATGCAATTTCAGTGTTTTATCGTCAAAAAGAAGGTCCAAGGTATACAGTAACTTTAAGTGAAGCATCGGATTCTAAAACCGGACTCTCAGGAGAGGTTCAAATCATTGAAAGTTAGAGTGTCATTCCTCTTGTACTTAAGTCGGCATTGTGTCTTTTGTATTAAATGCGGATGCAATATCTGTGTTTCATCGTCAATAAGAAGGTCCAAGGGATACAGTAAACCTGAGGTGAAGCATCGGAATCTAAAACTGGACTCACAGGACAGATTCAAATAATAGAGATTTAGAGTGTCAGACCTCTTGTACTTAAGTCGGCATTGTTCCTTTTGTATTAAATTTGAATACAATTTCTGTGTTTCATCGTCAATAAGAAGGTCCAAGGGATACAGTTAACCTGAAGTGAAGCAAGGAATCTAAATCTGGACTCACAGGAGAGATTCAAATCATAGAGAGTTAGAGTGACAGTCCTCTCGTACTTAAGTCGGCATTGTGCCTTTTGTATTAAATTCGGATGCAATGTCTGTGATTCAATGTCAATAAGAAGGTCCAAGTGCTACAGTAAACCTGAAGTGAAGAATCGGAATCTAATACTGGACTCACAGGAGAGGTTCAAATCATAGGGAGTTATAGTCTCAGTCCTCTTGTACATAAGTCGGCATTATGCCTTTTGTATTAAATTCGGATGCAATTTCTGTGTTTCATCGTCAATGAGATGGTCCATGGGATACAGTAATTCTGAGGTGAAGCATCGGAATGTACAACGGGACCCACAGGAGAGGATCAAATCATAGACAGTTAGAGTGTCAGTCCTCTTGTACTTAAGTCGGCATTGTGCTTTTGTATTAAATTCGGATGCAATTTCTGTGTTTCATCGTCAATAGCAAGGTCCCACGAATACAGTAAACCTGAAGTGAAGCATCGGAATCTAAAACTGGACTCACAGAAGAGGTTCAAATCATACAAAGGTAGAGTGTCAGTCCTCTTGTACTTAAGTCGGCATTGTGCCTTTTGTATTAAATTCGGATCCAATTTCTGTGTTTCATCGTCAATAAGAAGGTGCAAGGGATACAGTAAATCTGAAGTGAAGCATCGGAATCTAAAACTGGACTCACAGGAGAGATTCAAATCATAGGGAGTTAGAGTGTCAGTCCTCTTGTACTTATGTCGGCATTGTGCCTTTTGTATTAAATTCGGATGCGATTTCTGTGTTTCTTCGTCAATAAGAAGGTCCAAGTGATACAGTAAACCTGTAGTGAGGCATCGGAATCTAAAACTGGACTCACAGGAGAGGTTCAAATCATAGAGAGTTAGAGTGTAAGTCCTCCTGTACTTAAGTCGGCATTGTGCCTTCTGTATTAATTTCGGATGCAATTTCTGTGTTATATCGTCAATTGGAAGGTCCAAGGTATACAGTTACGTGAAGTGAAGCATCGAAATCTAAAACAGGACCCACAGGAGAGGTTCAAACCATAGAAAGTTAGAGTCTCAGTCCTCTTGTACTTATGTCGGCATTGTGCCTTTCGTATTAAAGTCGGATGCAATTTCTGTGTTCCATCGTCAATAAGAAGGTCCAAGGGATACAGTCAACCTGAAGTGAAGCATCGAATTCTATAACTGAACTCACAGGAGAGGTTCAAATCATAGAAAGTTAGAGTATCAGTCCTCTTGTACTTACGTCGGCATTGTGCTTTTGTATTAAATTCTAATGCAATTTCTGTGTTTCATCGTCCATTCGAAGGTCCAAGGGATACAGTAAACCTGAAGTAAAGCATAGGAATCTAAAACTGTACTTACAGGAGAGATTCAAATCATAGAAAGTTAGAGTGTCAGTCCTCTTGTACTTAAGCCGGCATTGTGCCTTTTGTATTAAATTCGGATGCAATTTCTGTGTTTCATCGTCAATAAGAAGGTCCAAGGGATACAGTAAACCAGAAATGAAGCATCGGAATCTAAAACTGGACTCACAGCAGAGGTTCAAACAATAGAAAGTTAGAGTGTCAGTCCTCTTGTACTTAAGTCGGCATTGTGCCTTTTGTATTGTAATCGGATGCAATTTCTGTGTTTCATCGTCAATAAGAAGGTCCAAGGGATACAGTAAACCTGAACTGAAGCATCGGAATCTAAAACTGGACTCTCAGGAGGGATTCAAATCATAGAGAGATAGAGTGTCAGCGCTCTTGTACTTAAGTCGGCATTGTGCCCTTTGTATTAAATTCGTCTGCAATTTCTGTGTTTCATCGTCAATAAGATGGTCCAAGGGATACAGTAAACCTGAAGTGAAGCATCGGAATCTGAAACTGGACTCACAGGAGAGGTTTAAATCATAGAGAGTTAGAGTGTCAGTCCTCTTGTACTTAAGTCGGCATTGTGCCTTTTGTATTAAATTCGGATGCAATTTTTGTGTTTCATCGTCAATAAGAAGGTCCAAGGGATGCAGTAAACCTGAAGTGAAGCAATGGAATCTAAAACTGGTCTCACAGGAGAGGTTCAAATCATAGAGAGTTTG